>NC_133124.1:208947225-210147225 GCF_048418815.1 Hemitrygon akajei | reverse complement strand
TCAATGGGGAACTATGTGGAGAAAAGGGTTAGAATGAGAGGTTAAAATATTGGTTTGTAAATATTTTAACTAAAATTATTTCTATGGATCAAACGGGCTTTATTAAAGGCCGTTATTCTTTCTCTAATGTTCGGAGATTGATGAATATTATATATTCATCATTATCTAAGCAACCTCAATATGTTATCTCCCTTGACGCAGAAAAGGCATTTGAGTTGAGTGGCCATATTTGTCTAAAATATTAGAAAAATATGGTAATAATTTCAATAGATGGATTCAAATGATTTATAAGAATCCTATCGCCATGGTCATTACTAATAACTGCCGGTCTTCTTTTTTCTCACTTTCTCGTGGCACTAGACAGGTATGTCCATTAAGTCCTTTATTATTTAATCTTGTATTGGAGCCTTTAGCTATAACATTACGTGAAGCTAAAAATATCCATGGCATCTCTAAGAATGGAACTATACATAAGATTTCTCTTTATGCAGATGATTCTTTGTTTTTATTTCAAGTCTTGAGGAATCAATTCCTAATCTTTTGGAAACACTTAAAGATTTTGGTAAATTTTCAGGATATAAACTTAACTTGAATAAAAGTGAATTGTTTCCATTAAATGTTCATGTTAGTACATATAATGATATTCCTTTTAGAATTGTTAATACATTTAGACATTTAGGTATTATAATCACTAAAAAATATAAAGATCTCTATAAAGCAAATATAGTTCCTTTAATGGACTCCATGAAACAATTATTTTCTAGATGGAATCCACTTACTTTTTCTTTAATAGGTCGTATTCATGCTGTGAAAATGATGATTTTACCTAGATTTTTATATATTTTCCAAAATATACCTATCTTTTTAACTAAAAAAATTTTCAATCAAATTAACTCTCTTATTTCTTCTTTTATTTGGAACAATAAGATACCTAGAATTAATAAATATCATTTACAAAAATTTAAAAAAGATGGTGGACTTGCACTTCCTAACCTAAGATTGTATTATTGGGCTGTGAATATTAGACAATTATGTTTTTGGTTATACTGGCTCGATAAGAGCCATAAACTATTATGGGTTGATTTGGAATTAAAAGCTGTTAAACAATTTCATTTAACTTCAATTTTAGGAGCTCCATTACCTTTACAGCTCTCTAAAATTCCAAATTTAAATCTCTATCCGGTTATTAAACAATCCCTATGGATTTGGGTTCAGTTCCGTAATTCTTTTAATCTTAAACAATTTAAGTTATCTAGTCTTTTTATATCAAAATTTTTTATTTAAACCTTCAACAACTGGCCCTATTTTTCTTTATGGAAAAATAAAGGAATTCATTCTTTTACAGATTTATTTTGTGATGATCAATTGATGACTTTTGAGGAGTTAATTAATAAATTTTCTCTCACTCATACACATTTTTTTGCAATATTTTCAGGTTAGACATTTTTTTACAATAATATTTACCTAAGTTTCCATATTTACAAGAATCTGATTTGTTGGATACCATTTTGAAATTGAATCTCTTAGTGAAAGTTTACTTTTGTTACAAAAAGAGAACCTATCACTAAAGATTAAACAAGATTGGGAGAGAGAACTTAATATGACTTTTATTAATGAAGACTGGCTTCAAGTTTTGAAAAATGTAAATTCTTCTTCTGTATGTGCCAACCACTGTTTAATTCAATTTAAAATTGTCCACCGTTATTACTTAACAAAGGAGAGACTATCTAAAATATTTCCTAGTATAGATAACTATTGTGATAGATGTAAAACTGAAGTAGCTACTTTGTCACATATGTTCTGGTCATGTTCTTCATTAAAATCCTTTTGGAAATCTTTATTTTCTACAATTTCTAAAGCTTTGAAAATTAATTTACAACCTAATAGATTGACTGTTCTATTTGGAATAGTTCCGCATCACATTCAGGGTATTTCATCTTCAGATCAACATGTAATTGCATTTGTTACACTGCTGGCAAGAAGAGCTATTTTATTAAAATGGAAAGATATCTCTTCCCCTACATTAATTGAATGGTTTTCTCAAGTGATGTTATGTCTTAGTTTTGAAAAAATTAGAAGTAAAACTTTTGATCCTCGATTTGATTTTGAGAGAAGATGGAGTTCTTTTGCCAAATATTAGCATTTAATTTGAATTAAGTTATATGGTTTCCTTCCAATTTTATTTTTTTTATATAAATATGAAATGACAGTTGATTACTTTTTTTATATATATTTAGATAATGGTCAAACGTATTGCTCTGGAGGGTTGATTCCTAATGGGTTTTTTTTATAGTTAGTGGGGGGTTTTTTCTTAGTTAGATGGGGTTCTTTTTTTTCCTTCTTTTTTCTATATATAAAATTTTTTTCCCATTTTTATATTTCAAGATCAGTTTTTTCTTCTCTTCAGCTTTATTAATTGTATGCATATTAATCTGTTAAAGTTTTGTATCATTTTATAGCTGTTGATGATTACATACCAATAAAAAGATTCTAAAAAAAATGTTGGCAGAACATATTGGGCCCAAGGGCCTGTACTATTTTATGCACATTGGCTCACCCATAGTTCCATGACTCTGGTTATAATATCTAGGATCACATTCACTTTAGTAATTGATTTATTAAACTGTTCTTCCAACTTCAGAGATTTACACACAGGCAAATCCAACCTTCTCCCTTTGTGCACACCCTTTAAAACAGCTTGCTTTCTGCTTACTTGTTTCCACCACTTTTAAACTTTACTCATCATAGATTAAAAGTTAAAGTCTGTCCTGAGTCTTATAGGCATATCAGGCCGGTGCTTATGCCAGTTTCTGTGGCGTGAAGTGACTGAGAATACAAGACTCCCCCACCCCCACCCCGTCAGTCTATTGCAAGTTTAACCCCCAGCATTTTGCCGGTATCCATTTTCAGCTGGGTGGACTGGAGCAATGTGTGGTTAAGTGCCTTGCTCAAGGACACAACGCGCTGCCTCGGCTGGGGCTTGAACTCACGACCTTCGGATCGCTAGTCCAACGCCTTAACCACTTGGCCACGTGCCACACACTCATTATAGATAGGCACGGGAATTTGAGGAAAACGGAAGGATATGGACATTGTGTAGGCATAACAAATTAGTTTAGTTGGCCATTTGATTACTAATTTGTTTGGTTCAGCACAACTTTGTGATCTGAAGGGCTTGTTCCAGGGCTGAGTTCCCAGTTCCACTCTGCAGTGAAGGTCACGACTTACCTTGGTCCTCCACTCGGAAGTGTGTTGTGCTCAGTGGAGGTACTTGCCCTCTTGTGTCGGTGTAAAATACTTGGGATTCCCATAACTCTTTATCATTCTCCACCACCTGAACCTATAAAACAATAAACATGTTCAGAGCAGCACTCACAAAGTGCTGGAGGAACCCAGCAGGTCAGGCAGCGTCTATGGTGATGACTAAATGGTCGACGTTTCAGGTTGAGACCCTTCATCAGGAGAGGAAAGGAAGGGGCAAGAAGCCAGAATAAGAAGGTTGAGGAGATGGAGGAAGCAGTACAAGCTGGCAATTGGTAGGTGAGACCAGGAGAGGGTGAAGGTGGGTGGGGTAGGGGAGGGGGGAATGAGTGAGAAGCTGGAAGGTGACAGGTGGAAGAGGCAAAGGGCTGAAGCAGAAAGAATCTGATAGGAGAGGGCAGTGGACCATGGAAGAAATGGAGGGGGAGGTGATGGGTAGGTGAAGAGAAGAAGGGAGCCAGAAAGAGGGATGGAAAAAAGATAGAAGGGGAAGGGGAGGGGGAAACTGATATTTGGTTCTTGTGCAGTAAAATTGGGCTTCCACCCTGTTTAGTACATGCAGAGAGAGCACTGCATGTAATGGAATAGCCCATCAAGGAAATCCACCCCCCCCCCCCCTTGGTGGAATTTCGTTAGTCTCTTTCTGAATTCTATCTTTCTCCCATAGTGAAAATAAACAAGTACAGATCAGCATGTGTCCAACCTCAAACCTACTCTCAGAAGGAGTACTGATTCATACAGTTACACAGCAGGGAAACAAACCTTTCGATTAGATTCAGATTCTTTCATCACATGTACAACATACATAGTGAAATGTGTCATTTGTGTTATCAACCAACACACACAAGCATGTGCTGGGGGCAGCCCGCAAATGTCGCCACACCCACAATGCTCAGCAGAACAACACAGTACCCACAATGCTCAGCAGAACAACACAGTACCCACAATGCTCAGCAGAACACCACAAATGGCAATAGAACAAAATAACAGCAGCAAAACAATGTCCTTTCCCACTCTCCTACCCACCTTCCTTCTCACACACTCAAACTGGCCTATGTCCCGTGGCCCGGACTCTCAGACATCAGTCCTCCAAACTCCAAATATCAGGCTTCTGACCTCCAAACAAGTAAACCCAGAAATTATTTTGTAAATTTAGATACATAATCCTGAGAAGGGATCCATAGGCTTCACCGGACTGCCAAAGGGGTCCATGGCAACTAAAAGGTTAAGAACCCATGGTTTAGAAGGATTTGGTTCAATCAGAGGTAAATTGGGCTTGTATACAGTAGATGGGCAGCATGGACAGGTTGGGTTGAAGGACCTGTTTCTGTGCCATATGACTCTACAAATGACACCGTAATCTGCATGGGGCTGGTAGTCACTGGACCAGTTGTCACAAACATTTACCAGGTTGGCATTAGGATTCATCTTCAATGCCACTTTCATACTGGAGGAAGCCAAACAGCAAACTTTCTGGTACCTTCTGAATCACAAGGCACCAATGACATCTACAGCTGCTTCTAAATACTTCTGCCCAAAGTCATTTCTCACCCAGTAGTACAGGGCCAGTACCCGTCTGTCTTTATACTAGCTATAAGAGTAACAACTGAAGCAAGAGTTGGTTTTACATACTTCTGACAGTGAAGCATTTATGACAGCAATAACACTTCCATTCTATTTTCACAGCTGACGATGGCCTACTTACTGGGTTGGGGATTAGATCCAGATTCATCTCATTTCCTGGCTCCTCGGGTGATCCAGGCTTACAACCCTTTGCAAGTAAACAGACAACATTCAGTTACAATCATTGCACTGTAAGGATCCGTGACGACGAGCATAAGATTTAATAGCACTGAGCTGATGACAAGTCGAAACTTTGCCCTTTTCTGAGGATTTTCCTATCCAAACTTATCATCAGAAAATTCTGAAATCACCTTGTTCATACATATACTGTATGGTTCATGTTTTGGGAAAACTTATTTATCATTGCTTATGTATTCTTTCATGTGTAATGGGAATTTGTATGTTTGTAATCCCTTTATTAATATATCAATTGTATTTTGTTCATAATATTATTAATACTAATAAAAAGATTGAAAAAGAAAGAAAGAAAATTCTGAAATCAACTTTTTCATCTTCTTGCGTGATTAAATTCTCCAGTCAGTTGCAGCAAACTTGTTGCCTTTAAAATTAGAACACTACTTTGACAACTTTGAAAACTTTGACAAACTTCTACAGATGTGTGGTGGAGAGTACACTGACTGGTTGCTTCATGGCCGGGTCTGAAAACACCAATGCCCTTGGACAGAAAACCCCACAAGAAGTATAAACGTTTGTAGTTGATAAGGCCCAGCCCTCCCCACCACTGTGCACATCTGCACAGAACGCTGTCACAGGAAAGCAGCATCCATCATCAGGGACCCCCACCACCCAGGACATGCTCTCTCCCCACCACTGCCATCCGGAAGAAGGTAGTCTCTGGGCCCACATCACCAGGTTCAGGAACAGTTATTACCCTCAACCATCAGGCTCCAGAGGGGATAACTTCACACCCAATTATTGAACTGATTCCACAACCTATGGACTCACTTTCAAGGACTCTTGATCTCATGCTCTTTATATTTATTGCTTATTTTTTTTCTGCTGTATTTTTGTATTTCTGTATTTTTGTGTTTCTGTTGTCTTTTGCACATTGGTTGTATGTTCATCCTGTTGTGTGCAGTCTTTCATTGATTCTATTATGTTTCTTGGATTTAATGAGTAAGCCCACAGGAAAATGAATCTAGTGACATACAGTACATATACTTTGATATTAAATTTACCATGAGCTTTGAAATTAGTCACATCTTCATATTGGTTTTATTGAAATCTGCCTGATATGTAATGAAGGGCAGAAACAGCTGCATTTCCAGCAATGTAGGAAGCTGTGGTTATCCAAAATGAGTTGAGAGTTAAGGGGCAACACGAGTGAATCTGCAGATGCCGGAAATAAATAAATAACCACAAAATGCTGGCAGAACTCAGCAGGCCAGACAGCACCTATGGAAGGAGGTAGTGACGACGTTTCGGGCTGAAACCCTTCATCAGGAGTCCAAAATGAGTTGAGAGTTAAGGGGCAAAAGTTTAGGGGTAACACGAGTGGGAACTTCTTTACTCAGAGAGTGGTAGCTGTGTGGAACGAGCTTCCAGTAGAAGTGGTAGAGGCAGGTTTGATTTTGTCATTTAAAAAAAACATTGGATAGGTATATGGACAGGAAAGGAATGGAGGGTTATGGGCTGAGTGCAGGTTGGTGGGACTAGGTGAGAGTAAGCGTTCGGCATGGACTAGAAGGGCCGAGATGGCCTGTTTCCAGGCTGAAATTGTTATATGGTTATAAAATGATCACGAGATGATTTTCCACTCGCTGTGCCAACTGCCACATTAATAGATGCTTAAGTTGATCCAGATGCTGATACATTGAGAAGGGTGGATACATCTGTCACTTGACCACTCCTGCCTCACCCCTTGCTCTCCCCTCTACATCCTCAGTCCTGATGCAGAGTCTGATCCCCTTGGGCTCCAGAGATACTGTTCTGGCTGACCCACTAAGTTCCTACAGCAGTTTCCCACTCTGTGACTTTAACAGTTATCCTTGCTCAGTCTTGCCCAAGTTAGAAGACAGTTGTTCAAGTGTTCACTCAGCAATGGATGCAGGGTCTTGACTATATTTTTTTGCATGGTTGTATTTTACTGATATCCTATATGTGCTGCCAGGAGAGGGACAGTGGAGCCAGTGTGCTCCAGCGGGTGTGGTGTGGTGTGACATTCAGGCTGGAGTCGGTGCTACTGCCCTCACCACCACTCTTCAATCAGCAGGCAATCTCTGTTGTTGTCGTCCGCAGATTTTGGCGGCGTTGGATGGCCTGAGTTTGGACTCTTTTACTGAGTGGCTATCTTATATGCATTTATCTTAAGTTTCTCATGTGTACTTTGTGCTGTGTGTGACTGTTGGTATTGTGGTTTGCACTTTGGCCTCAGAGTAACGCTGTTTCATTTGGCTGTATTCATGGGTATTTACGTATGGCTGAATGACAATTAAACTTGAATTGAATTGAACTGAAATTGAAGTAACCTTTCAGATTTCTGAGCATATAATCAGGGGTTGCAATTTAGTCCCTGGTGTTAATTTTTACATTCATATTCCTTAACAAAGAGATAGGGAACTGCCCTCATATCATCTTGGACAAGGCATATGGTTCAATTAGCATTTTCATAAATAAAGGATAAGCTGAGCGAGCTAGAGATTCTCTCTTTAGAGTGAAGGAGGCCAGGAGGTGAGTTGATAGAGCTGTACATAGATTGAGTGCATAGCCAGAGAATTTTCCCAGGACAGAAACAGATAGTATGACGGGGAAACACAAGGAAATCTGCAGATGCTGGAAATTCAAGCAACAACACACACAAAATACTGGTAGAACACAGCAGGCCAGGCAGCATCTATAGGGAGAAGCGCTGTCGACGTTTTGGGCCAAGACCCTTCGTCAGGACTAACCAAAAGGAAAGATAGTAAGAGAACGGGGCATAGTTTAGCCTGTAAATAAGGTTGAAAGAGTGCAGAGAAAAGTTACAATGACATTGTCAGGTCTGGAGGACCTGACTGAATAAGTTAGGACTTTATTCCTTGGAACGTAGAAGATTGAGAGGAGATTTAATAGAAGGAAACAAAATTATGAGGGGTAGATAGTGTAAATGCAAGCAGGCTTTTTCCATTCAGGTCGTGGTGGGACTACAACTAGAAGTCATGGGTTAAGGGTGAAAGGTGAAAAATTTGAAGTGAACATGAGGGGAAATTTCTTCACTCGGACGGTTGTGAGAGTGTGGAATGAGCTGCCAGCGCAAATGGTGCATACAAACTCGATTTCAACATTT
Source organism: Hemitrygon akajei (assembly GCF_048418815.1). NCBI lineage: Eukaryota > Metazoa > Chordata > Chondrichthyes > Myliobatiformes > Dasyatidae > Hemitrygon > Hemitrygon akajei. Next base: position 210,139,055 of record NC_133124.1, on the reverse strand, counting down.
AAGCAAAGTTTGGATAGGTGCATGAATGTCAGGGGATGGAGGGCTATGGTTCCGGTGCAGGTTGATGGGAATAAGCAATTTAAATGACTTGACCTAGACTAGATGGGCTGAAGGGCATGTTATTGTGCTGTTCTTTTCTATGACTCTATGATTGGAGTAAAGTATAGGAGAATGTTAGAGGTTAAGTATTTTTAAAAAAAATTTTTACACAGAGAGTGCTGGTTGAGTGGAACACGCTGCCAGGGACCATGGTAAAGGCAGATACATTAGGGACATTAAAGAAACCCTTCAATAGGCACACGGTTGATAGGAAAATGGAGTATGATGTGGGAGGGAAGGATTAGATTGATCTTAGAGTAGGTTAAAAGGTCAGCACAACATTGTGGGCCAAAGAGCCTATACTGTGCTGTAAGTTTCTCAGTTCTCTGTTCAAATACCCACTTTTTTCAATATCTACAGATTAGAGATTTTTTAAGATCTAAACTATATACATTTTCTACTAGCCCAAATAAGAACATAATAGATGTAATTTTTCATTTGAAACCTTTTGAAAATGGCTCAATATCTCATATTTATGGTCTGTTGTCGGGATTGAGAGTGGCTCCTTTAGATAAAATTTAAAAAGATTGGGAAAAGGATTTACAGACATCATTATCTGATGAGACCTGGAGGATTATTTTCAAAATGGTTAATTCTTCATCATTATGTGCTTGTCATTCCCTCCTACAATTTATAGTAGTACATAGGGCTCATATGTCTAAAGACAAGTTCTCTCGTTGTATTGTCCTTACTGTGACAGATGTAATAATGGAGAGGCTTCATTAATTCATATGTTTTGGTCATGTTCGAACCTTGAAAAATATTGGAAAGATGCATTCCAAACTTTTTCTGTACTTTTTAAAGTTAGTTTTAAGCCCAATCCCCTGACTGCCTTATTTGAGTTACAATTTTGGAGCCTTCTCATTCGCCGGTACTGGCTTTTATTTCTCTTATGGCTAGGAGGGCGAACTTGCTTAAACGGAAGGAGGTTGCCCCCTCCCCCCCAAACATGCTCAATGGTTATGTGATGTTATGTCATGTTTAAATCTAGAGAAGATTCGTTGTTCGATTTCTGATTCTAACCAAGATTTTCAAATGTTATGGGGACCCTTTCTGAACTATTTTAAAAATCTTTGAATTGTTATTAAAATATAGATCTGGGCCATAATTATAAAACACTATATGGTAAAAATACTCTTTTTTTCTCTTGTTTTTTTTTAACCAACCAGCTTTGTCTTGGTAGGGGGTGTAGATTTTTTATAATATAATTAACCACACTATTGTATTTCATCAATCAATTTATTTTATTTGATTGATCATCAATATGGGATACTATGATTGTATCAGTGTGATTTATATATAATGCATTTTGTGCTGTCTTATTTTGATGTATAAGTATTTCCTTATTAATTCTGTATTTGTGTAAATGAAACTTAATAAAAATATTGGAAAAGAAAGTTCTCTGTTCTAAAAATGATGTGGTTGATTTCACATTGTTTTTGGGTGCAAAAGTTCAGATGCTGCACTTTGTAGCACAATGCTGCCAAGTCAAAATAATTTCACTTGCTGTGAAAATGCTTGGGAAATATCAGAGTCAGAATCAGGTTTAATAAGAAAAAAAGTAGCGAGGTAGTGTTCACGGGTTCAATGTCCATTCAGAAATCTGATGGAAGAGGGGAGAAGCTGTTCCTGAATCATTGAGTGTGCACCTTCCGTCTCCTGAAACTCGTTCCTGATGGTAGCAATGAGAAGAGGGCATGTCCTGGGTGATGGGGTCCTTAATAATGGATACCACCTTTCTGAGGAATCACTCCATGAAAATGTCCTGAATACTATGGAGGCTGGTGCCCATGATGGAGCTCACTGAGCTTACAACTCTCTGCAGCTTCTTTCAATCCTGTGCAGTAGCCCAAACCACACCTCCCCCCCCCCCATACCGGATGGTGATGTAGACTGTTAGAATTCTCTCCTTGGTACATCTGTAGAAATTTATGACTTTGGTGACAAACCAAATCTTCTCATACTCCTAATGAAATACAGCCACCGTCTTGCTTTCTTTGTAGCTGCATCAATATGCTCTAAATCTTAAGTCCATATATCCTTCCTTCCTACACTTCTTACTACCTTAGTAAAGCAGTGATGCACCATCAATAACTCTCTGAGACGTGAGGCAAGATATAGGCTTTTATTGACTGGAAGAAAGAACAAGCAGCAATTGACCACCATACTACATCCTGGAGACTGAGGGCCAGGCTCAGGCCCCAATCGCCTTTATACCGGGGTCTGTGGGAGGAGCCACAGGAGCAGTCAGCAGGGGGGCATGTCCAGACAGGTATATGTAGTTCACCACAAGCAGGCAATGCAATTAAAGCTCCCACTTACCCCAGACATTCCTGTTTATCACCCTCCCACTGGGCACAAGATACGAAAGCCTGAAAACACGTACCACCAGGCTCAAGGATAGCTTGGTTCCCACTGTTATCAGACTACTGAGGTCTCTTGACCTCACACTATCTCATTATGACCCTGCACTTTATTATCTGCTTGCACTGCACCTTCTCTGTAACTTTTTAATTCTGCATTCTGTTATTGTTTTCCCTCATATTAACTTAATGCACTGTAGTAATAAAATGCACTAATGCACTATGTAAAACAGACTTTCCTCATTCTGTGCTCATGTGTAATAATAAACAAGTTTAGTAATTCGGCAGGACTAACTGTGGATACTGTGGAAATATATCTGTAACTCTGAAATCTTTATGAATTTGTAACCTTTTTGTAAAATGTAATGTAACAAAATGGAACCTATGAAATCCCAGAGTGCTTTGCTGGTTTGAATGGAAGGCAGTGTGTGTGTGTGTGTGTGTGTGTGTGTGTGTGTGTGTGTGTGTGTGTGTGTGTGTGTGTGTGTGTGTGTGTGTGTGTGTGTGTGTGTGTGTGTGTGTGTGTGTGTGTGTTATGATTAGAAGATGTGTGTATGCATGTGTGTGTGTGTGTTTTAAATGACAGGATATGTGTTCTATGGTGGGGGGGATGTTTTATACAGGATAGGAGCTTCTAAAGAACTAATGTCAGAACCAGATAAGATACAGATAATGGAGGAATATTAAGGAATGAAGCAACCCAATTACTGTTCTCTGTAAAAAGTATAAAAGTGCTTTGTTTTGAACACAAGATCAAAGCTATTTTCCAGACAAAATAGCATTTCCTCCAGAACCAATGTGCAGAACATATTACCAACAGTTAATACACAGCAAAAGGCACATGTAGCACTTACAAGATAGCAAGTGAACGAACAGTCACATACCAAAAAAATTATAGCCCAAGTCCCTGGGTGACATGTCCTGTAAACTTATGGAGCATGGGTGTTGTTGGCAAGAACAAGCAGCTCTCAGCAGTCCATGGATGAACACACACACACCAATCCAGCTTGTCATCGCACCAGTTGAACACCATCTGGACGTGATTGATAACGTAGAAGCAACATGGTCAGAGCGAGCGGCTAAGCTGTGTACTTACTGGTAAAACTACAGCTGCAGGGTGTGAATGAACATCTTCCTGTCCTCCTCCAGGAAGGAAAGGGCTGTACAGTTTGTGAGTTGGTGGCTGAGAACCTGAGAAAGGGAAAATCATAATGGGATAACAGTGCAGTGCATACACAAACTGTATCATCCTACTCTGCAAATCAAAACTCCCACAGAATACCCTTTTGGACAATCAGATACCTGGGTTTAGTGTTGTTACAAGGTGTTAGAGTCAAACAGTAAGGACACAAAGTCTATAGTAACCATCAAATACCCATTTACCCTTATTCTACATTCTCCACGTTTCCATCAAATGATCCTAGGTTCTACCAGTCACCATACAATGCCTGGTCCCAGAGGACTAGAAGATTGCAAATGACACTTCAATCTTTAAGAAGGGAGGAAAGCAAAAGAAAGGAAATTTTAGGCCAGTTAGCTTAACCTTAATGGTTGAGAAAGTGTTGGAGTCTATTATTTTTTTAAATATTTTTATAAATTTTTTATGCATTTCTACAATTACTATGACAAAAACCCAACAACAAAATAAAGATTAATACAGTGCAAGATAAACATGGTTCAAAATAATAATGAAAAAGCACCCAAAATAAAGTCATGTAAAGTTAGTATTCTCCCCCCTCCCGCAGAAAAAAAACTCCAGACCAACCACTGCAAGATGTAGGAAATATAAATCGGAGCATTCAAACCCCCAAAACTGTAAATGAAAATAAGAACAAAAGATAATAATGCCAACTACCAAAGAAAGAAAAAAAAAGCTGAAAGTAAGGGACTGAAAAAAAGACTGTAATCTAAAGAGGAGTTATGAAAATATTTAAGAAAAGGTCCCCACACGTTATGAAACTTTATGTCCGAATTGAGAAGTGAGTAGTGAATTTTTTCAAGATCTAAACAGGACATAATATCATTAAGCCATTGAGCATGAGTGGGTGGGGCAACATCTCTCCACCTGAGGAGAATTAAATGTCCAGCCAAAAGAGAAGCAAAAGATAATGTTTGATGTTTAGTCGGACTCAGATGTATATCCGCCTCACCCAAGGTACCAAAAAGAGCAATCAGAGGGTTAGGTTCTAAGTGGCAATTAAGAATATGGGATAAGGTTAGGAAAACTTCCCTCCAAAGTTTCTCTAGACTAGGACAGGCACAGTACATATGAATAAGAGAAGCCTCACCGCTTTTACACTTATCACAAACAGGACTAATGTTAGAGTAAAATCGGGACAATCTAGATTTGGATATATGAGCCCTATGTACAATCTTAAACTGTAAAAGACAGTGGTGAGCACAAAGAGAGGTTGGATTAACTGACTTGAGAATTGAGTCCCAAACCGCATCAGATAAAGAAACATTTAAGTCATGCTCCCAAGCCGTTCTAATTTTATCAAAGGGGGCACACCATAGGGGCACTAATTTATCACGAATAAAAGATATTAAGCCTTTACCCAGTGGATTAATAGAAAGAAACAGGTCCACAACGTTTTTCTCAGGCATCGCAGCAAAATTGGGTAATAAAGGATTAATGAAATGTCTAATTTGAAGGTATCTAAACAAATGGGCATTAGTAGATTGAACTTAGCAGAAAGTTGTTGAAAAGTTGTGAAACGATTATCGATGAAAAGATCTTCAAAATGCCTAATGCCCTTTCTATACCAATCATGAAATGTTGAATCGTGCATAGAAGGTAAAAAAAAAGATGATTATGCAAGATAGGACTAGAAAGGGAGAAAGCATGAAGACCATTAAATTTTCTAAACTGGGCCCATATTCTCAAAGTATGTCTAACAAGAGGATTAACAATTAGTCCAGGCAAGCGACTAGGGAGTGCAGATCCAAGAATGCAGAAATAGAGAGATCTTTAGTGGCGTTCAACTCCATTGCCACCCATTTAGGACAATCAGACTGGCTATGAAAAAAGGACCAGAAAGTAAGACAGCGAATATTAGCTGCCCAGTAATATAGACAGAAGTTAGATAAAGCCATGCCACCATCTTTTTTAGATTTTTGGAGGTATTAAGTCTAGAACGCTTACCATTCCATAGATAGGACAAAATAATATAGTCTAAGGAATCGAAAAAGGTTTTAGAAATAAAAATTGGAATAGATTGAAATAAGTATAAAAATTTAGGAAGGATATACATTTTAATAACATTAACACGACCTACCAGAGACATAGATAAGGGTGAACTTTGTGACAAACTCTGTTTTGTAGAGTTCAAAAGAGTCTATTATTAAGGACGAGGTTTCAGGGTACTTGGAGACTAATGATAAAACAAGCCAAAGTCTGCATGGTTTCTGTAAAGGGAAATCTTACCTGACAAATCCATCAGAGTTCTTCGAGGAAGTAACAAGCAGGGTGGACTAACTACACTCAGTGGCCACTTTATTAGGTACACTTGCTCATTACTGCAAATACTTAATCAGCCATTCATGTGGCAGCAACTCAATGCATAAAAGCATGCAGACATGGTCAAGAGGTTCAGTTGTTGGTCAGATCAAACATCAGAATGGGGAAGAAATGTGATCTAAGTGACTTCAACTGTGGATTGACTGTTGTTGCCACCAGATGGGGTGGTTTGAGTATCTCAGAAACTGTTGATCTCCTGGGATTTTCACACACAACGGTCTCTAAAATTTACAGAGAATGGTGCAAACAAAAAAAGCATCCAGTGGATGAAAATGCCTTGTTAATGAGAGAAATAAGAAGGGAATAGTCAGACTGGTTCAAGCTGACAGGAAGGTGATGGTAACTCAAATAACCACACGTTACAGCAGCGGTGTGCAGAAGAGCATCTCTGAATGCCCAACAAGTCAAACCTTGAAGTGGATGGGCTACAGCAGCAGAAGACCATGGACATACACCCAATGGCCACTTTATTAGATACAGGAGGTACTAATTAAAGTGGCCACTGAGTGTTGTTTAGCATCCTGAACAACTTAGGAATGTGAGAGGAAAGCAAAGCACACAGAGGAACCCGTCATGCACAATGGGAAAACGTGCAAACACCACACATCGGACATCAATAATCATGAAATCTTGCATTTTGAACCGAGAAAGGATTGAGAAAATACTTTACAAACACTGAGAGTATGGAAATAGATAAGGCTCATGTTGATAATTGTAAAAATTAATGAAAGCTTATATACAGAGAGGTAGTTCCTTAATGTTGTTATAGCCGGGGGTGGTAATAGGGACAAGCTCCCTCAACCTATTAAATGCTCCCAGTGGTGTGTGCTTCAAATAGCCTCTGACAACCCAAGTCCAGCTCCCGGGCCTTCACGTGTGGCTTGGCTACAGAGCCTGGCAGACCATTTCTACTGACAGGAGAAGGGGCTGGGGGGGGGGGGGGGGGACTACTGATGTCTTAAAACCTGATGGGACTAGTCAGCAGTATTTGTCAGCTCATCTAGGAGAAGATACACTTTGTCCAGTGAAATCAATGCCAAACTTGAACAGAAATGACTAATTTGTTGTATGCTTAGACCCAGAAAGGACTGAGCCAAGACACTCTATTCTTACTGTACACAGATTCCTAAAAACATTGAGGAAAATACTAATAGTAAAGTTGCAATCCGGGTTAGAGACAACAGAATTTGTAACTTATCCTACTGAACTATTATTTTTGTACATGCAGTCGACTTAAAGGGACTTGGTGTCCACATAATGCCTGCAAGTCTTCATAAACATTCATCTAAATGGCCAAATTTAAAGTTGCCTCCAACCCTTGATTTTGTTCTGTGAGTTCCTCAAAGACTAAGTTTTTGGTCTTGCTAATATTCACTGCCCAGATTTTAAGATGACCAAATACTCACTATCTGGCTGTGATTTGTGGCTCTGATTAATTGGCTGAAAACCGTAGTTTAGATCCAGTCCTTGGTGAGTGATCGTAGGTGGTCTTGAATACGAAGTGGGTGTTGCATTGTTTGATAGGCAGACGGAGTTTGGAAGGGTGGTGGGATAGCAAAGAGCAGAGGTAGTCATTGCCCACTTGTGATCAAGACCAGTAGAATTGACATCGAAGCTCGAAGGCGCGTGAATTGACCAGCTCAGTTCATTTGGCGGCTGATGCTCTGAAAAATAAAACCAACACTATTTCAAAGATGGTGTGGAGCATCCCCTCCTCCCACTGTAAAGTTGAAATCAAATGAATTTTTATCATGGTGATAACTCTACAAGACTACCAACTTCTGAAATGGAAGAGCACAGGCTGTGAAATATAGTGGTTTGCCTTCTACTATGGGATAATAACCGAAGCAACAACTGTACTTCCAAGCTCCTGAGGTTTTCCCTAGTCCAGATGATCAGTAATACATCTCTCCATCTTTCCAATGATGATGGATGTCTGATTACGTACACACATCCCAGTAAATGCTGAAGGTTTCTTGTTTTTCTTAATTGCAATCATGATGAATTTTCTTTAGCTTAAAGTTGAAGCTGCACAAATCATTGAATTTGTTGGTAATTAACCCTTTAATAATTAGCTCGAACCTCTCTATCCACCTCACAGCTCAATGGCATGAAGAATACATCCCATAGTAATAACGGCATGGTTATTGGTGTTTGATGCACAGCGATACAGTCGATGCACACAAAAAGTGATGGACACAGACCAGACCAACACTGGAAAAATCCCTCCCCACCACTGAGCACATCTACAGGAAGCAATGCCACAAGAAAGCAGCATCCATCATCAAGGACGCCCACCATCCAGGCCATTTTCTCTTTTCAAGGCTGCTATTGGGAAGGGAGGTACAGGAGCCACAGGTCCCACACCACCAGGTTTGGGAACAGTTTTTACCCTTCAACCATCAGGCTCCTGAACCAGCATGGATAAATTCACTCACCTCAGCACTGAACTGATTCCACAACCTTCTTTCAAGGACTTTACCACTCAGGTTCTCCATATTATTTATCTATTTATTTGTATTTGCACAGTTTGTCTTTTTTTGCACACTGATTGTTTATTAGACTTTGTGTATATTTTTCCATTGATTCTATTGTATTTCTTGGTCTTACTGTGAATGCCCCAAGAAAGTGAATCTCTGGGTTGTATGGCAGCATATACATACTTTGATAATAAATTTACTTCGAGCTTTGAGATCAGGTAAGCAACAGACATGCAACTGAACTCTGGTGTTTCAAGTTACTCTGTAGATCACCCTGCACTTTCAGTACACTTGTGAAAATTTTCTGCCTTCTAGTTCATTGATTACATATTCAGTGGATTCCAGTTAATTGGGACACATCAGGACCAGTACATTTTGGCTCAATTAAGCAGCTGGCCCAATCAGCCAAAAGCTTCATGGAAATCATTAAAAAGGTATTAAAAAGACAAACTATCATTTGACTGAGTAACAAATTATGTATTTAAATTAAATACAGAACAAACAAAAACACTACAATACTATAAAACTATATTAGTTTTTAATAGTTATCGAAAGAGGAATTTACTCAGTGTATGCTGCTGTGTTCTTTTGATTAACTGTAAATGAACAAAATCCGCAGACACCTAGTGCAGACTGCTTCATACAATCCTTCCGATGATTGCATCCTCCAAATCTTCATTTTCATTGTAACATTCAAGATGATTGTCAACACCTTCAAATTCTTCATAGTTCCTAACTTGTTGAAGTAATTAAAATATTTCATTTTCACTCCCGGCCGTCTTTGGCATTTTGCACCAAAACTGCAGTGAGCAAAACAGTTCTGAATTGGCTAACTGCTTATTTCTCAGCAGCTGTCAGCAACAAAAAGCAGTATTAATCCACATCCTCAACAACGAGCCATATGAACATTTTTCAAACACAAATCTACAAAGGAGAATCCATCCAATGCTAGATTTCATCGGATGTCCCACCACAATAAAAATCTGGCTCATGTTAAAAATGCCTCCACCAACTTCATGTGACCTCTGTTAAATATCCACTGTGAACACAGATATTTTCTTTCACTTTCATGTGGGCTTTGAGACTCTGCTAAAACTGATACATAGAACTGGGGAGTGGGGGGGAGTGAAGCAGATTATTAATGAAGAGGTGCAGAGCAGCAGAGGCCACAGGCTCAGATTATTATCACTGACTTACATGACACATTTGTTGTCTTCCAGCACCAGTAAAATACAAAGACATAAAATCATAACTTACAAAAAAAAATTGTGCAAATAAAAGGAATAACGAGGTAGTGTTCATACTTTCATTCAGAAATCTGAAGGCAGAGAGGAAGAGGTTCTTGTTAAGTTATTGAATGTGGGTCTTCAAGATCCTGTACGTCAAAACCAATGGCAGTAACAAGAGGGGGGTGTGTCTCAGGCAGTGAGCGTCCTTAGACTGGTGAACAGTATGCAGTACCGGGTGATGTTTCAAATAATACTACAAAGGATAATATTTGTCTTTGTTAGACGCTGAGAAATGCAGTACACTGTTTTTGATTCATTTTCATGCAATTATCATTTCTCAGTTTCCTAATACAATAGTCAGCATTATGCCAAACACTCAACTGGCAGTCAAGTTAGCTATAGCAAAATGGAGACTTGACCCGAAACTGTACATTTCTCTCCACAGATGCTGCCTGGCCCACTAAGCTCCTCCAGAAATGTCCTTCTTGCTCCTAGAACACCTTGCCGAGCCAGATTATGAGAGGACCTTCACCAGAAGCACTGCAGCAATTCAAGACAGCTCACCACCAGTTCCTCAAGAGCAACTAGGAATCGTCAGATTCTGCTGACCTCGCTGATGGCATGCAGGTCTCTCAAATGAATGATTATAAAATCCATCCCTGCTTTTCAAGCGAGCTTTTTAAATTATATTATTTATTTTAATAAATATTAAATTACATCGAAATAATATTCTTCTTGTAATTTTCAACTGTTCAAGATTTTTTAAATAATTATTTCCCCCTTTAGATAAATAATTTGCTTTTCTTTTCATTTAGCCTTCTGTTGTAATCAACGATGCCAGGATAGATAGATACACACACTTCACTAGGTACACCTGTACACCCGCTCATTAATGCAAATATCCAATCAGCCAATCATCTGGCAGCAACTCAATGCATGAAAGCATGCAGACATGATCAACGGGTTCAGTTGTCATTCAGACCAAACATCAGAATGGGGGGGAAATTGTAAGGTATGACACTGAGGTCGTCACTGATCGTGGCTGAAAGATCATAGTTGGGAGCTTAACATCCAAGGATACACCTTGTACTGAAAGGACAGGCAGATAGGCAGAAGGGGTGGGGTGGCTGGGTTGGTTAAAAACAAATGAAATCAAATCCTTAGAAAGAGATGACATAGGATCATAAGTTTGTAGAATCCTTGTGGGTACAGTTAAGAAACTGCAAGGGTAAAAAGACCCTGATGGGAGTTATACACAGGCACCCAAACAGAAGCCAGGATGTATTACAACAGGAGATAGAAAATGCGTGCCAAAAGGGTAATGTTACCAAAGTCATGGAGTATTTCAATATGCAGGTAGATTGGGAGACTCGGGCTCGTGCTGGATCCCAAGAGAGAGAATTTGTAGAATGCCTATGAGATGGCTTTTTAAGAGCAGAATGTGGTTGACCCCACTAGGGGAACGAAATTCTGCAATTCTACACTTAGCATCAAAGAATGTATAAATTATACAACTTGAGATTTGTTTGTTTACAGGCAGCCACAAAGCAAGAAACCCGAAAGAAACCAATTAAAAAAAATAAAGATCAACACCCAATGCATAGAGAATGGTAAAAAAAAAGACACAAATCATGCAAACAATAGATATAAGCAGCAACAGTTCAAACCAAAATGAGTCCTTAGATCAGAACCCCAGAGTAGGCCCAAAGCCTGGGTATCAGTCCATCATATTAGCAGACATGGCGCATAATAGCCAGGACAGTCCTCCTAGCCTCAGCGCCATGGAGAGAGCAGTGAACATTGTGAGAGAACGAGCGAAATCAGCTCTTGCCTCCAATCCCAACACCTTGTCTTTCCAGTATGTCTGGGCCAGTGTTTAAATTGTCCAAACAGCACATCATACCTCGCACTAGACCCGGTCATACCGCCAGTGACTCCCTCTGGGCCCAGAACCCACCACCTAGTGACTCACTCCACGACTAGATTTTCCCGCTCTCAGTTTCTCCAAATTGGCTTAGCACCCAGAAATTCAACCTCGCACCTGAGCCAGTTGTATGGCCCTCTACCCCAACTTCTCCTCTCTGAAAGGCTCACTCCATCTGCATCGATTCTGTTATGTTTCAGCACAGATCTCTTGAATTCACTTCACCTTCACTCACCTCTACATTGTTTGCAGTGATAGGTTACTACAATTTACAACTACAAGTCGCACGTAGTACAACTTACTACAATTTATTAGTAATGTTTTTAGTCATTGTTTATGGTTGTGTTTAATAAGCCAGATTTGTTTAGGGAGCTTAAGAGAAAAAAAAACTCTTAGGCAGTGATCATAATATGATAGAATTAACCCTGCGGTTTCAAAGGGAGAAGATAAAGTCAGATGTATCTGTATTACAGTGGAGTAAAGTGAATTACAGGGGCATAAGAGTGGAGTTGGCCAAAGTTGATTGGAAGGGGCTACTAGCAGGGATAATGGCAGAATAGCAATGTCTGGATTTTCTCAGAGCAATTTGGAAGGCACAGGACAGATACATCTCAAAGATGAAGTATTCTAAAAAGAGGTTGGGGCAACCCCTGGTTGACAAGGGAAGTCAAAGACAACATAAAAGCAAAGGAGAAGGCACATAGTCTAGTAAAAATTAGTGGGAAGTTAGAGGATTTGTAAGCTTTTAAAAACCAACAGAAGGCAACTAAAATAAAAGGAATATGAAGGTAAACTTGCCAATAACATCTAGAGGATACCAAAATATTTTCAGATATGTAAAGAGTAACCGAGAGTCAAAAGTAAATATTGGATCACTGGAAAATGATGCTGGAAAGGTAGTATTGGGGGAGAAAGAAATTGTGGGCAAACTTAATAAATATTTTACATCAGTCTTCACTGTGGGAAACAGTATGCCTGAAATTTAAGAGTGTCAGGGACAGAAGTGATTGTAGTTGCTGTTACTGAGGTGGTGGTGTTTGGGGAGCTGAAAGATCTGAAGGTAGATGAGTCACCTGGACCAGATGGACTACAGCCTGGGTTCTGAAATAGGTAGTTCAAGAGATTGTGGAGGCATTGGTAATGATCTTTCAAGTATCACTGGATTCTGGGATGATTCTGGAGGACTAGAAAATTGCAAATGTCTCTCCACACTTTAAGAAAGGAGGAAGGCAGAAGAAAGGAAAGTATAGGCCAGCTAGTCTGATTTCAGTGGTTGGAAAGATTTTGGAATCCATTATTAATGATGAGGTTTTGGGAGGTGCATGATAAATGCCAGAGTCAGCATATAGGGGAAATCTTGCCTGACATATCTGTTAGAATTCTTTGAGGAAATAACAGGCAGTATAGACAAGGGAGAGCCAGTGAATGTTGTTTATTTGGATTTTCAGAAGGCCTTTGACAAGGTGTTGCACATGAGGCTGTTTAACAAGATAAGAGCACATGCTATTACAGGAAAGGTACAAGCACGGATAGAGTATTGGCTGACTGGTAGGAGGCAAAGATAGGGATAAAGGGGGTCTTTTCTGGTTGGCTGTTGGTAACTAGTGTTGCTCCAAAGGGGTCAATACTGGAAGCAATTTTTTTCACATTACATGGAGCAGATGTTTCCTATAGTTGGCGAGTCTAAGACCAGAGGGCCTAACTTCAGAATAGAAGGACATCCCTTTAGAACAGATGAGGAGGAATTTCTTTAGCCAGAATTCGTTGCTGTGGACAGCTGTGGTGGCCAAGTTATTGAGTATATTTAAAGTGGAGATTGATAGGTTTGTTTTCTTATGCCTCAAATGGATATATGTATCCTTCCCTGCTTGGCTCCATCTGCCCTTCAATCCCACATCTCTTTCCACCTATCACTTGCCAGTTCCTGCCTTTCCCCTCCTCCTCATCCCTTTATAACAGCCATCTCACTCAGTCTTGACGCAGGACCTCAACCCAAAATGCTGACAATCCTTTTCCTTCCAAGGGTGCTACGTGACCTGCTGAGTTCAAGCAGCTGTTTATAAATATTTACAAACGTTTGTATGTATGTAACATATCTCCCCACAAAAATATGTATTTTTGAATTCCACAGGATGTCTTGTATAAGGATTGATGAGGTAAATTCCAGTAATGATAAGGTACTGTTTAACAGGGTTTTGCACAATTCTGTGAAATGCTTTAAACATTTTGCAAGGTTTTAACAAATAATAGCAAAAGGAAGAAGCACTCCTACCATATTGCTGACGGTACGGCTCTGATGAATATGGCCGACTGGGATGTATCTCCACACCATCCATTTGTTGCTTCAGTTGATCTGAGATTACTTTAATCTCCTGGTATATTGAGATTTCCTGAGAGTGAGTGCTGGTCACCAACATACTTCCAGTGCACCCTGTGGCTCCTGCTCACGGGATCTGTAAAAGGCAAGATTTTCCCCTGAATGACTAGAACATAGAACATTACAACACAGTTCAGGCTATTCAGCCCACAATATTTTGCCGACCTTTTAACCTACATCAATCCAAACCTTCCCTCCCACATAGCCTTCCATTTTTCTATCACCCATGTGCTTAACCCTTAGTCTCTTAAATATCCTTAATGTATCTGGCCCTACCACAAATAACCCTGGCATCCATAAGGCCATAAGATATAGGAGCAGAGTTAGGCCATTTGGCCCATCAATTCCTCCCTACCATTTCATCATGGCTAATCCATTCCCCTCTCAGCCCCAATCATCTGCCTTTTCCCCACATCCTTTCATACCCCAACCAATCAAGAATCTATCAACCTCTGCCTTAAATATACTTAAAGACTTTGCCTCCACAGATTCACCACTCTCTGGCTAAAGTAATTCCCCCTCATCTTCATTCTAAAGGGACGTTCCTCTATTCTGAGGCTGTGTCCTAGACTCACTCACCATAGGAAACATCCTCTCTGCATGTACTCTCTCAAGGCCTTTCCTCCAATCACTTAAAATTATGCCCCCTCATATTAGCCATTTCTGCCCTGGGAAAAGTCTCTGGCTGTCCATTCAATCTATGCCTTTTATCATCTTGTACATCTCTGTCAAGTCACCTTTCATCCTTCTTCACTCCAAAGAGAAAAGCCATAATGCACTTAAGACATCTCCATAAAACAAACTCTCTAATCCAGTCAGAGGTAAACCTCCTCTGCAACCTCTCTAAAGAGTCCTCATCTTTAATTATCTACTCAATAATTGCCTAAACAGCTACCTGTGTTCCAACAAATACCAGTGGCACACCTTGATCAGAGGTTCTACCATCTCTGGGACCTTACAAACTCACACCACCATTCCCATGCTTACCAACAAATGCCCAGTGGAGTGCAAACTCACATGTCCAAACCTTAGTCTCACCAGCCACACATCCTCCCTCCTATTACTTCCCTGAAGGAGCCTCCGCTGGACTGATGGAAATAAATTGTAATGCCACCTCCCTATCCCATAATTTCTGCCATTTCCCAACCCCAGCCAACCTAACACAAGTTTTGGCTTCATACTTTTCCATATTGACTATAATATCTACCTCATTCTTAGTAAGTTACTGTTTTGCTATAACATAAGGCCATAAGATATAGGAGCAGAAGAAGACCATTTGGCCCATTGAATCTGCTGTGCCATTTTGTGATGGCTGATCCATTTTCCCACTCAGCCCCAATCTTCTGCTTTCTCCTATATCCCTTCATGCCCTAACTAATCAAGAATCAACCTCTGTCTTACAACTGTTTGTAAATATAACCAATGACTTGACCTCCACAGATGCCTTTGGCAACAAATTCCACAGATTGACCACTCTCTGGCTAAAAAAATCCCTTATCTCTGTTCTAAAAGGGCATCCCTTTATTCTGAGGCTTTGTCCTCTGATCTTAGACTTCCCCATCATAGGAGACATCCTCTGCACATCTTCTCTACGAGGCATTTCAACATTTGATAAGTCTCAATGAGGGTCACCCCTCATTCTCCTGAATTCCAATGAGTAGAGGCCCAGAGCCATCAAACGCTCTTCATATGACAAGCCTTTCAGTGCCAAAATAATTTCTGTGAACCTCCTTTGAACCTTCTCCAATTTCAGCACATATTTTCTTAAATAGTACTCCAAGTGAGGCCTCAACAGTGCTTTACAAAGCTTTAACATTACATCCAGTGCTTTCAATACCCCATAAACCCACATGTGCAGGTACCCAACTGCTCTGGTTCAGACACATATAGGAAATTTGTTGTTTTGCAGCACCAGTACAGTGTGGGAAATAAAAAAATACTAAAAGTTACACATGTAAATATATAGTGCCAAAGATGCACACAACCCAAAGACCTGAAATTATCCCTAGTGTGTTTATGAGTGATAGAACCTGGTGGGGTAGTTGATAGGAATGTGGATAGAATAATGAATGGGATTAGTGTAGGGTTGGTTGATGGTCAGCATTGGCTCAATGGGCAGAAGGGCCTGTTTCCCTATTGTATTCCCTCCATGATCATGATGTGGGTGGCCTCTGTAATGTGGAGGATGGGGAATGAGGTGGTCTTAGTGATTCAGAAGCTAGAATGTTGGGTTGGAGCATACAAGATCAAGGAGGACTTTGTGCACTAATATTGAAGTCTCTGCTGAGGGTCTGTATAGCAACCGTGTTGCAGTTCCACTGATAAATTAGACCTGTTCGTTCAAATAGTATGCCCACAGGAACAAACAATGCAGAGAGTTGGAGACTTAACGGAAATTTGGAGCAACACACTGGCCGGACTCAGTCAGTCAGGGAGGGGAAAGGGCAGTCGACGTTCCGGGATGGAGGGTCTCAACCCGAAATGATGACTGTCCATTTAGCTCCGCTGATTCCTTCCAGTGTAACACACAGAAAATGTTGGAAGAACTTAGCAGATCAGGCAGCATCCATGAAAAGAAATTTAAGAGTCGACGTTTCGAGCCGCGATTCTTCATCGGGCCTGGCGTCTGTTTGATTCCCTCCAGTAATTTGCGTGTTTCTATATGTTTGTACACGGGCTTACCTCAGGAAATGAGCGGGTCCGAGTGTCCGTCACTTGCCGCAGCAGCACGCAGTTATTTAACGCTACATGCAGAACTCCGCCGCTCAGTATTAACGCTAACATTTAACCCGGGATTTCAAGGCTCATCGTCTGCCATTCAACAGCCTTTGAAACAAGAGTACAATAGTACATTACTGTGCTTTTCACCCCAGTATCATCCGTTTCTGAATTATTTCCCCTTTAAAAAATACAGATAAAAACATCACTGTAATAACTACTACTCATTTGATGCCCCAGGAAATAAAGACATCACTGGAGCTGCGCGCAGAGAAGCCCGGTGGCGTCAGAGACCAGGAGGGGCTAGTTTATTAAAATAGATTAAATCTCGTCCTGACGCCTTGCAGTTGAAAACTTACTCTCCTCGTTGTAGACTATGGGTTTAATGACAGTCGTAGGGGTAAAATGATGTTATATTGCCTAAAATGCAAATACAAAATCGCTGTATTTATTTCAGTAAATAATGCATTAGGATCAATTGAGAATCGGGTGACCTGTCGTTTCCAATGTCCTCTCCCGTTCCTTGTCACAGCCGAGTCTCTTGTAACTGATTGGTGGAGATTAACTACAATTAATCGACTCATTGTTGCTCTGTCCTGTTCGTTAAGTTTAAAAAAAAAGTGTATTATTCCAAACACGAGAAAATCTGACAATGCTGGCGTTTCTAAGCAAAAAATACAAAATGCTGGAGGAGCTCCGATTAAAGGTCTTGCCCAAACGTAGACTGTTTACTCGTTTCCATAGATGCTGCCAGGCCTGCAGCATTTTGTGAGTGTGTTGCTTTATTATTCCCCAGGGTAGAAACGTCCAATGCTGGAAGATATAACACGATTTATTCTTGTAAATTAGAGTAATTTGTCACCGCACTGCTGCCGCAAAAATGAATTTCACGACACGTCAATACCGTAAGCTTGATTCTGATGTACAAACATCAGACCTTTTAAAATTCATATTCCCCTGGTGAAGAAGTCATCTCAGACATTCCAGCAATTAACGCTCTACTTTGTTAGTACGCACTAATTTGATTTGCTGTGCCTGCAGGTCATTTAAAGTCGCGAAGATTACTTTATTATTGATTATACACAACTCCAACGTCCCTTGCTGCATCTCTTCCATTCCCTCTCTTTCTCTTTTGATGGCGAGAGGAAGCTCACCGGGTCCTCGGGTCGGGTTGCATGGAGAGGCGATGCGGCAGTTTGAGACAGCTGGTCTCCCTTCTCGTCACAGGAGTGGTCTCTCTCTCCCTCGTTCGTGAGACAGAGCCTGTCTGAGAAGTAGAAGTGCTGGTTATGGACTGTAGTTTTTGATGGACTCTAGATCATATTCTCTTTGGGGACTTTACTAATGCTTGCGTGGGGGGGGGGGGGGGGGTCGATGTAAGTGGGGGAGGGGAGGAGAGGAGAGGGAAGGGTTGATGTTTTCGCTGCTGCTTGTGAGGGGCATAGGGCCTTTGGGGTTCTAACGTTTTTCTGTTATTCATTCTTTGTTTTATTCTGTCTGCGACGAGTAAGAATTTCGGGTATACGGCATACATTCTGATATTCAATTGAAACACTGATGCATTTTTTTTCAGAGGCTTATAAACAACTTCCAATACCTTAGCTCGAAATGGCAACGGTCAATTTCCCTCCAGCCCGACCAGTTGAGTTCTTCAGTTTTGTTCGTTGCGCCAGATTTCGGCATCTGCAGTTTTTTTATGTTTCCAACCTCCCGACATTTTTTTCTGTTCCCTACTTGCATAATCCCTGATGAAGTGCACAAGACCTCTCGTCTTTATGGCAGCCACTAAATGTTAAATCGTCAAAACTCAAAGACAATAAGATCAAACACATTTGAATGTTTATGCTTTAAGTTCCCTCATCTAATGCATGCCGCATGAACTTTGATACAGTGCCTTTAAATTCTGTACTTATCTTCTACTCGTCTTTGCTTTCCCCCTATTTTTGCTGTCTGCAAATCGCCTTGCCATCTCCTTCCCCTTAACTCCCCACTCTGGCTCCCAAACTGGATCATTGCTCTACCATTGGAAACCACCGCTCTGCATAATTTTGAAAAGGATTCCCGGCAGCTTTTCCCACTTTGCTTCCTTCTATCTGACCTGCTGAGCACTTCCAGTACTTTGTCTTTTTTTTTTATTTCCAAAGAAATGGTTCTCAGTTGCTAACTGGCCATATATTTTCAACATCTCCGTTTATGCAAAATCGGTTCCAGGACACACCGCCCTCACCTGAAGAGCATAATTCAATAGGAGGCGGTAATCTGGTTTTGATTGACATTTGGATTAGCCTGTGACGACTTGCGCTCCGTTTAGGTCACAGACGCGGAAGACGTCATGACGTTATGGCGGCTCTGGGAAGTGGACAGCGGCTTTTTCTGTTCCCGTGTCCCCTGACAACAGGGCCTGGGTTGTACCGGAGCTTTGCTGGGAAATGGTGAGGAATGAGGGAAAGAGAGTGGGGTGGAGTGGGTTGGGGGAGGGAAGAGGGATGAAGGTGGAGGATGGGATGGGGAGGGAAGAGTGATGAAGGTTGATGATGGGATGGGGAGGGAAGAGGGATGAAGGTGGAGGATGGGACGGGAAAGGGTGAGGGAGATGGAGGATGGGGTGAGGGTGGAGAACGGTGTGTGAAGGATCAGGTGAAGGAGTGGGGATGGAGGAATGTGGAGGGCGGGTGTAGGAAGGTGGGGGTGGAGAATGGAGTGTAAGAGCGAAGGGGTGGGGTTGGAGGAGAGAAGAGCTGTATGTCAATAAATACATAAATAAATCATACACCTGTCATGGAGATAAGCGAGAGTTTTTGAGAAGTCATAAAGTGAATCATACATAAGAGAGCTATTACCCTGTATTAGGATTATAATACCTCAAAAGGCTGCTGTAAGATGCTTAACATTGTCAAGAGTACAGGGGCATAGTGGAAAACTTTGTTTTGTGTGCACTCCATACAGATCAGTTCATTACAATCGTTGTGCAGTGGAAAACAGTTACAGAATGCTGAGCAAAGTATTGTAGTTAGAGAGAAGTTACAGTCAGGAAATAAATTGCAAAGCCATGATGATGCAGACTGTGAGGTCAAGAGTTCATCTTACAATGGAGGCAGTTCAAAGTCTCCCAAGAGCAGGATAGAAGTCTTTGAGCCTGACTGTATGTACTGTGGTATATGAAAGGTCTAGATAGTGTGGACATGGAAAGAATGTTTTCTGTAAGTCAAGTCACTTTTTATTGTCATTTCGACCATAACTGCTGGTACAGTACACAGTAAAAACGAGATGTTTTTCAGGACCATGGTGCTACATGAAACAGTACAAAAACATACTGAACTACATAAAAACAACACAGAAAAAAATGACACTAGACTATAGACCTACCCAAGACTGCATAAAGTGCACAAAATAGTGCAGGCATTACAATAAATAATAAACAAGACAATAGGCACAGTAGAGAGCAGTAAGTTGGTGTCAGTCCAGGCTCTGGGTATTGAGGAGTCTGATGGCTTGGGGAAGAAACTGTTACATAGTCTGGTCGTGAGAGCCTGAATGCTTCGGTGCCTTTTCCCAGATGGCAGGAGGGAGAAAAGTTTGTATGAGGGGTGCATGGGGTCCTTCATAATGCTGTTTGCTTTGCAGATGCAGCGTGTGGTGTAAATGTCTGTAATGGTGGGAGGAGAGACCCCGATGATCTTCTCAGCTGACCTCACTATCCGCTGCAGGGTCTTGCGATCCGAGACGGTGCAAATTCCGAACCAGGCAGTGATGCAGCTGCTCAGGATGCTCTCAATACAGCCCCTGTAGAATGTGATGACGATGGGGGGGGGGGAGATGGGAGATGTAATGGGGGAGTCTAGGACTGAAGAGCACAGCCTCAGAACAGAAGGACATCCATTTAAAACAGGGATGGGGAAAAGTTTCTTTAGCCAAATGGTGGTGAATCTGTGGAATTCATTGTCACGGACGGCTCTGGAGGCCAAGTCATTGGGTATATTTAAAGCGAAGATTGATGAGGGCATCAAAGGTTATGGCGAGCAGGCAGGAGAATGGGGTTTAGAGGGAAAATAAATCAGCCAAGAGTAAATGTTGGAATAGCCATGATGCCACTGGATGAGATGCTTTCTATGCAGTTTTGAGTCGCTTCATATCGGTGGTAGTATGATTGCTATGGGCTCACTTTCAAGAACTCTACAACCCTTGATCTCAATATATTTACTTGTTTAAATTTTTCTCTTGTGTTTGCAGTTTGTCTTTATCACATTGATTGTCAGTCTTTGTGTTCAGTTTTCACTGATTCTATTGTATTTCTTTGTTCTACTGTGAATGTCCCCAAGAATCATATGTAGTTATAAAGAAGGCAAAACAGCTGCTATAATTTATTAGGAATTTGA
Organism: Hemitrygon akajei; assembly: GCF_048418815.1. Lineage (NCBI taxonomy): Eukaryota > Metazoa > Chordata > Chondrichthyes > Myliobatiformes > Dasyatidae > Hemitrygon > Hemitrygon akajei. The sequence goes on along the minus strand of NC_133124.1, from coordinate 210,117,969 downwards.
AGAGATTTGGTGTGTCAACAAATACACTCAAAGACTTCTATAGTTGTATCGTGGAGAGCATTCTGACAGGCTGCATCACTGTCTGGTATGGAGGGGCTACTGCACAGAACTGAAAGAAGCTGCAGAAGGTTGTAAATCTAGTCAGCTCCATCTTGGGCACTAGCCTACAAAGTACCCAGGACATCTTTAGGGAGCAGTGTCTCAGAAAGGCATCGTCCATTATGCATCCAGGGCATGCCCTTTTCTCACTGTTACCATCAGGTAGGAGATACAGAAGCCTCAAGGCACACACTGAGCGATTCAGGAACAGCTTCTTCCCCTCTGCCATCCAATTCCTAAATGGACATTGAAGCTTTGGACACTACCTCACTTTTTTTTTTAATATACAGTATTTCTGTTTCTGCATATTCTTTTAAATCTATTCAATATATGTAATTGATTTATTTGTTTATTTATTATTATGTTTTATTTTATTTTTTCTCTCTGCTAGATTATGTATTGCATTGAACTGCTGCTGGGAAGTTAACAAATTTCATGTCACATGCAAGCGATAATAAATCTGATTCTGATTCTTCTGGTGATATACACGTTTATGTACCCTGATAATAAATTTGAACTTTGAACTTCATTTTAATCCAGTTTTCTTTCACAGGCTCTGATTCATGTCGGCTAATGGTCTGGAGTTAGAATCCTGAGGAAATTTCCCTCCCTGCAATCAAGACATTCAGTCCAGTTACAGGGCCAAACTGATGTTCAACTGAGATCAGGTAATTCACAACTTGCTTTAAGACTTGTTCTACAGATTAGAGCTTGCTGTTTTTTGAGACCCTGCCTCTTTGCAGCAGAAGTGAGGAGCCTGCAGAGTTTTAAAATTTGCAGGTATAAAAGGAAGTCAGGCTCCAGCTGAGTACCCATCTTTAAAATGAGCATGAAATGAATGTCTTAAAACATATGAAGATAAATCCCCAGGGCTGGATCAGGTTTAGCCAAGGACTCTGTGGGAAGCTAGAGCAGTAATTGCAGGAGCCCTGGCTGGGATGTACACATCAACATTAGTGAGGGGCCAGAAGACTGGAGGGTAACTAACATTGTGCCTTTATTTAAGAAGGGCTACAAAGAAAACCAGGGGACTATTGACAAGTAGAATATCAGAGAGGATTCTGAGGGATAAGGTGTACAACCATTTGGAAAGATTGGCAACCAAGAAGATCGATTAGGGTAAGGTGGTAGGTGTGGTCTCTATGGACTTCAGGAGGTCTGCGATAAGAGTCCACGTGATACATGGGGTGCTATGAAAAGTTAAATCACATGGGATAAGGGGAGATACAATACAAAATTAGCTTGACGGTAGGACGCAGAGGGTAATGGCAGAAGGTTGCTTTTCAGACTGAAAGCCTGTGATGGTGATGTTCTCTGGGGCTCAGCTGCTAGATCCTTTGCAATAATTTGCATGAGAATTACAAGGAATTATCTAATCAAATCAAGTTTAATTATCATTCAGACCATACATGCATGCAGTCAAACGAGATGGCGTTCCTCTGGGGCCAAGATGCATAACATACATTTAGAATAGTGAGAGAGAGCAAAAAAACACGTCGTTATGCAAGAAAACACATGTATAGTCCATGTCCTTGAGCGACATGCAAATTGATGGTACAGCTGCTGGCAATCCACCTGTCGTTCCACTGGACGAACAGCAGAGGGCAGCACAGACAGGAGAGGCCAGCTCCCTACCAAGCATGGACTCCACGATACACCCCCTCCAACACTCTCTCACCTGGACTCCAGCAGCAGGCAAGCCCACTTGTGGCCTAGTCCTTTCTACAACCGCCTCTTTCACCACCTTACAAAGGAAATGGGCCTGCAACATCTCACATTATCAATGTCCAACAAGTCTTGAGATCACAAGAGAAACATCCAAAACAGTCTCTCATGGTTACAGTCTGCCGGCTTCACCTTCTACCGGCCCATCTGCCAGCTCCCTCTACACCCTGGCCAGCAGCTCCAAACAACGAACAGATCAATGATGCGGTAGACCTGCTGTATCAGTTGTTCTTAGAGTCCAGTAGAGTCTTACAATCAAAAAACACATTTTAAAAAGAAAACTGCACCATTGGTTGGCCCCCGAGAGGCTGCTGCGGTCAAACGCAACACCATCTTACTGGTAGTCCTATCTATAAAATTAGTAGGTTTGCATATCACTAAAATGGGTGGTGTCATTGACAGTGAAGGTGGTTATAGGATTTACAGAGGGATTTTGAACAGCTTGGGTAACTGGGCCAAAGAATGGCAAATGGAGTTTAATTCTGAGGTATTGCATTTTGGAAAGACAGATTTTCACAGTGAATGGTAGGGCCCTGGGGAATGGTGTAGAACAGAGTTACCTAGTATACAAGTACTATGGTTCCCTGAAAGTGGCATTGCTGGTAAACAGGGTGGTGAAGGAGGTTTTTGGTACATTGGCCTTCAGTCAGGGCACTGAGTACTGAAGTTGGAATGTTATGTTGCAGTTGTACAGGGTGTTGGTAAGCTGCACTTAGAATTTTATTCAGTTTTGGACACCCTTTTATAGGAAAGATGCCATTATAATGAAAATGGAGCAGAGGAGATTTACAAAGATGTTAATCAGGGCTGAAGGGACTGAGTTTTGGAGAGAAGTTGAGTAGGTTTGGATGTTTTGTCATTGGAGGGTTTGGAGTGAGAAGTGAAGTTATAGGGGTGCATAAAGTCATGAGGACTAGTGGGCCAAGGTTTAAGGTAAGAGAAGAGGAATTTGAGAACCCCATGAACACTGCTTTTCTCTTTTTTGCACTAATTTAATTTAACTTTTCTAATGTAAATACTTAACTAATTTACAGGTTTATTATGTATTGCAATGTACTGCTGCAGCATAACAACAAATTTCATGCCATATGCCAGTGATATTAAACCTGACTGATTCTGTACCAATTTCTTCATCAAGAGAGCAATTAGTGAATGGTTGAAGCTGCCAAAAGAAATGGTTGAGACAGGTATATTAACAACGTTTAAAAGGTACTTGGGTACATGGATTGGAAGGAGTCAGAGGGATATGGACCAAACGCTGGAACATGAGACTAGCTATGAACCAGTTGAACCAAAGGGCCTGTTACTGTGCTGTGTGACTCCAACTCTGTTACCTAACCTCATCCTGTCGGAATATTTTTGTAATTCAAGGAACTTCCTTCAATTACCAATTAATTTCAAGAATCAATGTTGTCTCTTAAAACAAGATAGTTTATTGTCATTCGTTAGTACATGAGTGTAAGGAGAACAAAATGATTGTTACTCCTGATCCGATGCAGCATAAGAGATGGAAAAAAGCACAATAAATATAAATATAAACACAATGTACGAGTAACTGTTCTATACATAGACTGTTTTACGTACATAAAGTGATGCTGGGTGATGCGTATGTAGTGATGGTGGGGTGGGTGTACATAAACTCCTCCATGAGGCTGGAGGGGTTGATCAGTCCAACAGCTTGGGCGGAGTGACTGTTTTTGAATAGTAGTTCTGGTGTGGATGTTGTGTAGCCTCTTCCCTGATGGGAATGGGATAAACAGTCCATGAGCAGGGTGGGTGGGATTCTTCATAACATTGCTAGCCTTTTTCTGCACCTTTCTGTACATATGTAACTTGATGGCGGCTACTTAGTTTCAACTACCCATTGCAGTGCAGTAACTGCTATATATATTTAACGTGCCAATTTTTTTTCTTTGATTTATTTGTTATTTTGAAATACATATTTTTTTATTAAGAGATGGATCCGATTGAAAATCAGCTGGAACTCCTTTTGAAAGGAGAAGGCATGGAGGTACAGAACTATGATTCCCCACTGGATGAAGTGGTACCTGTAATTGTGCGGAAAACTGTCTGTTACATCGTTGCTGCAATAATACTAAATGAGCAGGTAAGTCAGCTGCATCATCTACTCATGGGACCAAAATGTGTTGGAATTGGCTAGTGAGGAAACTAGTCCAGGGCTATGACCATTGCTCTGCAATTAGATGATATAAGGCAGGGGTGCCCCACCTGGAAACCGCAGACCCCTCGGTTAATGATAGGGGTGCATGGAATAAAAAAGCTTGGGAACCCCTGAAATAAGGAGATTAGTGCCACTTTGCTCTTCCTGCTGGTAGATCTTTCGACACAATATCCTTCTGGAAACTTTCTCAAGACTTTCTGCTAACTTCCTTAACACTGCTTCTGTCTCCCTGTCATTGAGAGATTTTGTTTTTACATTCAAGGTGCAAGTTTAGTAAAGGGATGGGCAATAGAAGAACAATGAAGATGATTTAAAAACATTTGGTTTTGCACTTCTTTATTAGGGGAAGACCTCATTAGGGGATGGGAGGTGAAGAGAGTCAATAACTTTAAATTCCTTAGTGTTATCTCAGGAGATCTGCCCTGGGACCAGCACACAAGTGGCTTTACAAGGAAGGCATGGCAGTACCTTTACTTTCTGGGAAGTTTGCACAGATTTAGCATGTCATCTACAACTTTGACAAACTTCTTTGGAGAGCATAATAATGGGTTGTATCACAGCCTGTTACGGAAACACCTGTGCCTATGAACAGAAAAGCTTACAAAAAGTGGTGGGTATAGCCCAGTCCATCACAGGAAAAGCCCTCCCCACCACTAAGCATACCTACAAGGAGCACTGCCACAAGAAAACAGCATCCATCATCAAGGACTCCCACCATTCAGGCCCAGCTTTCTTCTCGCTGCCATTGAGAAGGAGGTACAGAAGCCTTTAGGTCCCAGATCACCAGGTTCACGAACAGTTATCACCCTTCACTTTCAAGGATGCTACAACTCGTGTCCTCAGTATTATTTGCTTTTTTTTTTAAACTTATGTTTTATTATGTTTATGTTATTGTACAGTTTGCCAGTCTTTGTGATTCCATTGTATTTCTTGGTTCTGTGAATGCCAACAAGAAAATGAATCTCAGGTGATATACACATACTTTGATAATGAATTTACTTTGAACTTCGAAGCGTTAGAAAAACTCAGCAGGTAAAGCAACATCTGTAGAGAACAAAGTAGTTAACATGTCAGATCAATAACCTTGACCAACTTTGGTTAGTCACGTGCATTACCACATGATTTAAACAAAGTGCTACAACAGAGGCAAAACAGACATCATAAATGGGCAATTTTAAGAGTAAAGTGGGGCCAACATTTGGATAAAGGAGCCAGTCCAAGCTACTAAGAATCCAATAAATGTGACAAACTGGTTTAGTTGTAGTTCTAGTTACTTTTAATTACAAGAATGTTATCAGGATGCTTAATTAATGATATAATGTAGTGCTGCTACTCCACTGACATAAACATATCTGCAAGTTAGTTAGCAATTCATGGTGATCTATTTGAACTTTAATGTGGTTCCACTTGCATATGTCTTCTCTCCTGTGGGCAGCATGGTAGTGTAATGGTTAGAATTACGCTGTACAATGCCAGCATTCCGGTTCAATTCCACCACTGTCTGGAAGGACAGTGCCTTCCCTATGACTGCATGGCTTTCCTCTGGATGCTCCGGTTTCCTCCCACATTCCAAATACATATGGGTTAGAGTTAGTAAGTTATGAGCATGATACATTGGTACCAGAAACATGCTGACACTTGCCAACTGTCTTCAGCACATTCTCCAAGCATCGAGTCTGCTCTACCATTTCATCATGGCTGATCCATTCCCCTGATGGCCCCAAACTCCTGCCTTCTCCCTTCTGTTGGTCATCTTCTGCCCTCTGCTGGTCGTTGATGCAGATGATGCATTTCATTGGATGTTTCAATGTATAGGTGACAAATAATGCGAAGGATTTTTATCTTTCTTTAATATGGTTAATGCACTAGTATTTAGCAATGTTCTTTAAGTCTGTATGCATGCATGTGGATATGTATATTCCCTTTGATTTGTTAAGCTTGCTGAGCTGAGTTTTTCCTGTGATTCAAGTCTTGAGATTTAGTGGCTATTCTTGTATGTTGGATCTGGGCAAGTCCAATCATACATTAATGATGGCAAAGGTGTAGTTTTTGTTAAAATTTATATGGACCACCTTTCCCCCAAATACTAAATTTACAGTCCTTGCAACTTCTATCCCAACATGCAGAAAGAAGTGGTGATGATGCAGGAGGCAAAACAAGAATGTTATGGCAAGTGGTACCTGCCAGCAGGGAGGATGGAACAAAATGAAACCATCACTGAGGCCGTGAAGAGGGAAGTTCAAGAAGAAACTGGGTTGGAGTGCGAGCCCTACACTCTGCTGAGCGTGGAGGAAAGAGGTCCACGATGGATCCGGTTTGTTTTCCTGGCAAGAATTACAGGTGCATATTTCCCTTTTTGGTGAAGGTGGGAGTGATGGGAATTAAAGTGGCCGTTGCACTGTGATGAGCGAATACAAAGTAATGACTACAGTCCTGAATTGTTTACTTTGGAATGTATACACTGGGTATATTTTGATGGGAATTTCTTTTTTTGTAAATTGGTATTTTGTAACATATCAAACAATAATTTTAAGCTATATGTTGTTTATATGCTGATTCGTTTTTATGTTATAACTGGTGTCAATGGACTGTGTAATTAAGAATCTGAATTATTCTTTCAAAAACTGAAGTATTATGGATTTGGCTTTTGAGATCTTAGTGTTGTGGACTTTCCTAAGTAAAAAATGAGGAATCAATGGCAATGAAATGGTTCATTCAGTGGACAACATTTGTAAAAGTCACCTGTAACTCATTGTACAGGTTAAGTACCCCCTTATCTGAAATGCTTGGGGCTGGAAGTGTTTTGGGTTTTGGATTTTTTCAGATTTTGAAATATATAATGAGATAGTTTGGAATTGCTATCATTTCCAACTCTGAATTTATGGGCCTCAAGTAAACAGTCTTTATCTTACAGTGTTCATCACACATGTTGTTAACAGTAAAAATTATTACATTGCATAATTATAAAGTGTACAGGATAACGAAAGCAGCAAAGTAGGATCAGAATTCCTGAATCAGCTGTTGAACAACAGCAGGCTTTCGGTCTCTACCTACGATGCTGTGTTTTGATTAAAAGGTTACAGTACACTGTATTTGCATTTACCTTTTTTTAAGGTTTTATGTAAGGTAAAAAAAAAATCAGCATTTCTTCTGGTGTTAGATTTTCATCACCTACACTTTAAAAATGTAATGAATGCCATTATGTAAGGTATAAAAACAAACAGCATCGTATACTTGTTCTGGTGTTAAATTTTCATGATCAGCAGATGCTTTAAAAATTTGATGCCATGCCTTTTCTTAAATTTCTGCAACCAGTCTGCTGAATATTCACAATTACCTTTGATTTTCAGTTTGTTATGATAGGTCTATGCTTGTTTCGTGATCAGCATACCGTTAAGCAGCATATGTTCAGTCCTCTAATACACGATCGAGATCTTCATTTTTCAGGTGAAATTTTCAATTTGTGATGTCATGGCAACACTTTAAAAAAAATCTGATTTCAGAAGTTTTCAGATTTTGGAATTTCAGATAAGGGGTATTCAACCTGTAATTTTTTTGTGTGTTAAGTTCATGGTTCTAAAGAAACATCAATATTAGCGTTACCGAGATAATTTTATCTAAAAATGTATTATTCACAGAGGTTTCATAGCAATTAATCACTGTTAGATTTTGAATTTACTCCTCTAGTAACTTCAACAAAAATTTTGTATTGGGTGGTATTTAATTTGATGAGTCCAATGCTGATATTAAGCAATGTTTATTTCTAGGAGGGAACTTGAAGACTACATCAGAGAGTGATGCGGAATCCTTGCAGGCAAGATGGTGGGACAGAGTGTCACCACTTCCCCTGAGAGCCAGAGACATCTTAAATTTGATTTCATTTGCTGTCAAGCACAAAGAGAAAGCTTCTCATCCAGTGATTATGCCTGCTGAGTTGCCCTGCCCAGTTGTGTGTCACCGAGTAGTATCAGCCTTTCTCAACAAAAGCAATGAACTGTGGCTGCTGACTAACAATCAGAGCCATCCCCATTTCCCCGTCACTGTCTGTGGTTCCTCCTCAGCCGATCTATCCTGCAGCGTAGAAGTGGCCATCTACAGACTGATCAAGGAGTGCTTGAGGGATTCGCAGGTCAAGGTGAAAACTCATGGCATCTTGGGGTTGCAACACAGCGGTGGAATCACTGGGAAGACAGATGGTGTTTGTTTCAATGTGCTGGTCACTGTCGCCCAGGTGGAAACTACATACAGCCAGTTCCCTCCAGATATTAACAGTGTGAAGTACTCTTGGCACAAAGTGGACAATGATGATTTAAAAATTCAGTTGTTAGAGAGATTGTCATTTTCTTCTGTTGTGCCATTTTTGAATTAAAGTGACAAGGGAAACATTAAAATAAAAGGATGTTGAATCTTTTTGTATTGATTGCCTGAGGCTACGTCCACTCTACACTGGATAAATCCGTAACCGAAGCTTTTTCTCTTTGTTTTTACCCTCCATCCACACTAAAACGGCGTTTTCGTCCTCCGAAAATGGAGATTTTCAGAAAGACTCTCCAGAGTGTGTAATTTAAAAAATGCTGGATTGGCCGGAGCAGTGTGGATGGGGTAACTGGAGAAATCTAAAATTGCTGTCATGACGTGCCGTTTTAGACCATTTCATAGTTTTCTTGAACGCAACCTAACAATTTCAGAACAGACAGCAATGAGACTAAAGCCAGAAGAGTTAGAAATGTACTCACCAAATACTTTGACCCATAACGTACTGAATAAATAAGTATACTCACTTTGCCCTGTTTTCTGTTCTTGCTCATATGAAGTTGGTATTTATGCAAGTACTTCTCTGACAATAGATGTGTAACAGCCTAATGTAACATTGTATGGAAATACAAGATAATACTGATGCAGACATGTTTTATACATTTAACAAGGGGCTTTATTAATGCAACAGAGTTCGTCAGTTTTTCAATGTTCGTCGTCAGTCGGGTCATACTGTCTGTGAACTCCCTGTCGGTTGCCTCCATACGCTCAAGTATTTGTTTTCTTTTAGTTTTAAGTCCTCCTGCGCGAGAGCCAACAGCTGTCCGTTGCTTAAGTTTTTCTAATCTGTATCTGAACAAACGCGTACCAAGTCTTTCACAGCGAGATTCGACACCAAACATGTCACTTGTTTTCAGTAGATGTGTCCTGCGCATGTGCAGTAGGAGGAGATTTGCCAAAGTATCCGTTTTAATGTGGACAGAGATATTTTTAAAAACGCCTAGTGTGGACACCTATTTTTATGCGAAACCGGTGTTTTCAAAATTATCCGGTCTAGTGTGGACGTAGCCTGAGTCTAGGCCCTGTAATGAACTTAGGCATTCTTTTATTATGTGTCATGTTACATAAGAAATCATGGTCTTTCCATGACAATGATTGTTTGCAGATTTTTCTGTAGAAGTGGATTGTCATTTACAAGACAAGACACCCCAGCTATTATCAATACTCTTCAGAGACTGTCTGCCTGGAGTCATCGGTAGCACAACCAGGACTTGTGATATGCATCAGCTGCCCATACAATTGTCCACCACCTGCTCCCGTGACTTCATGTGACCCTGATCGGTAGTAGGGGGCTAAGTCAGTGCTGCACCTTGCTCAAGGGTGATCTGCAGGCTAGTATATATAAATTGGAATTTTATCACTGGAGCATCTACATCCCACTTCACAATCCAAGAGTATTAAGGAAAAAGATTTTCTATTAGTGGTTAGGCTTCAACATGTGGGAGACAAAAAGACCTGATGGACAGATTGAAATAAAAAAGACACTTGACCTTGCAAATAACTGAATCTTGAAGACGGTGTAATTTTTCCCCCCTTTACTGGGTAAATCTTTTATTTCCTTACTCCAATGCTTGATGATATTGGACCTGATTTACCTTTTATGTGGTAGATGCCTGTTGAAAGCTTTTTGTAGCACAATGCCACCACCCTGATTAAAGAGAATAATCAAATGTTTTTCCTTCTAAGTGTTACTTTATTAATACATCCTTTATTAAAGGCTGATTAAAAAACAATTTATAATAAAATATTCGCACTGCAGATTAAATGCCCAGAATATTTTCTCTTATAATCCACTTCAACTTATTGCACTAAACACACTCCCTACTTTATTTTTACAGCTGCGTGGACCAACCATTGCTCTGAGCAGGAAATTTTTACATGTTCTGAAAACTCTGCAGCACTTTAAATGTTTTCATTTTGTAATATGTGCACTATGAATATTTAAAATGAAAATTGAAAAATCACATACTTTTGATTTTATTTATTAATTAAAGGGTTCAATATCAGAATATATACAGTATACAACTATAATTCTTCACAGATATCCATGAAACAAACTTGAAAGGAAGAATGACAGAAAAAAAAGTTAGAGCCCCAAAACCACTCCTTCCCATACACAAGCAGCAGCAAATGCAACATCCCTCCCCTCCCCAGTCGCTCCAACAAAAGCATCAACCCCACCACCCACTATGCAACTAATAGCAAAGTCCCCAGAGAACATGATCTAGAATCCATCAAAAATTCAATACAGTACAACAAAGAAAATCTTTCATGTTCCGTAAACGTTTTCTAGCCACGCGGCACGAAGTCTATGTACGTGGGAGCATTTCGGCTACTACACAGCCACACTCCTGCACAGCTTGCGGGGAGCGGCGCTCGGATGGCACTGAGAATGTGGAGGTCATGTGGCAGGAGCACACAGTAGACCTGTGAACCCCACAAATTACACACTACTCATCCCACTGGACACCCCTTCCCCATCTGTGATAGATCCTCAGAGACTGCCTTGGAAGTACTGACTTTGAATGCAGTGGTGTACCTACTTGGGTTGGTCAGTCTGAAATCAACATTTGGAAATTAACAGGAAAATGGCATTCCCAATGCCACGAACAAGAACCCATAATATTAACAGTAAGACTAAATCCCAGCTGATGTATTTAGAGAATGCAAACGACGTAAAGCAATGTCTATGGAATTTATTATAAAATCATTTGTCCCACACCACCAGGTTCAGGAACAGCTATTACCCATCGACCATCAGGCTCTTGAACCACACCAACACTAAACTAATTCCACAGTATGGACTCACGTTTAAGAACTCACAATTTATGTTCTCGATATTTATTGTTTATTTATTTATTATGTTTTGTGTTTGCAATTTGTTGTCTTTTGCACATTGGTTGTTTGTCCGTCTTCATCGTTTGTGGGTTTCTCATTGATTCTATTGTGTTTCTTTGCACTTACTGTGAATGCCTACAAGAAAATGAATCCCGGAGCAGCATAATAAATTTAGTTTGAACTTTATAAAAATATAAATCTTAATGACTATTTCAGACTTGGATGTGTTAGTATGGTAGAAATACCCCACCCTTCGAATCACTTACCGAAACAAATGACATCAGCATCTACTTGTGTTGGCATTTGTACCGACCTGGTGGCGAAGAACCATAATCGGAGTCTCAGACCACTACAGCACAGACTACAACCCATCTAGTCAATTCTGCCTAGTTCCAGCGACCCACACCTGAACCACTACCCTCCATTCCCCTCCCCTCCATATACTTCACAAAGGTCTCTTAAATATTCCAATCGAACCTGCATCCGCCAGCTGACTCCAAACTTGCACTACCCTCCGAGTGAAGAAGTTCCCCCTAAATATTTCACCTTTCACCCTTAACTTATGACCTCTGGTTCGAGTTTCACCCATTCACTGGGAAAAAGGCTGCTTGCATTTACCCCATCTATACCCCACATAATTTTGCGTCAACAACAGCGACGCCACCTTTCCTGATAGGCTGAGTGCTTTCTATGCACCGTACGACCAATTGAATGAAGTGGGGTCGAGGAAAGCTCCCCTCTCTTCACAGGTACGCTGCCTGGCCGCAGCTTATGTGAGGAGGACCCTAGCCTGGATGAACCCACGCAAAACTGCAGGGCCGGTCAACGCACCCAGTCAGGTACCGAGGGCCTGTGCGGCCCAGCTAACAGGTGATGGCTGCGTCCTCTCGGGTCTGACTGACACTACCGGATGGCCAGTTCCTGCGAAAGGTATCCTATCTCGTCCAGAGAAAAGGGCCAAGACCTCTCCGAATTCCTGCGCTTGGTACTGGGTCACGCCCCTTTTGATTACAGGTCACACACGCGGTGCTTCTGAGCAGTTTTTCTGAACACATCGTTCCCCTGCTCCCGTTGTAGAGAACTTTCACTCTCTGCTTACAGCGATATCCTCTACACAATAGTCGCAACTCTCTGCTCTGTACAGGAAACAAGGAATCGCCAAGTCATTGATTTGCCACTTTTATAGATTTCTTGGTATCGATTTGTGGAAGCATGGTTTCAGATGTATGGCAGCTGCTCTGCCGCAGACTGCAAAGTTGTAGACACGGCTCTAAGGATATTGGAAGTGTTGTAGACACTAAGGAGAAGGATATTGAATTGTGTAAGGTGTGGGAAACAAGTAAGGAAGTTATGGAACCTATGACAATTAAAGAGGTGGAAGTACTGGCGCTTTTAAGAAATTTAAAAGTGGATAAATCTCCGGGTCCTGACAGGATATTCCCTAGGACCTTGAGGGAAGTTTGTGTAGAGATAGCAGGAGCTCTGACGGAGATCTTTCAGATGTCATTAGAAACGGGGATTGTGCCGGAGGATTGGCGTATTGCTCATGTGGTTCCATTGTTTAAAAAGGGTTCTAGAAGTAAGCCTGGCAATTATAGACCTGTCAGTTTGACATCAGTGGTGGGTAAATTAATGGAAAGTATTCTTAGAGATCGTATTTATAATTATCTGGATAGACAGGATCTGATTAGGAGTAGCCAGCATGGATTTGTGCGTGGAAGGTCATGTTTGACAAACCTTATTGAATTTTTTGAAGAAGTTACGAGGAATGTTGATGAGGGTAAGACAGTGGATGTAGTCTATATGGACTTCAGCAAGGCCTTTGACAAAGTTCCACATGGAAGGTTAGTTAAGAAGGTTCAGTCGTTAGGTATTAATGCTGGAGTAATAAAATGGATTCAACAGTGGCTAGATGGGAGATGCCAGAGAGTAGTGGTGGATAATTGTTTATCGGGATGGAGGCCGGTGACTAGCGGGGTGCCTCAGGGATCTGTTTTGGGCCCAATGTTGTTTGTAATATACATAAATGATCTGGATGATGGGGTGGTAAATTGGATTAGTAAGTATGCCGATGATACTAAGGTAGGAGGTGTTGTGGATAATGAGGTGGGTTTTCAAAGCTTGCAGGGAGATTTATGCCGGTTAGAAGAATGGGCTGAACGTTGGCAGATGGAGTTTAATGCTGAGAAGTGTGAGGTTCTACATTTTGGCAAGAATAATCCAAATAGAACATACAGGGTAAATGGTAGGGCATTGAGGAATGCAGTGGAACAGAGAGATCTAGGAATAACAGTGCATAGTTCCCTGAAGGTGGAGTCTCATGTAGATAGGGTGGTGAAGAAGGCTTTTGGAACGCTGGCCTTTATAAATCAGAGCATTGAGTACAGAAGTTGGGATGTAATGTTAAAATTGTACAAGGCATTGGTAAGGTCAAATTTGGAATATTGTGTACAGTTCTGGTCACCGAATTATAGGAAAGATATCAATAAATTAGAGAGAGTGCAGAGACGATTTACTAGGATGTTACCTGGGTTTCAGCACTTAAGTTACAGAGAAAGGTTGAACAAGTTAGGTCTCTATTCATTGGAGCGTAGAAGGTTGAGGGGGGATTTGATTGAGGTATTTAAAATTTTGAGAGGGATAGATAGAGTTGACGTGAATAGGCTGTTTCCATTGAGAGTAGGGGAGATTCAAATGAGAGGACATGATTTGAGAGTTAGGGGGCAAAAGTTTAAGGGAAACACGAGGGGGTATTTCTTTACTCAGAGAGTGATAGCTGTGTGGAATGAGCTTCCTGTAGAAGTAGTAGAGGCCAGTTCAGTTGTGTCATTTAAGGTAAAATTGGATAGGTATATGGACAGGAAAGGAGTGGAGGGTTATGGGCTGAGTGCGGGTAGGTGGGACTAGGTGAGATTAAGAGTTCGGCACGGACTAGGAGGGCCGGAATGGCCTGTTTCCGTGCTGTGATTGTTATATGGTTATATGGCTCAGCACATCACGGAAACCAGCCTCCCCTCTATGAAATCTGTCTACATTTCTTGTTGCCTCAGGAAACCTACCAACCTCATCCACCACGACATTCTCACTCCTGTAGGCTTCCTTCTGCCACAAATAGTTGTGTCCTCGGCGAATTTATAGATAGCGTTTGAGCTGTGTCTCGCCACAGTCATATTTGTAAAGAAAGTCAGACCAGTGGTCTCAGCACGCACCCTTGAGTGGCGCCTGTGTTGATTGCCAACGAAGAGGAGATGGTATTTCCGCGCAGACTGTGGTCTCACCAATAAGGAAGTCAAGGATCCAGTTGAAGAGGTACAGAGGCCCAGGTTCTTGATTAGTACTGAGTAGATGATGGTGTTGAACGCTGACATTCAGACTATTTATTGTCGTTGGTGTTCTGAAATATTGGTAGACATGAGTCTCTTTCAACCACTGAGGTGTTTCACAATGATATCACAGCTAATTTTCGACAACCCATTCAGTGTACATGGAAAAGAACACGGTAGAATGAAACATTAAAAAAAAGTCTTCTACTTGTTTCGGAACTTTTTATACTGTACTCGTTTTAATTTCATTCAGTCTTCCCCGGGAACAGCAAAAGGTTTGACAAAGTTCTAATAGTTGTTATATTCACAAATCTTCCCGCCAAATGGAGGTAACTTTATCAAGATGGGTAACACGTCCCATTCTGGAGCTGATTCTTTTTCCGTGTGTTTCCAGTCTATACTTTCACAGCTAGCTCTCTGCCAGTTATCCCATCAGTGTTACTCGGAGAATGAACCCCTCAGGGACTAGTTAAGTACTATTGCTTTTAAAACTGAAGGCAACGGGGTTATCTGCTCCCGACCCCTTAGCCCACAGATCACCATAGCCCTTTGTCACATTCTATAGCCCTCTCTCCGGTTAGGTCTGAATAAACCTTAAAGCACGCGCCAAGGAAAATCGCATCCAACAAAATACGTTGAGCGAATAGTAATTGCTGAAAATATTCCAACGATCGTGCGGACTGCAACGTTCAAAGTAAATTCTATTATCAACGTACAGTGCATATACGTCACTATATACAACACTGAGATCCATTTTCTTCCGGGCATTCACAGTAAATAGGAAGAAACGCGACAAAGTCGACGAAAACCCACACACAAGACGGACAAACAGCCGATGTGCAAACGTCAACCAATTTTGCAAATACAGAAAGAAAAATAAACAAAATAATAATACATACATACATAAATAAGCAAATATCGTGAACATGAGATGACGAGTCCTTGAAAGTGAGTCCATAGATTGTAGGAACAGTTCAGTATTGGGGTGAGTGAAGTTATCCCCCACCCCCTCGATTTAAGAGCCTGATGCTTGACAGTGGTCCTGAACTTGGTGGTGTGGCTCCTGAGACTCCTGTATCTCCTCCCTTATCGCAGGAGCGAGGTGAACTACTAGGCTGTAACCACAACCCTTTGTGGGCTTTTCCATTCAGGGGGGATCGGTGTTCCCATACCAGGCCGTGATGCAACCGGGTGACATGGACAGTGTAGAAACAGGCAAATGGAATCGAATTTAGAGGGGTGTGTGATATGTTTCTGAGGTAACGCAGAAAGGTTTGGGGACGCACAATAAACAGGAGGGGTGTAAAGTTTTGGAATGTGTGCCAACAGACGCTTAACACTTACAAGAGAGCTATGGATGGTGGTGAACTCAAGTGCAAAGTAAGGCCTGGAATTAACTCGGAATTGAAGGAAACAAGATGACACAAATGAAATCTAAAGGCAAACAGCAGTACGAGAAACGGAACTCCTACGATTGAGAACTAAGTGCCTAGCACAAAGCCTTTAAGTACAGACTTTCCATAAAGGGATCCGGCAGGCAATAATTGGCAGTCTGCGTCTTAAAGGGACGGCGTCTGCTAACCATACTCCGGGGAAATGGAGAGCCAAAACTTGGATGCCTGCTGCTGTTCAGTCGGAAGCATGACACAAGGTAGGTGTTTTGAAAGGCAGCCAAGTCTTCATTTCTTTAATACCAATATGAATACCAGTAACAAATAAAAAAGCAGAAATCAGAATCAGGTTTAATATCACCTGCATCCGTCGTGAAATTTGCTAATTTTGCGGCAGCAGTACAATGCATGCATGATAAATATAAGGAAAAAAATGAATTACAGTAATTATATTTGTATATTAAATTGTTATGTTAAAATAAATAATACACAAGCAGAAATTTTTTAGAGTATTTAGGTAGTGTTCATGTGTTCAATGTCCATATAGAAATCGGATGGCAAAGGAGAAAAAGCTGTTCCTGAATCGTTGAGTGTGTGCCTTAGGTTTCTGTACCTCCTTCCTGATGGTAACAATGAGAAGAGGACATGTCCTGGGTGATAGGAGTCCTTAATAATGGACTCCGCCTTCCTGAGGCACCGCTCCGTGAAGATGTCTTGGATACTACCGAGGCTAGTATCTATGATGGAGCTGACTAATTTTACAACTTTCTACAGCTTACTTCGATCCTGTGCAGTAGCCACCACCACTCCACCCGCCCCCAATACGAGACGGTGACGCAGCCATTCAAAATGCTCTCCATGGTATAAGTGGGCAGGAATCACTACTGCCCTGTTGACCGAGTTTTGTCCAGTCTGAGCTTTAGGTCATAAAATACACTTTTCCTCAATTAATCAAAAGTTGTTCTGGCACAAGATGCAAGTCCACGTCTTCCAATGTCTTGAATCTTTATTGCATATTGGTATTGGAGGGCATTTTCTCAAAAAAAAAGTTTTGGCATGTAAAACATTTTGATGTAAGCCCACATTATCATATACTCCAAAATGTCATTGCGTACCTACAGAAGATACTGAATGTCTTAGAAAACTGGCTCTAGGATCTGTGAATATAGTCTTCTGTTTCCAAAAGCTAATGTTTGCAATGAAAGTGACGAATGTGTCCCCTTTTGGTCATTGATGCCTTTGTCCAATTTCAGCTCTAATTCTGGATTTGTTTGTTATTGTCTCAGGGAGGGATTAGTTTGATAATCTACAGAGAATCATTTTGTAATTGGATCAAATGACTGCTTCTTTTTCTGCTATGTCCATTTCACCTAATTAAAGGGGCCTCACCCTGATGAAGTACTATTCAGGAGAACTATATGGAGAGGAATTCCATTCTGACATGTTGGGCCATGGCCTCCTCTACCTCTACTGCCACAATGAGGCCACTTTCAGTTTGGAGGAGCAACACCTCATATTCCATCTGGGTGGCCTCCAACTTAATGGCATGGGACATCGATTTCTCTAACTTCCAACAATTTCTCCCCCCCCCCCCACCTCTTCTTCCATCCCTGTTCTAATTCCTGTCTTAACCCTTGTCAACCCACCTGCTGATCAGCTCCATCTACTGCACTTCTCCTTTCTTTTCTCCCATAATCTCCACTCCTATCAGATTCCTTCTGCCCTTTACCTTTTCCACCTATCAATTCCCAGGTTCTCACTTCATACCCCCTTCCCCATTCTCCTACCTTCCCCCCTCACCTATCTCCTTCTAGATGGTACTCATTCCCCTGCCCCCCTTATTCTGGTTTCTCCTTTCCTTTCCAGTCCTGATGAATGGTCCGAGCCAGAAATATCAACTGTTTATTCCATTCCATAGATGCTAACTGACCTGCTGAATTCTTCCTGTATCTTGTGTGTTTCCGGATTTCCAGTATCTGCGGACTTGTATTTAGGAGATATCTTGAACTTCAGTTACATTGGTGTTGCTGTATAAAAATGAGAACTCATTTCCATTCCATTTCAACCCAGTGGTGAGAAGCCAACCTTCATGAATGGGAATTGCTACCTTCTCTATGTGTCTTCTACTGGATGGGGAGTATTTCCAATGTTTTAGTAACCTGATGAGATTGCACCTGTGTTTCAGAATATTGTTGAGCCAGAACTCCAGGCTGTCAGCTGGGTCTGCTACCATTGATCAGGACCATTTATGTCAGATTGTCATGTTGACATGGCACTTTTGCTTGCTCAAAGCTCAAAGTACATTTTACTACCAAAGTATGTATATTTTATACAAGCTTGAGATTTGTCTCCTTACAGGCAGCCACGAAACAATGAATCCCAATAGAACCCACAAAAAAACAAAAGGAGACTGTCAAACACCCAGTGTACAGAGAGAGGGGAGAAAAACAAATAGTGCAAACAATAAAAGCAAGCAAACAGCATTCAGAACTGAAGTTCACAACACCAGACACCACTGGAGTCGATCCAGAAGCCCATAAGTTGCAGGTCACAGCCACAGTCCAGCACAGAGATGAGCAAACCCAGTCGAGCAATGAGCTGAACTGGCCCGTCTCTCGCCTCCGACCCTGACACTCTGACAATTTCAATCTGGCCCGGTGCTTAAATTGTCCAAATCTCAGGTTGTTCCTCACCCTCGGGCTCTGGCTCCACCACCTTGAGTCAGCCAGTACCCAATCTTCCCAATTTGGCTCGGCTCTTAATTGATCAGACATCCTATCTTTCTTCACCTCACCTCAGCTGCATCGAATTACCCTGTGAGGTTTGATGTACTAGGAACCTGGTGCTCCATGTCCTCAGTTGGCCCAATACCACTGAAAAGGATCCACTAATGCTTGGTTGGTGGCAGGTAATTAGAGGGACTGGCTAGCTCTAGTGTTATGTGGAGCTGAGTGCTTAACATGTTGTTGGAGCCAAGGCTTTACCTCAAGGGCAGCATGGTACTGTAGCGGTTAGAATACTGCTTTATAGTGCCAGTGACGCAGGTTCAATTCTGCCACTGTCTTTAAGGAGTTTGTACATTCTCCCCATGACCGTGTGGGCTTCCTCCCACAGTCCAAAGATGTACAGGTTAGTAAGTTGCTATGTTGGCACTGGAAGCATGGTGACAGTTGCGGGCGGCACCAAGCACATGCTTGGACTGTGTTGGTTCACACAAATGACATAATTCATTGTATCGATATTTCGATGTACGTATGGCAAATAAAGCTAGTATTTCCTGTTCAAAAGACCAAGGACATCAAAAGTTCCGTACCTGTACGTAGTAGGGGGCTTGTATTTGGAGATTTGGACCGGAACATTATAAACACATCAATATCACCCAAACTCTGATCCAATGAGTCATGCCATGGAAAAAGAGCTGAAGATGGTTAGCTTTTATATTTACACATGCACGAAGTGCACATTCAACTGAAGAACTGGAGCATCGGATCAACTAAAACTCTGAAAGGGGTCATGTATCCAACAATAAACAGCCACAAATTATGGTGTGTATGGCTAAAAAGGCACTGTGCCTCATTCCACTCCAAAACACCGAAAAACAAGAATACTAGTTGACACCGTAGTGTTCTGCTGAGCAAGTGTTTAAAGTTATCATCTTCAAGAGGCAATGTTAAACCCAGGGCCAGTCTGTCCTTCCAGATGCCACTGAGTTATTTTTTAAGGGGACTTATTTCTATTATAGTCAGTTACTTGCATTGAGATAAGTATTCATGTTAAAAGATGACATATAAATGCAAATTATGTGCTTAAGAGTTTAAGGTAGTAATAAGAACAACAGTTTGTATCGTGTGCACATTTTGTGATTGTTTTGCATGCAGTTTAAAAGTAAAATTTAAACGTTGTTAGTGATTTAGTTGTTTTAAGTGCTTTTAAAATATATCAGCTTATATTAGTTGTGTACAAAGTAAATTTTATTATCAGGGAACAAATACATCACTACATACAACCTTGGGATTCATTTTCCTGCGGGCATACTCAGCAAATCGATAGAATGGTAACTCTGACAGGATCAATGAAAAGATCATCTATAGTACAGAAGGCAGCAAACCGCAAATGCAAATATAAATAAATAGCGAGAACATGAAATAACAAGATAAAGAGTCCTTGCAGTGAGATCATTGGTTGTGGGAACATCTCAATAGATGGGCAAATGCACAGAGTTTACCCCTTTGTTCAAAGAGTGTAATGATTGAGGGGTAGTAACTGTTCTTGAACCAGGTGGTGTGAGTCCTGGGGCTCTTGTACCTTCTACCTGATGGCAGCAGCGAGAAAAGAGCATGGCCTTGGTGATGTGGATCTCTGATGATGTATGCTGCTTTCCTACAACAGTGTTTCAATACTTATTCAGCACGTGGTATAATATCTTATATGACTAACATGACCTTTCTTTACCCTGTTATTCTATTCAATTCCCCCTTTCTTTTCTGTCCACCCCTAATCTTTTCACAAGGTTCTACTCCAATCTCCTCTCCTACCTACCCGTCCACCACCTTCTACTGTCCCCATCCCCTCTAACCCCTTCTCCCTGTTATTTCCTCCACTTTACAACTCTTTTCTTTCCCGATACTTTCGTCCCTCTGTTTCCTTCGCAAGCGGCTACCCCATCAGCGGAAAATGTACACTTTTTAACCTGAGAGATGGACATCTTCAAAGAGCGATGCCTCAAGAAGTCAGCATCCTTCATTAAGAACCCCCATCACCCAGGATATTCTCATTGCTGCCATCATGACGGCACACACTCAACAATTCAGGAACAGCTTCTTCCCCTCTGCCACCTGATTTCTGAATGGACATTACAACCAATGCATACTACCTAACTACGTTTTTAAAATTTCTATTCCTGTAGATAGATGCATTTACTGTAATTCAGTTTTTCCCGTTATTATGTATCGCATTGTACTGCTGCCGCAAAAACAACCAATTTCACGATATATGCAGGTGATATTAAACCTGAGTCTAACTGTGAAAGCCTTTAATTTGCTCAATACCAGCGTACATCCCTCGGCCAAAGACCCTCACCGTCGCCATTTTGCGATGCCAATTTTAGTGCGGGCGCACATCGGGCCGGCGTGGGCGGGTCCTCGTCAGTCCGCTTCTCCGATTAGCTGCGCTCCACATGATGGGCAGGAAACTCTGGGTCTCCATTGGCCGGCGGGGCCATATATGTGTGTGTGAATGTCCGATGAGGGACGGGCTGGCCGGAGGGTGGGTGTTTCCGGCCGACCCCCGACGACGAATTTCCAGCCTTCTGATTACCCCCCCCCCCCCCCCACCCAAACATCTTTCCCCCTCAGCCTGCCCCGGGTTCGGGTTTTGTTTCTCGCCGCCATGTCGGAGCCTCGGACCCCGCGCTTCAGCGATAGAGCAGTGCAGGTTCTGCTGGAGCAGGTGAGGGCTCGCAGGGAGATATTTTTCCCCTCCGAGGGCAGGAGTGTGCCCAGGGAGAAGGTGCACCAGGCCTGGATGGAGGTGGCACACTGGGTTAATGCCAAGAGTGAGGTGCCAAAGACTTGGCTGCAGTGCCGCAAGAAGTTCAATGGCCTGACCTGGACTGCGAAGGTAAGCATGGTGGCAGCAGGAGTTCGCCCCCAGCCACTCTGCTCCAACCAGTCATCAGTCCTTGTGCTGGCAGGTTTCAGAATCAGGTTCATTATCACTGTCTCTCTCATGATGTGAAGTCTGTTCTGCGGCTGCAGGGCAGTTCAAAGTCATAACATCATTATACACTGCAAAATAATGCAACAGAAAGACTAATGAGGTGTGTTCTTGGGTTCATAGATATCAGAGGGGAAAGAACTGTTCCTGAATCATTGTCTGGCAGGCTTCTGTACCTCCTGCCTGATGTTTAGTAACAAAACATGGCACAGCTCAAAATACAAGGACAACCCTTTGGATCAGAGATGAGAAGGAATTTCTTTAGCCAGAGGCTGGTGAATCTGTGGAATTCATTACCCCGGATGGCTGTGGAGGTCATGTCATTGAGTATATTTAAAGTGGAGGTTCTTGGTGTCAAAGGTTACAGAAAGAAGGCAGGAGAATGGAGTAGAGATAATAACAACTCAGACATGGTGGAGAAGATTCAATGGGCTGAATAACCTAATTCTGTTCTTGTGTCTTGTGGTCTTAAGAAATCAGATAGCAGAGGGGAAGAAGCTGTTCTTGAATCATTGATGGTCTTCAGACTTCTGTACCTCCTCACCAATAAGAAGAGGGTACGATAAAACTGATTTCTCATGTATCATGATGAAGGCATGTGTTCACATCAGAAATGGCTGTGGTCCATATGCTTCCCCCTCCCCCCCCAACAACAGAAGTGTTCAGGCATACTCCATTATTTTAGCCTGCCCTTAGCCCACTAAACTTGCTTCTTCCTCCAGGTCATGTCTGGGGGGGGGGGGGGGTGGAAATGATCCCTGGAGGCACGACAAGCAATCTGTTGGAGGAACTCAACGGGCTGAGCAGCATATGTGGGAGAAAAGAAATTGTTGAAGCTTCAGGTCAAAAGCCTGCATCAGGAGCAGGAATTGCCAACGTTTCGGGCTGAAACTGGCTGCAGGGCTAGTTCGGATGCAGGGTTTCAAACAGGAATGTCGACAGTTTCTTTATCTCATACGGACTGCTTGACCAAGCAGAGTTCCACCAGTTGGTTGTTTATTGTTCCAGACATCGTCATCGGTCGTCTCTGATGTCACTCGTCTGGAGGAAGGGCCCTTCCTTACAATCTGAAAAGCCACTGTTATGGTTATCAGAATCAGTTTTAATATTATCACCTTTAACCCTTTCTGTAGAAATTTTCAAGTGTCTGTTGACATGTCAAATCTTCTCAGATCTGCGTTTTTGATTCTCTGGCTAAATTTTGTGTCCACTCCATCATTTTTGCATTGGCTTTGCTTTCCTTGTAAGTCTGCTCTGAAGCACCATGTTAAATGTAATCTGCATTTGGATGGAATCAAAGTTACAGCACTTTAGGAGGTGATTCAGGCAAACATCTCTGCACTGGTTTTCCACTCAAGCATTTCATTAGTTCCAGTCTAACCGATTCCATTCTCTAGCCTTGCAAAATTTTCATTGCTATATACACTCAGGCTACGTCCACATTAGACCGGATAAATCCGTAACCAAAGCTTTTTCTCTTCGTTTTGACCCTCCGTCCACACTGAAACGGTGATTTCCTCCCCCGAAAACGGAGCTTTTCTAAAACGCCCTCCAGAGTGTGTAAATTTGAAAATGGCGATTGGGCAAAGCAGTGTGGACGGGGTAACCGGAGAGTTTTTAAAACGCTGTCATGACGTGCCGGAACAGATAATGGCGGCAGCACAGCATTCCGTTGTTTTCTTGAACACAACCCCCGCACAACCAAACAATTTCAGAACAGATGGCAACGAGACTGAAGCCAGAGAAGTTAGAAATGTGATCACCAAATACTTTGACCCATAACTTACTGAATAAATCTCACTTTGCCCTGTTTTCTGTCCTTGCTTGTATGAAGGTGGTTTACCTATTTATGCAAGTACTTCTCTGACAATAGATGTGTAACAGCCTACTGTAATATTGTATGGAAATACAAGATAACACTCATGCAGACATGTTTTATACATTTAACAAGGTGCTTCGTTAATGCAACAGAGTTGGTCAGTTTTTCAATGTTCATCGTCAGCCGGGTCATACTGTCTGTGAACTCCCTGTTGGTTGCTTCCATATGCTCCAGCTTTTTTTTGTTTTAAGTCCTCCTGTGCGAGAGCCAACAGCTGTCCATCGTTTGGCAACTTCCTTTTGAGTTTTTCTAGTCTGTAACTGCAAAAACGTGCACTTTCACAGTGAGATTCGACACCAAACATGTCACTTGTTTTCTGTAGATGAGTCTTGCACATGCCCAGTAGGAGGAGATTCACCCAAATACCCGTTTTAATGTGGACAGAGGTATTTTCAAAAATGCTTGGTGTGGACACCTATCATTTTCACGTGAAACCAGCGCTTTCAAAATTATCCAGTCTAGAGTGGACGTAGCCTCAGTGGCCACTTCATTAGATACAGGGGTAGAACCCGCTATGGTCTTTTGTTGCTGTAGTCCATCCACTTCAAGGTTCGACATGTTGTGCATTCAGAGATGCTCTTCTGCACACCACTGTTGTGGTTATTTGAGTCAGTCTGCTTCCTGTCACTTTAAACCAATTTGGCTATTCTCCTCTGACCTCTGGTTAACAAGATGCTTTCACCCACAGAACTGCCGCTCACTGGATTTTTGTTTTTCTTTATTGCACCATTCTCTGTAAACGTTAGAGACTGTCGTGCATGAAAATCCCAGGGGGGCATCAACAGTTTTAGATACTCAAACCTCTTCGTCTGATACCAACAATCATTCCACCATCAGTCACTTGGATCAGATTTACTCCCCATTCTGATGTTTGGCATGAACAGGAAATGAACCTCTCCTTCTGCGGTTTTATGGCGGTTGACAAACAGCTTTATGGTGCATTACCACCACCTTCTGAACTGGAATATGGGTCAGGATATCTAAATGTTAAATGTATGTATATCTATCAAATTCTGTAAAAAAAAAAAAAAAAAACTGTATTCTCAAGGAACTGTGCTATATATATTTAAAGCAATAATCCTGCGATCCTTTCTGCAAAATATTTTTAATGTTAAGTTGTGTTTTATAATGTGATAACTTTGAAATCAACCATCCTCTCCCTTGACTATATCTTGGGCACCTCACCAGAATATGCTCAACTGTATCTTGTTGATTACAATACTCATTACTGTATTTCTTCATTAAGAACAATGTATTATTTAACCCTGTGTGCCCAAACCTCAATCCCACCGTCTCCCTCCTGCATTCCTTGACCATCCCACTTCCTTCCAGATATTATAGAGATAACTGAACCTCTTGACCATGTCTGCATGCTTTTATGCATTGAGTTGCTGCCACATGATTTGCTGATTAGATATTTGCATTAATGAGCAGATGTACCCAATAAAGTTGGCACTGAGCATATTTATTTAATTCCTTCCTTCCTTGAAGGCCAGAACAGAATCTCCTTCCACCACATCTGCAGGCAGTACATTTCAGATTGCAGCCACATGCTGATTTTTTTAAAGGTTTTCTTTGTGTCGCTCTTAATTCTCTTTCCCTTAATGTTTCACCTTTAATCCTCAGCACTCTCCAGTGGGACCAGCTGCTTGCTATCCACTCTGTGCAAACCCCTCATCATGTTATACATTTCTGTCAGCCTTCTGTAAAGAAAAAGTTTTGACTTTTCAAATCTTTCAGCATCTTTGCTGGAGAAAAACATCCCAGGAAGGATATCAAACAAAGTCTTTCTGTGAACAGTAAGAGCAATTAAATCAATTTACTAATAGATAGGGTTCAAAGAGCTTCTTAAGAGAGAAGTGAAAAAGTTAGACATGCTTGAAAGCATAAGTCATGGTATTTTGACCTTGGTATGTGAATGTAATAGAGTAGATGTGGAGAAGATGTTTCCTATGGTGGGAGTGTCTAGGACACAGCTTCAGAGTAGAGGGGTGTCCTTTTAGAGTAGAGATGAGGAAGAATTTCTTTAGCCAGACAGTGGTGGGTGAATCTGTGGAATTCATCGCCAAAGGTGGCGGTGGAGGCCAAGCCTTTGGGTATATTTCAGGCAGAGGTTGATAAATTCTTGATTAGTCAGGGCATGAAGAGTTATGGGGAGAAGGCTGGAGATTGGGGCTGAGAGGGAAAATGAATCAGCCAATGATGAAATGGTGGAGCAGAATCAATGGACCAAATAGCCGCATTCTGCTCCTATGTCTTATGGTCTTGTGGTGGAGTGATTAAATTCAGTAATTCTCAAGTAGTGAGCATCTTGGTGAGCATGGACAAGTAGGACTGAATGACGTCTTTCCCATCTGCGTGACTCTTAAGAGGACAGTATTAGATGAGTGCAGATAGTGTAGAGGTTGTAGCATGGGGAGTGGGGTGAAACCATGAAGCATATGAAAATAAAGATGAGAATTTTTAAACTGGGATTTTGCTAACCCAGCAGTCACTGTGAATCACTGTGCATAATGTGTAACTAGATTTCATGCAGCATGGGTTAAGGGTAAGATAAGGTGAGCTTTGTCACACCATATCAAAACACAGTGAAAGGCATCATTTTGCATCAACAATCAACATCGTCCAAGGATTAAGCTGGGGGCAGCCCACAAGTGTCCCCATGCTTCCAGTGCCAACTCATTAACCCTATTATCAACCGTACCTGTTTGGAATATGGGGGGAAGCAGACCACTCAGAAGAAACGCACACGGTCACAGGGAGCATGTGCAAATGCCTTACAGACAGCAGCAGGATTGAATCAGTGGTCCCTGGCACTACAAGGTGATGTGCTAACTGCTGCACTACTGTACTGCCGTGCCCTTTCAGAAGTTGGTGTGGAAGGGGTGGCACATCTATACAGGTAAAACCGTTGACTGATATCTGTTGCAAAATGGGTTCATTCCTAATCTCTAGCGCTGTCTGTATGGAGCTTCCATGTTCTCCTCTGATCGGTCTCCTGTGTGCTCTAGTTTGCTTCCAGATGGCCAGTGGATTACTAATTGGTTATATTATTCCTAATGTAGGTAGGTGTATGGGCTAATTAGGAGTTATTGAGGAGAGCTGGTGGGTGTGTGAGAGAGTTGCAAGGAAATGTGGGGGAATGGGGTTGATGGCACTGAACTGGCAGCCAGCAGAGGGTAATGGGCCAAATTGTTTCAATGTTGTAAAGAAGTATGGAAAATGCTGGAAACACTCGGCAAGTCGGAGCTTCTGCGGAATGGGAAACAGGGAAAGGTACAAATCTAAACCTGAGATTCTGCAGATGATGGCAATCTAGAGCAACACTTACAAAATGCTGGAGGAACTCAGTAAATCAAGCAGCATCTATTGATGAGGAACAAACAGTCGCCATTTCGGGTGAGACCCATTATGAGGACTGGAAAGGAAGGAGACAGGCCAGAATAAGGGGAGGGGAGGGGAAGGAGTACAAGCTGGCAGGTGCTAGGTGAGATCATCTGGGGGGGGCTGAAGTAAGGAGCAAAATGGTGATAGGGGGAAGAGGTAAAGGGCTGAAGAATGAATCTGATAGGAGAGAAGGGTGGATCATGGGAGAAGGAGAAAGGGCACCAGAGGGCATGTGAAGAAAAGAGGAGAGTCAGAACAGGGAATGGACAAGGAGAGAAGGGGAGTGGAAATTACTGAAAGTTAGAGAAATCAATCTTCATGCCATCAGGTTGGAGGCTATCCATATGGAATCTGAGGTGATGCGCCACCAACCTGAGTATGGACTGATCATGGCACTCGAGGAGGTCATGGACAGACATATTGAAATGGGTGGCCACCTGGAGACCCTTCCTTTTGTGGTAGACATAGAAGATGCTCAAAAAACAGTCTTTCAATTATCATCAGGTCTCACCAACGTAGAGGAAGCAACACTAGATACAGTAGACCAGTGATGCTCAATGTAAGCCATATGGTCTCCCGGGGGCTATGCCAGGTTTTGTTGTGGCCACGTTTAAAAAAAACAAGAAGCTGGGAGCCACAGAAGTTTCTGAATAGGCCATGATAAGTTTACTGTTTTAATGAAGTATTACTAAAATATATACATAAAAACGAAATGAGTATATGTAATTGGATGAAATGGATGGTAAGATGTGCTTGAGGCAGCAAAATAGCTTAGTTGTGTTTGGGGGTTGGTGGCATATCAATCTCTCTCCTGCTTGACCACGCACAAATCACAGTTCACAGGAACAGCCTGCAGGGCGGCCTGCTGAGCCCTGTTGCACATCCACAAACTGCAGATCTGCTCTTAGCCCCAGTGAGTGAGTATATACTAAGAGGCCGGTTCTGTTTGCCTTCCACTGACCTGTGCATGTTATATTACTTATAAAACATGACATGAAGGCTGCAGTTACTGCAGTGGGTCATCTGCCAGAAATGGTTAAACTGCAGAGAGGTGAGACTTCACACGTTCTACCACTGCATCACTAGCGACCACTACAACTTCTATTAAATCCCTGTTACTTGTTATTTTGAAAGGAAGTTCAAATCACTCTTCTTGGTTAGTGCATGCTCCTTATTGCTACATAGGACTTGAATATATAATATAATTTTTTTAAAAGCCCAATAAATAAATTATTTTAAAAAAGTATTACTTAAAAAGCTGGTTTTATTTTTACATGTATATTCAATACTGATACTTTTTCACGTGGGATTATACTTATAATAATTCTTTGACTTTTACTAATTTTCTATAGAGCCTACTCTCTACCTAGTTTGCTGTCATGGTTGTTACTGCTATGTGTCAGTGGTCGCATAACCAGGACTTGTGATATGCACCAGCTGCTCATACGACCATCCACCACCTGCTCCCATGGCTTCACGTGATCCTGATCGAGGATCTAAGCAGGTGCTACACCTTGCCCAAGGGTGACCTGCAGGCTAATGGAGGGAAGGAGTACTTGTACCTCCTCTGGTCGAGACATATCTCCACTCTGGCTAGCTATATATATATATATATATATATATATATATATGTGTGTGTGTGTGAATGATGTTGTCACGACATTGCAAGAATGTCTTATTGAGCTGCAGAGTGATAAAACAGCTCAAGCAAAATTCAAACACAGCAAGCAACATTTTTGAATATCTACTGTTTCCACAGCTTTGCGAGAAAGCTAAGTTTTTAATTGGATTTCCCACCTCTCATCTAGGTGAATGTGGTTTTAGTCAAGCTCTTCAACTGCTTTCAAAAGCTTGTAACCGTCTTGATGTTGTGAAAGGAAGTGATCTTTGATTATCTCTAACCAAGTTCCAGCCAGATATTCATAAACTCACTAGTTTTCATCTGTGTCAAGGATCTTACTAAATACCCAAAGTAACAATATTAAGTGCTTTTTCATTGCTGGTTATAGTTTCATTATTTATTATAAATAAACTATCGTATTTAGAACTTTGAAATAGTTTTATTTATCATACACACCGCCAACGTTATATTTAACATATAATAACACCGATAACCTGTTAAGACATAAATATTGACTGTATATTGGAATAAATAGTACAGTTGACAAAAAATGCCTTAGCAACTAATGGAGACATTGTAGGGTGGGGGCCACAGAGGTAAATGATAGTCTCAAGTGGGCCATGAGCAGAAAAGCTGAGAAGCACTGCAGTAGACGACCCTGACAGATTCACAGGTGAAGTGTTGCCTTCACCTGGAAGGACTGTTTGGAACCTTGAGTTGTGGTGAGGAAGGAGGTGTAGGGATCAAGGTAGTTTGGTTGATCTCAAATTTATAAACTGTCAGCAAGGTATCTATTTACACAGGTAAGCCTAAAGGTGAGGACGCTTGAAGGAAAGCCCACAGAATTAGATGTGAGCAGTGATTAAAATCTTGAAAACTTTTCACATCTCCTATCTGGTCAATATCACGTGGAAGAAAAGTAATATAGTCACTCATATTTTCGTGGAGGCATATGTTTTATGCAAGTTGGCCACAACATTTCCTACATTACAGCAGTGACTACTTCAGAAATAATGTTAAGGGCAGTAAATAAATTGAAGCCCTTCGTTTTCTACACAAAACCAATAAACATGGCTGTTAACTGGCTACATCCCCCGCCCCCTGCATGCAGCTGGTTCGCACGTCTCTGATGTGTTAGCATGTAACATTGCATTAACGATGAAGCATGTAACTCACTCTCACTATTTCTGCAGGAGAAGTTGGCCCACAAAACAAGGAAAAGAACCAGTTGCGGGGAACGGCCAGCATCCATTCTAGATCTCACCCAGATGGAGCAGGAAGCCCTGGACATCATTGGGCCCAACAGCAGGAGAAACCTTGAGAATGGCAAGGCTGGAGGCCAAGTACCACAGGGTGCATTCCTATTTCTCTTACCTGCTCTTTTCAGTCATCACACTGACTGAGTAATCACTCCAGAGAAGTTCATGTGCTGTTCTTAATTCACCATCCTAGGACTCACCAATCTTGTCTCCCTCTTTTTCAGATCTGACTCATTACCTAGGCTTTATCGGACAGGAGATGGAGGAGGAGCATTTCACAGAAGATGCACAGTCACCAGCCCCATCTTTCCACTACATCAGCACTGACCTAAACATCTCCAGTGGAATGGACGGTCAGCTAAATGGATCTTCACATAATGAATTATTCAGTAGTAATGAACAGGAGCTGAACATAGTGGAAAGGACCGTCCAGGAGACCGATGACTCCAGGGCAACCTCTGGTCCTAACTGTATTGAAGAGGACAAAGATGCAGATCTCACAGGCCCAGCCTTTAGAAGAAAGATTTTCCACGAGCATCATCAGTTGCTCCAAGCTTTGGACAAACTGCCAAAGAGCTGCCTCACGCTGTCTGAGAGTGTAGAAGAGTCTGCATCCATTTTTTGTGGGGTTGTGGCACAAGGTATTACCACCCTGCAGTCTACCATGGAGCGCGTTGCCAACTCTGTCGATGCAGCAATGAAGCCCTCTGTCCATGAGCCTGTGGCACCTACTTTGGCGTCATTGATTGAGGCTCAAACT
This sequence comes from Hemitrygon akajei, assembly GCF_048418815.1. Classification (NCBI taxonomy): domain Eukaryota; kingdom Metazoa; phylum Chordata; class Chondrichthyes; order Myliobatiformes; family Dasyatidae; genus Hemitrygon; species Hemitrygon akajei. Next base: position 210,087,476 of record NC_133124.1, on the reverse strand, counting down.
AGTGCTATTCAGGCTCTGGCATGCACCATTTCCACTAGTTTGGAAAGGTTGGGTGGGCGTATTGATAGGGGGTTCGGTCACATCTCAGACCTTCTGCAGTCTGCTCTGCCACAACTCAACGGCGGCATTGAGTCACAGCCCCATGTGAGTGGGCCAGCTGGAGTGTCTCTTGCTAGCCTCTCTCGGGGTAACAGCACATATGATCCCTCACCATCTCCTGAAGCCCCATCTCCTCCAGAAGCACCACTGAATCTGCAGGTGGCGGTCAGATCCCCTCGAGGTCGAGCACTTCGAGGCAGGCGTCCTTGAGCATCCTTCAGACACTGACTGGGTTACACTAACTGCCAGTTCGCTGAACTGAAGCCACGAGGGGTTCACAACTAGAATAGCAAACAATGACTTCATAAAGGTACTACAAGATGGTATCTGGAAGACTGCTGCTAATCGCATAAGCAATAAAATATTACTTTGTTTGCAAATCTAATATATTTGATGGTTTGTAACCATGCTGCTGTAATGTCAACTGTTGGGGACATCTGTGTTAGTCAGTGGTTGGAGGTATCGCTGGATGACTGAAGACTTGAACATGGGCACGAGTTGAGTAGACTACTATTCAGGTATGAAAGACCAGGAAATGTGGTACACAGTAGCTTTTTTAAAAATAAATCTGTTTAACTTTCAGGCAATACTTTTATCAGAAGTTGGCACAAAGAGAAGTAAAAGGAATAGGTCATTCTGGCCTTTTGAAACTGTTCCACCATTCAACATGATCAATCCCTGAAGCAAGAGTTCCCAAAAATTTTTATGCCATGGACCCCTTGCCATATTGGGACCTCCTTCCCTAAAGGTTAGCTTGCAGGTTGAGTCAGTAGAAAGGAAGGCAAATGCAGCATTGCCGTTCATTTCAAGTGGACTGAAATGTAAAAGCAAGAATGTACTGAGGCTTTCTCAGGCATTGGTCAGACCACATTTGGAGTACTGTGTGCCGGTTTGGGCCCCATATCTAAAAAAGGATGCACTGGCATTGGAGAGGCTCCATAGCTTTACGAGTATGATCCTGAGAATGAAAGAGTTAATGTATGAGGAGCGTTTGATGGTCATGGGCATGTACTTGCTGGAGTTTAGATGAATGAGATGATGGGGGGGGGGTGGCATAAATCTCATTAAAACACACTGAATATTGAAAGGTCAAAATAAATTGGATGTGGAGAGGATGCTTCCAATAGTGCGGGAGTCTAGGACCAGAGGGCACAACCTCAGTAGAAGGAGGTCCTTTTAGAACAAAGATGAGGAGGAATATCTTTAGCTTGAATGCCGTGAATTTCGAATTTTGCCACAGATGGCTGTGGAGGCCAAGTCATTGGGTATATTAACATTGGAGGCTATTAGATTCTTGATTAGTAAGGGCATCAAAGGTTATGAGGAGAAGGCAAGAAAATGGGGTGAGAAGGATAAAAAATCAGATGGAATGGCAGTGCAGACTCATTGGGCTGAATGGCCTAAATCAGCTCATATGTATATAGTCTTACTGCTCTGTCCCCATAACTCTGAAGTTTTAATATCTAGAAATCTGTATACCTGCACCTTAAGTATCTCCATTGTCTTGGCTTCCTCTGTCTCCAGTGTTGGGGAGTTTCACATTGAAGAAATTTGTCCTCCCACTCCCAAATGACTTGGCCCTGTCCTGAGATTCTAACTTTTGTTCCGGCACACACCCTTCTTACAGGAAAGATCCCTTGTGTATTGGGTTTGTTGAGCCCTGTCAGAATTCTGTAAGTTTCAATGAGATCTGCTCTCATTTTTTCTGAAGTCTATTAGTAGTGGAGTTGTTAACACATCCTCTTTCAGACGATAGTGCCATCCTCTGAACCAGTCTGGTGATACTTTGTTGCACTCCTATGACAAGTATGTCCCTTGGGTTAGGAAACCAGAACCACACCAGGTGCTCCAGGTTGGCATCACCGATGGCCTGGGTAATTGACTTGACTTGACTTGACTTTATTTCTTACATCCTTCACATATGTGAGTAAAATTCATTCTAACTTTTGTTTTCAAAACCTGTGCAATAAAAGCTAATGTACCATTTGCCACCTTAACCACATGCTTACTTTCATAGGCTGATGTACACGACACCCTTCCTACGTCAGCATTTCCCAATCTGTCGCCCTAACCTGGCAAGGACAACTAAAGAACAAAAGGACGATCAGGTCCTTTGGTTTTGAAAATCGAGTTCCTTTGTCTGTTCGTTCAGCTGAGCCTTGTGATGCTGAGGAATTCCTAAGAGTTTATTTTTGAATTTTACTCTTGAGTAGTTCAACTGTAAATAGACTACTTCACATGGTCCCACCATAGCTACCTCAACCTTGACATTTATCTCTATATGTTAGCATCTCTTGGAGGTGACATGATCTTTTGTAGGCAGCCAGGAGCAGCATCACTTTCTGATATTGGTCTAGTTATCCTTTATCAACATGTTCTGTGATTATCCTCAAATCTAAATCCATTTCTCAATAGCCAATTTGTAATTTTGCTTTGATTTCATTGGTAGTGTCTCTGTTCTACACTTGCTTCTCGTTCCTTAAACCAACATAGCACTCTTCCCAAACCCTGTTAATTCAGGGTTTCAATTGCATTTCTTTTTATCCATGTTATGATATAGGAATTGGTTTGCTCAATGGCCCAAATGGACTTTCCTTGATGTATGATTCTGCTTTTCCTGGGGCCAGGGGAAATGATTTAATGTCCTGAGTGATTTTTGCCTCGAGATTACCTTAAGATCAAGCACTAAGAATTCTATATCAAAAGATTTAAGCCCTTTTCTAGGAATTTGGCTGGGCTGTGGAGAAGATTGATGATCAAATCTTCAGACGAAGAGCTGTGATACTAATTGTTCAGGAAGATCTGACACTCAGGATAGTTTGTTGCTGTTCCATCTCTACTCCAGTTTTTGCTTTATTGTCTCCTTCGCTAGACGATAGGAGGTAGGTGGTTTTATAAGCAGTAGAAGTGTTTAAAAATTATAAATATTTTACTGACAAATACTTTTTCACGGTTTTGCCCGTTTGTTTAAAGTAAGTCATTCACTTTAATAACCAAAAAGCATAAATTGCTGCAAGTTATAAGTACCAGAGCTTGTACAAGTGCTGGAAATCCAGAGAAGCACACAAAATGCAGGTCAGGTAGCATCTAAGAGAGTCAACATTTCAGGCGAAACCCTTCAGGCAAGTTGTGCAGATTTTATGGATAAAAACACATGATAATTAAAAGAGACTTAGCAGGCAGTATATGTATATTTATGGTTAGTATGTGTGATATGTACAAGCAGTTGACTTTAATATAGACAGGTTTAAAGTAAAAATGCAATGAAGTTCTTTATATTTAGGAATTAGAAATTATTATGCCATAAAATATTATTAATAACTTATTTATAGAGCACTTTTCATACAGATGATGTAGTTCAAAGTGCTTTACAATGGGATAAAAGTGCAAACAGGAAAATAAAAATAAACTTGAAAATAAAAGATAATTATATTATACCATAAAATCTTGATTGTATTACCCTTGAACTAAGTAGTTTTGAATGGCACACTGTAGGAATCTTATGTTTCCTTAGAACACTCTGAGACAAAATTGGTCTTTCTCACTCCTGCACCCCTCCACTCTCTCTCTCCCCTTGTCTCATGCTCTGAAATCTTATCGTGGCATTCTGTTTTTTTTTATTGTAGGAATGTAAGAATTAGAAACAGGAGTAAACTACATGGCTCTGTTGAGCTTGTTTGGTCATATCTTAGATAATTATGTATCTTATCCACTTTTCTGTCTGATGTTATCAAAAATTACCCTGGTTGTACTTATTAATTCACAGTCTTAAGAGTTGAAAACATTGCTTTTCATCTCTCCTCAATCTCAATCCCTAGCTTTAAGATTTTATCCTTGGTCAATGTCCCATCTAAATTTCAACTCAATAATACCACAGCTTCTCAGCATTTTTGCTCAAAATATTGTGTGTCACATGAAACTACCTGTCATTCTTTCAAATTTTGCTGAATGTGGGTCCTTGGTAGGATTAAAAAACACAGTAGATTAATATATCAATACAGTAAGTTCCTAATTTTATTTTCCTGCCTCTGACATAATAGTACTGTATATGGGATTACACACAAAATGCTGGAAGAACTCAGTAGGTCAGGCAGCATCTATAGAGGGGAATAAACATTCGACGTTTTGGGCCCAGACCCTCCTTCAGGAACACTATTTACTAGGATTAATCTTTTGACATATATATGTTTTTACAATTTTTTTCTATATGTCTTGCTCATAATTTTAATTTCTTCTTCTAACCTTTAGACATCCTTTCCATTTTTAAGTAACTGTCCAAAATGTCAAGGTTATCTCTTGTTTGTTATCATTGGAACAGTGCTTCATTCAATCTAGTGTAGTCACAACCCACAGCTGATCGCATAGATATTTCTGAATAAAATGGGTATTGCCACAGTAGCGTAGAGGTTAGTATGATACTATTAGAGCTTGGGTTGTTGGATTTTGGAGTTCAATTCTGCTACTGTCTATAAGGAGTTTGTACATTCTCCCCGTGACTACACTGTAGGGTTTCTTCCTACAGTCCAAAGATGTACCAGTCAGTAGGCTAATTGGTCATTGTGAATTGTCCTATGATTAGGCTAGGATGAAGTCAGTAAGTTGCTGGGCAAGGTGGTTTATTAGGCCAGAAGGGCCTGTTCTGTGCTGTACCTCCAGATAAAAATAAAATAATTAAATTTGGGTCCTGTAAACTTTGCCTCTGATTGGATGTACATGAAACTGATGACCTTTTTTCCACTTGCCTGGAAGAAATGGGAGTTAAGATAAGATTTTGAAATATTCAACCTCTCTCATCGAAGATTTGATGAGGGAAGAGGCTTTGGATGGAAGATGGGTGTATCATGGTAGCTTCCAGTAAGTGTTCCAAGATTTTCTTGAGGTATTGTTATGATTCCTGATCAACTGAGCGAGAGATGCTTCCTGTTCAGATGCCCTAGATGCACTCAGTCACACCCCTTCCAGGGAAATGTATCAAATTTTAGGCAGATAAATTTGGCAGACTGTTTAGAAATGGTATTTAAAGTCTAAAATTAGGGCAGTGTTATTTATACTAGAGGATGCAAAGAATGGCCAAATGATTCATTGTGCTCTGGGATTACTGAAGGTGTTGCTGCATTCCGAGACAGGTTCAGAAACACTTCTGAACGTGTGTTCCATTATGTTCCACAGGAAGTTCAAAGTAAACAACAAGATACGGATATTTCTCTCCCCACTCCCCTCCCCTGGCCTTAAACCACTGTGATACAGGAGCCAGAGGGGAGATGTCTAGATGACCCTGTCAATTGCTTCTACTTTGATTTCCTTTATACCCTGCTGTACCTCTTTCTCCAACCAGGATGGAATGATTGTTTTTACTCCACTTCCTTCAAAACAACACTTAATTGAGGGTATTGAAAGCTTTGACTCGAGCAGTAGGAATCAAGTCTAAGGCAAGAGAAGGCTTTCTGCTATAAAATAGCAGTGAAGTTTTGGGCAGGAACGGATAACTCCTGTCTATAGATTAGATTCTGTAGCTTACACAATAAATGTGCACAGCACAATAATTACTAGTGTAGGATGTTGTTAGCAATGCATTTCACCTATTTAAAAGCACACTAATTCATTTGATGTCAAACTATTGCAATGTAATCTCCCAGAAATCATTATTTCACAACTTCCAAAAGCTGACCGATGAAATTATTGTTTTAGTGCTAGCACTGAACGTGACTTAGAAAATAGAACAGTACAGCACAGAACAGGCCAAACAATGTTGTGCCAAACCAGCAGAAAAGCAAATCAAAAACTTGGTGAAGTTTGTTCTTCCCATACAATAAAGCTTGAAAACAGTGTTAGTGGGATAACTATCAGTGCAGTATTAATCAGTGCTTAAGGTGTCTTAATGATATTTTGGATATTTTATTAATACTTTATGAAATTTTTGTCCGAAGCCACTGTATTTGGTTAATGTCTTTCTCCTCTACATATCATGTGCTGGGCCAACTCAACTGATATCAATGGGAACACTGCAGTGTGGATCTCCCAGCTGTGTTGCTTTTTAGAATGGGAGATGATTTGGGAGGAAAAAAATGTCTGGTGTGAAGAAGGTTCAGCCTGAACTCCAGCTTCTCCTCCAAAGTCGTGACAGTTCTGTGAAGTTAGATTGTATCTACGGTATATGTGTATGTTTTAAATTGGATATGAGGAACTATGAAGTGGAGAAGTTAGGGAACTTTCTCTACCATAGGCCAATTGGGCAAAAGATTTCAATGTAATATACTATATTTGACTTCTATTTGCTTTGTGTATCTGCTGTTGAAAATAATACTGGTATATATTCTCATGCTGTTTTGAATTTATCAAACCTTCCAATTTGATTTGTAATTTGTATGTAATTTGAACTGATATTTTTGTGGTTTGTTAACCTGTCTATATTTTCCACAATCCATAGCCACAAAATTAGATTGTTCTGTTTAATCTTTAACTCATCGAGGGTCATGAATTCAGTCATAAACCCTGAGAAAATCTGCAGATGCTGGAAATCTAAGCAGCAGCAAACAAAATGCTGGAGGAACTCCGCAGGCCGGGCAGCAACTATGGAAAAGAGTACAGTCGACGTTTCAGACCAAGACTCTTGAGACCTACCAAAGGGTTTCGGCCCAAAACATCGACTGTACTCTTTTCTATAGATGCTGTCTGGCCTGCTGAGCTCCTCCAGCATTTTGTGTGTGTTGTACGGGTCATGAATTAATGGTTTAATATATGTTTCCTATGAGATGGTAATTAATTTCAATCATTGGGAACACGTAAGATGTATGAAAGCTTTAAATCTGAATTCTGTAATTTTTGTCTTGTAATCATTATTGCAGTTGATGCTATAATTTCTTAAACTGTGGGATGCAAGATTTTTAATTAATGTTTATATAATTTCTAGACATTGTGATCTTGGGATATATAGTGGATTCCAGTTATTTGGGCCATTGGTTAATCGAGCAGCAGCTTATTTGAGACAACTATTAAAGAACAAAAACAAATGGAGAAAATAGCTGGTGTTGCCTTTGTTTATTTGGGACACTGTGCTGCTTAATTGGAACAGGAGACTGTTGCAGAACAGTTTCTAACTAGTGTGTACTTGTGTGGCCATTAGAAACTACGCCATGCTGAGAGCAAACAGTTTTTAAAGGCACCGATTCAAAATGTCATGATTTTTGATCGTTTTCTGCCAGGAAATTTATTGGTGGATCATGACACTACTTCAGGCAGGAAGGCAATAGAGGCAAAGAATTATCCACACTTAGGTGTCCGCGCTGATTTTGTTCATTTACAATTAATAAAAGAGTACGACAATGTACCCTGGTTAATACCCCATTGATAACTATTAGGAACTAGTACACGTTTATAGTAGTATTGGTAGTGTTCTAATTTGTTCCATATTTCATTTAAATACATAATTAGTTACACAGTTAAACGGTAGTTTGTCTTTTTTATACCTTTTTAACTATTTCCATGACACTTCAGCTAATTAACGCACTTGATTGGACCAAAATGTACAAAATTATGTGTCCTAATTAACCGGAATCCACTGTATTTCCATCTTAATGTTTGCAAGTTGTGTCAATATTTGAGTGATACCAGTGTTCTTTATGGAGATTATTATATTGTGTCATTCACCTGATAAAGAACATGGGTTTTATATCTTTGTACAACTATAGGGATCTACATTTACTGTATCTACTGGGATTAATACTGTATTATTCAACTCTAAATTAAACTTTCATTTCAGTGTACACTTTGAAGGTAGAAACTGTCTAATCTGAGCATTGGAGTTGTGTTTGATTTATGTTGGGATAATCTTTCATCTGAGAAAGGGTAAATTTTATGATGCTATTTAATTCTTACATAGTCGCAGTGCCAACAGCACATAGAGGATCAGACTTGTAAGTCAACCAAGAACTCGGTTTAAAAATAAGACCTGTGAAAGAGATTAACTTTCACCGATAGTGATTACATTGACATTGCTCTTCTTTCAGGTTTATGGATTGAAATCTATTGATGATAATTCGTTGGATATTGAGTGATTTTTCACTAGTGTTTACATCTTGACAAAAAGTAGTCAACATACAGGAGCAAAAGGTCATGTGGATAGATAAGTGACAAAAGGAGTTTTAATCCAAAGTATTGTGAGGTATTGTTTTTGGGAATTATAACAAGGGAAAGGAATACACAAAATACAAGAGGATAGTGGAATGTTTGAAGTAACACATATCTTGGTATAGACACAGATCCTTAAAATTAGCAGGCCAAGTCAGTGAGGTAGTTCAGAATGCATAAGGGACCTTTCTTTTTATTAGCTGGGGCACAATATTAGAACAGGAAAGAAGAAATCCAGTTCAATAAAGCAAGATTAATAAGCTAGCTTTGTTTCTGTGAACTAGAGTTCAATGTGAATAGAGACTCAGATGAGGCAGATAAAACTAAGGGGTTAGAGAAAATAAAACAGTACAGCAGAGCACTGGAATAATGCCCTTGGCCCACAATGGTGTACTAAACTAGTAAGTAAATTACATCTGCATCCCACCATTTTCTGCATATTCATGTGCCTACCTAAAAGCCTCTAAAATGCCTTTATCATGTTTGCTTCCAAGACCACCCTGGCTGTGCATTCCTACCATCCACCACTCTGTGTTTCAAAAACAAAACTTGCCCTGCATACCTCCTGTGATCTTAGCCACTCTCCCCCCAAATGTGTGCCCTATAGTATTAGATATTTTGACCCTGGGAATAAGATATATTTGTTTATCAATGCTGTTATAAACTAGAACAAATATTCACTTAGTGTCCACTTTATTAGGTGCACCTGTACACCTTGTTAATGCAAGTATCTAATCAGCCCAACCATGCGACCACAACTCAATGCATAAAAGGACGCAGAAATAGTCAAGTTGTTCTTCAGACTAAACATCAGAAGGGGGAAGAAATGTGATCTAAGTGACTTTGACTGTGGAATGATTGTTGGTGCCAGTCGGGGTGGTTTGTGTATCTTGGAAACTGCTGAGCTCCAGGGGTTTTCACGCACAACAGTCAAAGAGTGGCGCGAGAAACAAAAGAAAATCGTACAGTGAGCAACAGTTATTTGGAAGAAAGCACCCTGTTACTGAGTGAGGTCAGAGGAGAATGGCCAGACTGGTTGAAGTTGACAGAAATAACCTGTGGTGTGCAGAAGAGCTTCTCTGAACGCACAACACATCAAACTGTGAGGTGGATGGGCTACAGAAGCAGAAGATCACAACATACACTTAGTGGTCACTTCATTAGGTACAGGAGGTGCCTCATTGCCCACTGAGGTATTTTTTCATCCAAAGGGTAACATGGATCTGGTACTCAGAGCCTGAAAGAGTAGTAGTTACTGAGAAGCTCACTGCATTTCAAAGGTGTTTTGGTTGTATAGTGAAAAGAGCAGGAACCTGTAGAACTGTGGACCGACGATTGGAGGTGGAATTTAGTTAGGTAGCCTTTTCAACTGGCGCAGACAAAGTTGATGGAATAACCTTCTCTGTCATGAATTGTCTGATTCTGATTTTGTAGGTTGTGGTAGAGGTCATGGGTTTGGTCAGAGGTGTTTAAAAGCCTTGGTGAGTTGCTGTGGCCCATCTTGCAAATGGTGTACACTGCAGCCATGTTGAACTAATGTTGCTAGGAATGAATGATCTTCGATATGATGCGTGCAGTGCCAGGCAAGCTGCCGGACTGAAATTTGACCGCTGTTGTAGCTGCACTCGTCCAGGCAGCCCATCACATTCAATACGTGAAGCTTGTAAATAGTGGAACAGAAGGTGGGTCATTTGACCAAAACCACATATACAGTCATAAATTGGGACGGGGGGTGGTGGGGGTGGGGGGGGGGGGGAGGTTGTTTAACCCTTTTTGGACAGAAAGTGGAAGTGAACAAAAACATTAAGAAATTATAGGCTCTTCTATTTGTTGTATCCATTTTGTGGATAATCCATCAGCTCGCCAACTCAATAAGTGTACCATAGTAATCCAGCATGTCTAATTTCTGTAACCTTCTGGCACCTATTAGAGAGATTGAGGTAGAAATCTAATACTGTTATTTCATTCAATTAATTTTGACTTGATAAGTAGTTTTTGCAGTCTCTTGATTTCATATCATGCCATATTAGTTATTTGAGCAAGACTGAGATTTGTTCTTCACTGAATTCTCATGCATGGTAATGCATCAAATCTAAAATATATTTGCATGCAAAAGCATTCCAGTATCATGCTTTATAGGAAATCTGTGCCTAGTTTTTTGGCTTACTAAATAAAAGATTTTCATCCTGCCCCACCTGCCCTGACCTAGACTGAAGCTGTACCAGCAAACGGAAGATAGTTTTGTTTTGGCAAAGTTGGAAATATTTTCCTGGGAAAAGAGTTTGCCATGCAACTTTAAAATAATTGATTGTACTATTAAAGTTCAAAATAAATTTATTATCAAAGTATATATATGTCACCATATACAACCCTGTGATTTATTTTCTTGCAGGCATGCTCAATAAATCTATAGAATAATAGCCATAACAGAAACAATTTAAGACTGCACCAACTTGGACATTCAACCAGTGTGCAAAAGACAACAAACTGTATAACTACAAAATAAATAATAAATAAGCAATAAATATTGAGAACATGAGATGAAGAGTTCTTGAAAGTGAGTCCATTTTTCCCACAACATTTCATTGAGGGAACAAGTGAAGGTGCGTGAAGTTATCCACTTTGGTTCAAGAGATTGATGGCTGAATCAGGTGCTGTGAGCCCTGAGGCTCCTGTACATTCTTCTTGATGGCAGGAGTGAGAAGAGAGCGTGGCCTGGGTGGTGGGGGTCCCTGATGATGGATGCTGCTTTCCTGCAACAGCGTTTCATATGTACTGTAATGAAGTTAGTCATGCTATTAAGAAATAATGGAATATCAGTACTGTTGATTATTTGTCTATATTTGTAAAATTGGTTCCTGTTGCAATACAAAGTGGTTAGAGGCTTGTTCTATTTATTCACTTTTTTATTTCAAATATTAGTATAGAAAGTTTATTAAGGTTGTCAATCACCTTAAACATGAGTGATTGTTACAAACATGACACATTCTTTTAATTTATAAATCTCACAGAGGTTTATTTGAAAACAAAATGTTGCACACTACTGCTTTAAAAAATATGCTCTCATTTTGCCCATGGGCCAGATGCGCTTCATTTCTTCAACGTTCCGTTCTGCCAATGCATCATTGGCTGATCCATCTCCCTCTCAGCCCCAATCTCCTGCCTTCTCCCCATAACCCTTCATGCCCTGACTCATCAAGACTCTATTAATGGACCAACTTTGAGGAGAATATGTTTCAGGAAGCAGTTGAGTCAAAAGAATGTCAGAAAATGCAGAGCTTCCTTCCTTCCAAAAGAGAAAAAATCATGACAAATGTTGGGTTGTTTATAAACACCGAGAACTAGGCTGGTTACAAAAATGAATTGGAGAGGAAATGAAAACTGAAAGAAGAGAAACAAAGCCTGAGAAAATAAATGGGAATCCAGAATTCTTCTATCAGCATATAAATAATAAAACAGTAGCAGGGAGTATAAACAACAAAAAGGAACTTAATTACCTTTAATTTGTTTTCATCAGAAAAGTAGGTGCTTTCAACATAATAGTGAAGGAGATGATTGAGACATTAAGTATGTTTGAAAATTGATGGTGATTTTGAAAACCATGTTTTAAAATAATGCTGTTTATAAGATTTGTACTTTTAAACAAACTCATGTATTTTTCACACTGACAGCGATATAGCAGTTACACTACGGTTTATCACGTTTCTCATTTTTCATTGGCTAAGTATTAGTACATTATCCACATGATGTAATTGTTTTAATTATGTTTCCTATTAATTAGTTTATTCTCTATGTAAGGAATTTATCTTATCTATACAAGTGGTGGATTTTTCAGAGGCACCTGTATCCCTTTGTCTCTGCATCCATTCAACTGTCACATTGTTTCCCAGCTCAAGTTTTGTATGTTTGTACTCTAAAATAAACTGAAATCTTGGAATTAAGACTGTCTTTCAGTCTTAATTCCAAGATTTCAGTTTAGAGATCGAACAGTATGGAGTTCTTAAATAACTTGGATGCACTTGAAGTCGTGCAGGACTGGATTGGATGCTTTATAGGATTTTGAGGGGAATACAGCAGGACGCCACAGAATTGTGAGCATAATCTTACAGTGTTCTTTGGATACTGAAGTCATGTGTGAGGACTGCAGAGGGGTGAATGGTATACCTTATATTCAAGAAAAAAAAACAGTAAGATAAGCCCGGCAAATATAGGCCAGTTGGTTTAACCTCAGTGATGGAAGAGCTTTCAGAAACATTGATCTGGGAGAGGATTAACAGATGACAGAAGAAATTGGATTAATTGAGGCAAAACAGCATAGAGGAGGAAGCATTAAGAAGAAGGACGCCTCACGTCTTAATAAGCTGATAAGGAAGGCGGGCTCTGTCGTGGGCAAAGTACTGGAGAGTTTAACATCGGTAGCTGAGCGAAGGGCGCTGAGTAGGCTACGGTCAATTATGGAAAACCCTGAACATCCTCTACATAGCACCATCCAGAGACAGAGAAGCAGTTTCAGCCACAGGTTACTGTCGATGCAATGCTCCTCAGACAGGATGAAGAGGTCAATACTCCCCAATGCCATTAGGCTTTACAATTCAACTGCCAGGACTTAAGAACTTTTTTTTTTTTTTAAAGCTATTATTAATGCTTTTTGAGTTAGTGATTTAGATGCATATCATATTATTACTGAGTTAAGTATTGTATGTAAGGAGTTTTTGCTACAACAAGTGTATGGGACATTGGAAAAAATGTTGAATTTCCCCATGGGGATGAATAAAGTATCTATCTATCTATCTAGATTTGCAAAGGAGAATTTGTGTTTGGCCATTTTAATAGAATATATTGATGAGGTAACTCAGACAATTTCAAAGTGTATTTTGGTAAATTAATCTGGAGTAGGATTTGCACACTAGATAGATAGATAGATACTTTATTCATCCCCATGGGGAAATTCAACTTTTTTTCCAATGTCCCATACACTTGTTGTAGCAAAACTACACTAAAGTGTAGGGGGCCTTGGAGAGTATGTTGTGAACAGAGAAACCAAGGGGGTACTAATTAATTTTTCCTTAAAAGTGGTGACGTGGGTGAACAGGTGACAGAGAAGCCTGTTCAGAAACTTGCCTTGTTGGTGAAGGCTCTGAGAACAAAAGCTGGGATATCATGTTACAACTGTACAAGACATGGAGGAGACCAGCCTTGCGCAAGAATATTGGGGAGCTGTTCCTGTTGGCGCAACGGTCAAGGATTGGAAGTCAGATGGATACTTAAAAGAAAACGGGAAGAGGATTATAAGTGACATGAGGGAAATCTTTTCTAGAAAAGTGTGGTTGGAATCTGGAATGCACAGTGTGCAGACGTGAAAGAGGCAGATTCCATGGTAGCCTTCTCAAGGGAACTAGATCAAACAGAGAGGTTACATTTGCCAGGCTACTGAGAAGGAAGCAGGGTTGGAGTTGAACTTGCAAGTTGCTCTGTTAGAGCACCAATTAAGAGTTTTATTAGTATTTACTGTTTTTTAAAATATATAAACAGCAGGCATCTAATAGTTCAGTTATCAAATGAGGTGTTGGTGATTCCACCCGAACACCACCTCCCAAGGCAACGGCAGAAAAGTGCTTAACATCTCAGTGTAAGTGACCACATTCTTGAGGGAAGTCTTTGTGTTGCACATTCGCTCCAAGACCGCGTGGGTTTCCTCCGGGTACAAACTCCACATAGAACTATAGGACAGAATTGTACCCAGTTCTCTGAAACTTTGTGGCAGTAGCACTAACTGTTGTGTCACTGCAACCCCGCAGCAAAGACGACGGGACTAGACAACTTCCCATCTCCCGCACTGAAGGCCGGTGTTCCTGAACTAGCGATGTTTTAGCTCAAGCTGTTCCAGTACACTTAGAGCAACTGTATATTTACCAGGGTCATAAAACGTTGCAGCGAAGTTGCCCGACGGCGGAAGATGCAGGAGTCTCGTCCCACGTTGTGAGGTCCGATTACCTCCCCGGCGCATGGTGGCGGACAGTTTAGGCTGTGGGTTGATGTTTAATGTCCGCAGCGCTGAACGCGCTTTCCTATTTGAGCCATTTGATCGAGACGCCTCGGCAGCTCGTGGCTGTGGACTCATTTTTGGGGACAGCGGTTCGATATTTAGCGTTCTGTGTGATTTGTTCGCTTTTTGCTATTAGTGCGATTTGTTGTTCCGCGCTTCGTTTGATGGTTATGTTGTGTGGGGCTTGAAACAAGTTATATGGTGTTTCTTTGTTGTGGCTGCCTGCAAAAAGACGAATCTCAAGGCTCTCTCTCTCTCTCTCTCTCTCTCTCTCTCTCTCTCTCTCTCTCTCTCTCTCTCTCTCTCTCTCTCTCTCTCTCTCTCACTCTCACTCTCACTCTCACTCTCACTCTCACTCTCACACTCACACTCACACTCACACTCACACTCACACACACACACGAACTCAGCAGGTGGGCAGCATCTATGGAATATAAACAGCCGACGTTCCAGGCCTAAGCCCTTCGTCAGGGCTGAGAAGAAAGGGGGAAAATGCCAGGATAAAAAGGTGTGGGGGTGAGGGGGAGGATGAGGATAGTTGGAAGGTGATAGGTGAAGCCAGGTGTGTGGGAAAGATCAAGGACTGGAGAGGAAAGAATTTGATAGGAGAGAAGAGTGGACAGTAGCATATAGGGAAGGAGGAGGGGAAAATAATAGGCAGGTGAAAAGAACTGAAAGGACAGAGTGGGGAATAGAGGAAGGGGGGAATTTATTCACCGGAGGGTGAAATTGATATTCATGCCATGGGGTAGGAGGGTACCCAGATGAAATATACGGTGTTGCTCCTCCACCCTGTGAGTGGCCTCAGCTTGCACAAGAGGAGGCCCTGGATCGATTCGTCTGAACAGGAATGGGAATACGAATTAAAACGTTTGTCCTCCGGGAAGACCCACTTGTGACGGACAGTGCAGAGGTGCTCGGTGAAGTTTATGACACGTCTCGCCAGCTTAGAGGAGGCCATGTCGGGAGCACTAGACACAATAGATAACCCCAGCAGATTTGCACGTGAAGTGGTGCCTCACCTGGAAGGACCGTTTGGGGCCCTGAACAGAGGTGAGGGAGGAAGTATACTGTATACATCGATAGTAAATGCACTTTGAACTTTTATACTCTATACTTCTTGCAATAGAGGCCTACACGTTATTGTATTTCATGTACTCAGACCCTATGTACAGCAACATTTTGCAATCTAACTCCATTTAAATAATTTTTCATACTTCTTTCCAAAGTGGCTTTGTAAACCTCTCCCAAATCAAAGGAATTTTAGTATGCTTCAATAGTATTACTTTCTTAACCTGCCCTGCCAAACTCTGACTTCTGTTAGGGCATAATAGTGCAGTGAGAGTGGCTCCAGTGGCTTTGTTTTGTACTGTGTGTGAGTTGTGGGACTTCTGGGATTCCTCCAGTCTCCCAGATAAACACATCAGCTCCAGATGCACCGAGCTGCAGCTGCTCAGAGAATGTGTTAAGGAACTGGAGCTGCAGCTCAATAACCTTCAGCTCATATGGGAGAATGGGGAAGTGATAAAATACAAGCTACAGGGAGGTAGTCATCCCTAGGTTGCAGGAGACAGATAATTGGATAACTGTCAAGAGAAGGAAGAGAAATGCACAGTCAGTGCAGAGTACCCCTGTGGCCATTCTCTTCAATAATAAGTACACAACTATTCAGTAGATACTGTTGAGGGTGAAGACTTTCCAGGGGAAGCCACAGTGACCTGAGTCTGGTGCTGTGGCTCAGAAGAGAAGAGAGGTGAAGAGAGGTGATGATAGGAGATTCCAGAGTCAGAGGATCAGAGACAAAATTCTGTGGGCGCGACAGAGATAACCGGATGGGATGTTGCCTCCCAGGTGCCAGGGTCAGGGATGTCTCAGATCAGGTCTACTGCATTTTGAAGAGGGAGGGGGAGTAGCCAGAAGTCTTGGTACATGCTAGCATCGTTGACAGAGGCAAAAAAGGTGAGGAGGTCCTGATATAGTGAGCTAGGCAGGAAAAGGAAAAAACAGAACCTCCAGAATAGTAATTTCCGGGTTGCTGCCCATGCCATGCACCAGTGAGGGTAAGAATGGGATTATTTGGCAGGTGAATGCCTGGCTGAGGAACTGGTGCAGGCGGCAAGGGTTCAGATTTATGGATCATTGGGATCTCTTCTGGGGAAGGTATATGACCTGTACAAAAGGGACTTACAACTGAACCTGTGGTGGACAAATAACCTTGCGAGTTGTTTGGGAGCATTTTAACTAATTTGGCAGGGCGATGGGAACTAGAGTGATAGTGCTGAGGATGAAGTAGTTGGTTTACAAACAGAGGCAATGTGTATTGAGACTCCAAACTAGGAGAGCCTGATGATAGGGCAAAATTGCAGTTAACAGAATGAGTTGCAATGTAAAAGCAGACAAAATTGCAAAAAGGTGAATACAGGACTGAAGGTGTTATATCTGAATACATGCAGTATACCGAATAAGATAGATTAACTTGTAGCACAGTTACAGGTTGACATGAATGATGTTGTGGGCATCACTGAATTGATACTGAAAGAAGATTATAGCTGGAACCTTAATGTCCAAGGATACACATTGTTTTGAAAGGACAGGCAGGTAGGCAGAAGGGGTCGCATGTTGGTAAGAAATAAAATCAAAACGTTAGAATGAGGGGACATAGGATCAGAAAGCGTAGAACCGTTGGAGGTATAGTTAAGAAACTGCAAGGGTCAAAAGACCCTGATGGGAGATATATACAGACCCCCCAAACAGTAGTAAGGATGTAGTCTACCAATTACAGCAGAAGATAGCAAATGTGTGCCAAAAGGGCAATGTTACAATAGTCACGGGGCATTTCAATATGCAGGTAGATTGTGAAAATCAGGTTGTTGCTGGATTTAAAGAGGGGGATTATGTAGAATGTCCTCAGGATTGCTTTTTAAAGCAGCTCATAGTAGAGCCCACTAGAGGATCAGCTATTCTGGATTGGGTGTTGTGCAAAGAACCAGAATAGATTAAAGAGTTTAAGGTAAAGGAACCCTTAGGGGAAAGTGATCATAATATGATCAAATTCCCCGTGAAATTTGAGAAGGAGAAGCTAAAGTCAGATGTATCAGTATTATAGTGAAGTAAAGGGAATTACAAAAGCACGTGAGACGAGCTGGCCAAAATTGAATGGAAAAGAACATTAGCAAAAATGATAGCAGAGCTGCATGGGCTGGAATTTCTGGAAGTAATTCGGAAAGCACAGGAGGAAGGAGTATTCTAAAGTCAAGATGACACGACCATGGCAAACAAGAGAAGTCAAAGCCAACATAAAAGCAAAAGAGAAAAAATTAGTGTGAAGTTAGAGGATTGGAAAACCTTTAAAAACCAACTAGCAAAAGTCATTAAGAAGGAAACGATGGAACACACAGGTAAACTAGCCAATAATATTAAAGAGGATGCCAGAAGTTTCTTCTGATACACAAAATGTAAAAGAGAGGTGAGAGTGGATATCAGACTGCTGGAAAACAATGCTGGAAAGGTAATAATGGGGGACAAAGAAATGGTAGATGAACTGAATAAGTATTTTGCATCAGTCTTCACTATGGGAGACACTAGCAGTATGCTGGAAGTTTGAGAGTGTCGGGACAGAAATGTGTGAAGTTGGAGAAGGTTCTTGGAAAACTGAAAGGTTTCAAGATAAATCACCTGGACCAAATGGTATACACCCTAGGGTTTTGAAAGAGGTGGCTGAAAAGATTGTGGAGGTATTAGTAATGATCTTTCAAGAGGCACATGATAAAATAGGCTGTAGTCATTGTGGTTTTGTTAAGGGGAAATCTTTCCTGACAAAGTGAAGAAGGTGGTGAAGAAGGCAAATGCAATGTTGGCATTCATTTCTAGAGGTACAGTACCGATTATAAGAGCAGGGATGTGATGTGGAGACACTCGTGAGACCACACTTAAAGTATTGTGTGAGTTGTGGGCTCCTTATTTTAGAAAGGATATAGTGACATTGGTGAGGGTTCAGAGAAGATTCACAAGAATGATTCCAGCGTTACCATATGAGGAACATCTGGGAGCTCTTGGGCTGTATTCCCCAGAGTTCAGGAGAATGAGGAGGGATCTCATAGAAACATTCTGCATGTTAAAAGGCCTGAACAGATTAGCTATGGCAGAGTTATTTTCCATTGTAGGGGATTCTAGGACAAGAAGGCACGACTTCAGGATTGAAGGACATTCATTTAGAACAGAGATGCGGAGAAATTACTTTTGTCAGAGGGTGTTAAATCTGTGGAATTTGTTGCCACAAGCGTCTGTGGAGGCCAAGTCATTGGGGTGCATTTAAGGCAGAGATAGATAGGTTCTTGATTAACCAGGGCATCAAGGGGTATGGGGGGAAGGCAGGGAAGTAGGGATGACTGGAAGAATTGGATCAGCCCATGACTGAATGGTGGAGCAGACTCAATAGGCTGAATGGCCTACTTCTGCTCCTATACCTTACAGTCTTGTGGTCTAAAGCAGTTGGAATTCTTTGAAGGAATAGCAAGTAGGTTAGACAAAGGAGAATTTGTGGATGTTATGTTCTTGGATTTTCAGAAGGCCTGCTTAACAAGTTAAGAGCCCATGGTATTGCAGGAAAGATACTAGCATGGATAAAGCCATGGCTGATTGGCAGTAGGCGAAGGGTGGTTGGCTGCTGGTGACTCATGGTTCTGTGTTAGGACCACTGCTTTATATGTTATATGTCAATTGGATGACAGAATCAATGGCTTTGTGGCCAAGTTTAGGAGATAGGAAGGTAGTTTTGAGGAAGTTAACAGGTTGCTGAAGGATAGACAAATTAAGAGAATGGGCAAAGAAGTGGCAGATGGAATACAGTGTCAGGAAGTGTATGGTCATGCATTTTGGTAGAAGAAATGAAAGAGCAGATTATTTTCAAAATGGAGAGAAAATTCAAAATTCTAAGGTGCAAGGGGACTTGGGAGTTCTTGTGCAGGATTCCCCAAAGGTTAATTTGCAGATTGAGTCTGTGGTGAGGAAGGCAAATGCAATGTTAGCATTCATTTTGAGAGGACTAGAATATAAAAGCAAGGATGTAATGCTGGGGCTTTATAAAGTACTGGTGAGAACTCACTTAGAATATTGTGAGCAGTTTTAAGCCCATTATCCAAGAAAGGATGTGCTGACATTGGAGAGGTTTCAAAGGAGGTTCACAAAAATGATTCCAAGATTAAAGACTTGTCATATGAAGAGCATTTAATGGCTCTGGGCTTATACTCACTGGAATTCAGAAGAATGAGGGATGACCTCATCGAAATCTTTATTCTTTGGAGCATAGAAGGTTGAGGGGGGACTTGATAGAGGTATTTAAAATTATGAGGGGGATAGATAGAGTTGATGTGGATAGGCTTTTTCCATTGAGAGTAGGGGAGATTCAAACAAGAGGACATGAGTTGAGAGTTAGGGGACAAAAGTTTAGGGGTAACACGAGGGGGAACTTATTTACTCAGAGAGTGGTAGCTGTGTGGAACGAGCTTCCAGTAGAAGTGGTAGAGGCAGGTTTGATACTGTCATTTAAAGTAAAATTGGATAAGTATATGGACGGGAAAGGAATGGAGGGTTATGGACTGAGTGCAGGTCGGTGGGACTAGGTGAGAATAAGCATTCGGCATGGACTAGAAGGGCTGAGATGGCCTGTTTCTGTGCTGTAATTGTTATATGGTTATATGAAAGGCATTGATAGAGTGGATGTGGAGAGGATGTTTTCTATGGTGGGGGACTAAGACCAGAGCCTCAGAATGAAGGGGCATCCTTTTAGAATGAAGATGAGGAGGAATTTCTTTAGCCAGAGAATGGCGAATCTCTGGAATTCGTTGCCTCAGTTGGCTGTGGAGGCTAAGGCATTTGGCATATTTCAGGCAGAGGTTGATAGATTCTTGATTAATTGGGGCAAGAAGGGATATGGAGAGAAGGCAAGAGATTGGGGCTGAGAGGGAAAATGAATCAGCCATGATGAAATGGCGGAGCAGACTCGATGGGCCAAATGGCCTAATTCTCCTATATCTTAAGGTCTTAAACCTAAACCTGACCCCAACCTCTCCAAACCGTCCCCTTGCTTGGATCCCTCTAAACATATGCAGTCTATTTTTAGAACCTTTGTAATTGCAAAAAACTCTGCAATTTTGTAAACCCGTATTAGATCCCACCCCAATCTCCCCCACTTCAGGGAAACCACACCTAGCCTAGCTGACCTCTCCTCGTTAGTGGAAACCCTTAGTCAAATGAATGGAAATCAAAACAACTTTAGATGTTGGTAATAGAACAGAAAACATTACAGCACAGTTCAGGCCCATTATGTTGTGCCAACCTTTTAATCTTCTCTCAGATCAATCTAACCCTTCCCTCCTACATAGCCTTCCATTTTTCTATCAATCATCTGCTTAGCTAAGAGACTTTTAAATGTCTCTAACGTATCTACCTCTACCACCATACTCGGCTGCGTGTTCCACGCACCCACCACTCTCTGTGTAAAATCTTACCATTGACATCCCCCAATACTTTCAACAGTCATCTTCAATTTTTGTCCTCTTGTATTAGCCATTTCTGCCATGGGAAAAAATCTCTGGGTGTCCACTTGATCTATCCTCTCATCTTGTAGACCTCTACCATGTCATTTCTCATCCTCCTTTGCTCTAAACGTAAAAGCCTTAGAAAGGATGTTGAAGGGTATGGAGAGAAGGCAGGAGAATAGGATAGAGAGGGATAATAAATCAGCCATGATGGAATGGTAGAGCAGACTCAATGGGCCAAATGGCCTAATTCTGCTGGTATGTCTTATGTTCTTATGATCTAAATCTCCTCTACACCCTTTCTAAGCTGAAACAAAACCAGAAAGTGCTGGGAACATTCTAAGGCAGGTGTTCTCAACTTTTGTTTTTAATGCCATGGACCCCTACCATTAACCGAGGGGGTTCATCTTGGACCCTGTTCTAAGGGAAGGGATCATCTGTAGTGGGAGAAACCAGAATTAGTGGTTCAGGTGAAGGGTGCAGCCTGAGTCTCTGTTGCAGCTTTGCCCTATTTTGTTTTTCTGCTTTGGTTCTCCAGGACTGCAAGAACTGGGTCCATGGCAATCCAGGACAATGAGGACTGCCTCAGACTAAGCCCAAACTAACTACAAATCTGATCAGGAGTGTGACGTATCAGGAACCTCTGGAACCAATTAGCAGGAAAACATCCACTGATTCCAGAGCAAGAAAATCAAATCTACAAGATTATATTCTACATGAAGTGTTTTTTTTTGCCAGAAACATTATATGCTATACAACTATCTCGCTTCAGTACTATTTTTGCCCTTTGTATTGCCTGCACTCCAGATCGTTGCTGTCACTGAAAGTAATAAAGAGATCTGAGAAAACCTCCTGTTATTTCATTCTGTTTCCTTTCATCTTGGACCCATTGAGAGGTCTGGATGCGTATGTGAATCACCAAGGCAAAGAATATGGATCAAGTGCAAGCAAGTTAGATTATTGAGATGTTTCCACTGGTGGAAGTAGGGGGCACAGCCTCTGAATGGAAGTAGGTCTCTTTAGAACAGAAATGAGGAAGAATTTCTTCAGCCAGAGGGCGGTGAATCTGTGGAATGTATTGCCACAGACAGCTGTGGGGGGGGCAAACCGTTTGGGTATATTTAAAGCAGAGGTTGATAGTTACTTAATTCTGAAGGTTACAGGGAGAAAGCAGAGCATGGGGTTGAGAAGGAAAATAAATCAGCCATGATGGAGTGGCTGGTGGAGCAGACTTGATGGGCTGAATAGCCTATGTCTCATGATAGGAAGGACATGGTGGGTCAAAGGCCAGTTTCTGTGCAGTATGACCGTGATCTACGTCATATGTGAATTTATTCGGAGGATGGTTAAAGCTGGAAGATGCAAGATCGATGTCATTCAACTAGACAGGGTGCTAAAAAAGATCGGAAGATGTTTCCAGGACTGGAGGGCTTGGGTTACAAGGAGAGACTGGACAGACCACGGCCCTTTGCCCTGGAACACTGGTGGCTGAGGGGTGGCCACGTATAGGTTTATTAAATCATGAACTGTTTAAATAGGGTGCAAATGTGTTTAAAGTGGAGGGGGAAATTATTCCTCATTTCTGTTCTAGAGTGACCTCCTTCAATTCTGAGGCTATGCCCCCTGGTCCCCCACACTCTCCCACAGGTGAGTCCGAAGCTAGAGGCATGGGTTTGAAGTGGGAGGGGAAGGATTTAAAAAGGGCGTCATATGTGATGAGCTGCCAGAGGAAGTGGTAGAGCCGGGTATAGTTACCGTATATGAAAAGGCATTTGGAGAATTGGATGATGGTTATGTACCAGATGGAGACGGATGGCACTAGCTACTTCAGGCAACTTGGTCAGCACACGTGAATTGGGTCAAAGGGTCCGTGTCCTCGCTGCGCATCAGGATGTTGCCGCCAGCGCTTCCCAACCTGGGATCCATGGTATAAAAAAGGTTGGGAACCCCCTGGTTGCAGTTATCACTGATGTGAGGCAATACTCTCACAGCTTTCAAATAATGAACATGTCATACGATGCGAAGCCTGACGGCTGGATAAAGAGTTGGGACGATGTGTACACTCTTTGTTAACGTGGCAAGATCGGGCTGAATTGTCCCAAGAACGTGGCAACATAATACACGATGGGACGTTCCAAATCAACCCCTGCAGGGTAAACACAAAGGGTTCTTCTATCGCCCCTGCGAAGGTACGGTGGTATCCTGAGAAGGGTTCTTTAGGACGGGCGGTCAAGGCTGCCATTGCCCGAGATGTCTACATCTCGGCTAATAATCGAACGCTAAGTGCGGAGTTCGCATGTTCAACCCGCGGGGTTTCCTTCCACGTCCCAAATATAATCTGCTTGGTAGGTTCATCCATTAGCTGTTGTAAGTTGCCCCTGAACGTAGGTGGGTAGGAGAATGGGGAGGGGGAAAGAGGAGGTTAAGCCGATGGGAGAAGCAATGGAGAATAAAGAGGATTCGCGTAATGGGTGCTTGGTAGTCGGCGCGAACGTTTCCATGCTTCTTAACTAAAAAATATTTTACGCATAATTAATTGGTACTGTGAGCAGTGATTAGAGACAAGGTCTGCTTTATTGGGTACTAATAGCAACACGACAATACTACAGATCAATAAAACCACCTTTTCGGAAAAGTGGCGTCCATGAGGGCGAAACGGGAATCATTTGAGAGCTGATTTGTTTCAGCAAGAACCTTAATTTGATACAAAACGTATACGTACAGCAACGCTGGCATAGCTGTTTGAGACGTGGGTGGCTCTTAGAAGAGCCTTTGTTTGTTAAGGTCTTTTTTTTTGCAGTACGTTGTAGAGCTTTACTTGGAGCTGGTGTACTTGGTCACCGCCTTTGTCCCCTCCGACACGGCGTGCTTGGCCAGTTCCCCAGGCAGCAGCAGGCGCACGGCGGTCTGGATCTCCCGGGAACTAATGGTCAGCCTCTTGTTGTAATGGGCCAGACGCGAAGCCTCGCCGGCGATGCGCTCGAAAATATCGTTCACAAACGAGTTCATGATGCTCATGGCCTTGGAGGAGATGCCGGTGTCGGGGTGGACCTGCTTCATCACTTTGTAGATGTAAATGGAGTAACTCTCCTTCCTCAATTTCCTCCGCTTCTTGGTGCCCTTGGCAGGCGCCTTATTGAGTGCTTTTTTAGCGCCCTTCTTCGAAACCACTTTCTTCTCTTCAGGCATTTTAATTGCAGACAGTCTGAAACACAGCGCCCGACGTCGCCGTTCCCCCACTTATATAGGTAGCGTCCTCCGTCCTATGCTAATGAAGGATTAGTATATGTCATGATTCCGATTGGACTGTGGTGACATAATTCGTGTCGTGTCCCTCTGATTGGTGAAGTCATTGCAAAGCGTTACTGAACCAATGGCAAGTTTGCACACTGCATCCATGCGATCCCTGCCCGAGCGGAGGCTGGGATCGAACCTTTCCCGCCGCCGCTTTCCACGTCAAGGGACTGGATTCAGTGTAGCGGGCTCTCAACAACGATGTGGTGTGCGGTTCAAAAGCGGCCACGCGAATGGCGCTTTGCGGATACTATGTCAAATAAGACGAGATTTGCTATGTCGCCGAAAACACTCGCAAATTTCTATAGATGTACCGTGGAGCGCTTTGTAAATGGCTGCATCCCCGTTTGGTATTGTGGGGCGCGGGGGGTGGGGAGGCTACTGAACGGGATCAAAATAAGCTGCAAGGACTTGTAAACTTAGCTCCGTCCTGGGCACTTGCCTCCTCAACGTCCAGAATATTTTCAAGGAGCGATGCCTCAAAAAGATGGCACGATCATTAAGGACCCCCATCAACCAGGACATGCCCTCTTCTCATTGCTAGCATCAGGAAGGAGGTACAGGACCCTAAAGGCACGCACTCAACGATTCATTTACAACTTCTTCCCTCTGCCATCCGTTTTCTGAATGGACATTGAACCCATAAACACTACCTCACTACTTGTTATTATTTTAAATTTTTAGCACGACTTATTTAATCAAATATATATATATATATATATATATATATATATATATATATATATATATATATATATATATATATACTGTAATTCACGTTTTTCTCTATTATGTATTGCATTGAGTGTTGCTGCAAAGACAACACATTTCACAACATATGCTGGTGATATTAAATCTGATTCTGATAATCTGCTAGAGCGGACACCAATGACTGCAGATGCTGGGATCTAGAGCGACATGCCAAATGCTGGAGCAACTCAGAAGATCCGACAGCATCTACGGAGGGAAGAATGGTCCTGACCTGAAGACGGGTCCCGGCCCAAAACTCCAACTGTGTATTCATTTCCACAGATGCTTCCCGAGTTGCTGAGTTCCTCCAGCATTTTATGTGTGCACCTATGGAAGAAAATGGACGGTCGATGACCTGGACGATGAAATAGAAATTCAATGGGTTAGGCAGCATCTGTGGCAGGATAGGAATTGTCAAAACCCTGTATTTCTTCCCACAGCTGCAGCGTTGGTATATTACCAAATACACTGATAGATTTCTACAGTGGAGAGCATTCTAACTGGCTGCATCACTATCCTGTGTGTGTGTTGGGGGGGGGGGGGGGTGGGTGCTACTGGACAGGATCAAAATAAGCTGCAGAGAGCTGTAAACTCAGTCAGCTCCATCATGGGCACTAGCCTCCCAGCATCCGAGGCATCTTCAAGGAGCGATGCCTCAAAAAGGCAGCATCCATCATTATGGACCCCCATCAACCCAGGACATGCCCTCTTCTCATTGCTGCCATCAGGAAGGAGGTACAAGAGCCTGAAGGCACAAATTTCACGACATTTGCTGGTGATGCTAAACTGATACAGAGTTCCTCCAGTCAATTGCCTGTTGCTCTAGTTTCCACTATCTGCGTTCCTTGTGTCTCTAAAGTAGGATATGTTTGTCTTGTAATTACTGTATATATTTATGAATAAAGTTTACATTTAAAATTTGCTATTAACGTCAAAGAGACTTGCCACTACAGATGCTGGAATCTGGAGTGGAAAATAAAAGCAATTGCTGTAGGAACATAGTGGGTCAGACAGTATCTGTGAAAGGAAACGCTGTCAGCATTTTGGATCAGGACCTTTCATCCGGACTTTTCCAGCCCAGACGTAGAGCCTTGATCTAAAAGGTTGACCCTGGAAAGGCATCCATTTCCCTTCGTAGATGCTGCCTGATCCGGTGGGTTAGTCCAGCAGTTTATAATTTGCTTGTGGCTCTGAGTTCTGACGAAAAGTCTCAAACTTGAAGCATTAACTCCGTTTCTCTCTCCACAGATGTTGTCTGACCAGCAGAGTGTTTCCAGCACTTTGCTGTTTCTCATCATCATTACTACTTGTTAAGCTCTTTCTAAAGTAATTATTTAGGAAATAATATCCCATAATTAAGAACTATGAAAGTGTTACCTTCCTGTCCATTATGCCCTTCCTACCTGAGGACTCAGTATCTTCAATATGAATCTGCCGCTGAACAATATTTCATTAATGACTGGGAAATGCCTGTTGGTGGTGGGCGGGAGCCTCATTTCTCTGGACATCTGTGCAATCATTTGATAACTGTTATTTACCTTTAGTTTTGTTCTATTGTTTTATCCTGATCAGTGAGTTGGAAGGCAGATTCAGATTTTAGGCCATTCAGCCCAACAAAAGGATGTAATCTACAACTTTACTCCTTCTGTTAAAGTGCACGACCATACCCTTCCCTGCACTGCATTCAAACTGCAGCAACACACACAAGATGCTGGAGGAACTCAGTAGGTCAGGCAGCATCTTTGGAAATGAATAAACAGTCGACATTTCACGCCAAACCCCTCCATCAGGAATGGTGAGTCCTGTTTACTCTCTTCCATAGATGCTGCCCAACCTGCTGACTTCCTCCAGCATTTTGTGTGTGTTGCTTTGGATTTCTCGTGTTAGTGACTGACTGTATTCCATCTGCCAATTCTTTGTCCATTCTCCTAACCCAAGACTGCACACTCCCTGCTTCCTCAACACTACCTGTCCCGAAGGTGATTGATTTCCTGATGCTCATGGAATTTGCTGAGCACTTCTGTTTGCCTTTCACTCCTCTGAAATTTCAATAATCTTACAAGAAGCTGCATTTGAAAACTCCTAAAACCAAAAACATCTTTCAATATTAACTGCTCCTTGCAGGAATACTAACTCCCTAGGCCTGGCAGGACGAAATAGTGTTTATCTATCAGATAGTTTGTAGCTTGTGCTATTTCATGCTGTTGTTTTGAATTGGATAGCCATGCAACTTGTGAACACATGGGATGCTTTTGCCCAAGGGCTAAAGCTGTATTAAGATAAGATTTCAGTGCACAAGGCCAAGTCTAATGTATAGCTGTAACTACACTATTGTAACATTGACACAGTGTTTTCCCATCTGATTGTGGTCATAATGTTGGAGCAATCTTACCTTTCCAAATTATTGTGCAGGCAAAGAGGTGTAACACTTACCCAACAGGCTGGTATATGTCTAGGGGAAAAGGAGATCCAGCCACACACCAACCCCACCTCCCGTACACGCAGGTGCTGTGAGAATCGCGTTTATGCCTCGCGCCCGCCAACAGTATCAAACCCACAACAAATACTGGTATGAAATACACTTTAAAGAGTTTACTAAGATTAAAAGAGTATTAGGCAATACAATATATATATATATATATATATATATACAAGAAAAAAACAAAAGGCGCCAACTTATCAAAGTTCAGTCAGTTTAGTGCACTCAGTGGAGCTCATCCAGCGAACCGTTCGACTCCTCGGTGGTCGTCCTTCCGAAACTCCCACTTCGGACTCCCCGGTGGTCGTCCGAGCGCACGTCCTCCTTCCTCGGCGTCTCCCTCCGGACTTTCCTCACACCCCCCAAGCCCGCGCAACCCCTCCCCCAAGTTCCCAGCCTCACAAAACACAATAACATTCCCCATTGATTAACAAATGAATACAATTACCATATCAGCCATTCTAAAGCGAAACAATGGCGAGAGAAACTTTTAACAGACAAAGAAGCATTCCTACTTGTAACAAACCAAAGAAGCCCTTTTTAGTAACATACACAGGACATTGTACATTCTCTCCCCACCAGCAAATGTCATGCCCTCATGGCATTACTAGAGTTCCCCAAAGCTTCTTGCAACACCCAAAACCCAACCCAGGTGCAGAAAGCAGTGACATAACTACCCAGAGCAGTAGAAATCACACTCGGTTCTCCTGGTACCACATATGTCAACCGCTCTGGGGGGGCGCCTAATCCTCTGAGATCTCCATACCCCTTCTGCCCCACTGGGCTCCCTCTCCACCTGCGAACCCACTGTCTCGGACACCCCAGGTCTTCCTGACAGACCCTCACCCCCTTCCTCACGGGGGTCCTCCCTCACCTGAGATCTCTCCGGCTCACGCTTGGGCTCCACCCTCTCTCCCACCACTGTTGGCTGCCTCTCCATCTGACCCTCAAGACCTTCCCTCCTCTCATCCAATTCAGTATGGGAAGGGCCAGGAGCCTCCTCTCCGGGTACTGGAGCACCAGCGAATGGGAACAGGGGCCACTCATCTGAGTTGTCCTCTTCCGAATCAGTAGCCATTTCCGGGCAAGGGACCCGTCCCCGCTCTTCAGCAGCGGTCTCTTCCCTTTCTCTGCGCCCTCGCAGAGTCCTTGTACTGGGCGTAACCTCCCACTCTGGCTCCGTACAGGTAATCGCCCAACTTGTCCACCACCGCCCACTTCAGCGCCAGGAACTCCAACTTGTGAGTGGGATAGTTTCTCTCCGATGGCGACAAGCTTCGGCTGACAAAGGCTACCGGCCTCAATGCTTTGCCATGCTCCTGGTACAGAACAGCCCCAAGACCCTCTCGACTGGCATCCGTGTGCAGCACATATGGCTTCTGGGGATCGGCAAAAGCCAAAACCGGGGCCTGGGTCAGTGCCCTTTTCAAAGATCGGAATGCCTCTTCACATTGATCATCCCATCTCGAGCCAAAAGGTTCCGCCGGGTTCCAGTATCCTCCAGCGTCCTGCCTCTGGTCCCCCGTCCTTTTCTTTCCCACCGGGGGATAGCCACACAACAGCTGAGTCAACGGGTGACACACTTTGGCGTATCCTTTCACAAATCGCCGGTAATACCCACAGAACCCCAAAAATGAGCGCAGAGCGCCCACTTTCTGGGGTCTCGGCCAGGTGGTCACGGCCTCTATCTTGGTTGGATCAGTAGCCACTCCCTCTCGCGAAATGATATGGCCAACGTAGCTAACTGACGACTTGCAGAACTGGCATTTGTCCAGGGAAAGCTTCAACCCTTCTTCATTAAGCCGGCCCAACACCTTCAACAGCCTCTTCTCATGTTCCTCCAAAGTCGATCCAAACACTATCAAATCGTCCAGGTACACCAGCACCTCTAACAGATTCATATCCCCCACAGTTCTCTCCATGAGCCTCTGGAAGGTGGCTGGGGCTCCCGATATGCCTTGGGGCATTCGTTCGAACTGAAAGAACCCCAGCGGGCAGATAAAAGAGGTCTTCTCTTTATCGCCCGCACTCATCGGGATCTGGTAATACCCACTTCTTAAATCCAGCACACTGAACCACTTCACACCGCTCAGGCAGGCCAGCGCATCCTTGACTCTTGGGACAGTATATTGATCAGGGACAGTTCGCCGATTCAATGTCCTGTAGTCAACACACATGCGCACTCGCCCATTCTTCTTCCGTGCCACCACTATTGGGGACGCATAAGGACTTCGGGACTCAGCTATGATTCCGGCCTCCTTCAACTTGCACAAGTGCTGTCGCACGTCCTCAACATCTGCCGGAGCCAGCCACCGGGATCTCTCTCAGAATGGGGTGTCCTCCGTCACCCGGATGGTGTGGCGAGTGCTTTTGGAGCAGCCAACATCAAACTCGCCCCGAGAAAAAACAGCTTCCATCTTCAGCATCTTCTCCACTAGCCTGTGTTTCCACTCCAGCGACACAGGGGAATCCCCGAAGTTAAAGACTTCAGCGGTCAGCTCCCTTCGATGCTCCAATCCCTCCCCGTTAGGGGTCCTCACTGGTGCGCTAGACATTACCGTCACCGGGAACGGATGTGCCAGCGGCATTCCCCTCTTAAAGGTGATTTCTCTTGCCGTGGTGTTCCTGACACTTATAGCTATACGCCTCGCATGTACCACCCCTGGTCTCTGCACTTCGGGCCTCACCAGCGCCCCCGCCGGAAATCGTGTCTCCCC
The DNA here is from genome assembly GCF_048418815.1 of Hemitrygon akajei. Lineage (NCBI taxonomy): Eukaryota > Metazoa > Chordata > Chondrichthyes > Myliobatiformes > Dasyatidae > Hemitrygon > Hemitrygon akajei. Next base: position 210,057,425 of record NC_133124.1, on the reverse strand, counting down.
CTTCAAGATCGTCCGGGGCGTCTACTAACAGGGCTTCGCCCGTCGGCACTCCTGGGAATCTGGGGGTCCCCATCACTAGTGCTACCTCCCCGGGTCGGATCACCTTGGGCCTCGCCTGCGTACACCATACCGTCCCGCGTTTACACTCCGGGTCCAGTCCAAGTGAGGCAACCCGTTCTTCGAACACTGCTCGAAACACTGGATGCACCGAGAGGGTCTCCAGAAAGTCTTCCCCCGCTTTCTCCTTACAAGCTCCCAGGAGCCGTCGCACAATGGGGGAATTAATCCCCACCAGGAGGGCAGCACCACCAGTTTCCACCGGGTCAGGACACACCAACACCAACGTCTCAATAGCTTCGGACACTCCCACATCGCCCTCCGAGAACTCCAATCTCACCGATCGGTACCCATCGTACGGGTAGTCACCCTCGCTCACACCCCAAATCTGCAGGGCGTCAAATGGGGTTACGGGCAAATGCTTTAGATATTGGTTGTAGAAAGACCGGTACAATAAGGTCACCTGCGATCCCGTATCCAGAACGGCTTTTGCGTAAACTCCCTCTATCCGTAAACCCACACTGGCACGGGGTCCTACCAGCCCATCTGGAATAGAGGCGTGGGCACCCAGTGGTCCCCTGGCTGATCTCTGGGAACGTGTTCCTCCAGAGGCTCCAGTCCGTTCCCTCACTGAGCCTCTCCTAAGTTTCCCGACACCTCCCCCTTCTTAGTCGCAGGGGGGCTTGTCCTCCGCGGAACTCCTTGTCTCTCACAATCCCACCTAAAGTGTCCCTCCTCTCCACAGCTATAGCACACCCTCGGCCGCCCACAGTCCCGCCTGAAATGCCTCTCTTTCCCACAGTTAAAGCACACGCTGCCTGCTGCCCCTCCTCTCCCAGGACGACTCCCACTCCCAACCCACGGCACTGGTCGCCCCTGAGAGTGGGGACCTCCCCTGTCCCTCCCCTCCAGAGGGGATTCTCTACCCCTTGGTGGGTTGTCATTCCTCCACCCAGCCACCACTTCCTGTATCGCTGAGGATCGCTCCCGTAGGCCCGCGCCCCTTTTCCGCCCCAACGCTCTCTCTTACTCCCGCACCTCTCTAATCAGTTGCCCGAACGATGGAGGGGGGCCTTTCCTATAAGCCTGCCGAATAGTCCACGCCACCTTGTCCTCCTCCAGTGAGTCACTGAATAACTGACTCATCCTCACGCTAGCCACGTCAGGCGCCTTCACTACCCCCCGGCGCCGCAGCCCCGAGAGCATCCCCTCCATCCTAAATATGTACTCGGAGAGCTTTTCCCCTCTCCATTGTTCCAGGCGTTGGAACTCTGCTAAAAGCAACCAGGGTTCCCCTGACAACCCAAACGCTCCCTCCAAACTTCTATACATTCCTCCACTGAGGCCCCAGACTTTTCAGCTTTCCACTCCCGAACTGTTTTGGCTGCTAAACCCCTCAAACTTCCCACCAATCGCTGCCGCTTCTCCTCCTCCGAGCCTGGCCACTCCTCTAACATCAAGGCCGTATGCTCAATCCATGTCTCATAGTCCATCTCCCCGTCCGGAGTAGGCTTGGCTCCGGAGAACACCCCCAGCTTCAGCCGTGGCCTCTCGGCCACTCCCACCAGGGAGTTAAGTGCGGCTGCCAGCTCGGAGGCTTCCACCCTACCTGGGGAGCGGGGCCTAGTCACGACTCCCTCCTCCCTCCTTCCTTTGCTAGTGCCTGCCACCTCTCCGGGGTTTTCCTCTAGCTCTAGCTCCTCCTCTGATGTCTCCTCAGCCTCATCCTCGGAGAGAGTGTGGAGCCCCCACAGCCCCTCCTCCCCCGGTACACTGACCATCGCCGGAAGTTCCAACGTCCTGACGTCAGCACTCGTACTAACCAACACCCAGCTAAACTCCATCTCTTTACCACACCGTCTAGCTACCAATTCTACCTGCCCCATACCCTTCACCAAACTTAACCCCCGCACTACCGCGTCTCCCGAAACTCGAAAATCCACTCCGCTCACTACGCATGCGTACTGTACCAGTACACCTTCAAATCTGCACCAGCGAACAATTTTATCTCTCTCCATTTCCGCTCACTACCTGCGCGATTCCACAGCCCCCTGACAATCCAATCCCGGATGAGCCCCCACAAATGTAACACTTACCCAACAGGCTGTTATATGTCTAGGGGAAAAGGAGATCCAGCCACACACCAACCCACCTCCCGTACACGCAGGTGCTGTGAGAATCGAGTTTATGCCTCGTGCCCGCCAACAGTATCAAACCCACAACAAATACTGGTATGAAATACACTTTAAAGAGTTTACTAAGATTAAAAGAGTATTAGGCAATACTATATATATATATATATATATATATATATATATATATACAAGAAAAAAACAAAAGGCGCCAACTTATCAAAGTTCAGTCAGTTTAGTGCACTCAGTGGAGCTCATCCAGCGAAACATTCGACTCCTCGGTGGTCGTCCTCCCGAAACTCCCACTTCGGACTCCCCGGTGGTCGTCCGAGCGCACGTCCTCCTTCCTCGGCGTCTCCCTCCGGACTCCCCTCACACCCCCAAGCCCGCGCAACCCCTCCCCCAAGTTCCCAGCCTCACAAAACACAATAACATTCCCCATTGATTAACAAATGAATACAATTACCATATCAGCCATTCTAAAGCGAAACAACGGCGAGAGAAACTTTTAACAGACAAAGAAGCATTCCTACTCGTAACAAACCAAAGAAGCCCTTTTTAGTAACATACACAGGACATTGTACAGAAGGAACAATCTTAATTCTCCTATTCTGTTTTACAGATTAATCATCTACATCACTTGGGAGTGAGATTGATTCTTGTTGCAAAAAGCAAGTGAAAAACTGAATGAGAATCTTTTAGAAGTTTCTGTCCACATTGCTACATCATTGAACTCACTCCGAAAGAGGGCATTCAGCTCCCAGAGTTCCTGTCAGATATTTTCAAGTAAAAGCTCATTCTCTGCTCTCCCTTTTGTCAAAACATTCGGATATAGCCCAAGTGCAGAGAGACACTGAAGCAGATCAACAGTTCACTGACTTCAATGAGAACTGTTGTAGAAAAACAATAAACACTAGACCAGCATGGTCTTAAGCTAAAACACTCAGACTGAAAGTTTAATTCCAATACTGTGGCCGGAAGCAATAAATAACTAAATACTAAATGAATGCCGTTCCTTTACAGCATCAGTTGAAACGGTAGTCCTCTTTCCCAAACAGGGATGAGGGTAAGCAGGGACCATAAACATTGCTGTGGCTTTGGTCAAGTCTTGACAAGACTAGAATAAAAGGAAGGGAGTTAAATATCACTGTAATGAGACAGTAATTAGCTGAAACATGCAAACTCATGAGCACAATTGCCGAACCTGTTGTGTGGCCCTGCAGTGGAGTCCGTGGTTGTGACAGGGAGGGGGGCTAAGGTGTGTAATAAGAATTGGCTGGAGCAGATTGGGATTTAAGCAAAAACTGGGTCTGTGGAAATTGAAATCTTTGTCAATATCTGGGAAGAATTTGCCTATCAGGTGTGATATGCTCCCAAGGCTGCTTTATCTGGTGCATGTTTCCCCGACCTCTCTGCCTCAGGAATCACTCAGGACGTCTTCCAGTTTATCCGAGATGGAGTAAGTCCATTGGGTCATATTGCACAAGTCCCCACAGAATGGGAGCCAACATTGCCCTCATCCTGATTACCACCTTCATATGTGGCTGTATCAGGTGGTATGTGGAACAAAAGTCTGTGTGCATCAGGTGTCACTATGTCCCAAGGTTCTACCTTTCCCTGGTGTGGGGAAGGTTAAACCTGACCCTTCGACTGTACAGCACCCTAGTCAGCTTGATGCTGGTGCACTACTGGTCCTCTGTAGAAAAGTCCTTCCAAGTCAACACCTTTGACCACAGTTGGGTAAGGAGACCCCTCAAACAATGAAAGGGGAAGCTGAGTGTGTGGCAATGTCATTAGTTGTTTTTTAAAATGTTTATACTACTGAGTGTAGCAACCATAAATGTTAATGATTTCTTTTGCACTTTCTTCCTTATATTTCTTACTATTTTTATATTTTTTAAACTTATTTTATTGTTTATTGTCATACACACAAGAAGATGTATGCACAGGTGCAATGAAAAACTTAGTTGCAGCTACATCACAGGCACATACCATCCACAACAAAACATAAATAAAATATAAATTATGCATAATCTTTACAGGAAAGAACACAATTAGAACAACAAGAAATCAGAGTCCATGTCAGTGTAATGGTCATAGTGTTGCTAAAGTCTAGTGATTGGTGATCCACTGTGTTTTGCTGGTCTCTGAGGAAAGTTGTTTCGTTTACTTGTGTACATGTGACAATAAGTTTGAACCTGAAGCGTTGTGCCAGCTGGTTTAAGAACCAAATGTTTGCTGGAAAGTGGATGTTCTTGAAACTGGTGGTGTGGTGCTTCAGGCTTCTGTACCTCCTGCTCAATCTTAGTACCGAGAGCATGCCACGTTGCCGTTCAGGATCAACCACAAGAAGCGCTTGGATTCTTCTCCTGACTTCCTTGCACATACTCACACTGCAAAGAGGTGGGCGATTGCCACCCTCTCTTCGTATCATCGGGAAGGTGACTGTCATGGTGTCGTCTCAGGACTGTCACATATAGCTCACTCCTGATGACCAACTTCATGCCTTGAGAGAAGCCAGTATTATTTTCAGCAGCAAACCCTTTAACATGTGCAAAATAACATCTTGGCAGTTCTGTTTCTTAAACAACACACATGAAATGCTGGAGGAACTCATCAAGTCAGGCAGCATCAATGGAAAGGAATAAATAGGTGATGTTTAGGGCAGAGACTCTCCTTCAGGACTGGAAAGAAAGGGGGAAGACGCCAGAATAAAAAAATTGGGAAGGAGAGGAAGATGGCTAGAAGGTGACAGGTAAAGCCAGGTGGGAAGGAAAAGTAAATGGCTGTAGAGGAAGGAATCTGATAGAAGAGGAGAGTGGACCACAGGAATTGAATTGAATTGACTTATTTCTTTCATCCTTCACATACATGAGGAGTAAAAATCTTTATGTTATGTCTCTAAATGTGCAACATGCAATCATAGTAATTTATAATTAATAGAACAGTCAATGTAACATAGAATACACTCAAATCAGCATGAGTTAATCAATCTGATGGCCTGTTGAAAGAAGCTGTCTTGGCTTTTATGCTGCAGTACCATTTCCCGGATGGTAGAAGCTGGAATAGATTGTGGTTGGGGTGACTCAGGTCCCCAGTGATCCTTCGGGCCCTTTTCTCACACCTGAGTTTGTAAATGTCCTGAATCATGGGAAGTTCACAACTACAAATGCGCTGGGCTGTCCGCACTACCCTCTGCAGAATCCTGCGATTAAGAGAGGTATACCAGGTAGTGACGCAGCCAGTCAGGATGCTCTTAATTGTGCCCCTGTAGAAAGTTCTTAGGATTTGGGGGCCCATTGTTGTGCCTTTTTCACCACACAACTTGTGTGTACAGACCATGTGAGGTCTTCGTTAATGTGGATGCCGAGGAACTTGAAACTGTTTACCCTCTCAACCCCAGACCCATTGATGTCAATAGGGGTTAGGCCATCTCCATTTCCTCCTGTAATCCACAACCAGCTCCGTTGTTTTTGCGACATTGAGGGAGAAGTTGTTTTCTTGAAACCACTGTGTCAGAGAAATGACTTCTTCCCTGTAGGCCACCTCGTTATTGTTTGAGATTAGGCCAATCAATGTAGTGTCATTGGCAGAATTAATTAGCAGATTAGAGCTGTGGGTGGCGACACAGTTACGGGTATACAGGGAGTAAAAGAGTTACTATTGATGTCAATGGACGCTTGGTGGTCAGTGTAGACACTCCAAAGGTGATGGTCGAAGTCCAAAGCTCGATGAGTCTGGAGGGAGAAGCCTGATGGTTGAAGACCAAATTTGGTGAGTCCGGAGGTAGAGACCCAAAGTTCGAATCCCCTGGGTTTAATTAGCAGATTAGAGCTGTGGGTGGCGACACAGTTACGGGTATACAGGGAGTAAAGGAGGGGACTCAGTACGCAGCCCTGAGGGGCACCTGGATTGAGGGTCAGAGGGTTGGAGGTAAAGGAGCCCACTCTTATCATCTGCCAGTGATCTGACAGGAGGTCCAGGATCCAGCTGCAAAAGGCAGGGTCAAGGCCGAGGTCTCTGCGCTTCTTGTCGAGTCTGGGTGGAATTATGATGATGAATGCCGAACTGTCGTCCAAGAGCAGCATTCTCACTTAAGCATCCTTCTTCTCCAGATGTGTATGGAGGGTGTGTAGAGCCGCGGCTATTGCGTCGTCTGTCGATTGGTTGTGCCAATAAGCGAATTGTAGGGGTTCAGTGTGGGTGGCATCATGCTGCAGATGTAGTCCTTGACCAGCCTCTCAAAGAATTTGCTTATGATTGAGGTGCGTGCGACAGGACGCCAGTCGTTCAGACAGGTTACCTTTGTCTTTTATTGGTGAAGGGACAATGGTGGATAATTCGAAGCAGGAGGGCACTCTACACGGGGAGAGGGAGAGATTGAAAATGTCTGTAAACACACCTGCCAGTTGTGCCGTGCACATTCCCGAGTACTCGCCCTGGGATGCCGTCCAGTCCCGCGGCCTTGCGACTGTCCATTCGATGGAAACACCTACATACCTCAGAAAAAGGGAAAGAGAAGGTAGGTGAGAAGCAGCTGCGAAGAGGTACGAGGCCAGAATGCGGAATAGAAAAAGAGGAGAAGGGGAGGAATTCTTTTTTCCAGGAAGAAGAAATCAATGTTCATGCTATCAGGTTAGAAGCTACCCAGACAGAATATAAGGTGTTGCTCCTCCACCCTCAGGAAATGCCGGAATGAGAATGGGAATTGGAATTACAATATTTAGCCTCTGGGGTGTTCCACTTATGGTGGATGGAGCGGATGTTGGGTTTGGAGTGGGGGTTGAGGTTGGGGTTGGGGTCGGGGTTGAGGTTGAGGTTGAGGTTGGGAGTGGGGTTGGGGTTGGTGTGGGGGTCGGGGTCGAGGTTGAGGTTGGTGTGGGGGTCGGGGTTGAGGTTGGGGTTGGGGTCGAGGGGGTTGGGATTGAGGTTGAGGTTGGGGTCGGGGTTGGGGTTGGTGTGGGGGTCAGGGGTCGGGGTTGAGGTTGAGGTTGGGGTTGGTGTGGGGGTCGGGGTTGAGGTTGGGGTTGGGGTCGAGGTTGGGGTTGGGGTCGGGGTTGAGGTTGAGGTTGAGGTTGGGAGTGGGGTTGGGGTTGATGTGGGGGTCGGGGTCGAGGTTGAGGTTGGTGTGGGGGTCGGGGTTGAGGTTGGGGTTGGGGTCGAGGGGGTTGGGATTGAGGTTGAGGTTGGGGTCGGGGTTGGGGTTGGTGTGGGGGTCGGGGGTCGGGGTTGAGGTTGGGGTTGGTGTGGGGGTCGGGGTTGAGGTTGGGGTTGGGGTTGGGGTCGGGGTTGGGGTTGGGGTCGAGGTTGGGGTTGGGATCGAGGTTGAGGTTGGGGTTGGTGTGGGGGTCGGGGTTGAGGTTGGGGTTGGTGTGGGGGTCGGGGTTGAGGTTGGGGTTGGGATCGAGGTTGAGGTTGGGGTCGGGGTTGGGGTTGGTGTGGGGGTCGGGGGTCGGGGTTGAGGTTGAGGTTGGGGTTGGTGTGGGGGTCGAGGTTGAGGTTGAGGTTGGGGTTGGGGTTGGTGTGGGGGTCGAGGTTGAGGTTGGGGTTGGGGTTGGTGTGGGGGTCGGGGTTGAGGTTGAGGTTGGGGTAGGGGGGTCACCATCTCGTTCTTGCTCTGAAATTGGCGGGCTTTTCCTAAGGGACGGCTCCCTCATTAGATTCGGATTGGCAGGAGCGCGGGCCAATCGGCGTGAGGGAAGGCGGGGCCCTCGCTGGGATAGAGAACCCCGATTGGCCACTGCCCCACGAACCGGCTCCTCAACGGGTTCGGCGGGGACGCCTGAGACAGATGGCGCGAATGGCCCAGGGGCCTGGGGGTATGTTTCTCCCGTCCCTCAAACAGCCGGTGACTAACGTGAACAGGAGGACCTGGGCCCGGCGTTACTAAAAACCCATTGAGCTGTTCCTCCGCTGGTCGTCCTGACATCGCTCGGGAATTCAAGGCAGGTCGACAGGGAACTCTCCCTCACTCTCGGCCCGACAAAGAACCGCTGTAAAGAGACGCTTCCCTATTTATTCTACCTGACGGTCCTGTTGTTCTCTTCGTCTCCCTGTATTCATTTATTACCAATCGGTATGATGTGCGTGCGTGCTGGGATCTCGGTATCTTTAAGGATCTGGACTTCAGGCTGAATAGAACTCGGTATGACTACTACTTGTGAGAACAAAAGTAGAAATCGGTCCACACCCACGCAAAATTCATTGTTCATATCTATTATAACACTGCTGCTCTATCTCCTTATCACTAAGCTGAGAAGCAACCGGTGACTAGAGCGACGCCAGCCATGGATGCGGTGCCGACCTGGCACTGTGGCTCTGGGGAGATCTGGTACCAGTGACATCCACAAACTGTCTTCAGGACAGCACCACTCCCAGAGCTCTGTCATTGTAGACCCGCAGGAGGCTGGTGGGGCTCTTGAGGATACTGAACCTTTGCTTCGGCCATTCCGAATTTGCCAGCGCCCTGAAGACATGCAGCTAACCTGTTGCAACTCCAGGCAGTGTGCTTGAAATTCTCTCCCTCTCAACCCAGCAAAGGCTCTTTTAAGAGCCACAGTAAAGAGCAGTAAAGAGTAAAGTGTGTTTTCATTCTCTGTGTGTTTAGTCATTACATTCGTGGTGAAAGTGTGTATTAGTTATTCAACTTACACTACACACTGCATCCGCAAAGCAAACAGCATTATGAAGGACCCCACGCACCCCTCATTCAAACTCTTCTCCCTCCTGCACCGAAGCATTCGGGCTCTCACGACCAGACTATGTAACAGTTTCTTCCCCCAAGCCATCAGACTCCTCAATACCCAGAGCCTGGACTGACACCAACTTACTGCCCTCTACTGTGCCTATTGTTTATTATTTATTGTAATGCCTGTACTGTTTTTGTGTACTTTATGCAGTCCTGGGTAGGTCTGTAGTCTAGTGTAGTTTTTTTCTGTGTTGTTTTTACGTAGTTCAGTCTAGTTTTTGTACTGTTTCATGTAGCACCATGGTCCTGAAAAACGTCTCATTTTTACTGTGTACCGTACCAGCAGTTATGGTCGAAACGACAATAAAAAGTGACTTAACTTGACTTGAACTTTGAGATCCGTCTCCTTACAGACAACCATGTAATCTCAGAGCCTTTCGAAATAAACTGAACAAGCTTAAATGGAAAGCACCAAGTGACCGCAAACAGCGAGCCGCTTAGAAAAACACAAGGAATTCTAAACGATTAACTACACTCGTTAACAGCAATGAACCAACGCTGGTGCTTTTTTGTTTACTTTCCTGTAAATACCTGCAAGAAAATGCATCTCAAAGTAGTATATAGTAACATATACATTCTTCTTCTTCTTAAGCTTATCATTCCTACTGCCTGTCAGCTCCGACAGCAGCTTGTCAGAGTCCTATGTCCTGGGTCAGTCTTTCAGACTTCCGAAATGCAGGTGTCCCCCGATTTCCGAAAGTTCGCTTTTACAAAAGACCTACATTAGTATCTGTTTTTCGTTAACCGAAAGAAATCAGAAGTGGATTTTCGCTTTTACGAAAAAAGGCGAAAAGCGAAAATAGCGTTCAGCGTTTGTTTTGTTCTCAGCAAAACAAACACTCAGCATCAAGCCGCCGTAGCTTTGAACTGCGTGAGATTTTCACTACGATTGACAGTGCTGCAATGATTACAGAGAAGTATGCCTTTAATTTTGAAAAGGCACGTAGGTTTAGGGCAGGGTTGCAGGATGTTTTTGAGTGCTTACCACGAACTGTATGATAGAAAAATGCGTGATCTACACTGTAGATACATCATTTCTACTTTATACAGGCTGTGTATTTATCATATCATTCCTGCTTTTAATATATGTTAGTGTTATTTGAGGTTTTATGTGTTATTTGGCAGGTTATTTTTGGGGTCTGGGGACACTCAAGATATTTTCCCATATAAATTAATGGTAATTGCTTCTTCGCTTTACGCCATTTCAGCTTACGAAAGGTTTCATGGAATGCTCTACTTTTAGATAGAGTGTAGCCCACTGAAGATGCTTTCTCTCCCAGGGATGAGGTTTTTGCAGCTTTTGATGGTGTTTCTGTAGCTCTGGGTTTTCCCAAGATGGTGTTGCTAGCCCCAACCCTTCTCTTTTTATAGCCAGGCTTGGGACTGTCCATGATGGAATTAACATATATATACCTTTATAATAAATTTTACTTTGCGTTTTGAACTTTGAGCTTTATGGCCTAATGCTGTGATCCATTTTGGATCGCCTGATAATATGGCTTGGGTGACAGACACGGTGCTCGAGTGGGACATGGACCACTATGCACCACTTCGAGCAACTAAGGGTATATTTCACCTGGTGACCATGTTCACCTGCCTGTCATCAAAGATCAATACTCTTACATTCCCCAACACTGTTTCTCCATTGCTCTTCATCTTGCTACTTGTTGATTATTCATCAACAAGTCTAGGTTGGGCAATTCACTACTCAACTCTTAATTAATCAAAGCTCACACTTTATTGTCTCCGCACAAGCAATGATATAACTATGTTGACCCCAGGCCAACAACTTTGAACATGAATTCTACTGTTCCCTCTGTATCTATAATTAATCAGACCACTTCACCAATTTATAACACCAAATCGGATTCTCCCATTGGCCAGATGATGAATCCTCCTTCTACCAGCCCCTGTTATGAGGTTCTTCCTTGTGATAGTCTCCAGAGATCTCACCACTTTACATTTGAAGCCCTCATACTTATAAGTCTTTCCTCATCTGTTCAAATGTTGCACCTCAATCTTGAATTGTGTCAGATATCTACTGGAGGTACTCCAAGGGCTACATAACTTTGTGTCTTAGGTGACTTCTTCTGTTCTATTTAACTCTGGTTTAAATCAAAGGTTCTCAGACACTGGGCCAAGATAACGATATCACTTCTGCAAATCTGCCATTATACACAATACACAGCTTAGATGAGAATGATATCAGGTTTTGCAGATCAAAAGCAGAAATTCCTTTTGTTCATGTTCAAATGTTTTGATTGTTATCCTAGAGCAAGAAACAGTTCATCAAACAGTTCATAAGATGGAGGTTATAGGGCAACTTTACAAAATGGCAGCCTCCATTCCTTCATGCACATGGCAAAACAAAGACATGGTTTGTCTACTTCCACTGTCCTTGACCCATTCGAGTTCGATGTTTCCTTCCGTACTTTAATTCCTTCATGGCCAACACTACTTACCTTGGCTTCTCCAAACCACATTCCCAGCATCCACAGTCTAGAAGCAAACTGAAAGTCCATGTAGAGGTGGTGTTTGAAATAACGGGCGATTTATAAAAATTGACGTGTACCAGGAGACCAGTCAAAGACGATCTGCCTGAACACCAGGCATGGTTTTTAGTATCTTCAGCTGACAAGATTACACAGAACCTTAATTAAAAATAAAACTAGGCTTTGATAGCAGAATGCTGGTTACAGAAAGACATAATTAAATAACAGATTTGGTAATAAAATTATTATCCACAAGTCCATTTAACTTGACAGTAAATCCGGTTTTTGATTAAAACAATGACTGAACATTATAACTAAGGAAGCGCCTGAAACTTGGGTGTGATTTTTGGTGTTGCTCCAGATCCCAAAGTTCAAAACCCCCGGGGTCAGCGTGTTCTGGGGTCTGAGAGTCCAATCAGGGTTAAGGACTGGAGGTTGCAGGCCAGGTGTCTGTGAATCTGCACACCCGGGGCCAAGGACTAGAGGTCAGAGGCCTAAAGGCAGCCTGTCCTGGGGCTAGAGGTGTGTGTGTGTGTGTGTGTGTGTGTGTGTGTGTGTGTGTGTGTGTGTGTGTGTGTGTGTGTGTGTGTGTGTGTGTGTGTGTGTGTGTGTGTGTGTGTGTGTGTGTGTGTGTGTGTGTGTGTGTGTGTGTGAGAGAGAGAGTGAGAGAGAGAGTGGGTAGGTCAGTGTGAGGATGGGAAAAGGTTTCCTGTTTTCGTGTTGATGTTGTTCTGCATAGCATGCTGGATTTGCTTTCCGGCGCTGGAATGTGTGGCGACACTTGGCGGCTACCCCAGCACATGCTTCGGTTGCGTTACTTCTTAATGCAACTGATGCATTTCTCGGTTCAAAGTTCAAAATACATTTATTATCCAAGCATGTATACATTATAGAACCTTGAGATTCGTCTCCCTTCAGGCAGCCACAAAACAAAGAAACCTCAAAAGAACCTTCCAGAAAAAACGAAGACTGTCAAACCCCAATGTGCAGAGAAAGAGATAAAAAAAAACAAATCATGAAAACAATAAAAGTGAGCAAATAACATTCAGAACTAAAAGGACAAAATGCTGGCAGAACTCAGCAGGCCAGACAGCATCTATGGGAGGAGGTAGTGACGACGTTTCGGGCCGAAACCCTTCATCAGGAGTGAAGCTCTGAACTAAACATTCAGAACTGAAGCTTTATGAAAGACACAAAGCCAGGTGTCGTTGCAGCTGGAGCAGGCCGCAGCCTCAGTTCAGCACAAAACCAAGCAAATGCTGCAAGGCCACAGATGTGAAGCCAGGCATCACTGCAGCCCGAGTGGGGGCCACAGCTTCAGTTCACCGTGGAGCTGGGCACAAGTCACGAAGCAGCAAGCAAGATCAGGCAGAACTGGCCCTCACCTTGCCCCTGGTCCCGATACCCCGTCATTTCCAATCAGGCCCAGCGTTAAGTTATCCAAAGATTGGGCCGTTCCTCGGACCGCTGGGGGCCTGAACCCCACCGCCACGATTTGGCCCATGCTTAACCTTTCCTATTTGGCTTGGCGCTTAAATCGATAAGACATCGGGACTTTCCTCACTCTCAGGGATGCCATGAGTCTGTCTTGACTCTGCTATGATCCTGACTCCACCTTCACTGTATTTTTTGATGTACATGTGATAGATCAATGAAGCTGAATCCAAATCCCTGCTGCATTGCACGTCTCTACCTTTAGGCTTTATCTGTGGTTCCCTGTTACCACATTAGCACAATCCATATCCCTAGTTACAAGTTATTAGCCCTCACTGTTTTTTCCCCGACAACAGACAGGAACCAGATCTGATCTTGTAAAGAGTGGAGGATTGGATTGACAAGTTGTCATGGCCTTGTTCTTGTTGCACTTACTCTTGACTGAGGGCTAGTTCGAATTACTCACAGAGGCTGATCATTCTGTAGACCAGCAGAAGACAGTGACGTGTACAGAGGTGCTTGAACAAAACCCCAGCTCTCTATCCAGATAAATTTAGTAAATGGTTCAATACAAATAAGACAGAAAAGAGAAGACAGCCTTGCCTGACAGCATATTTGACAGGGAAGATTCCTGTTACCCACTGGTTAACTTGGACTGGACTAGTGATGTCAATGTGGGGCAGTTGAATTAATTTCCAGATTTCCTCTCCAAGGTCTATGTTAGAGAACATGTCCATCATGTAGGGGTGTCATATTCTGTCAAAATCCTTCTCCTGGTTCAAGTTGACCAAGGAAGAGTCCACCACCCTGTCCCACATGTAAAGGATGGCATGCCAGAGCAGCTGAAGGCTGTCAGGAATCTCAGTTGTCTTCCTACCCAGGTTCAGCCCAGGTCGATTACCTGACCCCATGCAAAGTTGAATCAATTGGCAAAAGCCTTATACAGAATCTTGTAATCCTTGGCTGATGATGAGGCCTGAGTCAATGTAGTAGTAGTAGTAGATGATGAGGTGGGACACCGATTTCTGATTCTCTACATCTGCTCATAGACGAGGGCCATGCTATACATTCATTCCTGCAGGTTTGAAAACTCCAAAACCTGGACCTCTGTACCTCTCGCTGCAACTGGACCCTCGACTTCACGACTAGAAGACCACGGTCTGTGCAGATTGGAAATAACATCTCTATCTCACTGATGATCAACACTGGCGCACCTCAGGGGTGTGTGCTTTGCCTACTGCTCCTCTCCCTCTACACCCACGATTGTGTGGCTCGGCTCAAATGGAATTTAAACATTTGTTGATGACAGATTTATTGTTGGAATAAATTCAGATAGTGACAAGAGGGCGTATGGGAGCTAAATATATCAGCTAGTTGAGTGGTGTCACAGCAACAACCTTCCACTCAATGTCAATAAAACCTAAGGGACCAACATGTTGATGTAGTTACAAAGAAGGCATGACAGCAACTATATTTCATTAGGAGTTTGAAGAGATTTGGTATGTCATCAAAAACACTTGCGAATTTCTACAGATATACCATGGAGAGCTTTCAAACTGACAACACGACTATCTGGTATGGGCGGTGGGGGGGGGGGGGGGGCGCACTGCAGAGGATTTAAATAAGCTGCAGAGAGTTGCAGACTTAATCAACTCTATCATGGGCACTAGCCTCCATAGTATCCAGGACATCTTCAAGGAGTGACGACTCAGAAAGGTGGTATCAATCATTAAGGACCCCCATCACCCAGGACGTGCTCTCTTCTCATTGCTACCATCTTGGAGGAGATACGGGAGCCTGAAAGCACACTCTCAGTGATTCAGGACTAGCTTCTTCCCCTCTGCCATCCAATTTCTGAATCGATAATGAACCCGTGAACACTACCTCACTACTTTTTTGCACTACTTAATTAATTTAACAACACACACACATATATGCACACAGAAACACACACACTTTGTACTGTAATTCAGAGATTTTATTATTATGTATTGCAATGTACTTACGCCACGTGACAACAAATTTCATGACATATGCCAGTAATATTAAACTTGATTCTGCTTTGGATTATTCTATCAGCTGAAAACATTCTGCACTTCCAGCAATTCTGGGTCCATCCAGTCTAGCTCAGTGTGTAGGCTGACACTTTTGGGGTACTTACTCATCTCAAAGCACAGAGGGAGTTTGTCAGCTCCTCTGCGGCCAATGGCTCAACGAGACTTACCTGCTTGCTGTTGACTAAAGCCCGTGAAAAGCATTGCCACAAATGGTTGCGGAGGGCAAGTCACTTAAAGCAGGGGCTGATAGGTTTTTGATTGGTAAGGGTGTCAAAGGTATGGGGAGAAGGCAGAAGAATGGGTTTAAGAGCAAAAATAAATCAGCCATGATTGAATAGCAGAACAGATTTAATTGGCCAAATTGGCTAATCATGTTATTACTTCTTAAACTTATTCCTACGAGATTTGTACAGACTGGCATGGAAGATTATTCCATATGCACATTTGTGAGGATGTGACTGAGCTGTCCTCTACTGCAAGATGTGGATCACAGAGCTCTCTCCCTCTAGAAAAAATGTGAGTAACTCACCCTGTGCCCAAGACCAGACTCAAGATCAGAAGATGATCTTGGAGGACTCTGAGGCCAGGCCATCATTGCTGTATATTTTATGATGAATTTTGTTTGAACAGAAGAATGCTGCCTGCATTTATGTAGCTCCCAACCATAAATTGGAGTGGGGGTGGGGGGGGGGGTGGAGATATGTTTCTACCAAAGGAGGTGTAAGGCACTCCTTACATCCGCTAGTTTGTACATCACTCTTGGGCAAGGTGTAGCACCTGCTTAGCCTCCACTCCCACCACACCCCTCCAGACAGCGTCATGAGAAGCCATGGGAGATGGTCGTATGTGCAGCTGGTGCATATCACAAGTCCTGGTTATGCGACCACTGACGCCAGGCAGACTATCTCTGAGGAGTACTGATAATGGCTGGGGTCACCTGTCTTGTAAAGGCACTCCCTAGAAGAAGGCAATAGCAAACCACTTATGTAGAAAACCTTGCCAAGAACAATCATGGTTATGGAAAGACCATGTTCACACGTCATATGGTATGTTACATAATGAATTAATGAATATTAAATTGACTGATACCACAATAATCTTTGATAGAATGTAAAGATTTAAATAAATTAGTTTTAATGATCACATGTAAATGAAACATACAATAAATTCTTCTTTTATACCAACGATCAACACAGTCAGACAGTGTGTTGGGTGCAGCGCACAAGTGTTGCCAGGCTTCCAGCACCAATATAACATGCTGCAACCTTCTAACCCCAGTCAGTACACCTTCTGGAATGTGGGAGGAAACCAGAGCATCTGGAGGAAAACCACATAGTCACAAACCCCTTGCAGACAATGGCAGGAATTGAACTCTGATTGAACACAGTGCTACGCCACTGTGGCACCCCATGCAGACAAGTACTCTACTGATAAATACTTTTATTTTTGGATGCCGAGGCTGTAATTTAAATGCTTTCTTGAGGAAAGAACCAAATCGAGTGGTCTTTAAACAATTACTTTAACCTGGAGTTGCTGAGGGCAGTCAGGTGTAGGCTGCAGTTACACTTTCCCACCACTGTGGGGCAGTGCGCAATGCAGAGTGAGAGTGAAGGTGAGAGGTGAAGGGGCACGTGACGTCATCCATCGTGAAGATGGCGGCGGAGAAGCTGGAGTTCCACGAGATGGGACTCGATGAGAGATTGATCGAGGTAACCGGATCAGGTCGGGGGGGACGGAGAGGAGGGAAGGCTTAAGGAGAAGGGAAGGGGGAAGAAGAGGAGGGAGGGAAGAGAAGGGAGAAGAAAGAGGGAGAAAGGGAGGAGAAAAACGAAGTTTACATTCGGATGACAGCACAGGCCAAGGGAGAGGTTTTATTTTTGGGAGATTTATTGCTTTTTTTTTGTCCTATTTTGTTTTTTTTTCAGCCCTGCCTGTCACAGCATAGGTGCTGGGGACACACACAATTCGTCTGCAGGGGCAGTGGCCAGGGAGAATGCTAGACCTGGGGTCAGGCTGGTGGAGGGGGGCAGTAAGGAATCTTTGGAGGGGCGCAAAGGGAAGAGGTGGGGAGTGTGTTTGGAGAAAGAGGCTGAGGAGGTGGGAGCTTGTTGAGAGAATGGTAGCAAAAGGTAGAAATTGTTTGAAAGAGGAGGGATATATTAATGGTGGGACGTTTATGGGCGCAATATCCAGAGATGGGGTTGTTGGAGAGGAGTGATAAGATCAAGGGAGATGATGCTGGTGGCAAAGGGAGCGGTGTTGAGAAGAGGCAAGGAAACGCAGGGGAGAGTTGAAAGCATTGTACTTATGACCAAATGTTGTGCAACCTTCTGTTTTCCCCACCCTCAAAACAAAAACTTAGGCCATTGCCAAACTGAACTGGGCACAGCCTACTCTTATTCAGGAAAAGGCCATTCCTCTGGCACTGGAGGGAAAAGATCTACTGGCTAGGGCACGCACTGGGTCTGGTAAAACTGCAGCCTATGCCATTCCCATCATCGAACATCTTCTCAACACTAAAAAGGTAACCCTCCCCACATCTGTCCCTTTTGCTCTTAAATAGTCTTTGTCTTTCAAGTTGAAGGGTCCAAATTTGTCTGCGTTCAGATTTTGATTTACCAGTAGCATGTACAATGAAACATACTGAGAAGTGTGCTGTTTCCTTTAAAAACCAGCACACCTAAGGATGTGCTGGGATCAGCCTAGAAGTGTCACCATATATTCTAGTGGCAACACAGCAAGGCCATCAGAGCAACACAAGCAACAACCTCAACGGAGTGGTGAGGGTGCAAGCCTGACTCAGCAGACGCTGCTCAACGGGGGGAATGGCGCGGCACCATGACAACAGAACGTGAGAGAGCTGGGATGGGCGTGCCGGCCATAGCAGCTCTCTCTCGCTCATGGAAGGCAAGGCGAAAGAGACGGAAAGATGCCATAGAGCCACTCGTTGGCCTAGGTCACTAGAGCAAAAGGAAGGGGAATCTCTTTTCCCACTCACCCTAATACAGCCCAATATGATGAATTTAATGTGTGCTTCCTAGACTTGCTCCTTTGAAGCATTGGGTCAAATTCCAGACAAGTAGACAGGCAATAAGTTGTCTTTGGATAGAAAAGGGAGTGAAACAACACTGCGCTGTTTTATTATTTGCATTCCCCCATTCTGGAGGTTGCTGGGCATTAACGCAGCAACTGTGTGGGGAGCAGAGTAGCACGAATCCTCCTCAATGTCAAGTTTGGCTTGCGGCTCTGTAGCGTAGCAGCGCAGTGCTTTACATCAGCCAGCCGTAAGATCAGGGTTCGATTCCCATCGCTGCCTGTAAGGAGTCTGCTTATTCTCCACGTGATCATGTTCATTACCTCCGGCTGCTCCAGTTTCCTCCCATGTTCGAAAGGTGGACGGTTAGGCTAGTGAGTTGTGCGCATGCCATGTTGGCACCGGAAGTTTGTAACACTTGTGGGCTGCCCAACACAAATTTTGCTGATTTGATTTGTTACAAATGATGCATTTCACTGTATGTTTTAATGTACATGTCAGAAATAAACACTACTTAAGATTATTCTGAATTTTGTGCATGACCACAATGTATGAATTCCTCACTCTGTGTAATATGCTTGCTGGTGAGGCACTGCTGAATCCACTTGCTGCCATAGAGAAGCTGATTAATAACAGTGTGGATGGACAGGATATAAACACAAAGTCAGCAGATGCTGGAAATCCAAAGCAACACACACAGAATGCTGGAGGAACTCAGCAAGGCTGGCAGGATCTGTGGAAAAAATAAACAGTTGACATTTCAGGCTGATACCCTTCTTCAGGACTGAGAAGGAAGTGGGGGGGGGGGGGGGAAATGCTAGAATTAAAAAGTGGGGGGAGGGTCTAGAGGCTAGCTGGAAGGTGATAGGTAAAGCCAAGTGGGTGGGAAAGGTCAAGGGCTGGAGATGAAGGAATCTGAGAGGAAGGAAGAGTGGACCATCAGAGAAAGGAAAGGAGGAGGGTACCTGGGGGAAGTAATAGGCAGGTGAGAAGTGTTAAAAGGTCAGAGTGGGTAATAGATGGGGTGTAGTTGGCTTACTGGAAGGAGAACTCTATATTCATACCGTCAGGAATCAAAAAATAGATTATGAGGTATTGAATGTAGAAGATAAGATGTTACTCTTCTGTCCTGAAATAGGCCTCATTTTGGCATGTGGAGGTCATGGGTCAACATGTCAGACTGGAGCCCATTTGTACTTGACTGGAATATCAGCAATGTTTGTGACAGAGCTGGACTTTCTTAAACCCTGTGTCTCTCCTCAGTCCACTTGCGAGCAGGCAGTGCGAGCCCTTGTGTTGGTTCCCACGAAGGAGCTGGGTCAGCAAGTGCAGCAAATGATCCGGCAACTGACAGCCTATTGCACGTGGGACGTTCGAGTGGCTGACGTCTCGGGGCAGGCGGATATATCAGCACAGAGGTAGAAGAAAAATGAGTGTTTGTGAGCTTTTCGTCCTGTTTGAACCATGTCGCGTGGCCCTTTTCAATACCGGTTCTCTCTTTCAGGCCCATATTAATGGAGAAGCCTGATATAGTCATTGGCACTCCCTCCCGTGTTCTGCTGCACGTGGAACAGCACACTCTGAGTCTTTGTACCTCCCTGGAAATGCTTGTGATCGATGAGGCAGATCTACTCTTCTCATTTGGGTTTGAAAATGACCTGAAGAACCTTCTGGGGTAAGAAACTAACTTTGAGATTTTTTTTCTTGATTGTATTTCTACTTATGTTGGTATAATTTGTCTGAAAATAGATTTATCTTTCAGTTTGCCCTTACAGATCACCTTCTGCGAATTATTGTTACATCTATTGACCTACAATGAATGTGTGTTTCTGTGCCATTAAGTAAGATCATCATCTTCATTATGTGCCTTGTCGTATGATGTAGATTGTTGTTGTTTTGAATGGCAGGTGTTTTTCTCAGCACACATCCAATTGGTTTTTGTCAAATGAGGAAGTGTGGCCCAGAGGGGCAGACACAAGTCTGTCCTTTTGGGAGCCAGGGTTGGATCAGTCTTCATCGGGCATCTAGTCCACAGCTGTTCCAACATGGGTGGCCCTGAGTTGCTATTGCCTGATGAAATCCTTGAAGCACGCAAGCCTCCACACGACATCAATGTGTTGATCCAGGTTGTGGAAGTGTGATGTAGATGATCATCGTCCATCCATGACCATGATTGTTCTTGGCAAATATTTCTACAGAAGTGTAATTGCCTTCTTCTGCACAGTGCCTTTACAAAGATGCGTGACCCCACCCATACCCTTCAGAGATTGAAGCAACACGCACAAAATGCTGGAAGAACTCAGCAGGCCAGGCAGCATCTGTGGAAAAGAGTAAACAGTTGATGTTTCACCCCGAGACCCTTCATCAGGACTCGCGCTTTACTCTTCAGTGATCGTCTGCCTGGTGATCACGACTCTTCAAGTCCTGGTGATAGGCACCGACTGCTCATACGACCATCCATTACGTGCTCCCATGGCTTCACGTGACCCTGATTTTTTGGGGGGGGGGGGGGCAAGCAGGTGCTATACTTGCCCAAGGGTGACCAGAGGGAAGGAATGCCTTACACCTCCTTTGGTAGAGACACATCTCCACCCCACCACAAATCGGTAAGATCATGCTGTACATAAGTATATTGAAGTAATAAAGATGAAAAGGGAATACAGAATATATTGTAGTTGTAGCTGCGGAGAAGCTGCAGGTAAAGAAATAAATTTCAAGTGAATAAGTAAACTGCAAG
This sequence comes from Hemitrygon akajei, assembly GCF_048418815.1. Lineage (NCBI taxonomy): Eukaryota > Metazoa > Chordata > Chondrichthyes > Myliobatiformes > Dasyatidae > Hemitrygon > Hemitrygon akajei. The sequence continues at coordinate 210,036,734 of NC_133124.1, read as the reverse complement.
GGGCCTTGGCGAGGTAGTTTGCAAGAACAAGAGTTTATCTTATGAGAATAGAAGCTGTCCTGGATTAAGATTTACTTCCCACGTGTACATCGAAGCACAAAGTGAAGTGTATCATTTGCATTAACAACAAACACCCGAGGATGTGCTGGGGACAGCCTGCACGTGCCACCATACATTCTGCGTGTGAATCTGTAAGTCAAGGCCCAAAGTCAGCCACCCTGGAGGTCATGTCGGTCAACGCCCGAAGGTCACAATCCAAAATAGACCGAGTACTGGGGCCGAGACCCAGAGATCAGCGAAGTCTGGAGGGCAAAGGCGAAAGTCGAAGTCCAGAGTTCAGCAAGTCTGGGGGTTGAAAGCCAGAAAGTCAGTATGAATGGAGATGGAGACCCAAAGGTCGAGTCTGTGAGTCTTGAGAGCCCAGGGCCAAAGACTGGAGTCCAGGAGGCAGCCTGTCCTGGGGTTAGAGCACTGTCTGTGAGAGTGAGAGAGTAGGGGTAGTCTTATTTTACTGTTAGTGACTTATTTAATTCTGTTATTATTGCTGTATATGTTGCTCTGCTGAACATTGTGGGCAGGCGATGTGGAGCCTGGTAGGGGAAAGTTTCACCCACAGATGGCCTCCACCTGGAATATTCAGTAGCAAATTTATAACATTCAGCTGATTTAGAATGGGATTTTATATAGGATTAGTGTAAGTGGGTTCTTGATCAGCCCAGACCAGTTGTGCAGTATGACTGGCTCTATACATGGACTATTTGGAAAGAACATACCAAGGTAACACAAGATCTTCTGGTTAAAGGTCTGATACAGATAGAACGATTAGCATAATAATTTCGGAGCAGTCCACAAGTTATAAATGACAACTGTCTCTTACATATCGGGTCAAATCATCAAGTTCGCTGACGACAGAACAGTGGTTGGCCTCATCAACAGCAATAATGAGACAGTGGACAGAGTGGTGGTAGAGCTACTTGTAGAATGGTGCGAGCACGACAAGTGTCTCTACATAGACAAGCCTACAGAGGTGATCCTAGACTTTAGGAGGGTGCAGGCTGACCACTCCTCACTGCACATAAGTGGCTTGTCTACAAAGAGAGTTTAGGAGCACCAACTTCCTGGGAGTGCACATAATGGATGCCTCAACAGCATCTTTTTAGTCAAGAAAGCACAAGCAGTGTCTCCACTGCCTGTGGAGATTGAGGCAAGGGATGACACCCCCCCCCCCCCCCCCCCCCACTATTCCAATCAGTTTTTACAGGAGCACCGTTGAGAGTGTCCTGTCCAGTTGCATCACTGTCTGGTACAGGAGATGGAGGACTTCTGACCAAAAGACCCTACAAAGGATTGCAAGGAATCCTGAGGGGATCACTCCATATGCAGGGACCTAAGTATTGTCAAAGATCCCTTCCATCCTTACCACAATCTCTTTGACCCGCTACAAACAGGCAGGAGGCACCATGGCATTAGAACAAGGACTGCTAGGATGGGAAACGGCTTCTTCCCCCCAGGCTGTGAGACATCTGAACTCCCTGACACCACCCAGATCTCATCACTTACGAAATGGCAGCCGCATTATGCTGTTTACTTTTTAACTTGTGTCTTAAATGCGTCTTGTGCTTAACTGTCAATCTTCTGGAATATATTTTATTATTTGTGGTAATATTACATTGTGTTGTGTGTGAATTATATGTACCGTGTTGTGCACCTCAGCCAGAGGAATCTTGTGTCGTTCGGCACTATACATGTATATGGTTGGATGACAATAAACCTGAGCTGAACTTGACTTGAAGTCCAGAAATCGTGGCCCATTGACTGGAGCCTGGATCTGCGAGCCCGCTGGGGCAGTCGAAGGCCTAGTGTCTGCATTCTGAGTCCGCTGGAGGCTGAAGAAGATGGACCGTCTTGGGTTTAGAGGACTGTGTATCTGCATGGGTCGGGGGGAGGAATGGGCTGGTTTTGACATTTCGAAGCTTGTGTTCTGCTTTGTTCTGGTGTGTGTGGTTTGGCCGAGCATTGTGGGCATGCTGTGTTGACGCCAGAGTGTGTGGTGACATGCAGCACACCCTCAGGTGTGTTGGGGTTGTAACACAAAGGACGCATTTCACGGTCACTGTGATGTGCACATATAAGATTTTCCAATAAGATGGCAGTGTGCTCAAACGCAGCGGCTTCTACGGGGTCGACCAAAGGTGTTACTGTCCTTTTCAAACATGATTTTTTACGATTACAAGACCCTGCTGGACATTAAAAGTACAGCAGTCCATCAGCGAGAACTGCTTTTGGCAGAGAAACTGAAGGAGTTGGACTTGGTCCAGATCATGCTGCTGCCTGCATCAGAGAAACGTTAGAGGAGTCAATGCACGAAGGAGATGTGCAGTTTGACAGCAATGATCATCTGTCGCTTTCCTTGTGATCACAAGACCCTGTTGGACATTATTAGTGTGGAATTCAGCAAGTCTACCTCACTGGTTTATTGGCGATTGGCAGGGGAGCTGCGTGGCCTCAGTTGTAGTGAGGACTAGGCCTCAAGCGGCGGTGTTGACAGTTTACAACCGCCCGGGGGGAGAGGATCGGAGTCACACCTCACCGGAGGTGGTGTGGCACAGCACCCAAGCTGCCCCCTAGTGTTCGCTCAGCAGAAAACAAGTTGATTTGTGTTCAACTGCCGACTTCTGCAACATCCATGGACTCGGGTCTTGGGCCATTTTTTTTTGTGTGACTGTATTTTATTGGTATCTTATATGTGCTTGCTATCACATGCGCTATATGTGGTTTTTCCTGTGTGTGACTGTTGGTACTGCGTTTTGCACTTTGGCCCTGGAGGAACACTGTTGCATTTGGCTGTATTCATAGGTTTTCATGTATGGTTGAATGATAATTAAACTTGAACTCGAAAAATAAACTTGAATCTTGAATATAATGCCTTTAATGTGCTTTTCAGGATGTCTGAAAGTACTTCACAACTGTTGTGCATTTTGTTTTGAGTGCGGTCACCTGTGTTGGGAATAGAGCAATGGTGTTTGTAAACATCTCTCAAAATAGTAATGTGATAATGACCAAGTAAGCTTTCATTTTAATAATGACTATAGAATAAATGTTTGCAAGGATGTCTGGCTCCATCTACTGGTGCACTTCAGGACTGTGTCATCAAATTCTTTATGACCAACTGACTGACTGAACACTGCCTCTCTTAACTTCTCCCTAAGCCCATGCCCTCATCAGTTCCACCCTCCTGAGGTAGAAGTCTGAATTTTTGTGCTCCTTGTCAGCATAGTTTTCTGAAAGGAATACCTTTCCTGACAAATCTGTTGGAATTCTTTGAGGAAATAATAGGCAAGATTGACAAAGGAGTGTCAGTGAATGTTGCTTACTTGGATTTTCAGAAGATCTTTGACAAGGTGCCGTGCATGAGGCTGTTAAGTAAGATAGTAGCTCAGGAAAGGTGGCAGCATGGATAGAAGATTGGCTGACTGGCAGAAGGCAAAGAATGTGGGGACCTTTTCAGTTTGGCTGCTGGTGACTAGTGTGTTTCTGCAGGGGTTGGTGTTGGATCTGCTCCTTTCATGATAAAGGTTAATGATCTGGATGATGGAATGGATGGTTTTGTGCCCATGTTTGTGGATGATACAAAAATAGATGGAGAGGCAGGTAATGTTGAGGAAACAGAGGGCCTGCAGAAGGACGTGCAGAATAGGAGAATGGGCAAAGACATTGCAGGTTGAATACAGTGTAGGGAATGCACGGTGATGCACTTTTTTGGAAGGTATAAAGGTGCAGATAATTTTCTAAAAGGGGAGAAAATTCAGAAATTGGAGGTGCAAAGGACTTGGGAGTCCTCATGTAGGATTCCCTAAAGGTTAACTTGCAGTTGGAGTTCGCAGTAAGGAAGGCAAACACAATGTTAGCATTCATTTCGAGAGGGCTAGAATATAAAAGCAAAGATGCCATGCTGAGGCTTTATAAGGTCTCGGGGCATTTGAGTCCCATAATCTAAGAAAGGACATGCTGGCATTGGAGTTGGTCCATAGCAGGTTTACTATGCTAAACCTGCATAAACCGGCAGGTTTATGTTCGAGATTGATCCTGGGAATGAGAGGGTTAGTGCATGAGCTGTGTTTGGCTGGGTACTGGATTGAAGGAGCAAACTGAAAGATCACATAGACTTGGTGTTCAAAATAACAAGTGATTTATTAATAAAAAACTGGTGTGCACATCAGGCGACCAGTCAAAGCTGATTTAGCTGAACATGAATTTGGTACGGCTTTTACATTCTCAGTTGATGAGCTTACCAATAAGACTGCATTTTGATAACAGAATGACGACTATAGGAAGACTTAATTAAGTAACAAACTAGGTCCTGATTACAGAATAAAATTATTATCCTCGGGTTTAACAGTATATCCAGATTTCTACCTCAACAATAGGTGCATGACCTATGGACTCACTTCCATCTCATATTCTCAATATTCATTGCTAAATTACTTATTATTTCTTTCTATTTGTAGTTGCACAGTTTGTTGTCTTTTGCACACTAGTTGAACATCCAGTTTGTGCTGTCTTTCATCGATTCTATTAATGGTTATTATTCTGTTATGGATTTTTGGAGTATGCGCACAAGAAAATGTATCTCAGGGTTGTATATGGTGATGTAATAAATTTATTTTGAACACTAACAAAATTTATGACGTGCCAGAAACTTGCGTATTGTCACTGCTGCATTCCATGGCTCTATTTCTAGGCTTGTCTTTGTTTCCCCACTAACCGTATTAGCATAATCCACATCCCTATTTACTAGTTATCAGCCCTCTTTATTCTTTCTCCTACAACATGGACCTTTGATACGTTTTCAGCAAGTCGTTACTGTTAGAGAAGATGTGACATTTAACCCTCAGGCAGTGTGAACTGTGGAATTTATACCTGTCTGGTTTATTCTCACTTCTTGTAGACATCTTCCGAAGATTTATCAGGCGTTCTTGATGTCAGCCACATTTAATGAAGACGTTCAGGCACTGAAGGAGCTGGTGCTTCATAACCCGGTAAGAATTCTGTAAACTATTTGACCATCTTGTTGGCCTTGTTTCAGTGGTGGTAATATGGATGACCCAGAATTTCAGATACGTGAGGTTCACTTCCACACTCAGATCTGGTGTATGCTGTCTGCTTTTTTGGATGAATGGTAGAGATCCCATTGGTCTCTTACGAAGGGGAAGGGCTGGGTGTTAGTTAGGACAGTTTCACTTGGCCTTAAGGCAGTTTGATGTTGAACCATTTAGCAACCATCTCTACCTATTTTTGGAGTTTTACATGTTAGAAAGTCTTTGTGAGGTGTCCTGAGAATTTAAACAATGCTTACAAATATACAAGCAGTCTCCAGGTTACGTACGAGTTCCGTTCCTGAGTCTCTCTTTAGGCCGGATTTGTACCGAAGTCGGAACAAGTACATCTGGTATTATTTAGCGTCAGTTAGTCAAACGTTTGTCTTAGTATGTAGTATATATTTTACCTTTCTGTGCATATAAAACACTTAAGAAACGTATGTATTCCAATAATTAAACCACTGCATTGCTTAGTAGTAATTGTAGCTTTCATTGGGGCAGCACCTTTCACATGCTCCATTATTCTCACTTTATCCATTATCCTTTAAAATTGTTCCGATTTTTGACTGACTGTAGCCTAACACTTTTCCAATGAGCGATGGCGTTTCACCTTTTTCCAAACGTTTTATTATTTCCACTTTATTTTCAATCGTGATGGCTTCCCGTCAATGGAAAAGAAACACTGCGGGTGGCGGCTTCCGAGCTTTGCCAGCTCCCGAGGTCCGCTGGGTCCTAAGGACTACTGCATTGAGGCAGGCTAAATGGGACAAGTGGGGGCTGTGCTGGGTTTGGGTATTTGATCATCAACGATATTCCGCGTGGGAATTTAAACTGGAGGTGGCAATGTTTTTTTTTACGAGGTCGAGTTGCGAGCTCGACATCAACCGAGCACGGATGGTACGGGAGTCACTGGATTGACATCAACCCGGCACGGGAACAGTCTGTCACTGGATCGAACTCGGGAAACTCCGTTCTCCAGCCCAGCGCTGATCTCACTGCGCCACCAGCCGACTGGAATGGGGGGGGGGGGAGGGGTGGTCGGGGTCAGGGTGAATCTTACTAAGAAAAATTTAAACCAAATACAAAGTTGAACGCTCAGCACAATGTCAACGGCAATGACTTAAAATGGCGGACGGCGTTGCGATCCGACTTAAAATGGCGGATGGCGTTCTCCTTCCTCGGTTTGTAAGTATGAGTTGTCCGTAAGTTGGGCGCTCGTAACTCAGGGACTACCTGTAAATGATTCCTCTTGGACATAGATTGTGCAATAGGAATCAGTCATTTATTCATGAATAAGCAAACAAGTTATATTCTCTCCATTGGTGTTTTGGCTATCAGGCTTCTTAATTGATGTGAATAACTTCAGTGAGCTGATTCTATAACCTACAAACTCTTTATAACTCATGTTCTCAGTATTATTTTATTTGCAGTTTATCTTTTGCACATTAGTTGGTTGTCAATCTTTGTCTTGCATAGTTTTCCATAGATTACATTTCTTTTCCTGTAAATGCTTGCAAGAAAATTAATCTCAAAGTAGTATATAGTAGCGTATTTTTACTTCGATAGTAAATTTATTTTGACTAGTTTGACTCTGTCTACTCTTGGTTAAATTCATCACATTTGTAAAGTGACAAAGGTAGACTGTGGCTGTGATGTGTTGCTGTAATGTCATCTTATATCCTTTAGGTGGTTCTGAAGCTTCAGGAGTCTCAACTTCCAGACAGCTCCCAACTGACTCAGTACCGCATAAATTGTGAGGAGGAGGAGAAATTCCTGTTGATCTACACGTTACTCAAACTTTCCCTTATCCGAGGCAAGACTATTATCTTTGTGAACTCTATTGACAAATGTTACCGGCTGAAGTTATTCCTGGAGCAGTTCAGCATCGCCTCTTGTGTCCTAAACTCAGAGCTACCAATCCACTCCAGGTACAACTTCACTTGTATTCTTTTCACAACGCATTTCTTTTTTGTTCCCTTCTGACTTTGCTTTCCTGATTCCAACTAGAGCATCCAGATTACGTTTTGATGGGGGAAAGGGAGTGCTGTCATTTGTGTACACAGAAGAGTAAAAATTAAATTAGCTTTGAAAGTCTTAGATCGTGCACTGTTCTGTCATATTAGGTTCTGAGTTGCATCACTGTCAGATACAGTGTGTCATGGTTTGATGTGGGGAAGAGTATAACATGCAGAACTAGCAGCCATTCAGCCCCTTAAGGTTGTTCTGCCACTCTGTAGATCATAACTGATTATTTAACTCAACATGCTTCCTTGTCCTAACCTTGTATACCTTGATTGCCTCAGATCACAAGGATGTCCCTTTAGAACAGAGGAGAAATTTCTTTAGAGAGTGGTGAATCTGTGGAATCCATTGCCACCGATGGATGTGGATGCCAAGTCATCGTGTATATTTAAAGCAGAGGTTAACAGATCCTTTATTGTCAAAGGTTACAGGGAGAAGGCAGGAGAATAAGGTTGAGAGTGATAATAAATCAGCCATAACGGAATGGCGGAGCAGACTTGATGAGTTGATTGGCCCAATTCTGCTCCTGCGTCTTATAGTCTTATGATTGCTCCAATATCTAGGAATCTGTCAGTTTCAGTCTCGAAAGTTGAATCTCTGACTCTACAATCTCCTATCAGCAGAACATGGGGCATCTGACCCCACTATCTTCCCTCTACCAGAGGGCGTGGTGACTGGCCCTTCAGTCTCCCTTCCCAAAAGGGCATGAAAAGCAATAGAAACCTGCAGATGCTGGAAATCCAAAATAAAAATGCAAGTGCTGCTGATGACTGATCATGGACCAGAAATATTTCTGTTTTATTCTCCCCAGGTGCTGCATGACCTGCTGGGAATCTCCAGCACATTTGATTTTTATCCAATAATCAGAGAATCCAAGACCCTTCCCAGTGTGCTGTGGTTAGAGCAGGGGCTGACGCTTGTAAAGAATCATGGCCATATGGTTTCTCGATCCTGTCAGGGTATTCTCACAGCCATTGCCACCATTTTTCCAACCTATCACCATGACATTGGATTTTTCTACTACCAGGAAATATATTGATCTATTTTTAAAACTATTAATGAACCTCCATAGCCCTACAGAGAATTCCAAAGATTCACCATTTTCTGAGGGAAGAAGTCTCTCCTTGTTGCAGTCCAAAATGGATGACCTTTATTTCAGGACTTGGATCTTCTCTATTGGAATATTTTACCTTTTACTGACCTCAGTCTGAACCAAGATCAGTTCAAAGATTATAGAGGAGGTACAGGAGACTGAAGAGAGACACTGATCATCATCAGATTTCTGAATGGACAGTAAACCCTTGATCTCTCATCATCGTTATGTACCGTATACTGTGATGTAGGCAATGATGGTCTATGACCATGATTGGCAATTTTTTCCACAGAAATGGCTTGCCATTGCCACATGCAGTGTCTTTACAAGATAGGTGACCCTAGCCATTATCAATATTCTTCAGAGATTGTCTACTTGGCGTCAGTGGTCGTATAACCAGGACTTGTGCACCAGCTACTCATGTGACCACTCATCACCTGCTCCCATGCTTCACGTGACCCTGATCACTGGGGCTAAAGAGGTGCTCCACCTTGCCCAAGGGTAACCTGCAGGTTAGCAGAGGGAGAGTGCCTTACACCGCCTTACGTAGAGATGTATCTCCATTGCACAACCCTCCTATGAACACTACCTCACTATTTTTGCTCTCTTTTTGCCCTAATTTATTTTAAATATATTTCTTATAGTAATATATATTGTATTTTATGTACTGCACTGTACTGCTGTTGCAAAACAACAAATTCAGTGACATATAAACCTGATTCTGATTGAGAGAGGCTGCTGTAAGCGCTTTGATTTACAAGACAACTGTTGAGAACAGGTGACAGGCTGTGGTGTGAGATGGGAGGGTTATGAAGGTAATAGCTGCATTGCTGAGGTGCTTTACCTTTCACTGTGTTCTATCAGGTGTCACATCATCAATCAGTTCAGTCGGGGTTTTTACGATTATATTATTGCAACAGACGAGCATGACCTGACTAATGCTTCCAGTACAGATGAGATGAAGAAAAAGAAAAGCCACGGCAAAAGAGCAAAGTAAGTATTATTTTCAGTGGAGTCAAAGTCATACAGCGTAGGCCTGGTTTGTTTATCGTGCCCATCAAGCAACTCATTTACACTAATTCTAAACTAAATCAAGTTTGTGTAATAGTTAGAGATGTGATGCAATTCTGAGAAGGTTGAATCTGGTGGAAGTAGTGCGTGGATTGAGTGAGTGGAAATGTGGGACCTCGTACCACTAGGATCAGGAGCAGTTACTACCCGTCACCCATCAGGCTCTTGAACTGAAGGGGATAACTTCACTTGCCCCTTCATTGAAATGTTCCCACAAGCAATAGATTCACTTTTGAGGACTCTTCATCTCATGTCCTTGATATTTATTTAATATTATTTCTTTCATTGTGTATTTGCACAGTTTGTTGTCTTCAGCACTTTGGTTAAATGCCCTAGTTGGGCGGTCTTTCATTGATCCTGTTATTATTCCATAGATTTATTGAGTATGCCCACAGGAAAATAAATCTCATGGTTGTATATGGTGACGTATATGCACTTTGATAATAACAATTACTCTGAACTTTACAATTTAGACACAAAAAAATGACATTTGATAAGGACGGTGAATGTCCTCAGATAATTGCATATAGTGTGGGTATGATAGAAAGTACAGGAGAATTAAGGATACTTGTTCTCAGACTTCTGAGTAGGGCATGTTACTTCAGTAATTAAGTTATAGAACATTCCAGATGCTTAGATTTATTCATTGACATTACTGATAATTGGGAGGTCCAGCTAATCATATATGAAATAATAACTAGGCCACAATGTGAGTACTGTGTACAGGCCTGCTTACCAAATTGGAAGGCGCATGTGAGCTGCTGGGGAATTAGTATCTGAAAGTTGGTCCGCAGAATCCAATTCCAGTTACTTTGGGCAGTATTCCGAACACCCTTGTATCGTTCTGCTTAAAATAATGAATTATTATTCCGATGGATGTATGACTTTTCTTCAAGGTCAAGCCTGCTGATCTTCTGGGGTTCTCCTGTGTTGTGTATTTTGAGTGTGTGTAATTCTAAGCACAGACCCTGATAATTATAACAACAAAGATCAATCAACTTTTTTTTTTAACCTCCATATGTTGTTGGAGAAACTTTTTTGCCCAAAGGGTCATGGTAACACGAAGGGGTGGGGAGGCAGAAAACCTTGATGCATTTAAAAAGTCCGGAATGAACATTTGATCTCTGCTAATCTGATGGGCTAAAAGTTGGAATAGCTTAAATACCTTTTTTTTCCATTCAGAGTGGGTACAACAGGAACAGTAATTGCCTTGCGTCCCTTTTGTTTTATCAGCATTGTGATTGGAATTGATTTTATAAACCGTAGATTTCTTTATTTTCTTGTTGGCCCAAATCAATATGTTGGTCACTAGATTTTTTTGTCCTTCAAGCCTCAAAGTTATTGTGCACCTGGGGTTGCATGTTATTGAACACATAATCCTTCAGATAAGTGCAGCAAGTGCATGGGCTTTTGATTAATGATGTTTTCTGTATATTATCTGTTTCTACACTCAGTGACCACTTTATTAGGTAGACCTGTATGTTAATGTAAATATCTAATCAACCAATCATTTGGCAGCAACTCAATGCATAAAAGCATGCAGGCATAGTCAAGAGGTTCAGTTGTTGTTCTGACCAAACATCTGAATGAGAAGAACTGTGACTTTGACCATGGAATAATTTTTGGTGCCAGACGGGATGGATTGAGTATCTCAGAAACTGCTGATCTCCTGGGATTTTCACACACAACAGTCTCTAGAGTTTATAGGGAATGGTTAGTAAAACAAAAAATACCCAGTGAGCGGCAGTTCTGTTGGTGAAAATGCCTCATTAATGAGAGAGGTCTGAGGAGACAGTAACTCAAATAACCACGTGCCACAACAGTGGTGTGCAGAAGAGCCTATCTGAATGCAGAACATGTTGAACCTTGAAGTGGATGAACTACAGCAGTAGAAGAACACACCGGGTTCCATTTCTGTACCTGAGAAAGTGGCCAGTGTGTGTCTCTAACCGGCAACAATGCCAAGATGTTCTATATAGAACTTAAAAGCAGTAGGATATTGGGATTGGATTGTATGATCCACAACCATCAAGTATCAAGGTACACTTGGTCTGACTTGAGGTGGTGATTGATTTAATATATTTTTTTGGTTAAAACATTTTCTTGTGTTCATAATTAACAGATAATTTTTCTTCCTATTTCAGAGGGAAGGATAATGAATATGGGGTCTCCCGAGGGATAGACTTTCAGAATCTGTCAAATGTAATCAATTTTGATGTCCCACTCACAGTAGAGTCGTATATCCATCGTGTTGGAAGGTAAGTCATAATGTACATTGCATCTAGACTATAAGACATAGGATAGAATTAGGGCATTTGGCCCATCTAGTCTGCTCCACCATTTAATCATGTCTGATCCTTTTTCCCCCTGCACAGCCCCACTTTCCGGCCTTCTCCCCGTAACTTTTGCTGCCGTGTCCAATCACGAACCTATCAAGCTCTACCTTAAAAACACCCAACGACCTGGCCTCTACAGCTGCCTGTGGTAATAAATTCCACAAATTCACTACCCTCTGGCTAAAGAAATTTCTCTACATCTCTGTTTTAAATGATGCTGCTCTATCCTGAGGCTGTGCCCTCTTGTCCTAGACTCCCTCACCATGGGAAACATCCTTTCCACATCAACTGTCTAGGCCTTTCAGCATTTGAAAGCTTTCAATGTAATACCCCCTCATCCTTCTAAATTCCAGTGCGTACAGACTCAGAGCTATCAAATGTTCCTCATATGATAACCCTTTCATTCCTGGAATCATCCTTGTGATCCTCCGGGAATGAAAGGGTTATCATACGAGGAACGTTTGATAGCTCTGGGTCTGTAGGCGCTGGAATTTAGAACGATGAAGGGAGATCTCATTGAAACCTTTTGAATGTTGAAAGGCCTAAATCCCTTCTCATTTTCTTCCCAACTGTGGCCTGTAGTTATCTAAAATTACATAGGGAATTTAAATCAACTAGGTTAGTGGGCCAGGGAATAGCAGATGGAGTTTAATTCAGGTAAATGCAAAGTGTTGAAATTTGGTAAGGCATATCAGGGGAGGGGTCCTGGGAAATGTTGTAGCACAGACTGACAAGTACGTAGTTTCCTGATGGTGGACAGGTTGATGAGGAAGACATTTGGCATACTAGCCTTCGTCAGTCAACGCATTGAGTATAAGAGTGGCAATGTCAGTTTGTTAAGTTAACACACACAAAATGCTGGTGGAACTCAGCAGGCCAGGCAGCATCTATAAGGAGAAGCACTCTCGACGTTTTGGGCCTGGCCTGCTGTGTTCCACCAGCATTTTGTGTGTGTTGCTTGAATTTCCAGCATCTGCAGATTTCCTCGTGTTCTTTTTGTTAAGGCCACATTTGGAGAACTGTGTACATTGGTGAGACCTGTCATAAATTGGGTGACTGCTTCATCAAGCACTTCTGCTCCATCTGCCAAAAATGGAACTTCCCGGTGGCCAAACATTTTAATTCTGATTCCCCTTATGATATGTCAGTCCATGGCTGCCTCTTGTGCCATGATGAGGCCAACATCAGGGTGGAGGGTGCATGAAGATCGAATTGTCCTTCCATTAAAAAACTCCTCTCCCCTCCCTTCCCCTCCCCTCCTCTTCTATTCCCCACTCTGTCCTTTTACCTCTTCTCACCTGCCTATCACCTCCCCCGGGTCCCTTCCTGCTTTTCTTTATCCTATGGTCCTCTCCTCTCCTATCAGATCCCTTGCTCTCCAGCTCTTTACCTTTCCTACTTACCTGGCTTCACCTATCACCTTCTAGCTATCCTCCTTCCCTTCCCCCCATCTTTTTATTCTGGCATCTTCCCTCTCCCTTTCCGGTCCTGATGAAGAGTCTCAGCCCGAAACTTCGACTTTCTTGATTTCCATAGATGTTGCCTGACCTGCTGAGTTCCTCCAGCACTTTGTGTGTGTTGTATGTACTTCCTGTTTGACTGGCTGTCACTGAGCTGGAAAACGTGCAGAAAGTATGAGATTGTTACTGCAACTAGACGATTTGGTTTATAAGGAGAAACTGGATAGGCTGGGACATTTTTTCTTGGAGCATAGAGGCTGAGGGTGGCCTTTTTTGGGGTGGGAACAAAGTCACCGGAGAGCTAGTGAATATAGAAGTGTTTTTATAGCAAAAATAAGCAGCACACATCCTAATTCAATACACTTGGAAGAAGAGACCTGCTCAGCCCAACATTACATGACATTATTAAAATGCTAAAGATCAAAGGTAACGGCAGGACAATTCTATAATTATAATGTATCTACAATGCTTCCTTTGAATTACATGTAGTTTTTGAACACCTCCTTTGCACCCACACCCCAGACACCCAAAATGAATGTTAATCCCCACTGGCTCTGGGCTGCATTTATGCAAATGTGGGCGTCAGGTCCAAGTGGAGTGTTTCTTTATTTGTGAGTGACCCCAACCTGCAGTTCCAGGAAACCCATTATTCTGAGCTGCATTTTAAATTCAACTTGCAATCCATGTTCAAATCTGAAGAGTGGCTGCTGTTGAGTTTCATATTTGTTATATACCTTAATTCCAGAATATGCCCTAACAAGCTTAGAGTTTAGAAAAGCGTGAGGGGCAATAGATATGGTGAATAGTCTTTTCTCTATGGATGGGGAGTCCAATTCTAGAGGGCATGGGTTCAAAGTGAGAGGGGAAAGATTTAAAGGGAATCTGGGGCAACTTGTTCATACAGGCTAATGTGTAAAAGGAACGAGTAGGGTATCATTACGGCATTTAAAAGATATTTGGACAGGAATATGGGTAGGAAAGGATTAGAGATATTTTGGCCAAAAGCAGGCAAATGGGACTAGCTTGGTTAGCCAATTTGTTTCATATGGAGATATGGACCAAAGGGCCTCTTTTCCACACAGTATACCTCAATGACCTCTGACTGTCTGCTAGCCTTTAAGTAAAACAAGTTGTCAGTCACTGAAATGAACTGCCCAATGCTTCTGAACATTAAAGAAGTTTTTTTTAATGCGTACTGAGGTTGATAATGGATTTGAATTCCACTTATTCCCACAGAACAGCTCGCGTGGATAACCAGGGTACAGCACTGACCTTTGTGTCGCACAAGGAATTGCCGCTGTTACAACAAGTGGAAGAAGCACTAACTGGAGGTTAGACCTGGCTGTTGGGTCGAGAGTCATAGAGCACTACAGTACAGAAAGTTCAGCCTTATCTAGGCTGAACTATTATTCTGCCTAGTACCATCAACCACACCTGGATCATAGCTTTCCATACCCCTTCCCATCTGTGTACTTGTACACTTAAATGTTGCAATGGAACCCTCATCCCTCACTTGTTCTGGCAGCTGGTTACACATGCCCCACCTTCTGAGTGAAGAAGTTCCCCTTAAGTATTTCACCTTGCATGCTTAACCTCTGATCTCTGTCTAGTTCTAGTCTCACGTGACCTTAGCTGAAAACACCTGCTTGTATTTACCTTATCTGTACCCCTCATAATTTTGTACACCCCTGTGCTTCAGGGAAAAATGTCCTAACCTGTTTGGTCTTTCCCGTAGTTGGGGCAAATCAGAGGTTTAATTCTCTGACATTAGGGTGGAAGGTTTGATTAGAAACCTGTCTCCCTTGAAAGATGCACTGACAGCAATCAAACAACTCCTAGCATCTTAGCTTGAAACCCCGTTTACATTTCCATTGTGAGTCAATTCATGCATTAAAGTAAATAACTATAATTCATACCCTTGCAGCACACACAAAACACTGGAGGAACTCAGCAGGCCAGGCAGCGTTAGGAAAAGAGTCCAGTTGATGTTTTGGGCATCCTGCCGAAGGGTTTCTATCTGAAATGTTGTCTGTACTCTTTTCCTAGATGCTTCGTGGCTTGCTGAGTTCCTCTAGCACTTTGTGTGTGTTGCTCGGATTTCCAGCATCTACAGATTTTCTCGTTTAGAATTTGTACCCAATTTCTTAACTGAAAGTGCTTTCCCCTTTTCTCCAATTTATGCTAAATGGTAGCTGAGCACACATTCCAGTTGGTTGTTCCCAACACTAAAACGTGGTTTTGAAAGTAAATGTGAAGTAAGACATAAAGCTGTAAGACGTAGGAGTAGAACTAGGCCACTCAGCCCATCGAGTCTGCTCTGCCATTCCATTGTGACTGATTTAACCCATTCACCTCCCTGTAACTTCTGGCGCCCTTACTAATCAAGAATGTATCAACTTGAAATTCACCCAATGACTTGGCCTCCACAGACATCTGGCATTGAATTCCACATTTTCACCACCCTTTGATTAAAGGAATTCCTCCTCATCTCTGATCTAAGGGAGGTCCTACTATTAAACTGAATAAACTGTTTGTTTCCCAAGTACTTTGTCTGTGCTGTACAATGGATATGCCTGGAAGTTAATTGATGGCTTGATTTTCTTGCTATTTATCAGTGGATTAAATCTGTACTTAGATGGCAACAAAAACCCAAGACATCCTGATGTAGAAAATTGCAACTCAAGTATTTTAACGGTGGTCTCTGTTGCTGCCCATTACCCTAAACATCTATGGTCCTCTTGAGGAAGAAGATCTCAGAAGCAGAATGCAACGTTCAGTAATAGATTTAATACTGATTCTTTTATATCAACAGAGAACATGGACTGTGCTTTGAAACCCTACCGGTTTCACATCGAGGAGATTGAGGGTTTCCGCTACCGGTGTAAGGTATGATGATCAGAGTGTAACCTGCCTGTTTCTGTTGCACCTGTTTTTCTTGGGTCTGTCTTTGTGTAATATTTTCATGTTCAATGCAAATATATTTTAAAATTGTGAAGACAAAGCTGTCCTAAAGTACGGCGTTCACTAAAGTACTGAGCCTCTGAGAAATGGATGTGTTCCTGATGATCAATGATCAGAAAGCATCTTCAGAGATCATTGTAGTGTTGGTGGAACACCATTTCCATTCAATTTGTTCAGTTCCATTGACAGGGGTCCTGAAGTTTGGCTGAAAGTTGTGGCCAACACTTTTCTCTGTAAATCAGAAGGCTTAAGTCCCACTCCAGAGTCCTAAGCACAAAAACTGTCATCAATACTTCATGGCCGTACTCCTGCCTCTTTATAACATTTGACTCCTTTAATAATTAAGTATACCCAATGACTTTGTGTCCGCAGCCAAACGCGGGAACAAATTCCACAGATATTCAGACGATGCTAATTGTTGAGGGTAAACTGTACTTGGCTGCACTACAAGGTCACACCTCACAGGTTTCCGTACCCGAAAATGCTTTGACTGCCCTGAAATGGCAAAAGACCAAAGGTGCAAGTTTTCACATTTAAATATTTCTATCTTTTTTCAGGATGCCATGCGTTCAGTTACAAAACAGTCAATTAAGGAAGCTCGGCTCAAAGAAATCAAACAGGAGCTACTCAACTCTGAGAAATTGAAGGTGAGGCAGAGGAGATTCTCCATTCTCTTTTTGAGTGTTAGTGTACCAATAGTTATGGGACCCCCCCCCCCCATACTCTGTAGGAGTGTTAGTGAACCAGTAATTATGGGATCCCATCCTCTGTTAGTGTTAGTGAACCAGTAATTATGGGACCCCATCCTCTGTTAGTGTTAGTGAACCAGTAATTATGGGATCCCATCCTCTGTTAGTGTTAGTGAACCAGTAATTATGGGATCCCATCCTCTGTTAGTGTTAGTGAACCAGTAATTATGGGACCCCATCCTCTGTTAGTGTTAGTGAACCAGTAAGTATGGGACCCCATCCTCTGTTAGTGTTAGTGAACCAGTAATTACGGGACCCCATCCTCTGTTAGTGTTAGTGAACCAATAATTATGGGATCCCCATGTTCTGTTAGAGTGATAGTGAAATAGTAGCTATCAGACTCAATCTTTTGTTAGAGTGATAGTGAACCAGTAGTTAAGGACCCCCATCCTCTTGCATTAGTGAAGTGGCATCAGATTTTATAAGATGACCATGGGCAATGTAGAGTACAGAGGAAAGTACAATATTTTAAGTTAAACTATGACTTAGTCATACCTTTTCAGTGACCCTATATTTTTTTATAGACCTACTTTGAAGATAATCCTAGAGACTTCCAGCTGTTGCGACATGATAGACCTCTCCACCCGGCAATTGTAAAGCCACATTTGAAGAACGTACCAGATTACCTGAGTGAGTCTCCTAACCAGTAACACAGCTCTTTAAAGGAACCAAATTGCTTTGAAAGAAAGATCAACTTAAAGCTATCGGGAAAACAGGCTGAATATTTTATTTGAAAGATATAATGTTGAGTCTGTAATTGTAATTGAAAATTTTTAGAAAATCTACATGTTGGAATTCAGGGGAAAGAACTGAAAATCCTGAAAATATTCAGCAGATTTGTTAGTATGTGTGGAAGGAGACGCAAAATTAACGTTTCAGCTCTTTTTATTTTGAACATGTATTCCGTTGTCACTTTATTAGGTACACCTGTACACCTTGTATATATCTAATCAGCCAATCATGTGGCAATAACTCAGTGCATAAAAGCAAGCAGACATGGTCGAGAGGTTCATTTGTTGTTCAGACTAAATGTCAGAATTGGGAAGAAATGTGATCTAAGTGACTTTGACCATGGAATGATTGTTGGTGCCAGATTGGTGTGGTTTTGAGTACCTCAGAAACTTCTGATCTCCTGAGATTTTCACGCACAAGTCTCTAGAGTTAACAGAATGGTGCAAAGATCAATAAACATCCAGTGAGTGGCAGTTGTATGGATGAAAATGCCTTGTTAATGAGAGAAGTCAGAGGGGAATGGCCGGACTGGTTTAAGCTGACAGGAAGGTGACAGGACCTCAAATAACCACTCATTACAACACTTATGTGCAGAAGAGCATCTCTGAATACACAACATGTCGAATCTTGAAGTGGATGGGCTACAGCATCAGAAGACCATGAGCATGCACTGAATGGCTACTTTATTAGGTACAGGAGGTACCTAATAAAGAGGCCACTGAATGTATGCTGCCTTTGTTTCCCTGAGTATTTTAGCTATGCTGCACACTATATGCACCACACCTAATCCCATTTATTTAGGGAATTAACGTCCTGATGAACTAGTGGTCCAAAATGTTGACAGTTTATTCCTGTCCGTAGATGCCTGATCTGCTGAATTCCACCAGCATTTTGTGCGTGTTAATTTAGAGAATTCATGTGGTATTCTGTAATTACATGCAGTCACTGTGTCGGTACAACAAAGGAGGCATGCCTACTCTGAAATAAGTGGTTCAAGGCAAGTAATGGGAATAAAAATGGAGAATT
The DNA here is from genome assembly GCF_048418815.1 of Hemitrygon akajei. NCBI lineage: Eukaryota > Metazoa > Chordata > Chondrichthyes > Myliobatiformes > Dasyatidae > Hemitrygon > Hemitrygon akajei. The sequence goes on along the minus strand of NC_133124.1, from coordinate 210,018,185 downwards.
AACTATTTGACTTGGAAGGCATTGCACAAGAGGGTGAAATAATTTGTGAAAAAGTTAGAGGGAGATGATGAAAGAAAATGGTGAGGAAAGAAAAATGGGATTTACTGCCTAAAGGTATAGCAGAGGTAGTGACCCTCTATATATTTTACAATACTAGCAATACTATGAGCCTGCTGCTAGCGGGTCAGATTAGGCTGGATAACACTGATTTGACCAGCATGAACATGATTGTCCAAATTACAGCTATGAAAGAGTCATGGAGATTTAGGACACAGGAGATCGTTCAACCCATTGTGCTCAGGGCAGCTGACAATGTAGCTAATTAGGTTACACCTTGTTTTCCAGTTGAACTTCTTCAAATGATTATGGAAGTAGGATCCATTTAAAGCAGAACCTGACAGATGATAAGGGGATGAATTTCTATCTTGGGTGGAGGGGAATATGGAGTTAAGTCAGCCATGCTACTAAACAGTAGAGGAGATTTTTTAAATTGAGGCACAGCGCTGAGTAGGCCCTTCTGGTTTTTAAGCCATCCTGCCCAACAGTCCCCTGATTTTAATCCTAGCTTAATTTACAATGATCAATTAACTTACCAACTGGCAACATCTTTGGACTTTGTGAGGAAACCAGAGCACCAGGAGGAATCACACGGGTGCAGGGAGAACGTAAATAACTCCTTACAGGTAGATTTGAGGGACTGAGGTGTCTACTCCTAACTTGTGTGTTTCACGATTCAAGGAATAAGGTTGGCTTGGACACGAAATTCCTCTGTAGTTAGACCATAAGACACAGGAGCAGAGTTAGGCCATTCGTAACCATATAACAATTACAGCACAGAAACAGGCCATCTCGGCCCTTCTAGTCCGTGCCGAACCCTTACTCTCACTTAGTCCCACCTACCTGCACTCAGCCCATAACCCTCCATTCCTTTCCTGTCCATTATCTCATAGAGTCATTGATGGCTGATTTATTATCCCTCCTAACCACATTCTTCTGGCATAATATCCTAACAGATTGATAACGTTAATCTTTTATGTCCACCTGAGAGGGCAGTTGATGTGTTATGCCTTATCTGAAAGGCAGTCATGATGTAGGACTCCCTCATTAATGCTTTGAAGTGGCTTTGATTGCATTTTTCAATCGCTGGAAAATTAAGGCTGGATTTTCTGTCTTGTGAAGAATGTAATGGGTGTCATAATATCTATCATTATTTGGTTACTCTTTCTAGCTGCTGGTACCTTGTTATAATGTTGAAATTGATTGTCTTTTCATTGATGATTGTATTTTCATACTGCTAGTTCCAAAAACACTCCGAGGAATCGCTAATCCTTTCATCAGTAAGAGGAAGAGATGGAGAAGCAAATTCTCAAAAAATAACCAGCAGAAAAAAATAAAGGTGAGAAGATCCAGTCAAATCTTTGAGACATGTATGGTGATATATTACTCAGAAACTTGTTCTGTTGTTTACCCTCAAATCAGCCCCCCCCCAAATGAATAGTTAACAAATCTTATCGACAAGGATTGTACTTGCTAGGTAAAGACCTCTCCTATTACTTGCCACTGCAGCAACAGCTTTTGACAATCCTCTCATTCTTTTTTCTAACTATAATCCATTTGATGTAGAAGTGTGCTGGGTATGAATGTAGTTCAGCTGGGAATGGGTATGGTTAACTTGGTTTGAACTTATGCCAGAGTATTGTCCACGGATCGTATTTCTGTCTGGAGAATGTTACAAATGCGTGGCTTCTCTGAGGATCATCACCTTGCGATGGGGGAGGATTGTGAGCTCCTGAGGGCAATGCCTTCTGGAACTTAGCTCCTGATAGGGTCACCCATGGTGGTAAGGTCAAGGGGGAAGTATGGCCCTTTGAACCTTATTTGACATTCATAAATATCATTACAGAACATCTACATTAACTCTTTTGCTGCTGTGCTGCAGAGAATAAGGAGCAGATGCAAAAGGCAGGACTGAAAAACCAAAATACTCAACCATTAACCACAACCACCAATTACTCTTGCCTACGCTGCATCAGAATATATGGATCCCACATCAGCCTCCACAGCCATCTGAGGACCCACCAATAGACAACCCTTAGGAGAACAGCATACTCAACTCGAGTGATTATACTTGCTTCCTTAAGCCCATCACCCCTACTGGGACATAGGCTGCTGACGGCATCAATGGAGAGGAATAGAGAGCCAGAGTCCTCACTCCTGGACTGATAGAAAGTTGCTTGGTCCTGTGGTTTCTACTTTTACCACACGACTTCATATGTCTTCTAGCTGAAGATCCTTCCTCCCCCAGGAATGAGGTCTGTTGGTGTTTCTGTTGCTCTGGGTTTTTATGGGATGGGTTGCTAGCCTCATGTCCAACCCTCCTCCTTATATATATCACAGTCCTGATGAAGGGTCTCAGCCCAAAATGTCGACTATCTATTCCTCTCCGTAGATGCTGCCTGACCTGCTGAATTCCTTCAACATTAATTGACAATATTCACACCCAACACTGATGTGCATCTGTCTGCAGTAGGTAGCAGTTTCAAAATATACTGCAGCAACTCAGCAGGGCTACCTGAAACAGCATCTTCTAAATCTCCAGGTACTTGGGACAAGGCAGCAGATGTATGGGGACATGGCCACTTGTTTCACTCCAAAACAACACCCATTGCTCAGACTTGGAAACTTATCATTTGTTTCAAGAGCTGAATCCATTAACTCTCCTTCAATGACGTTCCTGGAATACCTTAAACAGAAAGCATGCGACTGTTCAAAAAAGTGGTTCACTACTGGTGGACGCAGCCCAGTCCATCCCAAGCAATATCCTTCCCACCACTGGGCACATCTACAGGGAGCGCTGCCACAAAAAAGCAGCATTTATCATCAAATACCTCCATCATCTAGATCATGCTGCCGTCCGGTAGGAGGTACAGGAGCCTTCGGTCCTACACCACCAGGTTCAAGAATAATTATTGCCGTACAACCATCAGGCTCCTGAACCTGTGTCGATAACTTCACTCACCTCAACACTTAACTGATTCCACAGCCCATGGGCTTATTTTCATGGACTCTCCCACTCATATTCTCAGTATTATTTGTTTACTTTAGTTTTTTATTTTTGCAGTTTGTCTTTTGTACAGTAATTGTCGGTCTTTATGTGTAGTTATTCATTGATCTTACTGTGTTTCTCTGTTTTTACTGTGAATGCCTGTGAGAAAATGAATCTCATGATAAAATATGGTAACAAATACGTACTTTGATAACAAATTTACTTTGAAATTTGAATTCTTAAGGAAAATGGAGTGGGTAATAATTTTTGGCATCGCCGTCCACATCATTTAGAAGCAATTGCTGATGAACAGTGCAGGCTACAGTTAAGTGTGATGTTAAGAGTTTAAGCTCCACTTTGGTTCACAAACCTAATTACTTCACCCAACTATACTTGCCTCATCATTGAAATGTTCCCACAATCTATGGTCTCCCTTTCATGGACTCTTCGTCACATGTTCTCGGTATTTATTGCCTATTATTATTATTCCTTTCTTTTTCTATTTGCACAGTTTCTTGTGTTAGGCACGCTAGTTGCTGTGATTTTTCATTGATACTATTATAGTTAATAGTCAGTTATGGATTTATTGAGTATGCCTGTGCCCTCTATAATGGCTTCAAAGTTCAAAGTAACGGAATCTCAGGATTGTATATGGTGGCATATATGTACTTTGGTAATGAATTTACTTTGAACTGTGAAACAACTATAGAGTGCACGGAGAGAAGATGTACTGGTGGATTTATTAAACTGAATGTTTTTCTTCACAGGTTTACAAAAAACAGAATCCACTAAAGAACTTTACATTGACAAGGAGGAAAAAGAGGAAAACTAAAGAGAAGCCTGCAGAACCGTGAAAGAGAGGATTTGACTGTATGCAAATCAGTCAGTTTTATGTTTGTGCCTTACCATCAGTACGAGGTCCTTGCCTGCCTCTTGGAGTCTGAAAGTATTGAGCTGCATTTCTGTGCTTGACATCAGGACAATGGCACTATCTGAAACATTTCTCCATTTATACAGGAGAGGATACTTCAAAGATGTATTGAATTCTTATGTTGTTTAGCCTTAATTTACACCTTTAAGAAATACTTTCTATTGATGCAGCAGTGTTGTGCATTATTCATTTAATTCCCTATATGCGGCATGTCCAAACTCGATCTTGCTGGTTTAGTTATTAAGCTGCAAACCAAAGGCTTGGAAACCTGGAAGCCTACAGGAGATGAGAAAGTCCAATCTCATTCAGGCCACAAGCTACTCATTAAACTAAAGCCTCCCCATCACACTGGTCTCCACTATTTGTTACCATCATAGAATCAATTTCTCTCTCTTATTTCTCATGCATACTCTCTGATGTGCACATGCACTCTCACACTCGTGCACACACTTACATTTTTATATCAAAATAACTTCAAAAGGTTCCAATATTCTATCTGAAACATACACATAGAACTTTTAATATAAGTAGCTCATCGTGCTAAAGTAGTCACAATGTCCATGCAACCTCAGTTCTGAAAAAAAACCCCAGGATTTTGATCTACGAACTTGCCATTCCAAGATAACAGATCAATTTCACCAGAGTAAAATATTGGTATTGTAATGGTGCAGAATGACTGTCAACGTTATTCAGTCCCTCAAACATGTTATAAAGGGACAGGAGAATTTCAAGGGGCAGAATGCCCTTTTTCTGTTCCTATGTAATAATCTTAAGAAGGCAAAGCTCTGTATTTATTCATGTGGAACAGGCTGTATTCATTGAATGCTCATCCTTGGAGGTAAATGACACTGGAACTCAACAGATGGGAGGCTAAGCAGGGTCTGACGATTCAGTCATACCACCTGTTGCTTCTGACTTTCCCAGCAGCCGTCATAGACTGTGTGGAACTTGGAGGACCTTTATTCATCCGCATTATTCTGCTGCTCAAGATTCATGTTAAGAATTTTATCAATCCCATATGCCTGTTCATGTTCCATTCTTTATTCCCCCTTCTGAAATCATTCCCTTTTTAACCAGGGGTGTAGTGAAAGCCTCTATACACAGGGAACAACTGGCTGACTTCAACTTTGTAAAATTCTAGATGCAAACACCTGCATTTCAGATGTGACATATGGCAGCTTCTATTGTCCAGTGGACAATAAAGAGTTAAATTTGAGGTCTTTCAGGATGTGATTCTAAAATCAGAAGACTGTGAGCACAAAAGTCACCATTGATGGGAATTAAAATGATTAAGTAGCTCAGATGCGGAGTGCATTTTGGAATTTTGTGTTCTGTATGAATATATTCTCTTCCTTTACCTTTTTAATCTACTGTTTAAAATTGGTGTTAAGTTCCTGGGTAAGTTATTAACTCTAATAGGGTCTTCAAAGCAAATAACTTCAGAATTAAAAGGAATAGTGCTTGGACAGGTTTATTCTCAAAAATTAGGAAAGAGTTGCATGTATGTGGGGTTTCTTCCACATTTCAAATGTTCTGTTAACAGAATGTGTGAGGAAATTTGACCCCTTTGCACATTATTCTCCCAGGTTTGAAACAGACAAATTTACCTTCCCTACTTTAATCAAAACAATTCCTCTGTCCACTTTTTCCTTTTGAGGGGCAGGGGTAGTGAGATGGTTGAGATTTCCAGAATTAGGTATTGTCAGCATCAAGCTTCAGTGGGATCTGGTAGAAGTCTGAAACTAAGTCAGCAGACCAGCTGCAATAAAGAAACATCTTTGTGATCCAACCCACCAAGCAAATGAAATGGTTTATAGCTTACAAAGATGGGACTGATGCCTCCCCAATAAATGTTCATATTGTCTGTCCTGCTACAGTACACAGTTATTCTGCAAAGGCAGGGTCCTTCTGCCAAACCATCCATGCTGATCAAGATGCCCACCTAAGCTAGTCTTAATAACCTGCATTTGACCCATATCCCTTTAAAGCTTTTCTATCCATGTACCTGCCCAAGTGCCTTTTAAATGTTGTTGATGTGCCTGCCTTGAACCACTTTCCCTGGCAGCTCATTCTGTATAGGCATGGAATGGTAGCGTAGCAGTTAGTGTAATGGTTTACAGCGACCCTGGTACAATTCCTGCTGCTGTCTGTAAGGCGTTTGTACGTTCTTCCGGTGACAGGGTGGGTTTCCTCCCATATTCCAAAAATGTAGGGTTAGTAGATTAGTCATATGGGTGTAATTGGGCATTATGTGCTTGTTACCATGTGTGTCTTTAAATACATTTTAAAAAATTATGGACCACCTTCTGGTTGAAATAGTGTCCCTGTTAAAACTCTCCCACTCACCTTAAATATATGCCCTCTAGCTCTTGTTACACCAATCCTGGGAAAAGACTGCATACTTCTTACAAAAAGGTGGAAGGGAAGATGAGCTTATTGGTCCTTCCTGTAGCATCTTTACCTACAAGTGTGGTGTGAAATGCTTGTATTTAGTAAGATCTGTAGAAAGACCCTACTTTGTAACTTTCCCATGAAAATGATTGATCTTTGTCAGTGTGGGGCATCATTTTTTTTCCTGTGCATATTATTGTTGGTTAGAAATTTTGAGGCTGAGGGAAGAGTCTTAGAACCAGTCCTGTCAGAGGTGTTAGATCAGTAGAAATATGAAACTCTTCAACAAATGACAATTGATAAGGGGCAAATTTCAAAATTTAAAATGTAGGATTGTTGGTTTTCTGTTAACTAGTGGTATTGATCAAAGGTATGTACAGTTCGATCATACCTTAATGTTTAGTAAAGAAGGAAGAGATTCCACGGGGACTTGGAGCAACAAACAAGCTGCTGGTGGAACTCAGCATTTGTGGAGAGGTAAATGACACTGAGGGATTCAAATGGTAGGGTTGTTGAGGACCCTGGATGGTGGTGGAGGGCAGGTGTAGCAGTTCCTATGGTTACATGGGTAGAGTAGCTGGTGAAGGGGAAAGGTGGGTGGGGGTAGAATGAAGGAATCATTAGGCAAGTGATTGCTGTGAGTGACTGCTTATCTCCCTTCACAAATGCTACCTGAGCCACTAAGTACCAAATATAGATCCAATTATGAATTACTTTTGCCAATTGTATTTTTGTAACTACTGTGAATACCAGGAAGAAAAATCTTGGGGTAGTGTGTATATATACATACTCTGATGATAAATACATTTATTTTGAGCTTTGAGGAACTGTTGATGTTTCTGGCCATAAATTTTGCATCGGTTCTGAGAGTGGAGAGGGAAAAGGGACAGTATAAAAAGGGAAGCAATGAGTCCAGATAAGATGCGCTGAGGAGGGGTGAAGGATTACGGCAGATAGAAGCAGGTATGGGAGACGGAGGGATGGATTTGCGGCTGGCTGCAATTTCCATCTCTGCTCTTTATACTGTATTGGTCCTCTGCCATCTCCAATCTCCGTACTGATGCAGCCAGTCGATATACTCAACACTACACATCTGTAGAAGTTTGTTCAAGTTTTATGTCATGCCGAATCTCCGCAGACTCCTAAGGATGCTGTTTCCAACATTTCCTGTTGCAGGATTTAATGTAATGGGATTGCTCTGCTGGGTCGGGTTGAACGGCTTCTTCCTCTGTTGGGCACCTCTCACCCGGAGCTGACCGGCTCTGTGAGACAAACGACGGCAGCAGTGCGCCTGCGTACTGAGTTCAACGCTTGCGCACCGGCTCTGCAGGACAGATGACGGCAGCGGTGCGCCTGCGTACTGAGTCTGGAGCCGGGCAGCTACGCCGGCGCACCGCCTCTTTCAAACTCAATCACGTGCCCCGACTACCAACCGTCACATCCCACGCCTCTGCTCCGATTGGACGGGGCTACCCCACATGATCTTCACGCCCCGTAATGATTGGATGGTTGTCCCAGCCGCGGGCTCTTGCCTAAATTTAAAAAAACCCCATAGCATTACAGTAATCAGCAGCTTTCCGGGGTGTTTTGTTACTTCTTTAAATTATTATTTTGCATCGAGGAAGGCATGCGGTGAAGGATGGATGGATGACAGGCCGGTGGGTGTTAATAGGTAAGCAACGGCAAATGGTTGCCTTGACCCCAGGCTAAACTTGGACTTCTGTTCTGAAGGCTGCTCGATTTGACTGAGTTATTATAGAAAATATAGAGCGCCTAAAAATTCACTCAACATATATAGAGGTACACGATTAGGAAAGGTTCAGGGACATCCGGTTCTTGAACCACAAGGCGCTTGAACCAGCGTGGATAATTCCACGTTCCTCAACATTGAACTGATTCCACCACCTAAAGGACTCTACGACTCAGTATTATTCGTTTATTGTTATTATTAGTTTTCTTTTGCACATTGGTTGTTTGTCAGTCATTGTTTTTAGTTCTTACTTTGCTTTATGCCTATTAGTGGGTATTCGTAAATGGTATCTTTATTTTCTTGTAAATGCCTGCAAGGAAAAAAAAATCCAAATTTCAAGGTGGTATGGTGACATTTACGTACTGTCCTTTGATGATACATTTACTTTAAACCTGCACACCGTAATCATTACACTTTGATGCTTGTCACTCAAATTTTGTTGTTACTTTCGTGTTCTACTTTTGTAAAATGGTGCATAATTTGTGTTCATTTTAAGTTTTTCATTGCATCTGTCTTTCAGAATCAGAATAGGGTTTATTATTACTGGCATGTGCCTGAATTTTTTTTAAATTATGCAACGCCAGTTCAATGCAATGCATAATAGAGAAGAAGAAAAAAAGTAATAATTACACTATACGTATATTGAATAGATTAAAAATCGTACAAAACGGAAATAATATATATTTTAAAAGTGAGGTAGTGTTAACGGGTTCAATGTCCATTTAGAAATCGGATGGCAGAGGGAAAGAAGCTGTTCCTGAATCGCTGAATGTGTGCCTTCAGGCTTCTGTATCACTTATCTGATGGTGAGTGAGAAACGGAAATACTCTGGGGGTGGGGGGTGGTGTGGGTCCTTAATAATGGACGCTGCCTTTCTGAGACACCGCTCCTTGAAGATGTCCTGGGTACAGTATTTTGTAGGCTAGTATCCAAGATGGAGCTGACTGAATTTATGACCCTCTGCATCTTCTTTCGGTTCTGTGCGGTAGCCCCGCTCCGCCCCAATACCAAACAGAGATGCAGCCTGTCAGAATGCTCTCCACGGCAAGTCTAGAAGCTTTTGAGTGTTTTTGTTGAAAGACCAATTTTCTTCAAACTCCTAGTGAAGTATAGTCGCTGTCTTGCCTTCTTCATAGCTACATCATATGTTGCGACCAGGTTAGGTCCTCAGAGACCTTGACGCCCAGGAACTTAAAACTGCTCACTCTCTCCACTTATTATCCCTCTATGAGTATTGGTATTTGTTCCTTGGTCTTGCCCTTTCTGAAGGCCACCATCAGCTCTTTCTGAGTGCAAGGGTGTTGGTGCGAAACCACTCCAATAGTTGGCATATCTTCTTCTGTACACCCCTGTGTCTCCATCTGAGATTCTACCAATAATGGTTGTATCATCTGCAAATTTATAGATGGCATTTGACAATAAACTCGACTTTTGACTTTGGCTTTAGAGCAGGGTTTCCCAGCCTGCGATTCATGCACCCCTCTATAAGGCTCTACGGTGTAAAAAAGGTTGGGAACTGCTCCTTCAGAGGGACATGAGCCACATGTGTGAGGGCAAGGATGTACTGCTGAGGGTTTATAAGGTATTGGTCGGCCTGAATTTAGAATATAGTCAGCAATTTTGGGACCGTATGTCGGGAAAGATGTGCGGACCATAGGGTCCAGAGGAGGTTCACAAGACTAATCCCACAAGCCAGAAGTTTAACGTATGAGGATTTTGTGCTGATTCTGAGACTGTTCTTGAAAGAGTTTAGAAGCATAATGGGAGATGTAAAAGTAGCTTTTGTAAAGGCAGCGTTCTTAACTGTTAGCTCAATTGCAGTCTGGTGCAAAGTTCAAAGTACATTTATTGTGGAGGTACATTTGTCACCTTATTGATTTATTATAAATAACCTGATGTCACCTAGCAATCCCCCTCTTTAACCCTAGCCTATCATGGGTCAATTTACAATGATCAATTAACCTACCATCTGGTACATCTCTGGACTTTGGGTGGAAACCAGAGAACCCAGAGGAAACCCATGCATCACTGGGAGAACGTACAAACTCCTTATACACAGTGGTGGGAATTGAACCTGTGTCGCTGGTACTGTAAAGCATTGTGCTAACCACTACAATACTGTGCTGCCTCACATACTTACCCTGAAATTCATTTTCAAGTCAAGTCACATTTTATTGTCATTTCGACCATAACTGCTGGTACGGTACACAGTAAAAATGAGACAATGTTTTTCCAGGACCATGGTGCTACATGAACAATACAAAAACTACACTGAACTACATAAACCAACACAAAAACTACACTAGACTACGGACCTACCCAGGACTGCATAAAGTACACAGAACAGTGCAGGCATTACAATAAATGATAAACAAGATTGGTAATCTTAATAGTCTTAATAAGCTGGTAAGGAAGGCGGGCTCTGTCGTGGGCAAAGTACTGGAGAGTTTAACATCGGTAGCTGAGCGAAGGGCGCTGAGTAGGCTACGGTCAATTATGGATAACTCTGAACATCCTCTACATAGCACCATCCAGAGACAGAGAAGCAGTTTCAGCGACAGGTTACTATCGATGCAATGCTCCTCAGACAGGATGAAGAGGTCAATACTCCCCAATGCCATTAGGCTTTACAATTCTACCGCCAGGACTTAAGACCTTTTTAAAAGCTATTATTAATGCTTTTTGAGATAGTGATTTAGATGCATATCATATTTTTTACTGAGTTAAGTATTGTATGTAATTAGTTTTGCTACAACAAGTGTATGGGACATTGGGAAAAAAAGTTGAATTTCCCCATGGGGATGAATAAAGTATCTATCTATCTATCTGATGGTTTGGGAGAAAATCTGTTACATAAATAAACAGCTGAATGGCGGTGTCTGGGATTCCATCAGTTTCTGTACTCCTACCGAGTATTTCGTTGCCACAGATGTAGTCCAATTTAATGTCCATTGGAGAGCAGAATGGACAGGATAGCCGACCGGCTAGCTAGGGCTTGCTTTTTCTTCCTGGCACGGACTCCTGCCCGCTCGCCTCACTTCGGCTTCCTCGCACGCCGCTTACGACGTCCCCACCTCCAGCCACCAGCGTCAGGCAACTCCGAGGACTGCAGGCCCGATTCCCTCAGCAAGCAGACATCGGAGAGCATTTTTTTGTGGGCATTCACAGTAAATACAAAGAAACAGTAAATGCGAAGAAAGCTAGCCACAGAACACATCCTACACAGTCAAGAAAGGTCAGCAATGCCTTCTGCTTTCTTAGAAGGCTGAAGAGGGCTGGACTTGGCACATCTATACTTATGTAAATAACAAGCCACATCACTGCATAGTATGAAAACTGCACTATGGCGTATAGGCTGCAATGGGTATTCAAAACTGCCCGATGCATCGCTGGCACCAGCTTACCCACCGTCAAGAACATGTATACAGAAAGGTGCAGGAAAAGGGCCAGTAACAGCAGGAAAGATCCCACACCCCACAATATGTATTAATATTTATTGTGTGTTTATTATTGATTATTGAGTTCTTTGTGTTCATTTTTTTGTGCTGCAATGGATCCGCAGTAACAATTATTTTGTCCTCCATACTCTTGCGTATAGGAAATGACATTAATCTCGAGTCTTGAAACACAAATAAATCAATGGAAAACTACATAAAAAGAGGGAGAACCAACCAAAGTGCGAAAGACAACAAACTGCAAATACAGAAAGAATAAATAAATAAGCAAAACATTGAGAACATAAGATGATGAGTCCTTGATATCATGTCTATAGGTTGTGGGAACAGTTTGTAGTTGGGGTGAGTGAAGTTATCACCTCTGGTTAAAAAGCTTGATGGTTGAGTTGCCTAAGAGAAGGAGCTGTGTTCTACTCGAAGTGGTATGTTGTTGAAAGTGGGAAGGAAGTCAGATTTGGTTTAAAGAACTGAAACTGAATCAAAACATGGAAATATTGGGACTGAGAATTTGATTTAAGTAAGTGAAAGCCATTTTTAGGAATGACAGGATGAAAGGTTGATATATTAAGTCTATGAAAACTAAGAAATGCTTGCACTCCAATCAACTAAATCAGGCAGTTTATAAAGATTGGGTACTGAGCTGGTGCCACTATGCCGGCTGGGTTGAGTGTCGAGCTAGCAACTTGACCTTGTAAAAAAAACCTGGGGAGGGATGGGCTCTGCCAGGTTTCAGATGCCTAAGACACGCTGTACGATGACGATGCCCAATGACTCCACCAGGAGTTAAGGGCACACGCACGCACGCACATACACCCCACCTACCTTTAGGAAATGCTGGAACTATTACCAGCTGAACTAAGAGAAAGCTGAGCTTCCTACAGTTATTTTTTGCAAGAACAAGTTAATGCTTCAGAGCAGGAACTTAAAGAAGCCTACCAGTTATTAAATACATTGAAAGAGAGGGAACAACACAAGGAATGAGTTACTAAGGAAACTGACTGAGAACCCATCGAGGAATCAACTGGATGAACTGTCTCAATGACTTGTTACTCAGTTGTACTCGCATCTACTGTGATGAAGTGCTTTGAAAGGTTGGTCATGGCAGAATCAATTCCCACTAAGCAAGGTGCTGGGCCCACTGTAATTTGCCTATCACCACAATAGACCTACAGGAGATGCAGTCATACCTCAGTACAAATCAACAAACTCAAACACTTGGGCCTCTGTTTCTCCCCCTACAACTGGAAACTTGACTTTCTCATTGGGAGACCACATTCAGTGAAGATTGAAGCTAACATCTCATTGACCTCAAGGATGTGTGCTTAACCCACTGTTTACTCTGTCTACACTCACTAGGCACAACTCGAACACCATCTATGAATTTGCCAATGATACAACTATTGTTGGCAGAGTTTCAGATGGTGACGAGGTAGCGTTCAAGCGTGAGTTAGATCTGCTGATTTTGGTGTTGCAACAACAATCTTACAGTCAACATCCTAAGACCAAGGATAGATTGTAGATTTAAGGAAGTGGAAGTCGAGAGAGCAGACAACGGTCCTCATCAATGGTTCAGAAGTGGAAAAGGTGAGAAGTTTTATATTCTTAGGTGTCAACATCTCTGAAGATCTATCCTGGACCAAGATATTGATGTATTTACAAAGAAGGCATGACAGCAACTGTGCTTCATTAGGAGCTTGAGAAAACAGTCTGTCACCTAAGACGCTTGCAAATTTCTACAGACGTATCCTGGAAGGCATTCTAACTGGTTACATCACACTCTGGCCACTGCACAGGATCAAAATAAGCTGCAGCAAGTTATAAATTCAACCAGCTCCATCATTGGCACTAGTCTCTCCAGCATTCAGGGCACCTTCAAAAGGCGTTGCCTTAATCATCATTAAGGACCCCCCCATCACCCAGGACATGCCCTCTTCTCATTTCTACCTTCAAGGAGGAGATACAGAAGACACACTCAACATCTTTGGAAGCACTTCTTCCCCTCTGTCATCAGATTTCTGAATGACAATGAACCTATGTATACCACCTCAATTTTTTTTGCTCTCTTTTTACACTTCTTACTTAATTTAATGTATATACGTATATTTATTATTGCAGTTTATTGTTTATCATTATTGCAACATACTGCTGCTGGAAAGGAACAAATTTCATGCCATATGCCAGTGATATTAAGCCGATTCTGATTCAGAATGTATCTGGAAGAGTTTCACCGTTGCAATATATGGAGACTAAGTTTGGAAACACACAATGTTATTGATACCTGTTGTGTTTGAGCAAACAAAGTACAGGAATGCATTTATATTGACGCTTCAGAGGTTTGTTCTTCAGCCACATTTGATTTTTAGTTTCCTCCCATGGGAGACAGTGTTTCAGCACTGATCACTGCAATTATCAATTAAAGTTAGTGAAGATTCAGAATTGAAATCTTATCAGGTGTACATTGAAAAATACAGTAAGATGCATGATTTGCATTAGCAACCAACACAGCTGAGGATGTGGTGGGTGCAGCGCACAAGCATCGCCATACATTGTGGCACCAATGTAGCATGCTCACGACATTAGCAGAACAACACAAGACACAACATTCAACAAAACAAGCCCTGTTCCTCCCTCCCACTCATGCACGTACACAGTCCTCTAAACACACGCCAGGTTGTCTTTGGCCTCCAGTTGCCTCTGATTCGGACTAAGACATGCAGGCAGTGGGCCTTTGACTACCCCAGTGAACTTGCAGAGATTCGCAGATCCGGGGTTCTGGCCAATGGGTCACAACTTCCGTGCTTCCAATTTGACCTCTGGGCCTCGATCCCTTGATTCTGCACATTTGATGAATTGCATGCTGCACTGCATATTCTCACTGTCTTTTTTTTTTAAACTTTTAGGAACTCAAAATATGATTTATTTTCCAAGGACCTTGGCCTGGCAAGAGAATATTGTCTATTAGAAATGTACAAGAACAATGAAGTAAGTGTTGTTGCTGCAATGACTGGGACATTTGTACTAAGGATTATAAGATAATTGATGCTAAATTGAACGGAAGAATGCTTGTATCACCCTGGTGCTGATTCTTATATAGTTTCACTATATAGTATACTGGTTCAGTTCACAATCTACTGCTTTTACATAATGTTTACAAATCTACTTATTCATTTACATAATCAATACAAACGATCATCGTTCAATATAACATTTTTCAACTAAAACAATATTGAAAGGACTTTGTTTGAACCTGATTTCCAGCAATTGCATTGGAAAGTTAGATATAAGCAAATCTGTTGTTTATCTTGATGTTAATTTGCAAAGAGGTTGATGACGATGGTCTTCGTTCCGTTGATCTATTTATGGGCTCTCAAGTGGCTTATGAATCCAATCTTGACTTTGAAAGTTCTTCTGCATTCAGGCCAGGTAGTTCCAGATGGCAGATTGGGCTTTGGTTGCTGTTCCATCTTGGATGATGATTTGCCAGAGTTTCCTGTCCTTGGCATTGGTTTCCCAATTGTTGATGTCGATGTTACATTTCTTCATGTTGGCTTTGAATCTATTCTGTTGTCCGCCTCTTTTATGTTTGCCTTCTTTAAGCTGGGAGTAGATTAGTTTCGGCAGATGTTCGACTTTCATCCGAGTAACATGACTGCTCCATCTTAGTTGGTTCATGATGACGTAGGCTTCAATGCTTGTTGTCTTTGCTTCATTTAGCATGCTGACGTTGGTTCTTCTATCTTACCAGCTGATATTTAAGATGTTTCGAAGACAGCATTGATGGAACTTTTCAAGTGCTTTCAGATGTCGACGGTATGTTGCCCAGGTTTCTGATGCCTACAGGAACATTGGGATCACCACTGCTTTGTACACTAACATTTTGGTGTCTGTTCGGATGTCACGATCATGAAAGACTCTTGTTCGGAGACATCCAAAAGCTGTTCCAGCGCATTTAAGACAATGTTGGTTCTTGTCCTTAAGGTCGACATTGGAGGAGAGGTGACCAAAGTGGTCCAAGTTTTCCAGGGTTGTTTCGCCAAGTTGAATTGTTGTTTCTATCCAATTTGTCGCAGTTATTGACTGTTGGTAGATGATCTGAGTCTTCTTGGAATTGATAATAAGTCCCAGTTTCATGTATGCACGGTTGAAGGCAGTCAGAATCTGTTGTAGGTGGTTTTCTGAGAGAGCTGCAACACTGTTGTCATCTGCGTATTGGAACTTGATGAGGGAACTTGTGGATGTCTTGTTTTTGGACTTCAGACAGGCAAGATTGAAAAGTCTGCCATCTGTTCTGTAGACAATTTTGATTCCTGGGGATAGGTCGTCCTTGGTGATGTGGATAATTGTCGCAATGAAGATGGTGAACAAAGTTGGGGCAATCACGCATCCCTGTTTTACTCCTGATCTGACTTGAAAAGGCTCACAGTTACTATTGCTGACCATGACTGTGGCAAGCATGCCATCGTGGAGGAGTCTCAGGATTTGAATGTACTTTCCAGGGTATCCATAGGTGGATAGGACATCCCATAGGATTTCCCTTTGGTGAAGTCGATGATGCCATGTACAAAGGTTGAAATTGTTCACAACATTTTTCTTGTAGTTGTCACATTGTGAAGATCATGTGGATTGCTCCACGTGATGGTCTAAGACTGGCTTGTGTCTCCGGAAGAATCTTCTCAGCTTGAGCAGGTTGTTCATGATGCAGGTGAGGATCTTTCCTGCTATTGCTAACAGGGAAATTGCACGATAGTTTCCATGACATTCGGATCGATCACCTTTCCTTTTGTAAATGGTAACGATTGCTGAGTCTCTAAAGTCTGCTGGTATGTCTTCGTTTATCCAGATCTTGATGAGAAGTTGATGCAGTTGGTAATGAAGCGGGTTACCTCCAATTTTGGAGACCTCGGCTGGTATTCCATTGAGTCCAGCGGCCTTGTTGTTTTTCAAGGTTTTGATGGCTTCCTTGACTTCAAGTGTTGGTATTTTGCTTAGGGAGTCGAAAATGGGCTGTTTTGGAATGTTGTTAATCACATTCCTGTCAAATGAGACGGTTTGATTTAGAAGATCTTCAAAGTGCTCCCTCCATCTAGAATTCATGTCAGCATTGCTCTTCAGGATGGTTGAACCATCTTTGCTTTTGAGAGGGGCTTGACTGAGTGGGTGGACCAAAAATAGCTTCAGCTGCATTGAAAAAGCCTCGAGTGTCGTTGACGTCTGCTAGTTGTTGGAGTTCCTGAGTTTTCTTCCTCCACCATTGGTTTTTCAGGTTTCAAGTGCTCTTCTGGACTGCAGCCTTGCATTCCTGATAGCGTTTCCTTTTGGTAGCCGATTGTTGGTAATTTTGTAAGGTGATGAAAGCTTTTCTCTTTTCGTCGATCAGTTGTTGGAGTAGTTTGTCATTATTATCGAGCCAATCCTGATGTTTTTTTGTCCTGAACCCAATTGTTTCTTTGCAGGAGGTGATGATAGCGTTCTTCAATTGATTCCAGTGTTCTTCTACAGATGGTGGGATTTGTTGAGGCAGTTGTTCTTGAAGATTTTGCTGGAACTTCTGTACATGGTTGATGTCTTGAAGGATGTCAACATTGAATTTCTTAATAGTGTTCTGATTTTGGTGTCTCCGTTTGGACTGAATCTTCATTCTCATGGTGGACGAGATGAGTCAATGGTCTGTCCAGCACTCGTTGGCACCAGTAACAGCTCTTGTTATCAGTACATCTTGTTGGTCCCGAGATCGTACGATGATGTAGTCGATGAGGTGCCAATGTTTGGAGCGTGGGTGCTGCCAGGAGACTTTGTGCCTGTTTTTCTGGTGAAATAGGGTGTTTGTAATCACCAGGTTGTATTCAGCACATTTGGTGAGGAGGAGTCTTCCATTGGCATTGATCTTGCCAACTCTTTCCTTGTTTATTATTCCAGTCCAGAGCCTATGATCTTTCCTGACTCTGCCATTGAAGTCTCCCAAGAGAATGATCTTGTTGTTGTTGAGAACAGAGGAAAGGACATGGTCAAGTTGGGCATAGAAGTTTATCTTTACTTCATCTTCAGTGTCCAGAGTTGGAGCATAGGCGCTGATGATGGTGGTGTGTTGGTTCTTGACGAGCTGGATTCGCAGAGTCATGAGATGTTCATTGATTCCCAGTGGCTGCTCTGTCAGCTTCTGAATTAGGCTGTTTCGGATGGCAAAACTTACTCCGTGGATCCACGGTTGTTCAGGATCAAGTCCTTTCCAGAAAAACGTGTATTGACCTTGCTCTTCCTTTAGTTGCCCTTTTCCAGCTCTGCGGGCCTCACTCAGAGCTACAATGTCAAAGTTGAATTTTTGGAGTTCCCGGGCAACAAAGGCAGTTTAACAAAATATCCATCAGAGTTCATATATTGCAGGTTCCAAATTTCATAGTTTCACTTATCGATGTTTTTCGACCGCGTGATGGTGATCCCTCTGGGTGCGGCTTTCCAGACAGGATGGGGTGAAGCAGACTATTTTTAGGGCACCTTTTCTAGCCCCCTCCCAGTTGAGGGTGAGCAGAGTGGATCCTAAATAGGGCTGCTCAGACCTGAATACTGCTACCGAACAACTTTACTGCTTCCATCCAAAAGCTGAGCGACTGAATCAAGTATTCACCGCTTCCGTGCCAGTTCTTGACTAGGAGCTTCCAGCCAGCACATTGCCTGCTCCTGTCGCCCTTCCCCGATCGCCGAAAGACTTGAAGATGTGACCGCAGAGCAAAGACGCCTGTGCGTGTATTTGTTTAACGTGCACTTCATGTTACACTCCAAGAAGCACACGATACTTCACAAATCAACCAACTGATTCCAATGGCATGGAAACCGCAACAATTGGAGCTGATGAATTTGTTGCAGCCTTCATCCGCCTTCACAGCCGTTGAGTTCGAAGTAACTTAGTCCACCTGTTCCACTGTTGAGGTCTTGGTTGGATTGCTCTTTGTCAGGGACCTCACCCTCGACCTTACCGCCATGGGTGACCCTAACAGGAGCATAGCTCCAGACGGCATCACTCCCGGGATCTCAGGACCACACAAGCTTCTCCACCACGACAAGGTGACAATCCACGGAGAATACTGTTAAGTATTGGAGCAATGGTAAATTTGGGGATGGGACAGAGTGAGTTTGGTTTGGCCTTGTTTGAAGTTTGAATGATAAAATAGGAAAATGGTATTTGTGGCCTTTGCGCTATCAATGTCTTGTGATAAAATGATAGGCAGTTCTTTTGGCCGTCACTGTATTTGGAGTGATGTATGTCACAAGTCAGTTAACTCTGTTAAACTTGTTCATCAAATCATTTTATGATATTCAAATACATATTCAAATAATCAAGTTTAAAATGGTTAATTAGACAAGTAATACATATGTTGAAGTGCCTGGTGGGCAGAGTTCAGTAATCATATACAATTTAAACAGTGTAAAGTCCTCCCGGTTAACTTTAATTTAACATGCATTCTTTAGTGGGTGTAGACTGCAGTTTAATTACCAGATTGACCTCACTGAGAGGATGGTGAACCTGTGAAATTTGTTACAACAGAAGGTCATGGACGCTAACTCACTGCATGTTTTTAAGAAGATGGTCATGTAGATTTCTAGACGTGAGCCATTTTGGGGTATGGAGAGAGAGAGAGAGCGAGAGTGCACAGACAAATTAAACTGGTACTATTGCATAATATTTTCTTTGATTTCTTAGGTACACTGGGCAAAACAACAGTATGAAAAATGAATAAAAACACAAAATGCTGGCAGAACTCAGCAGGCCAGACAGCATCTATGGGAGGAGGTAGTGATGACGTTTTGGCCCGAAACGTCGTCACTACCTCCTCCCATAGATGCTGTATGTCTAGCCTGCTGAGTTCTGCCAGCATTTTGTGTTTTAATCTATTTCCAGCATCTGCAGGTTCACTCGTGTTGCCTATGAAAAATTAATGATTGGTTTGTTAAATAATAATGAAATTGATGTTGAATTCATTATTTCACAAACAATATTTTAATTTTTTTTTCCAGATAATTACAAAAAATCTAAAAAATGCTATATCTTCATTGAATGAAAATTCTGCTTGTGATGTTAACATGATGAAAAGATATGTTGGAGTGTTTAATGAATCTGACAGGTAGAGATGCGTTTTTTTTCTTTTTATAAATAGAATTTGGTTCTTGATTGTGTTTAATGAAGCACATAACTAGTTAAAGTTTTGTATAAGTGATACTGCTGTAACGTACCAGCAGCAATAGATCACAAATGAGTCAGGTTTTAATGTTAAAACCACTATTTATTAGTATCTACTCAAAAATATAGAAAATTAAATGAAATAGGCAGAAGTTAACTGTTTTGTGTGTGTGGCTCCCAAACTGTCAAGCTTAGGAACAGTTCTTAAAGTCTTAAGATGGCAAACTAGAAATGTCCAGTAATCCACGTAGCAATATCACGTCGACAGTCATGGAATATACCCTAGCACAAGTGGTTACCACATAACATACCCGAATCCATATATTATGGATCTTGATAATTAAAAACAAATTACCTGTAGATTAAGTAGTTTTTTATTCTGCTTCTTCATGCAAAGTCAAGGCCCATGTTATTTTCTTTTTTTTTGTAATTTATTTTTTTTATTGAAGTTCATCAAACAAACATTTCCATAAGATGTATTTCAGACATTGTACATATATATCATATAATCATATATATCTCAAAATCTCCACAAAGTATTTATCTGGTCCATGTTATTTTCAATGAAGCTGCTAATAATCAGAAAATTTTCTGGGATATCTGAGGATTTAGGACAACCAATCTGTTGGTTCTACCTGAAGAAGTGAAAAATTATCAAGATCAACAGAAATATTGGAAGTTCTGTGTTAGATTTAAGGCTAGTTTTTTATTTTAATTTTACAAGTATAACTTTTCGTGTAGGTTTGAGGACGAAAATTTGGAAAACCTACCTTTGGGATCTGCCAAATTGGTAGTGGAACAGGTATGTTATTTTTCTTTATTTTTAAAAGAATAAATTGAATTTTGATGGCTGAGCTGTTACAAAAAGAATGAGCCTGTGGATAACAGCATCACTGCCATGGTGCAGGTCATAAGGTGTGTAGTTTTACCCTGGATATATGCTGAGTCGGAAACTTTCTGCACAGTCAGTAAACAGGATGTTCTGATTTGTAGAGTATCAGGGCAGTAAATCGGCTATCTATCACTATTCACTTCTGTATTTTTAAACACTTAGGTTTTTTTTGCAATAACATAGGCGTCAATGGCTTGAATTAGAGCAAGTTTGGGTTTACTTTGCAAGCCAGATAATCATACAAATCATTTCTGAGGGCCACACTTGTACAATATTTTGTGCTACATACCAGATCTTTTTAGTAGTGTATATGAGAGCAAATGCTAGCATGTATTAATTACCTTATTTCTGTTTAGAATGGGCCTCCTGCACTGTAATAAGTAGGTGAATATTCACTAAACGTTCAGTTTCTTCACTTTGAATTATTTCTTGCATGCTTGTAAACATGTGAGAACATGAGCTTATTGCTAAATGCAATGGTGATGATATTTGTATCCTCGTGAGCTATTAGGTTGTAGAAGCTGGTTGTTTTGGAGTATACTTCTAAGCGTGTTGCTATTTTTACTTTTGAAGAATTTTGAACGGCAAGATTCTCTCCATTTGAAGGAAATAAGAGCCAAGAGAAATGTACCAGGTAAGGATATAAGAATCTATGTTAGGAGTAAGCCATTCAGCACTTACTGTCTTTCAATGTCCTGGTTATTATGCATCCGAAGTCCACAGTGTCCCTATATCCTCTTTCATTAATGTCTGATAAATAATGTTCTTATAGTTAATTGAATATATTCATCGAAGGGCATCCAATGCCCCCTTAAGGAATAGAATTCCAAAGATATTTTGTCCTCTAAACAAATTTCTCATTAGTCCTAATTGGCTCAAACCTTAGACTCTCTCCCTTAGTTCTCAGAAACAATGGAGCTAATGAAATCAGCACAAAGTGATCATAGAAATGAGCTCTGACAGCACTCTAGTGCTGATAGTTTGGTGCAAACCCCTGCCTCTCTGGTGCCATACAACACTGTGCTGGTGCTTTTTTTTTTTTGAAGCCTTGGCCCTTCTAATCTCCCGTTGCAATGACATGATTCCAGTGATAGTTACTCCCATAGCATTCCATGGAAGGCTCCTGCAGAAGCTCCCTGCAAGGTCTGGAATTTAACAGGCCGAGACAACAGTAGCTGCCTCATGCACTGATGGAAAGACCAAATTCTATGTTTTCTCTCATCAGCTTCTGATGAAGTGATGGAAGTTGGTTAACACCCTCTTCATTTAATTATACATTTCTTCCCAGCCCAGATATCTATCTACAGTGGCCATCTGGTGTCTTGCGCCTTCCTTTCCAGTCCTGAAGAAGGGTCTCAGCCCAAAATGTCAACTGCTTATTCATTTCCATAGATGCTGCTTGGCCTGTCGAGTTCCTTCTACATTTTGTGTGTATCGCTTGAGATATCCAGCATCTGCAGATCTTCTCATGTTTATAACCATCTGAAGTACTCATTACCAGAGAGAAATATACTGGCTAGGGAGAGGGGCGGGGGGGCTGAGTGTATTCAGTGCTGAACAATCACAACAACTGTGCAGACCAACACTGGAAGTTTCCTCAGATTTTTCTCCTGTGCCAGGCTGTGTGATGCTGATAATGCTATTGTGATGCTGTTTACAGTGGAGGGCAAAAGTTCGCACCAGGTCCCCAGAACAGTACCACTTAGTTCACAATCTCTTTTTAAGTGCAGGTACTTGAGGAGTGTGGGGCTTTAGTTACCTCAATGTTTTCTCACTGGGACCATGAGTGTTAGAACTGTGGGTACCAGCACATCCTTTTCTAGATAAAGTCCAGAACTGCAGGTAGTTCTCCAAATGTCATCTTGACAAAGCTATGTACTATTTCAGCAAGTCTTTCTTGTTGTGTGAAGAAAATCCAACTTGTTAACATTCTTAACATATTAATAAAAGCTTGTATTTATACAATGCCTTGCAAAGAATTTCTTTAAGGTTTAGTCACTGTCAGGTCATTAGGGTTGTTGAACTAACTATTCAATTAATTTTTATTTGTATTTGTTAGAAACAATTTTCCTTTTGATTGGCAGGGAAAAGGAAACCAAGAGCTGGAACTTTATGTGAAATAAAATTACCATCAGTTGAAAATCTAGATCAAACAACTGACAAGCTTTCTTCTAGACAGCTGTTACTTGCAAATAATAGTTACAGTACTGTGCAAACGCTGGATGAAAGGAAAATGTTGAAACTCAACAATCTAGCTAACCCTCGGCCTGGATCACAGCAAGAGTCCATTTGTCAAGAAGCATCATTTAAAGCAACAGATGTGGATGTGCCAATTCCCGCACCTTTAGAATTGGGCTTGCACTCTAAAGACCTAACGTTAAATGATCAACTTCCTTGTAAGCCTGTTACTTGGGAAAGTGAAGGTAATGTATAAGCCTCAGTGCATTTTGCATGTATCCTGACAATATGATGAAGAGCTGTAAGTGGACAGCTGAAATATAAAATGCCCTCATGAAAGGTGGATAGTGTGGTACTGTTCAGCTAGGTCTTCTAATATACAGTAACAAACCACAACAAATTCAGAGCGGATCAAATTATAAGTATGTTTAATTCTTGCAAGGGAAGGGCTACCTCCATATGTTAAATTGTTGGAAGGTAGCTTCAATCTTAAACTCAAAACAAACCATTTTTATACATTTACAACGTCCAGTAATTTATCAACTTGATGTCTTTGAATCATTCCATTCCATAATGGCATTCCTTCCTTGTCTTCATTAATCAGTCCATTTGTCTTTTGAAGCTTCTTGCCCCTCCCCCCCATGACAGCTGTGTCCTGTTTTTCTCTGTAATTAAAACATTTCCTTTTATAAACACACCCCTTGCTATAAAGTGCCCGTGCACACTCACTCACTCACACTCTTACTTCATGTAAGCCTCCATCCAAGCCAGCAAAGTACTCTAGGATCTCACAGGTTCCATTTTGTCACATTACATTTTACAAAAGTAATAAATTCATGAAGACTTCAGGGTTGTAGATATATTTCCACAATAGGCTGGTGGGACAGATGGTGGTTGTTAAACAGTGATGAAAATTCTGCAAGCATTATCTATATAATTTTCCTAACATCTTCAACTTGCTAATTCACTTCCATGGGCATCAGTCTTATACTTTACCCAAGTAGCCACTGCTAAAATGCCTAGCATGGAATTGAATAGGTTATTTTGTTACAGATGAAATTTCTATTCTCTTAAAACCAAATTTTGCTAAAAATGCACTTTTTGCAGAAATTAGACTAGTGTTTAGCAGCATAACATCTGAATAGGATTTTTCTCTCCCTAGTTAGTTTTTATTATGCACATATGTAGTTTGATTGTAACTGTTACTAAACCTTTGAAAATCATCCCCAACTTTTGTTTTATAACTTTCATAATATGTTAGATTGCTTTTACCCAGGCAAGAGTTTTTAAGTTGTCCGTGTACTGCACCGCTTTATTCTCCATGACTGACTATTTTGTTTTCTTCTGTAGGATCTACGATTGTTCCTTCCTTTCCAACAACACCTAGTGGTTGTGCTACCACCAGCAGGAGTGATTCAGAAAATTGTGCAAACAGGTATTGGGATTACTTGATGAATATGGACGAAGAACAATCCAACTCCCGTGTGACAAAAACACCTTCCCCTTCACTGGATACCTTAATAAATACTGGAGGCAACTGGGAAATGACAGAAGAAATGTTTAACTTGAATTCAGCAGGTAATGTAACATAGTACTAAAGTGCGAAAAATACCAGATCTTGTCCTTGCATTGTGAGCTCCATTGCCCTTGCATTGCATTGCATACAAACCTAGGCAGGGAGTTAAGCTCCTCAAATATCACCCCAGCTGGAAGCTTTCTTCAGGGGTTTTAATGAGAAAACAGTGAAACTGCAGAAAGTTAAGTAAAACACATTAAATTCAATAGAGAATTGTTACATTCCTCAATATACAGTTGGCCCTCCTTATCCGCGAGTTCCACGTGCACGGATTCAACCAACCGCGAATCAAGAAAACCCGGAAGTGCTCTTCCAGCACTCGTTGTTCGAGTATGTACAGACTTTTTTCTTGGCATTATTCCCTAAACAATTCAGTATAACATTTATTTACAAGTATTTACATTCTATTAGGTATTATAAGTAATGTAGAGATGATTTAAAGTATACGGGAGGATGTGCATAGGTTATCGTGGATCGGGATTAAAAAAATCAGAAATTCTCTTACTAAGTAAGTCAGAACAGCTACATCCAGTATTATTTAGTGTCAGTCAAATGTTTCTTAGAAAATAGTATATATTTTACCTTTCTATGCATATAAAACACTTAAGAAACATATGTATTTCAATAATTAAACCATTGCTTTGCTTAGTAATAATTGTAGCTTTCATCGGGGCAGGGCCTTTCTCACTTTATCCTTTAAAATTGTTCGGATTATTGACCGACTGTAGCCTAACGCTTTTCCAATGACTGATGGCGTTTCACCTCTTTCTGATCGCTTTATTATTTCCACTTTATTTTCAATCGTGATCGTGATTGTTTTTGTGAACAGAAACACTGCAATTCAGAGCTCCGCCGGGTCCTAAAAACCACAGCTCTGAGACAGGTTAAATAAGGTCAGGGGTTCTGCTGGATCCTAAAGTCTACTGCACTGAAACAGGTTAAACAAGGGACTTGACCATCTGCGTTTTTTGGTATCTGTGAGGGGTCCGGAACCAATCCCTCGTGGATAAGGTGGGCCGACTGTACTAATGTTATCAATTATTTTCACGATCAGCATTAAACAAGGTTATACATACATGCAACTTTCTATGGTTATGTTGCGGACTTGAGTTTACTCATGGGGCAATGATAATAGTGATGAAAGGTAAACATAATCCTTTCTTGAAAGTGTATCTAGTAAATATTTACCAGTATTAACAAAGACATTGCTGTTTCAAGGATAAACAAAGAGTGGACAGAGATGGATGTCTTTCTCTCGTGTTTACTCCAAGTCGAAATCCAAGTTAATCCGAACAGGAAAAAAAAAGCTTACGAACAGGAAATGATGTTTGTACAAAATGAACATGCCTCTAGAGACAGAATATGTGCTGTGCTGGTTTGGGATGGGAGTAAGGTTGTCTCTAGTGCAAGGTTCCCTGTTCTGCATTTCACCTGGATTGGGACATGAGATAAGTTAGTGCTAAGAAGTAAACTTTACAAAGACCATAAGACAGCATAATTAGGCCATTCAGCCCATTGAATCTGCTCTGCTATAAAATCATTGCTGATTTATTATCCCTTGCAATCCCATTTTCCTGCCTTCTCCCTTTGATACCCTGACCAATCAAACCTATCTGCTTTAAATATACCTAATAATTTGGCCCTTACAGCCACCTGTGTCAATGAATTCCATACCTGAAGCATTTTTATTCAACCATACAGAACATTGTACACTATATCATCACTTCAGGACTATTTATTCAGACAGATAAACAATGAGGATAAAAAAATCTTGAACGTTCCTTGCATCCTATCTCTAATGCTCCTTGTTTAAGAGTAGTTGAAGTTTATCAGCCATCTGTGGTCCATAAGTAACATATCCACTGTACTGTCATATATCATCCAGTCAAAGATTAATTCTGAGTTTCATGCACAAAATGTTGCAGGAACTCAGCAGGTTGGGCAGTGTCTATGGAAATGAATAAACAGTCAATGTTCCAGGATGAGACCCTTCAACTGGAAAGAAAAGAAGACTCCAAAATAATGGGTAGCGGGAGTGGAAGGAGTACTAAGTGGAAGATGATATGTGAAGCCAGGTTGGTGGGAAAAATAAAGGGCTGGAGAAGAAGGAATCTGATAGGAGAGGAGAGTAGACCATGGAAGAAGGAAGGACACTAGAGGGAGGTGAGAGGCAGATGAGAAGTAGAGGCAGAAAGTCAGTGTGGGGAATAGATGAAGAAGGAAGGAGGAGGGGAAATACAAAAACTGGGAAGAGAAATCAATGTTTATGCCATTAGGTTGGAGTCTATCTGGTCAGAACATGAGATCCTTAATTATATGCCCATGTGTAACTGGATGAATGAACCCCTTCTTGTCAAACTCTTGAAACTGATAAATCGAGTTCTTAAAATTAAACATGAAATATAAAAGAAGAATTAGGTATAAATAATTATGATTGGGAGAAGGTTACCTACCTATTCATTAACTAACATTTCAAGGCAGTTAATTGTCTGTCAAGAGTTTGCATGTTCTCCCCATGACTGCATGGGTTTCCTATGGGTGCTCTGGTTTCCTCCCACAGTCCAAAGACCTATGGGTTAGTAGGTTAATTGGTCATTTGGGTCTAACTAGGTGGCGGACACTCGTTAGGCTGTAAGGGCCTGTTACCGCGCTGTACCTCTAGGTAAATAAATAAATAAACTATGATTACACAGACAGTTCGTGTTTCTACAATTAAGTGTGAAATCTTATTGCTAATTATCAAATTGTTAAAACCATCAGTGTCATATGATGTGACTATAGGAGTAAATTTGATGCCCTCACAAAAACTGGAAAATAGTTTTGATAGTCTTTACTAAAGTCACTTGTATCTAAAGGTTCTCTACTCTTAATATTTACAATTATTGTTTGACAGCTGTGTAAACACCAAAAGGAGAAATTCTTTTATTTTAATGTTGTTTTTTAGCTGGTTTTAATGCCAGCAGGAGCATTTTGTTTCAGAAGGCAGTCACCCATCCATGAAGTCTGAGTACATTAGATAACTTCTAAGGTGAATCCAAGAATGGTGTTTCTAGGTATTAATAAATTAAAATACCGGCAGTCGTCTAAAGTTGTCATCTTCACACTAATCATTCATACATTATGTACTGTGTTATATAACATGGCTGATCATGGTCTTGACCGTGATTGATCTTGGCAAATTTTTCTATAGAAATGGTTTACCATTGTCACCTTCTAGGCAGTATCTTTACAAGACGAGTGATCAGCCATTATCAGTACTCTTCAGAAATTGAGTGCCCGACGTCAGTGGTGGCAAAACTAGGATTTGTGATGTGCACCAACTGCTCATGTGACCATCCACCACCTGACCCAGCAGGAAGGTGGGGAGCAAAGAAGGTGCTACATCTTGCCCAAGGGTGACCTGCAGGTTAGTGGAGGGAAGTAGCGCCTTACACCTCCTTTGGTAGAGTCATATCTCCACCCTACTATCCAAGTAATGTCATATTAGTAACATTGTTGTATTTTCCTAAATGATATGGAGGAAATCCATAATTATTTAAAGAGAATATAAACTGTAAATAATGCACTTGTATATCCATCAAGATGAAAATGCAGGTGAAAATGTTTTTAATCAGCAAGCCCTCCACTGCAGAATGTTCTTTGGAGGTAAGGCATAACAGACTATACCTCAGAGATAATTGCCCTTAGTTTGTTGTCAACAACCACAGCACCACCAAATTTCCATTATTAAATTTAAGGATTATAAAAACTAAGAGGATTACAAATTGGGAATGGTGATTATTTGATCTCTGCTTCTATCAGTACTTCTGGGAAAACTACCTGCATTTTGCATTATCATTTGGAGATCTTTTCTAACCTCTGAAGTGTCTTGCTAAGGGCTGTCTCCTTAACTCACACCCACATTACTGACTATCAGTGAGTTGGAAGGCAATATCTCCTCCTGCAATGCCTTTTACCTTTAGATTTGAAAGTCTATATTTGGTGTTTTAGTGTACAAAATAATACATCAAAGTGAAATTCCAGCTTCACTTGGCTGTCCAAGATGGATGATGCATTTGATATTTTCCTTAACATGTGTTCCAGGAAAGTTCTCTGCGGGGAGAAAAAGATTCTCACGAAGAGCATCTTCTGTTGGAGCCCGAGGATCCCCAGAGACCAACAGTCTTATTTGCTATATTGCCAAACAAAAGATGCAGGTATATCTGAGTAACAAACATTACGAGTAAATGCTTAATTTTTTAATGTTGCCAATGTTGTCTTGATGAATGTGGAATAAAAAAATCAGTGATTAATCTGCACTGCGCAACCCTCTATTTAAGTTGACTTTTTACTTGAGGGGGGAAGAAGATGATACCAATTGATTGATTGCCTTTTTATTAGGAATCTCAGAGAGTTTCAGTGCTGAAGAGTAAGATTACAGCATTCATGGACACATTTCAAGCTGCAGAGCAGGATGCGAACAAATCTTCAACAGCAGAGCTCCCAGATCTCCCAGGTTTATCCCAAACAAGTAGGTAAAAGGTGTACCTATTCATGGGTAGATATTGTTAATATGCAAATAAAGGCATTTGTGTCCCAATATTCTGTGGTTAGTAAATGCCTTCTGATAACCACTGTTGACTTATTTAGTAAATGTACCATTCACTGCATCACTTAAGTTCTCAGTTTATTGCTATGGGGTTAAATCCCCAATTTGTGCTGAATTCAAATTGGTATTGCTAAAGGCATCCACAGCCTGAGCTATCAGGAGAAAAGAGATTATGTAGTTAATGATCTTCTGTGCATGCTTTTCTTGGTCTAGTTTAGGAAAAAAAAATGAAGTTTGCTGTCTTCACCACTACTCCCACCACCAGTCCAACATCTTCCTAACTCCATCCTTTGACTAAGTATCAGATAATCACCCAGATGCTGAAATCCCATTTTGCAAATATAAGATGACAGATATTTCACACCCAGACCTATATTAGGGATGTTCAGATTATAGACATCTGCATTTACGGAATACTCAAATCAGAAGTAAAAATTTTGATACAGAATAAAATTCACTCTTACGGAATTGGGCAGGGGGAGTATATAAATCATTTTTTTTTTGTATTTTTTGGTGCACGTGCAGATAAAGCAGTTTTGCCTTGGGAAAGATCGCAGTACAGATAGTTTTCCAGAATGCATATCTCCCGCACCTCCAGTAACATGGGGGTCACCTGTACTTTTTAATTTTGATTTTATCCACTTTCTGATGCCACTGCTTTTAGGTGTATGCTGCATTACATCACCAGTGACTCAAAATGCTGAAAACCAAATCAAATGACAGAATGTAAAATTACAGGCCGTTCCTGGGTTACAAGTGTCCAACTTATGTACCTACAAGCAAATGATCTTATAATATCTCAAAAGTCTAACTGTATGCTCATACCTTAATTCCTACAAATGGCAGAATTTCCGCTATCTGTTCAATAATTGTTCTTTCTTATCAAGTCTTGCGTGCTTTTGATATCATTATTTACAGTAGTATGGTCTGTTTAAGGAAAGAAATAGTTGAGGTAATTTTTGTAATTTTAGGTTCAAAGGAGCAAAAGTCTATTCTGTCTACGAGCTGCAGTAAACCACAACAGAAGAAAAAAGTGACCTTTGGTGAAGCGTTGAGTCCTGAGCTGTTTGATGAAAGGTTACCATCCAATACCCCTTTACGTAAAGGGGAATCACCAGCACACCAGAGGTTAACTTTTGGCGCTAGCCCTCCATCTGTTCTGAAACAAAGGTCAAAAGCCCAAATTGTTTTTGAAGAGGAAAAGGTAAACTTACCTGCTTTTTAAAATTTATTTTATTTTTTATATTTCCTGGTCATTTATGTTCAGATTCATTTACTTATCACATGTAAATTGAAATGTGTTGTGGAGTTCCAATTGGTTTAGCAAGTGGGATCCTACTTGGTTTAATATAAAGCTCAAAGGTATTCAGCAACATTCTGTTCATTGGTTAAGCCATTGTCAAAATGTTGTGTGCAGTTTTTTTTTGCTTTGTAACCCTAAGACCAGCCTGCAGAAGTTCTATGATTTTATATCTACTTCAATACACAGCTTTGACATCATAACTGAAGTGTTATGACAAAATTTTAACTGGGGTTATTGTTCTGCATGAATTAAAATCAGTGATTTCTTAATAGCATGTGAATATACATATTAAGGATTTAAAAATATCAAAATCAATCAAATGAATGCACAGTACTGCATTTGTCTTTGTGGAGCGGAGGGTGAGTTTATAAATGTGGCAGGGGCAAAAGATGTTGGGAACGGTGAGGGTGGAGCACCGTGGGAGGGGTGTGGGATAGGTGACAGAGAAGGAGTGCTAGTGGCAGGGGGTGGCACGGGTGCAAACATACCCAGCCCTGAGACACCAAGCAAGGTCATTTGATTCCAAACAATTGGTTTATTGATCATTACAGAATGTCTGTTATGTGCTTCTTGCTCTCTCTGTTCTCACCCATGATTCCCCTCTCCTTGCATCTTTCCCACTCTCAGTCCACAATAGAGCCCCATCTCAGAATCAGGTTTATCATCACTCACAAATGTAATGTTTTTTTTATTGTGGCAGCCTAAGCCTTTTGCACAGTACTGTATGTTCCCCCATGTTGTGAGCCCTGACCTACTATTCAGTTGCATAAGGTTTCTGAGCAATGCACTTTGTTTCCTGCTTCACACTGCTCCTCTTTGTAGTTAAGCAGGAGGGCAGAGGGAGAATTGGTGGTGGCAATATACCACAGAGGTGAAGATAAGTTCTTCCTTCCATGTCATCAATCTGTCTGTCACTGAGCACACTCCTGTTTCGCCTCTAATGACAACCAGGACCTGTCTGATTTACTTACTGGCCTAAGGAAACAGGAGCTGGATCTAGTCAGATGCTGGAAAGAGCCTGGTTTGAAAGATGCTGAATGTCTGTTTTCACATCAGCAAAATCTGAGCTCTAAACATGATAAGCTAATAATGCCCAGTACACACAAAATTTGTGGGCTACGTTTTTGAGATTCCATTGTAGAGGTGATTATGATCAAAGACTTAAAATAAGGAAGGCTCATTTTTCAGTGCCCCTTTGTCTAATCTTGCTTCCATCATATAACAATCTTGCAATAATCATACAACAAGTAGTATGTAATTTAAAAGTGAGTAAATATCTCAACTATAGCACTTTTGTCTAATAAATCTCTAGGACTGAGTGCATTGGGTGAGTCGATTTTCTGAAGACGAGCCTGAGTCTCTTTAGCCTTGGCCTACATATCACTAATGTATGAATATAACTGAAAACCAGTTGCTTGTAGTCTTGGTTACAACATACAGTACTCCTTTTAATGCAAGAGAACATCATTAGATCTCTTGTCTGCTGGGAGAGCACATAAGACATTTTGACAAATGCCGCCCATTATCTTCTAAACCTAAAAAAGAATAGTCAAAAAAAAAGTCATGAAGAATGTACCCAGAATTTCAGCTGTCTCCTTGAAGGACAAAATTTCCCAGCAGCTAATTTCTTCTAATTGCATAACCATAAATATGAAGAAAATTTTAAAGTAGAATATTAGAATTATAAATGCATTTGAGTTATAGATGCAAATGTTTTTTTCCCATTGGGCCATTCAAATTTAGAAGATAAAGCATTTTTCATTGTATCATTATTAATATAGATCTGCTATTGTTTAAGCAGCGTCATGAAAACTTTGATTAACTTGAATTTCATTTTTTTAATGCTCGATGGCCCTAGTTGAGAGATAGTCTCTGACCGCATCCAACTTCATTCCAGAGTTTTTACTTCCACCATTTTACCCAGAAATCTGCTGTATTTTACTTGTCAATTTACCCTCTGTTGTACTGCTTTAGATTAATTTAAAGTACTTTGATGCATTTCCTGCTCACTGGATCGAGTACTTATAATAAAGTCCAGCAAGGTCAACTTATTTATTTTATTTATCTATCTATCTATCTCACGGAACAGGCCATTCTGGCCCTTTAAGCTACATTGTCCTGCAATGCCTTGATTTAACCTAGCCTAATCACGGGACAATTTACAATGATCGAGTAACTTATCAACTGGTACATCTTTGGACTGTGGGAGGAAACCGGAGCACCTGGAGAAAACCCACGTGGTCACGGGGAGAATGTACAAACTCATTACAGGCATTGAACCCTGGTCGTCTACTGTAAAGCGTTGTGCTACTGTGCCACGTGCCAGTCTGGTAAATTTAAACCCTGTCAATTTAATGAGTTGAAGTTAGTTCAGTTTGCAACATAGTCCCACTCTGATGTGAATCTCATGATTTTTATCTGAACTGCCACCACAATTTCATATTGCCTTACAGTTAAGTAAGCAAGATTAAATACAGTGCTTGAAATAAAAACAAAAATTGCCAGAAGCATTCACAACTCGGGCAGCAACTGTGGACAGACAAACAGCTACTGAAGACCCCTCATCTAAACTGATGAATCTTCCCACCATTTTCTGTGTTTTTTTAAAATTTCAATTTCCTGCATTTGCAGTTTTTGATTTTTCACTTATGATATTTGGACCATGGTATGTCCAAAACACATCAGATTATGATATGTTTTTGATTTGTTTACAACATGTTTCAACATTCTGTTTGCTTTGCTGACTGTGTTGCTGCTTAGGTGTGGTGTCCAATGCAATGCTGTCAAACACTGCTTACTTCAGTCATTTCACATCACTCGCACAAAATGGTGATCGATCCACTTTTATTTGATATTTCATAGTTTTACAGCAGTCAACGCAATCTTTCACGCATTGGTCAGGACCATATTTTTGTGCTGTACTTTTATCTATTTGTACTGTTTACTGAATATTTCTAAGTGAGCTAATCAATTAAAGCCATTTATTCATTCTCGTTAGTCATCCTACAGTCCTATACTCTGGAGATGTAACAATCATTATATAGCTGGACCCAAAGCTATTTATGTATAACCATCATTATTATCCACACACAAGACCGAATTATTGGTAACAATATAACTAGGTCAACCTTTATATGTCTTTTTGAAACAAGCATTACCTATTCCAATTGATTCATTGCATAGTTTGGTTAAGTCCTGGGTGGTCAAAAGCCCGTCTAGCAGTTTGGTACCTTCAAACTAAAGTTCGACGTCAGAAGTAGAGTGGCACAATAGTGTAGTGGTTAGTGTAATCACTTTACAGAGCCAGCATTTGGGGTTTGATCCTTGCTGCCATCTGTAAGGAGTTTGTATGTTCTCCCTGTGATCATGTGCATTTTCTTGTTGAGTGCTCTGGTTTCCTCCCACACTGCAAAGCTAGGGTTGGTGAGTTGTGGGCAGTATGTTGGTGACCCTTGAGGGCTACCCCAAACCTCGCTGATATATTTTGACACAAGCAGCACATTTCACTGTCTGTTTCAATGTTTTAGTGTACATGTGACAAATAAAGGTAATCTTTAACCTTTAAAATCTTTAAGTAATAGAAGCATTTTGCCTTCATTGTAAGTCAGTGGCCCAGAAATCTGAGTGTAAATAAAAATCTAATGCCACGGTATTCTGTCTAAAACACAGTGATAATTTTCCAAGTTCCCACTTCTTACAATTTGTCCTTTCAAACCGTATTTGTGTCTCTCAGTGGATTTAATGTCCCCCTTTAAAGTGTTCAAGTTAGTTAATTCATTCTCTAAATCGTCTTTGTGAACCTCCTCTGGATCCTCTCCAATGCCAGCACATCTTAGATAACGGAACCAAAACTGCTCACAATAGTCCAAGTGTTGTCTGACCAAAGCCTTATAAAGCCTCAGCACTACATCCTTGCTGTTATATTCTAGTCCTCTCGAAATGAATGCTAACATTGCATTTGCCTTCCTTACCACCTTCAAGTTAACCTTTAGGGAATCCTGCTTGACGATACCCAAGTCCCTTTGCACCTCTGATTTTCAAAAATATCTTTGTTTAGAAAATAGTCTATACTTTTATACCTTCTGCCAAGTGCATGACCATACACTTCCCTACACAATCCATCTACGGTCAATTATGGAAAACTCTGAACATCCTCTACATAGCACCATCCAGAGACAGAGAAGCAGTTTCAGCGACAGGTTACTATCGATGCAATGCTCCTCAGACAGGATGAAGAGGTCAATACTCCCCAATGCCATTAGGCTTTACAATTCTACCGCCAGGACTTAAGACCTTTTTAAAAGCTATTATTAATGCTTTTTGAGATAGTGATTTAGATGCATATCATATTTTTTTACTGAGTTAAGTATTGTATGTAATTAGTTTTGCTACAACAAGTGTATGGGACATTGGAAAAAAGTTGAATTTCCCCATGGGGATGAATAAAGTATCTATCTATCTATCTATCTATTTGCCCATTCGCCCAATCTGTCTGTCTCTACTTGTAGACTTCCTGCTTTCTCAATACTACCTGCCCCTCCATCTAACTGTATCATCCGCAACTTGGCTACAAAGCCAACAATTCAGTCATCCAAGTCATTGATATATGACATGGAAAGAAGTGGTCCCAACACTGACCCCTGCGGAACGTCAGTACTTACTGGCAGCCGATCAGAAAAGGCCTCCTTTGTTCTCGCTCTTTGCCTCTTGCAGGTCAGCTACACTTCAATCCACACTGGAAAGGTACCTGTTACCTTGCTAAGCAGCCTCATGAGCACCTTATCAAAGACCTTCTGAAATTCCAAGTACACAACATCCACTGACTCTTCTTTGTCTATCCTGCTTGTTATTTCCTCAGATAATTCCAACAGGGAAAATTTCCCCTGAAGGAAACTATGCTGACCTTGTCCTACTATTTCACGATGTGCCTCCAAGTACCCTGAAACTTTATCCTTAATAGTGGACTCCAACATCTTCCCAACCACTGAAGTCAAGATAACTAATCTATAATTTCCTTTCTTCTGCTTCCCTCCCTTCTAAAAGAGCAGCCTGACATTGCAATTTTCCAATCCTCCTCAACCATTCCAGAATCTAGTGATTTTTGAAAGATCATTAATACCTCCACAGTCTCTCCAACCAACACCTTCAGAACCCTGGGGTATAGTCCATTTTATCCGGGTGACTTGCCTACATTTAGACCTTTCATCTTCTCCTTAGTAATAGCACTTCTAACCCCTGACACTCTCTAATTTCTGGCATACTGCTAGTGTCTTCCATAATGAAGACTGACACAAGATACTGAAGTTCCTCTGCCACTTCATTGTGCCCCATCTCTCCAGCATCATTTTCCAGCGGTCTGGTATCCACTCTTGCTTCTCTTTTACTCTGTATATCTGGAAAAACTTTTGGTATCCTCTTTGATGTTTTTGGCTAGCTTATCTTTATATTCAACCTTTTCTCTCCTTATGGTTTTTTTTAGTTGCCTTCTATTGTTTTTTTTTAAAAAGCTTTCAAATCCTCTAACTTCCCACTAATTTTTGCTATATTATATGCCCTCTCTTTTGCTTTTATGCTGTCTTTGATGCCCCTTGTCATCTTCAGTTGTGCCATCCTCCCTTTGGAATTTTTCATCATCTTTGAGTTGTAAGTTCTGAATTGCACACAGAACTTACAGCCACTGCTGTCTGCCATCATCCCTGCTAATGTCCTCTTCCAGTCAACTTTGAGCAGCTCCTCTCTCATGCCTCTGTAATTACCTTTACTCTACTGTAATACTGATATACCTGATTTTAGCTTCGCCTTCTTAAACTGAAGGGTGAATTCTATCATATTTTGATCACTACCTTTAAAGGGTTCATTTACCTTAAGCTCTAATCAAATCTGGTTCATGACACAACACCTCATCCAGAAATGCCTTTGCCCTAGTAGGCTCAACCACAAGCTGCTCAAAAAGGCATCTCGTAGGCATTCCACAAATTTCCTCCCTTGGGATCCAGCACGAACCTGATTTTCCCAATCTCTGCATATTGAAATCCCCCGTGATGATCATAACATCGCCCTTGTTGCATTTCAGAAAATTTTCTATCTTGCATTGTAATTTGTATCCCATATCCTGACCACTGTTCAGAGGCCTGTATATAATTCCCAACAGGTCTTTTTCCCTTGCAGTTTCTTAACTACCCACAAGGATTCTAAATCTTCTGATCCTATGTCACCTCTCTCTGAGGATCTGATTTCTTTTCTTACCAGCAGAGCTTCCCCCTACCCTTTGCCCGCCTGCCTGTCTATTCTTGGATGTTAAGCTCCCAATTATGATCTTCTTTTAGCCACAACCCAGAGATGCCCACAACGTCATACCAGCCAATGTCTAACTGCATTACAAGATCATCTACCTTTATCTGTATACTGTGTGCATTCAGAATACACCTTAAGATTTTTATTCATCACCCTTTATCGATTTTTGCCCCCATGCCCCCAACTCATCCCACTCACTGCAATTTTGCCTCTCCTTCCTCACAGTCTCACTACATACATTATCTATGTACTTGGGTATCAACTGTCCTCAGTCCTACCACTCTGATTCCTGTTCCTTTGCCAAATTACCGTAGATTCCGGACTACAGAGCGCACCTGATTAAAAGCCGCTGGCTCTAATTTTAGAAATAAAATCAATTTTTTAATTGTAAAGGCCGCACCGGATTTTAGGCCGCACCGCTACTTTTAAATATACATACGTATCGGTAACACAAATTACGTTGCATATACTTTTTTACTGAACAGCACGAACAACATTCCAATATCTCCTAACGACTGGTAAAAAATATATATACTGCAGCCTACCAGGAAAAGTTATTGATCGACTTTAACTTAAAAGCAGCGTTTTCGCTCGGGTCTGACGCGCTTGCGTAAAGCGATCGGGTCTAATCGGGTCTGACGCGCTTGCGTAACGCGATCGGGTCTAATCGGGTCTGACGCGCTCGGGTCTTGCTTTTCTTCGAGTATTTTCCATGTTGATGAGGGTGAGTACAAATGACTGATTTACAATAATTTAATTGTGAAAGTGCGCTTGATTTATCGTACAATTTCATTGGACCTCTGTGAACTACTCATCAATTTTATTGGTCTACTGTTACGAGGCAAAATGTTTACGAGGCGGCATGAAAAAAAACCATGTATTAGCCGCTCTGGATTAAAGGCCGCAGAGTTCAAAGCTGTTCAAAATGTGGGAAAAAAGTAGCGGCTTATAATCCGGAATCTACGGTAGTTTAAATCCACCTCAGCAGCTCCGGCAAACCGGTCTGTGAGGATATTGCTCTGCCCCCTTAGCTTCAGGTGTAACCTGTCCTTTTTTGTACAGGTCATACCTTCCCCAGAAGAGATCCCAGTGGTTCAGAGATCTAAAACCCTGCATCAATTCCTCAGTACACTCACTGGCTTGTGACACGGGCAACAGTCTAGAGATTACTACCTTGGAGGTCCTGCTTTTCAGTTTTCTACCCAACTTCCTATATTCTTTCTTCTGGACCTCTTCTCTTTTCCTACCTATTTTATTATTACCAATGTGTACCATAACTTCAGGCTACTCAATCTCCCCCTTTAGAGTGCTGTGGACCTGATCTGAACTTCCATCTATGGAATCCTATCAATACTGCACTCCTCCTCTTCCCCCTTCCCTTCTGAGCCACAAGGCCAGACTCAGGGCCAGAGACCCAGTCACTGCAGCTCCCCCCGGTAAATCCCCTTCCCCACAGTATACAAAGTGGAATACTAATTATTGAAGGGAAATGGCCACAGAACTACTCTGCACTGGCTGCCCATTACCTTTCCCTTTCTTGACAATCACCAACTACCTGCCTCCTGCAACTAAGGGTGTCTACCTCCCTGTAGCTCCTATCTATCACCTCCTCGTTCTCCATATGTGCCAACAATACTCACACTGCAGCTCCTGTTCCTTAACACTGTTTTTAAGGAGTAGCACCTCAATAAATTCATGCATGTAGTTATCAGGAAGACTGGAGGTCACCTAGATTTCCCACATCTCTCACAAAGAACATAACACTAACCCTGAACCTATCCTCACCACACTAGTTATGTACTAATAGACAAAGGAAGAGAGAAAAGAGCCTTAACATAAAAAATTCTTAGAACCTCTGCCTGTTCTGGCCCAAGCCAGGCTGCTCTAACACTGTCCACTCCAACACTGGCCGCTCCGCTTGCATCTCGCTTCTTTTTATTTGCAGATTATGATTGCTGCCTGCCAAAAAGTCCCGATAGGCCTTGAGCTATTTTTTTAAAAAAAACCCACACCGCCTCAGCCAAATGGTGACTGTTTGTGACAAAATCTGAAATAGAAATAGTGAAATGTCAGAAGCAGTAGGACAGTTAGCTGCTGTGGAAAGAAAAATAGTTAATATTTTATTTTAACTACCTTCATCAGAACCAAGGTTACCAATAAGTTCATTTTTAGGCAGAGGGATGAGACAATGGGAATGTGGTAGAGTGAGGCCGGGGTTGTGGAGGTGATTCAACTGTTTATGGAGATGTCTGGTTGATTAATGAGGGCAGTTAAAAGAAGAGGTAGCAAAGGGATATGCAAACGCTGCAAAATACAGGTGAGTGCAAAAGGGGAATGCTCAGCAGACCAAACAGAGTCGTGAAATGGAAAAACTCAGTTAATATTACAGATAGGTATCTTTTTGCCAGAGCTGGATAGTTCTGATACAAATGCAAAGAGAGAGTTACCTGAAATTGTCGAATTTGATATTACCCTGATGGAATGGCTGATCCTCTTAATGCTGGACTTCATTGGAGTAGTGTAGAAGGCCACATACAGGTCAGCGTGGGATGCGACAATAAAGTGACAGACAAACGAATGCTCAGAGTTGCCCCTGCACACTGAGCAAAAGTAATGCATTGTAAAAATATAGAAGACCTTAGTTCAGGATATTATTTGCAATAGAGCTAATTTAACAGTAATTTCGGGTGTGCCACTTTCAAATATTTCTGTATTGTTGTACTCTTGCGTGTTGTAAAGACTTGGAAACTTTTAAATTACTCTACATTCTAGTTTATATAATGCTAAATGTCTAGAAATGTTTCTCAATATATTGAATCAGTAAAAAGAAATGTCGATGTAACCTTTTTTATTTAGAGCGCTTCCACTGATGTGGCTTGCAATGGATGCAGCCCTGTGAATGACCATGGTGATAGCATATCAATTAAACTGCAAACAAAATTGGAAGGTGAGTAAAATTGTTTTAAGTCTTTTTTTTATGGCTAATTGTTCTGTTGGGAGCTCAGGCACATAACTAGATTATGTGCATTTTGACAATGCCAGAGCTATTTTGTTTTCATTTTACAACCTGCCAGAGGCCTTGTGCATAAGAATAATAGTAGCATCTCAAAGCTACTTTAGAGAAGTTACAGCAAGTCTGTTTCATAGATCTGATATATAGTGCCTGATGCATTATCCATTTAAGCGAACATTTGTAAGGAGATGGTGATTCCTGTTAAACCAGTATACAGTGGATTCCAGTTAATTGGGTCATTGGTGAATCAGGACAGCCAATTATTGGGGACAACTCTTAAAGAACAAAAGCTAATTGAGAAAATAACTGGGATTCTCTTTGTTTATTTGGGGCACTATGCTACTTAACTGGGACAGGAAGTTGTTGCCGAACAGTTTCTAACCAGCGTCAATCATGTGCATTTGTGTGGCTGTTAGACACACTATACTTGGAGCAAACAGTTTTTACATAGGATCAGTTGTGCGTACATTTTCAAATAGCAGTGATTTTTGTCACTGATAGTTGGTGAAAAATAAACAGTAAGACAATTCAGAACTGTTTTGCTCATCATGATTTCAAGCATTCAGACTTGGAGATGCTGGAAACGACCGGGAGTGAAAATGAAACTATTTCAGCAAGTTAGGAACTACAAAGAATTTGAAGGTATTGACAATCAACTTGAATGTTACAATGAAACTGAAGATTTGGAGGATACAATTGTTGAAAGCATTTTATGAAGGCTGTCCATTATCTGTACTAGGTGTCTGTGCTGATCTTGTTCATTTACAGTTAATCAAAGGAAGATGACAGTATACACCAGATGAATTCCTCTGTCAATAACTAGCAGGAACTAATACACAGTTTTATAGCACTGCAAATGCATTGTCAGTGTTCTAATTTATTCTATATTTCATTTAAGTACATAAATGGTTACTCAGTTAAACGGTAGCTTGATTTATTTTATATTTTTTAAGCTATTTCCATGAAACTTTGGTTAAATGGGGCAGCTGCTTAATTGGGCCAAAATGTACTGGTCCCAATGTATCCCAATTAACCGGAATCCGCAGTGTTTGTTTTATTCAGTTTGTAACTATAGGAAAAAATTTCTTTATGAATGAGTATACAAGATGAGCAAAATGAGGTTATCTGGAGCTAATAATATCTTGGATTCAGTTAGCCAAATTGATGTTTCTGTGCTTTGATTTTTTTTATTCCATTATTTAGGCCTTTCATGTCTAAATCTTTAAGAATAATTTCTGTGAGCAATTGAACACAGATTTTAAATATTGAGACTTCTCATAGTTGGTGGGACAAAATCAAAAATTGTGTCCAGACTGATACTGCGCATCTTTCTGTAGTCAGTGTACAAACCAGACTGGCTGAGGAAAATTAAATTTTCATGGGGTGGTTGAAGGTGCTGAAGAAATCCTGGGGACGTTAAGTAGATCAATTCAGGCCATTTTAGTAGAGGTGATTATAAGAAGAATCTCATAGGATGGTTAGTAAATTGTAAAATTTTAATTTTCTAGCACTCTGCATTAAGGAAAATATGTTAGAAACTGAAATTGTACCATACTATGATTCATTTGTAATCAGTTTAGCATTTAAATAATTAACTCTTTGGTTCCTCTGTTGATCAGTTGGCATGGTGGATTAAACCATTTTGCTATTGTAGGTTGGGACTCTCAGCCAGGCCAGTCATTGAGTTGCCTACAAATTTGAGTTTGTAATTCTTTGTGCTAGTGATCTCTGTTATAAAGAGAATTAAGGGGAGATTGTAAAGCTGGTCTATGATGTGTCACAAGTTGAAAATGGTTACAAGCACACTTACCTATATTCATGAATTAGCAATGGTTACTTGAGTTCTTCTGGAAATTCTACTAGTTGTTGTGGGAATTTTTTTCAAGAATATCCAAAAAAGCATCAAGAAGAAGGCAAAAACATTAAAGGAGAGGAAACATGTATAAATATGTCAATTAAAATTTTACTTTACTTTTTGAAATAGATGACATAGAAATTAGTGCTACTGGAACACAGAATGATGATGAAGACAGATGCCGCCCAATAGCCATCGATTTTGAAATCGAATCTCCACGATCAGAATGTAACGTTGGACCAGATAATCTGAAGAGCTGTGATAAAAGCGATGAATATCTTTGTGAGGTTTTGGAAATGAAAATTCAAGAAATGAATGGAATTGTGCCACTTGCAATCAGTCCTTCTGGGTGCCCTGAGGAAGGGAGTAATGCTGCGAAGGGCAGAAATCTTACCAAAAAGAAAGATGATTGTATTAGAAAGAAATTGTTGAAAATAAAACCAGAGCCTGATAAAAAAATTACAACAGTGAATAAGCTGAAAATTTCTGAAATAGAAAGAGAATCAGAAATTGAATCTGACATGGACCATATACCCAGTGAAGTATCAAAATT
This sequence comes from Hemitrygon akajei, assembly GCF_048418815.1. Lineage (NCBI taxonomy): Eukaryota > Metazoa > Chordata > Chondrichthyes > Myliobatiformes > Dasyatidae > Hemitrygon > Hemitrygon akajei. Next base: position 209,976,187 of record NC_133124.1, on the reverse strand, counting down.
AGGCGATGGATTCCTTGATCAAAACAACACTGATCTCTCCATTAATGATGTACAAACCAATTCTATAGCAGAGACATGCCCCAAAATACTCAGTCTTTCTGAACAGGGAGCTGAAAATGAAGACAAAAAAGTATGCAGTGAAGCACTTGATGCTGATGTAAGCTCTAACCCAACCATAAAGCCAAAGGAAAAGGTAAAAACTAAAAAAGTAGAACAAGAATCCAAGAAAGAAGAACCCCGCAGATCTACTAGGATCAAGAACAATGCAAATAATATTTCAAAGGGCTCAACCAGAGTAAGAAAACTTGTACTTGGAATATTTTAATCAATTGCACTGTATTTAAAATAATTTTAGTTTCATTGATATTAGATGTTGTTTTGGCTTGGAGATAAATTGGATTTTATTCATCTAATGTAAAACGGTATCCTCTATAATTGGTGTAAATTCTGAAAAGCAGTAAAAAAAAAAAAAAATTCTTAACACTGATTTCGAAGCCATTTTAATATAAAAGACTATTCCAGGGTGTGATTTTGAGATTTCTCATCATGATGGCCATAACTTCAAGACCACATCCTGCTTCTCTACAGCCATTTGACCTTTGAGAAGCAATAGAAAATGAAGAACAAAAAGAGCATGAAGGTTAAAGCAAGAGTATACCTGTTCCTATTCTGACTCATGCCTGATTTTCTACTTCTCCCCATTTTCCTGTACTAATCCCATATCCCTTGAATCTCCTAGTATCCAAAAATCTGTCAAAGTGTACTTGGGTTATCAAGATCTGTCTAGGATACCAAACCCCCCCCCCCCCCCCATAAATTCTGAGTCTGCTTCCTCTTGGAAAGTAGGTCCCTTGGCCCCTCAAGCCTTCTCTATTGTTTAATAAGATAATGGGTGCTCTGATTATAACCTGCATTCCAATCTACTTGCAGTAACCTTTCACTTCATTGCTTATTTGGTATTTACCTCTGCCTTAAAAATATTCATAGACTCCGCTTCTGCTCATTTCAAGAAGAGCTCCAAAGCTTCATGAGTCTGAGAATATTTTCACCTTATTTGTCCATAATGTGCAACTTCTTATTTTTAAATCAAGATTCTCCCACAAGACGAAACATCTTGTATAGTTCAAAGATCCCTTCTTACTTTTCTAAATCCTAGCAGATACAAGCCTAACTTGTCCAAACTTTCCTCATATTCTAAGTATTAGCCTCGAAAACCTCTCCTCAACTGATTCCAGCGCATTAATATCTTTCCAGAATAAAAAGTCCAATACTGAACACGGTACTGTGTAAGTGAACTCACCACTGCCCTATATAACTGAGGCGTAACTTACCCCATTTTTGAATTTACATTTCCCAAGCAATAAACAATAAACATTATTTTACCTTTCCTAATTACTTGCAATAATGTCACACTAGCCTTTTGTGAATCATGCAGTAGGACACCCAGATCCCTCTGCATCTTGGGAATCTGAAAGGAGCAATTTTCCAATACCTCTTTTATATTATGTTTGCTGATCTTTGCCTGCACACTTTATATCTATATCCCTTATGACCTAATTACCTGCCTTCACAATCTACTTTTCTACTTGTCTTTGTTTTATCAGCAAATTTAACAACCGTACCTTTGGTGCTTTCATCTAAATCATTTATGTAATTGTAAAAAGTTGTGACTGCAGTACTGATCCCTATGGTATACCATTTGTTGGATCTTGCTAACCAGAAAACACCTATTTATATCTACAGTGTCCTGTTATCTAGCCTTCTAGCTATGTCAAAATATTACCTCCTAAGTGACTGCTTAATTTCCTTATTAGCTTTAAGGAATAAATTCAGCACAACCTATGCTAATCAGTAGTATACTCCAGAGCCAATACTGTCCTCATCCAGTTTGGGTAGATGGCTGTTACTTTCTGCTGGAGTATCCAAAATGGGAATGAAGAATGAAAGGGTGTGATCAGAGCTATCAAAGCCAAGTAAAAGAGAGGCCAGTGATGATGGTGTGGTTGAGGGATGGACTAGAGCAGGGGATCCCAACCTTTTCTTTTATGCCATGAGCCAATACCATTAAGCAAGGGGTCTGGGCAAAGGGCAAGAGCCTAAGTTAAACCTTTCAGGCTGTAGCGATCCCTCTATTAATGTTCTGCTCATTCAGTGCTATTACATGCAATCCAAAAGACATACCGTCACGCAGCTAAGTGGTCCTAGGTTGTACTCTGAGTCAAGCTTAACATTAAGCATTATTGGTTAAGATGTAATTTTCCCTTTCTTGCATCATTGTTAATATAAATAAATCTAGTAATGTTAATAAAAAAAAAACTTGGTACAATGCTAAATCATATTGTGTATTAAACAATAAATAAGGGAACAAATGATAACAGCTAAAATGTTTTATAGGCGACTAAAGAGAAATATAGACAGAAGTTCAAGAAGGACCTATACGGAAAACGTGAATATGCTTCGAAGAAACCTTTACTGAGCCCAATTGCAGAGATTTTGGATATCTGGTCCGAATCAGCAGATCTATCTGATAGTGATGAAATGTCAACATGTGAACCTTCAAGGAGAAATAGTCTGCTTTATCTTGAAGGTAAGTAACCTTTTATATCTGGGTATAAACTAATTTTATGAAGCTGATGTAGGTTTTTCTCACTTGCAAGAGAAGAAGCAAACTAAAGTAAGAGAATTGGTCAAAAGAGAAGGTGCAATGGTAGGAGGTTGTATATGTTAGAGTATTATTCTCATACATAATTTCTAAAAGTTCTTTGCTCTGGTGTGGTGACTCTCCATATTTCCAATTGGATTTATCTTTCGACTGAATTAATCAAGGGTCACTTATTAAAGTGTTTGCCAGAAAGGCCAGCATCAGAATCAGGTTTATTATCACTGGCATATGTCATACAATTTGTTGTTTTGTGGCAGCAGTACAGTGTAAGACATAAAAACACTAAGTTACAGATAAATAGTACTGTAGATGAATAATCAAGTATTGCTCATGGATTCATTGACCATTCAGAAATCTGATGACAGATGGGAAGAAGCTGTAATTAAACTATTGAATATGAGCCTTCAGGTTCCTTTACCTCCCTACTGGCAGTAATGAGAAGAGGGAACATTCTAGATGGTGAAGATCCTTAATAATGGGTGCCGTTTTCTTGAGGGACTGCCACTTGAAGATGTTCTTGATGGTGGGTGAGTTGTGCCTGTGATCAAGCTGGCTGAGTCTACAACCCTCTACGCATTGGAGCCTTTATAGGGCATGATTCAACCAGGCAGAATGCTCCCCATTGTACATTTGCAGAAATTTGCAAGAGACTTTGGTGACATGTCAAATCTCCTTAAACTCTTAATGCAGTATAGCCACTCCATGACTTCTTCGTGATTGCATGAATGTGTTTGGACCAAGGATAGGTCCTCTGAGACGTTGATGCCAGAAGCTTGAAGCTGCTCACCCTTTCATCAATGAGGACTTTCATCTCCCAACTTTCCTTTCCTGAACTCCACAATCAGTTCCTTGGGCTCACTGACATTGAGGGAACTGTGATTGTGACACCACTCAATCGTTAATCTTTCTTGCTCCTGTACACTTTGTCCTCACCATCTAGGATTCTGCCAACAATAGTGAATGTCATCAGTGAATTTATTGACGTCATTTGAGTTGGGCTTAGCTGTGCGGGTATAAATGTCGAGGGAATGGAGCTGTGGGCTAAACATGTGTTTATTGATTGTCAGCAAAGAGGAGATATCATTACTGATCTTCACTGACTCCTGACGAGGAAGTCAAGGGATCCAGTTGCAGAGGGAGGCACAGTGTCCCTGGTTTTGAAGCTTGTTGATTAGCACTGAGGGGGTGATGGTGTTGAACGCCAAGCTGCAATCGATAGAGAGCAGCCTGGATGTATGTATTGCTGATATCCAGATACTCCAAGGCCAAGTGGAGAGCCAGTGAGATAGTGTCCGCTGTAGACCTGTTGTGGCAGTAGCCAAGTAACTGTCGGTCATGCTGTAACTCAGGCAGAAGTTAACTCCGGCCATAACCGATCTCTCAAAGACTTCACCACAATAGATGTGAGTGTTGTTAGGTGATAGTCACTAAAGAAGCCTACCATACTCTTCCTGGGCATTGGTATGATTGATGCCCTTTTGAAGCAGGTGAGAACATTTGACAGCCGCAGTGACAAACTAAATATGTCCTTGAACACTCCAGCCAGTTGGTTGGCACAGGTTTTCAGTACCTTGCTAGTTACACCATTGGGACCTGATGCCTTGCGAAGATTCACCCTCTTGATAGATGTTCTGACATCGGCCTCTGAAGCAGTAATCACAGGGTCACCAGATGCTGCGAGGATTCACATAGGTGTACTTTCATTCTCCCTTTCAAAGCATGCATAAAAGGCATTGAGCTCACTGGGGAGTGAATCATCACAGCCATTTATACTGTTAGATTTCAAATTATAGGAAGTAATGGCTTGCAAACCCTGCCACAGCTGTCGTGCATTTGATTGTATCTCTAACTTCTTATGGAATTGCCTTTTTGCTCTCACGATGGCCTTCTGTAGGTCATACCTCAACATTTTGTAGGGTTCTGGATCACTAATTCTTGAATATCACAGAACTGTGAATCTCCTGATTCATCTAGTGCTTCTGGTTTGGGTCTGTTCTTGGAGATGCACATTTATCCATGTAGGTCTTGATGAAATCAGTGACAACTGTCATTCAGATCCAAAGCTGAGTCCTTGAATGTGGTCCAGTCCACTGATTCATGACAATCCTGTACATACTCTTCTGCCTCCCTTGACCGTTCCTTTGTGGTCCTCACTTCTGGTGCTGCGGTCCTCAGTCTCTGCCTGTACGATGGGAGTAGAAGTGTGGGCCTGGGATGGCATGGTAAGCATTCATGAGGGTAGTGTAACAGTGGTCAAATGTGTTAGCTCCTCTGGCTCTACTCATGACATGGTGGTGGTAGTTTGTTAGAGACGACTTCAGGCAGGTCTGATTGAAGACCCCAGCAGTAATCAGGTAGGTATCAGGGTAAGCTGTCTTGTGATTGTTGATCACAGTGCTCAGCTCCTCCAGTGCCAGCTTGATGTTTACTAATGGTGGAATGTAAACTGCAATCAGGATGATAGAGAATTCCTTGGCGGATATAATGGACAACACTTGACCGCCAGATACTCAAGGTCAAGGAAGCAAGACTGGGACAGAAGCACTAGGCCTCTGCTCCACAATAAGTTAATCCTAAAGCAAAAATCGCCACCTCTGCCTTTACTCGATGCTGCTGTCCAGTCATGTGCCAGCCATGTGTCTGTAGTACTGGGGTGGGCCATGCCTTTATGAAACAAAGTACACAACAGTCCCTAACGGTACTGTAATCTAAATTGTTTTCCAGACACTGTACATTAGCCAAGAGGATAGTAGGGAGAGGCATGGGACCCCTGCATTTCAGTTTTTGGGCGCCAATGCTTTTTTGCTGGTGGGTGAGAGGAGAGTTGTGGGGGGGCTTTGGGATTCTAATGTTTAACTGTCATTCATTCTTTGGGGCAGTCCTGTTTTCGTGGATGTTTGTGAAGAAAAAGAAATTCAGCTTGTATATCGAATACATTTCTCTGACATTAAATGTACCTTTTTATTTTTATGTGGCCTTTCTAGAGTCATAGAAAAGTACAGCACAGAAATAAGCCACTTGGCCAATCTAGTCTGTGTTGACCCATTTAAACTGACTACTCCCATCAAACTGCAGCGGGACCATAGCCATCCATACTCTGCATCCATGGACCTATCCAAACTTCTCTTAAACTTTGAAATCGAGCTCGCATGCATAACTTGTGCTAGCAGCTCGTTGCACGCTGTCACAACCCTCTGAGTGAAGAAGTTTCCCCTTAAACTGTGCACCTTTCACCCTTGACCCATGACCTCTGGTTGTAGTCCCACCCAACCTCAGTGGAAAAAACCTGCTTACATTTACCCTATCTATACTCATAATTTCATATACCTCTATCAAATCTTCTCTCAATCTTCTACATTCTAAGGAATAAAGTCTTAACCTATTCAACCTTTCCTTATAACTCACAACCTCCAGACCCGGCGAAATCCTTATAAATTTTCTCTACTCTTTCAACTGGTGATAAATTTGTACCGTTAATTGCTATATAGATTCCTGGACAATTCAGAACAGCACTCCATACTACTTTCTATTTAAATCCCTGTTGTTTTTAATGGGTGCAATTTCTGTATTTGAAATCCTGAAATAAGGCTGAAAGTCCTTATTTCAAGCTATTTGCCTTTACCACTTTAATATAATATGGTTGGTGGGGGAAAAAAAAACCTTCAGGTAATTTGTCATTGTCATCATGCTGTTATAAGCCAGAAAAAATTCTCTTATAATTTGGCTGCTTGAAGAACTTAACTATTGTCAAATTACAATTGCATGACCTGAAGTCCATTTGTTACTTGCCATCTCTCCTGTGGCTTTTGTGCATGTCTGCTATTTTGGCCAACTTTGAGCTCAGTGTTTTTGCTGGAAGTAGCAAATTAGTGTCATAATATTTTCTTTTCCTCTCTATTTGCAGCCCACAGCTTTGAATTGTTTAGGAGAATGTGATGATGCAATCTATATTTTATTAACATTGCATGAATACACTTTGCTAATTAAATGGTACAGGATGTCCCTCAAAATGCAGGATACTACCTGACATAAATTTTTACACTTGCTTAGTTGGTATAGCCTGTAAAGCTATCAACATAATGTCTTGATACTCAATTTACTGAGCTAGTTGATTTCAGTTGGGTTGATATGTGAGGTGCTGACGTGAAGTTCAGGTCGGCTGGACTCTGTGGTGAGTGGTGCTGGGTTTGAATCTGGCCGGCTCCTTGCACACTTACCATCTGTGCTGGGTTGAGCGTTCAGCTAGCAACTCAGCCTCGTAAAAAAAAAACCAGACAAAATGCTAAAGAAATGGCAAAATTGTCACTCAATGCACCACAAGGTGAAGAGAGGAATTCCATTCCGAAGTGCAGTTCATTGGTTTGGTTGTATATTCAGATAATGACTACACTTCAGTAAAGTTTGTAGGAAGTGTTATGTGGTAAATATATCACTTCAGAAAATATTAATGATTTTGAACAGGATTCCAGAATTTGTTTTAGCCTTATCTCTATTGGCTTAAGTGTAGTATGTTGCTTTAGAACATTAAAAGCACTCTGAATGTAATTTCTTGCTGACTTAATGATCTATAAGCAGTGTAGGAAAAATAAATATACATGGGTATTAGAAACTATCACTGTTTATGCTAAATTTCTTGAAGTCTTATTTCAGTCAGATATAATTTGAAGTCAATACCATTTCAACCATTGTCACTCAATAACAAGCTAGAAAAGCTGATAATCAAAATAGCCTTGTCCTCTGGCTCTCCTTACAACTTTCCACCCTCAGCACCACAAACGAGACCCTTAATGTTGCAAATATGGATAATCTTAAACCAAAATGAATGCATAAAGCAGAGTTGTGTGATAGTGTCACCCTTTATAATTGAGCTTTTTTTTGTTGCAATAATTATATCAATATATCCATTGGCCGTTTTCAATATTTTTTGGCAATGAGATGCATTCTACTATAGTCTAACACTAGTACCTTTGTCCCTGTTCATCTCTATGTCCCACTATCTCCTATTCTCATTGCTACCATCCAGGAAGAAGGTACAGGAGCCTGAAGGCATGCACTTAGTGATTCAGGAGTGCCTTCTTCACCTCTGCTATCCGATATATGAATGGACATTGAACCCATGAACAATACCTCACTTCTTTTTTTGTACTACTTACTTAATTTAACTAATTAATATATACCCCAAAAGTTGGAGGAAGTCAGCAGGTCAGGCAGCATCTGTAGAACAGAACAAATAGTTGACATTTTAGGCTGATGCTGCCTGACATATATGTATATAAGTATATACTTACTGTTATTCAGAGTTGTTGGCGCGTGGCCTGGTGGATCAGGCATCAGACTAGTAACCTGAAGGTCACTGGTTCGAGCCTCAGCTGAGGCAGCGTGTCTGTGTCCTTGAGTAAGGCACTTAACAACACATTGCTCTGCGACAACACCGGTGCCAAGCTGCATGGGTCCTAGTGCCCTTCCCTTGGACAACATTGGTGGTGTAGAGAGGGAAAAGCTTGCAGTCCCATACAACCCTGCCCAGGCCTGCGCCCTGGAAAAACCTTCCAAGGCGCAAATCCATGGTCTCACAAGACTAACGGATGCCTGTTACTATATTCAGAGTTATTAAAATTATTATTTATTGTATTATGTTGGTGCAGAAAAAAAACAAATTTCATGGCATATGCTGGTGATATCAAAGCTTATTCTGATTCTGACTTCAAATACCTGAATTTTTTTTTTCTGTTTTTAGTGCATCACCTATTCAATCAGCTGAGGCCAAAAGCTGGAAAAATGCTAAATAATTGAGCTTTACTTTTTTCTGTCACCATTCGACGATTCCAAGACATTTCCTAACTGTTTTGTTTCATACTAAACAGGTATTGATGTCGGAAGAAAAGGTAGTCAGTGCATGTCCACACCTGAGTGTATTACTGATAGATGTGCTCCTGCTTCTCTTACCGAGTTAGTTGGGCAAAGAGCACGGGGACGCGGAAGACCAAGAAAGAGACCAGTGCACTGCATCGAGGAGGAACAGAATAATCAGTCAGATTCTGAAAGTAAAACTCCGAAAGGGAACACTGGAGTTTGTCAGTTTGTGCCCAAGAAATCAAACCAGTCTAATTACAGTCTCAAAAGTGGCAGTGGTCCATCACCCTCTCTGTGCGAAGGTAAAAAAGACATTGCGTTTGAAGTAAAAGAACTGAAAATTTCAAGGGTTGATAATGTCACCAAAGATAGGAAACCCACAAATGCAAGAAGGAAATCTTCAATAAAGATTAAAAACAAATATTTCTCCAAAGAACCTTCTCCGGAGACTAGTCGGCAGGGAATGGCATGCGCGCAAAATCTATCTGCAGGACGGGGTGTAACGGAAGCTGGACTTGAAGAATATTCTGAGCAAGTTCATGCTGATGATTACAATGGAGTAGGTTCTTTACTGGAATCTGGATCAAACATTCTTGAAGATTTCAATGTTCACCAGCTAACTGACCCAAGTGAAACACAGGAATTGACTCCTGTCAGTACATCTACTGCACCTGAAAAGTCTCAAGTAACCATAAGTGAACCAGTGGCAAATGGTATAACTGTTCTTGAGGAAAAGGACCTCTGTATTTTCCTTCCAGATGCTCAAGAGGTATTTCTAAGTAGACCCAGCCACAGGCGAAGCAAGTTATTCAGTGCAGCAGATCTGCCATGTATGACGGAATCAGAACAGGCCCTAGAGGGTAAAGGACATTGTGTCATTGATGCAGGAGATGAATATGAAGACAAAGACCAGAACCTCTCTGGAAGAGTAGAGGGAGATTCTTGTAACATGATTCCTGAATCTGCTTACCCCAATCAACAAATGTTCACTGATGGAGTAGGTGAATCCCACAAAACAACCAATTGTGAACCTCTGTTTTTCAGTTTTGACCTTTGTTTGGAGCAGAAAAAGTCTAATATTTTTGAAGCAGCCAAACAGTTTGAAACCGGCATAAAATGTTCTGATGGTTTTCTTCAAAATGCAAAACCTGTAAAGAAGAAGGTGAGGCGTAGTGCCCGACTTTCTGGCTGCATGAATAAAGAAGGACTGACCTGGATAGATGTAAAAAGTCCTGGACACTTGCAGGAAAGAAATGCGACTGCTCGATTGAGCAGAAGATCATTGGGGCTCATTGAATCAGAAAGTAAATTACCGAGTGCAGAAGATGTTGCGAGCAAAACTGCATCTCAGGCAAGTATAAGGATACTCTATCGAAGGTCACTGTCCTGTAACAGAGAGAAAGTATTTAAGTTGGAAGAACCGCACCCGAAGAGCATTATATTGGACTAAAGTTATTTTAAAGAACAGTGCAGCTATTTTAGTTTACCTGAACAAAATAGTTCTTTTACTAGGCCATTATGATAAATATGTGAAATGTTTATATTGTGTCCATATATACTTGAAAAATGCCCAGCAATATAGTTTTATATATATGATATATATATATATATATGTCATGTCTAAAGCCAGTATTGCTGTTTCTACGAAGTATGAATAACCATATGTGTGTGAAATACAGTGACTATTTAAGGGGTGAAATCTGAACTGTGCACGAAGGTGCAGGTTACCTTAAACTGCTCTTCCACAACTGAATACAGTTTCACTTGGCCACATCCCATGTGAAAATCAATTAACCAGCAGGAAAGTAATAATCTTAAAGTTGCCTAAGCAATGTAATTCTATGATTGTGCTGGCAAATTAAAACATGTAAATTAAATTTTTGGAGTTCTTCACGAACAGTGCGATAAATGGGAGTTACGTGCTTGAAGCATGTCTGGATCATGTACGTTAGTTTTCCCATTGGTTGCTTAATGTGTGAAGCTAACTTATGTGGTGGCAGGTTAAGTTGAAAAATGAAATACAAATTCGTTACTTGTTCAAACTTAAAGTGGAATTTTAAACCGTGGGCATGGTCCTTTTTTCTATTGGCTCTTGTTATGACCGAGGTCATCTTTAATAGTGGCGTCTCTAAAATAACTGAGATCAGCTAATGACAAGGAGCAGAAATTAAATCAGATATGCTATGTTCTCTATAGCCGAAGGAAAAGCCTTGATTTTGGGTATGAAGGCCTTTGGGGAGTTGTTAATTTGAATTAACCATCTAATGTTATTATCCAACTTATTTTGATCCAAATGCAATTCTTTGGCTCTTTAAGAAATTGAAATAGTGAGACAATTATGTGTAACAGGAATATCCTGATGATAATTTAAAAAAAGATGTATCCAAATGAGACAACTGGAAGTGATAAGTCCGCTTAGGATATTTAGAAGAGCTCTTTACATATTCTTTGCCAATTTAAAAAATATAAAAGTTGCTGAATTATAACACTGGTAGGTGGACACCTATGTATTGAAATTTGAAGATTTTATTTGTTTGGCTCTATTGTACACCAATTTTGAGATGCATCTTTTGTTGTAGAAGCTGATAAAAATATTATTTGTATTTTTATGTGAACCACTTTTGCTTACTCTTATTTTCATTTGAAGAAAAATTAGTTGTTGAGATAATTCAAATAAATAGGCATAAAAGATGAATTTACTGACCTCAATGTTCTACTACACAACAGTATTGAAATAGCACTAAAGTTTTCTGATTAATGTGTGGAGGAGATGAGCTTTTTGCACACATATCAAATCTGTTCTGCAGATCTGTGGTGCTTGGATGATTTCGGGTCCTCTCTTGAGCTGGTCCAAATTTGTAACTCCATTATCATTCATGTGGCATGAAACAGAGGAGTCTCTTTCGGCCCCACAAGATAATTTGAGTATTTCACAGGGTGCTGATCCATAATTGGAGGTGGAAAGATTGGACTAACAAGACCAGTGAAACAAGAAAAAAAAACACAAGATTCTCTTGGTTGGTAAAACTTGAGTTGGGGCAGAGAGTTTCAGGTTCAATCTCCACACTGAAATTTGAACACAAAATCTCGAAGTTCAAAGTAGGTCTCCTTACAGAACAAGAAACCCAAAATAACCCAGTTTTTAAAAACAAAAAGACTGACAAGCACCTAATGTGCTGAGAGAGAGTGCACATTTCTTCATCTAATTCCTTTGTAACTGAGTAATTTGAGGTGAGTGTTTTTAAAAAGTAGTTTTCATAGAAGAATGCAATTATTCTAATCTCAGCACGCACCATCAAAAACTGATTGTGGTCTCATTACTCTTGTATGCCTCCGAGATAATGATAATTACAAAGGAACTATCTACAGTACAGAAACTGCTACTCAGCCCAACAGGCTCCTCAAGCTTCCACCAGTTCAAAGTTCAAAGTAAATTTGTCATTGAAGTATGCATATGTCACTATGTACATATTTCATACTACTCTGAGATTCATTTTCTTGCAGGCAATTGCAGCAAAACAAAGAAATATAATAGAGTTAATGAAAAACTACACACTCAAACAAAAACTGACAAACAACCAATGTGCAAAATAGGACAAACTGCAAATGCAAAAAATACAAATAATAATACACAAGATGTAGAATCCTTGAAAGTAACCTCCATATATTCCTGTGTAAACCCTTCAATGTATCTGATTGCTAATTCTCAGATAGTTATCTAGTTCTCCAGTATATTTTCATTATTCCTTGTAACAACTTGTCTTGATAACTACACTGGATTTATTATTGCTAATATTATCATTAGTATTATTTATTATAGAAATTATTATTAAATTTATTAGTTACTACTTGTGTCTTGACTGAAAGATCAGGTGAATGCAATTGTATTTCTCATCCACACCATGCCTGTACTTTTAACTGCTACCACAAGATGGCAGCATTATACCAGGCCATACGTTAAATATTGGTTTACATAAACTCCAAAAACAAAAGAACTTTGTTGGGTATTTGGTATTACAATAGTATCAAAGTGCACAGGGTGTAATATTCTGATTCTGAACCTGACTTGGGTATCCAAGTAGTGTCAATTTTATTTCTTGTTTCCTGGGGAAAGTTTTAAGATAAATCTGGGACTCCTACTGTTCAGAGCAAGGGTAAATATGAACTTGTATTGAAATTTCTGATTTTATTGCCACACAGATGCAGCAGTCGCCCTTTAAGCCCACGGCATAAATGTTCCTCCAGTAAAACACTTGAAAGCACAGAGTGCAGTTATTTTAGCAAACGGGGCATATTTTTGCTGAGGCAGTTTTTATGTTAATAAGTTTATTTTGGTGGGTTAAACATGATTATCATTTAAGAAAAATGCTTGAATTATGTAGTTAGCCAGGTGGTACCTGTGGAGAGAGAAACCAGATGATGTCTCAGGTGGGTGATCTTCCACCAATTTCCTCTACACTGAATGACCTATAAAAAGGCATTGAACAGAAGTGCACTTATTGGACAGTCAATACTTCAACTGTCAATGCAGGGTCTTCAAGACAGCGGTGCATGTGCTCATGGTCCATGGATTCTACTTGTCTGTGAGCCTGGAAGTTCAGAAAAGATGCAAGCTCATCACCCAGTTTCATAAGGAAGGTGTGGAGAAATGCATTAGCATTGGGAGACTTTGTATAAGCAACGTTTGCTGGATGGCAGGGCAGATCACCAATGCAGAGGATAAAAAGGATGGTGTGTTACAGCAGGATGTACGAGAACTCCTGTGCGGACTGGAGCAACACTGTGGATACTCCTGAAGCAGCTTGAAATATGAACTGAAGCCCTTTACAGCAGTTTCAGGTCACTGCACCTATGAGAAGCAAGATCAAGCAGAATAGTGCAACGCACTTGCTTTTCCTTTATACTTGGGATAGATTTGAGTTAAGTAAGAGTTTCACCATCAAGAATATTTTCGTTGTGAGCCAGATCTTGGCGCCAAGACACAACATTGTCAGTGCTTCCAAAGCATTGTGTACTACCATTCACTGGTCAGCACATTTCTTCAAAAGTGTTGCTTGTTGCTTCCTCAGAATTGTTTTTGTTTATGATAGGCTGCTTGAAGCTGAACTCAAGTATAATTTTAGACTACTTGTGTCTTGTTGGAATTTGGAGAAACAAGAAATGAACTTTAATTGAATATAATGTGTTTAATTGCATAACAGCACTGACGCTTTGCAATAGTTCAGCTAAGCTAAAAGTGTTTTGTCGATTATTTCCATTTGTACTTAGTGTCTGAGGCTTCTCACTTAATTGTCCAACAGTAATCAGCCAGCTCTGATGGATTCCAGTTTCTTTGATACTGTTTCTCCATGACTGCAATGTCCTGGTGAAACCTTTCACCATGCTTGTCATTGGCAACACCAAGATCTGGAGGGAAGAAGTCTAAATGGGAATGCAGAAAATTAATCTTTAGTCGCACATGTCGCACTTAGTGGTTTGTGTGCTTGAAGCATGTTGTCAACCAGCTGCACGTAGTTTGATGCTCTGTAGTTGCCAAGAAAATCAACAACATCCTTGAATACCTTCCATGTGATTTTCTCTGATCCCACTAGAAGTTCTTCAAATTGTCTGTCATTGATGACCTATTTGATTTGTGGACCAACAAAAATACCTTCCTTCATCTTGGTATCAGTGATTCTGCTTGAATTATTAATTGAACCAACAAATTTTGGTGATATCAAAAAATTGGTGTGTGATATGAAATTTCATGGCGATTTTCATGAAAACTAGCCCAAAATCCATAAGATACACTCAAAAGTATTCAGGAAGATCTTTGTAGTCCAGTGTAAGTACTGTAATACTACAGGTGTCTCCTCCCCCCCCCCCCCTTACAAAGGTAGAGCGTTCCTATGAAACCTTTCTTAAGCTGAAATGGCGTAAAGCGAAAACCATTCATTTACATGGGAAAAATGTTCATAAAAGCGAAAATCCTCTTTGTAATGTGAAAACAGGTTACTAATGTAGGTCTTTTGTAAAAGCGAAGTGGCATAAAGCGGGAGACACCTGTATTTCCATTTCCAGTTAGAACGTTCTGCCTTGTTTATAGTGTAATAAATTGTCACTAATCATTTCTCCACAGATACTGCCTGAAATACTATATCTAGGATTTTCTGTTATTTCAAATTTCCAGCATCAGCGTATTGTTTGGTCTTTGAAGTATTTGCAGCAGCTTTCAAGTTTGGGCCAGGCTAGGTGAATTACAAAGTTATTTCATGTTTTAAACATTTCAGATGTTAGAATACAAATTAATCACCATGTGGTATGGCCTGCTGGTCTAGTGGTTTAATAATCTGAGTAATAGTTCTTCTTGAGAAACACAAGAGGCTGGAGAGGGATAAACAAAGTTAAAAGTGAATTCATTGTATATGTCACCATATACAACTCTGAGATTCATGTTTTTTGCAAGCATACTCAAGAAACCCATAATAGGATAATAACCATAATAGAATCAATGAAAGACGGCAAACTGGAAATACAAAAATAAATAATAATAAGTAAATAAGCAATAAATATCGAGAACATGAGATGAAGAGGCCTTGAAAGTGAGTCCATTGGTGTGGGAACAGTTCAATGATGGGATAAGTTGAGCGGAGTTACCCCCTTGTTCAAGAGCTTGATGGTTGAGTGGTAATAACCCTTCTGGAACCTGGTGGTGAGGATCCTAAGGTTCCTGTAACTACTTCCTGACGGCAGCAGAGAGAAGAGAGCATGACCTGGGTGGTGGGGGTCCCTGAAGATGGATGCTGCTTTCCTGCGACAGTACTTCGTGTAGATGTGCTCAGTGTCGGGGAGCGTTTTGCCAGTGATGGATTGAGCCATATCCACAGCATTTGTAGTGTGATTCATTCAAGCGGATTGGGCTTTCCAAACCTGACTGTCATGCAGCCTGTCAATATACTCTTCATCACTCATCTATAGATAGAAGTTTGTCAAAGTTTTAGATGTCATGCCGAATCTTCACAAACTCCTAAGGAAGTACAGGCACTGCTGTGCTTTCTTCATAATTGCACATACATGGTGGGCCCAGGATAGGATAACAATTGAATTTAAAGATCTATGGAGAGGAATAAACAGTCAATATTTATGGAAGGGTCTCAGCCCAAATCATCGAATATTTATCCCTCTCCATAGATGCTGTCTGACCTGCTGAGCTCCCCCAGCATTTTGTTACTCTGGATTTCCAAAATCTCTTCTGTTAATAGTTTTGCTGAACTGCCTTTGTCTCTCCCAGCCATATTGTGTCACAAAATGCATTCCAAGACTTGCAGACATTTGAAAGCTCAGGTATGTGTCGCCTTAGATCTTGTTTTCACTCAATGTTCACGTACCAGTGCTATAATTAGTACACTAGAAGAATGGCATTACAGAGCTACAAGATGCTGATGCTTCAAAGATGAATGCAGCTGAGCTTTAACTTGGAAAATAAAACCACATTTTGTGACCTCTTAATGACTCAAGAATGGAAATCATTGACAGCAGGTTTCCTGTTCCTTCTCCCTCATAGAAGACCACACAACAGTACTGGCGAACTTTAGAAATGTGCTCAATATATCCAGATGCTACAATAAAAGGATTGTTTCAGGTTGATGTGATCCTCCACCCAACTTCACCATTGGCTCTTACAAGTGGAACATTCTTCTGAATATAAGTCACTTGGGGAACTTGCTTGACAGTAAGGTTCCCTGGACCAAAGATCAAACAAGTGCTTTGGAAAGGGCCAGTGAATGCTCATTCCTCAGCCGTGGTTCTGCTTCCTGCCTTTTTCAACAGCCCCAATAATCTGATAGCTATGAAAGACGAGTGACTTGCTCGCACTCGTTGACAGGAATGCAAGAACACCTCAGCTTCATACCGTCTGTTCATTGCTTTGTCACAGGATTCAACAAAAGATCATTCAATCCTATTAATGCTATCCTTGCACCTTTTAAAAGAGAAATACCTTCAGAAGACTGTTCTAGGAGTATTCTGGAGGGCTATGAAAAGTTGACTATGTTACTACATCTGGATTACAGAGATGCCAGAAAAAGGAGATGGAACTGTTCCACAAATTTTCCATTTGTGCGTTTATGGATCTATACTGGAGTCTAAATACAGAGGTCAGTTTGGTAATTGTTTTATTACTGTCAGAAGTATTGGGAAGTGGGTGTGGGGTGGAGTTATGTCTCTACCAAAGGAGGTCTAAGGTGCTCCTTCCCTCCGCTAGCCTGCAGGTCACCCTAGGGCAAGGTGTAGCACCAGCTTAGCCTCCGATCAGGGTCACATGAAGCCATGGGAGCAGGTGGTGGGTGGTCGTATGAGCAGCTGGTGCATATCACAAGTCCTGGTTATGTGACCGCTGACGCCAGGCAGACAATTTTTTAAAGAGTATTGATAGTGATTGGGGGTCACCCATCTTGTAAAGACACTGCCCAGAAGAAGGCAAAGGCAAACCACTTCTGCAGAAAAAATTGCCAAGAACAATCTTGGAACATGGAGACCATGATCACCAATGTCATGACACAACACACAATGATGACGACGACTGATAAATAGTGAAAAGCTTTAGTTTCCATGTTATCCAGGCAGATTATTCCTTATGTAAGTACACTGGAGTGGTATAATAGGGAAAAAATGCAGGCTATAGAAAAAATTACCGCTGTAGAAAGAGTGCAGTGCAGGTAAATAAATAAAGTGTCAAGTCTGTGTTGAGGTAGTGATGGGTCACTGGAAGCTGAAAGTTATCCTTGGTACATGTGAATGCTGGGAATCTATGAAGCAGTTACACAAACTTGTTGGAGAAAAGGCTATGAGCACTTAAATTACTGAACTGGAAGTAATGCAAGTGGTTCACTTCTTTACACAGGAGTGCTTGGATGGTGGTAAAAGAGGAGGTTAAAATAGAGGTGATGAACTCCTCGGGCTGCATGAGAAGGTGAACGGAAAGAATAGACCAAAGTTGAAAGTAAATGTTCTTATCAAAGTATATACAGCATATGTCACCATATACAACCCAGAGATTCATTTTTATGAGGGGATATTCAGTAATCCTTAGATTAGTAACTATAACCAGATCAATGGGCGATCAACCAGAGTGCAGAAGACAACAAACTATACAAATGAAAATATAAATAAATAGCAATAAATAACAAGAACATGGCATAATGAGCTGAAGAGTCCTTAGAGTGAGGTCACTGGTAGTGGGAGCATTATCAATGGATGGGCAAGTGACTGCTTTCCCCATTGCTCAAGAGCCTGATGGTCGAGGAGTAGTAACTGCTCTTGAACCTGGTGGTTCGAGTCCTGAGGCTATTGTACCTTCTACTTGATGGCAGCAACGAGAAAAGAGCATGGTCTCTGATGATGGATATCAATACACCACGTGCTATGGAGGGATTTGTTCCATCTTTGCAAGAACAATTGAGCGGTACAGTTTTTCTGTTATGGCCAAGCTCCTGGAAGCTGCCTCCACATCTGCCATAGACATTCGTCAAGGCCCAAGAAAACAAATGTAGATTGTTAATGTGCTTGAAATGGATATTCTCCATGAGGCAGTCTATGTGCCATGTTCTGTGGTCACAGAATGCCAAAGGCATGCATGTAATTGCCTCCCTGAGCCAAAGGATTGGAACCTCAGGAGAATCTATGGGCCCTGTCCTGGCAGTGCATCACAGGGGAGGCTCCCTTTGTCACTGTCTGCTGATGTGCTTCTCCTTCAGGCAACGGTAGAGCCTTTATTTAACTCTAGGTTGTGACATGTACAGCAGACCATTATAATGCTTCCAGTTCTCTGTGGGGATTACTGCAGGGTATCCGCTGAACTGTGCAGGAACTAGACTCCTATTTTGAGCACCCTGATGGCATTCTACACCAATCATCTTTTTCTCTTGTGACGGGCCTCATATTAGGACTCATCTGTACTAGCTGGAGCATGGGCTGTTTAAGGAACCAAGGAAGGTGAGCATACCTCTTGTGTAATATGCTGTACGGTAACTGAAACATGAAAGACACCATTAACTATCTGTGAATAAATGACTCATTCCAACTGAATACATGGCAGTGACCCTTTTTATCTTCCGGTAAGATGGCAACATTAAGTGACGACTCTCGGTCACAGCCATGTGTACTTCAGTCAGCAGTTGTCAGTCAGTCAGATGTTGTAAGACATCAAAAAAATCTATTGATACCTAAAATTGACAGATGGTAGACTCAGGTCATGAGTGCGTTTCACCTTTAAGAAAGCAAGCAGGGACGACATGCTGTTCTTACAGGTGTGATTGTATAGTATCTGGCAAATAAAATTGAAAACCTCCGATCAAGATTGCCGTACCAGGGACTGCCGTGTACTTTGCTTCATCGGAACATGGCTTTCCCTCACTATTTCGGAAACTGCTGCAGCTTGATGGCTTCACCATTCTCTGCAAAGACAGGACAACTCAGTCTTTTAAAGGCAGAGGGAGTGGAATATACTTTATGATTAATCCATCGTTGTGCACAAACATAGTTCTGCACATCTAGCAGTCAAACACCGTCCATTTTATCTGCCGAGGGAGTTTTCCGTCATCATCCTGGTAGCAAAGGACATTTCAAGCAGGCTCTGGAGAAGTTGAGCAACAAAATCAGTAGGCACGAAACTGTGCACCCTGATGCTTTTCCTATCATTGTAGGAGATTTCAACTAGGCCAGCTTGAAGAAGTCTGAATAACTACCACTAACATATCACCTGTGGAGCCAGAGGAGCCAACACACTTGATCACTGTTGTACCACCATCAAAAATGCTATCCGTGTCATCGCTTGCCCACACTTTGGAAAGTCTGATCACCTGGCTGTACTTCTCCCAGTGCATAGACAGACTAAAGACCGCAGCACATTGATGAGGACCGAGAAGGTAAGGTTAAGGGAACTGGAAGTGTGCCTACAGGACTGCTCGAGTCAGTAGACTGGGCAATATTCAGAGATTTATCTTCAAGTCTGAATGAATACGTCACAGTTGTCACTGACCTAATCAAAACTTGTGTGGATGATTGTGTGCTATCTTTAGAGCTAAAAAGCAATTCTGATTGAGGTTAGAGACGGAATTGATGCATGTCACTTCTGGCAGGGTTTGCAGGCCATTACCTCATACAAAGCAAAACCTAACAACATGAATGGTAGTGAGACTTCACTCCCAGATGAGCTCAATGCCTTTTAAGCATGCTTTGAAAGGGAGAATAAAACTACAACTACGTGAAAATCTGCAGCGTTTGGTGACCCCATGATCTCTGTCTTGCAGACCGATGTCATAATATCTTCCAAGATAGTTGACTCTTGCAAGGTGTCAGGCCCTGATGGTGTACCTGTTAGGTCTCTGGAAACCTGTGTCAACCAACAGGCTGGGTGTCCAAAGACATCTTCAATCTCTCATTGCCTCAGTCAGAGGTTCCCACCTGCTTCAAAAGGGCGACAATCATACCAGTGCCCAAGAAGAACAGGCTGAGCAGTCTCAATGAATGTTGCCCAGAACCACAGGCATCCATTGAGATGATGTACTTTGAGAGGTTGGTCCTGCCTGGGCAAGGTCCTGGACGTGCTGCGATTTGCCTGTTGCTACAATAAGTGGATGCAACCTCACTGGCTCTCCATTCGGTCTTGGATCATCTGGACAATAGTGATGCTTACGTCAGGCTGTTGTTTATTGACTATAACTCAGCGTTTAACACAATCATGCTCTCAGTTCTAATCAAAAAACTCCACAACCTGGGAAACAGTAACTCCCTCTGAGAGGGAGACCACAGGCTGTGCAGATTGGAAAGAGCATCTCCTCACTGACAGATTGAGGCACGCCTCAAAGATGCCACGCTTAGCCCACTGCTCTACTCCTTCTACAACCACAACTGTGTGGCTAGGCCAGCTCAACCGGCATCCATAAATTTGTCGATGACATAACTGCTGTTGGCAGAATTTCAGATGACGATGAGGAGGCGTACAGGAATGAGATGGGCCAGCTGGTTGAGAGGTGTTGCAGCAACAACTTTGCACTCAAGGTCAGTAGGACTAAAGAATTGATTGCCGGCTTCAGGAAGGGTAAATCGAAGGAACACACATCAGCCCCCATCAAGGGATCAGAAGTGGAAAGGGTGAGCGGTTTTAAGTTCCTGGGTGTCAACATC
This sequence comes from Hemitrygon akajei, assembly GCF_048418815.1. Classification (NCBI taxonomy): domain Eukaryota; kingdom Metazoa; phylum Chordata; class Chondrichthyes; order Myliobatiformes; family Dasyatidae; genus Hemitrygon; species Hemitrygon akajei. The sequence goes on along the minus strand of NC_133124.1, from coordinate 209,955,507 downwards.
TCTGAGGATCTATCCTGGGCCCAATGCATCGATGCAATTACAAAGGAGGCATGGCAGCTGCTATATTTCATTAGGAGTTTGAAAAGATATGTCACCAAAGACACTCCTAAATTTCTACAAATGTACTGTGGAGAGTATTCTAACTAGTTGCATCGCTGTCTGGTATGGAGGGGCCACTGCACAGGATCAGAAAAAGTTGCAGAAAGCTGTAAACTCAGCCAGATCCATCATGGGCACGAGCCTGCACAGTATCACGAACATCTTCAGAAGACGATGCCGCTAAAAGGTGGCATCCATTACCAAGGACCCACATCGCCCAGGACATGCCCGCTTCTCATTGTTACCATCAAGAAAGAGGTAAAGGAGCCTGAAGACGCACACTCAATGTTTCAGGAATAGCTGCTTCCCCTCCGCCATCTTATTTCTGAATGGACAATGAACCCATGAACACTACATCATACATTTTTATTTCTATTTTTGCTCTACTTATTTAATTTAACTTTCTTCTTTATATTGTATACTTTTTGTAATTTACACTTTATTATTATATATTGCAATGTACTGATGTCTCAAAACAAGAAATTGCATGACATATGCCAGTGATATTAAACCTGATTCTGATTCATGGTTGCAGAGTACAACAGCATTTTTGATATAGAGGCTGAATTACCTTTTGAGTACAGTGCACCAAAGGAACATCCCATGTCTGCATGAACGGATTTCTTGCCCATTGCTTCTTGCCGAGCTTCAGTTTGGAGAATTGTTTCCTGAGTAACCTTAGTGGCCATGTGTAACCCTCGGGCTTGGCCAGCAAGTGTTCGTCTAGGGGAAGAGAACTTCTGGCCCCGCCAAACTGAGAAATCTCGTTTGTGTGGCTGCTGCACGATGTGTTGCCCGGTTACAAATCTGCACCGCAAAATATCCGACAGTACACCATATGCAATTAACTGATTGAACTTTATAAATCTTAATCTGAACATAGGGTTAGTAAAGAAAATATAAAGAAAAAGGGCCCATTTTAAGAGAAAAGTCAAAAATGCATGTTGGAGCTCACAAATACAGCCATTCATCAACCATTGACCCTTGCCCCCGGTCCATTCCATCCAGTGGTCTACCAGCTCTCTAAACACGCATTCTTCTTCCCTTGCCGACCAAAGACTGCAAAAATCTCTCTTCCAGACACACAAGAAACAACAACATGTCTCTCATGATAGGACCCTGACATTCCAAGCCCTGTATTCTCCAGTTATAACCCAAACATTGCTGGTTCGGAGAAACCATTAGCAGTGAAACCTTACAGAGAGGCCATTACATTAGCAGTGAAACCTTACAGCGCACTACACGTCTTCCCATTTCCCCAATTTCCTCCTGCTCTCCGTCCTTCAGCTTTCACTGCTCCACCCACCGACCCAGACATGTTGAACGGGAAAGAGGGCGTCCACTAAACTACATGTTCGTAAGCAACTGGTTTATCTCAAACTGTGAAGGCAACAGAGCACTTGCTAATTGATTGCCAACAAGCTTTTTGAAATGCTTAAAGATCAAAGTCTTTGTTAGATTTTGGTGGCAGTCAACAGCTGATCTCTAAGCACCAGAATTGGATGTCCATATGAGTGGTAGGCATCAGAGCCTGGAGTTTGGGGGTCTCTTCATTAGCTAGTCCTGGATTTGATGCTGAAGATCAAAACCCAGTCGCAAGTCTGGAAGCTGAAGCACAATGGCTGAAGCCTGGATGCTGGAGGCCTATACAGGAATTCAAAGTACATTTATTATCAAGGTATGATAAATTATACAACCTTGAGATTCATCTGCTTACAGGGAGCCACAAAACAAGAAGCCCGAAAGAACCTAATTTAAAATAAAAAGACCAACACCCAAATGCGCAGAGAGAGAGAAAAACGTATCAAATCACGCAAACGGTAAAAGCAAGCAGCAGCATTCAGAACAAAACTGAGTCTGTGGACATGAAACCCAGAGCAGGCACACAGCCTCAGTTCTTCACACAGCGGGGTAAATCGCTGTGATGTTCGCAGATACAAAGCCTGGGACAGCGGGAGCAGTCTCACAGCATTAGTGCTGCAGAGAGAGGAGTAAACGTCACGGAAGAGCAAGCAGAATCGGCCCGGTCCTGGCCCTCTGCCTTTTCAGTCCAACGGGGCCTGCATTTAAACCGAGTTGGAGGACTGTCAATGTGTGTGGTGTGTAAGGGGGGGGAGGGAGGTCATTTATATAACAGTTGTTTTGTTGCATTCTGTGTTGTTCTGCTGAGCATTGTGATGACACTTGTGAACTGTCCCCAGCGCGCATTAGGGTGTTGGTTGTTAACGCAAATGACACATCTCATTGTATGCTTCAATGTACATGTGATAAGTACATTACTCTGAATCTGTTCATTTTAAGTAGCACCGGTTAATGGTGCCTCCAAGTGGAACACAACCTTGTCATGGATTGGAGTTTGACGTGCCTCAATGACCTGGAGAGCAATGTTGGCTGGTGCTAGGGCTTTTATACTTTAGCTCTGGGTAGGGTCGCCCATGCCGGACAGGTCAAAGGTGTTGTGTATTTAATATTCCAGTAATACCTAAGCAATTTTGTATATGATCATGGTATCCGTCTGTCTCAAAGGACATGGAGTGATAGCAGCACTGGAGTGGCCTCTCCAGGGCACAAGCCAGGTGGAAGATGTGGAGATCCGAGGATGCCTGGGCATCAAGGTCCACCTCTCAGCCTCAGGAAAGCGAAGCAATATGTTTGGCTCCTGCTTGGCTGCAGAGTTGCCAGAAGGATGTTCAGTGAAGTCCAGCCGCCTTAGGGGCTCCGCTCCAGATTTGCTGTCTGGGTTTATTTCCGTAGCCTTCCTCTCTCCTGCGGCCGTCCACAAGGCAGTGGGGTTACTTACCTGTAGCTGGGGATCTGGTTCATGAGCACCAGGGCGTGTCCACACACCGGTGGGCCTGCGTGCTACGTGTGCAGGGGCCAGACCTCCTCCCCGTCCTCTAGTTTAGCCTGAGTCCAAACGGAGTTCAGTTTCCGTGTGCCGCCAGTGAAGAGGCTTGCTGTTGGAGAGGCTTATAATGGCAGGGAGAGACTTGCGCATTCAACTCTCCTTTTCACGAGACTGCTAGCCAGTGGTAGAAGCTGAAAGTGAGAGCGACAAGCACCACCCACTACGCTGCCACACACTGCGTCACTACAACCATTTCTCTCTCACACACACACGCAATCACACACACACACATTTAGAATAAGCATTCTTGTTTGTTGAAATAATTTATTATGAGTTACATATATAAATACATGAATAGCATGTCATCACACTACCATATGCTATGTGCTTAAAGTAAACTCGAAGTTAGACCTGCATTTTGGACTCGTGTCTCCTTCTTTGAATTAGTTTAATAGTTTGAAGTTACAAAACATAACAAAAGAACAGAGGCCAGACTAACAGAGGTCCTCCGGTCCTCCAGGCTCGGGGGTTTAGCTCAGGGCTAACAACCTCGACTGGTAAAACAACATTGTTATGAAAACAGCAATGAAGAATCCTTCTACATTGAGTGTGACGATATTCCTGAGTCTCCGTCCGGAACTTGCATGACTGACTAATGAAAACCAAGACACGATGAAGGAAGCCCTGAACACCACCAGAGACGGAGGATCTTCATTGCTGCCCTCAACACCAGTGGAGTAATGGGCAGTAAGAAAGTAAGGTTAATGGTAGTTGGGATGGAAATAGTTTTGAGCAGTGCTATTTTCAAGATGTACTTGCCACTGGAGAAGAGTTAAGAACAGCCATTACCAGAATACTAAGGTTTAAAGTGGCATTGATAAGGTCATACTGACAATGAATGATATTATAAATGTCCCAACCCTGCTTCAGCTAGCATTTGCCATGTTATTAGCAATATGACACCTGGCATTATTTACGCCTCCCCTGCATGTGCATTTTGAGGGTTCCAGGGATCCTACTTATTGAAATCAATTAAGGAGCATTTTTAGAGCCTCTTAAACTTCTGGATATCATGAACTGCACACTACATTTCAGCACGATATTAACAAAATAATCTATTATTTGTAATGTAAAAGGACGTAGCTCCTGGATAGAACATGAGGGCCAGATCTTGACCTTGCTTTTGAAATGCAGCCCAGTCCTTATGAGAACCTTAATTTAACATTACATTAAGCAAACCATCCATGGTGCTGTGCTCCTTCATCGGACTGTGCCCGATTTCTGTTTTCGAGCCTCTAGAACAGTGCTTGACTCCTGAATGCTTTGGAGTATTGCATACATTTCTGCTCACATCACTATAGGAAGGATATTGAGGCTCTGGAGAGGGTGCAGAAGAGGTTTACCAAGATGCTGCCTGGTTTAGAGGGCATGTGCTATCACAAGAGGCTGGATACACTTGGGTTGTTTTTTCTGGAGTGTCAATGACTGAGGGGAGATCTGATAGAGGTTTATAAGATTATGAGAGGCATAGATAGAGTGGACAGTGAGTATCTGTTTCCCAGGGTTGAAATATCTTTTATCAATTGCCATGCATTGAAAGTGAAAGAGGGTAGGTTCAAAGGAGATGTGGGGGGTAAACTTTTTACTGAGAGAGTGGAGGATGCCTGGAATGCACTCCCTGGTATGGTGGTGGAGGCAAATATGTTAGAGGCTTTTAACAGACATTTAGATAGGCACATGAATGTGAGGAAGATGGAGGGATATGGACATTGTATAGGTAGGAGGGATTATTGTTTGGGAATTTCTGATTTGCTTTTTAGCTGGTCAGCACAACATTGTGGGCCGAATGGCCTGTTCCTGTGCTGTACTGTTCTGTGTTCTAAGAGTGATGTCAGAAGAAGCATGTTACTTCTAAAGACTGACATAACTACATTGGTTCTGATATTGAAAAATAAAATTTGAGTTGCTTATAGGGTTTTTAGATGGGAAGTGTGGCACTGCAGTAGCATTTCACTTTGCCATGTTTGGAGAGAAGAAATGTGTTGATAGTTTTTGTTGGCTTTCTCCTGAAGCTGCTTGATGGAGCTGCCCTCCCCTACGTTGGCGAGTCGCCCACTCTTTGGCAAGATTCTAAATATCATTGAGCATCAGTCCGTGAAGGGTATCAAAGGCAAATTTTGCAGTCGTGCGATGGCCTTTCGTGGAACTTTCTAACAGAGGTCGATAGATGATGCAAGTGTTGTAGCTCTGAGCGGCTTCCCTTCACAGGGGAAACACCGCCTGTTGTACTGTCCTACTTACTGCCCTCTTAATAATCAACTAAATTAGATTGATTGGGGATCTTCACAGTTTTCGAAGCATAGAGAATGTAGCTGGCTAGCTGTCTACAGAATGCGCAGTTTGTTCTAGTATGTTCCAGAGTGGGTCTTCCAATGTAAGAGTGGACAGTGTGCATCTGTTAAGCTTTAAGAAATTCCTTTCAGCGTATATCATATCTTCTCAATTCTCCCAAGGTAACTGGTGTCAGAAAGATTTACCATGTGTCTGTAATAATTACCTAAATGGGAGTGGTTTAAAAATCATGTTATTCAACCCAAAGACCAGAGCTAATTCCACAGAACTTAGTTCAAGTTTTCTTTCGAAAGCAACGGAAATTCTAGTTGATCACTTTAATTTCTTGTATTGTGCAATGCAAAGGAAATGGCTCATTGTAACTGATCAGCCTTGCTTTGCTGACACAGTTTGGTTCCCCAAAAAAACCCCTTGAAACATTGATTTACATTCTACACGTAGTCGATTGTCACTGAAGTGAGAAATGGCGAATATACTGAGAGTGACAACTTAAAACAGGGGTTCAGCTCCTTAAATGAATGCAAACAACCATTGCTGTAGAGACTGAGTGTCAGTACTGAGACTACTTAAACAGTCTAACTGGACTTGATTTACTTTCAAAACTTTTGCTGGCATTGCATTGATTAAATCTATTCAAATTCTCTTCAACACTAACACCACAAAGATAGGGTGGAGGAAAAAGCATCTTCTATGTTATTATTTTTAGAGGAAAATTGGCTGTCTTCAGTCCTATATATACATACACAGTGACCACTTTGTTAGGTATGTACCTAATAGAGTGGACACTGAGTGTATGCTCATGGTCTTCTGCTGCTGTAGCCCATCCACTTCAAGGTTCAAGATGCTCTTCTGCACACCACTGTTGCAACATGTGTTTATTTAAATTACTGTCGCCTTCTTGTCAGCTTGAACCCATCAATTCTCCTCTGATCTCTCTCATTTACAAGATGTTTTTTTTTCCCCACAGAACTGCCACTTCCTAGATATTTCGTTTCTCACATCATCCTCCATAGACTGCTGTCTGTGAAAATTCCAGGAGATCAGCAGTTTCTGAGATACTCAAACCACCCCGTCTGGCACCAGCAAACATTCCACGGTCAAAGTCACTTAGATCACATTTCTTCCCCATTCTGATGTTTGCTCTGACCAACAACTGAACCTCTTGACCATGTCTGCATGCTTTACTGCATTGAGTTGTTGCCACATGATTTGCCGATTAGATACCTGCATTAACGGGCGGGTGTAAAGTGGCCACTGAGTGTATATGCTGTATAAATATTGTTATCACATTAGGGGAGCTTTTTGTACACCAAATAGCTGATGTGATTTTTAAATTACAATAGTGACTGTGCTTAAAATTGACCATAAGTTATCTGGGGACGTCTAAAAGGAGTTATGTAAATGCAGAACAAGTCTCCCGGTTCAAGTGACCCATGATGTTATGTTTTCACTTCCTTCCAGGAACACCAGGTGCTCCAGTTTCCTCCTGCATCTCAAAGACATGGTGCTTGTTGATTATTTAGCCACTGTAAATTGCCCCGCGTGTAGGTATGTGGCACTTTCGGGGGTGGTGGGGGTGGAGGGAGCTGATGGGAATTTGAGAGGAGCCAGACAGGTCTTGATTGTCGGTATGGACTCAGTGGGCTGAAGGGTTTGCCGCCTCGACTCACTCGTCTCTGTTCCAGTAACTTGCCCGCGGCTGTATTTGCAAACCCTCGAAAATAATGACTCACCGAGGGACCCCCCCCCCCCACCCCCCACCACACTCTGAGCTGAATATCATTGTCAGCTTCCCAAACAACTGCAGATCACAACGTGGTGAATGTTTCTGGTTGGTTCACAGTGAAAGAAACTGTGTACTAATAAGTCAATAAATAAAGCAATCTGTTGAACTTGGGAATACTCAGCTACGACTGAAACATATTTCAGTTCCTTGGACTATCAATCTAATGGCTTTTCTGTCTGACAATTTAGGACCAGTTTCATTCTGTAACCCAATGCCCACCAGGATTAAAGCTACCCAAGCTCATCACACCGAGATTATATGCATTTTTATTCCACAGACTAGCTTGTTTTTAAACCCAGTTTCATATAGCTTTTTTAAACAAATATTTGCATTGAGCAACTGTGCAGCAGTTGTTAAATATATTTTATTAAAATAGTTAATTTGAAAGGTCTATCCCGTACAGTTTTCATTGTTTCTATTCAATAGGAAATGCAATGAGAGCTTCTTGGATCCCTATTTTTATGTCACCTGTGTCAATGAATTAGAAAATTAAGAGCTACTGTTTCCTATAATTGTCAAGATAATTCTAGCCTCCGAGATGTGCCTTCTGACGTTCACATGAGACTTTTTACTCCCATTGTGACGATCTTGCTGGATAATAACCCAGGATTAATTGGGGAGCAATTACCAAGGCATTCTGTACACAACTTTTTCTTTTGCGCCTGGAACTATGAATGGGCGTGTGAGGATTTATTTACAACAGTGCTCAGTTTCCATTTATGTGCTGTTGTGTTGCAGTCTTGCTCTTAATTGGTCACAAGTAAGGTAACAATTTTAAATGCCACCTCTCGCCCAAGCTGATGTAGTTTGGATGATTCAACACTGGGCTAAGCACATGAAGCTCTCAACTGACCCTCGAAAGGGGTGTTTCAAAATCGTCAACAGGTGTAAATAAGTTATTGTCAAACATGGATTTCCAGTTCCTGATTTCTGTTTGCTTAGAAGAAATAGTTTAAGAGGCTGAATTCTTTTGCAACATTACCTGCCTGTTGTTACTTTGATGGTTCAGTGACACATGTTCTTCTGAAGATTTTCTTCATGTACGTAAATCCAAAACCGATTCCTGAATCGTTTGCCTGTTCACTAATTGCCTCTTTGTGTTGATTTGTCTCATATCCTAACTCATTTCTTAAAGCTCTCTAATGATCTGGTGGTGGCATCCGTCGGTCTTGAGAGACCATGGATCTGCACTTGGAGTTTCCAGGGTGCAGGCCTGGACAGGGTTGTATGGGAGACCAGCAGTTGCCCAAGCTGCAGGCCTTCCCCTCTCCACGCCACCGATGTTGTCCAAGGGAAGGGCACTAGGACCCATGCAGCTAATGATCTAAAGACCAAATAATAATCCTGGTTTTTTGTTTTATCACTGTTTGAAAACTCGGAGAACTGAAGGCTCTGGGAAACTGACAAAAGGGAGTTTGAGGCCTCGGGCCAATTGGCCATGATTTTATTGACCAGTAGGGCAGGATTGAGGGGCCAGCTGGCTTGTGACTGATTTCGTTGATGATGTAGGCTCTTGCAAACAAAATAATGTAAGGCATTTTATGTTTAAGAAAAACTATAACAACTCATTTATTGTACTCCCACTGAGCACAAAAAGTGAGATAACAGAACTTCACATACCTACGTCATCACGTCAGACTGGCCTCTTAAAGTGAACCTGAACTCAATGTTGGTGGTTGTGAATTATGTATGTTTCCACCAATTTCATTTGTATAGAGGACCCTTCATGCAAGGATTTCTATCATAAGATATAGAAGTAGAATTAGGCCATTCAGCCCATCAAGTCTGCTCCACCATTCCATCATGACTGATCCCTCACAAACCTTCTCCTTGTAACCCTGACTAATCAAGAAATTAATCAACATTCGCTTTAAATATAGCCAAAGACTTAGCCTCCACAGCTGCCTGTAGCAATGAATTCCACAGATTTGCCACCCTCTGGTTAAAGAATTTCTTCTTCATCTCTGTTCTAAGGGGACATCCCTCTGTTCTCAGGCTATCCACTCTGGTCCTAGAATCCCCCACTATTGGAAACATCCTCTCCACATCCACTCTATCTAGGCATTTCAATATTCAATAGGTTTCAATGAGATTCCTCCTCCCCTCCCCTTCATTCTTCTAAACTCCAGCGAGTAAAGTTCCAGAGTCATCAAATGCTCCTCATACATTAACCCTTTCATTCTCAGAATCATTCCCATGAACCTCCCCTGCAGCCTTTCCAATGCCAGCGCATCATCTTTTAGATAAGGGGCCCAAAACTGCTCACAGTACTCCAAGTACTGTTAAAGTTCCTTATAAAGCATTAGCATTATATTAAATATTAAAATTGTAAAGTTCTACTGTTTACTGTTAAATAGAAAGATATTCATTTATGGGTAGGGGAGGGTGTTTACTATCTTTCTACTGACTTATGCCTATCATTTTGTTGTATAGCTTCTCTGTATCTAAATGGTTAAATCATCTCATTTAGAGAAGGACAGGTTGGTTTGTGCTGAATCTAGTTGATACCATAACAGTGGTACTATGATTGGCCCCAAGCCCCCTGGGTAAAGGATGAGGAATTCCTGATTTCAATTGCAATCCCTCTTTGCCAGCCAGTGATGTAGTGGCACAGAACTTTGAGGTGAGTGGTCCCGGGTTCAAATCCGGTCAGCTCTTTGCACGCTTTCCATCTGTGCTCGGCCTTGTAAAACGGGCAAATGCTAAGGAAACGCCAAGGTTGCTACCCAAGGCGTGGAAAATGGAAAAGGAATCACTGTCTCGTGCTTAAATAGAGGGAAATGGGCAGTTTGAAAGAAAAAGAACACAGGAGGGGTTGGGGTGAAGATGAAGAAACAATCAGAAAAGGGTTAAATCAAACAGCAAGGGGGGAGGTGAGGATTCAGTGTTCCCCAGTTGTAGGGCAGTATTCTCAGCTTAGGGAGCACGTGTACGATTACACTAGTAATTAATAAAGGTGACAGATGCTTGCACTCGCACAGTGCAATGGGACTGCGACATCTGTCACCTAATTTGCAGTTGAGGTAAACGTGGTTACTTAATCGACTTTATTAACTCTCTCAAAGCAGGATATTTATTATGCCTGACCCTCTTTTCATTAATAAATGCATTAAATCAGTTGCCATCCCTTGCTCTATTTGCACCTTTTCTCAGTGCCCTTACGCTATGAAAATAGTCTTTGTGCACGCCTTTACAACTTTCTTAAGCCTTCCTAATTTGTTGCTATAGATTTCACAAGAGAATGGACAGGAGAAATAAGGCTCCAAAGAGGATCTGTTGACTAGAAAGAATGTACATTTCTGGTTCTGGGTGTGAGCTTTTGTTTTGTTGGGCAAAATCTGCAGCCATGTTAATTTGAGCGTGCGAATTAGGAGCAGATGTTACCCTCGGCCCCTCAAGCCTGCTCCGGTATTCAATAAGATCATGGTCAATCTGAGTACAAAATCAGTTCTGCATTTCAGTAATCTTTAAATTCCACTCCCCCCCGCCCCGCCACACACACCCGACACTTGCTTCCCAAGAATCTATTTTCCTCCCTCGTAAAAATATCTCGGGCAGCGTGGAAATGCACAGCGCTGGTGACCCCCGGTTCAATTCCCACCTCCATTCTCGATGTGACCGCGTGGGTCTCCTCTGGGTGCACTGGTTTGTCCCGCATCCCAAAGACGAGCGGGTTAGTAGGTTAATTGGTCACATGGGTGTAACTGGGTAGTACGGGCTTGCCCCAGAAGGGCCTGTTACTGTGCCGTGTCTCTAAATAAAAATAGTAAAAATGCTTCTGTCCCATGCAGAGGCGAAGTGACAAAGATACATGACCTTAATAAAAAAAATTACCTAATGTCTGCATATAATGGGTGACTCTTTAATTTTAAATAGTAACTCCTAGTTCTAGATTCTCCCACAAGAACATCCCATCCAGCATTGACTAGATGGGCTGAAGGGCTTGTTTCTAAGCTGTAATGCTCTAATCTGGGGAACCCTTGTTTAATGGTATTGGTCAATGGCATAAAAAAGGTTGGGAATGCCTGCTCTGAGAGGAAACATCACGTTCATCCCATCAGGACCTCCAAGGATCTTATATCTTTTAGTCTTTTAATTGTCACTGTTCCTTTTCTTTAAAATTAGGAATCTTTATCTGCTTACCTTTTCCTACAAGACAAGCCATCCATTCCAATTATCAGCCCAGTAAGCCTCTGTTCAACTGCTTCCCATGCATTCAAATCTTCCCTCGCCAAATATTCTTGTATTGAACAGAACTCTCCATCTAGGTGCAGTGGCCACTTTATTTGGTTTCCCCTGTACCTAATAAAGTGGCAACTGAGAGTGTGGACGTAGTCTTCTGTTGTTGTATCCGATCCACTTCAAGGTTTGACATATTGTACATTCAGAGATGCTCTTCTGCACACCACTGTTGTAACGCGGTTATTTGAGTTACTGTCACCTTCCAGTTTGAACCAGTTTGACCATTCTCCACTAACTTCTCTCATTAATAAGGTATTTTCACCCACTGAAATGCCCCCCATTTTATGTATTTTTTTTTCTTTTTCACACCATTCTCTGTAAATTCCAGAGATTGTGTATGAAAATCCCAGCAGATCATCAGTTTCTGAGATACTCAAATTAACCTGTCTGGCACCAACCATCATTCCACAGTCAAAGTCACTAGCATCACATTTCTTCCCCATTCTGATGTTTGGTCTGAACAACAACTGAACTCCTTGACCACGTCCACATGCTTTAATGCATTGAGTTGATAGCTGAATTAACAAGCAGGTGTACAGGTGTACCTTATAAAGTGGCCACTGAGTGTATGGTCTCATCAGTGCTTGGTAAAACTGGAGTGTAATATTTACTCTTGGATACTTCTCCTTCTGCAATAAACAATAAGATTCTGCCGGTCGCTCACCTGGGCATTCAGCTCCCTCTGCATCTTTGCAACCTCTCTTTCTGTCCCCCGCGACAAAACACACAATTCCTACATAATGCTGCTTTTCCAGATCTTTGCTCGTGGACTTAACCTGCCCTTGTCACTTTGGTGGTCATCTTCAAAACAGTACAAAACCAGAGCTGAGAAATATGAATGAGATAACCTATCACTGTAAGACCGTAACTTATAGGAGCAGAATTCGGCCATTTGGCCCATTGAGTCTCCTCCACTATTCATCATGGCTGATTCATTATCCATCTCGCCCCTATCTTTTGCCTTTTCCTGTATCCCTTCATGCCCTGACTAATCAAGAATCTTTTAATCTCAGCTTCAAACATAAATAAAGATTTGGCCTCCACAGCTGCCTGTAGCAATGAATTCCACAGATTCACCACCCTCTGGCTACAGAAATTCCTCCTCATCTCCGTTCTAAAAGGATGCCTCTCTAATCTGAGGCTGTGTCCTCTGGTCCTAGACTCTCCCACCATAGGAAGCATCCTCTCCACATCCACTCTATCAAGGCCTTTCCCCATTCGGTAGGTTTCAATTAGGTCTCCCCTCACTTTTCTGAATTCTAGTGAGTATAGGTTTAGACACATCAAAAGCTATTCATATGTCACTTGTTGGTTGAAGTAGAAATGTTCAGAACATTGCCAATTCAGAGTTAATGAAATGAGGTCTTCAGTGTTCCACTTGAACCAAAGGGAGAAGGTGATTAGATCTCAATTTGAAAGATATGATTTTCACTTGGGGTGCTGGGGTGAAGATGCATCTCTACCAAAGGAGGTGTGAGGTGCTCCTTCCCTCCACTAGCCTGCAGGTCACCCTTGGGCAAGGTGTAGCACCTGCTTAGCTCCATGATCAGGGTCACATGAAGCCATGGGAGCAGGTGGTGGACGGTCGTATGAGCAGCCGGTGCATATCACAAGTCCTGGTTATGCGACCACTGACACCAGGCAGGCAATCTCTGAAGAGTATTGATAATGGCTGGGGTCACCCGTCTTGTAAAGACACTGCCAGAAGAAGGTAATGGAAAACCACTTGTGTAGAAAAATTTGCCAAGAACAATCTTGATCATGGACAGACCTTGATTGCCTCTGTCTTACCACGTGGCACATAATGAACAAATGAACAATTTTCACATTATTGCTGCCACCGAGAGTGTTGGAGATCCCATTTTTTTTTACCAGCCATATGATGCAAGAAGAGTATCTGATGAAACTGACCTGACTTTGTGGACTAAGTATAAATTGGCCAAAATATCTCGAATAGCTGTTCTGCCATTGAAGTAATCCCTCACTGCTGTACTACAAAGGCTGATGTATGATTTTAATTGGCAGATGGAGAGAGACATGGCAACAAGGCAAGGAATTTCGAAGATGGAGGTGGGACACTAGATCACCCGGAGCAACAAGCAGTCTGCTGCAGGAAACTCAGCGGTTCGAGCAGCCTTTGTGGGAGGAAAAGGAACTGTCAACGTTTCAGGTTGAAACCCTGTATCAGGACTCGTGTTCAGTCTCAGCAATTACTTTCCTCTGCCAGATGTTGCTCAAGCCGCTGAGTTCCTCCAACAGATTGTGTTTGCTCCAGGTTCCAGCATCTGTTGTCTCTTGTGTCTCCAAAATCATAGAGCAACTTAATGACCCGAAACCTTTCTGTTGGAAGATCAACTACCCGAAATATCAATTCTCTCTTTCTTCACAGCTGCTACCAGATCTGCCCAGTGTCTCCAGCATTTCTGTTATTTGCAATATTTTGCTTTTAATTGATCATAAAAACATAGCGCCACATTGTCTAACAATCATCCTGCACTGAAACAGGCAGCTTGATCCAACTGGTCATGCCGACCAAGGTTCCCCACCCAAGATAATCCTATCTGACAGCATTTTGTACATATCCCTCTAAACCAGGGGTCCCCAAGCTGGGGTCCACGGACCCCTCGGTTAATAGTAGGGGTCCATATCACAAAAAGTGCAGGGAACCCCTATTCTAAACCTTTCCAATGCATATACCCGTCTAACTACCTTTCAAACGTTGTTATGGTACTTGCTTCAACCACTTACTGCAGCAGCTGATCTACATGGATAATATCCCTTGTGTAAAAGGTTGCCCCTCATCTTCAACCTATGCCCTCTGATTCTTGGTACCCCAGTTCTGGAGAGAATTCACTCCATCTAGGTAACCAAGGAAATCTAACCTTTTTTTTTAACTTTATCTTCCCTGAAGGTATCAACTTCTTACTGGGCAACACATCACTATCATCATCATGTATTGTGTTGTATGACATGGCTGATCACGGTCTCAAGACCATGATTGTTTTTGGCAAAATTTTCTATGGAAGTGGTTTGCCATTGCCTTCTTCTGGGCAGTGCCTTTACAAGATAGGTGCCCCCAGCCATTATCAATATTTTCAGGGATTGTCTGCCTGGCGTCAGTGGTATCATAATCAGGACTTGTGTTATCTATTAGGCTTCACGTGACCCTGATTGGGGGGCTAAACAGGTGCCCAAGGGTGACCTGCATGCTAGCAGAGGGAAGGAGCACGTTACACCTCCTTTGGTAGAGATATATCTCCACCCCGTCACCCACGGGCAGTAAATGTTGGCAAACCACTTGCCTGTTGAGAGTTGCCAGGTCACTTGAAGATGAAGAAGAGACCTGACATTTGCAAGCAATTCGTAGGACAGTGAATGTGATTTGACAAAACAGCGTGAGTTTAATATTCTCGCTCTCTCCAACTCAGCAGTAATAAAACTAATTGGAGTTTTTAACACTCCATCTTAAAGTTATTTTGAACTCCATGGAGCATGTGGGGATCTTCGGATATCCAGGCAATCCTTCTTTCTTCCTTCTTTCTTTCTTTCTTTCTTTTTTTTTCTTTTTTCTTTTCTTTTAGACAGGGATGTAAGGGGGAAGGGTTAAGGGGAGGGAGGAGGGCTAACATTAATTTTCATTACTCTATTATTTTATTCATTGTATGCAATTCTCTTAAAAATTTAATAAAAAATATATTAAAAAAAACACTCCATCCTGAGATCAAACAGCCTGACCCAGACAAAGAATGGAACAGGAGACCCATGGTATGCCACATTGGGAAATACATCACTCACCATCTTGCTGAATGTGCCTCACGTTATTTATGTACAATAAGTTGCACATAATGAAGTTTGGTCTCAAATCTGTATGCATATGTTAATCTTAATGCAAATTTAAATGATGAAGATTCCTGAATGATAACAGACCTTCAGGGAATCTCAGGGCACCTTATTAACTGCTTGTGTTGCTGCCCACACCCTTTGCAGCTCGGGCATTGGGTCCCCTTGTTGTTGTTGTGCCTTTTCACGCCCCGTGGCACATCGGGCAGCATTTTCCTTTGCCGTCTCCTTAACAGTTGTCTGTTTTTTTCGAGGCTGAGTTGCTAGTTCAACGCTCAACCCAGCAGGGATGGGAAGCGTGTGAGAGGCCGGCTGGATTGCATTCACCTCGAAGTCCAGTGCTTATGGCTCTGCACCACCAGCTGGCTATGGGGTCCCCTTGGAAAGGTGCTTTTCGTTTCCTGTTTTGATCCCATTACGTTAAACACCTCTTATTTGCTAAAATTATTCAGATTCAGAGAAGAAGATGAGTATTAGAAGGAAGAGGGTTTGGAAGATGAATTATTGCAGCTTAGATTTGGATTTTCAGATTAGCATATATATATATGTTTCATTATGTGCCATGTCATATGACGTGGGCGATCATAGCCTTTCCTTGACCATGATTGTTCTTGACAAATTTTTCTACCAAAGTGGTTTGCCTTTGCTTTCTTCTGGGCAGTGTCTTTACAAGATGGGTGACCCCAGCCATTATCAATGCTCTTCAGAGATTGTCTGCCTGGTGTCCGTTGTCACATAACCAGGACTTGGGATATGCACCAGCTGCTCGTACAACCATCCACCACCTTCTCCCATGGCTTCACGTGAGCCTGACTGGGGGGCTAAGCAGGTGCTACACCTTGCCCAAGGGTGACCTGCAGGCTAGCGAAGGGAAGGAGCACCTTTGGTAGAAATGTATCTCTACCTGGCCACCCAGTGCCTTGAAAAAGTACTCAGCCCATGACCCTTTATTCATGTAAACGTGTTTTACAACCATGGATTTTGATCAATTTAACTGAAAATTCTTACTTGTGAATAACATGCTCCTTTTTATCCCACAGGAAGAATGAAAACTGTAAATTGTAAAGCATGAAAACCTAAAAATTCAAAAATTAAAATGTCAGCAGTTCAAAAGTATTCATCTCCCTTTGCTCAGTACTTAGTTGAACCATATCTCACAGCTATGATAGACAATAATCTTTTTGGATGAGGATTGCACAACGTGTTGGAGTAAGATTTGCCCATTCCTCCTTACAAAATTGTTCAAGCTGTTCCTGGTAGGCTGGGGAATGGTGGTGGACAGATGGACAGATATCTTGAGGTCTTGCCAGAGATATTTGATGGGGTTAAGGTCAGCACTCTGACTACACCACTCAAGAACATCAACTTTCTTCATTAGAAGCCGATCCATGGTCGCTCTGTCAGTGTGCTTTGGGTCGTTGTCCTACTGAAGACGAACTTCCTGCCCGGTTTAAACTTTCTGCCAGAGGTTAGCAGCACTTTTTCCAGGGTCTCCTATTATTTAGCAGCATTCATCTTCCCATCAATCCTGACTGGATTCTGAAAAGCAACCCATTAGCATGATGCCACTACCACCATACTTTACAGTAGGGATGGTGTCACCGGCTGACGCACAGTATTAGATTTATGCCACTCGTACCGCTTAGCAACAACCTGGCACTCAACGTTAGTAAGACGGAAGAGCTGATTGTGGACTTCAGGAAGGGTAAGAGGAAGGAACACATACCTATCCTCATAGAGGGATCAGGAGTGGAGAGAGTGAGCAGCTTCAAGTTCCTAGGTGTCAAGATCTCTGTGGATCTAACCTGGTCCCAACACATCGATGTAGTTATAAAGAAGGCAAGATAGTGGCTATACTTTATTAGGAGTTTGAAGAGATTTGGCATGCCAACAAATACACTCAGAAACTTCTATAGTTGTACTGTGGAGAGCATTCTAACAGGCTGCATCACTGTCTGATATTGGGGGGGTGGGGGCTACTGCATAGGACCGAAAGAAGCTGCAGAGGGTTGTAAATCTAGTCAGCTCCATCTTGGGCACTAGCCTACAAAGTATCCAGGACATATTTAGGGAGTGGTGTCTCAGAAAGGCAGCGTCCATTATTAACACCATCAGCACTCAGGGCATGCCCTTTTCTCACTGTTACCATCAGGTAGGAGGTACAGAAGCCTGAAGGCACACACTCAGCGATTCAGGAACAGCTTCTTCCCCTCTGCCATCTGATTCCTAAATGGACATTGAAGCTTTGGGCACGACCTCACTTTTTTTTAATACACAGTATTTCTGTTTTTGCACGCTTTTTTAATCTATTCAATATACATAATTGATTTATTTGTTTATTTATTATTTTTCCTCTTCTATATTATGTATTGCATTGAACTGCTGCTGCTAAGTTAACAAATTTAGTTAACTAAGTTAACACATCACATGCAAGTGATAATAAACCTGATTGTGATTCTGAAGTGCACAGCTGTGTGATTGGCCCACTGTTCTACTTGCTTTGCATTTATGACTGTGTGGCTCCAATGCCATATTCAAATTTGCTGAGGAACCCCTGTCGTAAGCCAGATCAAAGCTGGTGACATATCAGTGTATAGGAGTGTGGTGAACTACATATACCTGTCTGGACACGCCCCCCCCCCCCGCTGACTGCTCCTGCGGCTCCTCCCACTGACCATGGCTCCTCCCACAGACCCCGGTATAAAGGCGATTGGAGACACAGCCCCGGCCCTCATTCTCCAGGATGTAGTGTGGTGGTCACTTGCTGCTTGTTCTTTCTTCCAGCCAATAAAAGCCGATATCTCGCCTCACGTCTCCGAGAGTTATTGATGGTGCATCAATGAGGGGGATTGAAAATCTGGCTGCGAGGTGCCAGCCTCTTTCTCACTGTCAGCAAGACCAAGGAGCTGATTATTGACTTCAGGAGAAGGAAAGCAGAGGTCCATGAGTCAGTCCTCATTGGAGGATCAGAGGTGGAGAGGGTCAGCAACCGGTGTTTTCATCTCAGAAGTCCCGTCCTAGGCCCAGCGTGTGAGTGCAATTATGAAGAAAGCATGGCAGCACATCTACTTCAAAACTTTAACAAACTTCTAAAGATATGTAGCGGAGAGTATATTGACTGGCTGCATCACAGCCCGGTGTGGAAACACCAATGCCCTTCTATGGAAAATCTCACAGAACGTAGTGCATGTGGCCCAGTTTATCGCGAGTAAAGCCTTCCCCACCAGCGAGCACATCCACATGAAACACCGTCACAGGAAAGCAGCAGCCATCATCTGGGACCCCCACCACGCAGGTCACGCTCTCTTCTCCTTGCTGCCATCAGGAAGAAGGAACGGGAGGCTCAGGACTCACATCACCAGGTTCAGGAACAGTTATTACCCCACAACCATCAGGCTCCTGACCAATGGGGATACTTCACACAGCTTCATTTGCCCCATCAGTGAAATGTTCCCACAACCTATGAATTTGCTTTCATCTCATGTTCTCTATATTTATTGTTTTACTTATTATTCTTATGTCATTCTTTTTGTATTTCCGCATTGGTTGAATGCCCAAGTTGGTGCAGTCTTTCATTGATTTGATTCTGGTTATTAACTTGTTATGGACTTCAGGTTCATTAATTTATTATCAAAGCATACAACTCCGAAATTCTTTTTCTCCAGGTAGCCATGAAACCGAGAAAGAAAAGAAACGATCATCAACCCCCAAATCCCATTTCCCCACACAAAAAAATGAGAAAGATCAGGCGGAAAACACATAATATAAAAGAACTATAAGACTGGAAAAAAGTGTATAGTCCAAGTCCACATCCAAAGCACAGAAAACCTAAGCAACACTCTTTGGGCACAGTGACAGGCTCCCCCCTCTCCATAGCAGTGCAATCAAAAGGCTTTATTGAGTATGTCTGTGGAATGCTCTGAGTGTGGGTATATTTAAGGTGGAAGTTTCCTGATCAGCCAGGGCTTCCAAAGATATGGCAAGAAGGTAGGTGTATCGTGTTGGGTGGGATCCATTGATTAGCTATGATGGAATGGCGGAGCAGACTCGATGGGCTGAATGGCCTAATTCTGTTCGTATGTCCTAAGGTCTTATGCAAGAAAATGAATCTCAGAGTTGTATATGATGACCTATATATACTTTGATGATAAATTTAATTTGAACTTTGAAGTATTAGTATTGGTGAGCTTTCTTGGCAATGATATCATTGCATGCTTGCATTACTTAAATGTTGATTATTTTGTGTAAACCATTACGCCATATTGTTTAAGGCATTTTAAGGCTATGCTATCAATGGTTCATATACACAGTGCCACTTTATTAGGTGCACCTCCTCATTAATGCAAATAACTAATCGGCTAATAATGTGGCAGCAACTCAATGCATAAAAGCATGCAGACATGGTCATGAGGTTCAATTGTGTTCAGACCAAACGTAAGAATAGGGAAGAAATATTGTCTAATGGACTTTGAGTGTGGAATGGCGTGGTTTGAGTATCTCAGAACCTGCTGATCTCCTGGGATTTTCATGCACACCAGTCTCTAGAGTTTACAGAGAATGGCGTGAAAAACAAATAAAAAGAACATCCAGTAAGCGGCAGTTCTGTGGGTGAAAACGCCTTGTTAATGAGAGAGGAGAGAGGAGAATGGCCAGACCTGGTTAGAGCTGCCAGGAAGGTGACAAGAATTCAAAAAAAACGTGCGTTACAACAGTGGTGTGCAGAAGGACATCTCTGAACGTACCACACATTGAACCTTCAAGTGGATGGGCTACAGCAGCAGACGACAACATGGGATTCCACTCCTGTAACTAATAAAGTGGTCGCTGAGTGTAGAATTTGAGGTTATAAAGAAGTGTGCTTGAAAGTCAAGTGATTTGATTGTACACATGGCCATTTATTATCATTCCACTAGCTTGTCTGAAGCACTTGACTCATGTAGGCTGACTGCAATTCGTAAGTGATTCTTTACTGTTGAAAGCAAAAGGGGTTCAGCTTATAGTTACAGAAAACAGGGTCAATCAAAAGGGTGGTGTTAAGTGAGAAAATTTGTAGTCCACCTGGCCAGTTGCTGGTTAATGGGCTGAAAGAGTCGCCATTGGAATTTTCAGCAATAAAATGCCTTCATCTTCAAGCTGACACTGGGAGCAGCATAGCCTGTGATTTATATCTCAGTAATAACGGTTTGATATGGCAGATTTATTGCTGGTGCAATGTTCCTCTAGGTTTCGGTACATAAAGTCAAGTAAAACCAGACCAAGTTTTGTGAACCTGCTAGCACTCAAGGAGTCTCGTTACACAGGGTGTTTCTGCACAAATCTTTATTGTCTTTCAGGAATGAAAAGTGTAGTAGCTCAAGTTACATTAATCAATGTTATAGTTACCATGTTATTACACAGGGTGGCTACAGGATCCTTGCTTTTTTAATGTTCTTGGTGGCCATTTTATTAGGTACACCTCTACTGCTCGTTAATGGAAATATCTTATCAGCCAATCATGTGGCAGCAACTCAATCAGGTTCAAATTCAAGTTTATTATCATTCAACTGTTTTCGTGTATACTGCCAAATGAAACAAGATGCACAATGAGGTACATATCGCTCACTCACTCACTCACACTCTCTCTCACACACACACACCACCCCCCCCGTCCCTCAAATAATAAGCGGCGTTTATGACACAAGTTACAAAGTAGACAGCATAATGCGACTGGTGCTTCATGTATGATGAGACCTGGGTGGCAGTGTGGGAAGAAGCTGTTTTCCATCCTAACAGACCTTGTCCTAATGTTGTGGAACCTCCTGTCCAACGGTAGGGGTCCAAGAGATTGTCAATGATCTGTGTAACAATGCTAAGGGCCAATGCACGCTGACCTGGTCAAGAGTTTCACTTATTTTTCAAATGAATATCAGCATTTAATAAATGTAAGCTAGGTGACATTGACCATGGAATGATTGTTGGTGCCAGATGGGGTGGTTTGAGTATCTCAGAAACTGCTGATCTCCTGGGATTTTCACGCACGACTGTCTCTAAAGAGAATGGTGTGAAAAGTAAAGAGCAGTTCTGTGGGTGAAAATGCCTTATTAATGAGGGAGATCAGAGGAGAACGGCCAGACTGGTTCAAGCTGACAGGAAGGCGACAGTAACTCAAATAAACACATGTAACAACAGTGATGTGCAGAAGAGCATCTCTGAATGCACAGCACATCGAACCTTGAAGTGGATGGGCTACAGAAGCAGAAGACCACAACCATATGCTCAGTGGCAATTTTATTGAGAAGTTCCTAATAAAGTGGCCACTGAGTGTAGTCGGCTTCTGACATCACTATCTGTCTGTTGCAGGACCAAGGTTCTCTGTGAACTGCATTCAACTGACACCTTCTGCATCCATTCTTAACATGCTATCTTCATTGGATGTTATTTCACTCTGGGTATTATTTACGCAGAACCCTTGTATCTATACACTGCCTGGGATAACAGAGGGCGACTGGCAATGGTTCTGTTCTTCTTGGATCAGGCTACTGTAATGAAATTGTCTCTTTGGACATTACCTATACTCATGCCCTTCTACAGATGTGCAGTGGAGAGCACCCTAACAAGATGCATTACTGCACGGTGCATAAACTGCACTGGTGTGGACAGGAAGACTCTGCAACGTGTGGTCTAAACTGTCCCATGCTTCACTGGCATCAGCCTACCAGTATATACAAAAAGGTCAGTAGTATCATGGCGGATCCCACCCACCCTGCTCATGGACTGTTTTCCCCACTCCCATCAGCGGGAGGCTGTATAGCATCCATGACAGGACCACCAGACTGAAAAATGGTTACTTTCCCCAATTAGTAAGGCTGATCAACACCTCCACCCATGAACCCACCCCCTCACAACCCCCACCACCACCATTTCTTGTCAGAGTCACCTTACATACAGATGTCCCTGTGCCTTGCGCCAATTTATGGACATACAATCTATGTATATAAGCTAGCTTAAGTATTTGTATTTATGGTGTTTTTAATTATGATTGTTTTATTTAACTTACTTTTTTCCTTTCTGTGCTGCATTGGCTCCAAACTAACAATTGTTTTGTTTATCTTTACACTTGTAATAATATTTTAAAAATCTTCAATCTTTTTTCAGGTTCTGTGAGTATGACAAGTTGGGAACAACCTTGTGTGAGTTTATAACAGAGTTGAGGTTTAGATTTATTTATCACACTTAACCAGGGTTATTTCTTTCTTTTTTACTATTTGCAAGATTTGTCCTCTTGTTGTACATTGGAGGTTTGTCAGTCTCTCTTTAGAACACAGAACATAGAACATAGAACAGTACAGCACAGTACAGGCCCTTCAGCCCACAATGTTGTGCCGACCCTCAAACCCTGCCTCCCATATAACCCCCTACCTTAAATTCCTCCATATACCTGTCTAGTAGTCTCTTAAACTTCACTAGTGTATCTGCCTCCACCACTGACTCAGGCAGTGCATTCCACGCACCAACCACTCTCTGAGTGAAAAACCTTCCTCTAATATCCCCCTTGAACTTCCCTCCCCTTACCTTAAAGCCATGTCCTCTTGTACTGAGCAGTGGTGCCCTGGGGAAGAGGCGCTGGCTGTCCACTCTGTCTATTCCTCTTAATATCTTGTACACCTCTATCAAGTCTCCTCTCATCCTCCTTCTCTCCAAAGAGTAAAGCCCTAGCTCCCTTAATCTCTGATCATAATCCATACTCTCTAAATCATGCAGCATCCTGGTAAATCTCCTCTGTACCCTTTCCAATGCTTCCTCATCCTTCCTATAGTGAGGCGACCAGAACTGGACACAGTACTCCAAATGTGGCCTAACTAGAGTTTTATAGAGCTGCATCATTACATCGCGTCTCTTAAACTCTATCCCTCAACTTATGAAAGCTAACACCCCATAAGCTTTCTTAACTACCCTATCTACCTGTGAGGCAACTTTCAGGGATCTGTGGACGTGTACCCCCAGATCCCTCTGCTCCTCCACACTACCAAGTATCCTGCCATTTACTTTATACTCTGCCTTGGAGTTTGTCCATCCAAAGTGTACCAGCTCACACTTCTCCGGGTTGAACTCCATCTGCCACTTCTCAGCCCACTTCTGCATCCTATCAATGTCTCTCGGCAATCTTCGACAATCCTCAACACTATCTACAACACCACCAACCTTTGTGTCATCTGCAAACTTGCCAACCCACCCTTCTAACCCCACATCCAGGTTGTTAATAAAAATCACAAAAAGTAGAGGTCGCAGAACAGATCCTTGTGGGACACCACTAGTCACAACCCTGCAATCTGAATGTACTCCCTCCAAAATGACCCTCTGCCTTCTGCAGGCAAGCCAATTCTGAATCCACCTGGCCAAACTTCCCTGGATCCCATGCCTTCTGACTTTCTGAATAAGCCAACCGTGTGGAACCTTGTCAAATGCCTTACTAAATTCTATGTAGATCACATCCACTGCACTACCCTTATCTATATGCCTGGTCACCTCCTCAAAGAACTCTATCAGGCTTGTTAGGCACGATCTGCCCTTCACAAAACCATGCTGACTGTCCCTGATCAGACCATGATTCCCTAAATGCCCATAGATCCTATCTCTAAGAATCTTTTCCAACAGCTTTCCCACCACAGACGCAAGGCTCACTGGTCTATAATTACCTGGACTATCCCTACTACTTTTTTTGAACAAGGGGACAACATTCGCCTCCCTCCAATCCTCCGGTACCATTTCCGTGGACAACGAGGACATAAAGATCCTAGCCAGAGGTTCAGCAATCTCTTCCCTTGCCTCGTGGAGCAGCCTGGGGAATATTCCATCAGGCCCCAGGGACTTATCCGTCCTAATGTATTTTAACAACTCCAACACCTCCTCTCCCTTAATATCAACATGCTCCAGAACATCAACCTCACTCATATTGTCCTCACCGTCATCAAGTTCCCTCTCAGTGGTGAATACCGAAGAGAAGTATTCATTGAGGACCTCGCTCACTTCCACAGCCTTCAGGCACATCTTCCTACTTTTATCTCTAATCGGTCCTACCTTTACTCCTGTCAACCTTTTGTCCTTCACATAATTGAAGAGTGCCTTGGAGTTTTCCTTTACCCTACTCACCAAGACCTTCTCATGACCCCTTCTTGCTCTTCTCAGCCCCTTCTTAAGCTCCTTTCTTGCTACCCTATATTCCTCAATAGACCCATCTGATCCTTGCTTCCTAAACCTCATGTATGCTGTCTTCTTCCACCTGACTAGATTTTCCACTTCACTTGTCACCCATGGTTCCTTCACCCTACCATTCTTTATCTTCCTCACTGGATCAAATTTATCCCTAACATCCTGCAAGAGATCCTTAAACATCGACCACATGTCCATAGTACATTTCCTTCTCACGTCCACAAAATCTCCTGTCTGCTCCCCGACTATAGAGTCTCCAATGACGACAGCTCTCCTCTTCTCCATCCCATCCTTCTACACCACAGGGTCAGACTCAGTGCCAGAGGCCCTGCCACCGTGGCTCACACCTGGTCAGTCGTCCTCACCAACAGTATCCAGGAC
The DNA here is from genome assembly GCF_048418815.1 of Hemitrygon akajei. Classification (NCBI taxonomy): domain Eukaryota; kingdom Metazoa; phylum Chordata; class Chondrichthyes; order Myliobatiformes; family Dasyatidae; genus Hemitrygon; species Hemitrygon akajei. The sequence continues at coordinate 209,930,770 of NC_133124.1, read as the reverse complement.
GGTAAACTTATTATTCAGGGGAATGGCTACAGGGGTGCTCTGCGCTACCTGTCTACTCTCCTTCGCTTTCCCCCCTCTGACTGTCACCCAACGACCTGCTTGCGGCAGCCTAGGTGTGACTACCTCTCTGTAGCTCTCATCTATGACTGCCTCATTCTCCCATATGAGTCGAAGGTCATTCAGCTGCTGCTCCAGATCCCTCTCACGGTCTTCCAGATCGCCCAGCCGCATGCTCTTCTGGCAGATGTGACTCTGCAGGACAGGGGAGTTCCCCCAAGACTGCCACATCTCACAGGAGAGGCAAATCACCATCTCAGGAGTCATTGTAAAGACTAACTGGGAACAAACTCGTCCTCTGCCTCTTCTCGTCGAAGCCTCTCGAGTCAAAGCCTCAAATCTGCACTCCTTCACTGGCCCACTCACTCACTGGCTGCTTTATGTATAGTTTTTCATAAATTCTATTGTATTTTCTTATTTTCCTGCAAATGTCTGCAAGAAAATCAAGCTCAAGGTAGTATATTGTGACTTATACACCCTTCGATAATATATTCAAAATCTGAACATGTACATGGAAGCATACAGTGAAATACATCATTTGTAGGATCGTCACTGCACCTAATAACGTCTTTATGGCAGCCCGCAAGTGTAGTCACAGATTCTGGTACCAACGCAGCATACCCACAATGCTTGGCAGAACATCACAGAACACAACAAGGAACAAAACAACAACAACAAAACAAGCCCCATTCCTCCCTCCTACCCAACTCCAGGACAGGCCTCCCAGTCTCCTGTCTCCAGGCATTGATCATTGAGTTTCAACTTCCAGACTTCTTATCAACCTTTGGGCTTTGATCTTTGGTATTAATAACCCCGAGTAGCTAATCATGGAAAACCTCACTGACAGACCAGCCCTCACTCACACGGTGAATCCAATCCCGGGACCCACCAGCCTGGGACAGCCCGACATCCACGACTGGGGCTGCCCAAGATCCACCATCTACTTTAGCCAGAGGTTGGTGAATCTGTGGAATTCATCACCACGGATGGCTGTGGAGGCCAAGTAATTGAGTATACTTAAAGCAGACGTTGATAGGTTCTTAGTCAGGTGTCAAAGGTTACAGGAAGAAGGCAGGAGAATGGGGCTGAGAGGGATAATAAATCAGCCATGAAGGAATGGCAGAGGTTTGATGGGATGAATGGCCTAATTCTCCTCATAATCATTATGGTCTTATGGTTACCTGTCCATGTGGCTGGCCATCGAGCTTGGAGCAGAGGCCTAGACTCCAGATGTCCATCTCATGTTGTTAGACTTCAAACATGGAGAACAGGAGATGGAGCATTACGGGTGACTTTAGTGTTTTATAAAGGATCATACAGCTGGGGAGGCTGCTGAATGGGAAGTATATCTGATATTAACATTCAATAATTGGGACAGCACAGTGGCACAGCTAGACATAGTAGTCCTGATCAAGAGCCTTAGCTTGAACTGTTCTTTCCTTTCCATAGTTGCTGCCCAACCTGCTGAGTTCCTCCGGCATTTTGCTTGTGTCGCTCAGGATTTCCAGCATCTGCAGAATCTCTTGTGTTAGTAGAGATGTTGCCTCCCAGACCCTGCCACTTGGGTTCATTCCTGACTTCCGGTATTCCCTGTGTGGAGTCTGCAACGGTCTGGATTTCCTCTGGCTGCTCCAAATCCCTAAGATGTGCAAGTTTCAGGTTAATTGACTGCCATAAATTGTCCCTAGTCTGCAGGGAGTGGTAGAATCTGGGGGGAGCTGCTGGGACTTGGAAGGAACGTTAAATGGGTTAGGTTAGGGTTGTTATAAATGGGTGTGTAGTGGCAAAACTAAGCCAAAATCAAAACAAAACAATTACTGCTTTGCTATGGCCATACCGACTGTTATACTTGCATGACACACCCACAGCTCCAACGATTGCTCCAAAAGTCGAACCCTCTATTCAATCCCTTATTAGCAATTAGCCAGCATCCAATTAAGTATTATCTCAGCGGTCAGCAAAGATATGACCTCTGCTGGTCCCAAGCTACAAACTGCCACGAATCAGCAAGGATATGTAAATTAATCCCTTTGTTTTTACCCCACCCATGTGACTAGTTGCCATAATAAGTATAATAAATGCACAACATTGAATATGGAGCAGATAGAGAACAGATACATGGCTCCACAGGGTGGGTTGATGCTCGGTTTGGACACAGTGGTCTATTTACATGCTCTGTCTCCTTAAATGCATTAAAACAGAGTAGATTTATAGTCAGTGGAAGGAATTATTTAGAGTGAAGTAGGTTCCTAGTGAAATTAATATTCTTTTCAACTATATTCTTCATAACTTAAAAAGAAATGTGTATATATAGTATATTGAATATTATTTTAAAGTATCCTGGATGAGCCCAATTTGTGGGCAACATGGTAGCATAGTGGTTAGTGTAACTCTATTATACACCAGCGTCATGGGTTCAATTCCTGCCGCTGTCTGTATGAAGTTTGTACATTTTTCCCGGAACCGTGTGAGTTTCCTCCCGTGTGCTCCGGTTTCCTCCCACATTCCAAAGACGTATGGCTTAGTAGGTTAATTGGTCACATGGGTGTAACTGGACGGTGCGTGTTTGTTGGGCCGGAAGGGCCTGTCACCGTGCTGTATCTCTAAATAAATAAAAAGATTAAAATGGATGTTAAGTGCAAGTCAGAGCAGGTCACCTCAATCACGAGGAGTGCTCCCCACGAACACTGCGTCACCGCGATTGCTAGAAGTCTCCTGTTTAAACTGTGGCTGATCACTGGTGTATCCACAGGCCTGAGATTTCCATGCATTGCACACTTAGAAAGATGGTTGCCATTGTGACAGGTCGAACTGAGCCATCCAGAAGCTGTAACTCAGAGATATTGCAGTCTTTATTCAAAACAGCAGATCTTCTGGAGAGAATCCAGTTCACCTCAGCTGGCACAATATTTAATGCAAAGATGACAACAGCAGATTAACTGCAGTTTCAAAAGCTGTAATCACTGACTTAACACAGCACCGTAGCATGGAGGTTAGCACGATCACTTTCCTGTGTCAGCGATCCCCAGTCATGGTTTGATCCTGCTGCTATCTGCAAGGAGTTTGTATGTTATCCCTGTGACCACGTGTGCTTCCTCCAGATGTCCAATTTCCTCCCACAGTCCAGAGACGTAGGGGTTAGGAGGAGGAGTTTGTGGGCATGCCAACTCTTGTAGGCTGTACAATCCTCGCTAGTTTGATTTGACACAAATGACACATTTCACTGTATGTTTCAAAGTTTTGACATACATGTGACAAATAAAGATGCTCTTTCTTTAATCTTTGTTTAATTTTAACATTTTGATTATAGACGGGTAACTATTTTATTTATTGAAAGATAGACAGTGCGGAATAGGCCATTTGAGCCATGCCACCCAGTAATGCCCTGGTTTAATCCTAGTCTAAATGCAGAACAATTTACAGTGACCAATCAACCTACAACTGGTATGCCTTTGGACTGTGGAAGGAAACCAGAGCACCCGGAAGAGACCCATGTCCTCCTGGGAAGGACAAATACTGTCTGGACTAGAAGGCCTGAATTATAAGGAGCTGTTGGCCTCACTGGCTTCTTATTCTGTGGAGTGTAGGGGAATTACATGCCTCGTATTCTAAATAGCCAAACCTCTTTGAATACTCAATATTGGTGGTTGCGAAAGCTACAGAGCACAAACTCCAGACACCTAAAATATATCTCTTCAGTTAGTGTTGAGTTCCCAGCCTGGGGTCCATGGGCCTCTCAGTTAATGGTAGGTGTCCATGACGTAAAAAATGGTTGGAACCCCTGGTATAGAGGGATGATTCCCTGAATATACAATAAGCCAGAATATTAAGTGACCAGAGAGATCTGTTCTGACTCTTTTGCCCATCACGTCTTTGCTGAGTATCAAGAGCCGATCCTATGTCAATCTTATTTTCCAGATCTTGGCCCAGAGCCTTGAATCCACTGGTATTTCAGGTAAACCAGTAGCATGGTAGCAGAGCGGTTAGCGTAACACTACTGCAGTGCCAGCGACCTGGGTTTACGTAGGATTGGTTCTCCCTGTGGGTTTCCTCTGGGTGCCCTGGTTTCCTCTCACGTTTCAAAGACGTACCGGTTGGTAGGTTTATTTGTCACATGGGTGTAACTGAGTGGCATGTGTTTGTTGGGCCGAAAGAGTCAGTTACCATCCTGTATCTCTAATTAAAAATAAAAACACATGAAGTATATCTCTTCTGTTACAGCATAGAGGGATGGCCCCCTGAACATAGCCGTAACAAGCCAGGTTATTATGTGACAATGCAGTTAATATAGGAGACGGCCACTTACCGCCTTCTCTGACCTCTTTCTAAACTTTTCCTTGAGTGATGTGCTGACAGGATGCGGGCGCTTTCGAGAGGATGCAGAGGAGACTCACCAGGATGCTGCTTGGATGACGGGGCAGGTCTTTGGAGGAGAGGTTGTGTGAGCCAGGGCTTTCCTCTTTGTAGTGAAGGAGGATGAGAGGAGAGGTATGCAAGATGAAAGGAGAAATAGATAGAGTGGACAGTTATTTTTACTCAGAGCAGAAATGGCTAATATAAGGGGGCATAATTATAGGAAGGTATAGAGGGAATGTCAGAGGTAAGAGAGTGATGGATGCATGGAATGCTCTGCCAGAGGTGATAGTAGAGGCAGATACATTAGGGCCATTTAAAAGCTCTTAGAGAGCCACATGGATGAAAGAAAAATAGATGGCTATGTAGAAAGGAAAGGTTAAATTGATCTTAGAGTAGGTTAAAAGGTTGGCACAATAACATTTTGTGCCTGTACCTCTGCTGTAGTGATCTATTTTCTATGTTCTATGGCCATTAATACCTTCCCTCAAAGTTCAAAGCAAATTTAATCAAATCTATAGAATAATAATCAGGATTAATGAAAGACCTCACCAACTTGGGTATTCAACACACGGTGCAAATACAAAAAGGAGAAATAATAGTAATAAATAAATAAGCAATAAATATTGAGAACATGGGATGATGAGTGCTTGTAAGTGAGTCCATATATTAGGTGAACATTTCCATGATGGGACGAATGAAGTTATCCCCTTTGGTCCGAGAGCCTGATGGTGATCCCATTTTGAAGTTTTCACTGTAGTATAGCGCGATCACTCAGGGTGAGTATGACGCTCTCCCAAGGGGTTATTCCCTTAATGGTGAATGCCTGTGTATGACTTTGCTTAACGTGGGGAGGGGGTTGCGCAGGCAGCCTCCTGGACAGATCAGGATCAGGGTACATTAGCTTCACTGCTTCAGCCTTCCTCTGCCTTCACTGCCATTGTGACGTTACCATTTTCTATCAGCTCCACCACTGAGGTCTTCAGTGGTTCAACTTAATATCAGAGAATATATACAGTACGCAACCTGAAATCCTTACTCTTCACAGACATCCACCAAACACAAGAAAAACATTAGAACCCCAAAGCCCCTCTCCCCCTTCCACACAAAAGCAGTAGCAAATGCATCAACCCTCCCCCTTCTCCCCCCTCCTATTTTGCTCTTAAACTCCAGAAGGCATTGTTCTTGGGATCTCACAAGTCTCTCCATCACAATAAAATAATGATCCTCAGAGAAGTAAGTTTTCAATCAGCACCTAGTAGCATGAACATTCATCTCTTGTCTCCTGTACGGAGTTTCAAAGGGACAAAAATAGATCATCCCGCATCTATTGATTTATTGATTGATAGTTTGAGTGTGTGCCTTCCAGGAATCCCCCAATTTAACCCTAGCCTAATAGATAGATAGATAGATAGATAGATAGATACTTTATTCATCCCCATGGGGAAATTCAACATTTTTTCCAATGTCCCATACACTTGTTGTAGCAAAACTAATTACATACAATACTTAACTCAGTAAAAAATATGATATGCATCTAAATCACTATCTCAAAAAGCATTAATAATAGCTTTTAAAAAGTTCTTAAGTCCTGGCGGTTGAATTGTAAAGCCTAATGGCATTGGGGAGTATTGACCTCTTCTTCCTGTCTGAGGAGCATTGCATCGATAGTAACCTGTCGCTGAAACTGCTTCTCTGTCTCTGGATGGTGCTATGTAGAGGATGTTCAGAGTTTTCCATAATTGACCGTAGCCTACTCAGCGCCCTTCGCTCAGCTACCGATGTTAAACTCTCCAGTACTTTGCCCACGACAGAGCCCGCCTTCCTTACCAGCTTATTAAGACGTGAGGTGTCCCTCTTCTTAATGCTTCCTCCCCAACACGCCACCACAAAAAAAATCACGGGACAATTTACAGTGACCGATTAACCTACCAGCCAGTACCTCTTTGGAGTGTGTGGAGGAAACCGGAGCACCCGGAGGAAACCCACATGGTCACAGGGAGAACGTGCAAACTGCTTTCAGGCAGTGGCAGGAATCGAACCTGGGTTGCTGGCGCTGTAAAGCGTTGTGCTAACCACTATGCCACCCTGCTGCCTAATGACTGGTCTCAATGGCCTTAACATATCAGTTGAAGTTAGATTATGAACAGGTTTTATTTCCCAAAGGCCAGCTGGTGGCGTAGTGGCATCAGCACTGGACTTTGGAGCGAAGGCTCCCGAGTTCGAATCCAGCCGGCTCCCGTGCATGCTTTCCATCCGTGCTGGGTTGAGCGTCGAGCTAGCAACTCGGCCTTGTAAAAACACAAAAGCCTGCTAAAAAAGCACCGTCATGACAGTGTCCCGATGACTCCACTCAGAGTTAAGGGCTTTCTTCTTTTTTCTTCTTTATTTCCCGAAGACCGTCTCTCATTTTAATTAATATCTGCTATCCATAATTTTGTAACTACAGAATAATCCCTAAGAGTTGCGTCCCAGGTTAAGGCTGTGGTGCAGAAAGGGAATGGGTTACTGCAAGGCAGAGTACAAGCTGGCAGATGTTACTGTCGTCCTTCTTTCAGCCATTTCAGCTATGGTGGGCGCTGAGGGTAGGGGTGGTTTCTTGGAGGAACGCAGCAAGGAACAAGTACTTGAAGCCTGCATGGTTAAGGGGAGCAGCAGGAATTGAACCCTGGTCACTGGTACTGGAAAATGTGGACAGCAATTGTGTTAGTGGATTCAGTTATAAGGGGAACAGATAGGTGTTTCCAGATCCACAAGTGTGACTCCAGGATAAAGAAATAATGATAAAGGTTAACTTTATTTGTTAACATGTATATTGGAACATTCAGCGAGGATTGTGCTGGGCGCAGCCTGCTAGTGTCACCAAACTAGTGAACGTTCAAACTCCTTATAGCCAGAGGAAGAACGTGCAAACTCCTTACAGGCAATTGCAGGAATCGAACCCTTACCGGTGATCACATGGCACCGGAAAGTGATTGTGCTAACTGCTATGCTACCATGACACACTGTGGTGTGGTGAAACCTGATGAAGATCTCAGCCCATAACATTAACTGTTGATTCATCCCTTTAGATGCTGCCTGCTCGCGTTCCTCCAGCATTTTGTGTGTTTTGCTCTGAATTTCCAGCATCTGTGTTATGAGTGATGGACAGACCTGATGGACAATGGGGTGCAGAGTTAACCATTCCCCCCCCCCCCCAAGAACCACGAACTATTGCCGTTGCTATGCTGCTATTGAGAGAGAGAGAGAGAGAGATAAAGCCCAGACAAGAACATCTGCTACAGATAAGAGGGGGAGAGAGACTTGATTTACTGTATTTTGACTCTTCCTGGATTATTTACCTTCCACTACAAGGACTTCACTTTGCTCATTAACATTCCTCAGGAGATAGCAGGAGTGGCCTGATTTGATGGACACGGTCATTCAGAGTTGATGGATAGCTGATACCCCATCAGTGGGGATAAAAGACAGGTCTGGAGAGACACCCTTCAGACACACCAGTGGACACTGACAGAGTGGTGGGAACCCACAGAAAGGTGGGGGCTTCGAGGACCGAATCAGGAGATCGGTCAGTAAAGCTCACAGTGTTACAGCAGGGCCGGTGGGGACTTGTGTGTGTGTCCACTCATGCCAGAGTGATGAGTCCACCACAGAAGAACGGTCTAGCTGAAGACCAGAGGGGTCATAACTGAATGGTCACAACGATACGACGGATTAAGAAAGCCACAAAAGGTTTGCCTGCCACAGCTGTTGCTGTTACTTCTCACTCGCTCTCTCTCTCTCTCTCCAACGATTTCAATACAACAACCATAACTACTTCAGCATTTATGAACTGAACTCTATACTTTCCTATGACAATTCATTTACCCCTAGACATCGATAGAGCTTGTTTATTATTGATTATTATTATTCCTACACTTCTAGGTTTATTACTGCTAACTTGTTTTATATGTATATTTGCTTTTTTGATATTGTATTGTGTAGTTTACTAATAAACACCTTTAGTTTGGTACCACCAGACTCCAACGGATTCTTCTTTCTCTGCCGGTCAGACACCCAGTTACGGGGTACGTAACACCTGTAAAATCTCTAGTGTTTATCAGTAACACTTAGATTTTGACAAGGTGCCACATAAGGTTACTTCACAAGATTTCATGGTGTTGGAGGTAATATATTAGCACAGATCTTCTCCGATGGTTGTCACCTTGTCATGGTGGAGAGGATTGTGAGTTCTTGAGAATGCTAGGGTGATTCCATCTGGAGCTTAGGTTCCAGACAAAGAGTGATGTCTCCAAAGAGTCCAAGCAAGACCTCAGTGGTGGAGATGGCGGATGATGACGACACATCACGATGGCGCTGAAGGCGGAGGTAGGCTGCAGCAGTAGAGGGCACCCCCACCTCCCCAATCGTCTTGCATTCCGTGTCACTAGACCCTGACCCCAATCTGTCAAGGACCGTGTGATGGCTGTCCATGAATCAGCCTTCCCATGGTAAACAACGTCATGCCCAGACGTTCTCCATTAAGGGAGTGACCCCATAGTAGATCATCATACCCAACTCAAGTGATCATAGAACTGCTATTAGCATCGATAAAAGATTAAAAGTTCAAAGTAAATTTATTATCAATGTACATATACTCTATGTTGCCATGCAGGGGTGTCAAACTCATTTTAGGTCACGGGCCGGATTGAGCAAAATGCTGCTTCATGCGGGCTGGATCAGTCGGACGCGTGCAAACGCAGCTTTCGTTGCCTCCGTTTTTTCAGCCTGCTCTCATGTGTCTCAGTCTCTGCTATAACTGCAAAGTGTTTCACTTTACAAATTCCGTTTCTTATGAAGAAGACTGCCGAATAAACACTAAAAACCCTGAAAACCTGGTACCTGAATAAACTCAGCATTAGCCATATCATACGCCATAGGCGCTTCGATTACTGGGGCCAGCTTTAATAGTAATTAGATATTATCTCGCGGGCCAAAGATAATTCCACCGCGGGCCGGATTTGGCCCGCGGGCCTTGAGTTTGACATATATGCCATATAGTATGCTGCGACTCACTTCCTTGCAGGCATTCACAGTAGTTACAAAGAAACGCAATAGAATCTATGAAAAACTACACACAAAGATGGAAAAGCAAACAATGCGCATAAGAAGATAAACTGTGATAATACAAAAAAAGATAATAATATGATATAATAATGTAATAAATAATATTGAGAACATGAGTTGTAGAGTCATTGAAAATGAGTCCATAGTTTGTGGAATTAGTTCAGTGTTGAGGTGTGAAGTTATCCATGCTGGTTCAGGACTCTGATGGTTGAAGAGTAATGTGTGTTTGTGTTGGCACGTGGCCTAGTGGATAAGGCATCGGTCTAGTGATCTGAAGGTCACTGGTTCGAGCCTCAGCTGAGGGAACGTGTTGTGTCCTTGAGCAAGGCACTTAACAACACATTGCTCTGCGACGACACCGGTGCCAAGCTGCTTGGGTCCTAGTGCCCTTCCCTTGGGCAACATCGGTGGCGTGGAGAGGGGAAGGCTTGCAGCTTGGGCAACTGCCGGTCTCCCATACAACCCTGCCCAGGCCTGCACCCTGGAAACTTTCAATCCGTGGACTAATGGATGCCTATTACTATTATTATGAGCCTAAAGCTTCTGTACCTCCTGCCCAATGGCAGCAGAGCTGAGTGAGCATGGCCCGGATGATGGACGCTGGTGCACAGAACCACACTCAACATTGCAACCTATAACCAGAAAAGTCTGACAAGGATTGGTGCACAGCTGTTTATAATATATAGAACTGATTTAGAGGAAGAGAGGAATTGTATTGCAGCCAGATTTGCAGATGATGCAAAAGAAGGGGGAGGAAGGCAAACTGTGAGGAGGATGCAAATAGTTTACAGAGAGAGATTGATAGGTTAAGTGAGTGGGCAAAAAAGTTGGCAAATGAAGTACAATGTGGTAAAATGTAAAGTTGTTTGTTTTGGACAGAGGATTGATAAAACAGATTATTATTTAAATGGAGAAAGACTGCACAACACTGGAGCACAGGGAGTATTTTAGGGAACCTCATGCAGGGAATGCAGCTAGAGTACAAATGTAGCAGATAATGGAAAGGGCTGGAGTCTATTTCAAGGGGGTTGTGATACAGAAATTGTGAAGTCCTACTATAACCACACAAGGCATTAATAGGACAACAGAGCACTGTGTGGAATATTGTTTCCTTATTGTTCAAGAAAATATGTCATTTATATCATACATGTATTATACAGAACAGCGCATTTCACTTTTTTTGATGTTTCGATATACAGTACTATGCAAAAGTTTAAGCACATACAGTATATATATAGAGCTGGGGTGCCTAAGACTTGTTACTTGTCTACGTGGAGTGGAGAGCGAGTTTGTAAATCTGGCAGGAGTGAAGGATGTTGGGAATGGTGAGGGTGGAGCGCTGCGGGAGAAGTGTCGGGACTGGTGGCAGAGATGGAGTGCCAGAGTCGGGGGTGGTGGAGGTGTGGGTCCAGAAACACCCAGCCCTGAGACACCAGGCAAGGGCAATTGATTCCAAACAGCTGGTTTATTGATCATTACAGAATGTCTCCCTTGAGCCTCCTGCTCCCTCCCCTCTCCCTTCCCCTTTCCCAAACCGTGATTCCTGTCTCCCTGCCGCTTTCCCATTCTCAGTCCACAAGAGAGACCCAGATCAGAACTCATATGCGTCATGAATTTTTTTTTTGTGACAGCAGTACAATACTGTGCAAATTACTACAGTACTGTGTGAAACTCTTGGACACCCTAGGTATACATACGTGCCCAAGACTTTTGCACAGTACTGTATATGTGACAGATTGTGAAAAAATACATATGACAAAAGCAGTTGAAGACCAGAGAGTCCCCACAATATCATGCAGAAGCCCTGGATGAACCATGAGATCTGCAACCTGCTGAGGGCCAGATCAGGGGCATTCACGTCTGATGACCAAAAAATTTACAAGTCTAGATACCATCGCCAGAAAGCCACCTCACGGGTGAAGTGGCAATTCTGCATTAAACTGAAGTCAATGAAGGAACTTAGAAGATGGTGCCAACGAACAACATGACCAAAGGTGGCGTCCTTCAGAGAGTTCACGAAGCCAATTCTTTTACTTCCTCTTCTTTCAGGTATGATTCTGCCACTACTGGAACCTGTCATTTACATTTTGATAGTGAGCTTTTTTGGTTGATTGAACAATCTGGCTTTTTGCTGTCTCCAGTGGAGTTCAGTGAGGTTTCGGGTGGAGTTTGTGGCCTGGAGGCCCAGAGGCCTGTAAACAGGGTGCGAGTCATGATCGACTCCATTTCTTGCCAATCTTGCAGATGAAAGCATCGAGCATGATTGAAATCAACGAGGACAGGAGTGGAAGGTTAGTGGGTGTTCTGCACTGCCAGTCTGCATTTGACCTGTCTCTCTCTCTCTCTCTCTCCCTCTTGCCCGCTGCTCCCAGAGGAAGGTGCCTGTGTTCGATCGGTCACTCTCTCCCTCTCACTTGATGCTGCCGGAGGATGCTGCCAGTGTCTTGAGTCTTGGTCTTGGTCAATGTGGTTTGTGGACTGAACCCTGTTGTTCACGTTATGATGTGTTTCTGATTTCTGGTTGCTCCTTCTTATATTCCTATATTGTGTGATTTTGCTTGGAGTGGACTGGTTCTGCGGCCTGCAATATATGAACAACACAGCGCTAAGTTGAACTGAACTGAATATTCCTAGACTGTTTGAATTACTTTGTGATTTGATGTTTTATATTCTGTGTTTTTCTCTCGGTTTTTTTGCCACTTACAGAATTTGTTCTTCTTTCTGTGCGTTGGGTGTTTGATGTTTTTCTTTGAATGGTTTCCATGGTGTTCGTTTGTTTTGTAGCTGTCTGTGGAAAGATGAATCTGCAGACATACTTTGACGATAAATGTACTTTGAATCTTTGAAACACCGATGCCCCTGATTGGAAGATCCTACAGAAAGTGGTGGATACAGCCCAGTCCATCACAGGTAAAGCCCACCCCACCACTGAGCACATCAACACAAAGTGTTGTCGCAGGGAAGCACCATCCATTATCAGGGACCCTCACCACCTTGGTCATGCTCTCTTCTTGCTGCTGCCATCAGGAAGAAGGTGCAGGAGCCTCAGGACTCACACCACCGGGTTCAGGAACAGTTATTACCCCTCAGTCATCAGGCTTTTGAACCAGAGGGGATAACTTCACTCAACTTCACTTGCCCCCATCATTGAAATGTTCCCACAACCTATGGACTCACTTTCTCAATATTTATTGCATTATTATTATTATTATTATTATTATTATTATTATTTTCTTTTTGTATTTGCACAGTTTGTTGTCTTTTGCACTGGCTGAACATCCTGTTGGTGCAGTCTCTCATTGATTCTGTCTTGGTTTTTGGATTTATTGAGCATGCCCACAAGAAAATTAATCCTTGGGTTGTATATGGTGATATGCATGTACTTTGAAAATAGGTTTACTGAGACTTTGAACAAATAATAAAAATAATTCGAGGCAGTTCAGAGGTGAACTAGGAAGATTCTGTGTAGGGGGAGAATCATCCAGGTTCAAAGTTCAAAGTACATTTCTAATCAAAGTATACTTAGATTATGCAAGCTTGACATTTGACTCCTTGCAGGCTGCCACCAAACAAAGACACCCAAAAGGACCTGTGAAAAAATGACCGTCGAACACCCAATGTGCAGAGAAAGAAAACAAATGGTGCAAACAGTAAACACAAACAAATAGCGTTCTGCACTGAAGCCCACAGAGAGTCCATCCCCAGACCTGTAGTTCAGTGCAGAGCGGAGCAGCGGGCTGAACTGGCCTGTCCGTCACCTCAGGCCCTGACGCTTTGCCCTTTTATTCTGGCCGGGTGCCTAAATCGTCATCCAGACATTCGGTCCAGTCACTTCAATATGGTCTGGTGCTTGGAGACTGCTGCCTCGATTTGGCCTGTCCCTGACCTTTCCGATTCAGCATGTGGCCTAAATTGTTGAGCATACATTGGGTTCTGTCGCTTCGATATGCTCTGAGGCCTGGACCCCACCACCTAGATTCAACCTGTCCTTGACCTTTCCACTTCAGTCTAGCACTTAAATCGATTGAACCTCAGATATTTCTCACTCTCAGTGATGTCCTGATGCCACACCTTGCCTCGGTTCTGCCACATTGAATTTCCTCCAAGCTATTGTTTGTGATGATTGTTTACCGGAAAAAGACAGATTAACAAAAGTATTTAGCTGTTTTCCTTGTTCCCTCGGCCACAAGCCAGAAGTAGCTGTGATTCACCAGCGCCATCTTAAACCAGAATATTGAGTGGCACAGAAAGAGCAGAGCACCCTGTGGCTGTTCCCATCAACAATAAGTATACCGTTTTGGATACCGTTGGTGGGGACGACCTACCACGGACAAGTTGCAGTGGTTGTGTCTCTGGCACCGAGACTGGACCCTCAGCTCAGAAAGGAAGGAGGGAAAAGAGGAGAGCAGTAGTGTTAGGGGATTTGATAGTTAGGGGGACAGATAAGAGGTTCTGTGGGAGACATCGAGAATCCCGGATGGTCTGTTGTCTCCCTGGTGCCAGCGTCCGCGATATCTTGGTATTCTCAGGAGGGAGGGTGAGCAGCCAGATGTCGTGGTCCATGTAGGGACCAATGACATGGATAAGAAGGAGGAAGAGGTCCTGCAAAGAGAGGTTAGGGAGTTAGGTGCGAAGTTGAAGGACAGGACCTCCAGGGTTGCAGTCTCAGGATTGCTACTCTTGCCACATGCTAGTGAGGCTAGAAATAGAAAGATAATGCAGCTAAGTACGTGGCTAAGGAGATGGTGCAGGAGGGAGGGCTTCATGTTTCTGGAAAATTGTGCTTTGTTCCAGGGAAGGTGGGACCTGTTCTAGGACGGTTTGCACCTGAATTCAAGGGGGACTAATATCCTTGCAGGTAGATTTGCTAGTGCTGCTCCAGGGGGTTTAAACTAGATTTGCAGGGGAAGGGGAACCAGAGTGTTAGAGCAGATAGTGAGGTGGAGGAGGATAAAGGTCATGGGAGGACTGCATGTATATGCAGAAATCAAAGGTTTGTATCTGATAGAAATGTTCTCAGGTGCATCTATTTCAATGCAAGGAGTATTGTAGGTGAGGCAGATGAGTTTAGGGCGTGGATTGGCACGTGGGATTATGACATTATTGCTATTAGTGAGACTTGTTTGCAGGAGGGGGAGGACTGGCAGCTTAATGTTCCGGGGTTCCATTGTTTCAGACGTGATAGAGGGGGAGGGATGAAAGGGGGAGGAGTGGCATTACTAGTCAGGGAAAATATCACAGTTGTGTGTAGACAGGACAGCCCGGAGGGCTTGTCTACAGAAACCATATGGGTGGAGCTGAGGAACGGGGAAGGTGTGACCACACTAATAGGGTTGTATTATAGACCGCCCAATAGTCAGAGAGAATTGGAGGAGCAAATCTGTAGTGAGATAGCAGACCGATGTAAGAAACAGAAAGTTGTAATAGTAGGGGATTTTAACCTTCCACATATTGACTAGGACTCCCACCCTGTGAAAGGGCTAGATGGCTTGGAGTTTGTCAAATGTGTTCAGGAAAGTTTTCTAAATCAATATATAGAGGTACCTACGAGAAAGGAAACAATACTTGATCTCCTATTAGGGAACCAGACTGGTCAGGTGACAGAAGTATGCGTCATTAGTTTCAAGTTAATTATGGATAAGGATAGGTCTGGTCCTCGAGTTGAGGTTCTAAATTGGAGAAGCGCTAATTTTGTGGAAATGAGAAAGGATCTAGGAAGAGCGGATTGGGATAAGTTGTTTTCTGGCAAGAATGTGTTCAGTAAGTGGAAGGCTTTCAAAGGCAAAATTCTGAGAGTGCAGAGTTTGCATGTTGCTCCCGGGATTAAAGGCAAAGTTAACAGGCATGGGGAACCTTGGTTTTCAGGTGATGTTGGCGAGCTGGTTAAGGAAAAGAGAGAGGTGTATAGCAGGTAGAAGCAACAAGGAACAAATGAGGTACTTGAAGAGTATAGAAAATGTAAGAAAATGCTAAAGAAGGAAGTCAGAAGACATGAGGTTGCTTTGGCAGATAATGTGAAGGTAAACCCGAAGGGTTTCTGCAAGTGTATTAAGAGTAAAAGGATTGTAAGGGACAAAATTGGTCCCCTAGAAGATCAGAGTGGTGGAACCTCACGAGATGGGGGAGATCTTGAACAGATTTTTTTGCATCAGTATTTACCCAGGAAACTGGGATAGCTTATATGGAAGGAAGGGAAACAAGCAGTAGTGTCATGGAACATATAGAGATTAAAGAGCTCTATAGAGAATAAAGGTAGATAAATTCCCCCGGGCCTGACATGGTATTTCCTCAGACCTTGAGAAAGACAAGTGTAGAAATTGCAGGGGTCCTGGCAGAAATATTTAAAATGTCCTTAGCCACGGGTGCAGTTCCGGAGGATTGGAGGGTAGCTCATGTTGTTCCGTTGTTTAAAAAAGGCTCCAAAAGTAAACCAGGTAATTACAGGCCAGTGAGCCTGACATCAGCAGTAGGTAAATTATTGGAAGGTGTTCTGAGAGATCGGATATACAAGTATTTGGACAGCCAAGGGCTGATTAAGGATAGTTAGCATGGCTTTGTGCATGGTAGATCATGTTTAACGAATCTTGTAGAGTTTTTCGAGGAGGTTACCAAGAAAGTAAATGAAGGAAAGGCTGTGGATGTTGTCTACATGAACTTTAGTAAGGCCTTTGACAAGGTCCCACACGGGAGGTTAGTTCAGAAGGTTCAGACACTAGGTATCCATGGAGAGGTTGTAAACTGGATTTGAACTTGGCTGTGTGGGAGAAGACAGAGAGCGGTAATGGATGAATGCTTCTCAGAATGGAGGCCTGTGACTAGCGGTGTGCCTCAGGGATCTGTGCTGGGACCATTGTTGTTTGTTGTCTATATCAATGATCTGGATGATAATGTGGTAAATTGGATCAGCAAGTTTGCTAATGACACCAAGATTGGAGGCGTTGTGGACAGCGAGGAAGGCTTTCAAAGCTTGGCGAGGGATCTGGATCAACTGGAAAAATGGGCCAGAAAATGGCAGATGAAATTTAAGGCAGACAAGTGTGAGGTGTTGCATTTTGGAAGGACAAATCAAGGCAGGACATACACAGTAAATGGTAGGGCACTGAGGAGTGCGGAGGAACAAAGGGATCTGGGAGTTCAGATACATAATTCCCTGAAAGTGGCATCACAGGTAGACAGGGTTGTAAAAAAGGCTTTTGGCATCCTGGCATTCATAAATCAAAGTATTGAGTGTAGGAGTTGGGATGTTATGGTGAGGTTGTATAAGACATTGGTGAGGCCAAATTTAGAGTATTGTGACAGGGAAAGATTGAACAGGTTAGGACTTTATTCCTTGGAGCGTAGAAGAATGAGGGGAGATTTGATAGAGGTTTACAAAATTATGAGGGGTATAGACAGAGTAAATGCGAGTAGGCTCTTTCCACTTAGATTAGGAGAGATAAATAGGAGAGTACATGGCTTTAGGGTGAAAGGGGAAAGGTTTAGGGGGAACATTAGGGGGAACTTCTTCACTCAGAGAGTGGTGGGGAGTGTGGAATGAGCTGCCATCTTACGTGGTAAATGCAGGCTCACTCTTAAGTTTTTAGAATAAATTGGATAGATATATGGATGGGAGAGGTCTGGAGGGTTATGCACTGGGTGCAGGTCAATGGGACTAGCGGAATAAAGTTTTGGCACAGACTAGAAGGGCCAAATGGCCTGTTTTCTGTGCCGTAGTGTTCTATGTTCTATGGTTCTAAAAAAGTGGGGTGAGGGGCTGAATGGCCTACTCACATTCCTTTTTCTTCTGGCTCAGCTCCTGATGAAAATAGTTTGTGTAGTAAGTGGTGTCTCTATTCATTAATCTAAGGACAAAAGCACTAATTAACAATATTTATCAACTTATGAGTGCAGATTGTAACGTGATCAGTAATCAATGCACTGACCAAAATTTGACCTAACTGTTTCCCTTCATTAGTCACTGGCAGTGAATGTATTTACTGCACTGGGAGACCATCACCATAAGTTAGGGAAAATAAAACAATTCTCTAGTATAAAACAGTATCTTGCACCATTGTCTACCTCGTACATCACTGTCCAGTCCTCCCACACAGCCATACACAGTAATAAAATCTGATAAATTTTACTGTTTCCATCTGAAAATATCAGCAGCAAGGGACTAGTGCTCTTGTTCACCAAAATCAGCCTCCTGCGTCAAGCCAAGAGGGTCCATTTATTGCAGCCATATGTACAATTAACCATAGATCGAGATTTCTTCCCCAACAAATGGACACACACAGGCACTAATTGTGAAGGTGGTCTATTGTTCTGAGTGGGGTGAGCTTAACATAAATATTATATTCTAGCACTGTCTTCAATTAAATTGTGTGATTTTGTGCAGTAATGTGGGTTTTTCTATATGAAAGTTCCACCTACATTATCTATTAAAATCAACATTTATAATCTGTTCATGATTCATCTTATTTCCCCATCTCTCTCTCTCCCTTTCACTATATCTCTCTTTCTCTCCTTCTCCCCTCTTCCCTCTCTTTCTGTCTTCCCCCCTCTCCCCCTCTCCCTCTCTGACTGTCTGAATCTCTCTCTTACTCTCTCTGTTTTTCTCTCTCTCTCTCTGTCTGCCTGTCTTTCTCATTCCCTCTCTGTCTCTTTCTATCTCTATCCCTTCCTTTCTCTCCTTTCCTCTCCATCTCTCTCCCTTTTTATCTATCACTTTCTTTCTTTCTCTCTCCCTATCCGTGTATCTCTATTTCTCTCTTTCCCTCTGCCTGTCTTTCTCTCTATCTCTTTCCCTCTTTCTTTGCTCTCCATCTCTCTCCCACCATGTGACTCGATCTCTCTCTTTCCCTGTCTGCCTGTCTCCCTCCCTCTCTCTCTCTCTCTCTCTCTCTCTCTCTCTCTCTCTCTCCCTCCCTCCCTCTCCCTCTGTCTCTCCCCGCCACCCCATTTCAGGTTGTTTCTCACTCTGAGCCATGAGATATTTCAGAATCAGATTTATTATCGCTGACATTTGACACGAAATTTGTTGTTTTGCAGTAGCAGCACAACATAAAGATATAAAATTACTATACATTGCAAAATAGTGCAAAAAAATGGAATAACGAAGTGGTGCTTGTGGGTTTATGGACTGTTCAGAAATCTGATGGTGGAGAGGAAGAGGCTGTTCCTAATTAATTGAATGTGAGTCAGTAGACTCCTGAACGGAGTAGAGGGCATTTCTGGATGGTGAGGGTCCTTAGAGATGGATGCCACCTTGAGAAGATGTCCTTGATGGTAGGGAGGGCTGTGCCCATGCTGGAGCTGACTGAGTCGATAACCCTCTGCAGCTTCTCTCACGTATTTCTGCGCCTCCCTCTTGCACCTCTCTAATATCTCTTGCTCCCCCATGTGCATCATTTGCACCTTGCAGTCTCCTTTGCTTCTTGTGTTCTCATGCTTTCCTGACCTTGTAAGATTAACTCTTGCTTGTTCATTGTCTTATCTCCTTTGTCGTTGCTCCACTTCCCTTTCCTAGTGCAGACAGGGTCCAGAGCAAGTTCACCACAACGATCCCAGGAATGAAAGGGTTAACTTGTGAGGAGCGTTTGATGGCTCTGGGACTGTGATCGATGGGGTTTAGAAGAAAGGGGGGGGGGGGTGTAGGTTCTCATTGAAAGGCCTAGAGAGAGTGGATGTGGAGAGGATGTTTCCTATAGATAGATAGATACTTTATTCATCCCCATGGGGAAATTCAACTTTTTTTCCAATGTCCCATACACTTGTTGTATCAAAACTAATTACATACAATACTTAACTCAGTAAAAAATATGATATGCATCTAAATCACTATCTCAAAAAGCATTAATAATAGCTTTTAAAAAGTTCTTAAGTCCTGGCGGTTGAATTGTAAAGCCTAATGGCATTGGGGAGTATTGACCTCTTCATCCTGTCTGAGGAGCATTGCATCGATAGTAACCTGTCGCTGAAACTGCTTCTCTGTCTCTGGATGGTGCTATGTAGAGGATGTTCAGAGTTTTCCATAATTGACCGTAGCCTACTCAGCGCCCTTCACTCAGCTACCGATGTTAAACTCTCCAGTACTTTGCCCACGACAGAGCCCGCCTTCCTTACCAGCTTATTAAGACGTGAGGCGTCCCTCTTCTTAATGCTTCCTCCCCAACACGCCACCACAAAGAAGAGGGCGCTCTCCACAACTGACCTATAGAACATCTTCAGCATCTCACTACAGACATTGAATGACGCCAACCTTCTAAGGAAGTACAGTCGACTCTGTGCCTTCCTGCACAAGGCATCTGTGTTGGCAGTCCAGTCTAGTTTCTCGTCTAACTGTACTCCCAGATACTTGTAGGTCTTAACCTGCTCCACACATTCTCCATTAATGATCACTGGCTCCATATGAGGCCTAGATCTCCTAAAGTCCACCACCATCTCCTTGGTCTTGGTGATATTGAGACGCAGGTAGTTTGAGTTGCACCAAGGGGAGAGTCTGGGGCCAGAGGGCTCAGCCTGAGAATAGAGGGACGTCCATTCAGAACGGAGATGAGGTGGAATTTCGTTAGCCAGAGAGTGGTTAATTTGCGAAATTTGTTGCCCTAGGTGGCTGTAGAGGCCAAATCATTCGGTACATTTAAGGCAGAGTTTGATAGACTCTTTATTAGTCAGGACATGAAGGGATACAGGGAGAAGGCAGGGAATTGGGGCTGAGAGGTAAAGTGGATCAGCCATGATGAGAAGGCAGGAGAATGGGGTTGAGAGGCATAATAAATCAGCCATGATGGAATGGTAGAACAGACCTGATGGGCCAAATGGCCTAATTTTGCTCCTACGTCTTATGGCTTTATGGTTCCCTGCTGCTTTCTTTATTGCTGCTCAATTTGAGAAGTTGCTCTGATGCTTTGTAATGATGGCAAGTAAGTTCAATATTAATCAAGATCAAAATAAACTCAATGGCCACTTTATTAGGTACACCTGCTCATTAATGTAAATGCCTAATCAGCCAATCATGAGGCAGCATCTCAATGCATGAAAGCATGCAGACGTGGTCAAGAGATCCAGTTTTGGTTCCGCCCAAACACCAGAATGGGGAAGAAATGTGATCAAAATGACTTTGACTGTTTAGTGATTGTTGGTGCCAGACTGGGTGGTTTGAGTATTGCAGAAACTGCTGATCACGTGGGATATTCACACACAAGTCTTTAGCGTTTACAGAGAATGGTGCAAAAAAAAAATTCCAGTGAGCAGCAGTTTTGTGGGCAAAAATGCCCTGTTAATGTGAGAGGTCGGAGGAGAATGTCCAGACTGGTTCAAGCTGACAGGAAGGAGACGGTAACTCAAACAACCGCGTGTTACAACAGCGGTGTTCAGAAGAGCATCTCTGAGTGCAAAACACGTCCAACCTTGAGGTGGATGGGCTACACCATGAACACACACTCAGTGGCCACTTTATTGGGTCCAGGAGGTAACTAGTAAAGTGGCCACTGTGTAGTCCGTGTTCTCTTACCCATTCAGTGTTTTGGAAGTGGATAGAAGCACAATGACTGCCCACTCTCTTTGACAAAACTACTCAGGCCTAAACTGCTGATCTGTTTAAAGTGACTGTAACACATGTGCTGCTCTGCACGTTGCTGGTGAGGCCCACACACCGAGTTCTGGCTTGCGATTCCACTATGGTAGGCATCATAGTTCAGCCCGTGACAGTCTTCCACTGATGCAGTTCCCAGCTGTTAATCCGTATATGGTTCCCCAAGTACCTTCAGCCTTTTAGTGTCTCACTTCATCACGAGCTGGGATAGCGACTGTGTCAGCACGGATTACTACGCACCACTCATTAATGCAAACATTGGCTGTTTTTATTTTACCCCAGTAGCCCCTGGGCATGAATGTCAGTTACAACACTTTTATTGCATCCATGCTAAGATCAACAAACTCCACAAGATTCAGAATGGAGACCTCCTGGACTACATTGCCCTTTACTACACCCAGGGCATCTGGCTGGGAGTAAGTTTTTTAAATGAAATAAGACCATGAGACCATAATCCTAGGAACAGAATTAGTCTATTCAGCCCATCATACCATCATGGATGACTTATTCCCCTCCCTCAATCCTATTCTCCTTTCTTCTATATACAACTGAGGTTATATTTCATTTGGAGTTTGAGGAGATACGGTATGTCACCAAAGACACTCGTGAATTTCTACAGATGTACCACGGAGAGTATTCTAACTGGCTGCATCACCGTCTGATATGGGGGGGGGGCGAATGCACAGGATCGAAGTAAGTGGCAGAGAGTTGTAAACTCAGTCAGCTCCATCATGGGCACTACCCTCCATAGTATCCAGGACATCTCCAAGGAGCGATGCCTCAAAAAGGCAGGATTCGTCATTAAGGACCCCTATCACCCAGAAACACGCCCTCTTCTCATTGTTACCATCCAGAAGGAGGTACAGAAGCCTGAAGACACACGCTCAGTGATTCAGGAACAGCTTCTTCCCCTCTGCCATCCAATTTCTGAATAGACATTGAACCCATGAACATTACCTCACTACTTTTTTTATTTCCATTTTTTGCACTACTTACTTAATTTAACTATCTAATATATATGTTTACTGTAATTCATGTTTTTTTAATTATAATGTATTGCATTGGATTGCTCCTGCAAAGTTAATAAATTTCATGACAT
The DNA here is from genome assembly GCF_048418815.1 of Hemitrygon akajei. Lineage (NCBI taxonomy): Eukaryota > Metazoa > Chordata > Chondrichthyes > Myliobatiformes > Dasyatidae > Hemitrygon > Hemitrygon akajei. Next base: position 209,908,580 of record NC_133124.1, on the reverse strand, counting down.
ATGCTGGTGATATTAAACCTGATTCTGATTCTGATTCTCACAGTGACTTATGATCCACTGGCGTCAGTGGCAATGAATTCCACAGATTCACCACCCTCTGGCTAAACAAATTCCTCCTCATTTCTGCTCTAAAGGGGCATCCTTGTACTCTGGTCCTAGACTTTCCCACTATTGGAAACATCTTCTTCACGTCCACTCTATCCGGGTCCTTTCAGAAATGATATTAACAGAATAGGCTAATTCTGCATTTATTGAATCAGATGCATTTTTATGGAAAAGACTTAACAGCTATAAATTTATTAGTTATTATTTAGGTTTAGATGGTATCACTCTTTTCTGAGTTCAGTGATGTTCCTTGTCTGGTATCTGCTTCTCTTGGATGGAAGGGAAAGAGAGAAAGTGGGGGTATTTCCTCTGCCTGACATCCAGAGTGGGAGTCATAGTATCAGAATATGAGCAGGACGTCTAGAAAATTGAGATGAGGTGAAATCTCATCTCATTTCAGGGCTGAAGAAGGGTCACGGCCTGAAACATCGACTCTTTATTCCTTCCCATAGATGTTGCCTGCCCCGCTGAGTTCCTCCAATAGTTTGTGTGCGTTACTGAGGAGAAACCTTTTCACCCTCTTGGTTGTGAGCTCCTGGAATTCTCTGCCAGAGATGGCAACAGGGGAATATGTTTCAAAAGGCGACAGAGTTCAAAGTACAAATGACATTACAGCCCAGTCTGTCATGAAAACCAGCCACCATTCCCCAGACTCTCCACATTTCCTGCTGCTTTAGAAAGAAGCCGATGTAATCAAAGACCCAACCAATCTTGGTCATTCTCTCTTCTCCCCCCTCCATCAGGCAGAAGATACAAAAACCTGCGAGTGTCTACCATCCTGCTCAAGGACAGATGAAAGACAATCTATCGCATCGCGGTCTGCACCGCACTTCTTCTGTAACACCATATTGACTATTTTGTTGTTGTTTTCCTTTTGAAATCTTTGATGTACTTACGTATGGAATGATCTGCCCAGATGCCATGCAGACAACAACTTTCCATGGCATCTTGATCTTAGAAAGATCAGGTGCTGTTTTCTCCCGGTAGGCATTAATTTTTAGTTCCAAATGCTCCTGTCACGTTTTGTCACCCTGTAACCTTATCCTTCAATCTCTCTAAACTATGGAGGACAGCATAAATGTCTCTCTCCAGCAGACTTCATCATGATCATCATGACTGCAATATTTCTATTATTTTTTAATGTTTCTTAATTGTACATATGATTTTTTAATGTTCTATCACTGAGCAGCTGTGAACCATCTGATTGGCCTATCAAAGTTCCTTTTGGGAACTAGTTGACTTGATCAGTATTTCTCATCTGGCTACTGTTTACGATTGCACTTAATAAATAAAAAATACAAGTTTGAGTTTAGTTGTCATTCAACCACACATGAATATAGTGAAATGAAAAAGCAACGTAGATATGGGCTGGTTGTTGTTGGACAGATGTTGGCACCGTGGACAAAAACCAGTGAGGATGATGTTTGGTGCCTCTGCCACAACCCAGGTCAACGAGATCACTATGAGATCAGCGGGATTTGTCGTCTGTGCAGGGATGAGTGGTCCCCTAAGTATGCAAGTCGATGAGTTCAGAGTTTGAGGCCTAGAGTTTGGGCCTGGTGTCAGCACCAAAGATTGAAGCCTGAAGGTCGATCCGAAATCTGGAGATCGAGGCCTGATGGTTGAAGCCTGGGTTCGAGTCCACTGGGAAAGTTTGAGGCAAGATGTCAATGAGTCCACAAGTCCACTGGAGGATGGAGTCTCAGAGGCAGCCTGCCCTGGGGTTGGAGCAATGTTTGCGCGTGTGTGTGATCGGGTGGGTGGGTGGATGGGAGGGAAAAAAGGGGCCAGTTTTCCTGTTGTTTTGTTGCCGTTGTTCTGCTAAGCATTGTGGGCGTACTATGTTGGTGCTGGAATGTGTAGTGACATTTCCAGGCTGCCCCCGGACATCCTCAGACTGTGCTGGTCATTAACGCAAACGTCACTTTTCACTGTATGTTTTGATACACATGTGACAAATCTGGAACCTGGAGATCACCTGGGGAAGCGGTTCACTCTCAAGGAGGGAATCTTTGGAATTCATCATTCAGGGGTGTGTGGAGGCTTGGTCAGTGAGTGGATTCAAGATAGGGAAGGACAGATTTTTATTTAGGTGTTACGGGAATTGAGGGCAGGGCAGGAAAATGGCTTGAGCTGAAAGATTAGCCATGATGTTATTGAGCGACTGATTAGACAGGAAGGGCCAAATTTCTTCTTTCTTTTCCCATGTTGGAGAAATTACTTCATTTCAGAAATATTTGACTGGTTGTGAAGGATCTGGTATGGTAATAAGACAGTAAGACCATAATACCATAGGACTTAGAAGCTGAATTAGGCCATTCAGCCCATTGAGTCTGTTCTGCCATTCCATCATGGCTGATTTATTATCCCACCTTCTCCCTGTAACCGTCGATGCCCTGACTAAGACGCTGCACCTTTATTTTGTGCTTTCGCCCGTGCTTGGTTCTGAAACAACTCCAAGACCGCGAATGCATTGCTGCAAAGCAGAAGCAGGAGATTCCCTCCCAAGCCCTCCAACCAACTGAATCTCAGCCCCTGCTTCTCTGCTTACTTCCTCTACGTCACCCACACTGTCGACACTTTGCTTGGCTAAAATGGATGGGCAGCAGGTGCTGAACTCATGACGACTAACGCCCATATTTAATAACTCACAAGTCAGTTCACACCCATAACTCGCTGAGATCCCCGGAGCAGCATCGGTTCCAGACACCCATCCCTCTGTCATTGATCAGTTCTGACAAGCCCCGAAAGTCAAAAACAAGTGATTCAACGTGGCAAATATTCTCATGCATAAATCAAAAGCAGAACCGTGCAGCCGTTTCTGGAGGTACTCAATGGTCAGGCTGCGTCTGTGGAGGGAAATGGACAGTGGATCTTCACCAGCTGCTTGCTTTTGGCTTCAGAATCCGGCGTCTGCCGTCTCTACAGCCCCATTGTGAAGGTAAATTGTCATAGCCTCGTATGGAAACATCAATGCCCAAGAATGGAAAAGTGGTGTACGTAACTCAGCCCATCACAGGATAAAATCAAGTCAAGTCAAGTTTATTGTCATTTCGACCATAGCCTGCTGGTACAGTACACAGTAAAAATGAGACAATGTTCCTCCAGGACCCTGGTGCTACATGAAACAACGCAAAACTACACTAGACTATGTGAGGCAGCACAAGGCTACACTAGACTACATAAAACAACATAAAAACTGCACTGGACTACAGACCTGCACAGGACTACATAAAGTGCACAAAACAGTGCAGGGAAGGTAGAATGATTAATAAACCAGACAATAGGCACAGCAGAGGACAAATTACAATATAATAATAAATGATGTAGATGTCAGTTCAGGCTCTGGGTATTGAGGAGTCTGATGGCTTGGGGGAAGAAACTGTTGCACAGTCTGGTCGTGTGAGCCCGATTTCTTTGGTACCTTTTGCTAGATGGCAGGAGGGAAAAGAGTTTGTGTGAAGGGTGTGTGGGGTCCTTCACAATGCTGTTAGCTTTAGTGTTAGTGTGGTGTAAATGTCTGTAATAGCGGAAAGAGCAGCCCGATGATCTTCTCAGCTGACCTCACTACCCGCTGCAGGGTCTTGCGATCTGAGACGGTGCAATTCCTGAACCAGGCAGTGATGCAGCTGCTCAGGATGCTCCCTATATATCCTCTGTAGAATGTAGTGACGATGGGGGGGGGGGGGGGGGGGGTAGGAGATGGACTTTTCTCAGCCCTTGCAGAAAGAGACGGTGTTGGGCTTTCTTGGCTATGGAGCTGGTGTTGAGGGACCAGGTGAGATTCTCCGCCAGGTGAACACCAAGAAATTTGGCGCTCTTAAACGATCTTAATGGAGGAGCAGTTGATATTCAGCAGAGAGTCGTTGCTCCATGCTCTCCTGAAGTCAACAACCATCTCTTTTGTTTTGTTCACATTCAGAGACAGGCTGTTGGCTGTACACCAGTCCGTTAGCCCACGCACCTCCTCTCTGTCAGCTGACTCATCGTTCTTGCTGATGAGACCCACCACGGTCGTGTCATTGATGAACTTGATGATGTGGATCGAGCTGTGTATTGCAGCACAGTCGTGGGTCAGCAGAGTGAACAGCAGTGGACTGAGCACGCAGCCCTGGGGAGCCCCCGTGTTCAGTGTGATGGTGTGATGGTCCTCCCCACCACTGAGCAGATCTACAAGGAAGCAGCATCCTTCATCCAAGATCTTCACCATCCAGGCCATGCTCTCTTCTCACTGCTGCCATCAGGAAGGAGCTACAGAAGCTTTAGGTCCCAACCCACAAGGTTCAGGACCTGTGAGGAACACACCTAATGAAGGGTCTTGGCTGTTTTCTCTTTTCCATGGATGCTGCCTGTCCTGCTGAGTTCCTCCAGCGTTTTGTGTATGTTATTCAGGAACAGTTTCCCCCCTTCAACCATCAGGCTCCTGAACCAGCATGGATAACTTCACTCACCTCAACCCTGAACTGATTCCACAGCCTACAGCCACCATCAAGTACACTGCAACTCATTTTCTCCGAATTATTAATTCATTTATTTCCTTTACACAACTTGTCTTTTGCACATTGGTTGTCAATCCTTGTGTGCAGTTTTTCATTGATTCTATTGTACTTATTGGTTCTGTTGTGAATGCCTGCAAGACAATGAATCAGGTGATTAATGTGTACTTTGATAATAAATTTACTATGGACTTTGAAGTTTGAAGTCTGGTCAGTTTCTACAGATGTACCGTGAAGAGCATTCTAACTGCATCAACATCTGGTATGGGGGGCGGGGAGGTGCTACTGCACAGGATCGAAATAAGCTGCAGAGAGTTGTCTATCATGGTCACTAGTCTCCCCATCATCCAGGACATCTTCAAGGAGCGATGCCACATCCATCATTAAAGACCCTCATCACCCAGGTCATGCCTTGTCTTCAATGCTACCAGCAGGAATGAGGTACAGGAACCTGAAGGCTCACACACTCAACTATTCAGGAACAGCTTCTTCCCCTCTGCCATCTCATATTTCAATGGACATTGAAACCATGAGCACTACCTCACTACGTTTCTCATTTCTACTTTTGCACTACTTTACTGTTTTACATATATACTCACTTACTATAATTCACAATTTTTTCCCTTTTATTAAGCACTGCATTGTACTGCTGCTACAAACACAACACAATTCACGGCCTGATTCTGCTTCTGGCATTCCTACGACTGATTGTCCATTTTTCTCTGCTGCTTGGCCCGTTGAATTCCTTCAGCAGCTTATGTTTTTGGCTTCAGATCCCAGCGTCTGCAGTCTCCTGGGTCTTCGTGCAAATGTTTCACTCCTACACAATGATGTTCCTCTCTCTGTAACTTCATCCTGGTGATTGCTCCCTTAGAACGGAGGAGGTGACATAAGAAGATGAAAGATGACGGCAAGCATCTCTGGGCCTCGTGCTGCACCTGTTTGTTTAACCACTAGAGGCAGCACTCTGGAGAGAGGAGATGACAGATAGAACATGGAGCCACTACCTGCTGGAGGAACTCCTCGGGTTGAGCCGCAACTGTGGTGGGGGTGGAGCAAGAAATGTCGATGATTCGGGTTGAAAGCCTGCGTCAGGACTTGTAGCTTTGGCAGTGGCTTTGACCATTGGAGCAGAATTAGGCCATTTGGCCCATCCAGTCTGTTCTGCCATTCAATCATGGCTGATTTATTTTCTCCCTCAACCCCATTCTCCTCTCTGTGAAAGTGAATGTGTCGGCTTTTGGCATTTGCTATTTCTACTGACTTTAACCATGTGTAAGGTCATTAAATGTCCGGCACGTTTGAGCCCAAGTCCTGGGCATTTTCTTCTGATTAGTTCTGGCCTTCAACCATGGATGGTTAATGTCTGCCCTTCCTTGCTTTAGATCATGGCATGGTGTGCATTGTGCCTGCCGATGACAGGAAACCTGTGCGGAAGGGTTTTTAAAGTGGGCAAAGCCATTGTACTGGGGCAATTCCACTCTCTTGACCTCAGAAGTCTGGGATGAGTGGTACAAACAGGCCTCACAAACTCGGGTCTTTCTAGGCTACAGTGGACGACCATGGTGTCTTCAGTGCCTTGCCCTGCCCTTCGCTCTCCATGAAGCATTGCAGTACGGCCTTCCTGGCTGTCGGATCTCACCCGCCCGGTCCGCCCAGGAGCTGACTTTGCATGCTGGGACAGGCATCCCCCTATCCCACTGGGGTACGAGGCTGCCGGCTACCCTCCCCTGGTTTAGCCCGCCTGTCGAAGCGGTGTACCAGGGTGAGGCCACCGTCGATTGCGAACAGCTACTTGGAGCCACAGGTGAGAGCTGAGTGTCCGGTGGGGACCAAAGGTGAGTGAGCTGCCCCAGAATGGACATGACAAGCTCCTCCACCAGAGATGTTACCCCTCCCTGGACACCCTATGCACCCCTCTGGAACATAGAAAATAGAACAATACAACGCAGTACAGGCTCTGTGGCTCATGATGTCATGCCAACTCTTAATCGATCTAACCCCTCCTACATAGCCCTCCATCTTTCCATCATCCATGTGCCTCTCTAACTAATTCTTATAATGTCCCAGATGTATCTGCCTCTACCACCTTTACCTTGCATGTTTTCTCCTCTATGTGGTGATCTCCACAATGATCGTCAGTCATCATCAGACTCAGGGCTCAGCTCTCTATGAAGAAGCGTAGGCACAAAGTCTTATTGCTAAAAAGGGGACACGTTTGAGTAATGTGGAACATAGAACATAGAAATTTACAGCCCATTACAGGCCCTTTGGCCCACAATCTTGTGCCGACCATGTAACCTACTCTAGAGACTGTCTAGAATTTCTCTAGCGCATAGCCCTCTATTTTTCTAAGCTCCGCGTACCTATCTAAGAGGCTCTTAAAAGACGCTATCGTGTTCAATTCCACCACTGCCACTGGCAGTGCATTCCACGCACCCACCACTCTCGGTGTGAAAAACTTACCCCTGACATCCCCTCGGTATCTATTTCCAAGCACCTTAAAACTATTCCCCCTGTGTTAGCCGTTTCAGCCCTGGGAAAAAGCCTCTGGCTATCCACATGATCAATGCCCGTCATCATTTTATACACCTCTATCAGGTCACTTCACACCCTCCGTCGCTCCGAGGAGAAAAGGCCGAGTACCCTCAACCTATTCTCATAAGGTACGTCCTCCAATCCAGGCAACAAGTCTCCTCTGCACTCTCTCTATAGTATCCTTCTTCCTGTAGTGAGGTGACCAGAACTGAACACAGTACTCCAAGTGTGATCGGACCAAGGTCTTAAATAGCTGTAACAAAGCTGTAAGGTGTGGTTTCTATATTGAGGAAGGAGTGGTGTAGGAAGGGCTTAAGATGGGCATGTCATCACCATCTGCTAGCCGAGCTCGTGATTGCCAGCTCCCCCTCGACCCCTGCTTTCCTGGTGACGGTGAGTCCGATAGAGCTTCACTCCACTGCAGTCGCAGCTGCCAACTCGTACTTCTAATACATCTCCCAATGCTTCGGTATGTTCAAACACGGCAGGCAAGTTCTTGTACACATGCTGCAAGAACTTCACTCACCTCAGCACTGAACTGATTCCACAACCAATGAACTCACTTTTAGGGACTCTACAACTCGTGTTGTCAAAGCTATCTATCTATCTTTCTGTCTGTCTATCTATCTATCTATCTATCTATCTATCTATCTATCTATCTATCTATCTATCTATCTATCTATTTATTAATTTACCTAGTTATCTATGCATTTATTTATTTGTTTGTTTTTCCTTTTGTATTTGCACAATTTTTCATCTTTTGTTGATTGCCCATCTTTGCTGGTATGTAGTTCCTCATTGACTCAATTGGATTTCTCTGTGACTACTGTGAACTCCAGCAATGTCAAGGTGGTGCATTGTGACATATATGCACTTCGATGATAAATTTATTTTAAACTTTGAACTTTCAACAACTCTTCTCTCTATGATCATAGACCATAGTTGCAGAGCAGAGTGGGATTGCAGTGCACTGGATGAGATGGGCTGAAGGGCTTTTCTCCCTGCTGCGTAATCCTACAACCCCATTGGAATTTTGTTGTTGGAATTTCTATCTCTGAGCATTGAACCCAGCCTTTCCTCTACAGCTAACTCAGCAGTTCAGAACTCTGAAGCTGGAGGCTTCTCTCTTGGCATGCATTTCACCTGGATGTATGGTGAAAAAGCCTTGAAATACTCTAATTTCTTAACAATGCTTCGATTGCTAGGCTGCATATTCTCCATGGACGCAAGTCCATCCCCCACGCTTTAGTGACTAGACTGGGAATACCACCAAAGTTTTCAACCATGAAATTATTCTGAAATCATTTTGAAAGTTTCTTCATTCTGCTAACATCTCCTCCACCTCGCCTCTCTCCTTCTTAAGGGGCCCTTTTGACATTTAATACTTTCCCTGCCGCAAACCTCTGTCTGGGGATTTACTTTACTTTTTCCCCCTCAATCTCATTTGACATATATTTTTTCCAACTTTTTTCATTTCATCCCAGATTTTCTGTAATTATTTACATTCTTTCTCAAATGTTCAAATCATGTAAAATATTCTTTTGTTTTTCTTTATTTTTTAACCTCTTAAAGCTTGTTTTACATTTGGATGTCACCATGATGTATATTGCATTTACATCTTCTCAGTACATCCTTTCCATTTTTGCCCTGTAAGCTTTTTCTTCAACATTTCCCAGCTTACACTCAGTGGCCAGTTTATTAGGTACACCAGTACACCTGCTTGTTAATGCAAATTCCCAATCAGCCAATTATGGGGCAGCAACTCAATGCATGAAAGCGCGCCTGCATGGTCAAGACGTTCGGTTTTGGTTCAGTCCAAACATCAGAATGGGGAAGAAACGTGATCGAAGTGACTTTGATTGTGGAATGATTGTTGGTGCCAGATGGGGTGGTTTGAGTATCTCAGAAACTGCTGATCTCCAGGCGCAACAGTCTCTAGAGCTTACAGGGCATGGTGTGAGAAAGCGTGGCAACTCCGTGGGCAAAAATGCCTTGCTAATGAGAGAGGTCAGGGGAGAATAGCCAGACTGCTTCAAGCTGACAGTAACTCAAATAACAGTGGTGTGCAGAAAAGCATCTCTGAACACCCAACGTGTTGGACCTTGAGGTAGATGGGCTAGCCGAGCAGATGATCATGGACATACACTGAGCGGCCACTTTATTAAGTACAGGAGGTTCCTAATAAGGTGGTCACTGAATGCACGGTATACTTAGGAACAAATTCCATTCTGTTCCAGCCTTGAAACTGTATATTTACTAAAATCTCAGACACTGCAGATTTTGAAATTGAAAAACTTGGAATGGAATGGCTGAGCTCACTTCATGTTGTAATCAGGTTGCAGCTAATGACCATTTAATTCTGGAGGGACAGATCACACAAAGCAGAGCACAACTCAACAGTTAGAGTTAGCGTGCCTGTTGCAGCAGCTTCTCTATTGAGTATAGTGATATGAACAAGCCCAGAGTGAAGAAATGAGATACCAGGTGGTGTTAGGTTTTGTAACTTCAAAACACTGAACTAACTCAAAGAAACTCACGGGAGTTGGAAAATATGGGTGTATACTTTGAATTACCTTTAAGCGAGGTGCAGACGTATCACGTGGGAACATGATGACATATGCAATTAACATATGCAATTATAGTTTTACATGTAGCCCGTAATTAATCAGTTAAACGAGCAAGAATAATCAAACAATATATATGCAAGGTTACTCAAATATTATTGAAATATCAAATACATAACACACATCCCTACTTATCTATAAACTCTAACATAATGTAGAATATATCTCAACTACATACACAGTACATTATGTAATACAACTATGTTATACAGATATTCACAGCATTGTAAATTTTAAATTGTCCCATTCAGGCTTAAAGATTTAATCGCTGTGGAGGATTTCTTACTCTGTAGGATAATGTCTTCCCTGACATGGGGAATCACGCTGTCTGGCAGGTGAGACTTGTAGCTGGGAAGGTTCTGGGGCCTCCTCCACAGTGGTTGTAGGAGTTGACTCTGAGACCATAGGAGGTAGCTCAGATAGCAGTAACCAACTTTCTTCTCTATCAATTGACCCTGCTCTCCTCAACTGATCGATGTGTTGTCTCCAGATGATAACAGACTCGATCTCCACATTTTGTAGGAGAGTGGTTCAGGTCTGTCCTTAATCTGTTTGAGAATCCACTTCTGACCATCACTGTAGTCCCTTGGCAAGACTGCTTGTCCAGGAGTGAAACACTGAATCTCCTCATTTGAGGAGCCTTCAATATGTCTCAGCTGTTTGTCTTGCATCCTCCAGGGTTGAAATGTCTGATACTAGAGGGCTTGCGTTCAAGGTGAGAGGGTGCAAGTTCAAAAGAGATGTGCAGGTTAAAAGAGTGGTTGGTGCCTGGAATGTGCTCTCAAGGATGGTATTAGGGGCAGATGACATAGAGATAGGCAGGGAATGGAGGGATATGGACCATGGATAGCCAGAAGTGATTAGTATAGTTAGGTGGTTAATTAGTTCAGCACAACAGGCCCGAAGGGACTGTTCCTGTGCTGTGTAGTTCTGTGTCCTAACAGGTAAGTAATCTCTAAATGAGTTTCACAACCAGTTTTAAACTTGAGGTGCTGCTATATCTGAGCTTTCCATGAATTTGATGCTAATTTGTTCTTTGACCCTGTTTGTGTGTGATCCCTTATTACTTGTGCTGTAAATGGAATGATGTTATACCAGCTTATTATTTATTACTTATTGCCCATTATGCCACTGGCATTTAGGGCAGCAATGAAGGTTCTCCATCTCTGGCGGTGTCTGGGGCTTCCTTCCGGTTTTCACTACTCTCAGTCATGCAAGTTCATGGTGGAGACTCAGGAATACTGTAGCGCTCAGGAGCAGAAGGATTCTTCATTGCTGTTTCTGTAACAGTTTTGTTTCACCAGTTCAGGGTTGTTAGCCCTGAGATGAGCCCCAGAACCTGGAGGACTAGTGGACCACTCTTAGTCTGTTTGGCATGGGAGACCCTACCAACAGCCTAAGCGTAAAGCCCCGACTCCAGCCAACATAGATCTCCAGGTCATTGAGGCACGCAAGCCTCCAAACCACAACAAAGTTGTGGTCCACTTGGAGGATAGAACATAGAACATAGAAATTTACAGCACATTACAGTCCCTTCAGCCCACAATGTTGTGCTGACCATGTAACCTACTCTGGAAACTGCCTAGAATTCCCCTACCGCATAGCCCTCTATTTTTCTAAGCTCCATGTACCTATCTAAGAGTCTCTTAAAGGACCCTGTTGTATCCACCTCTACCACAGTCACTGGCAGTGCATTCCACGCACCCAACACTCTCTGTGTGAAAAACTTACCCCTGACATCCCCCTTGTACCCACTTCTAAGCAGCTTAAAACTGTGCCCTCTCGTGTTAGCCACCTCAGTCCTGGGAAAAAGCCTCTGGCTATCCACACGATCAATGCCTCTCATCATCTTATACACTTCTATCAGGTCACCTCTCATCCTCCATCACTCCAAGGAGAAAAGGCTGAGTTCACTCAACCTATTCTCATAAGGCATGCTCTCCCATTCAGGCAACACCCTTGTAAATCTCCTCTGCACTCTCTCTATAGCATCCACATCCTTCCTGTAATGAGGTGACCAGAGCTGAACACAGTACTCCAAGAGGGGTCTAACTAAGGTCTTATGTAGCTGTAACATTACCAACTTTGTTCTCTTATAATGCCACTTTGCCAGGAACCCGTAATCTTTTCCGGATACAGTAAATCTGGCATACTCAGGACGTTAGTGTCAGATTATCAAATCGTACAGACAATTAGATGTTAAATACATTAATACCCCCACACATTCTAAATTATATTTTTAAACATTTCTCCTGATATTAAACTTACCATTGAACTAAGCAAGTGTAGAGGGAGTGCGAGGCAGAGGGCTTGAGTCAGATGAAAAGGAGTATAAGTCAGAGAGGAGCACAGGAACCAAAGGGGAAGGGAATTCAGCAATTGTCTCTTGTTGAACCAGCTGCCAGACCATTGGGATTTCAGAAAAGTCAATGGTAAATTATTGGATATACAGTAGATCTTCTATTCCATCAGCAAATGAGGGGAGATTTGATAGAGATATACTAAATTATGAGGGGTATCGATAGGGTGTGGGTGGCAGAGTGGAGATACATCTCTACCAAAGGAGGTGTAAGGTGCTTCTTCTTTCTGCTGGCCTGCAGGTCACCCTCGGGCAAGGGTCATATGAAACCATGGGAGCAGGTGGTGGATGGTTGTATGAGCACTGGTACATATCGCAGGTCCTGGTCATACAACCGCTAACACCCGACAGACAACCTCTGAAGAATATTGATAACAGCTGGGGTCACCTCAACTTATAAAGGCACTGCCCAGAAGAAGGCAATGGCAAACCATTTCTGTAGAAGTATTTGCCAAGCACAACCATGGTCATGGATAGAGAAAATATTAACAGCAACAGCGTGAAGGGTTCTAAAGACAGATGGAAGATTATGATTGCCAATGTCGTACCACACGGGACATAAGGATGCTGCTGAGGTTATCGGAGTTCTGCATGTTGCAATTCCAGATATTACACAGTAAAACATCCCAGATGTGTGGCACATGGCCAAGTGGTTAAGGCATTGGACTAGCGATCTGGAGGTCGTGGGTTTGAGCCCCAGGAGGTTGTTGTGTCCTTGAGCAAGGCACTTAACCACACACTGCTCCAGTCCACCCGGCTGAAAATGGGTACCAGCAAAATGCTGGGGGTTAACCTTGTGATACACTGGCATCCTATCCGGGGGGGGGGGGGGGGAGTCTCGTACTCTCAGCCACGGAAACCAGTATAAACACTGGCCTGATGAGCCTACGAGGCTTGGGACAGACTTTATAACTTTAAAACATCCCGGGACACTTGCATGTAAGATGCTGGGCTGTGCAAGGAGATGCTGGAACAAAATCAAGGTTCAGTCCAGAATCAGAATCAGCACCACGTTTAATATTACTGGCATATGTTGTAAAATCTGTCAACTTTGCGGCAGCAGTTCAATGTAATACGTGATAAATATAGGAGAAACTGAATTACGGTAAGTTTATATGTATGTTAAGTTGTTAAGTTAAAACAAGTTGTGCAAAAATAAAGATAAATAAAAAAAGTAGAGAGGTAGTGTGCATGGATTTAACGTCCATTTAGGAATCGGATGGCAGAGGGGAAGAAGCAGTTCCTGAATCATTGAGTGTGTGCCTTCAGGCTTCTGTACCTCCTCCCTGATAGTTACAGTGAGAAGAGCGCGTGCCCTGAGTGTGGGGTCCTTATTGACGGATGCCGCCTTTTTTGAAGTACTGCTCCTTGAAAATGTCTCAGATACTGTGGAGGCTAGTACCATGATGAAGCTGACTAATTTTACAACTTTCTGCACCTTACCTCGATCCTCTGCAGTAGACCTCCTCCCCCCCGCGTACCACACCATCACAGGAGAAGGCCTCCTCACCATTGAGCACACCTACATGGAGTGCTGTAATGGGAAAGCAGCATCCATCATCAAGGACAACTACCATCCAGGCTCAAATACGGCAGCCTCATGTTGAGGAACAGTTATTAATCTTTAACCATCAGGTTCCTAAACCAGTATTTTAATAGAAAAGAATAGCATAGGAGCAGACCCTTTGGCCAGGATGACCATGCTGTGTGAGATGCCAAATTAAACTAATCTCTTCAGCTTCTACATGATCCGTTTCCCTCTCTCCTCTATATATTCGCTGCTGCCTTCAGGCCAGAGATACAGGAGCTTAGGTCCCACACCTACAAGCTCAGGAGCAGTTATTACCCTTCAACCATCAGGCTCCTGAATGAGCGTGGATAACTTCACTCACCTCAACGATGAACTGCTTCCACAAACTACGGACTCACTTTCAAGAACTTTACATTCATGTTCTCAGTATGTATGTGTGTATGCATGTCATACAATCACTGGAGTTGAGTATGATGTTCTCCTAAGGGGTTGACTATTGGTGGATCCTCAGGAGGCCGTAGAGGCTGATCTGGGGTGTTATGGTGGATTCCCTGCATGGAGGTATGTATGTATATATTTATCTATTTATTTTATCTATCTGTCTTTTATTTGTTGGTTTTTATTTGCACAGTCTTTCTTCTTTTGCACATTTGTTATTTATCAGTCTTTGTTGATGCATATTTTATCATTGATTCTATTGTATTTCTTTGCTTTCCTGTGAATGCTTGCAAGAAAATGAACTCAAAGTATCTGGTACCACATACACTCAACTGACTCTTTATCGGTTAGCTCCTCGACCTAATGAGGTGACCTCTGAGTGTACATGTAGGCCTCTGTAAGTCTCGATAGACCATGGATTTGCGCCTTGGAAAGTTTCCAGGGTGCAGGCCTGGGCAGGGTTGTATGGGAGACTGGCAGTTGCCCAAGCTGTAAGTCTCCCCTCTCCACGCCACTGATGTTGTCCAAGGGAAGGGCATTAGGACCCATACACTTGGCACCGGTGTCGTCGCAGAGCAATGTGTGGTTAAGTGCCTTGCTCAAGGACACAACGCGCAGCCTCAGCCAAGGCTCGAACTAGCGACCTTCAGATCACTAGACGAACGCCTTAACCACTTGATAACACTGAGTGTACATACTTCAAATATAAAAGTACTGTGAACTTTAGAGGACCGTTATAAAGGAGGAAGGAGAGATGCTTAGGGAGCTAAATCTCTGCAAGTGAAGGTGTGGCTTGCTGTGACACTGAGATTAGCATTAGGAATGCATAGCACATGGTTTGTTGGACAGAGATGAGAAAGGACAAGGAGACAGAGAGATTTGAAAGCCAAGATGATCATTTTAAGATTAACACACTACTCAAATCTACAGTGAGGAGTGGCAGAGGCCATCACACGTGGATGACGTAGACCCTTCTGGCTTTAATTGAATTGAATTGACTTTATTTCTTACATCCTTCACATACATGAGGAGTAAAAATCTTTACGTTACATCCCTGTCTTGTGTCGGTGTTTCTCGTGCTTAATAGAAGTCCTCTGATACTACTCGAGGAGAAGCATGGAGTTCTGGCCAAAACGGCTTCCTCAGAAAGTGCCACCACAAAGAATTTTAGGGGTCATTCTCATAAGGCGTTGTCTGGGAGTGCACGTTCTGTGGCTCGATTAAATAAGGAATCTTGTATGCACTTTAATCAAAGGTTCAATATTTTTCCACTGTGCCTATTGAACGATTAACTTTATTTTTGCACAGTTGAAAACGTAGTATTGCAATTCACGGCTGAAGTTCCTCATTCATGGAAACATGCAACGCAGTAACTTACAGACAAGGGATGCTGGAAACACACTCAAATGCTGGAGGAACCGAGCAGGTCAGGCAGCATCTATGGAGGGGAAGAAATAGTCAACATTTTGGACCAAGACTTTTCATCAGGACCGGAACATGTCTTCCAAACCAACCTGATGCATCCTGACTGTGATGCCCACTGACACTAATCCCTTCTGCACACACTGTACATGCGTCCCTCTGTGCTTTTCCTATCCAAGTACCTTTTAAATGTGCTAAAAATTTTTGAAAGCAATCGTACCTCGCGGTTTCTAGTGAACATTTAAGATTTAAATGTATTAAACACCCTGCAATTTCTGGT
Source organism: Hemitrygon akajei (assembly GCF_048418815.1). Lineage (NCBI taxonomy): Eukaryota > Metazoa > Chordata > Chondrichthyes > Myliobatiformes > Dasyatidae > Hemitrygon > Hemitrygon akajei. The sequence goes on along the minus strand of NC_133124.1, from coordinate 209,892,787 downwards.
AAACATTTAAGGTTTAAATGTACTAAACACAGGTTTTGAAAGCAATCGTACCTCGTGGTTTCCAGTAAACATTGAAGGTCTTTGAAAAACTGCCTGCATGCATGGTAAGTATACGGGTTTCAATGGAATTGGGCCATATAAGCCAGGAATGCTGCCAGTTAGATTTCTCTCTGCACTGAATTAGATTCATCTCAGCTGGAGCTGCACTGGGGGGGGCATCGCAATTAATTTTTGCTCTGCTTGGCCAGGGAGCAGAAAAATTAGTAATGTTTCCCTGGACCTGATTGCTACAGCAAGCCTCTGCTGGAAGTACGTGGAGAGGTGTGGAGTTTAACTGCGCATGGATAAACGCCGCTTCAACAGACCGTAGTCAACAATTGTGCAGTTGTGTCACAATGAAGTTCTTAGGACGCGCAGCAAGATTATTTTTTAAAAAAAAGCCTTTGAAGCACGAATTCCTTACTCCTTTTACTGGGTGCTTCTCGTAATAAAGTATTGCTATTAACAAGGTGACTGATAGGCTAAGGGGGCAGCAAAGATTAAACAGGGGCACATGGCGTGCCAGAATTTGCTTCCCGTTTGTTGAGCCAGCTACAGCACTAACAGCTGTTTTGGCACTCTGACAGTGCCTCCCGTGTAAACCATTCATGGCAGATGTGCAGTTTCCTCTGAGTGTTCCTGGGTAAGCTGGCCTCCAGTATCCCTGGGTTAAGTAGCCAGAGAATTAAAAATCTGTACCAGTCACTAGAGTCATCTCCTTGAGCTGTTTATTAAGCATTCTGGAAATGATCATTTCCCGTCACTTTCAGTGAACAGCGATGGATTCACACAGTGTTAGAGCACAGAAACAGGTCTACTGAGGCCACAGGAGCCTTCAAACAGATATTTTATTTATTTAGAAATACAGCACGGACTAGGCCCTTTGTGCTGCCCCAGCAACCCCCAATTCAGCCCTACCCAGTCACAGGACAATTTACAATGACCAATCAACCAGGTGTAGGGTCTCGGCCCAAAATGTCGACTGTTTACACTTTTCCATCGATGCTGCCTGGCCTAATGAGCTCCTCCATCATTGTGTGTGTGTGTGTGTGTGTGTGTGTGTGTGTGTGTGTGTGTGTGTGTGTGTGTGTGTGTGTGTGTGTGTGTGTGTGTGTGTGTGTGTGTGTGTGTGTGTGTGTGTGTGTGTGTGTGTGTGTGTGTGTGTGTGTGTGTGTGTGTGTAGCTTGGATTTTCAGCATCTGCAAGTTTCCTCTTGTTTGCAACCGGTACATCTTTGGATTGTGGGAGAAAACCGGAACGCCTGGAGCAAACCACATGGCCACGGGGAGGAGGCACAAACTCTTTACGGGCACCGACGGGAACTGAACCTGGCTCATCGGTACTGTAAAGCGTTGTGCTAACCACTGTGCCACCGTGCCGCCCAGGGATCCCGATAAATGGTATGACTCCTGTATCCTGACTGGCCTGTGGAATATTCCGGCACATTTCCCAGACATACGGGAGGGGCACAGTGTACGGCTACTGACTGGCCCGTCTTTGGACTGTTGGAGGACACTAGAGCACCTGGAGGAAACCCACACATTTCACGGGCAGAACGTACAAACTTCTTACAGGTGGAGTCAGTATCGAACTCTGGAACTCCGGAAATCCGGAATGCCCCGAGCTGTAATAGCATTGTGCTAACCACTCTGCTACCGTGGCACTTGACCCACCCCTTAATCCATTTTATTCTGCACGCTTTTTGATTAACACCATAAGATATAGATAGGAGCAGAACTAAGAGATTCAGCCCATCAAGTCAATTCTATCACTTGATCAGGGCTAATTATTTTCCATCTCACCCCCATTCTCCTGCCTTTCTCCTGTAACCTTTGATCACTTTACTAAACAAGAACCTATCAACCTCTGCTTTAAATATACCCAACAACCTGGCCTTCACAGTAGTCTGTAGCAATGAATTCCACAGATTCACCACTCTCTGGCTAAGGAAATTCAACCTCATCCCTGCTCTTAATTTCTACCACTCACCTACACCAGGGGCAACTTACACTGTTAATTCGACCTGCCAACCTGCACGTTCTTTGGAAGTGCAATGAAACTGGAACAACCAGGGAAACCGCCACCCCCCCACTCCGCACCCGGTCACAGGGAGAACTTGCAAACTCCACACAGACAGCAGCAGAGGTCCGGATCGACCTTGGGTCCCTGGATCTCTGGGGCTGCGCCACATTGCCGCCCTAGGAAGTGCAGGAACGGAGGATTATATTTTAATAGGTTTTATTGGGTGGCACCTCTGGGTTCAATTCATGCCGTTGTCTGTAAGGAGCTGGTCCGTCCCGCCCGTGACCGCTTGGATTTCCTCTGGGTGCCCCGGTTTCTGCACACATTCCAAAGACACGGGGGTTATTAAGTTGTGCGCATGCCATTTCAGTGCTGCGAACATAGCAACGCTTGCAGACTGCCCCCAAGGACATCTCTGGGTCACAAAGTGACATATTTCACTGTGTTTTCCGACATTTCAATGTACCTATGGCAAATAAAGCTAATCTTTAAATGCTCATTCTAAATCCTGTACAGAAGTAACACACAGGGAGCTGTGCTGGCCTTTGAAAGAGTTTAAATGCAGACTTTAAATATCTGCGCACAGTTAACTTGGAGCGCGATCACACCTTCTTTTTGTATCAATGCCATAACACAGCAGGAGGTTCCAGTGATCCAGCCCCTAACTCCACTAAAATAGGTAATTTGTGGCAAGGTGCCCCATAATTGCAAATCTATTCACTCAGCCCCCAGAACACTGTAGGCGTCCTGCTGTGATTTGCCTCACTAGGGGTTTGGTGAGGCTAGAATAACAGTACTGGCGTATTTTAAAATGCGATACAGATATGACTTTTGCTTTCTAATGCTAAAGAGCAGGGATTCTTACAGTGCTCTGGGAAAATCAATCCCACATGCAACCTCACCAAAAAGTTATTACTGGTCTCAGTTTTGTTTGTGGTATCCTCTACATGCATGACAATATTGACTTCACCACAATCTAGTACAAGTGGTCTGAGATGTGTGAGTGATGGTAAAACAATGTTTTTTGTTCGAAGTTCAAAGTAAATTTATTATCAAATTAAGTGCATGTACATCGATGGAAAGGGGATGGAGAGCTGTGGTCCCGGTGCAGATCGATGGGACTAGGCTGTTTAAATGGTTCGGCATGGACTAGATGGGCCAAAGGGCCTGTTTCTCTGCCGACTTTTCTCTAACTCTCTGACTATGACCATGAACTATCTTGAGTTTCTTTTTCTTGCAGGTATTTACAGGAAAACAAATAAAATACAAATGGAATTTAAGAAAAGCTATACATAACAAATGTGGAAAAGAGGGTAACTTGTGCAAATAATCAATAAAAAGTAAATAAATAATATTGAGTTGTAGAGTCCTTGAAAGTGAGGCTATTGGTTGCGGAGCCAGTTCAGAATTGAAGTGAGTGAAGTTATTCACAGTGGTTCTGTTATTAATTTAACCTTACTGTTTTTACTTGTCTGAGTTCCAACAAGAACAATACATAAGACCATAAAACACAGGAGCAGAATTAGGCCATTCAGCCCATTGAGTCTGCTCCCCCATTCCATCATGGCTGATCCTGGATCCTACTCAACCCCACACAACTGCCATATAAGTAACCCCTCCCCAAACCCCCCGCCATTATGCGTTCTGAGAAAAAGGCTATTTGCAATTTTCCATAACGGAAATCCTTTCCACTTGCTCTTGTGTCAAAAATGTGAGTTGAAAAATCTTGTGTTTATTTACACACTATTTTCCCACCTAAGATACATGAAACCGATTATTTATTTATTTATATAGCGATACAGCACGGAACAGGCCCAATGAGGCCCAACACCCAGCAAAAACACCTATTTTAACCCTAACCTAATCATGGGACGATTACAGTGACCAATTAGCCAACTAACCGATACATCTTAGGAATGTGAGAGGAAATCGGAGCACCTGGATAAAACCCACGCGTTCACATGTTCAAACTCCTTACAGACGGCGTCATAATTGAACTCTGAACTCCAAGCCCCGAGCTGTAATAGCATTGGGCTAACAGCTATGCTACCATGATGACCTATGATTGCATATCTCAAAATTTTACAAATTAATTGTGAATTCTGTGAGGTCGAATTTCTGTTACTTAAATGGGAGTAACTTAGGATTTCACTGTGTGGGAGGGCAAAGGTCCGGGGCTATACTGTGCTATCTCCGTCAATAAACACACTTAGGCAGTTTCGGAAATCTACAAATGTATGAGTTTATGATTGTGCTGTTGGGTCTATTTACGTTTGGAAGTCTAGTCCTATTTACTTGCTGGTATATATGCTGGTACTGTACTTATGTATTTATGAGCATTTTATTCCTTATCCATACTTCAATCTCATATTTTTAAACAAGTCTTTATTCTATGAAAGTGCTGAACGTTGTTGTTGTTGTTTCATTGCATATACTTGCCAATACTCCACAGCAAATTCCCAAATCGTGTAAATGTATACGGCAAGTAAAGTTGGTCCTTGTATCTCTGTTTCAAAATGGAAGCCAGCATGGAGTACACGGCAGAAAAGACAGCAACATCTATTTATTTATTTATTGAGATACAGTGCAGCCTCTGGCCTTCGAGCCCCTTGCTCAGCAACCCCCAATTTAACCCTAGCCTCATCACGGGACAATTTACAATGACCAATTAACCTACCAACTGGTACGTCTTTGGAGTATGGGATAAAACCAGATCACCCGGAGAAAACCCACACAGTCATGGCGAGAAGATACAAACTCCGTATGGGCAGCAGCAGGAATTGAACCCAGTTTGCTGGTACTGCAAAGCGGTGTGCTAACCACTACACTACCGTGCTGCCCAGTGCAGTACGGATTGTACCGCACGTATATATAATACACGCAGTACAATCCGTAAACTGACTCAAAACCCCTGATATAAAATCTGCATTCAGAATGGCATCAGGAAATGCGTGCACCGTTATCGAACACTTCGTTCAGACATTAACTCTTGCTCTTTCTGATACTGAACAAGCATCGCTTACCCCTCTGCAGTTTATAATGATGGACTCAGTTTTTTACTGCTTTCTTTCCAGGGTATGTTACACTTTTATTATTGATTTGATATCAGCCAAATTGGCACCAACCGACAGCAAATCTAGTCTGTAATGATTGATGGCATACTAATCAGTGAGTTCACCAACTCAGCCTTTGATAGGCCCAGAATCTTTAGTCTAATTTTAAACAATATCCTAATCCACATCTTGCTGTTTCAGATGATCCGAATCTGGGCCATTTATTTAAATTTTAGCCAAGGCATGGCGGGTTTGCGTCCCAAATTTTTTTTTTTTCTTTGATTTTAAGCCTCAAGCTAACTGTTGTGGGAAGCTCAGATTCGGTCTCCAAACATTGGCCATAAATTATATGAGAAATTTCCTTTGGAGGTGCCCAATCAGTCCAAACAATATGTTTCCAGTAAAGAATGCAGAACGTGCGTTCTTTATATTCAGAGCAGAAATGCTCACATGCTCATCCTTAATTGAATTAGTCATCTAAATAGAAATGATATTTTACTCTATGAAGATGTAAGTCTCAAATCCTACATTGCAATGATTTTCTAATCAGTCACTAACCATTTGAGGAAATGCTTTTTAATCATCATGTCTGTGGTTATATAAAATAACTCTTCCTTCTCCCCTCTCTGTATAAAGCGTCTGAAAGGAGACTGATCCATTAATCAGACCTGAACTCTTTTTCTCCTAGCTGTCTGAAAAAAATTGGTCAAATTTGTGGGAAGAAAATTTCCTCCTAATTCCAACCATCCTCTATTTTCAAATTTCAACCCCCCAACACCAAATAGGACACAGGAGTAGATTTAGGGCATCTGGCCCATTGGGTTTGCTCCGCCGTTCATCATGGCCGATCTGTCATCCCTCACAACTCCATTTTCTTGCCTTCTCCCCATAACCCTTGAAGTCCTTTCTAATCACTATTATCCTCTGTTTTAAATATATCCAATGACTTAGACTCCACAGCCATCTGTGGCAATGAATTTCACAGATTCACCGCCCTCTGGCTAAAGACATTTCTCCTCATCTCTGCTCTAAAGGGACGTCTCTCTTCTCTAAGGCTTTGCCCTCTGGTCCTAAATTCTCCTAAACTGTTGAGAGGCCTCACCTTCCACTTTTTTTTGGAGAATTTTAAAGGTAGGGATTAAAGAGATGCATTCCAGATTGCAAATGGAATTTAAGGTTTTTACTTTTTTCTCACAGACGTCACTGATCCTCAACTGGAGTTTTGTTTAGAAGAAAAGATAGTAAATTGGTTTATTATTGTCACATGTACTGAGCTGCAGTGAAAAAGTTATCATGCACGCTGTTTGTATAGAATAATTTATTAAAACAGTGCATCAAAGTTCAAAGTAAATATTATTATCAATGCGTCACCATATACAACCCTGAGTTTCATTTTCTTCTGGGCGTATGCAACAGATCTGTAGAATAATAGCTATGACAGAATCAGTGAAAGACTATCCAACCAGGGCGTTCAACCAGAGTGCAGAAGACAATAAATTGCTCAAATACAAAATGAAGAAGTAACAATAATAATAAATAAATAAATAAGCAATAAATATCAAGATCATGAGATGACGAGTCCTTGAAAGTGAGTCCATTGGTTGTGGGAACATTTCAGTGATGGGGCAAGTGAAGTTGAGTGAAGTTATCCCCTTTGGTTCAAGAGCCTGATGATTGAGGGATAATAACTGTTCCTGAACCTGGTGGTGTGAGGCCTGAGGCTCCTGCACCTTCTTCCTGATGGCGGCAGCAGGAAGAGATAATGTCCTGGCTGGTGGGCACCCCTGATGATGCCCCTTTCCTGCGACAGCATTTCATGCAGATGATCTCAATGGTGGGGAGGGCTTTACCCATGAGGGACTGGGCCGTATTCTCTACTTTTTCTCGGATTTTCCATTCGAGGGCATTGAGGTAATACAAAGTTAAACAATAAAAGGATGCAGAATGAAATTTCACAATTGCAGAGAAAGAGCAGTGCAAGCAGAGAATAAGGTGCAGGGTTATTATGAGCTAAGAGTCCATCTTATCATTCTAGGGGACCATTCAATAGTCTAATAACAGTGGGACAGAAACTGTCCTTCAACCTGGTGGTACGTGATTCTTTTTTTATCTACTGCCCGATGGGAGGGTAGAGGAGAGAATGTTCAGGGTGGGGGTGTCTTTGATTATGCTGGTTGCTTTAGTGAGGTAGCGAGAAGTACAGACAGAGTCCGTGGAGGGGAGGCTGGTTTCTGTGATCTGCTGAGCCGCGTCTACAACTCCCTGCATTCCCTTGCGGTCGCAGGCAGACCAGTACTGAGCTGTGGTGCACTGGATAAGATGTTTTGCTGTGGTGCATTGATAAGAGTTGGCGAGGGTCACTGGGGCCATGCCAGATTTCTTTAACTTCCTGAGGAAGTAGAGGTGCTGCCAAGCCTTTATGCGTTTATTGAGATACAGTAGGGAGTAGGTCCTTCCGCCTCCTCGAGCCACACCGCCCAGCAACCCCCCCCCCCCCCGCCCTCCTGATTTAATCCTAGCCTAATCACTGGGACAATTTACAATGACCAATTAACCTACCAACCGGTACATCTTTAGACTGTGGGAGGAAACCAGATCACCTGGAGGAAACCCACACGGTCACGGGAGATAGTACTACCTCCTCATGGGCAGCGGCGGGAATTGAACCCTGGTCGCCCGTACAGTAAAGCATTACGCTAACCACTACGCAGCCATGCGTCCTGTGCCATCATTTGGCTGGTGTTAGCTACAGGATATTGAAAGATAACCCACTGGAAAGTTCCAGTGTATCCCCTGAAAGAGTTACGACCCTCTTTATATTTTTTTAGCCAAATACTTTGCTGTGGTATTTATGACCAGTGTAAGGTCTAAAGTTTCTTGTCAAATGCATTACACACTTAAGAGAGTTTGACTGCATTTTTCCATTATTAATATGATTTCAGGAAGTTTTCCACTTAATGGACTGCTTGGAGTTGGATGTCGTCCAGACTTTTCTGCGGAGGGACCCTACACAGAAAGCAGGTGCAGTCTATTAGATAGGAAACAAAACAAATTAAGAAAGCATCTTGAAGTTATTAACGTACATCTGAAACATTTTGAGGTAATAAAATATGTTGGCTTGACCATAGACAGACAGAATTAATTTCCACTTTCTTTTGCAGATGACAAAGTGCTGGGTTAGTGGCAGCTTACATGAGAAAATTTTACTTCCCACTTCCACTCCCTCATGAAAGAATTATTGCTTTCCCATCCATTCCAGCAAGGTCCACTGGAAAAGCCACCAGTTTCTAAAACCGAAGCAGAGACACTAGGAAAGATGTGTGCTACGGACACTCTCTCATTAGAAACCTGTTTGAGTGTTTCCTTGATGAGCTCACGCCCAAAGACATCAGTCAAGTGTTTCAATAGAAGAGAGTAGCACAGGAGCACACCCTTCAGTCCAGGACGTCCGTGCTTATCGCAATGCCAAATTGAACTAATCGCTTCTACCTCCACATGATCTATTTCCTTCTCTTCTATGCATATTTGCTGCTGCCATCAAGCTGGAGATACAGGAGCCTTAGGTCCCACACCGCCGGATTCAGGAACAGTTGTTACCCTTCAACCATCAGGCTCCGGAACCTGTGTGGACAACTTCACTCACCTCAACTCTTGACCGATCTTACAACTGATGGACTCAGTTTCTAACCAGCACCAGTTGTGGGCACCTGCCTGGTCTTAGACACCACACTGTGCTTAGAGTGATCAGTTTTTAAATAGTGTCAGTTGCGTGTGTTTGAGTTTGAAAAGCAGTGATTATGTCACTGATAGTTGGTGAGAAATGTGCAGTTATACAATTCGGAACTGTTTTGCTCACTGCGGTTTCAACTGTTCAGGCTTGGAGATGTCAGAAATGGCCGAGAGTGAAAATGAAATGATTTTCCTACTTTAGTAAGTTAGAAATTACGAAGAATTTGAAGGTATTGAAAATCATCTTGATTGTTTCAGAGACTCTACAACTCATGTTCTCAATATTATCTATCTATTTATTTATTTATTTATCTATTTATTTATTTATTTATTTATTTATTTATTTACTATATTTTTGTATTTGCATAGTCTGCCTTTCACACATTTGTTGTTTTTTTTTCTCAGAGAAGAAAAGTAAGGCAAGAGGAAGAAATTTTAAAGGAGTTATAATGCAGTTTTTCATTGGTTCTGTTGCATTTCTTTCATGTACTGTGAATGCCTGCAAGAAAATTAATCTCTGGGTAGTTGTACAATGGCATATATGTACTTCGTTTTTAAATAGTGTCAGTCATGTGTGTTTGTGTTCAAAAAGCAGTTTGAACTTTGAAATTTGAATATTCACGTGCCTCGCTAACAAAACCGTTAAATGCCACAGTCATATCTGCTTTCATCACTAGTCCTCCTGTTGGGCTTGAGGCATCCGCCTCTCTATGTGTAACAAAAAAATCCTGTCACTTATAACTCCTTTAAAATTTCTTCTTTTTGCCTTACAGCCATGTATTTGCCATTTCTTCTCTGGAAAAAAGGCACTCTGACTATCGACCCTATGTAAGTTTCAAAGGTGCCTGAAACTTTACGGTCTGTCAGTATATCGAGATATCCATAAGGGAGTGCTCCCCGCTGGCACATTCCAGGCTGCAGAAGTACGTGCTGGGGGGCTTTATTGAAGCGCGGTGCTGCCACCACAAGGGCTCGGTAGGGGATGACCACAGTAGAGTGTACCTCCACTACTGGGAGGGGCTGGGTTGGGTGAGGAGGTCCCTCAATTACTGAAGTAGCATACCAGTATTGTAGGTCCAAGAGCGGGGAACGGCCCAAGTTTGGACGATTTAAGTACTGGGCCAGATTGAAAAGGTCAGGGTCTTGGGGCTGGAGGCGAGGGACCGGCTGGTTCCACACAGTGCTCCATAAGGTTTACTCATCTCTGCACTGAACTGAGGCTGTGGCCTGCAACTAATGGGCTTCTGTGGGCTCACTTTTGTGAGCTTCAGTTCTGAATGCGATTTGCCCACTTTTATTGTGTGCCTGATTTGTTTAATTTTCTTTCTGCACTTTGGCTATTTGCCATTCTTTTTTTAAGCAGTTTCTATTGGGTTTCTTAGTTTTGCAGCTGCCTGGAAGGAAACGAATCTCGAGGTTGTATAAAGTATACGTGCTTTAATAATAAACGTACTTTGAACTTTGAAAGAAAGAATGAAAAGGGATTACTTGGATTATTCTTGAAAATAATAATTTATTATGAATAAACTTTATTTTGATATATGAAGAAAACTTCCATCAGGACTCCCCTCGGCCTCCGGTGCTCCAGAGAAAACAACCAAAGTTTTCCCAACCTCTCCTTCTAACTAATATGGTATTTTTTCCACTGAAATGGAACTACTTTGTATGGTGCTGACGCTCTTGATTGGAAATTAGATTTCCACTTAGATTTCCACCATTTTTGGTTTGCTATGTGAGTGCTACATTCTGGGCTCATGCCAAATTGGTTGTCATCAAAAATAAAATTGCTAAATTGGGACCTTCTTGCATTAAACCATCGCCCTTGTGGTTTTCCCCCATTTCAAAGCATCAGATGCTTTGTGAGCATACACATCTCATTCACACGCTGCCGCTGGGAGGCACATCCGTGCTGTTAAAAAGAAATTCTACCATGGCAACCTGATGGCATAAATGTCGATTCCGCTAACTTCTGGTAATTTCTTCTCCCTCTCTCTCTTCGCTCTTTTTCCAATCCCCATTCTGATTCCCTTTTCACCCCTTCTCTTTTCTTTACCTGCTCATCATCTCCCTCTGATCCTTTCCTCCTTCCTTTCCATGGTCCACTAACCTCTTCTATTAGATTTCTCTTCCACCTATCCACTTTAGCTTCTTACTTCATCCCCCCTCACCTGGTCTCACCAATCACCAGCCAGCTCGTACTCCTTCCAAGTGACATGGTGTCTGGCAACAACCTTTCCCTCAATGTCAAAAAAACAAAAGAGCTGGTCATTGACTTCAGAAAGTGGGCGGCATTATCCTGTCTACATTAATCAACTGAAGTCAAGTCACTTTTTATTGTAATTTTGACCATAACTGTTGGTACAGTACACAGTAAAAACGAGACAACGTTTTTCAGGACCATGGTGCTACATGAAACAATACAAAAACTACATTGAACTACGTAAAACAACACAAAAACTACACTAGACTCCAGACCTACTCAGGACAGCATAAACAAGACAATAAACAGGACAATAGGCACAGTAGAGGGCAGTAAGTTGGTGTCAGTCCAGACTCTGGGTATTGAGGAATCTGATGACCTGGAGGAAGAAACTGTTACATGGTCTGGTTGTGAGAGCCCGAATGCTTCGGTGCCTTTTCCCAGATGGCAGGAGGGAGAAAAGTTTGTATGAGGGGTGCATGGGGTCCTTCATAATGCTGTTTGCTTTGCAGATGCAGCGTGTGGTGTAAATGTCTGTAATGGCGGGAAGAGAGACCCCGATGATCTTCTCAGCTGACCTCACTATCTGCTGCAGGGTCTTGCGATCCGAGATGGTGCAATTTCCGAACCAGGCAGAGATGCAGCCACTCAGGATGCTCTCAATACAACCTCTGTAGAATGTAGTGAGGATGGGGGGTGGGAGATGGACTTTCCTCAGCCTTCACAGAAAGTAGAGATGCTGCTGGGCTTTCTTTGCTATGGAGCTGGTGTTGAGGGATTAGGTGAGGTTCTCCGCCAGATGAACACCAAGAAATTTGGTGCTCTTAACGATCTCTACTGAGGAGCCATTGATGTTCAGTGGCGAGTGGTCGCTCCGTGCCCTCCTGAAGTCAACAACCATCTCTTTTGTTTTGTTCACATTCAGAGACAGGTTGTTGGCTCTGCACCAGTCTGTTAGCTGCTGCACCTCCTCTCTGTAAGCTGACTCGTTGTTCTTGCTGATGAGACCCACCACGGTCATGTCATTGATGAACTTGATGACGTGGTTCGAGCTGTGTGTTGCAGCACAGTCGTGGGTCAGCAGAGTGAACAGCAGTGGACTGAGCACACAGCCCTGGGGGGCCCCCGTGCTCAGTGTGATGGTGTTGGAGATGCTGCTCCTGATCCGGACTGACTGAGGTCTCCCAGTCAGGAAGTCTAGGATCCAGTTGCAGAGGGAGGTGTTCAGGTCCAGTAGGCTCAGCTTTCCAATCAGTTTCTGAGGGATGGTTGTGTTGAATGCTGAACTGAAGTCTATGAACAGCATTTGAACGTATGTGTCTTTTTTGTCCAGGTGGGTGAGGGCCAGGTGGAGGGTGATGGCAATTGTATCGTCTATTGAGCGGTTGGGATGGTACACAAACTGCAGGGGGTCTAGTGAGGGGGGCAGCAGGGTCTTGATGTGCCTCATGACGAGCCTCTCGAAACACTTCATGATGATGGATGTGAGTGCAACGGGATGGTAGCCATTGAGGCAGGACATTGAAGACTTCTTTGGCACGGAGATGATGGTGGCGGCCTTGAAGCGCGTTGGAATGATGGCGCTGCTCAGAGAGATGTTGAAGATATCAGTGAGACATCTGCTAGCTGGTCTGCACATCCTCTAAGCACTCTACCAGGAATATTGTCTGGTCCAGTAGCCTTCCGTGGGTTGACCCTGCACAGGGTTCTTCTCACATCAGCCACGGTGAGACACAGCACCTGGTCATTTGGAGGAGGGGTGGACTTCCTCGCCGCCACGTCATTTTCCATCTCAAAACGAGTGTAGAAGTTGTTCAGCGCATCTGGGAGGGAGGCATCACCTGCACAGTCAGGTGATGTTGTCCTGTAGTTGGTGATGTCCTGAATGCCCTTCCACATGCGCCGCGTGTCACCGCTGTCCTGGAAGTAGCTGTGGATTCGCTGGGCGTGTGCACACTTTGCCTCTCTGATGGCCCAGGACAGTTTGGCCCTTGCTGTTGTTAGGACTGCCTTGTCGCCTGCTCTGAAGGCGGAGCCACGGGTCCTCAGCAGCACACGCACCTCCGCGGTCGTCCATGGCTTCTGGTCAGCGCGTGTAGTGATGGTCTTGGACACAGTGGCATCACAGTGATGTCATCGAATCATGCTGAGGTTGAGCGATCTGAGAGCTTCGAGTTCCTAGAGGTGAACATCACCAATAGACTGACCTGGTCTATCCACGTTGATGTCATAGCTGAGCAAGCTCGCCACCACGTCTGCTTCCTCAGGAGGCTGAAGCAATTCTGCACACCTCTGTTGGCTCTGTCTCCCAGAAGATGAAGACATTCTCAACAGATGGAGTGAGTACTGTTCAGACCTTTACAACCATCAGACCTAAGGAGACCCCAGCGTACTAACAAACAATGATGACTTTCCTATTTGGAAGGAAGAAGTAGAAGCAGCTTTAAAATAGCTGAAGGGAAATGGGAAAGCTGCAGGAATAGACAGAATTCTGGCTGAGCTGATAAAACATGGCGGAGAGACAGTGATAGACATCCTCACCAAATCTACAACAAAATCTGGCAGACCAGGGAATGGCGAACACCCTGGACAAAGTCACTCATCATCACTTCCCCCAAAAAAATGCAACTTCCAGCACTGGCAGAATTGTAGAACCATAAGTCTTATTGGCCATGCAAGCAGTGATGTTGAAAGCCTTCTTGAACAGACTGAAACCACAGGCAGAAGAAATAATTGCGGAAGAGCAGGTTGGATTCAGAAGCGGAAGAAGTAGAATAGAACCGACATTCATCCTCCGAGTACTGTGCAAGAAATACAACTAACATCACCAGGACGGCTTCCACATGTTCATAGACTTCAAGAAGGCGTTCGATAGGGTGTGGCACGATGCACTCTGGGCCACAATGAAGAGATACAACCTGGGCCAGAAGCTGATCCAAATCGTCAAGCAACTCTACACCTAAGACGGCAGTGCAGTACTCATTCAAGGCACAATTGGAGAGTGGTTCCACACATCAGTTGGAGTCCAACGAGGTGGCCTCCTTTCAGCCGTGCTGGTCAACATTTTCCTGGAGCAAATAATGACAGATGCCCTGAAAGACCATAATGGCAGAGTCAGCATCGGAGGACGGATCATAACCAACCTCAGGCTTGCCGATGACACCGAAGGGCTGGCAGGAAGTGAGGAGGAACTGGCCCGTTTTGTGAATGGTCCGGACGGTACGTCTACCAGATATGGCATGGAGAGCAGCACAGAGAAGACCAAGCTGATGAGGGACAGTGAGGAGACAGTCACAACAAAAATCACAGTCAGTGGACGAGAACTAGAGACTGTCTAATGGCTCAAGTACCTTGGTGCCATCGTCAACCAAGAAGGATCAAAGCCTGAAGTCCTTGCAAGGACAGCCCAAACAACGGCAATCTGGAGAGACAGTAATATCGCTCTCAGATCCAAGCTGCACCTCCTGCCTGCACCTCCCGTTATCAGACTCTTGAATGGACCTCGGACAATGAGATGGACTCTTGGCCCCACAGTCTACCTCATTGTGATTGTTTACATGCAGCGCACTCTTTCACTAGCTTTTACACTTTATTTTGCAATGTTATTGTTTTACCTGAGAACTTAGGACAGTACAGCACAGGAACAGGAAGTTCAGCCCACGATGTTGTGCTGAGCCAGCTAAAAAAGCAAATTAAAAGCACTCTAACACTAATCCCTCCTACCTACACCATGTCCATATCCCTCCACCATGTCCATATCCCTCCGCCTTTCTCACATTTATGTGGCCATCTAAACGTCTCTTAAAAGCCTCTAATGTATTTGCCTCCACCACCACACCAGGCAGTGCATTCCAGGCATCCACCACTTTCTGAGTAAAAAACTTACCCCTCACATCCCCTTTGAACCTACCCCCTCTCACCTTCAATGCAACCCTCTAGTGTTAGACATTTCTACCCTGGGAAACATATACTCCCTGTCCATTCTATCTATGCCTCTCATAATCTTATAAACCTCCTTCAGATCTCCCCTCAGCCTCTGCCGCTCCAGAGAAAACAACCCAAGTTTATCCAAGCCTCTCATGATAGCGCACGCCCTCTAAATCAGGCAGCATCCTGGTAAACCTCCTCAGCACCCTCTCCAAAGCCTCAACATCATTCCTATAGTGGGGTGACCAGAACTGTATGCAATATTCCAGATGTGGCCCAAGTAGAGTTTTATAAAGTTGGAACACAACCTCTTGACTTTTGAACTCAATGTCTTGGCTAATAAAAGCAAGCAGTCCATAAGCCTTCTGAACCACTATTCCAGCTCGAAGCACTGTGTAATGATTTGATCTGTCTGAACGGTATGAAAGTCAAACTTTTCACTGGATCTTGATATAGGTGATAATAATAACCAATACCATGCAACAGAGATATTTGATTGAGCCCTGTGCCATATTCAAGCCTCATTCTGTGATGGGACTGTTTCAAGTGATTACATGCTAGGCGCATTATGAGGGCTGCAAGTGCACCAAATGACAGACATGGAAATCAATAGGCGGCAGCAAGCAATCTGCTAGAGGAATTCAGCAGGTCGAGCAGGTTCAGAATCAGAATCAGGGTTAATATCACCGGGACAGCATATGTCCTGAAATATGTTGCTTTGCGACAGCAGTATGTCCATCGTCATCATTATGTGCCATGTCATGTGATGTATACGGTGAAGGCCGCATGACCACGGTTGTTCATGGCAAATTTTTCTACAGAAGTGGTTTGCCAGTGCCTGATTCTGGGCAGCGTCTTTACAAAATGAGGTGACCCCAGGCGTCATCAATGCTCTTCAGAGATTGTCTGCCTGGCGTCAGTGGCCACATAACCAGGACTTGTGATCTGCACCAGCTACTCAAACGCCCATCCACCACCTGCTCCCATGGCTTCACGTGGCCCTGATCATGTGGGATTAAGGAGGTGCTACACCTTGACGAAGGGTGATCTGCAGGCTAGCAGAGGGAAGGAGTGCCTTATACCTCCTTTGGTAGAGATGTATTTCCATCCTGCCATCCAAGCAGTACAGGGGCCACAGTTTAAGAATAAGGGGTAGGCCATTTAGAACGGAGTTCAGGAAAAAATTTTCACCCAGAGAGTTGTGGATCTATGGAATGCTCTGCCTCAGAAGGCAGTGGAGGCCAGTTCTCTGGATGCTTTCAAGAAAGAGTTAGATAGAGCTCTTAAAGATGGCAGAGACAAGGGAGAAGGCAGGAATGGGGTACTGATTGTGGATGATCAGCCACGATCACATTGAATGGTGGTGCTGGCTCGAAGGGCCGAATGGCCTACTCCTACACCTATTGCTATTGTCTATTGCAATACATAATTAAATGTGCAATAGATAGATAGACAAATAAATAGATAGCTAGTAGATAGATAGATACTTTATTGATCCAAAAGGAAATTACCGTGTCACAGTAGAACAAGTGCATAGATATAAATATTACAAGAGAAGTAGCAAGAATAAAAAATAAGTTACCATAAACAGTCTATCAGGAGGAGATTCAAACAACAACACATACAAAATGCTGGTGGAACACAGCAGGCCAGGCAGCATCTATAGGGAGAAGTACAGTCGATGTTTCGCGCCGAGACCCTTCGTCAGGACTAACCGAAAGGAAAGATAGTAAGAGATTTGAAAGTAGTGGGGGGAGGGGGAAATGCGAAATGATAGGAGAAGACTGGAGGGGGTGGGATGAAGCTAAGAGCTGGAAAGGTGATTGGCGAAAGTGATACAGAGCTGGAGAAGGGAAAGGATCATGGGACGGGAGGCCTTGGGAGAAAGAAAGTTGGGTGGGGGGAAACTTTCTCCTGAGGCCTCCCGTCCCATAGATGCTGCCTGGCCTGCTGTGTTCCACCAGCATTTTGTGTGTGTTGTTGTTTGAATTTCCAGCATCTACAGATTTCCTCGTATCAGGAGGAGATCATCACTTCCCAGTCTCTAGTTTAACTCATTACAGACCCTAGTGGCTGAGGGTAAGAATGGTCTCATATTACACTCTTTAGAGCAGCGCAGTTGTCTTTGTCTAATACTAAAAGTGTTCCTCTGTTCAGCCAAGGTGGCACACAGAAGGTGAGAAACATTGTCCAGAACTGTCAAGATTTTCTGTAGGGTCCTTTGTTCTACCAGAGCCTCCAGTGTGTCCAGTTTGACTCCTATAACAGAGCCAGCCTTTCTAATCAGTTTATTGAGCCTGTTGGCATCATCTGTGTTGATGCAATTGCCCCAGCACACCACTATGTGGAAGATTGTACTGGTAGAACATGTGTAGGAGAAGCCTGCATGCTCCAAAGGACCTCAGTCTCCTCAAGAAGTAGAGGTGACTCTGGCCCTTCTTGTACACAGCCTCTGTGTTGGTGGACCACCCAAGCCTGTCATCCAGGTGTACTCCCAGGTTCTTGTAGGTCCTCACCACACCCACGTGTTCACCATCAATAGATAGTTAGACATATACTGTATATATTTCTATATCTATCTAAATAGGTAGTTCAAAAAGAGAGCAAAAAAGAAAGAAAATGTTAGTGAGGTAGGGGTTCATTGGCCATTCAGAAATCTGACGGCAGTGGGAAAGAAATTGTTGACTTTTCAGGTCAAAACCTTGCATCAGGACTGAGAGTAGAGTAGAGAGGAGAAGGCAGCAGTGAGAATTTAGTCTGCAGAGATTTGTACTCTGAACTGGGGTGTGGGGCGACAGATAGGTTGTACCAGGTAGTGGAGGGAGCAAGGTTGGAGCTGGGGGACAGTGGCAGGTGAACAATGGCTGGAGACAGACAAAGATGGAAACATGAGAGGCAAGTGGAACAAAGTGGGGGAAGCAGAGGGTGAAGTTTAGAAACCACAGTAGGAGGGAGATAAGCAGAAACACGAAGGGCTACTAGTAATGGGTGGGATCTGAAAACCTCTCCCAACAGGGGCACCACAATTCATATATGGTTTCTGTTGTGAATAGGATGCAAAGATCATAGGTGATTCTTTTTAATACAATATCTGCGCATCAGAGACGTGGTGGGAATATAGTTGGTAATATCATGTGCAAAATATAACTAGGGAATTAGACCCACACTGTGGCAAATGTTTTTTTTATTATTCAAGGCTGATACGTAACAAATGTTATTTTTTTCCCTTACTCAGTTTCTGCTCCTTGAGCTGACTGGGGTCCGAAGAGATTAAAATTCAGATTCAGATTTATTCATCGCATGTACATTGAAACTCTGCAGAAGGAAAATTGATCTCAAATCTCCACTGCCTTGTGGCTATACCCACTCGTGGGGTAGCTTGGGGAGTAAGTCCCAAGGGGAAAAGCCAGAGCTGGAGTTCTTAAGGCAGTGCTACAGACTGGCAATGCTGGTGCCAAGCTGCCGTTCCCTTGTGTTCATCGGATGCGTGGAGAAGGGGAGTCTGCTGCACGGGCATCAGCTTGCTCTCCATATCGTACTGCCCAGGCTTGTGTATATAGATGCCAGGATGCAACATTCATGGTTGACCGTGACCAGCAGAGGCTCGGTTCTTTGCAAAATACAATAAAATGAGTTACATGGATCAACAAGCAACGTACCCCAGGATGAGCTGGGAGCAGCTTGCAAGTGCGGCCACACATTCTGGTGCCTACATAGCGTGCTCACGATGTCTGCAGCAGCAACAACAGCAAGGCGGGCGTCTTTCCAGCCCACGTGCTCACGAACACAGACAGGTCGCCAACCCCAGAACAGGCCGCATGTGGGCCTACAGTCCTTGGCCACGGACACTCTGACTCACAGATATCAGACCCTCAACCTCCCCCTCCCCGGCCCAAACTCTCAGACTTACAGACATCAGGTCCTCAGCCTTCCAGTCCCTGGCCTGGGCTTGCAGACTCACAGAAGAAATGGTTTGATTATTGTCCTTCAAAGGTGTATTTTCTGTTTTGTAACTTCAAAAAGTAATCAAAAGAAAAAGGCAGGAGACGGGCATACTCGTGTTCTCTCCAGCTTACTTCAGTGAGGCGCAGGCTTGGTGACGTGGTGGCGTAATGACGTATGCCATTCACGTACTTTTACATATAACCCGTAATGAATTATATAACCAGCAAAGAATGCTTCATCAAATGCAGCAGAGTAGTGTAGTGGTTAGAGCCATGCTTCACAGTACAGGTGACCCAGGTTCAATTCCTGCTGCTGTCTGTAAGGAGTTTGTACATTCACCTTGTGACTGTGTGGGTTTCCTCCCGGTGCTCCGGTTTCCTCCCACGGTCCAAAGATGTACCGGTTGGTAGATTAATCAGTCATTGTAAATTGTCCTGTGATTGGGCTAGGATTTAATTTGGGGAATGCTTGGCAACACCACTCGAAGGGTTGGAAGGACTTATTCTGCGCTGTATGTCAATAAACAATATATTTACAATATTACTCAAATATTGCTGAAATACTAAATACACAACAGTGTGAACTTACAGCATTAAATCATTCCAACCCCCATGTCAATGGACAACATGATTTTCTTGGAGTCAAAAACTGAAGGGGGAAAAGATAAAATATTCTAATGAAGTGGAGGTTGCTCCATTGAGATTGCTGGGAATGCCCGAACAACACCTAGTTGCTCGGTGCTGATTCAGCACCTTGGAAGCACTTCCACCATCATCATCCTTTCCAAACCAGAAAGCCCGGGCCTTGATTTTGTATTGGATAACACTTACCTTCACCTTCCCCGTGAGTGTGGATGTAAACTGTGTCAGGATTACCATCCTTGTTTTTTTAAAATCTGGCTATCCTTGTGAATGGATGTGATATCACGTTTATTATCACTGATATGTCATTGAATTTGTTGTTTTGCAGCAGCAGTGTACAACAATGCATAAAATATACTGTAAATTATAATAAGATGATACCAGCATCATCATCATTGTCATCGTTTTGTGCTGTGTTATATGATGTTGGTGATCATAGTCTTGACCGTGATTGTTCCTGGTAAATTTTCCTATACAAGTGGTTTGCCATTGCCTTCTTCTGGGCAGTGTCTTTACCAGACGGGTGACCCCAGCCATTATCAATACTCTTCAGAGATTGTCTGCCTGGTGTCAGTGGTCCCATAACCAGGACTTGTGATATGCACCAGCTGCTCGTACGACCATCCACCACCTGCTCCCATAGCTTCATGTGACCCTGATCAGGGGGTTGTCCAAGAGTGATCTGCAGGCCAGGGGAGGGAAGAAGCACCTTACACTTCCTTTGATAGAGATGTATCTCTGCTCCATGAGCCATGTGTAGACATCCGTTAGTCTCGAGAGACGGTGGATTTGCGCCTTGGAAAGTTTCCAGGGCACAGGCTTGGGCAGGATTGTGTGGGACACCGGCAGTTGCCCAATCTGCAAGACACCAATGTTGTCCAAGGGAAGGGCAAGGGCCGATGTTGGTCCTGGTGGTGTCGTCGCAGAGCAACATGTGGTAAGTGCCTTGCTCAAGGACACAACACACTACCTTAGCTGAGGCTCGAACTAGTGACCTTCAGATCACTAGACCAACGCCTTAACCACTTGGCCACGCACCAACACACACACACACATTTTCTATATATAGTGAATTCTGGTGGAGCTCTAAAAGAACAAAAACTAAATTGATAAAGTAGATGTTTAGTTGTTTAGTTTGTTTTAGTTTAGTTTGTCTAATTGGGACTCTGTGTTGCATAATTGGGGCAAGAGATTGTCGCTGAACACTTTCTAACTAGCGTCAGTCATGTAAACTTGCACGGCCATTAGACACTACACTGTGCTTAGAGGGAATTCTTAAAAATATCGTCAATTGCATGTGTTTGTATTCAAAAAGCCGTAATTTTTTTTGTCACTGATATTTGCTGAGAAAGAAGCAGTAAGACAATTTAGATCTGTGTTCGTCACCAGGGTTTCAAGCATTTAGGCTTGGAGATGCCTGAAATGGCCGAGAATGAAAATGAAATGATTTCACTACTTCTACAAGTTAGGAACTACAAAGATTTTGAAGGTATCGGAAATCATCTTGAATGTTACAATGAAAATGAATATTTGGAGGATGCAATCATCTAAGGCATTGTATGAAAGCAGTAAATTATCTGCACTGCGTGTTTGTGCTGACTTTGTTCATCTAAGAACAAAATCAAAATCAAAAGAACACGGCAGCGTACACTGAATGAATTCCTTCATTGATAGCTAATAGGAACTAATACACAGTTTTATAATACTGTAGATATTGCTAGTGTTCTAATTTGTTCTGTATTTCATTTCAATACATAGTTTGTTACTCAGTTAAATTGTAGTTTGTCTTTTCTATACTTTTGAAATATTTCCATGAAACTTCAGCTAAATGGGGCAGCCGCTTAATTGGGCTGAAATGCATTGGTCCCAATGTGTCCCAATTAACTGGAATCTGCTGTATGTAGAGAACACACACAAAATGCTGGTGGAACACAGCAGGCCAGGCAGCATCTATAGGGAGAAGCACTGTCGATGTTTCGGGCCGAGACCTTTCGTCAGGACTAACCGAAAGGAAAGATAGTAAGAGATTTGAAAGTAGTGAGGGGAGGGGGAAATGCGAAATGATAGGAGAAGACTAGAGGGGGTGGGATGAAGCTAAGAGCTGGAAAGGTGATTGGCGAAAGTGATACAGAGCTGGAGAAGGGAAAGGATCATGGGACGGGAGGCCTCGGAAGAAAGAAAGAAGGTGGGGGAAGCACCAGAGGGAGATGGTGAGATGGGAGGGAGATGGGAGAAAACACCACAGGCAAACAACTAAATATGTCAGGGATGGGGTAAGAAGGGGAGGAGGGGCATTAACGGAAGTTAGAGAAGTCAATGTTCATGCCATCAGGTTGGAGGCTACCCAGTTTGGAGGCAACCTGAGTTTGGATTCATTTTGACAATAGAGGAGGCCATGGATAAACATATCAGAATGGGAATGGGATGTGGAATTAAAATGTGTGGCCACTGGGAGATCCTGCTTTTTCTGGCAGACCGAGCGTAGGTGTTCAGCGAAATGGTCTCCCAGTCTGCGTCGGGTCTCACCAATATATAAAAGGCCACACCAGGAGCACCGGACGCAGTATACCACACCAGCCAACTCACAGGTGAAGTGTCGCCTCACCTGTAAGGACTGTCTGGGGCCCTGAATGGTGGTGAGGGAGGAAGTGTAAGAGCAGGTGTAGCATTTGTTCCGTTTACAAGGATAAGTGCCAGGAAGGAGATCCCATTCCCATTCTGATATGTCTATCCATGGCCTCCTCTATTGTCAAAATGAATCCAAACTCAGATTGGAGGAACAACACCTTATATACCAGCTGGGTAGTCTCCAACCTGATGGCATGAACATTGACTTTTCTAACTTCCGTTAATGCCCCTCCTCCCCTTCTTACCCCATCCCTGACATATTTAGTTGTTTGCCTGTGGTGTTTTCTCCCATCTCCCTCCCATCTCACCATCTCCCTCTGGTGCTTCCCTCACCTCCTTTCTTTCTCCTGAGGCCTCCCGTCCCATGATCCTTTCCCTTCTCCAGCTCTGTATCACTTTCGTCAATCACCTTTCCAGCTCTTAGCTTCATCCCACCCCCTCCGGTCTTCTCCTATCATTTCGCATTTCCCCCTCCCCCCAGTATTTTCAAATCTCTTACTATCTTTCCTTTCGGTTAGTCTTGATGAAGGGTCTCGGCCCGAAACGTCGACAGCGCTTCTCCCTATAGATGCTGCCTGGCCTGCTGTGTTCCACCAGCATTTTGTGTGTGTTGTTGTTTGAATTTCCAGCATCTGTAGATTTCCTCGTGTCTGCTGTATGTAGGTAGGGATAAATAAATAATTAAATAAACAGATAAAATACATACACATATACACACACAGCACACACATACATGTATATATTGTATACCATATGCTGTATATATACACTATTTGAACACCCCTTATCCAAGAACCCAAAATCCATAAACCTCCACAATCGGAAATGTTCTTGAGCACCGACATGATGTCACAAATGAAAAATTCCCACAAGGCACTGGGAAGATTCCCAGGTGATGCACAGGTCCCTGCACATTACGGATAATTCCATGAAGTGACCTCACCTACCCTGAGTGGGTCTCTGATAGAGCCAGTTGTTTTCAAAAGCTGATTCAGGAATTCTCCGGAAGCTACTTTGTTACCCCGCCACACACGCTATATTTTCATTATATTAATGGTATGTAATAATCTTTACTGTAAGTACGTACGTGTGATGAACAAGTGTAAGTCAAAGACTGCTTACCGATAGCACATAAATTCAAGAGTTGGGAATGATGGTGATGCCAGACAGCCACTGACTGGCCATCTAGGTGGCTGAGGTAGTGAAAGCTTACCTTTCTGATGGTCCAATGTACACATTATTAAAAATATTATATAAAACCATCTTCAGGGTATATGTGTAAGCTGTATATGTAATGTAAATGGACTTTGTGTTTTGACTTTGGGTTCCATTCCCAGGGTATCTCATTATATAGATGCAAATATTCCAAAATCTGAAAAAATCCAAAACATGAACCACTTTCAATCCCAAACATTTTGGATAAGGGGTGCTCAACCTGTATACATACTGTACATAATATATACCTATATATATATATATATATATATATATATATCTAGATAGATAGACAAATGTATACTGTATATAAGACCACAAGATATAAGAGCAGAATTAGGCCATTTGGCCCATCGATTCTGTTCCACTATTTCATCATGGCTGATCCATTTTCCATCTCAGCCCCAATCTCTTGCGTTTTTCCTGCATCTCTTCCTGCCCTGACTAACCAAGAATCTATCAAACTCTGTCTTAACTACACCCAATGACTTGGCTTCCACAGCCGTCTGTAGCAACGCATTCCACAGATTCACTACTTTCTAGCTAAAGAAATTCCTCCTCATCTCTACTCTAAATGGATATCCCTCTATTCTGTATACATACTGTACATAATATATACCTATATATATCTAGATAGACAAACATATACTGTATATAAGACCACAAGATATAAGAGCAGAATTAGGCTATTTGGCCCATCGAGTCTGTTCCACCATTTCATCATGACCTCTGGTCTCAGACTCCCCCACCAAAGGAAACAACCTCTCCACATCCAGTCTACCGAGGCCTTTCAACACCCAATAGGTTTGGACGAGATCCCCCTCGTTCTTCTGAATTCCAGCGAGCATAATCTCAGAACCATCAAACACTCCTCATATGATAACCTGTTCAAAACCGGGATCATTTGAACCTCCTTTAAATCCTCTCCAATGTTAGCAGCACAGATATAATTAAGTAAGTAGAGTGAAATGAAACCAAAAACAGTCCAATAGTGTTCATGGTTTCATAGAACGTTCAAAGATCTGATGGAAGAGGGACGAAGCAGTTCCTGAAATGTTGAGTGTGTGTCTTCGGGCTCCTCCTTGATGGTAGTAATGAAAAGAGGGTGTGCTCTGGTTATTGGGCATTCGTAGTGATAGATGTCACTGTTTTGAGGCTTCACCTTTTGAAGATGTTCTCAATGTTGGGGAGACAATTGCCTATGATGGAGCTGGTTGTGTCTACAAGCCTCCATGCCAGATGGTGATGCAACAAGTCAGAATGCTATCCAGGGTACATCTGTAGAAATTTGCTCAAGTCTTTGGTGGCCTACCAAGTATCTTCAAACCCCTAATGAAATACAGCTGCTGGTGTGCCCTCTTTGAGATTGGATTCTGGGTGATTGCCCCACCAATACTCATTGACTATCTACCACATGTTTGTAAAACCTACTCTTATTTCTGACCAGAGAGACAAGGATGAGCCTATTTGGACCCTCAGTGCTGAAAGCCCAGGAAGTCATTGTTCAACTCTGTGTAATGACCGACAGCTTTGGGAAGGGAGGCATCAGGATTAGTCTGGGTTAATAATGCTAACTATGAAACGTAGAAATCAAGGCAAGGCAACAGATGGTAAAGAGATCACACATTCGAGTTAAGTGCAAGTTAATTTTAATTGCAAGCAATAGAGACCAAAACGCAGCCAAAAAACCAATTATCCATTGTTCACACCCTAAGAGAACATTTTTTTCTAACTGTTTTCTAAAAGTATGCAATAGCTCTCACCACTTCTCTTTCAAGTAATTGGAGGAACCACTCGATTATTCCTTCAGACTGGAACGTTTAACTTTGGTCAGCTTTTACTTGGCAGCCGTGAAAAACAGGATGCCTTCTTCCCATGTGTCTGGGCTGAGTTCAAACCTGAGTCTCTCTGCCAAAGAAAAAGTATTCTCAGTCCAGTTCCCGAGAGAAAGAGGTATCTTTGATACTGTTCGTTGTTCCAAAAGTGAATCTTACAGTCCCACACCCTGTGAAGAATAGACTGATTAATAGCAGGTTCCTTTTCACGAGTGTTAAAAGCAGCTTAGCATGCAACATCTAACTTGGGCAGGAACTTTACACACACGGATCCAAAATGAATATTCTAATACCCATTACACATGTTTCAACAAAACGACTCAGTGGACTCTATTCTGAATTCATCTCATTTGCAGGAAGGAGAAGAATCGAAAGGCCATAACATAATAAATGTAGATGCAAGAATTATACACATCCCTTTGCTCACGTAACAAGGCTGTGAAACTTATTTAATTTTAGAAATCACACAAGTCTTTGTGGTCAGGCAGGGAACTCCGCTACAGGCACGTTGGAGAATAATAACGAGTACCTACACGTTGTTCCTGCTTCTCCACAGTTCACGGGCTCTGAAGGCGATGCTAGATGCGATTTCTTATTTATCATAACATATTGGTATTGGTTTTGTTTATTATTGTCACATGTCCTGTTACGCCTCTGGTGTTTAGGGCAGCAATGAATGTCCTCCATCTCTCTCTGTCCTTGGTCATCTTCTCTATTATGCCCCAGGTGTCGTTCAGGGTCCTCATCTCTGCCTCTATGGTATGGTAGCAAGTTGTCTTTGGTCTTCTGTGATTCCTCCAGTCTTCAGGAGTCCACTGACGATGGAGTTGGCCTCTCTTCTCATCACCTGGCCAACATCTCCAATGTTTCCTCTTGATGATTGTGGCCATGTCCTCTAGGTGAAGGAGTAGAGTGTGGTTGGAGATCTTTCTTGGCCAGAAAATACAGAGGATCTTCCAGAGGTTCACGGTGTGGAATGAGTTTTCTCTTGCATGATGGTCACATGTACCAAGATACAGTGAGAAGCTTATCTTGACTACTGTTCATACAGATCAAATCAGTACACAGTGCCTTGAGCTAGAATAAGCTAAATCAATAACAATGCAGAATAAAGTGCAAGAGATAGACTGTGAGGCCAAGGGTCCATCTTATCATACAAGATGTCATCAGTGTGACAACAGTGGGATAGAACGTAGGGCTGTCCTTGAGCCTGGTGGTACATGCCTTCAGGCTTTTGTATCTTCTGCCTGATAGGAGAGGGAAGAAGAGAGTGTGTCCAGTGTGGGTGGGGTCTTTGATTTTGAGGCAGCGAGAAATTTAGACAGATTCCGATGAGGAGAGAGTGGTTCCTGTGATGTTGAGGATGGGGAATGGCCCGACTGGATTCGAACCCGGGAACCTCCGTTCTGGAGTCCGGTGCTGATGTCACTGCGCCACCAGCTGGAAAGCTGACCAAGGGAAAACGATGGGAAAGGAGATTCAAAGATTCTCTCAGGATACCCCCACTGAAGAGTTTCAGCGTTGAGACATACATACAATTGAGAACAACAAGCATTGGCATAGCAGCATAAAAGACTTGTGTAGTGGGGTCTCTACCAAAGAAGGTGTAAGGCGCTCCTTCCCTCTGCTAGCCTGTGGGTCACCCTTGGACAAGGTGTAGCAACTGCTTTGCCCCCAGTCAGGGTCATGTGAAGCCATGGGAGTAGGTGGTGGATGGTTGTATGAGTAGGTGGTGGATGGTTGTATGAGCAGCTGGTGCACATCAGAAGTCTAGGTTATGTGACCACTAACGCCAGACAGACAACCTCTGAAGGATATTAATAATGGCTGAGTCACCCACCTTGTAAAGACACTGCCCAGAAGAAGCGATGCACCATCAGTAACTCACTCTGAGACGTAAGAAGTGAGATATCGGCTTTTATTGACTGGAAGAATGAACAACACTACATCCTGGAGAATGAGGCCGGGCTCAGGCCTCAATCGCCTTTATACAGGGGTCTGTGGGAGGAGCCACAGGAGCAGTCCAGACAGGTATATGTAGTTCACCACAAGAAGGCAATGAGAAGCCACTTCTGTAGCATTTGCCAAGAACAATCATGGTCATGGAAAGACCATGATCGCCCACGTCATACAACAATGGCACATAATGATGATGTCATATGACGTGGCACATAATGATGATGATGATACTGATATAAAAAACGGGACTTGCTCATGAGAGGAAACTAAAGCAGAGCAAGCAGGGATGGAAGGAGAATCTCAAAAATCAAAAGCCACTGATGTTACAATACCTTTACACCCCTGTGTGTAAGGAGCTTTCAAGTCGATTGATATAATCAGCTGGCGCTGAGTATATGTAGCCTCCTTACAGCGCCAACTGTAAGGCTGGATGTAAATGGGGCACCATGGCAGCATAATACTTTTACAGCACCAGAGAGTCGGGTTCGATTCCGGCTGCTATCTGTAAGGCCTTTGTGTGCTCTCCCTGTGACTGCGTGCGTTTCCTCCGGGTGCTCCGGATTCCTCTCACAGTCCAAAGACGTATGGGTTAGTACAGGGATGGCCAACCTATGGCGCATGCGCCAGAAGTGGTGCATTGGATGATTAGAAGTGACGCATTGCACCCCAGTGATAATAATAAAAAAGTCAGCCTACTCATGCAAAAAGTATTAACCAAAAACCGATCTGTAGAAAAAAAATCTATAACTGGAATTCAGGTAGCTTAGAGCTAGAAATGGGTTTTACTGAGAATAAATCTAAAACTTAGCAATTATTTTTCGCGATTTTATTACTTCGTGCACATCTTCTGGCGAATGTTATTTTCTGTCACATTAATTTGTTTTCAATTTAAAAAATGTTCAATGAGTCAAATTAGGAAAGAAGGACTTCTGTTCTGCAGTCGTTCCATAGCTGTTCAGTACACGTTTGATACTTGTTTGATCCCGAGGCGCCAGGCGTCTGCACCGGCGGTGCGTCGCAGGTTTTTGCCAGTCCGTTTACAATAGACACTCGTGCGCTACCGAGTTGTGCTTTGTTCGTCCTTTGTGAACGTTTGCAGTTTTGTACTTTTTCGAAAATTAACCCTTGTTTTTACATTCAGTTACCCATCACAGTGCAAAAGAAAGTGAGCAAAAGAAAAGCAGAAAGTGATAGTAAGCGTGAACAGCGGGAAAATGAGTTCTTATTTATAGCGGGTCCATCAGGAAAACCGTTGTGCATTGTTTGTGAAAACTCTTTCTCGCATAATGGAAGACATGATCTTAATAGACACTATAAAACGCAACGTCAGACTGAAATAGGAAAACTGAAACTAGTGCTTGGGTCTGAGTTACAGAAATAATATGTGATTAAGAAAAAGAAATTAAAAGAAGTGAAAATATATTCGTTAAAAGTCTCATTAAGGTAAGTAATGTTTATCTTGTTTTTATATTAAATCAATATATCATGTAAAAATGCTAAATATGTCTATATTAACATATTTTTACAAGAATTGAATGGGGGTACAAGAGTTGTATGGCGCATCTGAACTCATGCGTGAAAGAACTGACGCATGATTGGCCACCCCTGGGTTAGTGGGTTAATTGGTCACATGGCCCAAGCTGTACCTGTAAAGAAATAAATAAGCAAGCAAGCAAATAAATAAATAAACAAACAAACAAATGAATAAATGTAATGCGCACAAAATGCTGGAGGAACTCAGCAGCTCAGGGAGTATCTATGGGAAGGAATACACAGCCAATGTTTCAGGCCAAGACGCTTCATCAGTTCCCATGAAGGGTCTTGGTCTAAAATGCAGCTGTTTATTCCTTTCTCTAGACGCTGCCTGACCTGCTGAGTGCCTCCAGTATTTTGTGAATGTTACTCCGGATTTCCAGCATCTGCAGGCTCTCTTGTGTTAACAAATAAATGCCTATTTTGCTGCCGCGAAACAACAA
Source organism: Hemitrygon akajei (assembly GCF_048418815.1). NCBI lineage: Eukaryota > Metazoa > Chordata > Chondrichthyes > Myliobatiformes > Dasyatidae > Hemitrygon > Hemitrygon akajei. Next base: position 209,863,618 of record NC_133124.1, on the reverse strand, counting down.
AGTTTACATCGTCGTAGTCAGTGATAAATAAATCTGATTCTGATGTCACGGTGTCAATTGGGATTGAGTGACAAACGGCAGCAAGCAGTTTAGTACTGACTGCTGAAGGGTGACTGTGTTTTAAAGATGCCACCTTGTTCGGTACAGATTCCTGAGTTTGACTGTTCTCTAGGTGATACCAATGGTCACTGGAGGTTTAGTTCAGCATGGGCGTGATGGGCTGAAGGGCTCGTTTCTGTGTTGCATGACTCAGTGACCCTGCTGACTGAGCCAGCCTGGAGAGCTTGGCATGAACAGCCTTTTTTTTGTTCTGAGCTCCTAAATCTCTTCTGCTCCTCGCCCACGATGACACACTAGGAACCCAGACCACACAGCATCAAATGCCTTTCTGCTTCCCCATCTGATCCTTCTTTCTTTGTAATCTACAAACTCAGTCCTCACGAATTCCCATAGAATGTGTTTTAGCCTTCACCCACTCGGACAGGAGACTGATCTCAACGACTTCTTGCCATAGAGGGAGTACAGAGAAGGTTCACCAGATTGATTCCTGGGATGGCAGGACTTTCATATGAAGAAAGACTGGATCAACTAGGCTTATACTCACTGGAATTTAGAAGATTGAGGGGGGATCTTATTGAAACGTATAAAATTCTAAAGGGATTGGACAGGCTAGATGCAGGAAGATTGTTTCCGATGTTGGGGAAATCCAGAACGAGGAGTCACAGTTTAAGGATAAAGGGGAAGCCTTTTAGGACCGAGATGAGGAAAAACTTCTTCACACAGAGAGTGGTGAATCTGTGGAATTCTCTGCCACAGGAAACAGTTGAGGCTGGTTCATTGGCTATATTTAAGAGGAAGTTAGATATGGCCCTTGTGGCTAAAGGGATCGGGGGTATGGAGAGAAAGCAGGTACAGGGTTCTGAGTTGGATGATCAGCCATGATCATACTGAATGGTGGTGCAGGCTCGAAGGGCCGAATGGCCTACTCCTGCACCTATTTTCTATGTTTCTATGACCCTGCCTCTTAGTAGCAGCCCCTCAGTACTGCAAAAGCCAACCAAACCCATGAGTTGGGTTTTGACTAAATTAGTAGTGCAATTAGTATAGAAAAATAGTGCGAATGGTGTGGTAGTTAGTGTTAATGTGGGTGCTGGGGTGGAGATCTGTCTCTACCAAAGGAGGTGTAAGATTCTCCTTCCCTCTGCTACCCTTGAGCAAGGTGTACCACCTGCTTAGTTCCCCCTTCCCTACCCCGATCAGAGTCACATGGAGCCACGGGAGCAGGTGGTGGACGGTCATACGAGCAGCTGGTGCACATCACAAGTCCTGGTTATGTGACCGCTGACTCCAGGCAGACAATCTCTGAAGAATATTGATAATGGCTGGGGTCACCCATCTGTGAAGACACTGCCCAGAAGGCGCTAACGGCAACCCACTTCTATAGAAAGATTTGCCAAGTACAATCATGGTCATGGAAAGACCATGGTCACCTCTGTCATATGACATGGCACATAACGAGTGTTAATGGGTTCACGGATCATTCCAATATCTGAAGGCCGTTCCTAAAGCATTGAATGTTTTCAGCTCCTGTACCTTCTCTCTGCTGTTAGTAATGAGAAGAGGGCATGTCCTGGTGGTGGGGGTCCTTAATGATGGACGCTGCCTTGTTGGGGTATTTTGCTTTGAAGCTGTCCTTGACGCCGGGGAAGCTTGTGCCCACGATGGAGCTGGCTGAGTGTACAGCCTTCTGCAGCCATTTTGCAACCCTGTGCAGTGATCCCTCCACACCGGATGGTGAAGCAACCCACTAGAATGCTCTCTATGGTACGCCTTTAGAACTTCGGTGATGTACGTAAGTAATGAGCTGTCCAGGCCTGTGCAGGGAGCAGAAGATCGGCGGGCTCCAAGGTTCTTAGAGCACCTGAACTGGTTAATTGTTGCTTAACGGCAGTTGTTAATTGCTAAGATTTCCTTGTGTTTTTCTTGAGTGATTTGTGCTTTGTAATGTGGTCTCCTGGTACTTTCTGTTTAAATTTATTAAGTTTATTTAGGTAGGCTCGGGGTTTATTATTTAAGCAGATGCCTGATTAGTGACCATCCCGGGGTCCTAGTTTTGAGAATATTACTTCTCGTGGTATCACTTGGCCGACTCACCGATGTTCTTTTGGAATTATTATGAATAAACTCTGGTCACCGTCTCTACATCGGAGTCGTCTTTCCCTTGCATTTGGGTTCTGACATTGCCAGCACACATTGTAACAACATATACACCACACCGATTGTAAGATTTTCCTGAGAATTAGTACTCTATTTAGTGACTGGTAAATAAGGCAGCCTCAGGCCAGTTCACAGGGACTTTTGAATAGGGTTACTTGCAGGAATGGAAATTTTGTCTGCATCTTTATCCACTGTTCCAAGACTACTGTGGTTTATTACTGTGGCTTTACACTGGTAGTATAATTACCTCTGAGTCAGAAAATGTCGGGATCAATTTCCACTCTGGACAAAAATCAAGATGACGCTTAAGTGCATCTTTTCAAGGAACAGCTTCCTCTCATCTGCCATTAGGCGTCTGAATTGTCCATGAGAACTACCTCGCCATTTTTCTTTACAAAATCTACTTACTTTATTTCTTAATGTAACTTACACTAACTTTTATGTCCTCAAAGCTCAAAGTAAATTTTATTATCAAAGTACATATATATCATCATATACAACCCTGAGATTCATTTTCCTGTGGGCATACTTTACAATTCTCTTGAATAGTAAACTACTGCAGAATCAATAAAAGATCAACCAGGGTGCAGAAAACAACAAACTGAGCAAATGCATATATAAATAAATAGCAATAGATAATGAGAACATGAGATAATGAGATAAAGAGTCCTTGAAAGTGAGATCATTGGTTGTAGGAACATTTCAATGATGGGGCAAGTGAGTGTAGTCTCTTCTTCTAGTAAAGACTTGATGGTTGAGGGGTAGTAACTGTTCTTGAACCTGGTGGTGCGAGTCCTGGGGCTCTTGTACCTTCTACCTGAAGGCAACATTGAGAACAGCGCACGACTTGAATGGTGGGGATCTCTGAAGATGGATGCTGCTTTCCTACGACAGTGTTTATGGTTGGGAGGACTTGGACTGTATCACTGCCACCAAGCAACAAATTTCAGCGATAATAAACTGGATCCTGATCCGGAGACCGAATCTGTCTGATGAACCCCAATCGCTCTCTCAGCTAAGTAGATAGATAGATAGATAGATACTTTATTCATCCCCATGGGGAAATTCAACTTTTTTCCAATGTCCCATACACTTGTTGTAGCAAAACTAATTACATACAGTACTTAACTCAGTAAAAAATATGATATGCATCTAAATCACTATCTCAAAAAGCATTAATAATAGCTTTTAAAAAGTTCTTAAGTCCTGGCGGTAGAATTGTAAAGCCTAATGGCATTGGGGAGTATTGACCTCTTCATCCTGTCTGAGGAGCATTGCATCGATAGTAACCTGTCGCTGAAACTGCTTCTCTGTCTCTGGATGGTGCTATGTAGAGGATGTTCAAAGTTTTCCATAATTGACCGTAGCCTACTCAGCGCCCTTCGCTCAGCTACCGATGTTAAACCCTCCAGTACTTTGCCCACGACAGAGCCCGCCTTCCTTACCAGCTTATTAAGACGTGAGGCGTCCCTCTTCTTAATGCTTCCTCCCCAACACGCCACCACAAAGAAGAGGGCGCTCTCCACAACTGACCTATAGAACATCTTCAGCATCTCACTACAGACATTGAATGACGCCAACCTTCTTAGGAAGTACAGTCGACTCTGTGCCTTCCTGCACAAGGCATCTGTGTTGGCAAGTAGCTGGAGGCTGCAGCCTGGGGTCAGGGGACTCTGCATGTGTGTGGGTGAGGGAGGGGGAGGAATGGGGCTTGTTATTTTTTTTCCTTCTCTGTTCTGTTTTGCTGTGTTTTGTGTGGTTCTGCGGGGTATTTTGGACACACTATGTTGGCACTTGAATGTGTGGCGACACCCTCAGGCTTGCCCCGCGTGTGTTGGTTGTTAACGCAAATGATGTCGTTTACTGTATGTTTCAGAACATAGAGCATAGGACAGGCCCTTTGTTGTGCCAAATCAATTAAAGTAGTAAACAAGTGGTCAACTAAACTAATCCCTTCTGCATACACAATGTCCATAATGTTATGCTTTGTTACTTCAAAACACTAAACTAATTCAAACAAACTCACAAGAGTCTGAAGATACAGGCGTAGTTCGAATTTACTTTAAGCGAGGCATATTCTTATTACTTGGTGATGACGTATGCAATTTAATGTATTTTATCTGTAACCTGTAATTAATTAATTAAACAAACAAAAATGTTTGAACAGCCAACATATATACAAGATTACTCAAGAATAACTGAAATATTAAATTCACAACGGATAACCCTCCATTTCCCTCACATGCATGTGTCTATCTAAATGGCTCTTAAAAATCTCTAATCTAGCTGCCTCTGCCATCACCCCAGGCAATGTATTCCAGACACCCGCCACTCCCTGTGTAAAATACTTGCCCCTCACATCTGCTTTGAACTACCCCCTTTCACTTTTGATGCACGGTACAGCTGATAAAGTAACTGGGATCCTGAATCTTGATCGGTGCCGTCTGTTTATTGGACTGTGTCTAGAGGATTCTGCAGTTCATGTTATATGTGTTTCTTGTTTCTGGTTACTCTTTTTCGTTGCTGTTTTGTGCGATTTTGATCGGGGCACTTCAAAGCGGATTGGCTTTGTGTCCTGCAGTCAATGAATGATACAGCGCTAAATTGAACTGAAATGAACTACACGGAACGCGCTTCAAGGACTTTGCAGTTTGATGTTAAATATTCTGTGTGTTATTCACTCATATTTTGCTGTTTGCATGATTTGTTGTCTTTTTGTGTGTTGGGTGTTCAATGTTCTCTTTGAACAGGTTCTATATTGTTTCGTTTTGTGGCTGTCATGCAGGAAGGCGCATGTCAGGGTTGTAGACTGCATATGTACTTTGGTAATAAGTGCATTTTGAATCTTTGAATCTTGTTTCGTAGCAGCATTCTGAAGATGCAGTATTTTGCCTGATTTGGCCAAAATTTATTCCATAAATAGCTATCATGCTGTTTATAATGAATTCCCACATTTCCCTGAAAGTGGCTGCACAAGTTGCAACAACAGTAAAACGGCTTAGAGCATGCCTGCCCTTATTAGTTGAGGCACTGAATTTGAAAGTCAGAAAGTTTATAAAACTCTGGTTAGGCTGCATCTAGAGTATGGTATTAAGTTCTGGTCCCCCTATTATATGAGGAATAATGAGGCGGTACAGAGGGCGCAGGAGAGTTTTACCAGGATGCTGCTTGGTTTAGAGAGCTACAAGGAGAGGTTGGACAAACTACGGCCATTGTCTCTGGAGCACTGGAGGCTGGGAGAAGTTCTTAAGGTTATGAGAAGCGTGGATTGGACAGCCAGAATCTTCTACCCAGGACTTAAATGTCTAATACTAGGGTGGGGGGGGGGGGTGGTTAAGTTCAAAGCAAAGCTGTGGGGCAATTGTTTTACACGGAGAGGGGTGAGGCCTGAAACACACTGCTGGGGTGGCAGTGGATGCAAATAAAATAGAGGCATTTAAGAGGCTCTTAGATAGGTACATCAGTATGCAGAGAATGGATATGGACTCATGTAAGCAGTAATGTCTAGCTTAGCAGGCTTTTAATTACCCAGCGCAACATTGTGAGCTGAAGGCGCTGCTCCTGTGTTGCTCTACATTCTATGTAATTATCCTTGCTTGTAGATTCCTACACTGCAACAGTGATTACACCCCTGAAATATTTAATTGGATATACAGAGCTATGAGATATCCTGAAAGGTATGAGAAAGGTCAGAATCAGGTTTAATATCACCAGTAAATGTTGTGAAATTTGTTAACTTTGCAATGATAGATATAGAAAAAAATTGAATTACAGTAATTTTATATATATGTATGCGTAATTAAATAGTTAAGTTAAAATAGTAAAAAAAAGAAATAAATAAAAATGTAGTGAGGTAGTGTTCATGGCTTCAGTGTCCACTTAGAAATCGGATGGCAGAGGGGTAGAAGTTGTTCCTGAATTGCTGAGTGTGTGTCTTCAGGTTTCTGTACCTGCTTCCTGATGGTAACGATGATAGAGGTGTATATAACGCAAATCTCCTTTTATTTACGGTTCTTTAAGGTTGTTGTAGCTGGGGGCGGTAGTGGGGACAAGTTCCCACTATTTATTAAATGCTCCCAATGACGTGCAGTTCAAACAGCCTCTGACAACCAAATCCAGCTCCTGGCCTTTGTGTGTGACTTAGCTACTAAGCCCAGCAGAACAGTTTCTACTGATGGGAGAAGCGACAAAGGTGGGTTTCTAGGTGACAGTTTGCTCTGCATGTCGTATTGCCCGGGCTTGCATACCTAGACAGCTAGGACACAACATCCATGGTCAACCCTGAGCTACGGAGGCTTCAACCAGCTCTTATTTACAGTTACTCTCAAGAACAATGTGGACACTGGGCATCAAACTGTATCAGTGATGAGACTGAAAGATAACATAAAACATAAAGAAAAGATAACATAACCTGCTTATGGGCTTTTCCCACTGTTCCACTCTCTCTACACCCATGACTACGTGGCTAGGCATAGTTCAAATGGCATCTATAAGTTTGCTGTTTATACAACTATTGTTGGTAGAATCTCCGATAGTGATGAAGGGGTGTATGGGAGCAGGATATACCAACAAGTTGAGTGATGTCATAGCAACAACTTTGCACTTAATTTTAGTAAGACCAAAGAGCTGATCGTAAAATTCAGAAAGGTTAATACAAAGGAACAGGAGTCAATCCTCATAGAGGGATCAGAAGTGGAGAGAGTGCGCAGTTTCAAATTCCTGGGTGTCAATAGCTCTGAGGACCTAACCTGATCCCAACATATCAATGTAGCTACGAAGAAGGGAAGACAGTGGCTGTATCTCATTAAGAGTTAGAGGAGATTTGGTTTGTCACTTAAAACACTTGAAAACATACAGATGTACTGTGGAGAGTATTCTGTCTGGTATGGGGCAGGGGTGGGGGCTACTGCATAGGATCGAAATAAGCTGCAGAGAGTTGTAAAATTAGTCAGCTCCATCATGGTACTAGTCTCCATAGTGTCCAAGACATCTTCAAGGAGCGATGCCTTAGAAAGGTGGTATCCTTCAAGGACCCCATCACCCAGGACATGCCTTGTTCTCATCGCTTCCATCAAGGAGGAGGTACACGAGCCTAAAGGCACACATTCTGCAATTCAGGAACAGCTTCTTCCCCTCTGCCTTCTGATTTCTAAATGGCCATTGAATTCATGAACATTAATTCAATACTTTTTAAAAATTTCTTTGCACTAGTTATTTTAACTTAACTATCTAATGTACATATATAATTACTACAGTTCAGTTCTTTTCTGTTTGATCATGTATTGCAATGTACTACTACCGCAAAGGTAACAAACTTCACGACATATGCTAGTGATATTAAACCTGATTCTGATTTGGATTATGACGATTGTAAACAGGTTATGCAATGTTGGATACAAAACGTGGGTTAGTAACTCATCTCTATCTAACCCCTCAGCAGCACAGGAGCGCCGCAGGGGACCGTGCTCTCTCCGGTCCTGTTCACCCTGTACACATCAGACTTCCAATATAACTCGGAGTTCTGCCATGTGCAGAAGTTCGCTGACGACACGGCCATAGTGGGGTGTGTCAGGAATGGACAGGAGGAGGAGTATAGGAAACTGATACAGGACTTTGTGATATGGTGCAACTCAAACTACCTGCGTCTCAATATCACCAAGACCAAGGAGATGGTGGTGGACTTTAGGAGATCTAGGCCTCATATGGAGCCAGTGATCATTAATAGAGAATGTGTGGAGCAGGTTAAGACCTACAAGTATCTGGGAGTACAGTTAGACGAGAAGCTAGACTGGACTGCCAACACAGATGCCTTGTGCAGGAAGGCACAGAGTCGACTGTACTTCCTTAGAAGGTTGGCGTCATTCAATGTCTGTAGTGAGATGCTGAAGATGTTCTATAGGTCAGTTGTGGAGAGCACCCTCTTCTTTGTGGTGGCGTGTTGGGGAGGCAGCATTAAGAAGAGGGACGCCTCACGTCTTAATAAGCTGGTAAGGAAGGCGGGCTCTGTCGTGGGCAAAGTATTGGAGAGTATAACATCGGTAGCTGAGCGAAGGGCGCTGAGTAGGCTACGGTCAATTATGGAAAACCCTGAACGTCCTCTACATAGCACCATCCAGAGACAGAGAAGCAGTTTCAGCGACAGGTTACTATCGATGCAATGCTCCTCAGACAGGATGAAGAGGTCAATACTCCCCAATGCCATTAGGCTTTACAATTCAACCGCCAGGAGTAAGATATGTTAAAGTGCAGGGGTTGATTGTATTTAATGTTTTAAGTAAACTACTTAAGAACTTTTTAAAAGCTATTATTAATGCTTTTTGAGAGAGTGATTTAGAGGCGTATCATATTTTTACTGAGTTAAGTATTGTATGTAATTAGTTTTGCTACAACAAGTGTATGGGACATTGGAAAAAATGTTGAATTTCCCCATGGGGATGAATAAAGTATCTATCTATCTATCTATCTATCTATCTATCTATCTATCTATCTTTTTGGCACAAGGAAGATCTAAAAATACACTTTTTTTAAGAGCTCCAACACAGTCACTGCTGGGAATTAATTCTCCTTTTTACTTATGGATGCAGCATCACTAGACCAGGCGCTTGCTTTAAGTATCATTGCCGTCATTATGTGCCATGTCGTATGACATCATCATTATGTGCCATGTCATATGACATCATCATTATGTGCCATGTCGTATTACATGGTCGAACATGGTCTTTCCATGCCCATAATTGTTCTTGCCAACTTTTTCTACAGAACTGGCTTGCCATTGCTTTCTTCTGGGCAGTGCCTTTAGAAGATGGGTGACCCCAGCCATTGTCAATACTCTTCAGGGAGTTTCTGTCTGGCATCTCCTTGCCCAATGGCTTACCTGCAGGCTATTGGGTTTACACCAATGGCTTTACACCTGCTTTGGTAGAGATCTATCTCCACCCGGCTTTAAGTATACGGAGGATAAATGCAAATTTCAGTCAACAGTTAAGTAATCCTCATAACCCAAAAGACCTAGGATTGTTTTATGTTCTTTTGCCTGACATCTGGTGTTATACAAAAAAACTTTTAACATTTGGAATTAAGACCTAACCCAGTGCTTTGGCTTTCTGGAAATTTCTCCTGCATCAGGGGATAACATCCAAGTTACAAAGTGTGGTGCAGAGGATAGAGCTGTCACCTTACAGCTTCAGTGACATGGGTCCAATCCTGACCCACAGTTCTGGTGGAATTCAGACTCCCTGTGGTACACGAGCTTTCCCTGGCTGATCCGGTCTCCTCGCACATCCTAAAAATGGTTAACATGAGGAAATCTGCAGATGCTGGAAATTCAAGCAACACACACAAAAAATGTGTGTGATCTTTCGTCGGGAGGAAGGGTCTCGGCCCAAAACGTCGACAACACTTCTCCCTATAGATGCTACCTGGCCTGCTGCATTCCACCAGTATTTTTTGTGTGTGTTGCTAATAATGGTTAGGTTGCTTGGGTTCAGAGAACGGTCCCAGGAATGAAAGGGTTAATGCATGAGGAGCATTTGATGGCTCCCTGCCTCAACTTGCCGGAGTTTGGAAGAATGAGGGAGAACCTCACTGAAACCTTTTGAATATTGAAATGCCCCGATAGAGTGGATGTGGAGAGGATGTTTCCTACAGTGGGTAAGTCTAGGACCAGGGGACCAGTCTCAGTATAGAAGGACGTCCTTTTAGAATAGAGTTGAGGAGGAATTTTTTTAACCAGAGGGGATGGACCTGTGGAATTCATTGCCACAGATGGCTGTGGAGGCCAAGTTATTAGGTACATTAAAAGTGGAGGTTGATAGGTTCTTGATTGATAAGAGTGCCTAAGGTTACAGGGAGAAGGCAGAAGAAGAGGTTGAGAGGGATAATAAATCAGCCATGATGGAATGGCAGAGCAGAATCTACGGGCTGAATGGCCTAGTTCTGCCCCTATGTCGCAGGCTCTGAATTGGCCGCTGTACGTTGCCCCATGTGTGAAAGGCGAGTGGTAGATTCTACAGGGGAAAGGCGAGAACGTGGAGAGAGTAAATATGTACAGTCAGTGGCCACTTTATCAGGTACAGTGATGGAACCCAGTGTGTTCCTCTACTGCTCTAGCCCATCCACTCTGAGGTTCTATGTGTTGTGTGTCCAGAGATGCCCTTTGCTGTGGTTATTTGAGTAACTGTTGCCTTCCTGTCAGCTTCAACCTGCCCATTTTTCTCTGACCTTTCTCATCAACAAGGCATTTTCCTGCACAGAACTGCAGCCTTTTATCTTTCTCCCTCAGCGCATCACTCCTACTGGGGCCTAGGCTGCCCACAGCAGCTTGCCAGAGGCCTCCGCCCTGGGCCGACAGAAGGCTGATCAATCCCTGTGGCTTCCTCTGTCACCACATCATCACCTTGGCAAAGATCCTTCCTCTCCCAGGGATGAGGGCTTCGGAGCTTCCATTGGCATTTCGGTTTTTACAGGATAGGTTTGCTAACCCCAAGCCCAACCTTCCTCACTTTGCCGCTGGGCTTGGGACGAACCATGACAGAACTGAAATGCCACTCTCTGGATATTTTTTTTTTGGTTTTTTTTTGCACCTTTATCTGTAAACTCTAGAGACTGCTATGGTGAAAATCGCAGGAGATCAGCAGTTTCTGAGATACTCAAACCACCCCATCTGGCACCAACCATCATTCCACTGTCAAAGTCACTTACTTCACCATTCTGACGTTTGGTCTGAAGAACAACTGAACCTCCTGACCGTGTCTGCATGCTTTCATGCATTGAGTTGCTGCCACATGATTGGCTGATTAGATATTTGCATTAACGAACAGGTGTAGCTAATAAAGTGACCAGTGAGTGTAGGATTAACAAGGGATTAACGTAAAATGGGTGTCTTACTGTTGCTATCGATTCAATGGGTAACAACGTGTTCCCATTGCTATATCTCTCTATGACTTGTCTCCGAGACTTCAGTTCATAGAAACTGAATGCATTTCACCCAAACAAGATACCACAGAATTTTTTTATGATTTCATAGCTTCCCTTCTATTCTCTTTGTGGTTCTGGTTTATGACCATTGTGTCTTCAAGTGTATATCCTGATTTGAAAATGGCTCCGGTTTTAGCTCCCTCTTTCCTCCAGAAAGCCAACCTTAATAAAATTGTGCATCAAGGGACGGTGTCCAAGCTACTTTTGGAGACTTTAGAGATCATGACACGGCCTGGTAAAATGGTGCTTATGGTCCATTGAACCCTTGATGCGTTTTCCAGCTTTGCAAACAAAGATCTGCAACTTTTTTCAGTCCGACATCTGCAGAAAGTGTTGTGCGAGAAGTTTGACTGCAAAATTAAATCTGACGAATGCATGCAACCGCAGAGCATTTTTTCACCCGTTCTATGCAGGGAATTGTAATCCTGCCCCAGTCTTAAAGGAGATGGATTTTCCTCTTGTTTGTGCTGGCAGTACAACTCCTGGCGTTCAAGTTTCTTTTGCTCAGGTGAAGTGAGTTTGGTGGCGGGGTGGAGATATGTCTCTACCGAAGGAGGTGCAAGGCTTCCCTCCGCTAGCCTGCAGGTCACCCTTGGGCAAGGTGTAGCACCTGCTTAGACCCTCCCCCCACCCACCCCCGTCGATCAGGGTCACGTGAAGCCATGGGAGCAGGTGGTGGATGGTCATACAAGCAGCTGGTGCACATCACAAGTCCTGGTTATGCCACCACTGATGCCAGGCAGACAATCTCTGAAGAGTATTGATAATGGCTGGGGGTGGGGGGGGGTCACCCGTCACTGCCCAGAAGATGGCAAAGGTAAACCGCTTCTGTAGAAAGGTTTGCCAAGAGCAATAATAGTCATGGAAAGAACATGATCGCCTACATCATGCGATGCGGCGCATAATGAACGAACCTCTCATATTGGCCATTTCTACCCTGTCCACTCTATGCCTCTTATCATCATATACACCTCTATCAAGTTTCCCCTTATCCTCCTTGGTTCCAAAGGGAAAAGCTCCAGCCTGCTGAACCTGTCCTCATGAGATATGCTCTGCAATCCAGGCAGCATCTGGAAATATACGGAACCCTTCAGACACTCGATGAGGTGAAAACAGAGCTGATCCCTGGCTTGGCTGGGGTGCCTCACCACATCTGTCAGATGTGGTCGTCTACTCAGGATAGAGATGAACACTTATTTTTTACCCAGAGTGTATTGAGTTGTTAGAATTCACTATCCAAAATGGCAGTAATCGAACCAATATTAACACAATTTTAAGTTTTTTTTATTCTATTGTGTGTGAAGGAGTGAAGCCAGTGTTGTGCTCGCATTTTGATTGGCCTGAGCCACTCATGGGTAATTCATCAGATCATATCTCTAGATCCCCTTAGCCTTTAGTATCCCTGGCATCCAGGAAATCTTCAAGGAATGATCCATCATTAAGGACCCCCAACACCCAGGACATACCCTCTTCTCATTGCTACCATCAGGGAGGAGGTACAGAAATCTGAAGGCACACACTCAACAATTCAGGAACAACTTCTTCTCATCTGCCATGGACATTGAACCCATGAACACTCCCTCACTACATTTTCTTCTCTTTTTGGGCTACTTATTAAGGAAATAATTGGGAAGACGTGTAGCTCAGATGGTTGGTAGTTGGGTTGAGTTGTTCTCCGATCTTGGCCATTTACTTGCAAACATTTCATCGCCATGTGAGGAGATATCACCGGTCTGCTTTTGATTGTGGTGTGTCCTCAGAATGCTTGGCATTTATAGACTTTTCAATCAGCTGATGAGACGACATTCCGGAAACCCAGTTGTGATGTGAGGTGGAAATCTCGTTGTTGATTGGCTGTGTGGTGAACTTCATGCATTGTGGTCTGGAATTTTGCTCGCATCGGCTCATAAATACGATCGGGGTCTACGTGTTTGCTTACAGAATTGTTTGTGGAAAACCATGCTTCCAGGAATTTTCTTCCATGCCACGCGTTTGCTTGCCCCATGACTTTCACTGATGCCCAGCCGAATTTGGGCCCCTCTCGATCTTCATGGGTAGAGACTAGAGAGAGCTGTTCATGTGTTCACTTTACAACCAGCTGATGTTCATGGATCCACAAAGTTCACCACACAGCCAATCAACAGTGAGATAATCCCCCCGCATCACATTTGATTTTCCGGAATGACATTGAATCAGCTGAACGAAAGGTCTATAAAGGCCAAGCATTTGGAGACAGACAGACAGACATACTTTATTGATCCCGAGGGAAATTGGGTTTCGTTACAGCCGCACCAACCAAGAATAGTGTAGAAATATAGCAATATAAAACCATAAATAATTAAATAATAATAAGTTAATCATGCCAAGTGGAAATAAGTCCAGGACCAGCTTATTGGCTCAGGGTGTCTGACACTCCAAGGGAGGAGTTGTAAAGAGGTAGGATACATCACAATCAACAGCACACTGAAGATGTCTCCTCGTATGGTGATGAAATGTTTGCAAACAAATTGCCAAGATCAGAGAACAACTCAAGCCAATCACTACTTATTTAATTTAATGTTTTCAATATATATATACACAAGTCTTATTGTAATTTACAGTTTTTATTATTAATGCGATGTACTGCTGCTGCATAACAACAAATTTCATGACGTATGCCAGTGATATTAAAACTGATTTTGATTTGGATTTTTACTGCCTTCTTCTTACACCTCAGGCCGAATTCAAATGCTTCACACTGATCTACAGTCAAAGAATAATTGGCAATTGCTTGCTTATTCTCTAAATCTATTAAAATCGTCTTGCAGTTTGTTGCGGAGGGTTGCAAGGAGACAGATATGGGCCATTATGCCCATGTTAGTTAATCGTCTCATTCGTTCGCGAGGTGAAACCAGCGAGGGCTCTTTTATGAAAAGCACATTTCCATTTTATGATCCCTAAAATGGCAATAAAATTACTTTTAACACTGTGCACTCTCATGTCAGTATTTTTGTTACTAACTGGGGGTAATTTGCACTTAGATGCTGCTGTTAAGATGTGGCCGGAAGCCCCATCTGGTTCAACACTGACTGCATACTGTATCTTCAGACCAGGCTATAGACGCTCATGACAGTTTTGGTTGCCCCGTTATAGGAAAGACATCATTAAACTGGAAAGAGTGCAGAGAAGATTTACGAGAATGCTACCAGGACTTGGGGCCCTGAGCTACAGGTAGAGGCTGGGCAACCTTAGCATTTTATTTCTTTTTAGAGATACACAGTAACAGCCCTCAAGGCCCAACAAGCCTATGCCACCCCCTTACACCCATGCAGGCAATTAACCTACAAACCCATATGTCTTTGGAGTGTGAGGAGGAAACCAACACGGTCACGGAGAGAACGAACAAACTCTTACGGGCAGTGGCGGAATTGAAACTGTTTCTTTGACACCATAATAGTGTTCAAAGGTTCATTGTACGTATATTGTCACAGTATGTATAACAGCCTGCCATTATACATTATACATTATACGCAGTATACAACCCTGAGATTCGTCCTTCCCAAAGACAGCCATGAAACAAAGAACACCCTGGAACCCATTCAGGGAAAAACATCAGTCCCCCCCCAATGCAGAAAAAAACCTGCTACGTTACCGTGCTGACCCAAAGTCTAGTACCTGGAATGCAGGAGGTTGAGGGGTGACCTTATAGAGGTCTATAAAGTCATGAGGGTATAGTTTGATTGATTACACTCAGTCTTTTTTCCAGGGTTAGAGGACAAAAAACTAGAGGGTATACGTTTAAGGTGAGGGGTAAAAGATTTAAGAGGGACTTGAGGGGACAACCTCTTCATACAGTTGGTGGTGCTTATAGGAATGAGGAAATAGTTGAGGCAGGTACAATAACAACTTTTAAAAGACATTTGGATAAGTACATGGTTTAGAGCAGGGGTTCCCAGCCTGGGGTTCACAGATCCCTTGCTTAATGTTAGGAGTCCATGGCATAAAAAAGATTGAGAACCCCTGGTTTACAGGGATATGGGTCAAACGCAGGAAAGTGGGACTATCTTGGTGGGTACCATGGGCAATTTGCATCACAAGGCCAGTTTCACGGTTGTATGACTCTATGACTCAAAGGGGCACCAAACAAGAAGTAGAATAATTTCTTTTTTTAAGAACTTCAAAATTCAAAGTATATTTATTATCAAAGTATGAATACATTATACATCCTTGAGATTCATCTCCTTACAGGCAGCCACAAACAAAGAAATCCAAAAGGACCCTTTAAGAAAAAGGCCATCAAACACCCAATATTGAGAGAGAGAGAGAGAGAGAGAGAGAGAGAGAGAGAGAGAGAGAGAGAGAGAGAGAGAAACAAGTCGTACAAACATAAAAGCAAGGAAAAATTGTTCAGAACTGAAGACCATGAAAGAGATTCTTTTCACAGCCTCACTTCAGCGCAGAGCTGAGTAAATGTCGTGGATCAGTGAGCTGAACATCCCGTCCCTCGCCTCGCGCCTCGACACGCTGACTTTCCAATTCAGCCTGGCGCTTAAATTGTCATCTAAACATCGGTTTCTGTTGCCTTGATTCACTCTGGAGCCTGGATCCCGCAGCTTCAATTCAGCCTGTAGCTGACTTTTCCAATTTGGCCCGGCGCTTAAATCATTGTCCTTTTAAAAACCCACTCATCCAGTTCTTTTGATTCCTCTCAATGAGCATCATTCACTTGTTGGTCTTGGGGTGTCCTCCTGAGGTACACTCTATTGCTGAGAGTTGTCCATTGTGCTATCATCTCTTTCATTCTTTCACAAGGCCTCGGTACTGTGCAGACCTCAGCTTTAGCCTTCCTGCTACCCCTGTGAACTGCTATCTCACTATTACTTTATGTTTTTATTAGATGTTTTTTACTCTGTCCTGGCCATGGTCTTACATACCTGTTCTGGTCCAACCGCATAGATACTTGGATCAAAAACGTGCACCAGTGCCTCACCTTCCTCAGGAGGCTAAAGACAATTGGTATATCCACAGTACATCTCACCAATTTTTATGGGTGGACCGTAGAAAGTATTTGGGTGGTGGGGTGGAGATAAATCTCTACCACAGGTGGTATAAGACACTCCTTCCCTCCGCTACCTTGGGTAAGGTGTAGCACCTGCTTAGCTCCCCCATCATCCCACCCCCCGGATCAGGGTCACATGAAACCATGGGAGCAGGTGGTGGATGGTCGTATGAGCAGCTGGTGCACATCACAAGTCCTGGTTATGCCAAGCAGACAATCTCTGAAAGAGTATTGATAATGGCTGGGGTCACCCATCTGGTAAAGACTCTTTCCCGGAAGAAGGCAATGGGAAACCACTTCTGTAGAAAAATCTGCCAAGAACAATCATGGTTAGAAGACCATGATCGCCCACGTTATATGACACGGCACATAATGATGATGATGATAGAAAGTACGCTGCTCAGGTATATTGTGGCTTTGCATGACAACAGCTCTGCCTGATATATAAATATTATTACTTTATTTAGGACTGAGAGACTGATTTTTTAAAAATATATTCATTCAAGGAATGTGAGCTTCGTAGGCTAAGCCAACATTGATTGATTTATTGCCCTTCTTTAGCTTCCTTTGGGATGGCAGTGGTATTGTCTCTTTGAACCATTATAGTCCTTGAGGTGCAAGGATTGTTGCATAGAGACAAAGTCAAGAGATCCAGAGGTTGACAGGAAGGTAGTGAAATTTACTATTTGGGGTGGCAAGGTACTGTAGCAGTTTGCGTAATGCTATTACACGGTAATAGTACCAGCACGGTAGCGTAATGTTTGTGTAATGCTATTACAGTACTAGTGCAGTAATGTAATGGGTTGTGTAATGCTATTACAGTGCCAGTGCACTATGGTACCATGCTGCCCAAAAATTGTACGTTTGTAATTAATGTGCCTCCAAGAGGACCACAACCATGTGGTAGGGTTTGGAGGCTTGTGTGCCTCAATGACCCAGAGAGCTATCTTGGCTGGAGTCAGGTTCTTGTTCTTTGACTCTTGGGAGGGTCACCCATGCCAAACCGGTCAAAGGTTAGAGGCCAGACTGAGAATGGTCCTCTGGTCCTCCAGGTTCGGGGGTACAGTTCAGGGCTGGGCAAAATTTAAAAAAATGTTACGGAAACAACAATGAAGACACTTTCTACATCTGAGTGCGAGGGTATTCGTGCGACTTCACCCGGGATTTGCACGACTGACCGTAGTAAAAACCGAGAGGAAGCTACTGACACGATGAAAGAAGTCCTGAACACCGCCACGACCAAGGGCCTCTGGAAGAACCACACCTACGACACCATAGAGAAGATGGTCAGGGACAGACAGAGATGGAGAACCTTCATTGCTGCCCTAACTGCAATTGATAATGATGATGTACTTAATGTGGGAGAAAACTGGCAAACCTGGAGGAAACCCACTTGAGCTGTAATAGTATTTCACGAACTGCAGTGCTACTGAAGCACCTGGAATAGGACAGTCATATGCACAAAGTTAAAGTTGCTACTTAGGGATTCAAACTTTGTGCTGAAGAGATGTTTGGAAAATTGTCTTGTTAAACGAGATTAATGCCCGCATTACTGCAAAAATCAATTGCAGCCACTTAAGGAGTAAAACAAAGTGCGCTGGAAGTTATCAGCTGGTCAGATAGTTTCAATGGAGACATTAAAAAAAAGATTTCAGGTTGATGGCTTTTCATCCTGACACGTTAACATTTCAGAATCAGAATCGGGTTTAATAGCACCAGCATATGTTGTGACATTTGTTGACTTTGTGGCAGGAGCACAGTGCAATGCATAAAAAAAACATGAATTGCACAAATGTATATATATTAAATCAGTAGTGCAAAAATGGAAATGAAAATGTAGTGAGGTAGTGTTCATGGGTTCAGTGTCCGCTCAAAATCATTTCTCTCTTCAGAGACGCTGTCTGACAGCAGGATCACAATCAGGTTTAATTTCCCCGGCATAGGTCGTGAAAATTGTCGTTACGCAGCAGCAGTACGTTGCAACGCATAATAATAAAAACCGTGAATTACCACACATATATACGTGTGTGTGTGTGTGTGTGTGTTTTAAATTAAATAATGCAAAAAAGGTAGTGAGATAGTGCCTATGGGTTCAACGTCCTATCAGAAATTGGATGGGAGAGAGGAACAAGCTCTTCCTGGATCATTGAGTGGCGTCCTGTTGCTTCTCCCCGATGGTAGCAATGAGAGGAGGACATGATCAGGATGCTGGGGGTTTTTAATACGGATGCCGACTTTCTGAGGCGCCGCTCCTTGAAGATGTCCTGGTTGCTGGGGAGGCTCGAGCCCATGATGGAGCTGACTGAGTTCACAGCTCTCTGCAGCTTATCTTGATCCTGTGCAGTAGCCCCCAGTACTGGATGGTGATGCAGCCAGTTAGAATGCTCTCCACGATACATCTGTAGAAATTTGTGAGGGTCTTTGGTGACATACCAAATCTTCTCAAACTCCTAATGAAATGTAGCTTCGGTGGTGCATCGCTCTGTTAAGTCCAGGTTAGCTCCTCAGGGATGTTGATGTTGATGCCAAGGAACTTGAACTTGCTCACTCTTTCCACTTCTGATGAGCATTGCTCACATTTTCTATTTTACTTCAGTTTTCCAGCATCTGTAGCATTTTGCTTTTAGAATTTCAGTGTGCATCATTCGTTTAACAGGAGAACTTTCCAAACATCTCCTCTCTGGCCTTTGGTCGAACCCTGAAGCTGCAACTTTGAACAACCAACAAGCAGAGGAGAGCAGAATGGCCCCTTTATGCAAGATCTTCTCGTTGTGACCCAATAGTTTCTACCTGTGGAATTGTACAAACTCTACTGTGGCTGACTGAAGATTTCAAAGGACTGAAGTGTCTGGACTATATACGCATATATATTTTTTTGTGGCTGCATTTCACTGCTGTTCTTTTTGTGTTTGTTATCTTGCATATAAGTGGACAAGGCCTCATGCTGCAGTGTTGCTTGAGAGAAGCATCCAAGCGGGTGTGCTCCACCGGTTGGAGCAGGCTGGAGTCAGTGTTTCCCTCCCCACCCACCCACTCCCCCCCCCTCCCCGCCAACCAGCGTTCACGTGGCAGAAAGCTACCTCTATTGTGGTCAATTGCAGATTGATGGAGTGAGTTTGGACTCTTCTATTGCTTGACTATGATAGCATTTGTGCTTGCTATCTTGTACGTGCTGTGTGTGACTGTCGGTACTGCCGTTTGCACCTTGACCCTGGAGTAACACTGTCATGTTTGGCTGTATTCATGGGTTTTTATGTATGGTTGAATGATAATTAAACTTGAATTGAATTGTACTTAAATGATCAGCATGATCAATTTATATTTTAATTGAATAAAAATTAAAGAAAAAGAAAAAGACGAAGCAAACGGGGAAGCTATAATTCACAGTGACACTTCCTCATAAAAAAAACACCATTTTATTTAGATTCTATGCATTAAGTTTTGATTTCACACCCTCTACAACACTATAGTTATTTATGACTGCAATCATGGAATGTGGTTTGGGAGATAAGCGGCAGAACTGTTCCCCTTCCAGATCCAAGTTTTTCTTGGATCGATTCCAGCCAACTTTAACCCTCATCTTCCAAAGCCCCATCCAGATTTGGAAGGAGTCAGCCATTTTGTTTGTGCAGGAGTGACCAGTAACTACTGTACATAATGAATGATTGAAACGGTCCATATTTCCAAACCTTTGCCCAGTCAAGATGAGGTAGAAACTGTTCCACTTGAGATGCGGGCCAAAGAAAACAAACAAAAGGAAAATCTTTTTCAAACTGGATACTCGTTCCTATCTGCTTGGTGGGAGCATAACTCAATGCTACAGTGCAAAACAGTAAGACAGCTAATCCTCCTCAGCCTAGAAACAGTTCACAGCCAACATAAATACTAACAGATTGGGATAAATTCTTGCGGAGGGAAAATAATCAGTGGGCTACTTAGAGTGGAGTAGAAAGATAAATACAAGTTTATTTTGTACAGTGTAAGACTTTAAATCAATAGACTATAAAACTATAAGACATGGGAGTAGAATTAGGCTATTTGGCCCATTGAGTCTCCTCTGCCATCTATTATCCCTCTCAACCCCATTCCCTTGCCTTCCCCCCATAATCTTTGATGTCCAGACTAATCAAGAACCTATCAACTTCTGCTTTAAATATACCCTATGACTTGGCTTCCATAGCCGTCGGTGGCAATGAATTCCACAGATTCACCACCCTCTGGCTAAAAAAAATACCTCCTCATCTCTGTTCTAAAGGGATGTCCTACTATTCTGAGGCTGTGCCCTCTGGTCCTAGTCTCCCCCACTGTAGGAAACATCCTTTGCATATCCACTCTATCTAGGCCTTTCAATATTCAGTAGGTTTCAATGAGATCCCCTCACATTCTTCTAAACTCTAGTAGGTAGAGGCCCAAAGCCATCAAACACTCCTCGTATGTTAACCTTTTCATTCCCAGGATTATTCTCGTGAACCTCCTGTGGACCCATTCCAATGCCAGCACATCCTTTCTTAGATATGGGGCCCAAAATTGCTCACAATACCCTAAATACAGTCCGACCAAAGCCTTACAAAGCCTCAGCATCACATCCTTGCTTTTAATTTCTAGTCTTCTAGAAACAGAGGTACACAAATTGTGGTAATATTTATTCTGAGAATGGTAACTGTCTGTTTTCCAAGTTTAGGCCACTGCTAGTTATTTGGATAAAGAACTAGTTGGTGGCGGTGGTGTGAATTTGCATTTTGTATATATTAACCCTTTGATTATCAAAAGAGTCCAGGTAAACTATATTCTAGGCCAACTGTGCCTTCCTCTTCAGATGGAGATACAGGAGATTGCAGCTATTGGAATCTGGAGCAAATCTGGAAATTAGAGTTCCTGATTCAGGGTCTCAACCTGAAACATTGACCTGACAGATGTTCGATGACCTGCTAAGCTCCTCCAGCAGCTCATATTTTAGTTTCTTTTTAGTTAACAGTGATATGGAATGAATTAAGGGCTATGGTTACAGAAAGCAGAGTCCAGGACTCTGCTGGGAAGAACAGGCCCCCCCAGTCCTTGAGGTCGCGTTGCCGATGGCCATTGGCGGGGCCGTCTTAATACGCTCAGCAGAGGATGGTGCTTCGAGAAGCTGTGCCGGAGGGGATGGTCATCGGCTCGGAGGTTCGACAGACTCGGAGTCTGCTGCGGTCAGGTCGCTTTCTGTGTGTGCTGCGTCTGCGAGGCTGGGTTCGACGGAGCTTTCATTGTGTGCTGCGTCTGCGAGGCTGAGTCGGGCGGCGCCGTGGAAGTCCATAGCGGGGGTATTCCCTTCTGCCGCCGGTGTGGGATGGCGAGTCTGTCGGGACCCTGGGGACTTGTGGAAACTGTGGTGATTTCTTTTGAACTTACAGTCCTTTAACATCTTTGGACTGTTTTTACTGTGCCCATGGTCTGTTTTTTTTTAATCAATTATGCTATTGTTTGCACTGTTGTAACTATATGTTGTAACTATGTGGTTTTGTGCAGGTCTTGTAGCTTTAGTTTTTGGTCTTGTTTGTCTGGTGGATTTGGAGCTCCTTTCCGGGGAACGCGCTAAGACGGTAGCATGATATTAATACGCAACAGCCTCTCCGGACTCTGGATTGGGGATTGCCAAATGTTACGTGGATTTTCTGGTGTAGTCTGTTTTGTCATATGCCTTTGTGATATCATTCTGGAGGAACGTTGTCTCATTTTTTTAACTGCATAGCATTTGTGGTTTCTAAATGACAGTAAACTGAATCTGAAGTCTTTCTCTGGCTCCTGGAACCTGGAACCGCTTGGCATTTCCAGTTTACATCTGAGAATTTAACCAACTGTTGACTTCCTCTGATTGCTCACGATAGACGTGACCAGCTCATGAACGTTGACGCTGGAGATGTTATTAGGGCCAGTCTGTTGTACCTTCACCACGCCCATGTTGCAAACGAGGTTGGCCAACAGCGGAGACAGTTTGGAGCTTCCGGAGTTTCATCCTTTGTGCATAGAACACAGGACAGTACAAGCCCTTTGATCAACAATGCAGTGCCGCCCCTTTAACCTTCTCCAAGGTCAACCCAACTCTTCCCTCCAATTTTCTGTAATCCATGTGCCTATCAAAGAACTTCACACACCAAAAAAGCCTACCTTCTGATCAGACTCCAGTGGGAACTGCAGTTAGGCCAAGAGGTTTTGATAGGGCTAGGGTGCTGTTGTTTGAGCGATTCAGCACCCTTTCCATCTTCTCCATTGGGATTCTACGTGCACGCACTTGATTTTTTTTTTCAGAACGTGAATGTGGTGAGCTTAGGGACGCAGGTGACCTCTCCACAACCATCGCCCCACGTGATAAATGGCCTTAAGGTGTGACTGGGGCAGGAGCAGGATTACCAGAAATACGCCCCAGCAATTTGTCATCACTCTTAGGAGAGGGAAGTTCTTCAAGTAGTGATGACAAACCAGAACAAGCCATAATTTGGCAAGGTCTGATGGAGCCATAAGTTCCAACGATGAATGGTTAGGGTTAGAAGGTTGTGGAAATACTAATCCGGTGCCAGAAGAGTGGTAGCAATTACGAGCTGCCCAGCGTAATCCTTGATTACTCGATTTGATGCAAACAACGCATTGCACTGAATGCTTTGATGTACGTGTGACAATTAAGCTAAACTTTGTCTTTAAACATTAGACTACTAGCTTTACATGGTAAAAAAAAATGCCAAGATGTGTTAGAAATCAACCTACATCCCAGTCTTCTTCCTTCCATAGGCAACCTTTCAAGATCAAGGAAGACTTGCTTCTATTCCATGTAAGTGGCTTCTGACTGGACGCTCATGGGACCTACAGTTGGGACAAGAAGTCTTGATGCGACTAGGGTTCTATTCTTTGGGAAGTTCAGTGCCTCCTTCAACCATCTCTACTGGGATCTCCATCTCCCTCGGGATCAATAAATTATGTCTGTCTGTCTGTCTGTCTGTCTTCCCCAAGAGTGGGTATAGCGACAAGGCAGCAGAGGTTTGAGATCAGAGTTTTCCTTCTCCTAGATGAGCCCCATCTCCCCAAAGTGACTGGTTTTAAGGTCTCAGTAACCCACCTTTGCCCTTTCTGTTGTCAGTAGAAACTGTTCCGCTGGGCTTAGTAGCTAAGCCACACGTGAAGGCCAGGAGCTGGACTTGGTTGTCAGAGACTATTTGAGACACACGCCTTTGGGAGCATTTAATAGGTGGTGGGAGCTTGTCTCCATTACCACCCCCCGGCTATAACAACCTTAAGGAACCTGACTGAAATAACATACACGGATGCTGGAGGAACTCAGCAGGTTAGGAATCATCTATGGAGTGGAATAAAGAGTGGATGTTTTGGGCCGAGACCCTTCATCAGGACTGGAAATGAAGGAGGAAGAAGCCAGAAGCTGTCTGAAATGCCACTCACTTGCCCAATATCGGAAATGGAATCGGAATTGGTTTGTTATTGTCAGATGTACTAAGGTACAGAGAAAAGATTGTCTTCTGTACTGTTCATACAGATCAAATCATTACATTGAGGTAGAACAAGGTAAAACAACAACAATGCAGAATAAAGTGTACCAGCTACAGAGAGAGAGTGCAGTGCAGGTAAACAAGAAAGTGCAAGATCATAACGAGGGAGGATTTGAAGTTATTGTACTACAGGACTTATTACAGCAGGGGTAGAAAATATCCTTGAGCCTGGTAGCATGTGCTTAGAAACACAGAAACATAGAAAACCCACAGCACAATACAGGCCCTTTGGCCCACAAAGTTGTGCCGAACATGTCCCTACCTTAGAAATTACTAGGCTTACCTATAGCCCTCTATTTTACTAAGCTCCATGTACCTATCCAAAAGTCTCTTAAAAGACCCTATCGTATCCACCTCCACCACCGTTGCCGGCAGCCCGTTCCACACACTCATCACTCTCTGAGTAAAAAACTTACCCCTGACATCTCCTCTGTACCTACTCCCCAGCACCTTAGACCTGTGTCCTCTTGTGGCAACCATTTCAGCCCTGGGGAAAAAGCCTCTGACTATCCACACTGTGAATGCCTCTCATCATCTTATACATCTCTTATCAGGTCACCTCTCATCCTCCGTCACTCCAAGGAGAAAAAGCTGAGTTCACTCAACCTATTCTCATAAGGCATGCTCCCCAATCCAGGCAACATCCTTGTAAATCTCCTCTGCACCCTTCCCATGGTTTCCACATCCTTCCTGTAGTGAGTGCTTTTGGGCTTTTGTATCTTTTGCCCAATGGAAGAGGGGGGAGAGGGAGTGTCCAGGGTGAGTGTACCTAGTAGAAGTAACTACCAGTGGCTAATGAACCTACCAGCTCCATCGTCTCTGTGATCCTGGAAGAAACGAGAAGCATAGATTGAGTGGGCAGCCGGAGACTTTTTCCCAGGGTGGAAATGGCTCATACAGGGGGGATAACTTTAAGGTGATTGGAACAAAGTATGAGGTGATGTCAAACGTATCATTCTGTGCAAAAGTTTTAAGCACATACTTATAGTTAGAGTGACTAAGACTTTTTTTCACTGTACTGTAGTAATTTTAAGTATTGTACTGTACTGCAGCCAGAAAAAAAGACACAAATTTCATGGCGTATGTGAGTGATGATAAGCCTGATTCTGATATGACTCAAATGACAATCAAGAGAAAATCTGCAGATGCTGGAAATCTGAACAACACACACAAAATACTGGAGGAACTCAGCAGCCCAGGCAGCATCTATGGAAAAAACCACAGTCGACGTTTCGGGCAGAAACCCTTCGGCAGGACTGGAGAAAAGCAAAAGTCCGATATGACTTTCTGTTGTGGACTGAGAGAGGGAAGGGAGCAGGGAGAGGGGAATCATGGTTGGGGAAAGGGGAAGCACCAGAGAGACTTTCTGTAATAATCAATCAACTAATTGTTTGGAATCAAATTACCTTGTCTGGTATCTCGGGGCTGGGTGTGTTGGCACCTGTTTGTTGCTTGATGGTTGAGGGATAATAACTGTTCCTGAACCTGGCAGTGTGAATTCTTGGGCTCCTGTACCTTCTTCCTGATGGCAGCAGTGAGAAGAGAGTGTGTCCTCGGCAGTGAGTGTCCCTGATGATGGGTGATGCTTTCCTGTGAGAACGCTGCACGTAGATGTGCTCTGTGGTCGGGTTGGAGTGGGTTCTTCATCCCTAATGGACTGGGCCATATCCAGTGCTTTTTGTAGGGTTTCCCTAATTCAAGGGCATTAGTGTTTCCGTGCCAGGCTGTGATGCAGCCAGCCAGTACACTCTCCACCACACATCTATAGAAGTTTGTCGGAGTTTTGGATGTCATGCCAAATCTTCGCAAGCTCTTCAGGAAGTAGTGACGCTGCAGTGCTTGCTTCATAATTGCACTTACGTGCTCTCAGAGGTAGCTTAGTAATGTCAGAGGTAGTGATTTTAACTGCTAATGGATCAGATCAAAGTTCTACAAACATGAATGGTCGTGAGCAATGATGAGAAGTGGGGTCCCAACTTCAAAGCTCAACATCCAGATTCTAATTACACTCAGCCAGCTCAACTGGACGGAATGCAATCCATTCACTCCCAATACCCCAAAACACTTTACTGTAGGTTTACGTGGACAGTCAAAGTCCAAGTCAAAGTAAACTTATTAACAAAGTATGTAAATGTCAACATACACTAGACCAAGATTCATTTTCTTGCAGGCGTTCACAGTAGAACGAAGAAATACAACAGAATCAATGAAAAATGACACACAACGACGGACAAACAATAATAACAACCAATATTCAAGGATGTTCTTCAAGTCTCCTTGCAAAATGCATTTGGTCCAGTGGGTCTCCTTGACTTGCGGTCAATCAGCAGAAGGCAGAACAATAAGGAAGGCTCTGAAAACCTTGTTCCTTCACTGAGGGAAATTGGGAGGCTTCGAGAGTAAACCCTGAGGAAAAAGTCCGGAGCTGGAGTCTCTAAGGCAGTCCGACGTTGAGTTCAATGCTGACTGGCAACTCCTGCGACACTGTTGGCACCAAACTGCAAAAGTCTCTGCCATTCCTTTGGGTTCATCAGATGTGTGGAGAGGAGGAGCTTGCTACATGGGCAATGGCTTGCTCTCGGCTAGGACGCAACGTCCATGGTTGATCTTGACCGATGGAGGCCTCACGTCATCTCAGACAGCATTTCATACTGGACCACATTCCTATGGCGTTGGGTTCACGTACGGTGAAGGGATTTCCTTTCTTAAATGATGTCGATGGGCTGAATTGCCTTTTCCTTATTCCTTCCCTGAGGGATAGTGGCAAACCAGAGCTTTAGGGAAATTTGTACACTGCAAGGCCAATAAAACCAAAAGTTTCATTCCATGTTTATTTAATTAGCTGCATTTAAATTCCTCAGCTAACATGGTGGGATTTGAATGAGATTCTTTGGATTATTAATTCTTGCCTTTGAATCTTTGGCTTCATAACATAACTGCAGGTTAATAGGCCCACTAATTGGTAACATGCAAAGCCTGCATTTATGGTTGCTTGAGTGAGGGGCTGGGGAGTAGTTTCCCAGCAGGGATGCGGAGGTCTGGAGAAGATGAGACCTGGCTAACTGAGAGTGGAGAATGAAAGGTGTATGAATCCAGTGCTTACCCTGTTGCTACTGGCGGATCCACACTCAGAAACTCCATTGTAGGGTGGCGAACCCGTGGAATTCATTGCCACAGATGGCTTTAGAGGCCAGGTCATTGGGTGTATTTAAAGTGGAGGCTGATAGGTTCACGGCTAGTCAGGGTGCCAAAGGTTACAGGGAGAAGGCAGGAGAGGGAAAATAAATCAGCCATGATGAAATGGTGGAGTAGACTCAATGGACTAAATGGCCTAATTCTGCTCCTATTCCTTATGGCCTTATGCTTCCAATTACCTCTGTTGCAGGCCATAGCCTCCCTCTCCAGCATGTTAAGCTGTTGTTAAGAAAGCCAAGTGCTGTTCTCCAGTACTAACTACCATGACCCCCCCCCCACACACAAACTCATACACTCACACTCCAACACACACACAAACTCACACACAAGTACACTCACACACACTCTCCCTCTCTCTCACACAAACTCACACTCACTCTCTCACACGCACACATGCACACACCCAGCACACACAAACTCACACACATGTACACTCACACACACACTCTCTCTTTCACAAACTCACACTCACTCTCTCACACGCACACACCCAACACACACAAACTCACACACACAAATGCACACTCACTCTCTTTCTCACACACACACACACACACACACACACACACATATGCATACACACACACACACATATGCATACACACATCTTCTAATCATAACACACACACACACACACACACACACACACACACACACACACACACACACACACACACACACACACACACACACACACACACACACACACACACACACACACACACACACACACACACACACCTGCATGTGCCGAGCTTTCTTGACATCAGCCTCTTGGAATCCAGCATTCCCGAGTGTCCTATTTATATCTTGTAATGCCCACTCGCTTCCTGTGTGTGTTTAGTTTGTTAAGGCACTCATATTTCCTCTCTTGTAGAGGCTCGTATTTCTGCTCTCCCCAAATTCTCCCTATTCTTAGTTATTAAATCACTTTTAATGTGGTAATTGGAAATCCGATCGATATGTGGTCGGTGCCATACATCATTGTATATGCAGGACATAAAACTGCCTCCGAAAATCCCAGTTTCCCCTCTCTCTTGCCGAAAAACTTCCTTTTCTCCAATTCCTCACAAGTCTTTGCGATGTATGCCTGATATTGAAAAATGTTCCCAGTTCTGAGGTGTCTCTCTCCAAGAATTCACAAAGAATGAGGCACTGCAGATGCTGGGACCTGGGAGGGACTCAGTGGGTCAGGCAGCATCCATGACTGGTCTTGATCATCAATTCCTAGACATAGATGCTGCCTGCCCTGTTGAATTTTCTCAGCTTTTTGTGTGTTGCTCCAGAATTCACCAAGAACCATACAAATGGACAGCTGATCCATCTTTTACCTGAAATTCCAGACCACATTACAACCTCCCCTGTGTTTTTCTATCTTGGCAACACTTGCTTGACTTCTGAACTTGCGTTTCTCGTACTTAAAGGGCTGTCCTACCAGCCTTCCTTTAGGTTATGCATTTTCCAATGCTAAATATCTTCCGGCCTCATCTGGTGCATATATGCACCTTAAGTTCCTGGGTGACTTTCAACCTCCACAGAAGCTGACTGGCCTGCTGAATCTTTGCAGCATTTTCTCTTTTTATAAGTTTTAACTTCATTAGGTCAGAACAGAATACTCTATGCATGTATCCTGCCTTCCTGGCTGGCTTTCATCCTTCACAGATGCTGACTGACCTGCTGAATATTTTCAACATGCCGTGCTTTATAAGCTTTAACCTGATTAGATCGTAGCAGAATATTTTTGGGCACAGCAGAAGTCCCAGGGATGGAGTGAAATAGTCATCAGGTTATATACTCGGGGTTATAATACAGTCCTGAGCATGTCACACATCAGATGGGCTCTGCATAAGGCAGCAAAAACTAGATGGAGTTTGTTTTGGTGATAGAACAGAAGGATTAGAACACACACTTAGTGGCCACTTCATCAAGCAACCTCCTGTACCTAATACTGAGTGTATGTCCGTGGCCTTCAGCTGCTGTAGCCCATCCACATGTTGTGCATTCAGAGATGCTCTTCTGCACACCACTGCAGTAACGTGTGGTTATTTGAGTTACTGTCACCTTCTTGTCAGTTTGTACCAGTCTGACCTTTCTCCTCTGACCTCTCTCATTAACAAGGCGTTTTTGGCCACAGAACTGTTGCTTATTGGAATTTTTTGTTTTTTGCACCATTCTTTGTAGACTGTTGTGTATGAAACTCCCAGGAGATCAGCATTTTCTAAAATACTCAAACCACCCCATCTGGCACCAGCAATCATTCTATGGTCACATACGGCACTGTGCAAAGAAGAAGAAGAACGCCCTTAACTCCTGGTGGAGTCATCGGGGCACCATCATGACAAGCTTTTTGCACTAATCTTTTGGTGATTGCTCATCATGTAGCATTTCTGTGGTATTCTCCAGAGGTCGAGTTGCTAGCTCGATGCTCAACCCAGCACGGATGGAAAGCGTGCAGGGGAGCCGGCTGGATTCGAACCCGGAGTCCAGCACTGCTGCCACTACACCCTGCCAGCCAGCCACTGTGCAAAAGTATATATAGCTAGGGTGCCTAAGACTTTTGCACAGTACTGTAGTAATTTTAGGTATTGCACTATATTGCTGCCACAAAACAAATTTCATATGTGAGTGATGATAAGCCTGATTCTGATATGGGTCTCTTTAGTGGACCGAGAGAGGGAATCATGTCTGGGAAAAGAGGAAGGGAGAGGGGAGGGTGCGGGAAGCACCAGAGAGACATTCTGTAATGATCAATTTACAATCAACTGTATGGATCAAATGGCCGTGCCAAGAACCTCTTGACCATGTGTGAGTGCTTTTATTGCTGCCACGTGATCGGCTGATTAGATATTTGCGTACAGGTGTACCTAATAAGGTGGCTTCTGAGTGTACTGCACACAAACCAGCAAATGCAAGACCATCATTGAATGCAGATTGGATTACGCAGGTCAGCGTGGATTACACTCAATATTACATGGAGACTGGTGCACTGGACAACTGAAACACCTAAAGTTCAAAGTATGTACAGGACACTGTACACTACTCTGAGATTCACTTTCTTGCAGGCATTTACAGTAGAACAGAGAAATGCAATATAGAATCAATGAAAAACTACACACAAAGACTGAGAAGCAACCAGCGTACACAAGAAGACAAACTGTGCAAAAGTAAGCAAATAAACAAACAGATAAGCAGATAAACAGATTCATTAATTGATAAATAAATAATACTGAGAACTGAGTTGTAGAATCCTTGAGAGTGAGTCTGCAGATTGTGGAATCATTTCAGTGTTGTGGTGAGTGAAGTTGCCCATGCTGGTTCAGGAGCCCATTGAATCATGGGTAATTTAATTGAATAGAACACAGGCTGGCATGTTTAATTCACAGTTTTATTTATTTATTAAGCTGCACCACCCAGCAATCCCCTGATTTAATCCTAGCCTAATCACGGGACAATTTACAATGGCCAGTTAACCTACCAGCCCGTAGATCTTTGGACTGTGGGAGGAAACCAGTGCCCCGGGGGGAAACTCACGTGGTCACGGGGAGAGCGTACAAACTCCTTACAGGCAGCAGTAAGAATTGAAGTAAGGTTGCTGGTACTGTGAAGTGTTGTGCTAACCACTACGCTACGGTACCAACCCCGGATATTTGAATTACACACAGGATGGGGAAAAGACCTGACTGGATTCATGCATTTCACACATATTTAATTATGGACTGGTTAATGTGCCTGTTAACCTGGCAGAGAGAGAAATGAATATAAGTGAAGCACACAAAATGTCCGGCAGTGTCATGGAGGAGAATAAACAGTTGATGTTTATTGGGAGGCAGGGTTTGAGGGTCGGCACAACATTGTGGGCCGAAGGGCCTATAATGTGCTGTACTATTCTACGTTCTATGTTCTATGTTTCAGGCCAAGATCCTTCATCAGGACAGGAAAAGAGAGGGACAGAAGCCGGAATAAGGAAGTGGAGGGAGGGAAAAAGTACAAGCTGACGATTGAGAGGTGAAGCCAGCTGAGGGGGGAAGATGAGTGGGTGAAAGAGGAGGGAATGAAGCTGTATAACAAGAGGAGGGCAGAAGAATCTAATAAGAGGGAACTGTGGACCATGGAATAAAGGAGAGGAGAAGGGGAACCAGATGGCCGTGAGAAGAGAACAGGTGAGAAGGGAATAGAAAAAGAGAGAAGGAGGGAGGGAAGAGTGATTATCGGAAGTTAGGGAAATCGATACTCATGCCATCAGATTGGACACTACCCAAAGAGAATATAAGGATTTGTTCCTCCAACCAGAGGTTGGCTTCATTGTGGCAATAGAGAAAGCAATGGATAGATATAAGACCATAAGACATTGGAGCAGAATTAGGCCATTCAGCCCATCGAGTCTGCTCTACCATTCCATCATGGCTGATGTATTATCCCACTCAACCCCATTCTCCTGCCTTCACCCATAAACTTTTGACATCCTTACTAATCAAAAACTTATCAGCCTCTGCTTTAAGCTCATAGGGTGCCATAGTAGTGTAGCAGTTAGTGTGATGCTATTATAGTTTGGGGCATTCCAGAGTTCAGAGCTCAATTCCAGCGCTGTCTATAAGAAGTTTGTACTTTCTCCCTGTGGCTGTGTGTGGGTTTCCTCCAGGTGCTCTGGTTTCCTGCCACAGTCCAAAGATGTAACAGGTAGTTAATTGGCCATTGTCAATTGCCCTGTGATTAGGCTTGTGTTAAATAATAGAATTGCTTAGTAGTGTGGCTCTATGGGCCGGAAGGGCCTATTCTGTTCTGTATCTCTAAAAATATAAAATAAAAATATAAAAATACCCAATAACTTGGCCTCCACAGCCACCTGTGTCAATGAATTCCACGGATTCACCAGTCTCCGGCTAAAGAATTTCCTCATCTTTGTTCTAAAGGGATGTCCATCTATTTTGAGGCTGTGCCCTCTGGTCCTGGACTCACCCACTACAGGAAACATCCTGTCCGTGTTCACTCTATCTAGGCCTTTCAATATTTCATAGGTTTCAATGAGATATTCTCTCCCCCCCCACTTCATTCTTCTAAATTCCAGTGAGTACAGGCCCAGAGCCATCAAACACTTGTCATACATTAACCCTGTCATTCCTGGGATTATTCTCATGAATTGCTTTGGACCCTCTCCAATGTCAGCACATCCATTCTTAGATAAGGGGCCAAAGCTGCTCACAGTATTCCAAGTACGGTCTGAGCAATGCCTTATAAAGCCTTGGCAATACATCCTTTACTTCAATATTCTAGTCCTCTTGAAATGAATGATAACATTGCATTTGTCTTCCCCGCCACCAACTCAGCCTTCAAGTTAACCTTCGGGGACTCCTGCATGAGGACTGACAAGTTCATTTGCACCCTTGATTTCTGAATTTACCCCCGCTTAGAAAACAATCTCCGCCTTTATTCCTTGTACCAAAGTGCACGACCATACACTTCCCTGCACCGCATTCCACCTGCCACTTCTTTGCCCCTTCTCCCAACCGGTCGATGTCCTTCTGCAGACTCCTTGCTTCCTCAGGATCACCAGCCCTTCCACATCGTCTTTGCTCTGACAGCTTCAACTTGTCACTCCACGAGGTTTACTCTTCTCTGCACTGAACTGTGGCTGTGGTCTACATCTATCACAGTGTGAACTCACTTTTGTTAACTTCGGTTCTGAATCCGATTTGCTTACTTCTATCGCTTGCTCGCGTTTTTTCCTTTCTTTTTTCTCTGTTTGACAATCTTCTTCTGGTTTAAAGGGTTGTATTGGGTTTCTTTGTTTTGTAGCTGCTTGTAAGGAGATAGAACCATAGAACCATTGAACACTACAGCACAGTACAGGCCCTTCAGCCCTCCATGTTGTGCTGACCAATATAATCCTTAAAAAAAGTACTAAACCCACACTACCCCATAACCCTCCATTTTTCTTTCATCCATGTACCTGTCCAAGAGGCTCTTAAATACCCCTAATGTTTTAGCCTCTACCACCATCCTTGGCAAGTCATTCCAGGCACTCACAACCTTCTGTGTAAAAAACTTACCCCTGATGTCTCCCCTAAACTTCCCTCCCTTAATTTTTGTACATATGCCCTCTGGTGTTTGCTATTGGTGCCCTGGAAAACAGGTACTGACTATCCACCCTATCTATGCCTCTCATAATCTTGTAGACCTCTATCAAGTCCCCTTTCATTCTTCTATGCTCCAAAGAGAAAAGTCCCAGCTCTGCTAACCTTGCTTCATATGACTTGTTCTCCAAACCAGGCAACATCCTGGTAAATCTCCTCTGCACCCTCTCCATAGCTTCCACATCCTTCCTATAATGAGGTGACCAGAAATGAACACAATACTCTTGATGAATCTCTTGGTTGTATAAAATATACATACTTTAATAATAATACTGCAAGTCGTCCACAGACTTGGCCACAAAGCCATCAGTTCAGCCATCCAAATCACTGACATATAACATGAATAGAAGCTGCTCCAGCACTGGCCCATAGAGGAACACTGCTAGTCACCGGCAACCAATCAGAAAATTTGTCTTTATTTCCACTCTCTAAATTCTTCCAATCCTGGGTAGCCATCAGGAGATCGTACCTTTGGTGGCAGACAGAGAGAAGGTACGTGACAAACTGATCGCCCAGTCGGTGCTGGGTCTCACTGATCTGGACCCGCACCAGGAGCATTGGGTACAATAGATGACCCCGACAGGCTCACAGGTGAAGTGTTGCTTCACTTGGAAGTTTTTCGTATTAATAAGACCATAAGACATAGGAACAAAATTAGGCCATTTGGCCAATCGTGTCTGCTCCGCCATTTCATCATGGCTGATCCATTTCCCTCTCAGCCCCAATTCCTGCCTTCTCCCCATATCCCTTCATGCCACAACCAATCAAGAATATATTAAACTCTGTCTTAAATATACCCAATGACCCGGCCTCCACAGCCAGCTTTGGCAATAAATTCCACAGATTCATCACTCCCTGGCTAAAGAAATTCCTCCTCATCTCCATTCTAAGAGGATGTCCCTCTATTCTGAGGCTGTGTCCTCTTAACTTCTCCCTCCAAAGGAAACATCTTCTCCACATCCATGGATTTCAATGAGATCTCCCCTCATTCCTCTGAATTCCATCGAGTACAGGCCCAGAGCCATCAAACACTCCTCATATGATAAACCCTTGAATCCTGGAGTCATTTTTGTGAACCTCCTTAATGTCAGCACATCTTGGAATGAGGGGCCCAAAACCGCTTACAATACTCCAAGTGAGGCCCCACCAGTGCTTTATAAAGCCTCAACATGACATAATTTGAAAGTTTAATTGATATGAATCTTCTTCTGGTATCATTTGGCAACATAAATTTGTATCTATTGGTAAATCCGTGCAATGGCATTTTTTCAACCTCCGTTTCTCATTTCTCTTGAGCCTCCATGTCATATGTGTGTGTTCTGTCTGGATTTAATCCGACCATATATGGATCACAGCCACTAAATCCTGCTAGCTAATACTGTTGCCTCTGTCAGGGTCTGATGGAATCAACAGTGACTATTCTGGGAAAAAAAAATTCCAGTTTGGAGAAGATTGTCCTTGTTTCCTTTGGAAGCAATAAATCTGATGGAGGCCTTTAACATTTTTAAGGAAATGGAGGGAAGTGATTTGGACAAGTTATTCGTTGTGGCAAAGGATTCAAGTACACAAGTTAAAAGTTGGAAACTAGGCACAGGAAGTCAGACAGAATTTATTTAACTCAAATATACTGTAAATGTGGACGAAGCCAGCACTATAACCCGTTAAATTAGGTATGATGGTTACTTCAAGAAAAGTTGGATGTGTTTCTGAAGAGATGGTATTTACAGATATGGGGACAGCTGCAGTTCTATCAGCTGATGATGGTACAGCCATGAAGAATCTGATGGCTTTCTTGTGTTTAAATAAAATTCAGGTTGTTTTTAATTTGCTTGGTCAACTTGCAAACTTGGACTATTAAATAGCAGACTTTGGTGTGGTCTAGTGCTGGAGATGGTTTCTGATATATATAAAAAAAACATGCAACATCTGCTGTGTGGGAGTTCATTATGTTAATCCTGAGTTCACTTAGCTCTCTAATGGGTTTCTACTCCTACACTCGATCTCATTCTCTTTCTGGTGAATTGTGTGGCTCACTCCAGCCGTGTTTGTCTAAGGATTGTGCTGATTATTTGGCAGTGTCTAGGAGCTTTGTTTTGGGAAAATTGCCCAGGGAATGCTGAGCACTGCAGATTTTTTAGTGAAACCACCACCAATGATATGGAGGTGGGCTGGTCTCCTGGGACAGATGGGGCTCGAGAACTGCCGCGATGAACTCCGATATCTGTGGAAGAAAAGAATAAACAGCGTGAATAAACTGGTGCTCCTTCGCCATATGTGCTTGGTGGTTTGACATTTTAGCCTGGTGCGCGACACACTATATTAAACCATTGGTATACTGGGTTCTTGCTAAGGTCTGCTGCTAATGTCCACTCCTTGCACTGGAGGGATCCTAAAGTTACTGCAAGAGACCAGCTCCACACCGCAGACCCCACATTCAGTCTACCAAGCGTAGTGACTGGGTTCTCAATGTGGCGTGGTTGACTAAGCTGCAGGGTTATTTCGATATAATCATATTACACTTTGGAAGGCCAAACACAAAGGCAGAAGACAGGGTCAATGGCATGGCTCTTAGCAGTGTGGAGGAACAGAGGGATCTTGGGGACCCCAAGCTGGGCGATCTTTCATTCCTTCTGTTATGGTTATTATTCTACAGATTTCTTTTTTGTGTATGCTCGCAAGAAAATGGGTAGCGTAGTGGTTAGCACAATGCTTTACAGCGTGGGTGACCTGGGTTCAATTCCTGCCGCTGCCTGTAAGGAGTTTGTACGTTCTCCCCTTGACTGTGTGGGGTTTCTTCCAGGTGCTCCTCCCACAGTCCAAACGCATACCGGTTGGTAGGTTAATAGATTATTATAATTTTTCCGTGATTGGGCTATGGTTAATAAACATAGAAACGAAGAAAACCTACGGCACAATACAGGCCCTTTAGCCCACAAAGCTGTGCCGAACATGTCCTTGCCTTAGAACTACCTAAAGGTACACATAGCCTTCTATTTTTCAAAGCTCTATGTACCTATCCAGGAGTCTCTTAAAAGTCGCTATTGTATCTGCCTCCACGCACTCACCTCTCTCTGCGTAAAAAGCTTACTCCTGACATCTCCTCTGTACGTACTTCCAAACACCTTAAAACT
The DNA here is from genome assembly GCF_048418815.1 of Hemitrygon akajei. Taxonomy (NCBI): domain Eukaryota; kingdom Metazoa; phylum Chordata; class Chondrichthyes; order Myliobatiformes; family Dasyatidae; genus Hemitrygon; species Hemitrygon akajei. Next base: position 209,827,398 of record NC_133124.1, on the reverse strand, counting down.
GTGCCCTCTCGTGCTGGCCATTTCAGTCCTGGGAAAAAGCCTCTGATTACCCACACAGTCAATGCCTCTCATCATCTTATACACCTCTATCAGGTCACCTCTCATCCCCCGTTGCTCCAAGTAGAAAAGGCCAAAATTCACTCAACCTGATCTCATAAGGCATGCTCCCCAATCCAGGCAACATCCTTGTAAATCTCCTCTGCACCTTTTCTATGGCTTCCACATCCTTCCTGCAGTGAGGTGACCAGAACTGAACACAATACTCCAGGGTCCTATATAGCTGTAACGTTACCTCTTGGCTCTTAAACTCAGTCCCACGGTTGATGAAGGCCAATGCACCATACACCTTCTTAACCACAGAGTCAACCTGCACAGCAGCTTTGAGTGTCCTATGGACTCAGACCCCAAGATCCCTCTGATTCTCCACACTGCCAAGAGTCTTACCATGAATGCAATATTCTGCATCATATTTGACCTACCAAAATGAACCACCTCACACTTATCTGGGTTGAACTCCATCTGCCTTAAATCAGTGGGTGACAAGGCTGCACAGCCTGATGGGTGGGAACGGCCTATTCCACGCCGTATTCCATAAATAAATAAAAATTGATCTCAGGGTTGTAAATGGTGACATACATGTACTCTGATAATAAATTCATGTCGAACTTTGAACTTTGATCTCTCAAGGCAGAGGTGGAGTGAACAGCCCGAGGCTTTCTCCCCAGGGCAGAAGTGGAAGGCATGATTTCAAGGTGATCGGAGGAAAACATGGGGAGGGGGAATGAAATGGCAGACGTACAATTACTTTTTACACAAAGAGTGTTGAGTGCGTGGAACGGGCTGCCGGGGCATTTGAGGAACTCTTAGGTAGGCACACGGATGATAGAAAAATGGAGGGCTATGTGAGAGCAAAGGGTTAGAATGAGTTTAGAGTAGGTCAAGAGGTCAGCACAACATCATGGGCCAAAGGGTCTGTCCTGTGCTGTAGTGCTCTATGTTCTAATTCCATAGGAGGGCAATCAGTCCATTATCTTCTTGCCCCATTAGTTTTCCCTGTAACCTCTCATCCCCACTTCATCTCCCCAGCAAACCCCAGAATCTGATATCCACCTACAACTTGCTGTGGCAAATTGCCCCACCAACACGCAACACGCCATTGTGATGCGGAAGGAAAATTGGAGTGCCTGGAGGAAACCAATGTGCTCACAGGGAGAAGTTGTGGACTCCAGAACATCCGAGATCCAAGCTCAAAGTCCAAAGTAAATTTATGGTCAAAGTACATACAGAATATGTCACCATATATAACCCTGAGATGTGATTTCAGTAAGAACCGTAACAGAATCAATGAGGGACTGCACTCAGCAGGACGGACGGACAAACAACCAACATGCCAATGACAATAACGAAAGAAATAATAATATTAAATAAGCAATAAATATCGAGAATATGAGATGAAGAGTCCTTGAAAGTCCTAGGGTGTGGGATCAGCTCAGTGATGGGGTGCTTAAGTTGAGTGAAGTTATCCCCTTTGGTTGAGGGGTAATAACTGTTCCTGAACTTGGTGGTGTGAGGCCTGAGACTCCTGCACCTTCTTCCTGATGGCAGCAGCGAGAAGCAGTGGGGTTGAACCTGGCTCGCTGGAGCAGTGATGCAGCAGTTCTACTAACTGCACCACTGTGCCAACCGCCTCCCCCACCACACACTCACAGGCATACATTAACATCTCTCTGACCTCCCGGACTGCAGACACAAATCAGGGGCAGGGTAAACCATTGTAAGCTCTACCTTTCCCACCATTTCACAAGATCAGGGCTGAACTAACTGTGACTTCAACTCTTCATTTCCATATTTTGCCACAATTTTTCACCCCCTCGCTTTTCAATATTTATTTATCCCATCTTAAACATGCTTTAATATTCTTCCACCATTGTTTGAGGAAGATTTTGAAAGATCCATGACTGTCCGAGAGAAAATACTTTGACTCTTCAAAGATTCAAAGTATATCTATTATCAAAGTATTTATGCAGTATACTGACCATGTGATTCGTCTCCCCCACAGACAGCTACAAAACAAAGAAACAACATGGAACCTGTTCAAAGAAAAACATCACCCCCCCCATGCTAAAAAAAAACATTGTGCAAATGGCATAAAGAAAGAGCAATCAATACAGAATGATCTGTTTTAAAAGGATGACCCCCTTCTTTTTAATCAAAGTTGGAACCTGGTGCCTTCCCGATCTTTGCAGTCGTTGTCATCTCACACTCAGACTACAGATAACAAAATCCCAGAGATAACCATTAACCTATCAGATCTCCAGATTCAATTGGCCTGACACCTGCTAAAGAAAACAAAAGTTTCTGGGAAAATACAGAAACAACTGCACCGTAATTGCTGGAAAGTTCACGGAACAATTTACATCTATTTGGGTGTGTTGTGGCAGATCGGTCGGCAACCTTGCCACTTCTTCAGCATTTTGTCCGGTTTTTTTTTACAAGGCTGAGAAACTAGCTCGACACTCAATACAGCACAGATGGAAAGCATGCAAAGAGCTGGCCGGATCTGAACCCAGGACCACTTGCCTCGAAATCCAGTGTTGATGCCACTACATCACCGGCCAGCCATCTATATAGGTGATCATATAAAAATACAAACAACTATAGGAAAGCTAGGCTACAAGGGAAGTAACAATTCTGCCCCTTAATCCAACAACAGAGAGCTCCAATTCTAGATTTCCTCACACAGAGAAACATCCTCTCCACATCCACCCTGTCAAGACTTCTCTGGATTTTATGTTTCCTCTCAATTCCTCTTCCAAATTTCACAAGCCCAGCCTATCCACTGTTTCCTCAGAATACAATCCACCCATTCCAGGTATTAAGCATTGTCTGACACATCTGCACCAACTTTTAAACATGCAAGCCAATCTTTTGTTCTGTATAACTGTGGTATCTCATATTGCTCCCTGAGTGGCCTCTTCTACATTTCTGGGACCTGATTGGAGGACCACTTTGCTGAGCACCTTCAGTCTGTCTGCCACAACTGCCAGAGTCTCCCGGTGGTTCCCATTCCCTATTCTCACACTGACATGTCTGTCCATGGCCTACTCTACTGCCACGAAGAGGACAAACACAGGTTGGAGGAGCAACACTTCACATTCCGTCTTGGTCGTCTCCAACCTGATGGCATGAACATTGATTTCTCAAACTTCAAGCAACCCTCTCCTCTGTTTCCCCACCCCACTCCCTCTTTGTTTTCCCTCATTCTGGTGGTGCTCTCACCCCATCTCTCCCCCCCTCCACCCATCCAACCTGCCGATCACCTCCGTCTTGTTTGCCACCTCTTGCTCTTTATTCCATGGTCTACTGTTCTGTCCTATCAGGATCCTTCTTCTTCTGCCCTTTACCTCTTCCACCAATCACCTCCCAGGTTTTCACATCATTCCCTTTCACCACCCCTCCCCCACCCACCCACCTTCCCCCTCATGGGAACTCACCTGTGCCCCTTCCCTTCTCCTGAATGTTCCCTCTACTTTGTAATGACCAGTGTGCATAAAAATCTTGTGCTGTGTCATTTTTTTTGCCCAGTGACAACAACAAGTGTACTCTGAATAATTTCATCAATACAATCAGTACAAGTAAGCCAGTTTTAAAATCTACACAGAAATCATCGCAAACTCCACGTTGTCAACAGAAACCGGCAAAGGAAGTGTGATTGTGGACGATCGTGAAAAATACTTAATATGCTAACGAGGTAGATGACGACAACCTTTTGTGCGCAGTTTAAATTCCTTTGTGTGCTAGTGGCAAAAGATGTGAGCACATGACATGAACACACCTTAGAGGGAACGTTGCTTCTCCCGCCTTTTTATTCTGGCTTCTGCCCCCTTCCTTTCCAATTCTGATGAAGGGTCTTAGCCCAGATGGTGACCATTCATTTCCCTCTATAGATGTTGCCTGACTTGCTGAGTTCCTCCAGTGCTTTATGTGTGTGCTTAAACAAAAACTGTTTATTTCACTGATGTTCCATTAGACTCCACAATCTTCAGCCTTTTGCCTCTTCCAACTCTCACCTCCCAGCCTCTTCCCCCCTACCCCTACCCACCTTGCCTATCACCTTGGGTGCCTGTAGTCTTTCCCCTCCTCTCCCACCTTCTTATTCTGGCTTCATTTCCCCTACCTTTCTAGTCCTAATGAAAGCTTTCAGCCTGAAATGTCGACTGTTTGTTTCTCTCCATAGATGCTGCCTACTCCAAGCAAACCCACCTTGTTGTTGGGTTCAGAGACTCGTGTGTCTCGATGACCCGGAGAGCTATGTTGGCTGGAGTCAGGGCTTTATGCTTTGTCTCTTGGTAGGGTCACCAATGGCAAACAGGTCAAAGGGTAGAGGCCAGACTAAGAGTGGTCCACCGGTCCTCCAGGTTCGGGGGTTCAGCTCAGGGCCAACAACCCTGACTGGTAAAACAAAATTGTTATGGAAACAGCAGTGAAGGATCCTTCTACATTTGTGCGTGACAGTATTCCCGAGTCTCCACCCGGGATTTGCATGACTGACAGTAGTGAAAACCGAGAGGAAGCTACTGACACGATGAAGGAAGCCCTGAACACCGCCAGAGACGGAGGATCTTCATTGCTGCCCTAAACACCAGTGGCATGGTGGACGATAACAACAGACGCTGCCTGACTTACTGAGTTTCTCCAGCATTTTATCTGTGCAGCTCTTGTGGAGCACTTTGTTGTGGAATTATTTATTCTGTTGACCACCTTGTCCATTCTGTCTGACACCAAGAAAAGGACCCTCTCCACCTTCCGTGTCTAGGAGTTTGTCCAAGAACCTCTAACCCTTCGACAAGCTGCCTCTTCATCGTTGATGACCCAGAATTATTCTAAGAGCCTCTAAACCTTCTTTAAGGTCCCTCTCCACCTGGATTTCTCTACTGATTTCCCAGTCAACTTCTGAAAAATTGCCAGAGATTTTGGGGCAAGTTCCCAAACATTCCTAATACTGTGCCCTCTCTTCAGGACCGGGAAGGAGGGAGCTGGCTCACTGGCTCCATCCTGTGGCTGAGGCTGCACACAGCAAGGCAAGTTGAACCTGAAAAACTGGAGGTGAGCAGCTGAGCAGGGGAAAAGCAAGCCAACATTTTGAATCAATAAAGAGATTTTTAATTGGCACTGTACAGAGTCTCTAAGGCCAGATCTGCTGCATGCAATTTCTTTAGCTGCAGAGGAATTTGACCTTGGAATGTCCAAACCTGAGTAAATTTGGATTTTGCCTTGCCTGTGAAATATCCTCCAGGGGGTGGTCTGTTACCACTGCGGTCTTACAGCAAAGCATCACTTTAAACTTTAATAAAAAAGGATTTTTTTTTTTGTTTCCTTGGCCAATTTTCTGCTCTGCTCTCCGGTGAAGCTTGCTGGGAAACATTCCCGAAGGCCCTGCCAGCAAACCCCCCCACCCCCCTCTCCCCAACTCAAGTGGGTCCACTGTTGATAAGAGATGACAGGCAGCGTGCCCCGTCCGATCTCAGCGTGGATGGCTTTCCAGCCCGGCACTGAGAGAGCGGGTCATGGTTCCTTCTGTCTCCAGCCCACAGCTACCAAGGCCCTGCGTCCGGGCGTCGGCCGAGACTTGTTAACCTGGCGACTCCCTGGCTCGTACAGTGCTGGGGCTAGGCTCAGTGGAAGCTTCCCTGACACCCGCACTCCGAGAAAGCCACAAAGTATTTACGGTCGCTGGTGTATCAGCCCCTGTTTTGAATAACAATGGAGCTCTGAATATTTTTTTCAGATCGAGGAAAGGTACAAAGCCAGCAATATATCTACAGATCTCGGCTAAATGGATTACAGCTTGGCTCTAACATAATCTGAAGTTGGGTTGAGTAGCCAGATGACTCCCTCCTGTTCCCACCATCTTCTAGGAATTGTAATCCTGTCCCGCTTGGAGGCGGGGTGTGGGGGTGAGTGTTCCTATTGAATATTGAAAGGCCTAGACGGAGTGGACATGGGGAGGATGTTTGGGGGAGACCAGGGCCAGAAGACATAACCTCAGAATAGTGGGACATCCCTTTAGACAATAGACAGTAGCTGCAGGAGTAGGCCATTCGGCCCTTCTAGCCAGCACCGCCATTCACTGTGATCATGGCTGATCAGACACAATCAGTACCCCGTTCCTGCCCTCTCCCCATATCCCTTGACCCCGCTATCTATAAGAACAGGGATGAGGAGGAATTTCTTCAGCTGGGAGGTGGTGAACCTGTGGAATTCATCACCACAGACGGCTGTGGAGGGCAAGTCATAGGGTATATTTAAAACGGAGGTTGATAGGTTCTTAATTAGTAAGGGTGTCAAAGGTTTCGGGGAGAAGGCAGGAGAATAGGGTTTGAGGAGGATAATTAATCGACAATGGCAAAGCAGGCTTGAAGGGTTGAATGGCTTAATTCTTATGTGATATGGTAATCATTCATACGTATGCCTGTTGAGCATGGCACAGTCGTGTAGCGGATGGCATGATGCTTTACAATGCCGTCTCTTGGGGTTCACTTCTCTGTCACTGCCTGAAAAGAGTTTGCGCGTTCTCCCTGTGAACGGGCAGGTTTCCTCCGGGCGCCCTGGTTTCCTCACGCGTTCCAAAGGCGCGCGGGCCCGCGGGGCTGAGGAAGCTGTGAGCACGCTACGTCAGAAGCATGGCGGAACTCGCGGGCTGCCCCCAGGGCGTATTCAGGCTGCGTTGGGCGTTGACGCAAACGTTGCATGTCACTGAATGTCGCGATTAACATGTGAAAAATCAGACTAATCTATCCTTAAGCTCTCTGATAACAGCAGCAACGCTTAGGTTTCGGTGTCAGTGACATGACTACACTCTCCACGAAGTGATATCAGACCAAAACGTGATGGCGCTGGGCTCTCCGGGGTAGGAGATTCCGAAACGTCGCGAAGCTGTGAGAGGTGATGTTCCTCCTCATCTCCGTCTGAAGCAGGCAGGGGAATGTTCTCTCAGCGTACAATATGCCATGTCACTCCCTTTCAGAATGCCATATGTTTGACCTAAGTCAACTCTTTTTCCTCTAGATTCCCAGGCTGCTCAGATTTTCTGCAATAAGATTTTCGTCCAAAGAATTAATCTTGTTAATTTTCTCTTAACTGCTTCCAATGCAAGTAGGTCCTTCCTTAAAATTAAGTCCATCTGGACAAATTGTACTTGCAACGTCAAAATACTGGAGATGGTGTAACAAATCCTGATGACAGGTCTCACCCCCGAAACTTTGGCCCCTCCGTGGATGCTGCATGATCTACTAAGTTCCTCTAGCATTTTGTTCAAATTCAAATTTATTGTCATTTGTCTGACGATGGTGGTCCATCACGTCTGACAAGGACAGGAAACCAGTGCGGGAAAGCTTTTGAAGTGGAAAAGCCGTGGCACTGGGGCAGTTCCACTCCCTCGACCTCAGAATGCAGATCCGGTGGTACAAACGAGCATCACAAGCTGGAGTCTTTCTTGTTTGCAATGGATGAGCATGACGTCTTCTGTGTCTTGTCAAACCCTTCACTCTCCACGGAGCGTGGCAGTACCGCCTTCCTGGCCGTCGGATCTCACTGTCGATCTCACCCGCCTAGTTCGCACGCTGGGACAGGTATGTCCCAGACTCACTGGGGTGTGAGGCTACCGGCTACCCTCACCTGGTCTAGCCCACCTGTCAACACGGTGTACCGGGGTGTGGCCGCTGTCACATGCAGGCAGCTACTCGGAGCCACAGGTGAGAGCTACGTGTCCGGTGGGGACCAAAGGTGAGTGAGCTGTCCCAGAATGCACGTGACAAGCCCCTTCCCCAGTGCTAACAATGTCCCTCTGGATCTTTGTTCACCCAAAAAAAAAACATATATCACATGCAGCACATAAAACTAAAATATTCCCACAAACATGGCGGTTTTCCCTATCCTCTGTAGGGCCTTACAGTCCCTACAATTCCTTGCAGCTTCCATACCACTCAATGGTGCAGCCAGACAGGACACTATTGATGGAGGTCCTGTAGAAAGTTGTTAGAACTGGGGCGGAGAGCCTTGCACGCCTCATTCTCCTTACAAAGTGTAGATATTTTGTGTGTGCTACTCTGGATTTCCAGCATCTGCAGAATCTCCTGTGCTCGTTATAAAGGGGAGTGCTGAAAATACGCTGCTGATTCTAATGAAACTTCATTGACCTGAATCAAAATCAGAATCAGGTTTAATATCACCACCATATGTTGTGAAACTTGTTAACTCTGTGGCAGCAGTACATAATATTAGAGGGAAAAAAGGACAAGAATTACAGTAAATATATATCCAGTGCCTATAAAGAGTATTCACCACCCTCTTGGAAGTTTTTATGTTTTATTGTTTTACAACATTGAATCACAATGGATTTAATTTGGCTTCTTTGCACTGATCAACAGAAAAGACTCCTGTATCAAAGCAAAAACAAATTTCTACAAATTGGTCTAAATTTATCACAATTATTAAACACAAAATAATTGATTGCATAATTACTCACCCCCTTCAGGTCAGTGTTTAATAGGTACAGTTTTGGCAGCAATTGCAGCCTTGAGTCTGTGTGGATAGGTCTTTGTCAGCTTTGCACATCTGGACACTGCAATTTTTCCCCATTCTTCTTTACAAAACTGCTCAATCTCTGTCAGATTACATAGGGACCGCGAGTGAACAGCCCTTTTCAAGTCCAGCCACAAATTCTCAATTGGATTGAGGTCTGGACTCTGACTTGGCCACTCCAGGACATTAACTTCATTGTTTTTAAGCCAATTCTATGTAGATTTGGCTTTCTGCTTGGGGTCATTGTCTTGCTGGAAAACAGATCTTCTCCCAGGATGCAGTTCTCTTGCAGACTGCATCAGATTTTCCTCCAGGATTTGTTGTTTGTTTGTATTTTGTTGTATCCATTTTTACCCTCCACTTTCACAACACTTTCAGTGCCTGCTGCAGTGAAGCATCCCCACGGTATGATGCAGCCACCACCGTGCTTCATGGTAGGGATGGTGTAATTTTGATGATGTGTAGTGGTTGGCTTAACAGTGGCTTTCTCTTTGCCACTTTCCCATAAATCTGCGACTGGTGAAACACCCAGGCAACAGTTATATGCCCAGTCTCTCCCATCTCAGCCACTGAAGCTTGTAACTCCTCTAGAGTTGTTACAGGTCTCTTGGCCTCCCTCACTAGTCCCCCTCCTGCACGGTCACTCAGTTTTTGAGGTTGGCCTGCTCTAGGCAGATTTACAGCTGTGCCATATTCTTTCCAGTTCTTGATGATTGACTTAACTGTACTCCAAGGGATATTCAGTGACTTGGAAATTTTCTTGAATCTATCTCCTGACTTGTGCTTTTCAATAACCTTTTCACAGAGTTGCTTGGAGTGTTCTTTTGTCTTCATGGTGTAGTTTTTGCCAGGATACTGACTCACCAGCAGTTGGACCTTCCAGATACAGGTGTATTTTTACCACAATCGATTGAAACACTTTGACTGCACACACGTGATCTCAGTTTAACTATTTATGTGACTTCTAAAACCAATTGCTTGCACCATTGATGATTTGGTGTGTCATATTAAAGGGGGTGAATACTTACGCAATCAATTATCTTGTGTTTTATATTTGTAATTAATTTAGATCTCTTTGTAGAGATCTGTTTTCACTTTGACATGAAAGAGTCTTTTTTCTGTTGATCAGTGTCAAAAAAAGCCAAATTAAATCCATTGCGATTCAATGTTGTAAAACAATAAAACATGAAAACTTCCAAGGGAGGGGGGGGGGGAGTATTTTTATAGGCACTGTATATTAAATAGTTAAATTAAAGAAGTAGTGCAAAAATAAAAAAGGTAGTGAAGTCATGTTGATGGGTTCAATGCCCATTCAGAAATCAGATGGGAAGAAGCTGTTTCTGAGTTGTTGACTGTGTGCCTTCCAGATCCTGTACCTCCTTCCTGATGGTAGCAATGAGAAGAGGGCATGTTTTGGGTGATAGGGGTCCTTAATGATGCTTGCCACTTTTCTGAGGTGCCACTCCTTGGAGATGTCCTGGATGCTACAAAGGCCAGTGCCCATGATGGAGCTGACTAAGTTTACAATTCTCTGCAGCTGACTTCGATCCTGTGCAGTAGACACTCCCCCCACCCCCATACCAGATGGGGATGCAGCCAGTTGGAATGCTCTCCATAGTAATCTTTAGACATTTTCGAGTGTCATTAACTTTGTTTCTCTCCCACAGATACTGCCTAAATTGAACAAGTATTTGCAACTTTTGGACCAGACTCACTTACCTTTTCCTGGGTAAGTAGAAGCCTAGGTTCAGTTGTTTTTGTTCAGACCAAACATCAGAATAGTGAAGGAATGTGATCCAAGTGACTTTGACTGTGGAATGATTGTTGGTGCCAGATGGGGTGGTTTGAGTATCTCAGAAACTGCTGATCTGGTATTGTCACACACAGCAGTCTCTTTACAGTGAATGGTGCAAAGGAACCAAAAAGCAATCCAGTGAGTGGCAGTTCTATGGGTGAGAATGCCTCGTCAATGAGAGGGGTCAGAGGGGAACGGCCAGACTGGAAGGTGACGGCCACTCAAATAATCACACACTACAGCAGTGATAGGTAGGAGAGCTCTGAACGCACAACATGTCGAACCTTGAAGTGGATGGGTTATAGCCGCAGAAGACCACAAACGTACGTGCGATACACTCTAAGTGCTGGAGGAATTCGGCAAGTCAGGCAGCAGCAATGGACATGGAAAGTAGTTGACATTTCAGGCCGAGACCCCCCTTCAGGACTGGAAAGGAAGGGGGAAGATGCCGAATAAAAAGGAGGGGGTAGGAGAATGAGGACTTGCTAGAAGGTGATAGGTGAAGCCAGGTGGGTAAGAAAGGTAGAGAGCTGGAGAAGATTAAATCTGATAAGGGAGGGGAGTGCATCATGGGGAAAAAAATGGAAGAATGAGGGGGACCGGGGAAGGTGATAGTCAGGAGAGGAGAAAAGGTAAGAGGCCACAGTGGGGAACAGAAGTGGGAGGGAATTTTTTTTACGAGAAGGAGAAATCGATGCTCATGCCATCAGGTTGGAAGCTACCTAGATGAAATGTGAGGTGCTGCTTCTCCTCCCTGAGAATGGCCTCACCCTTGCAAAAGGACCGACATGTCGGAGTGCAAATGGGGACAGAAATTAAAATGGCTGGCCACCTGGAAATTTCACTTTTAGCGGATGGAGCAGAAGTGCTCTACAAAGCGGTCCACCAAATCACATCGGGCCTCGGCAACGTAGAGAAGGCCACATCGGGAGCAGCGGATAGAAAAGACGCCCCCAAGAGATACTTAACAAAATGGCCACTGAGTGTATACCTGAACTGTTATGAAAGAAAATCAGGAGTTATTGTTTGTGCTGTTGGAATAAGGACTAGGAGACAGGGAATACCAGGAGTAAGGGACTGGTGTAAACCCTATTGCTGTTCTCATATCCATCTGGGGAAGGTGTGGTTTGATCAAGTGCATTGTGTTCCTACTAAAATCAGCACAGCAGAGCAGGCTGGGTATCTGCATATCCAGATCTGCATATTGTTTTGGACAGCTGACCTTTAAGGTTGCTAGGGTTATTTCAGTTGTGGAACAGACCACCATGATACTTGAGGAGAATGTGCGGTGGGGAGGGGGTTGGTCGCAAGTGATCTTTTCTGGTGAGTCCTCGGGCTTTATTTGGTTAAACTGTTTAGGATAGTGGTGAATATTGGTAGCTCGGGTTCAGGCGCTAGATGTTGTGTTGCTCACTGAGCTTGGCAATTAACTTGCCAACGTTTCATCACCAGTCGAGATGATATCCTCAGAGCGCAGTTATTAGAGTTTCTCTCTGGATGTGCTTGCGTTAATATAGGCCTACCCATTCACATGCTTCGGTCCTGATTGGCTACCCCTTTGGTTGACCTTTGAATTCTATTGGCTCACATTTTTTGGCTCTTAGGGGTTCATAGATGATGTCAATTTTGATATGTTTGTCTGCAAAGTTATCAGAAGAGGACCATGCTTCTAAAAGTCCTCATGCCTGCTTCGTTTTTGGCTGCGCCAGAACCCCCACAGTGTCCCAGTTAGAGTGGTGTCCTTCCTGGTCTTCGTGTAACGAGATCGGTGACGCTGGATCATGTCTCCGTACCGCCAGTTTGTGTTCCCGTAAACGAGTTGAGAATGTACGTCTTGTCTGGCTGACCTAGTTCTTGTTCCAGTCTCCACAGGTGATCCTGTGCACCACATTGCTTTTGGTCAGATGTCTTTCATGGTACTTTGAGACCAGGATCAGAAAAGTTCCACGTACATCTGGCAACGCCCTCGTCTTTATCTCCATTACTGAGATGTCAAACAGAAGTTCTTCCTGTATGTATTGACCTCTTCATTGAACCTGGCCCCGGGTTTCCTTGTGTATTAGACAACTGGCGAACAATAGAACCTGTGGATCATTGAAGCCACAAATGTCAGACTTCTGCCTCCCTGCCATATTTAGCAGGGTGTTTCTTTTTCTCTTACACTCTTGTGGGCACAGAGGAAGAATGAAAGGAAATTTGCTCAGGAAATAAAGGAAAAAAGCTATGGATTGTACAGGAAAGGCCTGACGATGATCCGGAACTCTGGAATTGTATCGGTGTCAGTGCCGGGACTCTTGCCAAGCAGACAAGAATTTTAAACGTGTTTGGATGTGAGAAATGCCAGTTCGCTCTCAGGAGCCTTTTTCAATTTTCCTGTCAGAATTCCCTCCTCTTCTGACAATACATTGAACTTCTTAGCTGCACACAAGATTCTGAGGGAACTCAGCAGGTCAGGCAGCATCTATGGCGGGAAATGGACAGTTGACAATTTGGATCAAAATCCTTCGTCTGGACCGCAGGTCTCGACCCAGATTGTTGACTGCGGAGATGGGGAGAGATAAAGGTGGCGTCGGGGGGGCAACATCTCCCAGCTCATCAGGGAAACAGTTAAATTTTTCCTCTTCTAATGTCTCGATTTTTCCTTTCAGGGTGGCTGGGATCCTGTCGGGATCTTTGGTCTATACTGGCACTCAAACAATGGTTTTGCATGGTGGCACGTTCCTGGTTTTGGAACTCACTGATCGGCTGCATTTTGATATGTCCAGGTTCATCCTGAAACAGGCTGCCTTTTTTGTTACGGCCTTATATGGACACGAATTCTCACCGGTGTTGCCAACTGAAGCGTAGCAGGAGACGGAACATTGACGACAGCGAGGGCTGCGGTCGGGGGCTCTGCACTTGGTGATCGATCTCTGTGGTAAGGGAGAGTTTGCCGCCAATTCTCGAGTGTGACATCGGAATAGTCTCCCCTCTCGCTGTGGAAGGAGCGATAACTGCCTCACCCTTGTTGGTGAGAGGGAGAGCCTGTGTGATGTTGAAATGTTAGTTTTTGATGGACTATAGAACATGGTGTCCCGGGGGGGCCTTTGCTGTCACTTGCATGATGTGTGGCGGGAACGTTGAAGATTTATGCAAGAGTAGGTGGGGATGAGGGAGGGGGAGGTTTGAAGCTGCTTGCTGCTGCTTGTGTGTGGGAGGGGAGTAGGAGGCTTTGAGTTTCTTAATTTTTTTCACTTTCATTCACTTTCATTGGGATTTTTCTTCAGTTTTGAGGATGTCTGTGAAGAGTAAGAATTTCAGGTTGTATACTGTATACATTCTCCGATAATAAAAGGAAACATTGAAACATTAGGGTAGAAGGGTGGGAAACAAATGCCCATTTCCCTCCATAGGTGCTGCTTAACCCATTGTTTTCCTCCAGCGTTTTGTGTTTCCTGCAGATTCCGGCATCTGCAGTCTCTGGTATCTCAAATGAATGCCTTCGCTCTGTTCAGCCGTATGGTAGGCCCCAACGTCTGTGTTTCCATACTAGGCAGTGATGCAGCCAGTCAATATACTCTCCACCACACATCGATAGGAGTTTGTCAAAGTTTGAGATGTCATGCCAAATCTTTGCAAACTTCTAAGGAAGTCAAGTTGCTGCTGTGCTGTCTTTGTAATTGCACTTTGAAGTGTTGGGCCCGGGATTGGTCCTCAGAAGTAATAACGCCAAGGAATTTAAAGTTGCTGACCCTCTCCACGTCTGTTCCTCCGATGATGACTGGGTTATGGGCTTCTGGTTTCCCTCTCCTGAAGTCAATAATCAGCTCCTTGATCTCGCTGAATTTGAGTAAGATGTTGCTGTTGTAGCACCACTCAGCCAGATTTTCAATCTCCCTCCTATAAGCTGATTTGTCACCACCTTTGATTCAGCCAGCAACAGTGGTGTCATCAGCAAAGTTCAAGTCAAGTCAAGTTAAATATGGCTGTGCTTAGCCTTACAGTCATAAGTGTGAAGCGAGTAGAACAGGGGGCTAAGCACACAGCTCTAAGGTGCTCCTGTGCTGATGGAGATTGTGGAGGAGATGTTATTGCTTTAGAAAGAAGCTTAGAGAGCGTGTCTTATGAGGATAGACTGAACGAGCTAGGGCTCTTCTCTTTAGAGCAAAAGAGGATGAGAGGTGACGTGATAGAATTGTACAAAGTGATAACAGGCATAGATTGAGTAAAGAGCTAGACATTTTTTCCCAGGGAGGAAATGGGTTATATGGATCAATGGTTCCATTTATGTCAGAGAATGTATATGATATACAACCTGAAGCTCTTACTCTCCACGGACATCCTCGAAACAGAAGAAAGGCCCATAGAATGAATGACAGAAAAATGTTAGAACCTCAAAGCCTCCTCCTTCCTCCCATTTGAGGGAGAGAGAGAGAGAAAACACTGCTTCCACTACTAGATCTGTTCACAAGGGTCACAATTTTGTTTGGTGATTGGCTCTTCATAGCACACAAAAATATTGCCCGACCACCAACAACTTTCAGTTCGTCGTACAGCCGGCAGCCCAGGGAGACCTCAGGGGTACCATCTCACTGGTCATCGGGAGTCACGCAGCAGGCAAACAGGCCATTTGGCCCACCAGCCGGTGGGCACCCATCCCTGTTAGGCCTATTTTCCAGCACTTGGCCTGTGCTTGTCCACATGCTCGTCCAGACACTTCTTAAATGATGTCAGGGACTCTTCTTCCACCACTCTTTCAGGCAGTATGTCCCAAGTATTCACCATTCACTGGGTGAGAATGCCACCACCCCAAGCCCCCTCTAAATCTCTTACCCATTACCTTAATTCTGTGCTCTGTAGATATATCTACCTATGATATGAGATAAAGTTTCCTTTTTTTCATACCCCCATACCCCTCATAACTTTACATCCCTCAGTCACGTCCCCTCTTAGCCTTCACTTAATTCCCAGCAGCATCATTATATTCAATTAGACCATAAAACCCTAAAACATGGGAGCAGAATTAGGCCATTTGGACCATCAAATCTGCTCCACCATTTCATCACGGCTGATTTATTTTCCCTCTTGGCTCCATTCTCCAGGCTTCTCTCCATAACCCTTGATGCCCTGTCTCTGCTTTAAATATACCCTGACTTGGCCTCCACAGCTGTCCACTGAATCTAATTTCTTTAGATTCTGGCTAAAGAAATTCCTTCTCATTTCTGTTCTAAATGGGTGTCCCTTAATTCTAGTCCCATGCTCCCTCACTGTATGATACAGCCTCTCCACATCAAGGCCTTTCGATATTTGGTTAGGTTTTAATTGGATTTCCCTCCTTCTTCTAAACTCCAGCGAGTACAGTCCCAGATTCATCAAACACTCCTCATACATTAACCATATAACAATTACAGCATGGAAACAGGCCCTCTCGGCTCTTCTAGACCATGCCGAACACTTACTCTCACCTAGTCCCACCGACCTGCACTCAAGCCATTCCTCCATTCCTTTCCTGTCCATATACCTATCCAATTTTACTTTAAGTGACAATACCGAACCTGCCTCTACCACTTCTACTGGAAGCTCATTCCACACAGCTACCACTCTCTGAGTAAAGAAGTTCCCCTCGTGTTACCTCTAAACTTTTGCCCCTTAACTCTCAACTCATGTCCTCTTGTTTGAATCTCCCCTACTCTCAATGGAAAAAGCCTATCCATGTCAACTCTGTCTATCCCCCTCATAATTTTAAATACCTCTATCAAGTCCCCCCTCAACCTTCTATGCTTCAAAGAATAAAGACCTAACTTGTTCACCCTTTCTCTGTAACTTAGGTGCTGAAACCCAGGTAACATTCTAGTAAATCTTCTCTGTACTCTCTCTATTTTGTTGACATCTTTCCTATCATTCGGTGATCAGAACTGTACACAATACTCCAAATTTGGCCTTGTACAATTTTAACATGACATCCGAACTCCTATACTCAATGCTCTGATTTATAAAGGCCAGCATACCAAAAGCTTTCTTCACCACCCTATCCACATGAGATTCCAGCTTCAGGGAACTTTGCACCAAACATTAACCCTTTCATCCTTGGGATCATTCTCATGATCCTTCCCTGAACCCTCTCCAAAGCCAGCACATCCTCTCTTTGAAAAGGGACCCAAAACTGCTCACGATACTCCAAGTGTAATTTCATCAATGCCTTATAAAGCTTCAGCATTACATCCCTGCTTTTATAGTCTAGTCCTGTCAAAACAAATGATAACTTTGCATTTGCCTTCCTTGCCACCAATGGGATCCTGCACGAGGACTCCCAAGTCCCTTTGCATCTCTGAATTGACCATCAGTTCCTTTGTGTCAGTAACTTCTTGCTGTGGTCTTGATACAGGTATTTAACCCAAAATTGCTCTCCGCCAAACAGACGCTGCCCGACCCCCTGAGTTTCTTCAGCTGATTGCTTGTGACTCCAGATTCCAGCATCTTCCATCTCTTGTGTCTCTCCATTTCCTGCCGGGATTAACCTGGATGCTGACGTTTACTGATCTGAGGAAAATGGCTGAAGGAGAAAGGCGATGTCTCTGGGCAAATTTTCCCGAGCTCAGCAAGGAGCGCTCTGCTGGATGGGCCAGAGGGGCAGCCAATTATCCAAGCTTTTGTTTCTCCTTCCCAAAATTGGCCATTCTGGTTCCTATGGTGACTATAAATCAAAAGGCAATTCATTGGCTGTGAGTGTTCTGGGATGCCCTAAGGTCATGGAAAGCCCAGTATAATTACAATGGGAAAGATATCTTACTGGAATTATAATAAGGCCCTGGTGAGACTACGGATGGAATCTGATCTCACTCCTAACACTGGATAAACTTGCAATAGAGGCATTGAATCATACAACAGGGAAGCAGGCCATTTGGCCCAACTGGTCCATACTAAGTTGCTAAGATAAAAGGAAAAAGGGACTCAGGCCCTCCGCTCTCTCTCCATGGTGTAACCGTGAACGCACTGGGTGTCTGAGTCTTTCTAAAGTTCTCACTGCCTCAGTAACCTCCACCAACTCTCCCAGTCTCTAAGTCTCTGCTGACTCCCGTGTAGATTTTCTGATTATGCTTGAATGTAAGTACTCTTCCATCTGTAACTGTGCTCCCCATACAAGACTGCAGCACAGAAACAGACCCTTCGGCCCATCTGCTCCATGCCAAATTCGTTATCTGCTTGGTCCCATTGATCTGTGCCAGGCCCATACCACTCCCATCCATGTCCCTGACCAAATTTCTCTTAAATTTTGAAACCGAAGCCCTATCCCCCATTTCCACTGACAGTTTATTCCTCACTCTCACCGCCCTCTGAGTGAAGACATTCCCCCTCAGGTTCCCATTAAATATTTCACCTTTCACCCTTTACCCTTGACCTCTAGTTCTGATCTCACCCAATCTCAGTAGAAAATGCATTCACCCTATCTATACTCATAATTTTGTACGCTACCATGAATATCCGTGATCCTAAGTTTAGATTTCCCTCCTGACGTTACTCTTCCTTCTCTCTACGAACACTCATTTGGGCGGCATGGTAGCGTAGTGGTTAGCACAACCCTTTACAGTCGAGGCGACCCCGGTTCAATTCCCACCGCTGCCTGTAAGGAATTTGTATGTTCTCCTCGTGAGGGCATGGGATTCCTCTGGATACCCCGGTTACCTCCCACAGTCCAAAGATGTACCGGTTGGTAGGTTAATTGGTCATTATAAATCTCCCCGTGATTAGGCTAGGGTTAAATTGAGGGACTGCTGGGCCTATTACACACTGTAATTCAATAGATAAATAAATAGACATACAAATAAGTAAATAAATATTACACCTCTAAGACGAAGTATCTCTAAGCATATTGATCAAGTTCTTGTGTAACTACTGTGAAAAAATCCTGCAAAGGTTAAACACTCCACCCAGTGCTCCTGCTCTCTCGCTATGGGATGTTTCTAATGGCCTGATGCAGCCGGCAGGATGGTAAATTAATGTCTCCTCCTAAAGGGCAGGACCTCAGTTATCGACTGGAAGTGTTCCCCTTGGTTTTTGTGCTTAAGTTACAGGGTTTTTGAGCAAAATGCTTCAGAAAGTGTACCACAGGAGAATGGCGTGCCAATCTACCAGGCAATGGTGGCCAATGATGTGTACTCTGTGCGAGGGCCTCCCCACTGTAGAATTATCTGGGATATGAAGGCCAGGAGGCCATGTGTGGTGAAACACCATCTTGTCATGATATGGGAGGGTGTACTTCGCTTGAATCAAACTTGTCCTGTGGTACTGGCCAAGCCACACACAAAGACACACACACACACACACATACACACACACACACACACACACACACACACACACACACACACATACACACACACACACACACACACACACACACACACACTATCTCTCTCTCTCTCTCTCAAAACTCACATATAAATACACCCATACACTCAAAACATATAAACACACACACATGCATGAACAGACACACACATGCAAGCACACTACACACACACACTGACAAACACTTATTCACAAACGTACACACAAGCATGCGTACACTCACAAATGCACATGTAAACACATACCTGGCCACGTATGCACATGCGCGCGCGCGCGCGCACACACACACACACACACACACACACACACACACACACACACACACACACACACACACACACACACACACACACACACACACACACACACACACACACACACACACACACACACACGGGCATGCATGCACACACAAACAGACATGAGCATAAACCCATTTATGTATACACCAGCCTGCAACAGTGCAGTAACTCAGGTGTCTGAGTATTTGCCTGACTACAATACACAGAGACTTCATCTAGTGTCAGGCAAAACCGTGAATAAACTAATAGAGTCTCCCAGTGCTGTCCTTGCCCTATCCAAACCCGAAAGCAAATGGCTATCCAAAGACCCTCGGCCATCAAGTTGTGTGGCCAGTCTCCTTTGTTCAATCCACAACGTCTTTCTCCCTCAGGCACTTGCAAAGGCAGCCCCGCAGGATGAAGCCCTTGTGGTTCGAGCTGGTACTCACGGAATGATTAATGACTTATCACGTGGCCGTTATTTTTGGAACGGCCTCGAAGGAGGCAACCTTTTGGAAAGAGAAATCATTTTTCTGCCTTCACTGTCCTGTTATTTCCTGGAACCAGAGGAGAAAAGTGAAACCACATGTTTGAGAAGGAGGGTAGGAAACTGGAGTGAAGACAAATGCAGACTACTGTCCCGTGACAATTAGTCAAACAACGATCCAGCCCAGGTGTTCCTGACTGTGTAAATTTGCTATTGGACAATGAAAATAGCTGCTCGGCGTGCTGACAGATGCTTCTGGTGATTTTATGATGTCCACAATATTTGGAACCAACAGTATGGTTTCCCTGAAGAGACAGAACCAGAGATGTGTTCATAATTTCACTGTTAACTACTTCACTGCTGGACTAATGCACACAATCCTTCCCATTATATTCTGGTAGCCTTGGTCTCTGTCCTGAGTTTAGTTGATAACCTTTGTCTCGTTCTACTTGCTGATATTTGCCTCACTCTCTCTGTTTATCTCTCTCTGGCAATATTTAGTTTGCTCTTGCTCTGTTTCCCTCTCTCCAGGACTGTTTAACAATCGCTGGAAGGATTTCACTTCACTCTTGCACTGTTTATCTCTCTTTGACAATGCTTCCCTTTCTCTGGCAGCATTTCTTTCTCTCCGGCAAGGCTACTCTTCTCTCCAACAGTGTTTTGTTCTCTCCAGCAATGTTTCCTTCTCTCCGGCAGTAATTCCCTTTTCCCCTGGCAGTGTTCCCTTCTTTCTGGCAGTAATTCCCTTTTTTTCTGGCTCTGCTTCCTTCTCTCTGGCAGTGTTTGCTTCCATCTGACTGTAATTCCCCTTCTCTCTGGCTGTGCTTCCTTCTCTCTGGCAGTGTTTCCTCCTCTCTAATAGTAATTTCCCTTCCCTCTGGTTGTGTTTCCTTCTCTCTGTCTGTGTTTCCTTCTCTCTGTCAGTGTTTCCTTCTCTCTGGCAGTGTTTCCCTTCCCTCTGGCAGTGTTTCCCTTCTCTCTGGCAGTGTTTCCCTTCTCTCTGGCAGTGTTTCCTTCTCTCTGTCAGTGTTTCCTTCTCTCCGGCAGTAATTCCCTTTTCCCCTGGCAGTGTTCCCTTCTTTCTGGCAGTAATTCCCTTTTTTTCTGGCTGTGCTTCCTTCTCTCTGGCAGTGTTTCCCTTCTCTCTGTCAGTGTTTCCTTCTCTCTGGCAGTGTTTCCTTCTCTCTGGCAGTGTTTCCCTTCTCTCTGGCAGTGTTTCCTTCTCTCTGTCAGTGTTTCCTTCTCTCTGTCAGTGTTTCCCTTCTCTGTCAGTATTTCCCTTCTCTCTGGCAGTGTTTCCTTCTCTCTGGCAGTGTTTCCCTTCTCTCTGGCGGTGTTTCCTTCTCTCTGTCAGTGTTTCCCTTCTCTCTGTCAGTGTTTCCCTTCTCTCTGGCAGTGTTTCCCTTCCCTCTGGCAGTGTTTCCTTCTCTCTGGCAGTGTTTCCCTTCTCTCTGGCGGTGTTTCCCTTCTCTCTGGCAGTGTTTCCCTTCTCTCTGTCAGTGTTTCCTTTTCTCTGGCAGTGTTTCCTTCATCTGGCACTGTTTCCTTCTCTCTGGCAGTGTTTCCTTCATCTGGCACTGTTTCCTTCCCTCTGGCAGTGTTTCCTCCTGTCTGGCACTTTTTCCTTCTCTCTCTGGCAGTGTTCCCCTCTCTTTGGCACTGTTTCCTTCTCTCTGGCAGTGCTTCCCTTCTCTCTGGGAGTATTTATCTCTCTCTGCCCATGTTTACCTCTCTTTGGCAGCATCTCCCTTCTCTTTAGAGTGCTACCAACCTTATGAGAGTATTCATCTCTCTCTGGCACGTTTTCCTCTCTTTGGCGCACTCCTCCATTCTGCCAGTATTCATTTGCTTCATGACAGTATTTCTCTCTCTGTGCTGGTAAGCCCTAGTCTCCAGCAGCGCTTTCCCACTCTGCCAGTGTTTCACCGTTCCCAGTGATTTCTTTCCCTTTGGCATTTTTGGTCTTTATCTGCACCTCTGCCATTGTCTGAATTCTCTCCGATAATGCCAACCTCTTCTTGGCACAGCTTCCATTCCTCTGGCAGAGTTTGCCTCATCCTGGTATTATAACCTTCTCTGTGGCTGTTTCCTTCCCTTAATGAGTGTTTGCTTCTCTCTGTCGGAGGGATTGAATAATGGCAATATTCATCCCCTCTGGCAGCTTGTGCCATTTTCCAGCAAAGCTTCCTTCCCTTGGGCAGCATATGCCTCTTTCCAACAGCATTTGCCTCTCTCTCTCTGGCCCTGCTTCCCGTCTCTAGGAGTGTTATCTTCCCTTTGACAATGTCTCCTTCCCTTTGGGAGTGGGGAAGGAGACACTGGTAAAGGGAAGGTGTTCAGTGGCAGGGATTCTCTCTTTCTCTGTGGCAATCTTTGCCTCTCTTTGACAGTGGCACCCCTCCCCTGGAAGTGACTCCTTCTCTGCATTGCAATCCTTAAACTTCAGTGAGAGAAACCGAACAGGCTGAGCAGCGGCTGTGAGGGGTTGGGGGTGGGGTTGCAACCACGCATCAAGACCATAGGAAGAAGTTACTGACAGGATCTAACCCAAATGGCCAACTGAATACTAGGATAAGCACCAGAAAGAATGCAGAAACTGGAAACACAAAATGCTGGAGAAAATTGAAGAAGAGGTTTACCGTGATGTTGCCAGTTCTAGAGGGCACGTGCTATCAAGAGAGGCTGGATAAACTTGGCTTGTTTTCTCTGGAACGCCGGAGGCAGAGGGGAGATCTGATAGAGGTTTACAAGATTATAGAAAGATTGAAATGTCTAATATCAGAAGGTGAGAGGGGGTAAGTTCAAGGGGGATGTGAGGGGTAAGTTTTTTACTCAGAGAGTGGTGGATGCCTGGAATGTGCTGCCTGGTACAGTGGTAGAGGCAAATACATTAGAGGCTTTTAAGAGAGGTTTGGATAGGCACGTGGGTGTGAGGGAGGTGGAGGGATATTCACGTTGTGGCGGTTTGGATGTTTTTGATTTGCTCTCGAGCTGGTTCAGCACCGCACTGTGGGCTGAAGGGCCTGTTCCTGTGCTGCACTGATCTACGTTCTATATCCTAACTCAGCAGGTCAGACTATATCTGTGGAAATGAACAAACAGTTGACGTTTTGGGCCAAGACCCTTCTTCGGGACTGAAAAGGAAGAGGGGAGTAAAAAGGTGGGGGGGGGGGGGAGGTGGGGGTTGAGGAGAAGGAGGACTAGCTGGAGGGGTGATTGGTGAAGCCAGGTGGTGGGAAAGGTAAAGGGCTGGAGATAAGAGAGGAGATTGGATCATAGGAGAAGGAGGAAGGGGTCCCGGGTGAGGTGACTGGCACGTGAAAGGGTAACAAACCAGAGTAGAGGAGAAGGAGAGGAGAGCTGGAGAGAAACAGTTTTTGTTCTGGAAGGAGAATTTGATGCTATCAGGTTGGAGCCTAACCTAGACGCGAATACAAGGTGTTGCTCCTCTACCCTGAGGGTGGCTGCATCTCGGCACAGAAGGTGGTCTTGGACCGACATGTCGGAATGGGGGTTAAAATGTCTGGCCACCGGCAGGTCCCGCCCTTGGCAGATGGACTGGAGGTGCTCGGCGAAGTGCTGTCCCAACGTACAAGGTGTCTCACCAATGTAGAGGAGGCCGCATCGTGAGCACCAGACTCCAACATAAGGATGTTGCTCCGAATGGAGTGGAGGAGGTTAAGAGGGGAAATGATTGAGGCATGTAAAATTATGAGGGGTATAGTGGTAGAGTCATAGAGCACTGTAGCACAGAAACAGGCGCTTCAGCCCATCTACTCTGTGTCAAACTGCCTAATTCTCACCGATCTACCGCCCACTCCATAGCCCTCCATCCCCCTAAACCCCCCATCCATGTACTTATCCAAACTTCTCCGAACTGCAGGTGTTGCAATTGAACCAGCATCCACCACTTCCTCTGGCAACTCGTCCCACGCTCTCACCACCCTCGGAGTGAAGAAGCTCCCACTCATGCCAGAGGTCCCCAGCCTTTTCTTATACCAGGGACCCCAACCATTCACTGAGGGGTTGGGAACCTCTGCCTTAACCACTTCAACTTTCACCCTTATATGCAGGGGTAGACTGCAGGAGACATTTCCCGTGTTGCAGGTAGATCAGTCGACAGGGCACCAAATTAGGGTAACGGGTTAGATGGGCTTGAAGGGATGAGAGAGTGGTGAACACCCAGGATGCACTGCCTAAGAGAGTGGTGAACACCCAAGATGCACTGCCTGAGAGAGTGGTGAACACCCAGGATGCACTGCCTAAGAGAATGGTGAACACCCAAGATGCACTGCCTGAGAGAGTGGTGAACACCCAGGATGCACTGCCCGAGAGAGTGGTGAACACCCAGGATGCACTGCCTGAGAGAATGGTGAACACCAAGGATGCACTGCCTAAGAGAGTGGTGAACACCCAAGATGCACTGCCTGAGAGAGTGGTGAACACCCAGGATGCACTGCCTAAGAGAATGGTGAACACCCAAGATGCACTGCCTGAGAGAGTGGTGAACACCCAGGATGCACTGCCTGAGAGAATGGTGAACACCCAGGATGCACTGCCTAAGAGAGTGGAGAACACCCAGGATGCACTGCCTGAGAGAATAGTGAACACCCAGGATGCACTGCCTGAGAGAGTGGTGAAAACAAAGACACTGACAACATATTTGACTTCCGTCGGTTAGGGCCAAGAACGTATGCTGCATCCTAGCTATCCTTCCTGTTTGGCTCCCTGTTTACCCTGTATACCTCGGGCTTTAGAGTCATGTCATCTGCAGCAATTCCCTGATGACTCAGCAATAGTTGGGTGTATAAAGGGAGGACGGGAAGGTGAATACAGGGCCCTGGTGGAGGGCTTTGTCAAATGGTGCAAGCTGAATCATCTGCAGCTCAGCATCAGTAAGACAAAGGAGACGGTGATGGACTTCAGGAAGACGAAGCCTGCACTGCTCCCTGTTAGAATTGATGGTGAAGACATGGATGTGGTGAGGACCTACAGGTACCTGGATGCCTGGATGACAGACTCGAGCGGAACACCAACACTGAGACCGTGTACAAAAATGACCAGTGCCACCTCTAATTCCTGAGGAGACGGAGGTCCTTTGGAGTATGCAGGCCTCTCCTTCAAATGGTTAACCCGTCTGTCGGTGCCAGTACAGTCTTCTATGCAGTGGTGTGCTGGGGCAATGGCATCAACACAGGTGATGCCAACAGGCTCAATAAACTGATTAGAAAGGCTGGCTCTGTTATAGGAGTCAAACTGGACACACTGGAGGTTGTGGTAGAACAAAGGACCCTACGGAAAATCTCGACAGTTCTGGACAATGTTTCTCACCCTCTGCATGCCACCTTGGCTGAACAAAGGAGCACTTTTAGTAGCAGACTAAGACAACTGTCTAACAAAGAGTGCTATATGAGGTCATTCTTACACTGGGCCATTAGGCTCTATAATGAGTCAACCTATAGCCGGGGAAGTGATGACCCCCCCCCCCCCCCTTTTTGCCTATGTTCACCACTTTCTGTTAATGCTTCATTCCTCTGACGTATTTGCTTGTGTCCTTCTCCCTTGCAGTGCTTTTCCCTCTCTGGCAGTGTTCATCCTCCTCTAAGAGCGTTTGCTCCTCCCCAGCAGTGTTTCCTCTGTCCTGGGCTATTCGTCTGTCACCAGCAGTTTCTCTCCGGCAGTAGATTGTGAATGTTTCCCACTCTCGCAATGACTAGACTTTTCTCTTGCAATTTCTCTGCAATGTCTGCCTCTCTCTGGCACTGTGTCCTTCCCTCTGACAATGTCCACCTCTCTCTGACACTGTGCTCTTTCCTCTGGCAATGTGCCTCTCTCTAGCACTGTGCTCTTTCCTTTGACAATGTCCACCTCTCTCTGGCACTGCGTTCTTTCCTCTGGCAGTGTGCTCTTCTCTCTGGCAGCTGTGTCCCCTCGCTGCAGCTTCCTTCTCCCACTGCAAGAATTTCCCACGGGAGTTTTTGCCTCTTGTTTGCAGTATTTGTCTCTGTGCGTGTGTGTTTCTACAGTGATGTCTCTCTCTGCGTGTTGTTTATTGAGGTAATGTTTCTTCTGTATGGCGCTGTTCTCCTCTCGCTGGCAGGGGCCTTCCTCTTACTCACCATGTCTGTTTCCTCTCCAAGTCTTTTCTTCTATACAGAAATGCACTGTTTTGTCTGTAGTGTGGGTTTCAATCTTGTAGTCTTTCTTTCCCTTTGAAAATATCTTTCTCTTTCTAGTGCTGTTCCTTTTTTTCTGTTCGTGTTTCCTTCTCTCTGGCTGTTTTTTTCTCTTTCTCTGACAGTGTTTTATTCTCTTTAGCAGTGTTCCCCTTCTGCCTGCCAGTGTTTCCTTTTCTCTGGCAGTATTTCCTTTCTCTCTGGCAGTGTTTCCCTTCTCCCGGGCAGGCTTTCTTCTCCCTGGTGCTGTTCCCTTCTCTCTGGCAGAATTGCCCTGTTCCTTGGCTGTGTTTTCCTGCTCTCTCTCTGACAATGATGTCCTTTCTCTGTACTTATCAGAGTTGTTCTTCTCACTGCTCTCTCCATTAACAACAGTTTCTGACAGAATTTGTCTTGGTGGTGTGCCTGCTGGGCTGTTTTTGTCCCTGGCCATGTCTATATCTCTACCACATTTACTGCAGCTGATGATCCCACAGACCGGAGCCATGAATCTTGGTTGATGAAGACTGTGAACACAATGAATGTGATTTGGGTTATTATTGGATCTTGAACTTATTTTTGCCTCACGAAAGTCTTAATTTTTTTTCTGGCGTTTTGGCTCTATATTCAATTCTTCCTTGCCAAAGAAGTTTTCAACTGTTCAGTTCAGTTGCACAACAAATGCAATGGAGGAAATCTTCATGGGAATCTGTTATTTTTAATAAGGTGAACTTCTCCCCCTCTGACCCTTTCCTCTCTTCCTCTGTTCCCACACTCACCCTAGCCTATCAACCCCCTAGAAAGGGTGTTAAAGGTTATGGGGAGAAGGCAGGAGAAAGGGGTTGAGGGGGTTAATAAATCAGGTCCAATCAAAAGGTGGAGCAGACTCGGTAGGCTGAACGGGCTAACTCTTCTCCCATGTCTTATCATCACCCTGTTTCTTCCCCCTCCATCTATTCTCTCCATCGGTCCATCACCTACACACACATTTCTTGCTGGGACCCTCATACTGTTCCCATGTGCCCCTCCTTACCTCCCCCATAAATCAAAGTATTAAGTACAGGAGATAGAATGTTATGTTAAATTGTATAAGACATTGATGAGGACTAATTTGGAGTATTATGTGCAGTTCTGGTCACCTGCAGGAAAGATGTAAATAAGGTTGAAAGAGTTCTGAGAAAATTTACATGGATGTTTCCGGAATGGCAGGACCTGAGTTATAAGGAAGGATTGAATAGGTTAGGACTTTGTTCCTTGGAACATAGAAGATTGAGGGGAGATTTGATAGAGGCATACAACATAATGTTGGGTATAGATAGGGTAAATGCAAGCAGATTTTTCCACTGAGGTTGGGTGAGTCTACAACCAGGGGTCATAGGTTAAGGGTGAAAGATGAAAAGTTTAATGGGACGATGAGGGGAAACTTCAGAGACTCTTGAGAGTGTGGAACAAGCTGACAGCACAAATGGTGCATACAGCTCAATTTCAACATTTAAGAGGAGTTTGAATAAGTACGTGGATGGGAGGGGGATGCAGGGGGCTAGGGTTCCAATGCAGATTGATGCGAGCTGACAGTTTAAATGATTCTGCATAGACTAGAAGGACCAAAGAGCCTGCTTCTGTGTTGTACTTTTCCGTGACCTAATTGCGTGTCCCATCTTCCTTCCCTATCACTTTCCATCATCGTCATCCCTTTATCATCTCCAGCTATCACCTCCCAAACTCTGTCACAATTCCCACTTTTCCCCCTTCCATCTGCCTGTCAGCTCCCCTCGCATGGACCCACCTATCACCTACCAGCTCTTGCTCCACTGTCCATCTGCCCTCAATCCCAATGGACAGGTCTCAGCCCGAAGCTTCAACCGTCTATTTCCTTCCACTGATGCTGCCTGACCCTCTGAGTTCTTCCAGCATCTTGTTTATTACTCCAGATTCCAGCATCCACAGTCTCTTGTGTCTTCAATTATTAAGGTGAACCTATCAACAACAAGCTCATTTTAAATGACTCATCATCATCTTCATCATCATGTGCCCTGTCATATGATGTAGGCGATCATGTAGGCTCCACTAGCTTGCATCTACATCCTTGGACAAGGTGTAGCACCTGCTTAGGCCCCCGATCAGGGTCACGTGAAGTCGTAGGAGCAGGTGGTGGGTGGTCGTATGAGCAGCTGGTGTGTATCACAAGTCCTGGTTATGCCACCACTGATGCCAGGCAGACAATCTCTGAAGAGTATTGATAATGACTGGGGTCACCTGTCTTGTAAAGTCACTGCCCAGAAGCTGGAAATGGCAAACCACTTCTGTAGAAAAATTTGCCAAGGACAATATGACACAGGAGATAATGATGGCGATGATGATTTATGAAAGTTGGAAAGACATAACGGTGGGCCAAGTCTTCAAAGCACAGAACATAGCTGATGGAAAGCGTACATTAAGTTCTTCCTCAGCAGAGGCTGACTGACTTGCTGTGCCTTATTTTATGTTGACCTCACAGGTACAAACAGCAGAATCATTGAGTCATACAGCACAGAAACAGGCCCTTCAGCCCACTCTGTCTGTTAAGCATCCACTTGTGAGGCCCTCCATTGGTTGGGGTCGTCTTTGCTGTTTACGTAAAGTACAGGCGATATGCAAACCAGGACAGTACGATTTAGAGGGCAAGCTGTTGACTATGCAGCAGACTCCCCCTCTCCACGCATCTGATGAATCCAAAGAAACGGCAGAGACGGATTCAATTTGACGTCTGTGGACTCACAAGAGTTGCCGGTCAGCCTTGAACTCAACATAGGACCGCCTTTGGGATTTTCTTGGGTTTTAGACACAAAACAGTGGAGTGTTGAGATCAGAGGTTTTCCTCTGTTAGATGAGCTGCCAGCCACAGCTGACGAGACCCATCTGCTTGAAGCGTCAATTTATATTAATTCTAAATTAATGTGAATTTATTCTCCCAGCAAACTTGCCCCAGATTTTACCCCTCATCTACACACTAAAGGCAATGTCGACTGGCCGATTAACCTCGCAACTTGCACGTGCTTGGTATGCGAGAGGAAACTGGGACACTTGGGTCAAGGCCTTGTGGTCAACAGGGAGTACGTGCAAACTCCACATAGACAGCAGCAGAGGCCAGCATTGAATCCAGGTTTACAGGCAGCAGCTATAATAGATGTGATACTTGGTCTTTGTTGGTAACTTCTGACACCACACTCAGTACCTAATAAAGTCACCACCGAGTGTATATTCATTGTCTTTTGGGGCTGTAGTCCATCCACTTCAAGGCTCGATGTATTGTGCTTTCAGGGATGATATCACTGTTATAATATGTGGTTATTTGAATTATCGTCACCTGTCAGTTTGAGCCAGTTTGGCCATTCTCCTCTGACCACTCTCATTAACAAGGCATTTTTACCCACAGAACTACTGCTCACAAGATGTATTTAGTTTCTTGCACCATTCTCTGTAAACTTTAAAGATCGTTGTGTGTGAAAATCCTGGGAGATTAGCAGTTCCTGAGACACTTGAACCAATGATCTTTCCATAGTCAAAGCATTTAGATCACACTTCTTCCCCATTCTGATGTCTGGTCTGAACAACAACTGAACCTCTTGACCATGTCAGCATGATTTTATGCATTGAGTTGCTGCCACATGACTGGCTGATTAAATATTTGCGCTAACTCGCAGATGTACAGGTGTACCTAATAAAGTGGCCTCTGTGTGTAGTTAGCTGCGATTGCTATGCTTTCATAGTCTACAATGAGAGATAGAGAAATACTGTTCAAAGGTTCAAAAGTCCAATTTAATGTCAGAGAAATGCACAGAATATACAACCTGAAATGCTTTCCTTTCATGACAAAAGCAGAGAATACGCAAGGAGATTGTACAACATTCTGTTTGTCACTGTTCCACCTTCTTAAACGTGAAAGGATTGAAAGTCCCTGGAAGAGGAATGCAACTTAGAGATGTTTTATGTAAGTTGTTATAATTGGCAGCAGTAATTCCTAGCCTAAAATGAAAAAAAAAACAACGAACTGCAATGATGTGAAACCTAAGAAAAATCAAAAGATTCTGGAAAAGCTTATCAGGTCAGGCAGCGTCTGCAGAGAGAGAAACAGAACTACGCTTTCAGGAATCTAAGATTTTAAGTCTAGCTTTCATTTAAACAATCAAGAAAAGATATTTTCTTGGATTGAGATAAAATATTATGCATTCACTTTAAAAAGACTACAGAAGTTTATTCACTCACGAAAATATGTACAATGATTGGGGTTCATAAATCTATTAACAATTTCAAACTAAAATATGAAAATTATTATCTGCAAAACATTCAAGCTCATGAGGGGCCCTCTGTTGCCGGAACTCCCTCACCGTGCCTGCAGAGACCACGTGCTCCTTCTCCAAGGAGACCCAGGCGCAGACGTAACCCTGGAAGGGAGCCCTCGACTGGACCTGTGAATAGGCTGCCTGGTCAGGCCCAGGAACAAGCCCGGCAGGAGATCCCCCAAGTGACCCAACCCTTCTGTACTGGGTGACCGTGGATCAGGACCGTGGGGCTGAAGTCGAGCCAGAACTTGCTGAAAAGGGGTAGATAACCAATTCAACGTTCAAAGTAAATTTTCTATCAAAACACGTGCATGTCACCATATCCGACCCAGAGATTCATTTTCTTGCAGGCATTCACAGTAAATACAAGAAACACAATAGAATCAATTAAAAACTACACAGAAAGACAAACGATCAATGTGCAAAAATGTGAATATAAAAATATAATAAATAATACTGAGAACTTGGGTTGTAGAGTCCTTGAAAGTGAGTCCATAGGTTGTGGAATCAGTTGAGTGTTGAGGTTGGACTGAAAAGCCTGTGTGCACGCTGCATAGCTCCGTGATAAGAATCTGCCTTATTGGGAAGATGATATCCATGTTATGTGGTTCTGACTGTTTATCTGTGTGTGTGTGTGTGTGTGTGTGTGCGTGTGTCCGCTTCTTGGAAAGCCAACATTTATTGCCCTGTCTTAATTGCTTGTGGAACGGATTCTCAGCCATATAGACTCACCCGCTTTGCACAAGGTCTGGAGTCACATAAAGTTCAGACCAGTTAGGGGTGGGAGGCTTCCTTTGAAGGTCTGAGTAACTCACTTGGGCTTTTTTGCAACAAGCCAGTAGTTCAGTGATCATCATTACTAAGGCTTGTTATTCTTTATTTTTTTGCATTCTCGAGTATTCGCTAAATTTAAAATTCACAGCTGCCATAATGGAACTTGAACTCAAATCCCTGGACCATTAGGCAATGCCTCTGGATCACAAGTCCAGTTACTTAACTACTGCGCAACTAGCAAACCCTGTAAGCAAGGGTCGTGCTTACACACTGAAAGCGTCAGTGAGTATTGCCAATGGGTAAAATGGTAAGGAGCTTCCTTCAAACTATCAGAAGCCTAAGTAAATAAATAACATATTATCATCAGAATGGCGTTGAAAGTTTTCACAATGCCAAACTATTCTTTACAAATTCCACTTTTCTTAAATGCTTTAATACTTTTTGCAATACCATACCTTCGTGACCTTTGCATGAAATTGAAGAAGGTTCAAAGGAGGTTTACGAAGATGATTCAGGGAATGAAAGGCTTGTCATGTGGGAAGCATTTGATGGATCTGGGCCTTTACTCACTGGAATTCAGAAGAATGAGGGGAGACTTCACTGAAACCTACTGAATGTTGAAAGGTCTCCTTAGAGTGGATGTGGAGAGGAAGTTTCCTGTGGTGGGGGAGTCTAAGACCAGAAGACACAGCCTCAGAATAGAAGCAAGTCCTTCCACAAAAGAGATAAGGAGGAATTTCTTCAGCCAGAGAGTGATGAATCAGTGGAATTCATTGCCACAGGCAGCTTTGGAGGCCAAGTCATTAGGTTTCTATTTAAGCAGAGGCTGATAAATTCTTGATTAGTTAGGGGATGAAGGGATACAGGGAGAAGTCAGGAGATTGGGGCTGAGAGAGAAAATGGATCAGCCATGATGAAATGGCAGAGCAGACTTTATGGGCCAAGTGGCCCAATTTGGCTCCTATATTTTATGGTCTTATTGTCTAAATTATATTAGCAAAATCACCCAAACTAATTGCTAGCCCATCTCTAAATCCATTAACACCTTCCTACATTTTCACCACCTGTACTCCTGCATTTATCATTGTTCTCCCCCAATCAACAATTCTTCCCTCATTCCTTTACCACCTCACACTCTCCACGCTCTTGAAATTCCCTTCAGTCTGTCTGAGCCATGCTCCCCCGGTGACCATCCAGGGGAAGAGAAGCATTGTCCCAGCTTAATATCCATCAAAGCTACTAACTGTCACTGCCATCACACTTACAACTGTATGGCTAAGCATGTCTCCAATGCCACAATCAAGTTTACTGTCGACACCTCCTTCACCATCAGGGTCTTGAACCGAAGGGGATAACTTCACTCAACTTCATTTGCCCCATCATTGAAATGTCCCTACAACCTATATTCTCACTTTCAAGGACGTTTCATCTCATGTTCTCATCATTTATGGCTTATTTATTCATTATTATTATTTCTTTCATTGTGTATTTGCACAGTTTGCTGTCTTTTGCACTCTGCTAGAATGCCCAAGTTGATTCCAATGTGGTTATTATTCTATTATAAATTTATTGAGTATGGCCATAAGAAAATTAATCTCAAGGTGACATATATGTACTTTGATAATAAATTTACTTTGTACTCACCTAATACACTAATGCAATGTAACTGTTTATTTTATACTTCCGAGCAGTAGTCAAGTGACCATTCGAGTGGCATATAATGTCCTCCAAAGGGGTTGCCTAATGCTGGATCCTCAGATGGTTGAAATGGTTTCCACATCTCCTGTTATGGTAGCTTCCTTTAATGGAGAATGCTTGTGCCTAATTTTGTTTAATGTGATGAGGGACCACCACACGGTCCTTGCCAGACTGGGATCGTAGTCAAGTGACATGGAATACAAGACGACTGGGGATTCTTCACTGCCGCAGCCTTCCTGCGCCTTCACTGCCATTGTGACACGTCATCATCTTCCGCCAGCTCCACCGCTTTGGTCTTTGTTGCATCGGTCTTCATCTGGAACTTCCCCCTTGACCTCACTGCCATGGGTGACCCTACAAGGCACTAAGCGCCAGATGACTAACTCCAGATGGTATCACTCTCAGGACCTCGGGAACTCACAAACCTCTCCACCATGAGAAGGGTGACGACTCCCAGAGATGAGTGCTTCAGAGCATTCCCCGAACTCTCTGCTCCACGACACTCCCAGGATGTTGCGCTGACTGTGTAAGTCATATTCTGGTTCAACATTTTGAACTTTGCTGAGGTAAATTCCAGCTAATGTAACAACTTCCAAACTAGACATACAACTCTGTGAATGGGTACGTATAACAAGCCCTGCACTTAAAGATTAATCCTCTCAAAGTGGGGGAGATGTATTAAGACAATCTTTGCCAAAGATCGTTGCAAGGAGCAACATGATTCTCCATCCAGAAACCAGAAAGGAATCTGACTTGTTTCAGTTTGTAGATAAATTAACATTTGCAGTTGACAGTCAAACCTTTACACTCAGTGGCCACTTTATTAGGTACACCTGTACACCTGCACATTAATGCAAACATACATTCAGCCAGTCATGGCGGCAGTAACTCAGTGCATAAAAGCATGCAGACACGGTCAAGAGGTTCAGTTGTTTTTCTTCAGATCAAACATCAGAATGGGGAAGAAATGTGATCTATGTGATAATGACCGTGAAATGGTTGTTGTTGCCAGACGAGGAGGTTTCAGAATCTCAGAAACTGCTGAACTACTGGGATCTTCATGCGCAACAATCTCTAGACTTTACAGAGAATCTGAATCATGATCAGGTTTAATATCTCTGGCATATGTCATGATATTCGTTAACTTTGCATCAGTAGTACAATGCAATACATGATAAATAAAAGAACTGTAAATTACATAAAATAGGAAATAAACAAGTAGTGAGGTAGTGTTCATGGATTCCATATCCATTCAGAAATCGGGTAGCCAAGGGGAAGGTGCTGCTCTTGAATCGCTGAGTGTGTGCCTGCAGGCTTCTGTACCTTCTTCCTGATGGTAGCAATGAGAAGAGGGCATGTCCTGGGTGATGGTATGCTTGATGATGGATGCCATTTTCCTAAGGCAGAACATCTTCTGGATACTACGGAGGCTAGTGCCCATGATGGAGCTGACTAAGCTCACAACTCTCTGCAGCTTACTTTGATCTTGTGCAGTCGCCTCCCCCGTACCAGACAGTGATGCTCTCCACGGTACATCTGTAGAAATCTGCGAGAGTTTTTGCAGACTACCAGATCTCATGAGATATAGATGCTGTCTTGCCTTCTTTATAGCTGCATCAATATGTTGGACATATTGAAATTGCTCACTCTCTTCACTTCTGACCCTCTTTGAGGATTGGATTGTGCTCCCCCTGTCTTACCCTTTCTGAAGTCAGTTCTTTGGTCTAACTGACATTGAGTGCAAGGTTATTGCTGCGACACCGCTCAACCAGCTGGCATATCTTGCCCCTATAAGCCCTCTCAAACTGTTCCAACAGTCTGAAAAACTATAAAGCATCCAGCGAGCCGCAGCTCTGTGGGTGAAAACATCTTGTGAACGGGAGAGGTCAGTGAGAATGGCCAGACTAATTCGAGCTGACAGGAAGTCAACAGTAGCTCAAGTAACGTGCGTTACAACAGTGGTATGCAGAAGAGCATCTCTGAATTCTTAACGCATCAAACTTTGAACTGCAGGAGAAGGCCATGAACAAACACTCAGTGGACACTTTAGAAGCTACAGGAGGTACTTATGGTGGCCAATGGGTGTCTACTCAGAACTGTAGCCAATAATATATCCTCCTGACTATTGCACTCTTAGTGCAGAGGTCTCCATAACATCACTTTTACTTCCAAAGACAAAGCCCCAGGTAGTAGAGGCTCTGGCATCTCCTCAACACCTTTGCTGCACTAAGTTAAAGTTGAAAGTTAATTATCAATTCAACCATACTCGAACTGAGGCCCTCTGTTGGTTGGGTTCGACCACGGATGTTGTTGCCTAGCTACATGATACACAAGCCAGGGCAGTACAACGTGGAGGGCAAGCTGTTGCCCGTGTAGCAAGCTCCCCCTCTCCACGCAGCTGATGAATCCAAGGAATGGCAGAGACCGATACAGTTTGGCAACAACGGCATCGTGGGAGTTGCCAATCAGCATTAAATTCAACGTAGGACTGGCTTAGGGGCCCCAGCTTCGTATTTTTCTGTGGGGTTCACTCCCATAGCCTTCCCCTTGAGTGGGTGTAGCCACAAGGCAGTGGAGGTTTGAGATCAGAGTTTTCTTTCTCCTAGATGAGCTGCCAATCACAGCTGACGAGCCCCATCTGCCCGGAGCGACTGGGTTTAAGGCACCAGGAACCCACCTTTGCCCTTTCTTCTGTCAATAGAAACTGTTCCACCGGGCTTAGTAGCTAAGCCTCACGTGAAGGCCAGGAACTGGAGTTGGTTGCCCAAGGCTATTTGAGACGCACACCAGTGAAATACTCATAGGAAGTGGGAGCTTTTCCCCACTACCTCTCCCAGCTATGACAACCTTAAGGAACACATACGTGAAGATAGCCAAACAAGATAGTCTTCCTCCAAAAAAATTACGAACAACACGAAGCACACTGCACGTAACACCAAGGACCAATAGCACATATAGCTACAAAGGCAGAACAACATGCAGTCACACAAAGAAAACATAATAACATAGCCCAAATCCCCGAGTGGCATGGTCTTCACATTGATGTCAAGTTGTCCAGGTCCAGCTTGTTCTTCCACCGTGACCGCTGGAGGGCAGCACTGAGCGAACACGGAAGAACAGCCCTACCTTTCCTTTCGGTTGGTCCTGACGAAGGGTCTCGGCCCGAAACGACGACAGCGCTTCTCCCTATAGATGCTGCCTGGCCTGCTGTGTTCCACCAGCATTCTGTGTGTTGTCGTTTGAATTTCCAGCATCTGTAGATTTCCTCGTGTTTGCTGATGGGAGGAGTCAGCCCCCATAGGCCTCTGCCCTCTCTCACACCGCCTCGGCGTCTCCCCACCCGGACAGTTGCAACAGGTGACTCTGCGGTCCAAGGGCCTAGTCCTCGCCACAACTGAGGCGACACAGCTCCCGGCAATCAGTCTTGCCGATGACCAACCAAACTGGACTTGCAGTACATCACATTACCAATGTCTAACAGGGTGTTGCAATCACAGTAAAAACGACCAAGACCATCGCTCGCACCGGACATCGTCTTGGCCAGGTGACAACGCAACAACAGTACACAGGTCCAGGTCCATTGCTTTTGAGCAATTCGCTGATGGAGTAGACCTGCAGTTGTTTGTCCATCGTCATCGATGATGACCCCATT
Source organism: Hemitrygon akajei (assembly GCF_048418815.1). Classification (NCBI taxonomy): domain Eukaryota; kingdom Metazoa; phylum Chordata; class Chondrichthyes; order Myliobatiformes; family Dasyatidae; genus Hemitrygon; species Hemitrygon akajei. The sequence continues at coordinate 209,791,323 of NC_133124.1, read as the reverse complement.
AGTGAGATGATGATGGTGTGGAGACTAGCGCTTGATTTGGATTTAAGTGAGGGAGAGTTGCGCAGCATCAGCCTCACTCTCTCTTCCCAATTCCCATCTGGATCCAGTGGCAAGACAAGAGTCGAGACGGCTGGAGATGGTACTAGGCGCAGTGGATGACCAGGACGTCTTCTGTATCTTATCGTGCTCTACGCGTTCCACGACGCTTGCAAAGACCGCCTTCTTGACCGTTGGACCTTCCATTAGTCTCGTCCGCTCAGTCCGCCGGAGTCTGTCTTCACATGCTGGGATAGACAACTCCCTATCTCACTGAGATTTGAGATCCGTCAGCTACCCTCACCCGGTTTAGCCGGCTTGTCGAAGCCATTGCCCGGGGTGTGGCCGCTGTCGCATGTGAACAGCTACGGGGAGCCACAGGTGAGAGCTGAGTGCCAGGTGGGGACCAAAGGTGGACAAACCGCTTGAAAAGGACATGACATGTACCCCCACCAGAGGTGCTACCACTCCCTGACACCCCACACACCCCAGACCTGCAGTAGTGAAGTTCTTGATAACTAGCAGTGTCTTAAAAAGACATTAGAAAATGAACAGTTTCACATTTGATTGGACCTGGTATGCCAAATGCATCCTTGTGCGCTGCCATCTTACCGGATGCCATGGGTTAGGATAATTGTTATTGGATTCTACATACACAATGGGCCACACGGCCTAGTTCTGTTCCTATGTCTTATGGTCCATTGGTCTAAATGAGGAATTGCAACAGTGCTGCTCATGGGAACCCATTTCAAATGAAACACATCCTGAGGCTTTCTGACCTTGACTGGGACCTGAACCGAAAGGAACCGCAGCGGGCTCTCGTACAGTCCAGAGGGCGTGCTGCTCTGTCAGAGGAGCGCGTGCATCATATTACATCGTAACGCCAGGGCACTGTTAGCTCCCCTTGGTGGACGTTAAGGATGCCACTGTTCTGAAAAAAGCAGTTATTTTCAGCATCTTGGACAACGTCTCTGCCTATAGAATCATTGTTACATCACTGCTTGTCAACAGAATGTAATCGTTGTTACATCATTGCTTATAAAATTCGCAGAGCATTAATTCGCTGCTGTGTTTCCTGCATTAATAACATTGAGCCGGCATCCACAAGGACCTCACAGAGTCGTACAAAGCAGGTCCTCAATCCCACAATGCCGATGCTGTCTGTTTTACCCTTTTTTCATTCTCATCATCACCATCATTACGTGCTGTGTCATATGATGTGGGTGATCGTGGTCTTTCCATGACCATGATTGTTCTGCCCAAATTTTTCCACAGAAGTGGTTTACCATTGCCTTCTTCTGGGCAGTGTCTTTACAATATGGGTGACCCCACCATTATCTACACACCTCAGAGATTGTCTGCCTGGGGTCAGTGGTCACATAACCAGGACTTGTGATACGCACCAGCTGCTCGTTCAGCTATCCACCACCTGCCCCCATGGCTTCACATGACCCTGATCGAGGGGCTAAGCAGGTGCAAGATCTTGCCCTAGGGTGACCTGCAGACTTGCGGAGGGAATGAGCACCTTACACCTCCTTTGGTAGAGACAAATCTCCACCCCGCCACCCTGTACCCACTTTCACAAATCCCTTTTACCTGTGTTAGCTCCATAGCTGTCTCTGCCTTGTGATTCATCAACCACTTACACGCTCTGCACACAATGTGCAAGACTCTGCCTCCTCCACCTTATCAGGCAGCTCATTGAAGACTCTGACTGAGGCTCCCCTTTAACCGTCCCCACTGGAAAGATGTTTCCAGTAAGATGGTGGCCCGCTCATAACCAGCAGTCTCTGTGAGTCCAGCCAGAGGTGTAATCGTTCGTCCTTTACATCTTTTTCACAGTCACTCGGCAGTGTTGGTTATCAAGTTCAGCGGTTCTACCCCACTGGCGAGTAGCTGGACAGCAGGGAAGCTGGACTTGTTGCGTCTCGTGCTTCAGCCCGGACCTTGAGGCGCAATCGAACCGATGGTGAGGGTGATTGCATTGGACATTTTTTGATGTGACGGCAAGGCCCTGCTGTACATTGGCAATGTAGAATACTTGCGATTCCGATTCACTGGTACGCTGGTGGAACTGATGGCGGGGGAGCTGCGTGGCCTTGGCTGTGGTGCGGACGAGGCCCCTCGTGGTTGCAGCTGCCAAAGACAGAGACACTGGAGTCGGTTGTGTGCTGCTGGATTCCGTACTGGCTCCTCCTGTCCGTACTGCCCTCCAGTGCTCGATCAGTGGCAGACAAGCCGGATTGCATTCATCTGCGACTGCACAAAATGGGGAATTGCTGTGGCCTGCCCTTGCGGAAACGTGGCTTCAGGACAGCATCAACCTGCTGGCCATGACACTCAGGGACCTGGGCTATATTTTTTAACATTAAGATTTTTTAACATATAAGATTATTAAGGGATTGGACAAGATAGAGGCAGGAAGTATGTTCCAGATGCTGGGAGAGTCCAGTACCAGAGGGCATGGTTTGAGAATAAGGGGTAGGTCATTTAGGACAGAGTTAAGGAAAAACTTCTTCTCCCAGAGAGTTGTGGGGGTCTGGAATGCACTGCCTCGGAAGGCAGTGGAGGCCAATTCTCTGGATGCTTTCAAGAAGGAGCTAGATAGGTATCTTATGGATAGGGGAATCAAGGGATATGGGGACAAGGCAGGAACCGGGTATTGATAGTAGATGATCAGCCATGATCTCAAAATGGCGATGCAGGCTCGAAGGGCCGAATGGTCTACTTCTGCACCTATTGTCTATTATTATTTTCTGTAACTGTATGTTTCTCTGCTGTCATATACGCTGCGTGTGCTCTGTGCTGTGTGTGACTGTTGGTTCTGTGTTTTGCACCTTGGCCCCAGGGGAATGTTGTTTTGTTTGGCTGTAATCACGTGTATGGTTGAATGGCAATTAAACTTGAACTCACCATAAACCTTTGTCTTTTACACTCCCACCATAGGAAAATGATTCTCGCTATCTATCCTCCTCATGATTTTCCATCTCTCTATCAGGCCACCCTGCTCCAGGGTAAATAAATCTAGCCTATTCACTCCAAGCAGCATCCTGGTGAATCTCCTCTGCAATCTCCCTAGCACAATCACATCCTTCCTTGGTTATGGTACGGATCAACCCCTTCCTCAGAGATGCTCCAGTCTGCCTACCGCCACAACAGGTAATGAGATTTCCTGGGCTCTTTACTTTGATCTGGTCCATTTAGTTCACAGGAACTCGTACATCAGGCTGGTATTCATCGACCACAGCTCAGCATTCAAATCATCCCATCCAAATTCATCATCAGGCTTCATGGTATGAAGCCTCCTTTCCTCTTCCTGCAACTGGGTACTCAACTTTCTTATCGATAGACCTCAGTCACTGAGGACATAGAAACATAGAAAACCTACAGCACAATACAGACCCTTCAGCCCACAAAGCTGTGCCGAACATGTCCTTATCTTAGGAATTACCTAGGGTTACCCATAGCCCTCTATTTTTCTGAGCTCCATGTACCTGTCCAGGTGTCATTTAAAAGACCCTACTATATCCACCTCCACCACTGCTGCCGGCAGCCCATTCCACACTCTCACCACTCTCTGAGAAAATAACTGAACCCTGACATCTCCTCTGTACCTACTCCCCAGCACCTTAAACCTGTGTCCTCTTCTGGCAATCATTTCATCCCTGGGAAAAAGCCTCTGACGATCCATAGGATCAATGCCTCTCATCATTTTATACACCTCTATCAGGTCATCTCTCATCCTCCGTCGCTCCAAGGAAAAAAGGCCGAGCTCACTCAACCTATTCTTATAAGGCATGCTCCCCAAACCAAGCAACATCCTTGTAAATCTCCTCTGCACCCTTTCTATGGTTTCCTTTCTATGGTATCCTTCCTGTAGTGAGGAGACCAGACTGAGCACAGTACTCCAAGTGGGGTCTGACCAGGGTCCTATATAGCTGCAACATTATCTCACCGCTCTTAAACTCAATCCCACGATTGATGAAGGCCAATGCACCATATGCTTTACTAACTGCAGAGTTAACCTTCTGAAGATTGGTAACAGCATCTCCTCCTCAAAACTATGTGCTTCGCACCCCCCACCCCCGACCCCCGGCTCTACTCTTCTACTCTACTCTACTCAACGCTAGCATGGCATGAGCTCCAATGGCATCTTCAGATTCACCGATGATACTGCTGTTGTTGGATGATTCACAGGAGGCGATGGGTGAGTCTGCTGACTGGAACGAGATAAGACAGCTGGTTGCGTGGTACCGCAACAAATATCTCTCGCTCAGCATCAGCAAAACTAAAGAGCTGAGTGTGGACTTTAGGAAAGGAGGAAGAGGCCAGACATGCACCAGTCTTCATTGGGAATCTATGGTGGAGAGTGCCAGCAGCCTTTAACAACCTGGGCGTTAACATGTCAGATGATCTGGATTGGTCTCAGTACAAAGAAAGCATAGCAGTACTTTATTAGGAGGGTGAGGAGGTTCAGATTCCCATTGTATTCTCTAAAAACATCTATGGATGTAATGTTGAAAGCATCGTGATTGGCTGCATCATGGTCTGGTTGAGCTATTCAATTGATTAGTAGAACATAGAACACAAAAGAGTACAGCACATCACAACTCCTTCAAACCACAATGCTGTGCCGAATCTTCATCCAACTCTAAAATCAAACTAACTTTTCCTTTCTACATAGCCCCCCATTTTTCTTTCATCCACATGCCTACTATCTAAGAAATCCCTAAATACCCCTAATCTACCACCATCCCTGGCACCCACCACTCTCTGTGTAAAAATCCTTGCATTGACATCTTCCTATACATTCTTCCAATCACCTTAAAACTATGCTCCCTCATACCAGCTATTTTCACCATGGGAAAAAATTCTCTGGCTCTCCACTCTATCTATGCCTCTTATAATCTTATACACCTCTGTCAAGTCACTTCTCATCCTCCTTCACTCCAAAGAGAAAAGCCCTTGCTTGCTATTTAATCCAGGCAGTATCCTGGCAATTCTTCTCTGGAAAGTTTTTACATCCTTCTTATAATGAGGCAACCAAAGCTGAACACAATACTCCCAAGTACTTCTTGACTGAATTTCTTGACTCTTAAACTCAGCGCCTTGGCGAATAAAGACAAGCATGTCATATGCACTAAATGGACGTGGATTGAGTTTTCAAAGGTCGGGGACCTGAGGGCTCTGGAGATCTGTTATAGAAGGGGAGATGAGGCCTGGTGTATATTAGCCTTGATCATACTGAATGGCTGGAGCAGGGCTGAGGCCTACTCCTGTTCCTGTTTCTTTGCATCATGCTCAGGTTGGGCTCAGAGTGTGTGGAGTCTCCATAGCAACAGGGAGAGGGAGCAAGCTGAGGAGCCCATGGGTTCGATCCCCTAGGAAAGAGCACAGGATGTTTGCCACGCTGGTAAGGATTGTTCAAGGGAGCACCTAGCCCTTATGTGGGGGATAAACAGGAATGGATGAAGCAGAGAGCTTGAAATGGCTGCCCGGGGCTTATGAGAATTGAATAACTCTTGCCTGACTGATACTGTGACAGTCAGCATCTATCTGAAGATAGGATCCTTAAAAAGACAGCAGTAAGCACTTAATCCTGAAAACACGGCAGCCGGACTCAGTCCCGCCTGGCTTTCTATCTCTGAGTCTTGTTCCCTCCTCCGGGCCCAGGAGGGAAGCTGCACACACTGGCATTTATCAATTACTCCATTACCTGGCGTGTCTGCCAGCTGCAGCTATTTGGAGTGTAGGCTGAGCTAGCTCTCTGCCAACTGGTCATATGGCCGCACTAGAGGGGACCTATGCTTGGTGGGCACCTCCGATCGCTAAATGGCGAGAGCAAGAGAGCAAGAGAGTGAGAGAGAAAAAACACTCTTTCAAGGCCCACATGGGCAGAAAAATTATTTGAGGGATTAAAAGAAATAGAGAAAGAATGTAAGGAAATAGGAGCAGGCCACTCGGCCCCTCAAACCTGGCCTAGCATTTAGTATGCTTCTCTGTGCCAGTTTTCCACAGCCCTCAAATTCCTCCATCTTACAAAAAGGCGGCTACTTTTTTTTTTAGCTTATCCCATGATCTGTCCTCCAGGAGACAGAGAGGAAAAAGACAGAAAGACAGTGAAAGAGAGAGGTGGGAGGATATATAAGGGTGTTGGGGTCAAGGGTGGGGGGGGGAAGAAACACAATACAAGAAAGTAAAAAGTCAGTCACCCACAGGAGCTGGAGTGGAGGGTGAGTGATGGGGGAGAGAAAGAGAGAGATGGACTGTAGATGTAGATATACACTCAGTGGCCACGTTATTAAATCCACCTGTACGCCTGCTCATTAATGCAAATATCTAATCAGCCAATCGTGTGGCAGCAACTCGATGCATGCAGACATGGTGAAGAGGTTCAGTTGTTCAGACCAGACATCAGAATGGAGGATGAAATGTGATCTAAGTGACCTTGACCATGGAATGATTGTTGGTGCCAGATGGGGTGGTTTGAGTATCTCAGAAACGACTGATCTCCTGGGGTTTCCACACACAACAGTCTCTAGAGCTCAATATTTCAACGGTTTGATTTAATATCAGAGAATGGAGACAGTATACAACCTCAGTTCCTTACTCTTCACAGACATCCACGAAACAGAAAACCCAAAGAATGAATGACAGAAAAACGTAAGTCCCAAAGCCCCTCTCCCCCACCCATGCACCAGCAACAGCACAAACATCAACCCTCCCCCCTCCCATCCCCTCCCCTCCCCTCACTTGTTCCAGCAAAAGCATCAATCCCCACCTCCCACCAGGCAAGAAATGGCAAAGCCCCATCAAAATCTACTATGATTCAACGCCCACTTTATTAAGGACGGGAGGTAAATAATAAAAAAGTGGCCACTGAGTATTGGCGTAGGTATTTCCTGGTGGGGGCTACTGAATCCTCCACTTTCAGGTCAGGGGTCAGGGGTCAGGGGTCAGCTTACTAATGGTAACATAGCAGCATATCAAGCTTGTTGTGTGTGCAATCTGTTTGAAACACAGTACAAGGAATCAGCTCACTGTGTCGGGGGTGAAAGTTCCTGAAGTTAATTGATTTGAGCTCAGTGGAAGCTTTTTCATGAAGTCCAAGGAAAACAATTGGGGGATGGTGTGGATGGGTTGAAGGGGTTCATGGGTTGAGTAGGGGTGATTGTGATGGGAGGTTGGGTTTTGGAGTGGGGGAGTGGGGTGATGTGGTGGTTGGGGATTGGGATGGAATGGTGATCTGGTTGGAGTGTGCATGGAGGAGTGCTGGTTGGGTAGTGTGGGATTTGGTTTGTATGCAGGAGGGGTGTAGGATGTGGGGGTCAGGGGTGGAGGCAGGAAGGGGAGGGTGGTGGAGGGATGATGGTGTTTGTAGAAATGGGTTGGAAAGTTGGAGGGTGTGGGGGCGAGGAAAGAGGGGTGGGGTGGAGCGATGTGATTACTGGGCAGCAGCAGACTGGTGTGGGCTGAGGGAGAGAAGGTTGGAGGGTGGAGTTTGTGGAGGAGGAGCAAAGGAGCACTAGGAACTTTAGGAATGGGTGAGAGGTATGGGGGGTGTGGAGGAGGAGGGTAAAGGGCTGTAGGGTGAGGGGAGAGGGGTAGGAGGATGTGAGATGTAAGGGAGGGGTGGAGGAGTGTGGGGTGTGGGGCATGGGTGGAGGGGTGGGGCATGGGTAGGAGGGTAAAGACCTCTAGGTTGAAGGGAGGGGGTGGAGGGATGTGGGTTGTAGGGGTATAGGGGAGGGGTGGAAGGGCATGGGGTGTTGGGGAGGAGGGTAAAAGGCTGTAGAGTGAGGGGAGAGGGGAAGAATGTGAGATGTAGGGGAGGGGTGTGGGCTGTGAGGGAGGAGGGCAAAGGGCTGGAGGGTGAGGGAAGGTGGGGATGGGTGTGAAATGTTGGAAAGGATGTGCAGAATGGGGATGAGGGATGTGAGGTGTGTGGGGTATTCGGGAGGAGGTAAAGAGCTGTAGGGTGAGGAGAGAGGGGTGGGAGGGGTGAGCAGTGGGCAGAGAGGTGTGAGATGTAGGGGAGAGAGTGTGGGGGAGAAGGGGTAGAGGGGGTGGGATGGTGGGAGAGGGGTGGAGATACGTGGGACTGAGGGGTGGAGTGGTGAGACGTGTGGGGAAGGAAGGGGTGGAAGCTAAAGGGCTGTAGGGTGAGGGGAAAGCAAAGTGTGGATGAGGAGGGTGGACAGTTGTGGGGTGCATGGGAGTGGGGAGTGGGGGAGTAGGGGTAAAGGGCTTTGGGATGTGAGTTGCCCTCACCCAGGAGCCCCACATGGGCAGGGGCTTTCTAGGAAAGGACAAGTGGACTCCCCTCCCCCCTCTGCCTCCACCTGAGATTAGCTCACCCCACCACCCCCCCAGTACATCAGAGGGCACAAACTCACGCCCTCATGAGGCATAGCCGTTAAATGACCTTGTGGTCTTCTTTTAGGGGTGATGAAGGCACGTTATCGCTGATTCCACAGCCAACATTTCTCCCTCAATTAAGACCACTCACAGATAACCTTACAGTGATTTTGTTTTTGTGGGGGGGGGGGGGGTGTGGTTTCTACAGAGCAGAAAATCATGTGTGATTTTGGGCAAGGGGACCAGAGAGGCACAATGTAAACGCAAGCCTTTCCCATCTGAGGCTAAACACCACAAATAGACATCCTTGGCAACCTTCCTCTGGAGATCAACACTTATGTATTGCAAAATGAAAGGATGTGGGACTAGAACGTACCTACGACTGTTTTTGTTATAAATCTGTGTACAGTTAGGATTTTTGTAAATTGAATAACATGGGATTTAGACATACATCAAAACAATAAGTGGACTGGAAAAGTCTTTACAGAGCCAGAGAAACTGAATTCTGTTTCTCCATTTCCCAAATTAGCAGCAATTTTCTTTTTTTTTTGCCAAAAAAATGTAGCCTCGGACCCAGTCGGAATGGATCCCCTGTGGAATTCAAAACTCACTGAAACTGCTGCCTGCTTAATGCATTAGTGCTGATTCAGCACTAGTCTCTCACTAAATTTACCTGCTCCCGCTTAGATGCTCAGTGGCCACTTTATTAGGTATCTCCTGTACCTAATAAACTAGCCACTGAGTGTGTGTGTGTGTGGACTTCTGCTGCTGTAACCCGTCCACTTCAAGTGCCGGGCATTCAGGGATGCTCTTTCGCACGCCACTGTCGTTACACGTGGTTATTTGAATTACTGTCACCTTCTTGTCAGCTTGAACCTGTCTGGCCATTTTCCTCTGACTTCTCTCGTGAACAAGGCAGTTTTGCTCGCAAAACTGACGTCCACTGGTTGTTTCTTTTTTGTTTATCGCACCATGCTCTGTAAACGCTAGAGACTGCTGTGAAAATCCCAGGAGATCAGCAGTTTCTGAGATACTCAAACCACCTCGTCTTGCACCAACAATCACTCCGCGGTCAAAGTCACTTAGATCGCATTTCTTCCCTATTCTGATTTGGTCTGAACAGCAACCGAACCTCTTGCTCATGTTTGTTTGATTTTATGCATCGAGTTGCTGCCAAATGATTGGCTGATTAGATATTTACATTAACACGTAGGTGTACAGGTGTATCTAATAAAGTGGCCACTGAGTGTATATTTTGTTTGCATAAGAACAGATTTTTACGAAGGTGGGAATCTCAGTTTCTGGTTACGTTCGCTCACAGTGTGGCACTGCCATAGTCACACAATGCAGAAACAGGCCCTTTGGCCCGACATGTCCATGCTGGCTATCAAAGTTCAAAGTTCATTTATTTCCAAAGTACGTATACTATATACAGCCCTGAGATGCGTCTCCTTACAGGCAGCCGCAAAACGAAGAAACCTGATTAAGTTCTTTTTAAAAAGACTGTCAAACACGCTAAAGTGCAGAAAAAAAAACATGCAAACAATAAAAGTAAGCAAATAATGTTGAAATCAGCCAAACAGCAGGTCATTCCTCACTCTCAGACCCGGATCCTGCCACCACAATATGCTTTTGGGCCTGTACCCAACCTTTCCAATCTAGCTCGGCGCTTAAATCAGTCAGACATCGGCTTGTTCCTCGCTCTCGGGCCAGAGCTCCACCGCCTCGACTCTGTTCAAATTGGCCCCACGTCTGCCAGAGCCAACAACTGCCTAATTCCTCGCTCTCGGGCCCGGACCCTGCCGCCCCCGTTTGGCCCATACCCGGCCACACTGTAACCGTCCTGAACCTTCCAGGCTTCAACACGCACTGCAGAAACGCCAAGTCGCACAGGCGGTTCAAGAGCTCAACTCCGAAAGGGAAGTTACAGGCTATCGATGGCAGAGAAAGTGTTATTGATAAAGTAAGTTGTAGTTTTGCTTGCTGCCAGTAAGTCGTCACTGTGTTTCACCAGCATCATCTTAAACCAGACAACCATCAAATACATTTCTACACTGATCTCATTAACCTGTACTGGGTTCATTGCCATGAATGCTTTGACCAGATTAGAGAACACTTCTTCTGACAACACTGTAGGCTGGGTGAGCTAGGGTTTCTCTTTAGTAAAACTAGGAGCAAAGTCATATGAGGGGTAACTTAGCAGAGCTGTACAGGATGATAAGAGGCATAGATCGAGTGGATATCCAGAGACTTTTTCCCAGAGCCAAATGCTTAATGCCACAATGCATAATTTTAAGGTGATTGGAGGAAGGTATAAGGTGGATGTTTTCTTACACAGAGAGTGGTGGACGTGTGGAATGTCCTGGCAGGGGAAATGGTAGAAGCAGATAAATTAGAGGCGTTTAAGAGACTCTTGGATAGGCACATGGATGACAGAAAAATAGAGGGCTATATAGAAGGCAAGGGTTAGATTGATCTTGGAGTAGTAGGTTAAAGGGTTGGCATAACACTGTGGGCTGAAGGGCCTGTATTGTGCTGCAGTGTTCCTGTTCTATCTTCTAACTCACATTTGTGTTTATCATTGTCATCATCATCTTCACTATGTGCCATGTCGTATGATGTGGGTGATCATGATCTTTCCATGACCATGATTGTTCTTGGCAGATTTTTCTACAGAAGTATTTTGCCATTGCCTTCTTCTGGGCAGTGTCTTTACAAGATGGATGACCCCAGTCATTATCAATACTCTTCAGAGATTGTCTGCCTGGTGTCAGTGGTCACATAACCAGGACTTGTGATATGCACCAGCTGCTCCGTTCATTTCACATGACCCTGACTGGGGGGTTCAGGAGGTGCTACACCTCGCCCAAGGGTGACCTTCAGGCTAGCGGAGAGATAGAATGCCGTGCACCTCCTTTGGTGGAGACGTATCTCCACCCCACCATGTGTAACTGCTTAAATATTGTGAATGTTTTTGCCTCCACTGCCTGCTCAGGCAGTGTGTTTCAGACTCCAGTTACCACCCCAACTCCCAGTGTGAAAAATATTCATCTTCGCACCCCCTTCTAACCCTTCTATCCCTTACCCTAAAAGACCACTACCTTGTAGTAGGGTTTGGAGGCTTGCGTGCCTCAGTGACCCGGCGGGCTATGTTGGCTGGAGTCAGGCCCTTGTGCTTTGACTCTTGGTAGGGTCACCCATGCCAAACAGGTCAAAGGGTAAAGGCCAGACTAAGAGCGGTCCACCTGTCCAGGTTCGGGGGTTCAACACCGACCGGTCAAAAAAAAAAATTGCCACAGAACCTGCAATGAAGAATCCTTGTTGGGTTTTCATTGCTACCCTAAATGCTGGCAGTAACTAACTAAATAAAATTTCTTCTGGTTTTAGATCCTTATGTACTGTTTCTAATTCAGCCCAGAGTTGAAGAAAATTGGATGCTTTCCGTGGGAAATATTAAAAAAAAAGCCCAGACTGCTGTGGTGAAGTGGGAACTTACCACATAGCAAGTTTTATGAACAGAAAGCAAGTTTTGAATTCATATAGCAATCCTACATTTCCTTCAGAATGTGCCACTGTGCTTCTCACTGCCAGCGATGTATTTTTAAAGTGTCAGCGGTCTTACGATACAAGAAGTACACTTCCATGACGTCATTGTGGTTTACAGCCGGGGGATGGGGTGTTCACCGAGGTGAATCATGGCAGGGAGCGCCTGGGCAGGAGGTCCACCAGAAATTGGCCTAAACATGCCAACAACATGACCTTCATGAACATTTCCAGTCCCGATGAAGAGTTGTGGCCTGAAATGTCGAATGTTTATTCCCCTCTGTCGACGTGGCCAAACCTGCTGAGTCCCTCCAGCATTTTGAGTGAGTTGCATTTGAATCAATCTGCCTAACTTGTACACAGCAAGATCCTACAAGCCTCATTGCCATAATGACTAGATAAACTGTTTTGGGAATGTCGAGTGTGTGAATCTGGGTGGCGGGATGGAGATGCGTCTCTACCAAAGGAGGTGTAAGGTGCTCCTTCCCTCCACTAGCCTGCAGGTCACCCTTGGGCAAGGTGTGGTACTTGCTTAGCCCCTCGATCAGTGTCAGGTGAAGCCATGGGAGCAGGTGGTGGATGGTCGTACAAGCAGCTGGTGCATATCACAAGTCCTGGTTATGTGACCACTGACGCCAGGAAGATGATCTCTGAATGGCTGGGGTCACCCGTCTTGTAGACACTGCCCAGAAGAAGGCAACGGCAAACCACTTGTGTAGATTTTCCCGGGAACAACTGGCATAGACATCCCGGTTCCCTGGCACTAACCACGATGATGTCATTGGGCAGCATGTTACCATAGTGGTCAGCACAACACTTTACATTACCAGCGACCTGATTTCAATTGCTGCCACTTTCTGTAAGGAGCTTGTACGTTCTCCCCGTGACCATGTGTGCTTTCTGTGGGTGCTCCGGTTTCCTCCCACAGTCAAAAGATGTACTGGTTGGTAGGTTAATTGGTATTTGTAAGTTGTCCCATGATTAGACTAGGATTAAATCAGAGAATTGCTAGGTGGCGCATCTCAAAGGGCCAGAAGGGCCTATTCCATGCTGTACCTCAATGAATAAATCAAAATCGTGATCACTACGCCGTAAGGCATGGCGCATAATGATGATGATAATCCCAGGACCCAGGGATAGCTTTGGGTATGTCTTCTGCACGGCAGTATTTTTGGGATTTATTGTTATGCAACTGGGAAGGGTGATGCAGCTTCTGAAAGACAATACTCACCAACAATTCAGTTTTCCCTCACTTGGAGTCTCTGCTCTAGAATTGTTTACTGAAATCGCTTGAGTGGGATTTGAAACCAGAATGATCTGACTTAGAGACAAGATGGTGCCAGCTGAACAGTAGCCAACACCCAAAGCTTGGAGCATAAAGTCAGAAAGAATCAAGAGTAAATACTGGAGCAGAGCGGGGGCAGCTTGCATCATGTCATTCCTACACTGAATCTGGCACAAACAAAGCTAGAGGAAGTTTTACATCATTTCTAACCCATGTTTTAGCTAATCGAGACCAACTGAAAATTTGGATTGATGTATCAAAGTTGGAAAAATGTCATTAAGGGTTGGGAAGGCAGAGATTGAATTCATTTGCACCTGTTGTTTTTCTGTGTAAAATGAGCGCACAAAATTGTTTGCCAAAGCATGAAACTAACTTTCTGGCAAAGTTTTACCCACTGCAAACGGGAGGAGGGACTTCCTCTCACAATGCGCTTCAGTGCTGATGTCATCCACACATGCAATGACGTCGTCAATGAGCAAGAGGCACGATTCTTAGACCGGAGACTGTTTTTTTTTTAGCTCTGTGGCGAACACAGAAAAACGTGGCTAACCGAGGCACTGCGGTGTTTGTCTGTGCACACGCCTGGTTTAATCGGGGTAGTCTCTAACGCTGAGGGAAGTCGCTTTTGAGCCGTGTGTCAGTGAATGCTCAGAAACAGAGCGCACAGCACACAGTGATCCCTACAAGCTCGAGATACCATGACCTCTGCATCGCTGACAGTGGTGCTGAGGGCAGAAAAGGGTGGTGGCACGTTTGCGTAGGGATATAGCTGTGCACACTTTGAAGCCGCTTTCCCTCTTCCATGGTGGCGTAGTGGTTGGCGCAATACTTTACCGTGCTAACGATTGGAGTTCAATTCCCATGACTGCCTGTAAGGAGTTTGTACGTTCTCCCTGTGACCGCGTAGGTTTCCTCCAGATGCTCTGGTTTCCTCCCTCATTCCAAAGACAATAGGGTTAGGGTTAGAGTTGTGGCACCAGAAGCACATCCTCAGAATGCGTTGGTTATTGACGCTAAGGGTGCTCTTCAGAGCATGCTTTGATATCACAATGTCCATGTGTCAAATAAATCTAATCTTATAATCTTTTATTTATTTATTTTTTAAATTTACTTTTTGAGATACAGCACAGAATAGGCCCGGCCCTTCGAGGCCAGCAACCCCTGATCTAACCCGAGCCTAATCATGGGACAGTTTACAGAGACCAATTAATGTACCAACCGGTACACCTTTGGACTGTGGGAGGAAACCAGAGCACCTGGAGGAAACCCATGCCATCATGGGGAAAATATTCAAAACTCCTTACAGGCAGAGTCAGGAATTGAACCGGGATCTCTGGCACTGTAAAGTGCTGTGCTAATCACTACACTGCCGTGCTGTCCCTAATTTATCTTCCTCTCATTTCCACTGCAGCCTTTCCTGGAGCCAATGTGGCTGGCACAGACGCACCCCTTTTGGTTTCTAACCCACTTCCCATGACTCTTAGCATCAATGAAATGGCAGCTCCTATCTCTTATATAGGGGCTATTGAACAGTAAAAGGCTATTCAGCCCAACTAATCCATACTGGTGTTAATCAGCCATCAAGCCATGTCCTGTTTTTCTTCATCTAATTCTATTAGCGTGCCTCTCTCGTCCCTTCACCTTCATATGTCTCTTCGACCTCCCTAAGTATATTGACATTGGTCACCTCACCCTCGCCCCATGGGAGTGCGTTCCTTCCTTCACTGATGTTCGTGTAAAGTCATTCCCTTTGAATTCCCTATTGGGTTTCTTGATGGCAGCCTTATATCAGTGACCTCTATAGAAGAAGAAATGTTCCCTCTGCAGGCTATCAAAATCCTTCATCGCTTGGTTCAGCCACGCAGAATTCTTTTGAGAAAGGAGACGCAGTTTGTTCATCCTTCCCTGATGAGTAAACTGAATCTGCCCTTGTAAACTGTCTTTGCATTGGTATCGATATTGGTTTACTATTGTCACATTTAAAGTAGAAAGTAAATATATTATCAAGGTATATAAATGCCACCATATACAACCCTGAGATTCATTTTCTTGCAGGCATTCACAGTAAACACAGGAAACACAATGAAAGACTGCACCCAACAATAACCAATGTAAAAAAAAAACAACAAACTGTGCAAACACAAAAAGAAAGAGAAATAAGTAAACAAGTCTGAAATATTGGGAACGTGAAATGAAGAGTCCTTGAAGGTGAGTTTATAGGTTGTGGGAACAGTTCAGTGGTAGGGTGAGTGAAGTTAACCCCTCTGATGGCTGAGGGGTGATAATTGTTCCTGATCCTGGTGGTGTGAGTCCCGAGGTTCATGTATCTTCTTCCTGATGGCAACAGCAAGGAGAGTGCATGGAGTGGACGGTGGGGGTTCTTGATGATGGATAGCGACAGTGCTGTGTATAAATGTTCTCAAGGTGGAGAGGGCTTTGTCCGTGAAGGACTGGGCTGTATCCAATACGTTTTGTAGGCTTTTCCCGTACAAGGGCAAAGATGTTTCCACATCAGGCCATATTGCAGTCAGTCAGTATAGCACACATCTATAGAAGTTTGTCAAAGGTTTAGATGACATGCCAAATCTTCGCAAACTTCTAAGGAAGTAGAAGCGCTGACAAGCCTTCTTTGTAATGACACTTACACGCTGGCCTCAGGACAGATCCTCAAATGATAGCACCAAGGAATTTAAAGTTGCTGACCCTCTCCACCTCTGATCCCCAATGAAAACTGATTCATGGACCTCGGGTTTTCTCTTCCTGAAGTCAATCATCATCTACTTGGTGTGGCTGACATTGAGCGAGAGGTTGCTGCGGTGACACACTCAGCCGGGTTCTCATTTTTCCTCCTATATGCTGATTCACACCTATCACACTGTTCATACAGACCAGATCATTACATAGCGCATTGAGGTAGAACGAAGTCAGACAATAACAATGCAGAATAAAGTGGAAAAGCCACTGAAAAAGTGCAGTGCAGGTAAACGATAACATGCAGGAAGGTAAAGATGGAGCTTTTGAGGCCAGGAGTCCATTTTATTGCATGAGAGGTTTCATTTGGCAGTCTAATATCAATGGGATGACGCTCTCCTTCAGCCTGGTAGTATAAGCTTTCTAGCTTTTGCATCTTCAGCTGGATGGGAGAGTGTGTTCATGATGGGTGGGGTCTATGATTACACTGGTTGCTTTACTGAGAGAGTGAGAATTACAGAGTCCATAGAGAGGAGGCTGGTTTCTGTGATGTGCTGATCTATGCCCATGAGAGTCTGCAGTTTCTTGCAGACATCGCAGAGCATTTGCCATGCCAAGCCATCGTACATCCATACAGAATGCGCTTGGTCTATAAAAATTGCCAAGGATGAACGGGAAGGTGTCAAATTTCTTCTCTGTTACATCCTCGCCGTTACATCTTCGTCATGCAGTGACCGGAACTGTGTACAGTTCTCTAAATGCAGTCTGATACAGGTCAAAGGGTGGAACTGGCAGAACGTCCCCACTTTTCGCGTTTTTCCTCTCTAGGATCTAACCCTATGACTCAGCTTCCTGTCCTATGGCTTTGCTCACCTGTGGTGCAATTTTTATTGCAGCTGAAGTCGTAAGTCATACAGATCTTGTTCCTGCAGAAAATGTGGTGGAAAACCCAGGTTTTGAAGGTGATGGTATTCACACTAACAAATGGAAGCAAATGTCGGACAATATCAAAGCAACACGAGGAAAGACTCAATGTGGTTTTTGAGAAGAATGATGAAAATATTGTGGAAGGATATAGAGTGACAAATGAGGAAATGTTGCAAAAAGCCGGAAGAAGGAGAGAGCTGATGTCATCAGTCAGGAAACAGCAGCTGGAATGTCTGGGACATGTACAGAGGAAAGAGAAGTTCCAACATCTTGCATTGGTGGGAAAAACTGATGGAAGAAAAACTTGCAGTCGACAGTGCATGACATTCATGGAATGGACAGGCAAAACTTTTGAAGAGCTTATCAGAATTTCACAGATTAAAGACAGATGGAAAACCGTAATCACCTACATCGCACGTCGCGGCACATAATAGTGATGATTGTACCCATTTGGGGCGTGACAGTAGCGTAGTGGTTAGTACAACGCTCTACAATACCAGTGACCCGGGTTCAATTCCTGCCGCTACCTATAAGGAGTTAGTACGGGCTTCCCGTGGCCGTGCGTGGATCCAGTCAAAGGATACATCAGCTGATAGTTTAATTGATCATTGTAAATTCTGATTAGGCTAGGATTAAACTTGGGGTTGCTGGGCGTCATGGCTCAAATGCCTGAAGGGTCTGTGCATCTCAATAAATAAAATAAAAATAAATTTCAGTGACCACTGATTGTTGGGAGTAGAGGCTTCTCACCGTTAGTTCACTGGATAAATCCATTTCCTAGGCAGCACCATCAAGTTGGCTGGATGGATCTAAAGCAGAATTAATTTTATTGATTTAGGATTCTGCACGGTAACTGGCTGTTGCTGCCCAGTGAGCCTGCACCACCCATTTACACCCATGGGACCAATTAACCTACCAACCCACTTCATAAAGTGGGAGGAAACTAGAGCTCCCTGAGGAAACCTACATAGTCACAGGGAGAATGTACAAACTCCTTACAGACAGCAGTGGAATTGAACCAGAGTCGCTGACGCTGTACAAGCATTACACTAACAACTATGATACTGTGACGCCCCATGTTCTGTGTTTGACTTCACTTCCTTCACCCCCCCCCATTGTTGTGAAGTGGGGAGAGAATGCAGGGAGGGAGCTTGGTGGGGAAATATGGAGAGATTTATTTTGCATTCTGTTCCATAGTGCATCTGCTGATCTGCCTGAATCAGAAATCATTCCGTTTCTTGAGGATATTTAAAAAGTCATCCAAAGTTTTTTTGGATATTGAGGAATTGAAGTATTCTGGGATAGTGGGGCACTTGGGGAGATGATCAGTCACGAGCTTATTGAATGGTGGAGCAGGCTCGAGACCACAGGATCAAACTTCAAAGTTCAAAGTACATTTATTATCGAAGTATATATACATTATACAACCTTGAGATTTGTCTCCTTACAGGCAGCCACAAAACAAAGACACCCAAAAGAACCCATGATAAACAAGAAGACCATCAAACTCTCAATATGCAGAGAAAAAAAATTATGCAACAATAAAAGCAAGTAAATAGTATTCAGATCTGAGGGACAACCTCGTCATACACAAAGGGTGGTAGGTCTATGGAAAGAGTTGCCAGAGGAAGTGGTAGAGGTGGGTACAAGTCCAGCATGTAAAAGATATTTAGACAAGTACATGGATAGGAAAGGTTCAGAGGGATATGGGCCACACACAGGCAAATGGGACCAGCTCAGGTAGGTAATTTGGTTGGCAAAGTTCGAACTACCTTTATTATCGAAGTATGTATACATTATACAACCTTGAGGTCCGTCTCCTTACAGGCAGCCACATAACAAGACACCCAAAGAACCTGTAAAAAGCCAACAGATGCCCAATGTGCAGAGAGAGAGAGAGAGAGAAGAAAAAAAATAAGTC
This sequence comes from Hemitrygon akajei, assembly GCF_048418815.1. NCBI lineage: Eukaryota > Metazoa > Chordata > Chondrichthyes > Myliobatiformes > Dasyatidae > Hemitrygon > Hemitrygon akajei. The sequence goes on along the minus strand of NC_133124.1, from coordinate 209,772,562 downwards.
GTGCAAACAATAAAAGTAAGCAAATAGCATTTAGAATGAAAGTGAGTACTCAGAGACGAAACCCGGAGCACCCGGAGTAGGCCCACAGCCTCAGCCTCAGTTTGGCACATAGCGGAGTAAATGCAGCGGATCCCACAGACCTGAAGCCCGGAGCAGGCCCGCAGCCTCAGCCTCTGTGCACCAAAGAGCAGATGGGCTGAAGGGCCTGTTCTTGTACTGTCAAACTTGAAGACTCTAATCTCCGTCTGTAGCTTTAGCATCAAATTTGACCCTTTTAAATAAGTACGCCTGTAAATAACTACTATAGAAAACTTCAAACAAAGGCTTATGAGTTTGCACTTTAGCAACCCAAACCAAAATTCCAGCTAAAATCTCCAATGTAGCGTCTTTCTTTCCTAAAACCTGTATTGAATTATTATTTTAATAATGCACTCAAAGAGAGTTCTGCCATTTCTGTAAAACATATCAGAATGGTTTGTCCGGTATTTTATTTACTTTGTAAGTTGATGATGTAAGCCTGAAGGTTGCCCTGTGCCAAGATGATTAATGACGAGACCACGCTGAGGTCAATTAGCCCAGGTCAGCCGAGTGTTGAAAGGTAGCGTCTGTTCTTTTATTGAACAGTAAATTCTCACCATAAATTGTCACCTGGACTCAAGTGATTTATTACCGAGCTATTGCTCTGATCAGGTCCTTTCAGGATCCTGGTCAAGAGGAGGGGGAAAAAAATTATGCTTTCACTGCAAATTAAAGCGTAACAGTTTGGGGAGTGCTGAAGCCTTTGGCCTAGTAGTTCTAGCTCAGCCAGTTTGGGGCCTAATTGGAAACGACAAGGCCTTCCTCCTGAATAAAATTATTGTCAACCAAATGGAATGTGAGCATGGTGCAAGGTTAAAAATCAGGGCTCCGTTTTGCAGCTGCAATATACTCGAGGGGTTCGAGACTGGGTTGGGGGTCATGGCATCGTCTGGGGAAAATAAAAACAGTTTTGAGCTTGAAAATTCAATGAATTTAGCAAAATCAATAAATCTTATTAAAATTCCTAATCCTACAGATCACAAAATGTGGAGATTCAATGTCCCAGGCTCTGTGTCTTGGGATTATTATATACCGGATGCTTTTGGCTATTTCTGAAGGACTCCTCTTGGAATATTTCTTGTTTTTCTTTCCATTCTTTGTCCTCTTCTGACGCTTGCTGAGGTTCTGATCTATTGACCACGGCAGGCTTCAGGCATCTGTCCCTCGGTGGGCATCCTCTATGTGCGATACGGCGCTACTTAACTGTGAGAGAAATCACAACTGGTCCCGACTCCGTGGCTGCTTGGTCTGATGTTCTAGCAGGTGTGAGGCATTGGTTCGATGACACTTGGAGTATTGTGAGCAGTTTTGGGCCGTTTATTTGAGAAAGGATGTGCTGGCATTGGAGAGGGTCTGGTGGAGGTTTACTAGAATGATCTTGGGAATAAAAGGGTTTTGAAGGCTCTTGGCAGAGTTTAGAAAAATGGAGAACTCATTGAAACTTATCAAATATTGATGGGCTTAGACAGAGGGGATGTGGAGATTATTTCCTATAGAAGTCTAGGACTAGAGGGTCTCAGAATACAAGGATGTTCAGAACAGAGATGTGGAAGAATTTCTTCAGCCAGAGAGCGTTGAACCTATGGAAGTCATTGTGAATGCCAAGTCATTAAAGCTGAGGTTGATAGGTTCTTGATTAGTAAGGGCATTAAAGGTTACGGGGAGAAGACAGGAGAATGGGGTTGGTTTTGTTGTTCCTTTTCACACCTTGTGGCACATTGGGCAGCACTTTTTGCTGTTCCCTTAGCGTTTCTTTGTTTTTGATAGCTCAACGCTCAACCCAGCATGAACGGAAAGCATGCAAGGAGCCGGCTGGATTTGAACCCAGAACCTGGGAGCATTCGCCTTGAAGACCACTACACCACTGGCTGGCAGAATGAGATTGAGAATGATAATAAATCGGCCATCATGGAATAGTGGAACAGATTTGATGGGCTGAATGGCCTCATTCTGACCCTATGTCTAAATGTCCTATGGTCTTAATACATGCTGGTGGTCAAGTGGTTTAATTATCGGGTCTGTATTCCTGAGGCTTACTCAAACATTCCAAACTGTACAGGTCAGGCAGCATCCATGGAAATGAATAAACAGTTGACATTTAGGGCTGAGACCCTTCCTCAGTCCTGAAGAAGGGTCTCAGCCTGAAACATTGAATGTTTATTCATCTCCATTGATGCTGTTTGACCTGTTGAGGTCCCCCAGCATTTTGTGTGCTTTGCCTTGGATTTCCAGCATCTGCAAATTTTCCCATGTTTGTGAGTCCAAATCCTATCACAGCATCTGTGGGATTTAAATCCACATAGTTAAAATGATTAGCAGAAACTACCGGACTGTTGTAAAAAAAGAAATCTTGTTCACTAGAGGGAAGGAAATCTCAGTCCTTTCCTTGACTGGTCTGTACATGAATCCAGTCCCACTCCACAAGGTAACCTTAAAATGGCAGAAGAAATCCCTTTGGCTTGAGAAAAACTTGGATGGCTAATAAATGCCAGTGGGACCCAGAAATTGAAAAATAACCTTTGGAAGAAGCGTATTAATCTTTTTGGGTTAAAAATGAAAAATGCCAAAGAAACATCTGTAGATCCGTCGCAGTTGTCGTGCAAAGACAACTTCAAAGTTCAAAGTAAATTTATTATGAAAGTGCTGTATACGATCCTAAGATTCATTTTTTTGTGGACATACCAGCTGATACAAATGAACACAATGGAATCAATGAAAAACTACACACCAACAAAGATGGATAAGGATCTATGGACAGTTACAGAGTGGAGAGGAAAGCATTTGTTCTATTGGCTTTCATCAGTTCAAAGTAAATGTATTATCAAGGTACATATATGTCACCATATACAACCCTGAGACTCATTTTCCTGCGGGCATACTCAGCAAATCCATAGAATAGTAACTATAACAGGATCAATGAAAGATCAACCAGAGTGCAGAAGACAACGAACTGTGCAAATGCAAATATAAATAAACGGCAATAAATAAATAACGAGAACATGAGATAACAAGATAAAGTGTCCTTAACCAGCAAACACGAGGAAATCTGCAGATGCTGGAAATTCAAACAACACACGCAAAGTGCTGGTGGAACACGGCAGGCCAGGCAGCATCTATAAGGAGAAGCACTGTCGACGTTTCGGGCCGAGACCCTTCGTCAGGACGAACTAAAAGGAAAGATAGTAAGAGATTTGAAAGTAGTGGGGGTAAAGTGAGATTTTTGGTTGTGGGAACATCTCAACAGGTGGGCAAGTGAGTGTAGTTATCCACTTTTCTTCAAGGGCCTGATGGTTCTGGGATAGTAACTGTTCTTACTCAGGAGATTGAGTTCAAGAGCCATGAGGTAATGTTGCAGCTCTATAAAACCCTTTCGACCACATTTGGAATATTGTGTTCAGTTCTGATCGTCTCATCATAGGAAGGATGTAGAAGCTTTAGAGAGGGTGTGGATGAGATTTACCAGGCTGCTGCCTGGATTAGACAACATGTCCTATGAAGACAGGTTGAGCGAACTGGGAGATTTTCTCTTTGGAGCAAAGGAGGATGAGAGGTGACCTGATAAGGGGTACAAGATAAGAGACATAGATCGAGTGGACATCCAGAGTCTTTCCCCAGGGTGGAAATGGCTAATATGTCAAAGTGAAACAAATCTCTACAAAGTGATCTAAATTTGTTACAAGTATAAAATACGAAACAATTGATTGCATAATTACTAGATGCACCTTTGGAGGCAATTACAGCCTTGAGTCTGTGTGGATAGGTCGCTTTGCACATCTGGACACTGCAATTTTTCCCCATTCTTCTTTACAAAACTGCTCAAGCTCTGTCAGATCGCACAAGGATCGTAAGTGAACAGACCTTTTCAAGCCAAGCCACAAGTTCCCAATTGGATTGAGGTCTGGACTCTGACTTAGCCACACCAAGACATTAACTTTGTTGCTTAAAGCCATTCCTGTGTAGATTCGGCTTTACACTTGGGGTCCTTGTCTTGCTGGAAAACAGATCTTCTCCCAGGTGGCAGTTCTCTTTCAAACTGCATCAGGTTTTCTTCCAGGATTTCCCTGTATTTTGCTGCATTTATTTTACCCTCTACCTTCACAAGCCTTCCAGGGCTTGCTGCAATGAAGCATTCCCACAACATGTTGAAGCCACCACCATACTTCACAGTAGGGACGGTGTGCTTTGATGATGTGCAGTGATTGGCTTAGTCTGATGGCTAAAAGCCTCAATTCTGGTTTTATCAGACAATAGAATCTTCTTCCAGCTGACTTCAGAGTCTCACACAAGCCTTCAGGCAAGCTCTAGTCAAGGCTTCATGTCAGAATTTTTCAACAGTGGCTTTCTTTTTGCCACTGTCCCATAAAGCTGCGATTGGTGAAGCAACCGGGCCACAGACTCTCCATCTCAGCCACTGAAGCTTGTAACTCCTCTAGAGTTGTCGTAGGTCTCTTGCTGGCCTCCCTCACTAGTCCTCAGTTTTTCAGGACTGTCTGCTCTCAACAGATTTACAGCTGTACCATATTCTTTCCGTTGACTTAACTGCACTCCAAGGGATATTCAGTGACTTGGAAAATTTTTTTGTAACCATCTCCTGACTTGTGCTTTTCAATAACCTTTTCCAACGTACCTGACTTGTGCTTTTCAATGTAACCTTTTGAAATGTACTGCTGCCGCATAAGAACAAATTTCACGATATACGTCAATGATATTAAACCTGATTCTGGGCTTCTGCTCTGTTTTCAGACTCTGGAATGGACCTTTTGAATGATATGAGGATTCTTGACCTCACAATCCACCTTGTTACGTTCTTGCACCGTATCGTTTAGCTGCACTGCACTTTCTCTGTATCTTTTACACTTTATTCTGCGTTCTCATTGTTTCACCTTATTTTACCTTACCGCACAGTGTAATGATTTGAACCTGTATGAACAAGACAAGCTTTCCACTGTCCTTCATACAGGTGACAATAATAAACCGAACTGAGAGTGAGGATTAGGAAAACAGGTCCTCCCCGAGAGGGAAGCACAAAGAAGGTAACACTCAAATCACAGAGAATCGTCAGATGCGGGAAATCCAAGCAACACACACAAAATGGTGGAGGAACTCAGCAGGCCAGGCAGCATCTGTGGAAAAGAGTAAACCGTCGACGTTTCGGGCTGTGACTCTTCATCAGGAGGGGACGTCATCTGGGCTGATGCTTAAGTTGCCCAAGCACCGGGTAGCGCCTTGCTCTAGGACCCCGGTCCGGGTGTAGGAGCTCGAAGCCGTTCTCAATCTCACCAAATCGGCGCGGATCTCGGAGCGATCCAACCTCACATCCAGGTTGAGGCGGACGGGCGTCAAAACTCTTCCATATCCACTCCTCTCCAAAACGCTCACTCCATCTCCAGCAACAACGCGGGTTCCAGCTGGAACACGTTGAGCATCGTTCAGCCCCAACGCGGCTCATCCCTGAACTAGCCTCACCTCTGCAGACCTCCTCACTGTCTGCGGTGATAGTCCACCACTGGTTGCTGCAGAACAGAACTACAAGTAATGTTTTTAGTTGAATTGACTTCATTTCTTACATTCTTCACATACATGAGGAGTAAAAATCTTTACCTTACGTCTCCACCTAAACGTGCAATGTGCAATCATAGTCATTTATAATAAATAGAACAGTCAATGTAATACAGAGTACATTCAAATCAGCCTGAGTTCATCAGTCTGATGGCCTAGTGGAAGAAGCTGTCCCGGAGCCTGTTGGTCCTGGCTTTCATGTTACGGTACCATTTCCCGGGTGGTAGCAGCTGGAATAGATTGTGGTTGGAGCGACTTGGGTCCCCAATGATCCTACGGGCCCTTTTTACACACCTGTCCTTGTAAATGTCCTGAATCATGGGAAGTTCATGACTACAGATACGCTGGACAGTCCGCACCACTCTCTGCAGAGTCCTGCGATTAAGGGAGGTATAGTTCCCATACCAGGCAGTGATGTAGCCAGCCAGGATGCTCTCAATTGTGCCCCTGTAGAAAGTTCTTAGGATTTGGGGCCCATACCAAACTTCTTTAACTGTCTGAGGTGAAAGAGGCACTGTTGTACCTTTTTCACCACACAGCTGGTGTGAACAGACCACGTGAGGTCCTCGGTGATGTGGATGCCGAGGAACTTAAAGCTGTTTACCTGCTCAACCCCAGATCCATTGATGTCAATAGGGGTTAGGCCCGTCTCCATTCCTCCTGCAGTCCACAACCAGCTCCTAGTTTTGAATCTCTTGCCTTATGATCTACCAGTAAATTCTCACACATCTTTGGTAACCACCATCTTAAACCAGAAGTTTTTCTCCTACTTCTCACCTTCTTTTTGCTTATAGATATTGTTGCAGGAGGGTAAAGTTGTGAGTCAAGTTGTGAGTCCATTTAATAGCTTCAGTGAGGACATTTGAGGTGGCTGTCAGGACTTCAATGCAAATGTTGCCAGGACTTGACTGGATTATGCAGAGAGAGTTTGAGCAGGCTGGGACTTTATTCACTGGAGTGGAGGAGATTGAGTGGTGGTGGCATCCGTCGGTCTCGAGAGACCATGGATCTGCGCCTGGAGTTTCCAGGGCGCAGGCCTGGGCAGGGTTGTATGGGAGACCGGCAGTTGCCCAAGCTGCAGGCCTTCCCCTCTCCACGCCACCGATGTTGTCCAAGGGAAGGGCACTAGGACCCAAGCAGCTTGGCACCGGTGACGTCGTAGAGCAATGTGTCGTTAAGTGCCTTACTCAAGGACACAGACACGCTGCCTCAGCTGAGGCTCGAACCAGTGACCTTCAGGTTACTAGTTTGATGCCTTGCCCACTAGGCCACGCGCCAACACAAAAGATTGAGTAGTAATCTTATAGAGTGTATCATGGCCTGGTATGAAACACCAATGCCTTTAAATGGAAAATCCTACCAAAGGTAGTGGATTCGCCTCAGTACATTACGGACAAGGCCCTCCCCACCATTGAGCATACCTACATGAAACGCTATCGTAGGAAAGCAGCATCCATCATCAGGAGCCCCTCACCACCCAGGCCATGCTCTCTTCTCACTGCTGCCATCGGTAGAAGATACAAGAGCCTCAGGACTCACACCACCAGGTTCAAGAACAGTTACTACCTGTCAGCCATCAGACTCTTGAATAAAAGGGGATAACAACACTCACTTGCTCCATCATTGAGATGTTCCAACAACCAATGATATCACTTTATGGACTCTTTATCTCATTATCTCATGTTCTCATTATTTATTGCTATCTATTTATTTTTACATTTGCACAGTTTGTTGTCTTCTGCACTCTGGTTGATCTTTCATTGATCCTGTTATAGTTACTATTCTATAGATTTGCTGAATATGCCCAAAGGACAATAATCTCAGGGTTGTATATGGTGACATGTGTATATGTACTTTGATAATAAAATTTACTTTGAATACTGAACCTTGAAATCATGTGTAGCATAGATATGATGAATATCTCTTTCTCTCTCCTCCCCCCTCCGCATTTCACAGACATTGTTCCTTCCACGATTCCCTTGTTCATTCATCCCTCCCGACTAAACTCCTTCCCGGCCCTTATCCTTACAAACAGCCTAAGTGCTACAACTGCCCATTCACCTCCTCCCCCACCTCGATTCAGGGCCCCATACAGTCCTTCCAGGCGAGGCAGCACTTTATCTGCAAATCTGCTGGGGTCATCTACTGTGTCCCGAGCTCCTGTTGTGGCCTCCTCTACACTGGTGAGACCCATCGTAAGTTGGGGGGCTGCTTCATTGAGCACCTCTGCTCCATCCGCCCAAAGTGGAACATCCCAGTGGCCAAACGCTATAATTCCAATTCCCGTTCCTGTTCCGACCTGTCAGTCTATGCCAAGATGAGGCTGCCCTCAGAGTGAAGGATCAATGTCGAATATTCCAGCCAGGTAGCCTCCAACCCAATGGCATAAATATCTTCCTTCCGGGAAAAAAATCCTCCCCCTCTCCTATTCCCCAATCTGGTCTCTTATCTCTTCTCACCTGGAAGTGCTCCTCCTCCTTCCCTTTCTCCTGTGGTCCACTCGCCTCTCCTATCAGATTCCACCTTCTCCAGCCTCTCCGACTCACCCAGCTTCACCTATCACCTTCTAGCTCTCTTCCTCCCCTCCCCTCACCTCTTTATTCTGGTGTCTTCCCCCTTCCTTTCCAGTTCTGATTCAGGGTCTCAGCCTGAAACATCGGCTGTCTATTCCTCTCCATAGATGCTGCCTGACCTGCTGAGTTCCACCAGCGGTCTGCGTGTCTTGCTTTGGATTTCCAGCATCCGCAGACTTTGTTGTGTTTCGGATGAATTCATGCAGCCCTTTCCCTGGGATGGAGAACCAGCAACTAGACAGCATAGGCTTAAGGTGAGAGAGGAGAGATTTAATCAGAACCTAATGGACATCTTCTTCACTCAAAGAATAGTTAGACAATAGACAATAGACAGTAGGTGCAGGAGTAGGCCACTCAGCCCTTCTAGCCAGCACTGCCATTCACTGTGATCATGGCTGATCATACACAATCAGTACCCCGTTCCTGCCCTCTCCCCATATCCCTTGACCCCGCTATCTATAAGAGCTCTATCTAACTCTCTCTTGAATGCATCCAGAGACTTGGCCTCCACTGCCTTCTGGGGCAGAGCATTCCACATATCCACCACTCTCTGGGTGAAAAAGTTTTTCCGCATCTCTGTTCTAAATGGCCTACCCCTTATTCTTAAACTGTGGCCTCTAGTTCTGGACTCACCCATCAGCGGGAACATGCTTCCTGCCTCCAGTGTGTCCAATCCCTTAATAATCTTATATGTTTCAATCAGATCCCCTCTCATCCTTCTAAATTCCAGTGTATACAAGCCCAGTCGCTCCAATCTTTCAACATATGACAGTCCCGCCATTCCGGGAATTAACCTTGTGAACCTACGCTGCACTCCCTCAATAGCAAGAATGTCTATTTGGTATATTTATTTACTTATTTATTGAGATACAGCACAGAACAGGCCCTTCGTGCCCTTCAAGCTGTGCTGCCCAAAATCCCTCAATTTAACCCTAGCCTTATCATGGGACAATTTGCGACGAGCAATTAACCTACCTCCCAGTACGTTTTTGGACCGTGGGAGGAAACTGGAGCACCCGGAGGAAACCCACGCGGTCACAGTGAGAACATTCAAACAAGCAGCGACAGGAATTGAACCCCGGTCGCCTGGACTGTAAAACGTTGTGCTGACCACTGCACTACCATGCCGCCAGAGGAAGCTGTTAAGGCAGGTGTATTTACAACATTTATAAGGCACTTGGACAGTCACATGGGTAAGACATACTTAGAGCAAATTTTTTTAATGCCATAGATCCTTATTATTAACCAAGGGATCCATGGATCCACTGGTTGGGAACCCCTGCTTTACAGGGATATGGGCGAAATACAGGTTAATGTGACTTGCTTAGATGGGTGTTGTTCAGCATGGAGCTGTTGGGCCCAATGGCCTTCTCCGTGACTGTATGACTCTAGACAGGAGCTCGGTCTTTGCAGTGGGAAGCTCAGCGCACGTCAGGATCATCCAGATCCATGGCCAAAGGCACCAAGAAGGAAATCCTGTAGGGCTCCAGAGATTAACTACATTGGTTTAATGCAAGATTTGTGTAAAAGATTTGGTGTGCGCACAAAGTATGCAGCAGAGGCACGTCGTCAGAATAATGCATATGTCAGCATCAGAATCAGCATTATTATCATGAGCATACTGAATGCTGTTAAATTTGTTGTTTTGTGGCAACAGTACAGTGCAAGACATGAAAAAAAATGCCTCTAGGCTGAAATAATATAAATATATACCAGAAGTGCTGCAGATGCTGGAAATCTTGAACATAAAACACATACAGAATGCTGGAGGAACTCAGCAGGTCAGGCAGCATCTATGAAGGGAGAATAAACCTCTTGATGAAGGGTCTCAGCCCAAAACATTGATTGTCTCTCTCTACCATTGATGACAGGTATGGTAGACCTGGTATGGGAACTGTACTTCCCTCAATCGCAGGACTTTGCCAAGAGTGGGGTGGACAGTCCAGCACAGCTGTGGATGTGAACTTCCCACTATTCAGGATATTTACAAAGACAGACAACAGACAGTAGGTGCAGGAGTAGGCCATTCGGCCCTTCTAGCCAGCACTGCCATTCACTGTGATCATGGCTGATCATACACAATCAGTACCCCGTTCCTGCCTTCTCCCCATATCCCTTGACCCCGCTATCTATAAGAGCTCTATCTAACTCTCTCTTGAATGCATCCAGAGACTTGTCCTCCACTGCCTTCTAGGGCAGAGCATTCCACGTATCCACCACTCTCTGGGTGAAAAAGTTTTTCCGCATCTCTGTTCTAAATGGCCTACCCCTTATTCTTAAACTGTGGCCTCTAGTTCTGGACTCACCCATCAGCGGGAACATGCTTCCTGCCTCCAGCGTGTCCAATCCCTTAATAATCTTATATGTTTCAATCAGATTACAACAGGTGCGTAAAAAGGGCCTGAAGGATCATCGGGGACCCCAGTCACCCCAACCACAAACTGTTCCAGCTGCTACCATCTGGGAAACGGTACCGCAGCATTAAGGCCAGGACTACCAGGCTCCGGGACAGCTTCTTCCACCAGGCCATCAGATTGATTAATTCATGCTGATGCAATTGTATTTCTATGCTCTATTGACTGTCCTGTTGTACATACTATTAATTACAAATCACCATAAATTGCACGTTGCACATTCAGATGGAGACATAGTGTAAAGATTTTGACTCCTCGTGTATGTGAAGGATGTAAGAAATAAAGTCAATTCAATTCCAAACCTGCTGAGTTCCTCCAGCACTTTGTGTGTGCGTTTCTGCAAAATGACAATGGAGGAGTAGTACTCATGAACCGTTTAGAAATCTGATGTTGGCGGGGAAGAAGCTGTCCTCAAACAATGACTGTGGGTCTTCAGGCTCCTCCATTTCCTCCTTGATGGTAGTCATGAGAAGAGGGTGCGTCCCAGATACTGAGGATCCTTGAAGATGGATGCCACTGCTGTGTATTTAATATCTCAATAATATTTGAGTGATCTTGTATATATATATTATTTGATTAAACATTCTTGTTCATTTGAATAATTTGTTACGGGTTATACGTATAAATACGTGAATTGCATATGACATCATTTGATATGTGTGGTGAACTACATATACCTGTCTGGACACGCCCCTCTGCTGACTGCTCCTGTGGCTCCTCCCACAGACCCCTGTATGAAGGCGATTGGAGGCACTGCTCCTCCCTCAGTCTCCAGGATGTTGTGTGATGGTCTCTTGCTGCTGACAGTGCTTTCTTCCAGCTAATAAAAGCCTATCTCTCGCCTCACGTCTCCGAGAGTTATTGATGGTGCATCAATATGTGTGCCTCGCTTAAAAGTTAACATGAAGTTTGACCCACTCCCGGTCTCCTGTGCCATCCTTTAAATTAGTTTAATGTTTTGAAGTGACAAAATGTAAGGGCCGTCTTTTTGAGGAGCTGCCTTTTGAAGATGTCCTTCATGGTGGGGAGGCTTGTGTCTGTGATGGAGCTGGCTGGGTCTCCAACCCTCCATAGAATCTTGCGAAGCTGTGCATCGGAGTCTGTGTTTCCCTGGATTTAGGTCCCATCTGACCAACGGAAGGCCCAGAGACAAAATGTGTGACCCCCCTTATTTTCAATTATTTTGCTTCTCTCATTGCCACTGTAGCGGTAATGTCTGATCCCCAATTACATGATGCACAGCTACACGGCAGAATCCTGTCTGATGGGCCAGAGTTCAGAAGCCCCTCCTCGGGTTCAGTGAGCTGTGTACAGGTAAGCGAGCTATTTTGTGGCAAAGAGGCAGTTTGCAGAGACGAGCCGGCCAGGCTTCTCCCAGTCTCACACCACTGCTTAAATGTGAGAGATTGAGCAATGAGAGAGGGGGTTACACTCTCTCTCGGCCCACAGGCCACCGAGCTGAACGTGTAATTACACGCTTACCAGAGGCTTTGTGAGCCTGCTAATTATCCCTGCCCACTAGAGGATCACTTCTGAGGCTCTCTACATTCGGAATGTGGGAACTGCAATATCGTCTAATGCCCTCCACTGAGACGTAACCTCGTGTGGTGGGAAGCCAGAAGAAATGCTACATTGCTAACGGAGTGCACAGCAAGATTTGAGATCAATGTTAGCTCTGTCTGAAGGGAGACAGCTTTGCAGCTCTACAAAAATGTCTGCAATACCGGCAGCTCAAGAAAGCATACCCAGTTATAGGGGCACCATGGTAGCGTGGCAGTTAACGCGTCGAAGTTCGGAGTTTAATCCTGGCACCAACTGTAAGGAGTTTGTATGTTCTCCTCGTGACCATGTCGGGTTTCATCTGGGGACTCCAGTTTTCCTCCACAGTCCAAAGATATACCGGTTAGTGGGTTGATCGTTGCAAGTTGTCCTGTGATTTGGCTAAGGTTAAATAGATGGGTTGCTGGGCAGCGTGGTTTGTAGGCCAAAAGGGCCTGTTCCGCTCTGTATCTCTAAATAAACATCTCTAAGTAAATGAACTTTGCGATCGCAAGACCCTGTTGGACATTGGTAATGCGAGATGCCGCAGGCCTGTTTCCCTTGTTTGGTGGTGAGACAGGCGGCGTGGGTGCTGTGTAGTCTCAGTTGTCGCAAGAACTAGGCCCCAAGCTGTGAGCTTGCCTGCTGCTGCAGTCCAGGCGAGGAGGCGTCAGAGCTGGTGTAGCATGGTATCTATGCTCGGATGGTGGGGCTGGCCTCTCAGTTCAGTGCTGCCCTCTCGTGTTCAATCGGAAGAATAACAGGCTAGATTGCTGGGAACAAAACCATCAATTTGCGGGACATGTCGCTCAGGGTCTTGGGACTATATATGTGTGTTTTTGTGTGACTACGTTTTTTTTTGCTCGCTATTTTGAATGTGTTGTGTATGTTTTATATTTTGGTCCCAGAGGAACACTGTCTTGTTCAGCTGTATCCATGTATGGTTGAATGATAATTAAACTTGATTTGATTTGATTTGGGCCAGGCAGTACAGAGCAAGGAAGAGACAACGTGACAGGCCACATCTCAACACATCATGAAAACCAACCCCTCCTCCATGGACTCTGCCAACACATCTTACTGCCTTATTTAATCAGCCAACATAATCAAAGGCCTCTCCCACTCCTGACATTCTCTATCTCCTCCTTCCCATCAGGCAGAAGATACAAATGTCTGGTGCACATGCCACCAGGCCCAAGGACAGCTTCTATCCAGCTGTTATAATTTAGTGACCCTCTTATATGACAAGAAGGACTCAACCATGCAGTCAGCTTTGTTGTGGCCTTAAATTGTATTAACTGCCTGCACTGCACTTTCTCTGTAACTGCAACTCTTCATTCTGCGTTTGGCTATTGTTTCCCCTTCACTTCTTGCTGCTTGTTCCTGCCTGACTTGGGGAGTGTGTCTTTAAGAGCTCTTGGCCTTCAGTGTGGGGCAACAACAGGGGATTCTGGGAACTAATTCAATGCCACTTCTGATTGGAACAGCAGATGAGGAGATTTGTATTGCAAAATTAGCAAGAGGGGGAGTTGGGGTTAAAATTGGCCTTATTGAAAGGAGGAGCAGACTTGTTGTACCAAGTTTAAATTTAAAAGCAAATTTATCATCAAAGTACATCTATGTCACCAAATACTGCCCTGAGATTTGTCCTCTTGCAGGCATTTATTGTAGATCAAAGAGACAGAACAGAATCAATGAAAAACTACACACAAAAACTGATGTGCATCCATTGTGCAAAAAAAGACAAACTGCGCAAATACAAAAAAAAAATTATATTAATAATAATAAGAGAAACCAGAAACAGTCCAACACACGACAGGATCCTGCAGCAGTTTAACTCAACCTGATTTCTTACATAGGCACAATCAAGAGGTAAACATTGTTCACCAAAACCTTGCTTTAAAATACAAACTCTCAAAAGACACCATACCTTACTATACAAGCCTGATCCAATTTTAGAGCCAGCGTCCCACAAATTATATTACAACCGATCCATTATTACAGATAGGACAATCCATAGTAACCAGCCGGATATAATATTACAAGATAAGCAAGCAGGAACAACTTATTTAATAGATATAACCATTCCAAACTCACATAACATACAGAAATCAATACGTGAAAAACACCTGAAACATGCCGAATTAAAAGAGGAAATTGAAAGACTTTGGAACATGAACAGGGCATGCATTGGAAAAGTATCTCGTGCTTTCCCAGTGTACAAGACGAATAAACTCTTCTTGGGCTTCCATCTGGGTACAGTATCGATTATAACTGACCTTCCGATGACAAACTCTTCCACCTTCTTTGATTCTTTATTGACTCCTCATTCCTTTCCATAGATGCTGCCTGACCTGCCGAGCTCCTCCAGCATTTTATGTGTGTTACTCTGCATTTCCAGCCACTGCAAAATCTCTTGGGTTTATAAATTTAATCTGCTTTACTTCCTAAAAATATCACGATTAATTTCTCTCTGTTGTTTTGTCTGCTTTACCTGGGACGTTGCTGTGAATTTTGAAATTGACCCTCGAATTCAGGTTGAAGTTCGGGAATGGTCAAACTATCACCTGCTGGTTAACAGATATAATATGGAGCAGGACATTGGGGGTGAACCATCAAAATTAGGCACTGTCACCTGGGGCCACAGAGAGAGCTGCACTTCTGAGGATTAGTGAGGAATACACTCGAACCGGAATTGTTGCAACTTTTTCAGTAATGGGTGGGAAGGAGGGAAGAAAGGGGCTTGTTTTGCTGTTGTTGTTTTGTTGGTTGTTGATAGATAGATAGATAGATAGATAGATAGATAGATAGATAGATAGATAGATAGATAGATAGATAGATAGATACTTTATTCATCCCCATGGGGAAATTCAACTTTTTTCCAATGTCCCATACACTTGTTGTAGCAAAACTAATTACATACAATACTTAACTCAGTAAAAAATATGATATGCATCTAAATCACTATCTCAAAAAGCATTAATAATAGCTTTTAAAAAGTTCTTAAGTCCTGGCGGTAGAATTGTAAAGCCTAATGGCATTGGGGAGTATTGACCTCTTCATCCTGTCTGAGGAGCATTGCATCGATAGTAACCTGTCGCTGAAACTGCTTCTCTGTCTCTGGATGGTGCTATGTAGAGGATGTTCAGAGTTTTCCATAATTGACCGTAGCCTACTCAGCGCCCTTCGCTCAGCTACCGATGTTAAACTCTCCAGTACTTTGCCCACGACAGAGCCCGCCTTCCTTACCAGCTTATTAAGACGTGAGGCGTCCCTCTTCTTAATGCTTCCTCCCCAACACGCCACCACAAAGAAGAGGGCGCTCTCCACAACTGACCTATAGAACATCTTCAGCATCTCACTACAGACATTGAATGACGCCAACCTTCTTAGGAAGTACAGTCGACTCTGTGCCTTCCTGCACAAGGCATCTGTGTTGGCAGTCCAGTCTAGCTTCTCGTCTAACTGTACTCCCAGATACTTGTAGGTCTTAACCTGCTCCACACATTCTCCATTAATGATCACTGGCTCCATATGAGGCCTAGATCGCGTTGTGTGTTGCCTGGCCAAGCATTGTGGATGCACTACATTTACGCCAGAACGTGTGGCGACATTTGCAGGCTTCTCCCCAGCACACCTGTGGTGAACTACATATACCTGTCTGGACACACCCCCCTGCTGACTGCTCCTGTGGCTCCTCCCACAGACCCCTGTATAAAGGTGATTGGAGGCACTGCTCCTCCCTCAGTCTCCAGGATGTTGTGTGATGGTCTCTTGCTGCTGACAGTGCTTTCTTCCAGCTAATAAAAGCCCATCTCGCCTCACGTCTCCGAGAGTTATTGATGGTGCATCAACACTCTTGGCTGCTAATGCAAGTGGCACATTTCTGCGAGTTTCAACGAGTACGTGATAAATGAATCTGAATCTGATTGTTGACTTTGCGAAGGGAAAGGAGGACGAATATGCGCCGGGGAAATCGGTGGTGGAGAGAACCAGCTGCATTAAATTCCAAGGTGATAACACATTGGATGACCTGTCCTAGGCCTGGCACAGTGATTTGCCTTGTCACCAAAAACTCTCAACCTAACCTGTAATACCCTAACTGGTTGCTTCATGGTCTGGTATGGCAATTAAATGTACAGGAGCGTAAGAAGCTGAAGAGAGAAGTGGATTCAGCCCAATACATCATGAGCATTTGCCTCTCTACCATCAGGAGGCATTGCCTCAAGAACTAATTAGCACAATGCTAATTACTACCTCGGTATAGCCACACTATAATCATTTTGCACCCCCACCTTTTTATTCTGGCAGTTTCCCCCTTCCTTCTTAGTCCTGAAGAATGCTCTCAGCCTGAAACGTCGACTATTTGTTCATTTCCTTAGATGCTACCTGATTGGCTGAGTTTCTCCAGCATTTTGTGTGTTGCTATGGAAACTGCTCTTTTTTTGCTCTCATTATGTTCTTCCTTATAAAAATTGCATATAATTTATGTTCAATTTATGTTTTCATCTCTTGTGAATACTGCTTATATGATACAATGCACCTCCGATACTGCAAGAAATATTTTTTTCTTGTACATACGACAATAAACTGAAATCTGACTTTGACTTTGGCCCTTGGCATAACTGTACATTCCACAGTACATTTCTATAATGGTACTCTGTGATGAACAGTTACACAGTGGGCCAAAAACTACTAAAGAAATTTTCAAGTGGTCAGCTGACAATTTCAAGCTGAACCAGCAAGGAATTTGAGAGTTTATTCATAAGATGCAGATATTACAGGCAATGCCAGCATTTATTGTACATCCTTTATAGCCTTGAACTTGAAAGTTGACTACATTCAATGGTCTGGAGTTAAGGCTGGCAAATTATAAACACAAGCGATTCTCCAAACACTGGAACTCTAGAGCAACACACACAAAATATTGGAGGAACTCAGCATGTCAGGCTGCATCTGTGGAGAGGAATAAACAGTTGACGTCTTGGTCCAAAATGTTGACTATTTATTTTTCTCCATAGATGCCACCTGCTGAGTTTGTCCACCATTTTACGTGTATGGCTGGCAGATTTCCTCCTTTGAAACACATTACTGAACAAGATGCACACACAAAATACCGGTGGAATGCAGCAGGCCAGGCAGCATCTATAAGGAGAAGCACTGTTGACATTTCGGGCCGAGACCCTTCGTCAGGACTGTCTACACTGAACAAGATGTTTCTCTAAGTAACAGTCTGATAGTGTGGTAGGTTTTCACAAAAAAGAAAGATGTGAGATGTTTTATGTTTAAGAGAAACCATAACATCTCATTTATTGTACTTTAACACTGAACATAAAGCATGGTAAAAGTACTTTACACAATTATGTCATCACGTCAGACCAACCTCTTAAAGTGAATCCCAATTCAATGTTGGTTGATGTGAATTATGTACATTTCTACCAGTTATATTACCTACAGTGTAATGGTTTATTGGTTTAATAATGTCACACCTACCAAGATACAGTGATAAATTTTATTTGTTGTCTATCCATGAAGACTATTTCATTCAGAGTGGCCAAAAGAAAAGAACATAGTGTTACCATTACAGAGAAAATGCAGTGCTGATGAACTAATGCAGTGCAGGGGTGCAAACAGTTACTGTCACTGCAATGAACTTTTGCTAGAATATTCCACATCTATATACTTGCTGAATTTAAATTCATCAGCTGTCCTACCTAAGGATTCATCCTTGTTCCCCTGACTAGCAGTCCTGAGTTCTGGTTGCTACCCTAGTGATTTACGTTCAGTGGCCACTAATGCCCCTAATAAAGTGGCCACTGAGTGTATGTTTGGGATCTTCTGCTGCTGTAGCCCATCCGCTTCAAGGATCGGACTGTTGTGCATTCAGAGTGCTCTCCTGCACACCACAGTTGTAACATGTGGTTATTAGGGTTACTGCTGCCTTCTTGTCAGCTTGAACCAGTCTGGCCGTTCTGCTCTCACCTCTCTCATTAACAAGGCATTTGCACCCACAGAAATGCCACTCCCTGGATGGTTTTCACACCACTCTCTGTAACCTCTAGGGACTGTTGTGTGTGAAAATCCCAGGAGATCAGCAGTTTCTGAGATACTCAAACCATCCCGTCTGGCACCAACTATCATTCCACGGTCAAAGTCACTTAGATCACATTTCTTCCCCATTCTGATGTTTGGTCTGAACAACAACCGAGCCTCTTGTCCACGTCTGCATGCTTTTATGCATTGAGCTGCTGCCACTTGATTGGTTGATTAGATATTTACATTAACGAGCAGGTGTACAGGTGTACCTAAAAAAATGGCCACTGAGAGTAACATCAATGCTAAACCAGGTACATGTATGCAGATAAATGTGGCTCTATCATCCTCAAATCACTAAGCAGACCCACACAGTACCCTACCTTTGTGAGCTTCTAGGATACTGCAGGTGTGTGATGTTAACATTTGATCAATGTTCTCTCAAAAAGTCCAAATCTGATCCAAGTCTGAGTACTGATAATGGCTTCCAAATGGGTCTCAGTCCAATTTTTGTTGTAAATATAACAACTGTAAACATAGAAATGTATATATTATGTGCCAACCTGACCCCACAATTCTGCTTCGCCATTCAATAAAGTCAAGGAAGATTGTAACCTCCATGCTCCCACAGTAAACTTTCACCCCTTGCCCATCAAGAATCAGTCCACCTTTGAAAATGTTCAAAGATTCTGCCTCTACTGAAGGAAAAGAACTCTTGGGCCCCTTATCCCAGAAAAGATATGCTGGCATTGGAGAGAATCCAGAAGAAGTTCAAGAGGATGTTCCAGGGAATGAAAGGGTTAATGTATGAGGAGCATTTGGTGGCCCTGGGCCTGTGCTCACTGGAACTTAGAAGAATGAGGGGGGATCTCATTGAAACCTTTCGAATATTGAAAGCTCTAGATAGAGTGGACATGGAGAGGATGTTTCCTATAGTCTGAATGTCTAGCACCAGGGAGCACAGCCTCAGAATAAAAGGACATCCTTTTAAAACAAAGATGAGGAGGGATTTCTTTAGCCAGAGGGTGGTGAATTTGTGGAATTCATTTCCACAGATGCCACATTCGATGGACCAAATGGCATAATTCTACTCCTGTTCTATGGTCTTATGGATCCTCAACCCTCTTAGAGACCAAAAATTCATCCCATCTCTGCAAAAGGACATGGCCCTTTATTTTTGAACACTGAACCATAGATTTTGATTCTTCCATAAATGGAGACAATATATCTAGGATCTTATATGTTTCAGTTAAGTCCCCTTTCACCTTACTAATTACAGCAGCCTGTGCAATATTTCCTCGTAAGAGAGCCCACTAATTCCAAGTACCCGCCTAGTAACCCATCTCTGAACAGATTCCAGGCTATTTACATTTTTCCTTAAATATGGAAACCAAGATGTACTCCACATGTGGTCCAATAAGTGCCCCCAAATAACTGAAGCATCTTCCCCTGCATTTGTATTCAATCTGGCATATCCCCCTCTGACCTTCAGCATAGAAAGCGTCCGCTCTGATGCATCACGAGCTGGTACGGCAACTGTTCTGCCTGAGACTGCGAGAAACCGCAGGGAGTTGTAGCCGCAGCTTGGCATATCGCAGAAGCCAGCCTCCCCTCCATGGGCTCCGTCTACACTTCTCACTTAAGCAGCCAGCATAATCAAAGACCCCTCCCACTGCAGTCATTCCCCCTTTTCCTCCCTCCGAGCAGGCAGAGGATTCAAAAGCCTGAAGACTCATATCACCAGACTTCTACCTTGCTTTTATAAGACTGTTGAATGAAAGTCTTGTACAATATGAACTCTTGATTCACAATCGACCTTGTTACGGACTTGAGCACAATACCCTCTGGAAACCAGAAGAATGAGGGGTGACCTCATTGAAAACTCTCAAATATTGAAAGACCTCGACAGAGTGGGTATGGAGAAGATGTTTACGATGGTGAGGGAGTCCTAGACCAGAGGGACGGAGCCTCGGAATGGAGGGCAGTCCTTTTAGAACAGAGATGAGGAGGAATTTCTTTAGCCAGGGAGCGATGAATCTGTGGAATTCTTTGCCACAGCCAGCCAAAGCATTGGGTTTATTTAAGGCAGAGGTTTATAGATTCTTGGTTAGTCAGGACATGAAGGGATACGGGGACAATGCGGGCGATAGGGGTGACAGGGAAACTGGATCAGCCATGAGGAAACAGTGGACCAGACTTGATGGGCCAAATGGCCTAATTCTGCTCCTATATCTTATGGTCTTATTGTCTTCCTGCTTCCTCTGTAGCTGCAACACTATATTTTGCATTCTATTATTTCTTTCCCTTGTACTACCTCAATGCACTGATGTGATCAAACAATCTGTATGGATGGCACACTAAACTGAGATTTTAACTGCACCATACTGTATGTGACAATAATAAATCCATTTACTAATTCCCCATGGCAATAAGAAAAATTGACACTTTAGTCTTTGGACATACAGGTCCTCACAGTTTTGTGCCACATTTATATATAGCTAGGGTGTCTAAGACTTTTACACAATCCCGTATTTGTCAACTTGGAGCGGAAAGCAAGTTTGAAAATCTGGCGAGAGCAAAGGATGTTGAGAATGGCAAGGTTGGAATGCCGTGGGCGCAGTGTGGAGCAGGTGGGAGAGAAGGAATAGTCAAGGGCGGGTGGTAGAGACGCATCCAGCTCTGGGACACCAAGGTCATTTAATTCAAATTGGTTTATTGATCATTACAGCGCGTCTCTCTGTTCCTGGCCCTTCCCTTTTCCCAGCCGTGATTCCCCTCTCCCTGCACCCTTCCCACTCTCAGTTCACAATAGAGACCCATATCAGAATCAGGTTTATCATCACTCACTAATCTCATGGAATTTGCTTTTTTTCTGGTAGCGGTATAGTGCAATACATAAAATTACTACAGTATTATGTAAAAGGCATAGGCATTCTAGCTAAATATATATCAAAGTTCTGAGTACATATATGACACCACATACAGCCCTGAGATTCTTTTTCCCACAGGCATACTCTGCAAATCGATAGAATAGTAACTATTCCTGTTACTATTGATGGTGAGGACGTGGATGTGGTGAGGACCTGGGGGTGCACCTGGATGACAGACTTGAGTGGAGCACCAATACCAAGGTCCTTTGGAGCATGCAGGCCTCTCCTTCACGTGTTCTACCAGTCTTCTATGCGATGGTGTGCCGGGGCAATGACATCAACTCGGGCGATGCCAATAGGTTCAAAAAACTGATTAGAAAGGCTGGCTCTGTTATGGGTGTCAAACTGGACACACTGGAGGCCGCGGTAGAACAAAAGACCCTATGGAAAATCTTGGCAATTCTGGACAATGTTTCCCACCCTCTTTATGCCACCTTGGCTGAATGGAGGAACGCTTTTAGTAATAGACTAAGACAACTCCGCTGCTCCAAGGAGTGCTATATGAGGTCATTCTTACCCTCGGCCATTAGACTCTGTAATGAGTAACCTATAGCTGGGGAAGTGATGATCCCCTCCTATAGACTATTTGTGGTTACTTATTTTTTATTCTTTCTACTCCTCTTCTAATATTTCTATCTGTGCACTTGTAATGCTACTGTGACACTGTAATTTCCTTTGGGATCAATAAAGTATCTATCTATCTATCTATAAACAGGATCAATGAAACAGCAAGAAGAGCATTCAAGACAACAAGCTGTGCAAATGCAAATAGCCAATGAGAGCATAGAAACATAGAAAACCTATGGTACAATACAGGCCCTTCGGCCCACAAAGCTGTGCCAAACATGTCCTTACCTTAGAAACTACCTAGTGTTACCCATAGCCCTCTATTTTTCTAAGCTCCATACACCTGTCCAGCAGTCTCTTAAAAAACCCTATCGTATCCGCCTCCACCACCGGTGCCGGCAGCCCATTCCACGCACTCACCACTCTCTTAAAACTTACCCCTGACATCTCCTCTGTACCTACTTCCAAGCACCTTAAACCTGTGTCCTCTCATAATAGCCAGTTCAGCCCTGGGAAAAAGCTTCTGACTATCCACATGATCAATGCCTCTCATCATCTTGTACACCTCTATCAGGTCACCTCTCATCCTCCGTCGCTCCAAGGAGAAAAGGCCGAGTTCACTCAACCTATTCTCATAAGGCATGCTCCCCAATCCAGGCAACATCCTTGTAAATCTCCTCTGCACCCTTTCTATGGCTTCCACATCCTTCCTGTAGTGAGGCGACCAGAACCGAGCACAGTATTCCAAGTGGGGTCTGACCAGGGTCCTATATAGCTGCAACATTACCTCTCGGCTCCTAAACTCAATCACACAGTTGATGAAGGCTAGTGTACTGTATGCCTTCTTAACCACAGAGTCAACCTGCGCAGCAGCTTTAAGTGTCTTATGGACTCAGACCCCAAGATCCCTCTGATCCTTCACACTGCCAAGAGTCTTACCATTAATACCATATTCTGCCATCATATTTGACCTACCAAGATGAGCCACCTCACACTTATCTGGGTTGAACTCCATCTGCCACTTCTCAGCCCAGTTTTGCATCCTATCAATGTCCTGCTATAACCTCTGACAGCCCTCCACACTATCCACAACACCCCCAACCTTTGTGTCATCAGCAAATTTACTAACCCTGAAATAACAAGATAAAGAGTCCTTAAAGTGAGATCATTGGTTGTGGAAATATCTCAACAGATGAGTGTTGTTATCCCCTTTTGTTCAAGAGCCTGATGGTTGAGGGTAGTAACTGTTCTTGAACCTGGTGGTGTGAGTCCTAATGCTCCTGTACATTCTACCTGATGGCAGCAGTGAGAAGAGCTCACAGTCTGGGTGGTGAGGATCTTTGATGATGAATGGTTCTTTCCTACGCCAGTGTTTCATGTAGATGTGCTCAATGGTTGAAAAAGCTATGAATAAATAAATAAACAAACAAACACGTATATACACACGGGCATATACCGTATGTGACTAAGACTTTTGCACAGTACTGTAATCTCAAACCTTTTGGAGTTCATGTCACCAAACACCTTTTCCTTCTTAATACTGCCCTGATTCAGATGATCAAGTTCAAGATCAAATTAAACCAAACTGTTGTGTATTTAATATTTCACTAATATTTGAGTAATATTGTAAATTTATTATTTGATTAAGCATTCTTGTTCATTTAAATAATTCACGATGGGTTGTATGCAAGAATATGCGGATTGCTTATGTCACTATGGCACCACGTGATACTTGTGCACCTAAGATTCACAGCTCTCAGCTTTCTTATTTTCCTTTGAATTGGTTTAATGTTTTGGAATTACAAAATCCCAGAAGCATCATTCTTCTGGGGTCAAGGTTTGAAACACGTGTATATACAGTATACAGGCTAACCCTTATAGGCATCAATGGATCTGGGGTTGAGAGGGTGAACAGCTTTAAGTTCCTCGGCATAAATATCACCAAGGATCTCACGTGGTCTGTACATGCTAGCTGTGTGGTGAAAAAGGCACAACAGCTCCTCTTTCACTTCAGACAGTTGAAGAAGTTTCGGATGGCTCCCCAAATTCTAAGAACTTTCTATAGGGGCACGATTGAGAGCATCCTGACTGGCTGAATCACTGCCAGGTATGGGAACTGTACTTCCCTCAATCGCAGGACTCTGCAGAGAGTGGTGTGGACAGCCCAGTGCATCTGTAGATGGGAACTTCCCACTATTCAGGACATTTACAAAGACAGGTGTGTAAAAAGGGCCTGAAGGATCATTGGAGACCCGAGTCACCCCAACCAGCTGCTACCATCCAGGAAATGGTACGGCAGCATAAAAGCCAGGACCAACAGGCTCCAGGACAGCTTCTTCCACCAGGCCATCAGACTGATTAATTCATGCTGACGCAACTGTATTTCTATGTTATATTGCCTGTCCTGCTGTACATAATATTTATTATAAACCACTACAATTGTGCATTGCACATTTGAACGGAGACGTATTGTAAAGGTTTTTGCTCCTCATGTGTTTGAACGGTGTGAGTAATAAAGTCAATTCAATTCAATATATAGTCACACACAACACATGAACTGCAGTTACAATCCAGCACGCAAAGTCACAGAATAACATCAGCACGGGTCCCTGGGTGGCATGGCCTGGAGGCTGACAGGTGCCGTGACGTGCAAGGTGCATGCTTATGTAAGACAGTATGATGTTACGGTCACTATTATAATAAAATATGCAGTTGTTTAAATATGTGAAACAGCAGCAATAAAAGATGAGAAGTGGCCAGTGCAGAATGAGAGTGTGTATGTGAGTTAGGGAGAGTGGAGTGTTGGGGTGGTGTATCAGGGAGGTAGAGGAGCATTCAGACAGGTGTACGTGTGTGCTGGGTAGCAACAAGATGTTTGTAGGTCTAACATCCTGGAGGAAGGGGCTGTTTCCCAGAGTGGAGCCACATTACTGTGCAAAAGTCTTAAGTGTATATATATATATATATATACTGTAACTAGGGTGCCTGAGACTTTTGCACAGTACTGTAGTAATTTTACCCAGTAGTAAATTTCTCCCAGGTCAGCACCTGGGAGAAAGATGCTTTGGACGGAAGAAGTTGGTACTGCGTTGTCAAGAAGTCAATTCCAGCTATCGAGGAGAAAAGGCAGAAGAAATATGAAGCAGGTCATGAACGCAGACATTCGGTGCTAGACCAGTCAAGTTACAAATGCCACCGATGTGGGAGACAATGCCGATCCAACGCTGGTCTTGTGGCCCATAAACATGCCTGTAGAGACTAAATTCTCAGCGGAGTCAACATCAAAATCGACGGACAGCCGAAGAGGAAGAAGTAATTTTTTTATATTGCACTGTACTGCTGACGCACAAGAAACAAATTTCATGTCGTACGTGAGTGATGATAAACCTGATTCTGATACGTTGTGGACTGAGAGTGGGAAGGGGGAAAGGGAGAGGGGAATCATGGTTGGAAAAGGGGAAGGAAGAGGGGAGGGAGTGGAAGCACACAGAGAGACATTCTGCAATGATCAATAAGCCAATTGTTTCACCTTGTCTAGCGTGTCGGGGCTGCCTGCACCTGCATCAGCCCCGTCCCTGGCTCTCCTTCTCTGCCACCTGTCCCACATCCCTCCTGCGGCACTCCACCCTTGCTATTCCCAACATCCTTTGCTCCTGCCAGATTTACAAACTCGCTCTCCGCTCTACGTTGGTAGAGACTGTACCGTTGAAAGGTCTTATATAACAAATATGAGAAAATCTGCAAATGCTGGAAATCCAAAGCAACGCACACCAAACGCAGGACGAGCTCAGCAGGCCAGGCAGCATCTGTGGACAAGAGATTCCACCCCCACTCTTCCCCAGCCCTTTACCTCTTTCACCAATCAACTTTGCAGCTCTTTACCTCACCCCTCCACCTCTCCCGGTGTCACCTATCAGCTGCCACCTTGTACTTCTTCCTCCCTTTCCCCCACGTTCTTACTCTCACTTCCTCCCTTCCTTTCCAGTCCTGAAGAAGGGTCTCGCCCCGAAACGTCGACGGTTTACTCTTTTCCATCGATGCTGCCTGGCCTGCCGAGTTCCTCCAGCAGTTTGTGTGTCTAGCTATATATGTGTGTGCCTAAGAGTTCTGCACAGGACAGCGCGTGGCTGTCGCCGGAGCTCGGACAGACTTTATTCAGAGAGTTTCGAACTCAGGGAGAAAAGTGCTGAGATAGCAGTGGGAATTCCCCAAGAGCTAGCAGGGCACAGGCAGGACCCTTGGGTGCTTCCAGCTCCGAGCGTAACGCTGCAGGTACCTGTGAGTGATGAGCAGCAGGCACGCTTGTTGGTGTTTATCATCAATATCTCTCCATGGTTGTAAACATCGGTGCATTTATCATCCTGCATTCACGGCGCTAATGTCCCATTAAATTGATGGGGAAAAGGGGTAGAAGCTGGGGAACGAGCAGGAACAGTGTGCAAAGTCTCACTGCCATTTTACCTCAGACAAAATACACCACCCTGAGCATTTCTGTTCCAGCCCTGCCCCTCGTCTCTCTCTCTCTCACTCTCTTTCCCTCATGTGCCCCACTGCCCTCTGATACGTGAGACTGGACAGTGCCCCTCCCGCACTCAATAACCTTTCCTCCCCCTCCTCACTCAACCCCTGTTCAAAGTTATCAGATAAGGAATCCAAGCGCTGAATTGTTTTAACATTTGGGCAAACATGATGGTGCAGCACACGCAGACTGCTGGAGAAACTCAGCAAGTCAGGCAGCATCTATGGAAAAGAGTAAGCAGTCGACGTTTCGGGCTGAGACCCCTCTTCCGCCAGCAACTTATGTGTGTTGCTTTTGGATTTCCAGCATCTGCAGATCTTCTCATGTTTGTGAAAGTGTGGTGGTTTAGCTTAACACTTTTTCAGTGACCAATGCCCACAGTCCAACTCCGCCACTGTCTCTAAGGGACATATACGTTCTCCCCATGACCACATGGGTTGCCTCTGGGTGCGCGGGTGGTTTTTATTAATTTCTTCAGAGATTCACCCTCTTTCCAGCCTAACGAGCTCGTGTCACCCAATTGCATCCCTGTGACCAATACTAGCCCGTACGCTTCTGGAATGCAAGGGAAAACTGGAACGACCGGAGGATATCCATACAGTCACGGGGAGACCGTACAAACACTTTACAGACAGCGTTGGAATGGCTTCCTCCCGCATGCCAAAGATGCAGGGGTTAGTCGGCCATTTGGTGACATGGATGGAGTTGGGCGGAGTGGGCTCGTTGGTCCAGAAGGGGCTGTGACTCTGCCACATCACTAAATAGAAACATTTTTAGAAATGAGAGCCCGCAAACATACAAAGTACCGAGGGTGCCTTATGCATAGGAAATGTGTGCAGTCATGAGGAGGGCACATTGGCCTTCATTATAAAGAGTTTTAAGTTTAGATACGGACAAATTCTGTTACACTTGTACAAGCCGAGGGCTCACCTGGTGCTCCATTTTTGTCACCTTACCTAAGCAAATGTTTGTATTAGCACAGGAGAATGCCCGAGAGAGATTCACCAGGAGAATTTCTGGGATGAGACTGCTGGCCCATCAAGGGCAGGTGGGACTAGCTCGCTGGGCCACACAGTCAGCATGGACAAGTTGGGCCAAGGTGCCTACATCCATGATGTGAGACTTTATGACTTGTAATTCTAAGACTGGACAGTTTCAGTTTGTTTTTGTAGAAGTCTAGAAGAAGGAGGAGCAAATTTATTGAAACCTCGAGAACCTAATAAAGTGGTCACTGTGTGTACGTTCATGGTCTTCTGCAGCTTAGTCCCATCCACTTCAAGGTTCGAAGTGCTGGGCATTCAGAGATGCTCTTCTTCACACCACTGTTGTAACGTGTGGATATTTGAGTTTCTGTCACTTTTCTGTCAGCTTGCACCAGTCTGGCCATTCTCCCCTGATCTCTCTCATTAACAAGGCATTTTCACCTCCAGAACTAAAGCTCATTTTTTTTGCACCATTTTCTGTAAACTCAAGAGAGTGTGTGAAAACCCCAGGAGAGCAGCAGCTTCTGAGATACTCAAACCACCCCATCTGGCACCAACAATCATTCCACAATCAAAGTCACTTAGATGGCATTTCTTTCCCATTCTGATGTTAGATCTAAACAACATC
Organism: Hemitrygon akajei; assembly: GCF_048418815.1. Classification (NCBI taxonomy): domain Eukaryota; kingdom Metazoa; phylum Chordata; class Chondrichthyes; order Myliobatiformes; family Dasyatidae; genus Hemitrygon; species Hemitrygon akajei. The sequence goes on along the minus strand of NC_133124.1, from coordinate 209,744,739 downwards.
TGAGCATCTTGACCATGTCTGCTTGTTTTTATGCATTGAATTGCTGCTACATGATTGGCTGATTAGATATTTGCATTATGAATAAGGTCTACAGGTGTACCCAATAAAGTGGGCACTGGGGGTATGCTGTGAAATGTATTATTTTGTGGCAGTAGAACATAAAAAATTACTATGATACAACCAATAATTAATAAATAAATAAACAAACAAACAAACAAACAAACAGATAGATAGATAGATAGATAGATAAATAGATAAACAATTGGCATTCATAGCAAAAAGATTTGAGTACAGGAGCAGGGAGGTTCTACTGCAGTTGTACAAGGCCTTGGTGAAACCACACCTAGAGTATTGTGTGCAGTTTTGGTCCCCTAATCTGAGGAAAGACATTCTTGCCATAGAGGGAGTACAAAGAAGATTCACCAGATTGATTCCTGGGATGGCAGGACTTTCATATGAAGAAAGACTGGATAGACTAGGCTTATACTCACTGGAATTTAGAAGATTGAGGGGGGATCTTATTGAAACGTATAAAATTCTAAAGGGATTGGACAGGCTAGATGCAGGAAGATTGTTTCTGATGTTGGGGAAGTCCAGAACGAGGGGTCACAGTTTAAGGATAATGGGGAAGCCTTTTAGGACCGAGATGAGGAAAAACTTCTTTACACAGAGGGTGGTGAATCTGTGGAATTCTCTGCCACAGGAAACAGTTGAGGCCGGTTCATTGGCTATATTTAAGAGGAAGTTAGATATGACCCTTGTGGCTAAAGGGATCAGGGGGTATGGAGAGAAAGCAGGTACAGGGTTCTGAGTTGGATGATCAGCTATGATCATACTGAATGGTGGTGCAGGCTTGAAGGGCTGAATGGCCTACTCCTGCACCTATTTTCTATAGATAGATAAATAAATAAATAGTGTGAGAGAGGAATAGTGAGATAGAGTTCATGGGTGTACGGACTGTTCAGAAATCTGATGGCGGAGGGGAAGACGTTGTTTCTAAAACATTGTGGGCCTTCAGGGTCCTGTATCTCCTCCCTGATGCTGGTAATGAGAAGGGGGCATGTCCCAAATGGTGCGTGTCCTTAACGATGAATGCCGCCTTCTTGAGGAACTGCCTGTTGAAGATGCTTTCGATGGTGGACAAATATCCCTGAAATGGAGCCGGCACACTGCCTTGTGGCTGATGAAGGGTCTTGGCCCAAAATGTCAATTGTACGCATCCCTCCATAGATACTGGCTGACCTGCTGAGTTCCTTCAGAATTGTGCATGCATTGCTTAAGACTTCCAGCAGCTGCAGAATCGATTGTCTAGATGAGGGGCCTTGACTTCTTTCTGCAGATACAGCCTGACCCACTGAGTTCCTCCACTTTCGTGATGTTTTGCTCCGGATTTCCAGCATCTGCAGTTTCTTGTGCATCTATCACATCTGACTGGATTAAGACTGACCAAAGTATACCACCTTTGCACTCAATGTGGAGTGACGTAGTAGCACTGTAGTTAGCACAACGTTTACAGGCAACTCAGGTTCAATTCCCGCCGCTGCCTGTAAAGGAGTTCATACATTCTCCTCATGACCACATGGATTTCCTCCGGGTGCTCTGGTTTCCTCCCACAGTCCAAAGACGTACCGGTTGGTGGGTTAATAGGTCATTGTAAATTGTCCTGTGTTTAGGCTGGGATTAAATCGGGAGAATGCTGGGCCACACAGCTCGAAGGTCCGAAAGGGCCTATTCCGTGCTGTATCAAACAAACCAACAAATGAATAAATAAATAAATAAAATAGAAGCACTAATTCAGCAGATTACAAACCAGCAGCACAAAGTTGAGAAAATCTGCAGATGCTGAAAATCCAAGCAACGCACACACACGCACACACACAAAATACTCAGCAGGCCAGGTAGCATGTATGGAAAAGTGTAAAGAGTTGCTGTTTTAGGCCAAGACGCTTTATCAGGACTGGAAAAGAAGATGACAAGTCCGAGCAAAAATGTGGGGGGAGGGGAGGAAGAAGTACCAGGTGGTAGGTGATAGGTGAAACCAGGAGGTGGGGGAGGGGTGAAGTAAAGAGCTGGGAAGTTGATTGGTGAAGGGGGTAAAGGGCCGGAGAAGGGGGAATCTGATAGGACGGTGTAGAAGACTATGGAAGAAATGGAAGGGGAGGACTCCCCCTCTGCTCTGCTACATCTGCACTCAGAATAAGGCTCTTCCAGCACCCTGTCTCCACTGCTTCTGCTCTCAGGTTGAGGCTTTTCATTCCAGAATTGATGAGATGTCCTTCTTCTTCAAAGAAGGGGGCTGTCCTTCCTCCACCATCAACACTGCCCTCACCCGCATCTCTTCCGTTTCGCGCATGTCTACCCTCACCCCATCCTCCCACCACCTCACCAGGGATAGGGTTCCTCTTGTCCTCACCTACCACCCCTGTAGCCTCCACGCTCAGCACATAATTCTCCGTAACTTCTGCCATCTCCAACGGGGTCCAACCACCAAGCACACTTTTCCCTACCCCCCCCCCCCGCCCCACTTTCTGCTTTCCGCAGGGATCGCTCCCTATGCAACTCCTTTGTCCATTCATCCTACCCCACTGATCTCCCACCTGGCACTTATCCTTGCAAGTGGAACAAGTATTAGACCTGCCCCTGCACCTCCTCCTTCACTACCATTTAGGGCCCCAAACAGCCCTTGCAGGCGAGGCAAGCCTTCACATGTGAGTCTGTTGTGGTCATCTACTGTATCTGGTACTCCAGGTGTGGCCTCCTATATATCGGTGAGACCTGAAGCAGATTGGAGACTGCTTTGCCAAACACCTACGTTCCGCTAGAGAAAGCGGGATCTCCCAGTGGCCACCCACTTTAATTCTACTTCCCACTCCCATTCTGACAAGTTAGTCCATCTTCTCCTCTCTGGCTGTGATGAGGCAACACTCAGGTTGGAGGAGCAACACCTTATATTCTGTCTGGTTAGCCTCCAACTTAATAACATGAACATCGATTTCTTGAACTTCTGGTAATTGCCCCCCACTTCACCATTTCTATTCCCGTTTCCCTCTCTCACCTTATCTCCTTACCTGCCCACCACCTCCCTCTGGTGCTTCTCCCCCTTTCCCTTTCTTCCATGGTCTTATATCCTCTCCAATCAGATTCCCCCTTCTCCAGCCCTTTATCTCTTTCACCAATCGACTTCCCAGCGCTTCACTACCCCCATCCCCCTCTCCCTGTTTCACCTATCACCTACCACCTAGTACTTCTTCCTTCCCTAAGCCCCACCTTCTTGCTCGAACTTCTCATCTCGGCCTGAAATGTCAACTGTTCACTCTTCTCCATAGATGCGTCCTGGCCTGCTGAGCTCCTCCAGCATTTTGTGTGTGTTGCTTTGGATTTGAAATCAGTAAACAGAATCAGGTTGTCCTTCCAAATTATAACACAAGTGGTCTTTAATCGCAAATGTCACTCCACTCTTTAAGAAGAGAGGGAGACAAAAGACAAGAAAGTTTAAGCCACTTAGCCTGACTTCAGTGGTTGGGAAGATGTTGGAATTTGTGAGAATCATTGCCACAGACAATTGTGGAGGGCAAGTTGTTGGGTATATTTAAAACAGAGGTTGAAACATTCTCAATTAGTAAGGACGTCAAAAGTTAGGGGATAAGGCAGGGGAACAAGGTTGAGAGAGTTAATAGATCAATCATAATGGAATGGTGGAGCAAGACTCGATGGGCCAAATGGTCTAATACTCCCACTATGCTTTATGGTCTTATTAGAAGTCTTTCTGGTAATATAGAGAGTTGCTTTGGCTGCATTGTAGTTTTCCTCATTGATAAATTTGAATGGGCAAACTTCATGCACACTTGCCCTGTCCCTGGAGTCCTGATAAACATGGTGTAGCTGCCTTTCAGATTGTTAAAAGGATCTATTAAATTTGGTAAATCTGACTTGCTTTCTTGGGCCCGATCCAGATGCAGACACAGGGGATCAGTTCACCTGAGATATATTTGCAGAGTTGAGAAGTTTCCTTGGCAGAAAAATATTTGATTGAATGAACAGCAAAAGAACTTCAGTTTCAGGTTTGGGGAATGTTTGAACTCGGAGCATTTTTTTTAGGATTATGATGTGAACAAATGTCTTGCATATGCCAGTGATTTCCAGACCCTTCCCTTCCCATTACTGCCATAAGGGAGGAGTTGCAGGAGCCTGAAGACCCAGTATCTGGAGAAACGGACAGTCTATATTTCGGGTCGAGACCCTTCACCTGGACTGAAAACAAAAGAGATTCTGCAAATGCTGGAAAGCCTAAAAAAACATTCAAAATTCTGAAGGAATATAAAAGCAAGGATGTAATGTTGAGACTTTATAAAGCATTGGTGAGGCCTCACTTGGAGTATCGGGAGCAGATTTGTGCCCCTTATCTTAGAAAGGATGTGCTGAGACAGGAGAGGTTCACGAAAACAATTCCAAGATTGAATGGCTTGTCATATGAAGACCATTTGATGGCTCCAGGCCGGGAATTCAGAAGAATGAGGGGTGACCTCATTGAAACCTATCGAATGGTGAAAGGCCTTGATAAAGTGCATGTGGAGAGGATGTTTCCTATGGTGGGGGGGTCTAAGACCAGAGGACACAGCCTCAAAATAGAGGGGCGTCCTTCTAGAATGGAGATGAGGAGGAATTTCTTTAGCCAGAGAGTGGTGAGACTGCAGACATCTTTGCCACAGGTAGCTGGGGAGGACAAGTCTTTATGTATATTTATGGTAGAGGTTGTTAGATTCCTGATTGGTCAGGGCATGAAGCAATACTGGGAGAAGGCAGGAGATTGGGGCTGAGTGGAAAATTGGACCAACCATGATTCAACCATGGATTCAAGGGGCCAAATGGCCTAATTCTACACCTGTAAGGTCTAATGATCTTATAGGAATTCAGAAGGTCAGGCAGCATCTATGGAGGGAAGTGAACAGTTGACGTTTCGGGCTGACACCCCTCAGCTGGGTTGTTGACAGTCCTGACGAAGGTTCTAGGCCTGAAACATTGACTCTTTAGACGCTGGAGGAAAATAGACTTAGGAACAGCTTTATCCCCTATGCCATCAGATTTCTGAATGGTCCATGAACCCCGGAACACCAACTCACTATTCTGGTTTTGCACTATTTAGTTATTTTTTAAATGTATATATAGCAACTTCACTGTACAGCACTGCTGCTAAACAAGAAACATCATGTAAGTCAGTGATAATAAATTTTGTTTCTGATTCTGAAGCTCAGCCCTTTACAAAGTGCTTTAGAATCAATGAAAAACCATTGATGTTAATTAGGAATTTTAAAAAGTTCATTTACAGGATTTGAATCAGGATTTTATGTCCAATATTTGGAGATATGCGGCACGGACACAGCCATTCGGCCCATCAAGCCCACACTAACCTGTTAAATGCCCAACTACCCTAGCTGCAGATGGACCCCATTTTATTCTCCCCCACCTTCCGGTCAACTCCCTCCAATTTCTCGGGGCAACCTACTGTGGTCAGTTAACCCAGCAACCTCCACATCTTCGGGAAGTCGGAGTAAAGTGGAGCATCTGGAAGAAGCCCACGCAGTGCCAGGGAGAAGGTGCTAAACTCCACGCACCGGAGGTCGGGATTGATCTTGAGCCACCGGAGACGCGAGTCATCACCTCTACTAGCTGGGTCTCCAGTCGCTGTTGAGACAGTAGCGGCAAGTGTCTTCACAAACTATTGCAGTCTCTTCGATGATGGTTAACCCGTCGCTCAGCAGTTGACCTGTGCACAGCAAGATCCCACAACCCTCCCCACCACTGGAGCATGTCCACAAACTGCACTACCATAAGAGTCTGCTCCGTCATTTCATCATGAGCTGATCCAATCTCCCCTTTAGTCCCATTCCCCCGCCTTCTCACCATAACCTTTGATGCCCTGACTGCTCAGATACCTATCAATCTCTGCCTTAAATACAGCCAATGACTTGGCCTCCACTGCCACCCGTGGAAACAAATTCCATAGATTCACCACCCTCCGGCTAAAAATTTTTTTTCGCATCTCTGTTCTGAATGGGCGCCCTGCAATCCTCAAGTCATGTCCTCTCGTACTAGACTCCCCCACCATGGGAAACAAATTTGCCACATCCACTCTGTCCATGCCTTTCAACATTCGAAATGTTCTATGAGGTCCCCCCTCATTCTTCTAAACTCCAAGGAGTACAGTCCAAGAGCGGTCAAACGTTCCTCATATGTTAACCCTCTCATTCCCGGAATCATTCTAGTGAATCTTCTCTGAACCCTCTCCAATGTCAGCACATCCTTTCTTAAATAAGGAGCACAAAACTGCACACAGTATTCCAAGTGAGGTCTTACCAGTGCCTTATAGAGCCTCAACATCACATCCCTGCCCCTATACTCTATTCCTCTAGAAATGAATGCCAACATTGCATTCGCCTTCTTCAGTGCCTTGAAAAGACATTCAGCCCCCACAACTATTTTCACATTTTCCTGTCTCAGTTTCTAAATTTAAAATACATTGAAATAGGATTTTTGAGCTAATCTATAAAACATCGTGCATCATGTCAAATCAAATGAAAAATTCCAAAACCTGCTCTTGAGCTCAGGTAGAAATGGACCTTGTTTTTTTTGGGGGGGGGCAAGCAAGGATGGACAGTAATTGCTAATTCTGCCAGTGATTAGCAACTATATTGAACCGCCAAATACATAAATAAAAAAAGAAATAGCCACTTGAACCTGTTCCATTAATAATCTTGGTGTTAGATCCTCTTTCACTTTAACGCCGGATTCTTATCTTGTCCAATGATCTATTAATCTTTAACTTTGGACCTGAATCAGAATTCACAGCTCTCTGGGATTCCCTGCCTTCCAAGAAAAGAGATTCCTCCTTAAAGGGGCAACTTTTTTATTCTGAGACAAATGCTCCTGGTTCTAGATCTCCCCTGTAGGAATAATACTTGTCCAATGTCCACCTCGTTGTCTCCTCAGAGCCGCATAATTTTCAGTAAGATCACCTCTCCTTCTTCTAAATTCCAGAAAATAGCTCTAATCTGCCCAATCTTTCCTCATGAGACAATCCTTTCATCAAATGAATCAATATAGTTATCTGAGGTGTCTCCATTATGTTTATTCCTCTCCATAGATGCACCCTCACTAGCTAAGTTCGTCTAGCACTTCGTGTGTGTCGCTCAGGATTTCCAGCATCTGCGGAATATCAAACACATGAGTAACACAGACACAAAATGCTGGAGGAACTCGAAGTCAGGCAGTATCTATGGAGAGGATAAGCAGTCATCATTTTGAGTCAAATCCCTTCGTCGGGACTGGAAAGGAAGGGGGCAGAAGCCAGAATAGGACAATGGAGCTGGTGATAGGTGGAACTGGGTGAGGGGGAAGGTGGGTGAAATGAGAGGCTGGAAGGACATAAACAGAACTGGTAAAGGGTTGAAAAAGAAGAAATCTAATAAGAGAGGACAGTTGGCCATGGAAGAAGGGGAATGAGGAAGGGCACCAGAAAGGGGGAATGGGCAAGTGAGGAGAAGAGAAGTGGTAAGTGGGAGCCAGAGTGGGAAATGGAAAAAGAGAGAAGGAGGAGGGGGGAGGAGGAGGGGAAGTAATTGATAGATTACAAGAGGTTACTGTAGAGTCATAGTCATAGAAATGTACAGCACAGAAACTGGCCCTTTGGCCCACCTAATCTGTCCTGAAACATTTAAACAGCCTAGTCCCATCAACCTGCACCAGGACCAGAGTCCTCCATGCCCCTATTATTCATGTGCCTATCCGAACTCTTGTGAAATACACATATACTGTATTCCTCCTTAAATAAGGATACCAGTACTCCATATGTGGTCTCATCTATACCCTGTACAGTTGGAGCAATTTCTCTCTGCTTTTATCCTCCATTTCACTTGTTTGATTTGTTTTGTTATGCTCACTGTGCAAAAATAATGAGCTTGACTATATCTGCATCCCAAATGAGATAGGTAGCGAGCAGGACTTAAAATAATTTGAATGCCAATAGGTACCGAGCAAATTTGGAGAAATCCACTAGATAAAGCGGATGTGCAGGGGCTGTTTCCTATAGTGGGGGAGCCTAGGACAAGAGGGTTGCAGCTTTAGAGTTCAGCGATGTCCATTTGGAACGGAGATGAGGAAATATTCTTTGGCCAGAAGGTCGGGAATCTGGAATTCGTTGCCACAGGTGGCTGTGGAGGCCAAGTCATTGGGTGTATTTAAGGCTGAGGTTGACCGTTTGTTATGTGATGTGGGGGAATCACGGTCTTTCCATGACCATGATTGTTCTCGGCAAATTTTTCTGCAGAAGTGGTTTGCCATTGCCTTCTTCTGGGTAGTGTTTTTACAAGAGGGTGACCCCAGCCATTATCAATACTCTTCAGAGATTGTCTGCCTGGCGTCAGTGATCTTATCAGGACTTGTGATATGCACAAGCTGCTAATATGACCGTCCACCACCTGCTCTCATGGCTTCACGTGACCCTGATTCCAGGGGGAAGGGGGCTAAGCAGGTCCTACGCTTTGCCGTAATGTGACCTGCAGGCTAGCAGAGGGAGGGCGCACCTTACACTTTCTTTGGTAGAGATGTATTTCCACCCGCCACTCCAGAGACTGACAGGTTTTTGGTTGGTTATGGCGTTAAAGGTTACAGCGAGAAGGCAGGAAAATGCAGTTGAGAAGGAAAATGGGTCAGGCATGATGAAATGGCAGGGCAGACTTGATGGGCCAGATAGCCAAATTCTGTTCCTATCACTTAAATATAACCATATAACAATTACAGCACGGAAACAGGCCATCTCGGCCCTCCTAGTCCGTGCTGAACGCTTACTCTCACCTAGTCCCACCAACCTGCACTCAGCCCATAACCCTCCATTCCTTTCCTGTCCATATACCTATCCAATTTTAAAAAATTTAAAAAAAAACTTATGGCCCTATGATCTAAATTCAAACTCTGAAAAAGTAGCAATGCTCTAGACACTAGAAAACAAGCTATCAGAACAAAATACATGAGGAACCCTTGTTCCTTTGGCATCACAACCATCAAGGCTAACCTAGGAAACGTGTTGGATACTTAGTGATCTGCTAGTCCAAATAAATGTCAACACAGGCTTGAGGAATTCATCGCCCTATTCCTGTTTGCATGTTCCTATGGTATGAAGTTCACAATACAATCTGAAAATGCGCATTTGATTATGATAATCCCGAATGTCTCCATTTCTCCTTTAATTGGGATCTTGATATGTTTTGGACATTAATTTATCTCCACATAATCTTAAACCCCGTTTCTTTCTTACTTGGGCTTTGTCTGTAACATTACGTCAGGATCACACTAACTATACTATTTGATTTTATTATTGATTGTATCTTCAGTATTTTCATCTCCAATGTTCAGTTATTAAAGAAACATGAAATAAAACCATATAAATAAGAGGATTTTCACCTGTGTAAAGTAGGGTTCAATATACATTGATATAAGTAGTCACAGTGTCATTGAGCATGGAAACAAATCCTTCAGCCCATTTACATCAGTCCTACAATAATCTCATTCCATGCTCCTGCAGCTTCAAGGTCTGAGAATAAGGGTTGGTGATCCCCTAGACCGATGAGTCCTGGGGCTGGATGGAAGGGAGACAGTGAGTCTCGGGATTGGTGGAGCTTTGTTGGCCAGCAGGTCCTGAGGACAGAGGCATGTGATCTGTGAGTACAGGGGTCAGCAAGTACCAGAGGACCAGATGTCAAAGCCCTGAGGTTGCTGAGTCATGCGGGTCGAGGCCCGAAGGGTGAAGCCCAAAGGTTGATGAGTCCAGAGGTCAGAGGCTAAACGTCTGTGAATCTGGGGCTATGATTTGGAGGTTGGAGGCCCAGACGCAGTCTGTCCTGGAGTTGGAGGTCTGGCTGAGTGTGTGGGGTGAGAAAGGGGCTTGTTTTGTTGTTGGTGCTTGTTGTATATTGGCTGCGTGCTGTTTATTGTGGGCATGCTACAATACTGCGTAAAAGTCTTAGGCACCCTAGATTTTTTATCCAGTTTCAGATGTTATGGCCTTCATAGACCCCTGATCTTAACTTCACTGAGGCTGTCTGGGATTACCTGGAGAGACAGAAGCAAGTGAGACAGCCAAATTCTGCAGAAGGGCTGTGGCAAGTTCTCCAAGATGCTTGGAATAACCTACCAGCTGATTTTCCTATAAGACTGCATGACAGTGTACCTGAGAATTGATGCAGTTTTAAAGGCAAAGGGTGGTCACACCAAATATTGTTTTGATTTAGTTTTTTACTGTTCACTGCTCTGTATGGTAAATTCTTTGATATTTATAAACTTTTCATTTCATTTTTTTTGATAGCATCTTTGCTTTACAATTTTTTTTTTACCTGCGCCTATGGTTTCTGTACCGTACTCTGCACTGGTGCCAGAATGTGTGGTGACTTGCAGGCTGCCTCCAGAATATCCTTGGATTCAAAGGGTCAAAATACCTTTATTATCAAAGTATGTATACGGAATATAACTCTGAGATTTGTCCTCTCGCAGGCAGCCCATTTATCAAAGGAGCACCATGGAATCCGGTCAAAGAAAATATCAACCACCCAACGTGCAAAAACAGAACGAATCATGCAAACAGAAAAAAAAAAACAGCGAGAGAAACATAATATTGAAACATCAAACCACAAAATCATTGGAACAGTCCTGGAATGTTCAGTTTAGGTCAGTTCAGTTCAATTTAGTGCTGTGTTGGCGATTGACTGCCGGCCACAGAGCCGGTCTGCCCCAATCAAAATTGTACAAACTAGCAATTATAGAAGGAGTAACCAAAGACAACTAGATTGTACTAGTTGCTAATGCAAATGACACATTTCACAGTATATGTCAACATATATGTGACTAAGAAATAAATCTAATCTAATCTAAATTCTCCACTACACTCTAGATATTATTTACAGTGGCCAACTAACCCACCAAACTTCATACTTTAGGGATGTGGTATGAAACTGTATTCAAGGCAGATACCGGTAGGTTCTTGATTGGTAAGGTGGTTAAGGGTAATGGGGAGAAGGCAGGAGAACAGTTGAGAAAAAGATCAGCTATGATTAAATGGTAAGGCAGATAGATGGGCCAAATGGCCTCATTCTGCTCCTATGATCATATGCTAGTTACTGCCTGCTACACTGTTGGTGTTTAGGGCAACAATGAAGGCTCTGCTTTTCTGTCTGCCCTTGGACATCTTCTCTACTGTGCCCCAGGTGTGGTTCCGGGTCCTCATTTCTGCCTCTACTGTAGGGTGTCAAGTTATCGTTGGTCTCCCGTGTTTCCGCCACCCTTCAGGGGTCGAATGAAGTGCTAGTTTGTACATCTTGATGATGGAGTTGGCTTCTCTTCTCATCACGTGCCCAATCCATCTCTACAGTTTCCTCATGACGATTGCGGCCATGTCCTCTTGGTGAAGGAATACAGCATGGTTGGAGATCCTTCTTGGCTAGAAAATACAGAGGATATTCCAAAGCCTCACTGTGTGGAACAACAACAGCTTGGCAAGGTCGCTCTCTGTCCCGTACAAAAGTGCAGACAGAACACACTGGTCTTATGATATCATGAGCTTTTACCCTCTGAAGCCAATCAGGCTTTTTGCAGGATTGTCCATGTCTCCAGAACAGCAAATGATGCAGCTGCATCCACAAGCTGAGTAGGTCAGACTGTTCAGTAGTAACACTTCTCTGAAAACCATCACCTTGTCGTGGTGGAGAGACATACGGGTTCCTGTGATCCCAAGAGCGAGGCTGGCTGGAGTTGAGCCATCTGGCTCTTAGTTCCTGCTAGGGTCACCCATGGTGGTAATGTCAAGGGGGGTGGGCTCCAGATAAAGATCTAACCATGAGTGACCTCAATAGTGGAGCTGGCAGGAGATGAAGACACATCACAACCGCAGTGACGGTGGAAGGTGGATGCAGCAGCGAAGGTTTCCCAGTCATCTTGCATTCCATACCATCGGACCCTGACCCCAATCTGTCAAGGACTGTGTGGTGGCTGCCTGTACATCATCCTCCCCACGTTAAACAGAACTACGCACAGGCATTCTCCATTAAGGGAATCTACCTAATATCCCCGATGAGGTGGATCACGGATTGGCTTCTATAGTCACTTGAGGACAATCTCTTAGAAGAACATTATACTTGACTCGATTGTTTGAACTGCTAAGAGGAACAGGTGTCCACTCTGCTTCTCAATCTTTTTTCTGCCCTTTGACCTTCATAAATATCAACCCAGTTTCATTTATTTTTCCCATGTTCTGTGACTTTCTATGCCTAATAGTTCAGTCTTGATTATACTCAACGTCTAAGCACCCAGAGAACTCAGCACAAAGATTTTCTTGTCTTCATGAGCCATGAGACCTTCAAACTCAAGGAATGGACCTGTAATAATAAAACTACTCTTCCTTGAGCCTTAGTGACCTGCCCAGCAGGGTGACACAGTCACAGAGTGGTTAGAGAAATCACTCTACAGCACCTTCCATCACCGATCAGGGTTCAATTCCTGCCGCTGTCTGTAAGGAGTTGGTATGTTCTCCCCACTGCAGCCTGGGATTTGAGGAAACGTATCTGTAACCCGGAAGTCTTTAAGAATTTATAACTTTTGTAAAATGTAAAGTGTAAGTTTTGTGTGTGATATCCTCTGTGTGTCGACTTAAGTATGTACAAGAGAGTGAAGAATGCATCTACACATAGAAGTGAAAATATCACTGAAAATTGATAAATATTGTAGGGTGTAGCCTGAATAATTTATTACTGGGTGTAAACACACTGTATAATTTTTTTTTTTGCAAATGGTTAGTTGGTATCTGCTAAAGCAGGGGGTGGATTCACAGTGAAAATAATGGCATTACAGAGATGAATTACAATTAATTGACGATTCCTTTTGCAACAAGCCTTACCCTTCTTGACCTTTGACTAGCCTGAACCCGCTCTCTTCCTGAAACACTGAACGCTTCACCAAATCCAACATTAATGAATTCCTAGAAACGTGAACTATCGACTTGAACTTTGGGAAAGGTTACGACAAAAATGTCTGCTTTTGGTGGAGAATTGTTTTACCTTACGAGTGAATTTAGTGTGCAGGAGAGTAAGCTAACATTCTCCTTAATCCTATGATGCCTATTTGACAATACTGTTGCCTTTTGTGTGCTCATATTTGGAGCCTAACATTTCATCTCTGTAACTTCAGCTCACCCCCAGGAGAGTGTACAGCTAGTAATGATGACTCAGAAGAGATTTACTGGGCTAGTTCCAACCAATCTCATGGTCTCCAAGGGTTTCTTCTTGGCTGCGTAAGTGCTGGCTCCACTGTATGGCAGATAGAGCTAGACACTAATTATCTTCTTCTGTAGATGCCTCCAAGAACAGAGCAATACAGCATCGCATTAACTCCTTCAGTGCTTTATTAAGGAGATGGCTGTAGGCTTTAGATCCAGACTTGTTAACATGAAACCAGGACAAACATTACAAAACAAAAATGATCGAGACATCCAAGTTGAGGGAGAATTTTCAATCTTTCCCCGCTGCCAGCAGCCCAAAACCCTCTTTTTCTCAAGAGAAATCCAAGCCTGGTGCCGGCAAATTATTTCTTCTTAATTTACTCATTTCTGTTTACTCTGTTTAATCTTGGGGATGTTTCTCAGTATTAGCTCCTCTTTCATCAAGCATTCTTGGTGAAAGGGGAAGACAGTGGGTCAGGGAGTCATGGTAAAGGCCACGGCCAAAGTGGAAGAGGTTAGGCAAAATGATAGAAAAACTAGCGATTAACTCCAGTTTGATTTTAAAAGCCTACAGACAGCAGAAGGAGGGGCTGACAAAGGAAGATGAGGCGTTTCATGGGTTCAAAGTTCTGGGATGAAAAGAGCTGGAAATAATACAGTTGTGGGATTTCAATCCCATCTCCAGAACCTGGTTCAAATCTAATCTGGGTAAGTAGAAATATGTTATGATGCTGGTGGAAAAAAAATAAAGTCACCATAAACATCAGTGAAGCATTTTTAGGTGTCAGAATTATGAAATGCAAACTGACGAAAAATTTGAAAAATAAGTTAAGTGTGGGGAGGGGACAGAGTAGGTGGGGGATTGTGCAAAAGACAGCTTGGCCTAGATGGGCTGAATGGCCCAAACTTAGAAATAAACTTAGTACAGGAGTGGCTAATAAGTGAAATATGTTTGGCACAGTACGAGCAAGTGTGTGGTGAAGGCTGTCACATTAAGCTGAACGTTGGACAATGTAACAAAATGGATCCACGTTTGATTTGATTAATCATTAGTCTCCAGCCGATTTTCCACCCTAATGGTCTACTTTGCTTCCCTCTTTCCTGTTCCATACTACCATACATTTCCAGGAACACTGCCCATCCTCAATCATTATGGGTCATGTCATACAACGTGGGCGATCATGGTCTTTCTGTGACCATGATTGTTCTTAGCAAATGTTTCCATCTAATTGGTTCTTCTTGACAGTGTCTTTACAAGACAGGTGACTCCAGCCATTATCAATACTCTTCACAGATTGTCTGCCTGGCGTCAGTGGTCGCATAACCAGTTCTTGTGATATGCACCAGCTGCTCATACGACCGTCCACCACCAGCTCCTATGGCTTCACGTGACCCTGATCAGGGGGCTAAGCAGGTGCTACACCTTGCCTAGGTAAGGAGTGCCTTACACCTCCATTGGTAGAGATGTCAACTAGCCATTCCTTTCCACCTGCTTCTGGGCAGATGAGTCAACAAACTGTTTACTACCAAGGGGAACCTCACAGGTTCGCTTATCCAGATTCTGATTACAAAGCAGTTATCGAGACGCAGAGTTATACAATGTGAAAACAGGAACATTAGCCCAATTCATCAATTACAATCAAGTGACCTAACCAAGCTAGTTTCAGTTGCCTGAGTTTAGCCCATAATCCTCTAGAGCAGGGGTCCCCAACCTCCTTTATGCCATGAACCCCTACCGTTAACCAAGGGGTCTGTGGAATCCAGGTTGGAAGCTCTTGCTCTAAACTTTCCTATCCATTTTCTTTAAATATATATTAATTTATGTATTTTTGATAAAGCTAACTGTCCCTGCATCAAGCACTTCCTCTGGCAGTTAGGTCCATATACACACCACCCTCGGTGTGAAAATTTTGCACCCTCAGGTTCCCTTGGCCTAGTCCCTCACCTTAAACCTGTGTCCCTTAGTTTCAACTCCACTACGCTGGCCTCTATGAGAAAGGGCTTTATTTTTCTTTTCACAGCATATCATGTACTTCAATCCGTCAGCTAAACAGATCACAACCCATTGGATCGGCTAACCAGAGGCTCCTATTCCAGCATTCCTACTTTTATTTCATTACCAAAGCATTCGGCCACAATTTTTCTGGTGAGGTTTTAAACTCAGAATCAGGGTCAGGTTTATTATCACAGGCATAGGCCGTCAAATTTTGTGGTTTTGTGGCGATGGTACCACATGATTGGCACACAGTAACTTCTGTGGTACAGTATGAAGGGTCTTGGCCAGAAATGTCGGCTGTTTATATCCTTCCACAGATGCTGTCTGACTTTCTGAGTTCCCACCAGCACTTTGTGTGCTAGCAATTGGCTGAGTGAGAGCTGACTGGTCTGTCTGCTTACCTACTTCAACAGTTCTCATCATTGCAGTCTGTTGGAGCTGATGGTCAGAGACGGCTCAGGACATCTCGGGGCTGGGTTACAAATATAAACAGGGAAATACCACTGGCTTTCTTCTGGGCTTCCTGTCTATTTCCAGCACTGAATTTTCTGGCCACCCCAGTTCTTGGAAAAGGAAGCATATGGAATGTCCTCCCACCCAGCCTATCAACATTTCTTGGAGCTGCGTATGCATTAGGAGTATGCATTAAATCACTCAGCCACTCAGTCCTGTTTCCTCATTCAACCAAAAGTCGCTGCTGACCTGACTGCAAGCTCAAATTCGCACTGCCGCCTACTGGCTGAAACCTTTTAGCGCTCTTACTTGTCAAGACGAGTGGTGGGGTGGAGATACGTCTCTACCAAAGGAGGTGCGAGGCGGTCCTCCCCTCCGCTAGCTTGCAGGTCACCCTTGGTGAAGACCGTGATTGTGCACGTCAATGGACACGGGACATAGTGATGATGATGATGAGTGCAGTGTGAATCATAAAGATTATGATAGGTTACAATAAACAAACAGTGCAAAAGAGGAATAGTGAGGTGAAGTCCATGGATACATGGACCATTCATAAATCGGGTGACAGAGGGGAAGAAGCTGTTACTACAACGTTTAGTGTGGGTCTTTGGGTTCTTGTACCTCCTCCCCAATGGTAGTAACGAGAAGAGGGCCTTTCCTGTGGGATGGGGATCCTTAATAATGGATGCAGCCTTCTTGAGGCACCGGCTTTTGAAAATGTCATCTATTGTGGCCAAGCAGGTGAATGTAAAACATCCTAAGGCCAATTTTGAAAGCAAAGGGTCATCTGATGCATCACAGCCAACATTCATCTCCCAGCTACAATTCTCAAAGGAAAAGCTGGCACGATTTGGGAGCTTTCTGTTCATGCTCTGGTGGCCATGTTTCTTTCATTACAATGTGACCGAGACTAATAAGCTTTGGCTGTAAAGCACTTTGAAGCATAGTGTAAGAACATGGAAGTAACTATAAGACTTGCATGTGTGTTATTGGTAATGAATATTACTTTGTAGATGGTTCCAGCTGCAGGAATTGCAAGAATGCCAATTTTTTCTTTATCGCAGGCCAAGTCATTGAATGCTACAACAGAGTCAGAGACAGAGTGGAATAATGTTATTATTGCTTGTAATTATTTTTGTTCACAACTTCTGACTACAAGCATAGAGCATTCCTTTCAACCACTGGCCTCCTGATAATAAACAATATTCATCCCAACGAGGGAGAAGCATAATGGAACATAAGAGGAGGGAAGTCATTCAACCCTTGTCCTGCTCCACCATTCTATACAATAATGGCTTACCTTCTATCTAAAAAATCATAATAGCTAAACTTTGACTAACTTCTATTGATGTGTAGTAGAGGGTATATTGACTGGGTGCATCACAGCCTGGTATGGAAACACCAATGCCCTTGAGCTGAAAAGCCTACCAAACGTAATGGATACAGCCCAGTCTATCATGGGTAAAGATCTCCCCACAATTGAGCACATCTACATGAAACGTTGTTGCAGGAAAACACCATCATCCTCAGGGACCTCAGCTCCCAGGACATGCTCTCTTCTCACTGCCGCCATCAGGAAGGTGGCACAGGACTCACACCACCAGGTTCAGATCAGGTACTGTCCCTCAACCATCAGGCTCTTGAGCCAAAGAGGATAACTTCACTCAACTTCACTTGCCCCATCATTGAAATGTTCCCACCACCAATGAACTCACTTTCAAGGACTCTTCATCTCATGTTCTTGATATTTTTTTGTTTATTTATTTGCAATTATTTCTTTCTTTTTGTATTTGCACAGTTTGTTGTCTGCTGCAATCTAGCTGAATGCTCAAGTTGGGTGGGCTTTCATTCACTCTATTATGGTTATTATTCTATGGATTTATTGAGTATGCCCACAAGAAATGAATCTCAGTGTTGCATGTGGTGACATATATGTAGTTTGATGATAGATTTACCTTGAACTTTGATCTGGCCCTAATAAATTGTTTTTATTTGAAGATACAGACCAGTAACAGACTCTTCCGGCCCAACACCCTTGTAACCAATTAACCTACTATCCTGTCTTTGGAATGAGGGAGGAAACTGGAGCACCCGGAGGAAACCCACACACTCACAGGAAAGATGTATGAACTCCCTACAGACAGTGACATGAATTGAGACCGGGTCACTGGCGCTGTAAGTGTTACTCTAAATGCTACACTACCTGGCCAGCCCGTAATTCTGTCTACACATCCCTGGAGTGTAGGAGAATAAAGGGAGAACCTATCGAGGCACACAAAATCATGAGGGTTATAGATATGGTAAATAAATGCAGGCATTTTCCCCTACGGTTGTCTAGCACTAGAGCTAATAGGTTCAAGGCGTGGGGTGAAATATTTAAGGGGAACCTGAGGGGCATCTTCATGGTGGAATGAGCTGCCAGCAGAAGTGGCGGATGCGGGCTCAACTGGAGCTTTTAGGAGAAGTTTGGATCGGTACATGGATGAGAGGGGTATGGAGGGCTATGGTCCAGGTGCAGATAGATGGAAGAGGGCAGAGAACCAGGTCAGCTAGGACACGATGGGCTGAAGAGCTTGGTTCGGTACTGTAGTGCACTCGAACTATGACTCTTTGTTTCCTGCTGCCTCGGTAAAGCCTCCGAGATACTCAATGACACTCCTACCCCAGACATTCTCCCTGCTTCCCCCACCAATGAGGCAGAAGATACAAAAGCCTGAAAGCATGTACCCCCAGACTCAAGGACAGCGTCTGTCCCATTGTTATAAGGCTATTGAATGGTCCTCCAGTATAAGACCTTGACTCTGATTTTGTCTGTAACTGTAACACTTACAGCTGGAATACAACGTTGGTAAATGCGAGATCATCCACTTTGGAAGGAATAATAGCAGAGCAGATTATTATTTAAATGGTGAAAGACTACAGCAAGCTGTTGTGCAGAGGGACTTGGGCGTGCTTGTTCATAAATCGCAAAAAGTTGGCTTGCAGGTACAACAGGTTATTGAGAAGGCTAATGGGATGTTGGCCTTCATTGCTAGAGGGATAGAATTCAAGAGCAGGGAGGTCATGCTGCAACTATACAGGATACTGGTGAGGCCACACCTGGAGTACTGTGTGCAGTTCTGGTCTCCATACTTGAGGAAGGATATACTGGCTTTGGAGGCAGTGCAGAGGAGGTTCACCAGGTTGATTCCAGGGATGAAGGGGTTAACCTATGAGGAGAGTTTGAGTTGCCTGGGACTATACTCTCTAGAATTCAGAAGAATGAGAGGGGACCTTATAGAAACATACAAAATTTTGAAAGGGATAGATAAGATAGAAGTAGGAAAGTTGTTTCCATTGGTAGGTGAGACTAGAACTAGGGGACATTGCCTCAAGATTCAGCGGAGAAGATTTAGGATGGAGTTGAGGAGAAACTGTTTTTCCCAGAGAGTGGTGAATCTGTGGAATTCTCTGCCCAGGAAAGCAGTTGAGGCTTCTTCACTAAATATATTTAAGGTACAGTTAAATAGATTTTTACATAGTGGGGGAATTGGGGTTATGGGGTAAGGGCAGGTAGATGGAGCTGAGTTTATGGACAGATCAGCCATGACCTTGTTGAATGGCAGGGCAGGCTCAATTGGCTGGATGGCCTACTCCTACTCCTATTTCTTATGTTCTTATGAATTTCTGGGAATTTCTTATGAATTACTGAGGAAAGAGAAGCTTGAACATCTTGCAGTGATGGGAAAAATTGATGGAAGAAAAAGTCCCAGTTAACAGCTCATGACATTCAAGAATTACATCAAGGGATGGACAGACAAAAGTTGTGAAGAACTTATTAGAACTTCTCAGATTAAAGACAGATAGATGATTATCCACGTAATATGACATGGCACATAATGACTGAATGAGTGACACTTGAATTTTATATCTTCAATGCGCTGATCCAATTAAACTATATGTATGCCTGGTATGTAAAACAAAATTTTCACTGTACCTCAATGGCACGGTAGCGTAGTGGTTAACGTAACGCTATCATAGCGCCTGCGACATGGCTTCAATTCCATTGTCTGTAAGGAGTTTTCACTTTCATCTCGGTGACAGTGTGGGTTTCCTCTGGGTTTTCCGGTTTCTTCCCACATTCCAAAAGCGTATGGGTTAATTGGTCACATGACTGTAATTGGGCAGAATGGGCTCATTACAAAATTAAAACTAAAAACGTGACAATAATAAATGCATTTACCAATTTAATATCTAAAAATCTACCTGTCTGCTAGATTTACGCAGGGACTGACCTTCCGTAAACATGTTTGAGTCCAAAGACTCATTACCCCTAGTGTGAAGAAAACATTCTCATCTGGGTCCTGAATGACGGACCCTTCATGTTGAGCCTGTGACCCCTGGCTTTAGATATTCCAGATCAGACAACCATCCTATCAATTGCTATAAGGTCATATTGGTCATACTGAGCTGCCTAACACTGTAAGGATTGTATAAGAGGAATCAGAATTAGGTTTAATATCACTTGGATATGTCGAGAAATTTGTTGTTTTGTGTCCGTAGTACTCCTCAATGAATAACAATAAAATCTATAAATTACAAGAAATATATAGATAAAATTAAAATAAATAAGAAGTGCAAAATAAAGAAAAATATAGTGAGATAATGTTCATGATCTCTTGGAAATCTGATGGCAGACAAGAAGAAGCTATTCCTGAAACATTGACAGTGCTTTCAGGTGACCTCACACTCCTGTACCTCCTCCTTGATGGTAGAATGAGAAGAGAGTATGGCCTGGGTGATTTGGGTCCTTAATTATGGATGCTGCCTTTTTAAGGCCTTGATTCCTGAAGATGTCCTCGATGCTGGGGGGGCTTGTGCCCATGATGGAGCTGGCTAAGTTTACAACTTTCTGCATCTTTTTTCCCATCCTGTGTAGTGGCCTCTCCGTACCAGATGGTGATGCAAATAGTTGGAATGCTCTCCATAGTACATCTGTAGAAATTTTCGAGAACCTTTGGTGACATACCAAATCTCCTCAGACTCCAAATAAATTTTCTGTGTAGGCTCTTTGTAATTGCATCAATATGTTGATCAAAAGGAGGAGATCCAATTGCCTTTCATTATGAAGTGTGGCGCAACAGTGTAATGGCTAGAGTAACACTTCATAGCTCCAGCGACTGGGGTTCAATTCCTGCTGCTGTCTGTAAGGAGTTTGTACATTCTTCCCATAACACAGGTTAGTGAGCTGTGGGCACGCTATGCTTGGTGCTGAAAGTGTGGCGATCTTGCAGGCTGCCCCCAGCACACTCTTGGACTGCATGGGTCATTGACACAAACTCTGCATTCCACTGTATGTTTTGATGTACACGTGACAAATAAAGCTATGCTTTAATCTTTATCTATAGAGACCAGTCATAAATTGGGGGACCGCTTCATTGAGCACCTCTGCTCCATCCACTGAAAATGGATCTTCCTAGTAGCCAAATATTTTAATTCCCATTCCCATTCTGACATGTCACTCCATGGCCTCGTCTTGTACCAAGGTGAGGCCACCCTCAGGGTGGAGGAGCAACGTCTTATATTCCGTCTGGGTAGCCTCCAACCCAATGGCATGAATATTGATTTCTCCTTCTGGGGAAAAAATCCCTCCCCCTCCCTCTTCTATCCCCCATTCTGGCCTTTTACCTTTTCTCACCTGCCTCCTGAATCCCAGAATCTCCTCCTCCTGAATCCCATCCTCCTCCTTCCTTTTCTCCTATAGTCCGTCCCTGTCCTTTAAGATTCTTTCTCCTCTCTTTCCTACCCAGCTGGCTTCACCCATCAACTTCTAACTATCCTTCTTCCCCTCCCCCGACTTTTTAGTCTGGTGTCTTCCCCCTTCCTTTCCAGTCCTAAAGAAGAGTCTCAGCCCAAAATGTCAACTGTTTATTCATTTCCATAGATGCTGTCTGACTTGCTGAGTTCCTCCAGCATTTGTTTGTGTTGCTTAAGACTGGTTTGATCCTCCAGAGAAGGTTTGTGGTATAAGGTCTGATTTTTGGTCAGTCTTCAGATGGTGATGTTGGGAGGGGAGTGGTGGATTAAATAATGGTCCATAACTTTTATACTTCAATCATAATCTGTCATCCCGCTGTGTCGAGGGTTCCCAATCTGGGGTCCACAGACCCCTCGGTTAATGGTAAGGCATCATGGCATAAAAAAGGTTGGGAACCCCTGCTCTATGCTGCATTGACATCCCAGATAAATTGTTTGTGGTAGGGAGTCGGAGCTGCCCACCCTCTGGTAATTGCTTCTGCATTATCAAACAGATCTCCCATTGCTCTATAAAACTGGTATGAGGGACGGGCACTGCACAGGATCAAAATAAGCCACAGAAAGCTGTGAACTCAGTCAGCTCGGTCACGTGCACTAACCTCACCAGCATCCAGGACATCTTCTAGGAGTGATGCCTCAAAAAGATGGCATCCATTATTAAGGACCCCCGTCACTCAGGATATAGATAGATAGATAGATAGATAGATAGATAGATAGATAGATACTTTATTCATCCCCATGGGGAAATTCAACTTTTTTCCAATGTCCCATACACTTGTTGTAGCAAAACTAATTACATACAATACTTAACTCAGTAAAAAAATATGATATTCATCTAAATCACTATCTCAAAAAGCATTAATAATAGCTTTTAAAAAGTTCTTAAGTCCTGGCGGTAGAATTGTAAAGCCTAATGGCATTGGGGAGTATTGACCTCTTCATCCTGTCTGAGGAGCATTGCATCGATAGTAACCTGTCGCTGAAACTGCTTCTCTGTCTCTGGATGGTGCTATGTAGAGGATGTTCAGAGTTATCCATAATTGACCGTAGCCTACTCAGCGCCCTTCGCTCAGCTACTGATGTTAAACTCTCCAGTACTTTGCCCACGACAGAGCCCGCCTTCCTTACCAGCTTATTAAGACGTGAGGCGTCCCTCTTCATAGGAGATATAGGAGATATAGGAGCAGAATTAGGCCATTTGGCCCATCAGCCTGCTCTGCTATTTCATCCTGGCTGATCCATTTTCCCTCTCAGCCCAATCTCTGGCCTTCTCCCTGTATCCCATCATGTCCTGACTAATCAAGAATTTATCAGCCTCAGCCTTAAATATACCCAAAGATTTGGCCACCGCAGCCAAATGAATTCCACAGATTCACAACTCTCTGTCTAAAGAAATTGCTCTCATTTCTGTTCTAAATGGAGGTCCCTTTATTCTGAGGCTGTGTCCTCTGTTTTTAGACACCCCCACCATAGGAAACAATAGGACATGCCGTCCTCTCATTGCTACCATCAGGTAGGAGGTTCAGAAGCCTGAAGGCACACACTCAACAATTCAGAAACAGCTTCTTCCCCTCTGTCATCTGATTTCTGAATGGACATTGAACTCATGAACACCACCTCACCACCTTTTTTCTCTTTTTGCAATACTTATTAAATTTAACTTATTGTTAAATATATATATTTAGAGAGGGAGGATAGGTAGATGCTAGAGAAGGGATGCGCTCAGACTGATGGTTTGAGATGTGTCTATTTTAATGCAAGAAGCACCATGAACAAAGCGGATGAGCCTAGAGCGTGGATCAGTACTTGGAGCTATGATGTTGTGGCCATTACAGAGGCTTGAATGGTTCAGGGGCAGGAATGGTTACTTAGAGTGCCATGCTTTAGGTGTTTCAGAAAGGAAGGGGAGGGAGGCAAAAGAGGTGGAGACGTGGCACTGTTGATCAGAGATAGTGTCACGGCTGCAGAAAAGGAGGAAGACACGGAGGGATTTCTACAGAGTCTCTGTGGGTAGAAGTTAGGAACAGGAAGGGGTCAATAACTCTACTGGGTGTTTTTTATAGACCACCCAATAGTAACAGGGACATCGAGGAGCAGATAGGGAGACAAATTCTGGGAAGGTGTAATAATAACAGAGTTGTCATGGTGGGAGATTTTAATTTCCCAAATATTGATAGGCATCTTCCTAGAGCAAGGGATTTAGACGGGGTGGAGTTTTTTAGGTGAGTTCAGGAAGGTTTCCTGACACAATATGTAGATAAGCCTACAAGAGGAGAAGCTATACTTGATCTGGTATTGGGAAATGAACCTGGTCAAGTGTCAGGTCTCTCAATGGGAGAGCATTTTGGAGACAGTGATCACAATTCTATCTCCTTTACCACAGCGTTGGAGAGGGATAGGAACAGACAAGTTAGGAAAGCGTTTAATTGGAGTAAGGGGAAATATGAAGCTATCAAGCAGGAATTCGGAAGCATAAATTGAGAACAGATGTTCTCAGGGAAATGAGGCAAATGTTGAGAGGATTTTGCGTGGTGTTCTACATAGGTACGTTCCAATGAGACAGGGAAAGGATGGTAGGGTACAGGAACTGTGGTTTACAAAGGCTGTTGTAAATCTAGTCAAGAAGAAAAGAAAAGCTTATGAAAGGTTCAAAAAACTAGGTAATGATAGAGATCTAGAAGATTATGAGGCTAACAGGAAGCAGCTTAAGAATGAAATTAGAAGAGCCAGAGGGGGCCATGAGAAGGCCTTGGTGGACAGGATTAAGGAAAACTCCAAGGCATTCTACAAGTATGTGAAGAGCAGAAGGATAAGGTGTGAGAGAATAGGGCCAATCAAGTGTGACAGTGGGAAAGTGGGTATGGAACCGGAGGAGATAGCAGAGATACTTAATGAATACTTTGCTTCAGTATTTACTACGGAAAAGGATCTTGGTGATTGTAGGGATGACTTACAGTGGATTGAAAAGCTTGAGAATGTAGATATTAAGAAAAAGGATGTGCTGGAGCTTTTGGAAAGCATCAAGTTGGATAAGTCTCCAGGACCGGATGAGACATACCCCAGGCTGCTGTGGGAGGTGAGGGAGGAGATTGCTGAGCCTCTGGCAATGATCTTTGTATCATCAATGGAGACAAGAGAGGTTCCAGAGGATTGGAGGGTTGCAGATGTTGTTCCTTTATTCAAGAAAGGGAGTAGAGATAGCCCAGGAAATTATAGACCAGTGAGTCTTACTTCAGTGGTTGGTAAGTTGATGAAGAAGATCCTGAGAGGCAGGATTTATGAACATTTGGAGAGGCATAAGGTGATTAGGAATGATCAGCATGGCTTTGTCAAGGGCAGGTCATGCCTTAGGAGCCTGATTGAATTTTTGGAGGATGTGAATGAATACATTGATGAAGGAAGAGCAGTAGATGTAGTGTATATGGATTTCAGCAAGGCATTTGATAAGGTACCCCATGCAAGGCTAATTGAGAAGTGAGGAGGCATGGATTCCAAGGAGACCTTGCATCGTGGATCCAGAACTGGCTTGCTCACAGAAGGCAAAAGGTGGTTGTAGGCAGGTCATATTCTGCATGGAGGTCGGTGACCAGTGGTGTGCCTCAGGGATCTGTTCTGGGACCCCTTCTCTTCGTGATTTTTATAAATGACCTGGATGAGGAAGTGGAGGGATGGGTTAGTAAGTTTGCTGATGACACAAAGGTTGGAGGTGTTGTGGATAGTGTGGAGGGCTGTCAGAGGTTACAGTGGGACATTAATAGGATGCAAAGCTGGGCTGAGAAGTGGCAGATGGAGTTCAACCCAGATAAGTGTGAAGTGGTTCATTTTGGTAGGTCAAATATGATGGCAGAATATAACATTAATGATAAGACTCTTGGCAGTGTGGAGGTTCAGAGGGATCTTGGGGTCCAAGTCCATAGGACTCTCAAAGCTGCTGCACAGGTTGACTCTATGGTTAAGAAGGCATATGGTGTATTGGCCTTCATCAATCGTGGGATTGAGTTTAAGAGCTGAGAGGTAATGTTGAAGCTATTTAGGACCCTGGTCAGACCCCACTTGGAGTACTGTGCTCAGTTCTGGACACCTCACTACAGGAAGGATGTGGAAACTATAGAAAGGGTGCAGAGGAGATTTACAAGGATGTTGCCTGAATTGGGGAGCATGCCTTACGACAATAGATTGAGTGAACTTGGCCTTTTCTCCTTGGAGCAACAGAGGATGAGAGGTGACCTGACAGAGATGTATAAGATGATGAGAGGCATTGATCGTGTGGATAGTCTGAGGCTTTTTCCCAGGGATGAAATGACTAGCACAAGAGGGCACAGTTTTAAGGTGCTTGGAAGTAGGTACAGAGGAGATGTCAGGGGTAAGTTTTTTTTTTACGCAGAGAATGGTGAGGGCATGGAATGGGCTGCCAATGGCAGTGCTGGAGGCGGAAATGATAGGGTCTTTTAAGAGTCTCCTGGATAGGTACATGGAGCTTAGAAAAATAGAGGCCATGGGTAACCTTAGGTAATTTCTAAGTAAGTACATGTTTGACACAGCATTGTGGGCCGAAGGGCCTGTATTGTGCTGTAGGTTTTCTATGTTTCTATCTATATATACTTCTTACTGTAATTTACAGTTCCTATTATTAATGCATTTTAATGTACTGCTGTATCATAACAACAAATTTCACGATATACGCCAATGATATTAAATCTGATCCTGAACGTGTGTGGGTTGTGATTGTTTCATTGCCACCAGGCTCATGAATGGAAATCTAAACTAAAACACTACAGATGCTGGAAACCTGAAATTAAAAAAAAGGCAGAATATGCTGGAAATACTCGGCAGGTCAGGCTGTACCTGCGTGAGTCTCGAAATTGCCACAGCATTCTGCGCCCTGACATGGAAACAATGACAAGAGTGCAGAGGGAGCAGTTCTCGGAGCCTCCATGAAAAGGTATACGTTAGATATTAATTTCAGGAGCTGGTCGGCCGGCGACTACTCAGAACGAAGAAGCGAGGGAAGTAGCACACTGGAAATGAGGGAATGATCGAAAGGTCTGGAGATTCAGGCCCAGATTGTCACTGAGGAGCAAAGTCGCTTCACCTCACCTGGCAGACTGCCTCTCACATCCAGCAGCCTCCTACAAGGGAGCTCCACCGTCTATTGGAGCAGGAGGCCTGTCTGACTCCAGCTCTCTCCACGGTTATGCACCAGCTCTGGTGTGATCCAGTTGCTCGTCCAGAGTCGTCTCTTTACAGTTAAAATAGTCTTGGTGTGTAAATCAAATCAAAATGCATTTATGTCTGAAATTGGAAGTGTCAACAAGATACTTTATAGGTGTGTGTGTGTGTGTGTGTGTGTGTGTGTGTGTGTGTGTGTGTGTGTGTGTGTGTGTGTGTGTGTGTGTGTGTGTGTGTGTGTGTGTACATAGACCCTCAGGTCCATACAGAACCCCAATGGTACATACTGAGGGAGCAAGGCCCTCACAACCTGCCCACCTCACTCCTGCTCTGCCTGTGGAAGAGCCTGCATTTCCCACATTGTCCTCATCCATCCGGACCGGAGTGGAAGCACGCCGTTCCCGATCCCAAGGCGGTGTTGCACGCTGTGGAGCAGTGCCCAGGATATTTGACATTACACGGATTTGACTGCAGCAGTCACGGTCTCATGGAAAAACATTTCTTCCAGTCCCAGCCTTGGTAAAATAAACACTAACTCCTCTCAGGGGTATGTAGAGGGGCTGGGGGAGTCAGCAGAATTACTCCCATTCTCTCTTCCCAACAGTTATTAACCACAATATGCATAATACACTTGTTTAAAATACCCTCCAAGTAGTCAAGTTCAAACCCCTAAGCTTGCCCCTGAATCTCAATAGTTACTTCCAGGTGTGTCCCTCTTTAAGTATAATTTCCCTGCTGACATCATTCTTGTAATATATTACCCTGACTCTAGAGACAAGAACTAACTGATGGAGATATATGTGGTGAAATGCTTCTTTCATCTCATCATAGTACTGAGTGAGAGAAAGGTTTAATTTGCAGGCTACTACACATGAGGAGTTGCTTCTCCCTTCCTCCAGCATTTACTTCGTTCCAGATACACGCAGTGGCCACTTTATTAGGTACATAACTGCCCGTTCATGCAAATGTCTAATCAGCCAATCACGTGGTAGCAACTCAATGCATAAAAGCATGCAGACATGGTCAAGAGGTTCAGGTGTTGTTCAGACTTTGAAAACAAATGTACTTTAAACTTTGAACTTTGAACCTACTCAGGCTATGCTACAGCAAGTTCTGCTACAGTTATTTCTCAATCATAAAATGGTTGGGAACCCAAGACGCAAACTATCTTTTCACCTGAGAGATGAAAAGATTCTCGCAAGCATTGTTCCTTGTAAAGAACACCAGCGGTGGCATGGTAGCGTAGTGGTCAGCACTATGCTTTACAGTACAGGCAACCCAGGTTCAATTCCTGCCACTGCCGGTAAGGAGTTTGTGTGTTCTCCCTGTGACCACGTGGGTTTCCTCCCAGTGTTCTGGTTTCCTCCCACAGTCCAAAGACATATCGATTGGTAGGTAAGTTGGTCAATATAAGTTGTCCTGTGATTAGGCTAGGGTTAAATCAAGGGATTCCTGGGTGGTGTGGCTCGAGGTGGCTGGAAGTGCCTATTCCGCTCTGTATCTCAACAAGTATTGTGAAATGAGAGACATTATCTAAATCAAAATCAGAATCAGGTTTACTCTGATGATGCTGAGATACATCCTAGAATGTGCTGGGTCACATCATCGGTGATGTAACCTGGGGTCATTTGGTGTTTGGGATCTTTCAACATCAGACACCCTCGCCCAGGTGACCCAGCCAGGGTTGATCAGGTCCTGGCTTGTGTCCCACCAGCATTGGTCTACGGGTCCACAGCCATCTGGAGACTCGCTCAGCAGCCTCTGTGATGGTCCCGATGGCTCTTTTCTTTGCATCCCCCCCCCCAATGCCAAGGAGTGGGTAGGTTCTGCAGAGCGAGCAGCCAGCAAAACCTCTACACCCCCCCCTCCCCACCCCCACAGGCTTGCAATGTGCCCTCCACACTGCTCTCCGGCACTGTGAGAAATGTGAAAAAGCACATTGTCACTGAGATAGAAATGAGTGCAGAGTGAAGAACAATGAATAACCACACGTCTTGATTTTACTCTTTTGTATAACTTGACAACACGTGACATCATGTATGTAATGTCATTCAGATACTACTTATTCTCCTTTAAAGTTCTGTAAAGTGCCCCCAGTATGTGGGTGAGTGGAGGAAACTGCTGAGGCATTGAATCTGTTGGGAATGCGAGAGAATAAACACATGTGATTTGTGTACATGGGTGTTGATGGTCACAATTGACTCTGACTCCAAGAAAAACTTAGAACTTTTTATTTTATTATTTTATTAGACCAAACATCAGACTGGGGAGGAAATGTGATCTAAGTGACTTTGACTGTGGAATGGTTGTTGATGCCAGACAGGGTGGTTTGAGTATCCCAGAAACTGCTGGTCTCCAGGGATTTTTGTGCACACCTGTCTCTAGAGTTTACAGAGAATGATGCGAAACAGATAGAACATCCAGTGAGCAGCAATCCAGTAGGCTAAAACACTTGTTACTGAGGGAGGTCAGAGGAGAAAGGCCAGACTTGTTCAAGCTGACGGGAAGGTGACAGTAACTCAAATAACCACATGTTACAACAGTGGTGTGCAGAAGAGCATCTCTGAATGCAAAACATGCCAAACCTTGACAAAGAGACTAAACTTCATTTCGGCGCATCTTGCTCTTCTTCCTTTGTCATCGGGCTGAGCAAATGGAGGATCTAAACTGTACCCCGATTGACTTCTACGTTTTTTTAGATTTGGTGTGTAGATACGGACTCCTTTTGTGGACCAATGCGGTGTAATGTTAACAAAACTTCCTGTGAGTAAAGTTTAGTGACTCCAGAGCCTGACTCAGGGTGTAGATTTCATTGAAAAGCCCAAACAACGTGGCTGAAACCTCTCTGCGCTACAGCAGAAGATCATGAACGTACATCCAGAGGGCTCTTTATAGGCACAGGAGGTATCTAATAAAGTGAGTACTGAGTGTATGTGTCGCAATATTTGAACATAGACACTGGGTCCGATACCAATGTCAGACACAGCCCTTAGCACATTTTCCACACTTTCTCCTTCACACAGCTGAAAATGAATCTCAAAGTAGTACTCAAGATATTTCAAAATATACATGCATCAATAGTAAGTTTACTTTGAACTTTGAATTTGCTTCGGTGGGAGTTTTGTGTTAAAGTGGACTGCGATTGCGATTACGGTTTGTTGGCTTTTGCCGGGATGTGGCAGCATGTG
Source organism: Hemitrygon akajei (assembly GCF_048418815.1). Taxonomy (NCBI): domain Eukaryota; kingdom Metazoa; phylum Chordata; class Chondrichthyes; order Myliobatiformes; family Dasyatidae; genus Hemitrygon; species Hemitrygon akajei. The sequence continues at coordinate 209,714,879 of NC_133124.1, read as the reverse complement.
TACAGACTTCAGGTGGAATTAAGGGCTGATACAGCCATACGAACCATTGGCTAAGACCAGTCAGAGCAGGCCTGTTCTGCCGTTCAGTGAGACTTTGTTCTCAGCTCTATCTTCTCCCCACATTTGATTCCTTTGTGGTTCAATAACCTATCCACCTCAGCTTTGAATATCTTCAGTGACTACAGCAAACCAGCTACCTGGGCTGAGATCCACTACCCTGTGAGGGAAGAAATTCTCCCTCATCTTCCTATTTGTGGATGATCTTAACTCTGGAAAGACGGAGGATGAGGAACAGTTAGCTTACTGCTACTGAGGCCAATGTTTGCTGCAGCTGCACAGAACACAAGAATAAAGACATACGACATAGGCCATAGGAGCAGAATTAGGCCATTCCACCCATCGAGTTTACCCACCATTCAGTTACCATTGATTTATGGTCCCTCTCAACCCTACTCTCCAGCCTTCTCCTCGTAACTTTTGATGCCCTGTTTAATCAAGAACCTACCAACTTCTGCTTTAAATATACCCAATGACTTGGCCTGCACAGTGATCTGTGGCAAAGAAATCCACATATTCACCACCCATTGGGATCTCCTCATCTTTGTTCTAAATGGGAGTCCCTCAGTTCTGAAGTTGTGATCTCTGTCCTAGACTCCCCCACCATAGGAAAGATCCTCACCACATACACTCTATCCAGACCTTTCAATATTTGCTAGGTTTGAATGAGATCCCCCCCACCCCCCCATTCTTCTAAACTCCAGTGAGTTTCATCAAGAACCTATCAACCTCCACAGCTGTCCGTGGAGATGAATTCTACAGATTCACCACCCTCTGGCTGAAAAAAAATTCCTCCTCATCTCTGTTCTAAAGGAACATCCTTTTATTCTGAGGCTTGTGTCCCCAGGTCCTAGACTGCCCCCACTAAAGGAAACGTCCTCTACAAAATGAACTGCTAGCTGTCTTGGGACTGATTGCGGAAACTCCAGTAATCTGGTGACCTCGGCAGTTTGGTGATGCCATGAATGGCAGATTTTCCAGAGTCTGGGATGTTATTTCCAAACATACTGCCACAAACATATAACTCACTTTGTTTTTAGGCAATAGCACAGTGATGGAGTGAATTTTCCAGTGAACTCAGTGAGTTTAAAGGAAATGCCGGAATCAGGACACGGTGTGTTTTCATCATTAAGGTCCCTCACCAGCTGTGACAATCCATCTTCTCATTACTACCATCAGTGAAGTCACCTAAAGGCACACACTCAACATTTTAGGAACAGCTTCTTCCCCTCCACTATCTGATTTCTGAATATCCAGAGAAATGGCAGATTGAGTTTAACCAAGATAAACATAAGGTGTTGCACCTTGCTGGGCAAATCCAGGAGACAGTGTACTGACAAGGGCAACACTCTTAACAGTGTTGCTGAGCAGAGAGATCTTGGGGTCCAAGTTCATAGTTCCTTGAAAGTGGCTACACAGGCTGGTCAAGAAAGCTTATGGAATATTTGCTTTTATTAGTCAGGATATTGAGCTGAAAAGTCAAGAGGTTACGTTGCAACTTTATAGAACTCTGGTTAGGCCACATCTGGAGTACTGCATACAGTTCTGGTCGCCCCACCACAGGAAGGATGTTGAGGTTTTGGAGAGGGTGCAGAAGAGGTTTACCAGGATGCTGCCTGGTTTAGAGGGCATGTGCTATCACGAGAGGCTGGATAAACTTGTGTTGTTTTCTCTAGAGTGGCAGAGGATGAGGGGAGCTCAGATAGAAGATTATTAGATTATGAGGGGCATAGATAGAGTAGACAAGGAGTATCGTTTTCCAGTGGTAGAGATATGCAATACCAGAGGGCATGCATTGAAGGGGAGAGGGGAGAGGTTCAAGGGGGATGTGAGGGTAAGTTTCTTTTACTCAGAGGGTGGTGGATATCTGGAATGCAAGCTGCATGCACACAAAGCTGGAGGAACTCAGCAGGCCAGACAGCATCTAGGAAAAGAGTACAGTCAATGTTTCAGGCCAAAACCCTTCGGCAGGAATGGAGAAAAAGGCTGAGGAGTAGATTTAAAAGGAGTGGGGAGGGGAGAGAGAAACACGAGGTGATGGGTGAAACCTGAAGGGGGAAGAATGAAGTAAAGAGCTGGGAAGTTGATTGGTGAAGGAGACAGAAGACTCTGGAAGAAAGGAAAGGCGGGGGAGGAGCATCAGAAGGATGCAATGGGTGGGCAAGGAGTTAAGGTGTGAGAGGGAAGGGGGATGGGAAATGGTGAAGAAGATGAGTGGGGGGGCATTACCAGATGTTTGATAAATCGATGTTCTTGCCAAACGGAATATAATGTGTTGTTCCTCCAACCTAAGTGTAGCCTCATCAGGACAGTGGGGGAGGCCGTAATTTGACATATCAGAACGAGAATGGGAAGTGGAATTAAAATAGGTGGCCACCGGGAGATCCTGCTTTGTTTGGTGGATGGAGCGTAGGTGCTTGGCGAAGAGATCTCCCAAGATTTTCTCTTGTCTGATGCTTGGAATGCGTCGCCTGGTATGGTAGTAGAGATAAATACATTAGAGGCTTCTAAAAGAAATGTAGATAGACACATGAAAATGAGGAAGAAGGAGGTATACGGACATTGTGTACTAGGAGGGATTAGTTTTGGGGGGGGGGTAAAATTTACTTTTTAGCTGGTTTGGCACACCATTGTAGGCTGAATGGCCTCTGTCTTGCACTGTACTCTTATATGCTCTATGTTGAACCCATGAACACTTCCCTCATTATTCCTCTTTGGCACTATTTATTTATTCTTTAACCATAACTTAAAGCAATGTTTATGCCTTGCACTGTACTGTTGCCACAGAAACAACAAACTTCATGACGCATATCAGTGATCATGAACATAATAATAATAATAATGAACCTGAACAGGGTATTCATTGTCCCAATAGTAATATCTACAACTGGTATCATCCCAAATCACTGCACAATAACATTAAACTATTAGGCCTTCACAGCAATATTTATGTAAATCTCCAGAAAGGCACAATATTAAGCACCACTAGAATAGTCTGAAAGTTCCTAGCAATTGACAAATGAGCGTGCTCGGCTATGCCCGTACCTCAGGTTTTACCAGCTTGAGCTGAGAAAAAAATAAAACTATAATAAGAAGTTTAGCTCATTCTGATTACTTACACAATCAGGCAGCAAACATCATTCACCAGAATTTTGCATTACAATACAAACTCATGCTATAAATACAAGCCCAGTTTTAGAATCAGAGCCTTACAAACTGTATTATGGCCGATCCATTATTACAGGTAGGACAATCCATTAACAACTGTCTGGATATCATATTCCAGGAAAACAAGCAAGAGCAACTTACTTAATAGATATAGCCATTCCAAACACATATAAATTGCAGGTCTGTAAATACAAAAAAAAACAGTAATAGGCTGAATTAAAAGAGGAAATTGAAAGACTTAGGACCATGAACAAGATATACATTGTCCTGATAGTAATATCTACAATTGAGATAATCACAAAAGCAGTACACAATAGCATTAAATGATTAGGCCTCCACAGTAATATTTATACAAATCTCTAGAATTCCACAGTACTAAACACGACTAGAATAGTCTAAAAGTTCAGAGTAATTGAGAAATGAGTGTGCTTGGCTATGCCAATATCTCAAGTTTTACCAGATTGAGCTGAGGAAAAAAATAAAAACACAATAATAACGGCAGCACGAAAGACTGCACCCAGTAGAGCTGAAGGGGGTGCAGGAAATGGGGCTTGGTGAGTCCAAGAGACAAGACCCATAAGTTCGTGGATGCATTTACACCTCTGAGATTCGTCTTCTCCAGAAAGCCACGAAACAACGAAAAAATCATGGAAGTCATCGAAAGAGAGACATCAGAACCATCCCTCCCCCTGCACACAGAATGAAGGAGAAACAAAAACTCACGAACCCTTAGCCCCCCAACCCCGTCCCCCGTGCAAAAAAAACTAACAGATCGCCCTCATGGAGAAACAACAAGAACATCAAACCCAAACACCCAGCCTGCCGATCAGCAACAACAAAGAAAGCACGAAAACACAGAAGAAACAGAACTGAGAGGCCAATATGAACCACAACTAATTTGAACTACAGTCCAATAATCCATAAACCTATAAATTGAAAGGGAGTCAGGAGATAGGATCCTTAAGTTTAAAGGAAGTTAAGAGACAGGACCCATACGTTTAAAGGGAGTCAAGAGATAGAGTCCATACATTGAAAGGGAATCCAAGAGGCAGGATGTATATATTGAAAGGGAATCCTAAGGACAAGGCCTAGTGAGATTAAAGGAAATTCCGTAAATGGGACTAGAAAGCCAAATGTCAGGCTGGCGGGATTGTCAAAGAATGGGTTGTTGAATGATCGGAGTTTCACTGTAAATAAAATAAATTCTGCTTCTACTATCTCACGAACACTGGCCACGGATAATAATTTACAAGAAGTATATTTAATGGCTGCACCTCATATCTCTTGAATTACCATCAAAGAGACCAAATAGTAGGTGTTGACTAAAGCTCTTAACATATCAGCTGCTGCTACCTGTTTTCTCCAGATGAAGTTTGACCAAAGGAACTTCATGTTTCCTGTCTGAAGACAGCAAATTCCCTCTGGTTGCCTGCCACTTCTCATTTGGAAGACAGTAGGTGTGATTGAGGAGTGCCTTATGTTTCGGAATTCTAGCTGGGAACAGCTGCATGAGGCAAAGCACTTCTTGGGCAGCGGACTGAGTATATGGTTTGCATTACATTAGGTTGACAGTTGAGCTCCTGGCAGATCATACACATTCCGAATGATTTTTGACTTCTTTTGAAAGGACAGGAACACCGTAGAAGTTAAAAAGCCATTGCCTAACTGATGGTATGGCCGGAGGCAGTTAGTAGACCAGCTGTCTCACAGTTCCAGTAATCCAGGCTCAGATCTAGCCATAGACATGGAGCATTGCATGTTCTCCCTGCGGGCTTCTCAATGTGAGCTTCTATCAGGTGCTTCGATTTCCTCCCGTAACCCAGAACTGCGTAGTGTGGTAGATTAATTGACCACTGTGAGTAGCCCCTAGTGTGCATGTTGAGTGGTAGAATCTGGGGGCTTAGTTAATGGGGAATATGGGGACAATAAATTTAGATTAGTGTTAGAGAAACTCTGCAGATGCTGGAAGTCCAAAGCAACACACACAAAATGCAGGAGGAACTCAGCAGGTCAGACGGTGTCGACATTTCAATGTTTTGGGCTGAGACCCGTCTTCAGGACTGAGAAGGAAGGGGCGAGATGCCTGAATTGGAGGGTGGGAGTTAGGAAAGAGGCTGGCTGGAAGGTGAAAGGTGAAGCCAGATGGGTGGGAAAGGTCAAGGGCCAGAGAAGATAGAATCTGATGGAAAGGGAGAGTGAATGATAAGAGAAAGGAAAGGGCAGGGGACCCCCGGGACAAATGATAGGCAGGTGAGAAGAAGTAAAAGATCAGAGTGGGGAATAGAGGAGGGGAGGGAGTTTTTGCTCACTAGATTAGATAAATTGTTATTAGTGTAAGATTAGTGCAAATGGATGATTGATAGTACATGGACTCAATGCACTGAAGGACATGTGTCCTTGATGAGTGTCACAATGATATCAGAACGGATATGCTGGCATTGGAGAGAATCCAGAGGACACTCATAAGACCATTAGACATAGCCGCAGAATTAAGCCATTTGACCCATCGAGACTGCTCATCCATTTTGTCATGGCTGATCCATTTTCCTCTCAGCCCCAATCTCCTGCCTTCTCCCCTTCGAGCCCTGACTAATGAATAATCTATCAACCTCTGCCTTAAACATTCCCAATGACGTGGCCTCCATAGCCGCCTGTGGCAACAAAGTCCACAGATTCACCACCTTCTGGCTAAAGAAGTTCCTCCTCATCTCCGTTCACAAGAAAGATCCTGGGGATGTATGAGGAGCATCCGATGGCTCTTAGTTTGTACTTGCTGGAGTTTAGAAGAATGAATTGGGATCTCATTGAAACCTACTTAATATTGAAAGGTCTCGATAAAGTGGACATGGATAGGACATTTCCTATAGTGGGCGAATCAAGGATCAGTCTCTGAATAGAAGGACGTCCCTTTAGAATAAAGAGGAGAAGGAATTTCTTTAGCCAGTGGGTGGTGAATCTATAGAATTCATTGCCACAGACAGCTGTGGAGGCCAAGTCTTTGGGCACATTAAATGCAGAAACTAAAACATTGTACATTGTAATAAGTAACAGAATCACCACAACTTATGGAAATTTCTGATTGAGTAGTAGGCAGCTATCAATCGCAGGGGATCATGGGTTTGCGCCTCTGGTGGACCGTGTCCTCTCCAGGGTGCAAGCCTGGGTGGGAAGATTTGAAGAACCGGCTGTTGCCCATGCAGTGGGCTCCCCCTCTCCACGTCACTGATGTAGTCCAAGGGAAGGGCAAGCTCCGATACAGCTTGGCACCAGTGTCGTCGCAGAGGTTGCCAGAGTGAAGTTGTAAACATCAAACTGCCTTAGGGACCCCGGCTCCGGATTTCTTCCTCGGGATTTACTCCCGAAGCCTTTCCCATGGGTGGGTATGGCCGCAAGGCAGCAGAGGATTAAAATCAGAGTTTTCCTTCTCCTGGGCGGGCTGCCGTCCAAGGCTAATGAGCCCCACCTGCCCGAAGCGACTGGCTTTGAGGTGCCAGCGGTCTACCTTTGCCCCTTCTCTTGTCAGTAGAAACAGTGCAGTAGCTAAGCCACACGTGAACACCAAGAGTTGGACTTTGTTGTCATTTGGAGCACTTTATAGGTAGTGGGAGCTTATCCCCAACTAGCACCCCCGGCTACGACAACCTTAGGAATCTGATTGAGTAGCTAGATTAAAAGAGAATGGATGATTAGCATATCCTATTAACTGACAAAGAGGCTTAGGGTTTGCTGCTAAATTAAGAAACGACTTTATATGTTTATCCTTTTTAATACCCTTACTGTTAGCAATGCATTACACAAAGAAGCTTAATTAGATCGGAACTGCAATATAGCAGTTACATTTACAAATTTGGTCTCCGCCCGTCAGAGATATTCCTGTTCTGACTATCTGTCACTTACCACCTCTGCAACTGGAAACAAACATGTTGTTGACCCTAAGTCTGAGGCCATTCGGCCCCTTGAGCTTCCTAAGCCTGCCCATCCCATCAGTTCTGCCATGGCTGTTCTTTTTAACTTCATTCACTCACGTTCCCTCTGTAATCCTCAACCCCTTTACCAATCAAGAACTTCTCAGTCTCTGCTTAAATGATCTGGCCTCCACAGCCAACTGTGGCAGCACGTTTGTACAAACTCACTGTCCCCTAGCTGAAGAAATTCCTTTGTTTTTCTTTTTACAATATTTTTATTCAGAAGAAAAAACAAGATTTACAGAGTGCAACACATAGATACATCTCAACATGAATTGTGTACATTCATATATTGTAATAAAATTGATCAAAATGTTATAGCATATCACATAAAGGTGTATATGTGATACACCTTATAACCCTGTAATCAAAAATTTAAAGATAGGTCATACATTATAAAAGAAATTTTTTATATAAAAAAAGTCAACCCCCTACCAACTACCAAAGAAAAAAGCTGATGGATGATAATGGATAATTAGAAAAAAAACATATTCGCTTAAGAAGAGAAGATAGAAATATACATAAAAGACTGTACACTGTTAAACTTCATAAATTGGAAAAGTAATTTAGGAAAGGTCCCCAGATATAATAAAAAGATTGTTTCAAATTTAAGGCTGAGCAACAGATCTTCTCTAAATTTAAATAAGACATAATATCACATAGCCACTGAAGATGTGTAGGAGGGGTAGACTCCTTCCATTTAAGCAAGATTGCTCTCCTTGCTAAAAGAGAGGTAAAAACTAAAACCTGTAGGTTAGGAGTATTTAAAGTTATATCTTCATTTGCAATAATGTTTTTCTCTATTTTGAAGGGATAGCATTTTATTCTGAGCCTGTGCCCCTGGATCCTGGACTCTTCTACTTTCTCCCTACTCTCCAGTTCTGGCAAAGGATCCTGGGCTTAAATCTGTTTCTCTCTCCACAGATGCTGCCTGGCCTGCTGGATATCACCAGCACTTTCAGTTTTTGTTCCAGATATAAGAAGGATATTGAGGCATTGGAGAGGGTGCTGAAGGGGTTTAGCAGGATGCTGCCTGGTTTAGAGGGCATGTGCTATCAGGAGAGGCTGGATAAACGCGTTATTTTCTCTGGAGGCCGGAGGCTGAGGGGAGATCTGATGGAGATTTATAACATTATGAGGTGCATAGATAGAGTAGACAGGTGGTATCTATTCCCCAGCGTTGAACTATCTAATACCAGAGGCCATGCAAGAAGGTGAGAGGGAGTAGATTCAGAGGGGATGTGAGGGGTAAGTTTTTTACTCAGAGAGTGGTGGATGCCTGGAATGTGCTGCCTGGTACAGTGGTGGAGGCAAATATGTTAGAGGCTAAGAGACGTTTGGATAGGCACATGGATGTAAGGAAAATGGGGGGATAGGGACATGGTTGAAGGTAGGAGGGATTGGTGTTTGGATGTTTTTGATTTGTTTTTCAGCTAGTTTGGGACAACATTGTGGGCTGAAGGGGCTGTTCCTGTGCTGTACTCTTCTATGTTCTACTCTCAGCATCTACAATGCCTTGACTTTTGTCTATTTTAACAACGTTTAGCTTCAGCTCCGAGCAAACTGCTGACTTTACCTGTGTAAGCGAATGGTGAAGGATGATGGACAAAGTTTAGAACAGGACTGAAGAGAGAGAGATTAGCTTCATTTGTCACACGTACTTCAAAGTGTACAGTGAAATGCCCCGTTTTGCATCAAATCAAATCAGCGAGGACTGTGCTGGGGGCAGCCTGAGAGGGTTGCCATAATTCCGACACCAGCATGGCACACCCACAACTTACTCTCCCTAAACTGGATGTCGTTCATAATGTGGGAGGAAACTGGAGCAGCCGGAGGAAATCCACAGAGTCACAGGGAGAATGTACAGACTCCTTACGGGCAGCAGCAGAAATGAACCCCGATCTTACAGCTGCACTGTAAAGCACTACGCTAACTGCAACACAAATTGCAGTAACTTGGAATATACGCTAAGCACCCCCATACTGTAGAGGCAAACAACTCAGACTGTATAAGCCATATTTTTCAAAGGAAATTTAACTACTGCTTGTGAATATTTAACCTAAATAATTATCACTAATTCAACGTCATAGAGAGATACAGTAAGGAGCCAGACCCTTCAGCCCATTGAGTCTATGCCAAGCCATTTATACCAATCCGAAAAATGATCCCATTATTTATTTTCACACATTTTATTAGTTTCCCCCAGGTTCTGTTTCTCTCATCAGCACATTAGGGGCTATTTATAGTGGCCAATTAAACTACCAATCCAACAGTCCTTGAGATATGGGTGGAAACCAGATTGCCCAGAGGAAAATCCCTTGGACACGTGCGGTCTCCACACAGTCAGTGGCTAAGTTCAGGACTGGACCTCGGGTCATGAGCTGTAGCTGACTGTTCCCATCTGGGAATGTGCTGGTGAGTCTAGGTTCTATGGCCAGACAGCAAACCTGGGAGTGGCCCGAGGGAGCCACAGATCACAGGGGTGACTCTGTGGAGGGAGAGGGACACCTAGAAGTTGAAGTGGAGACTATCAACCACTAGTGTGGTTGGGATGGAGGTCAGTGAGAGGTGAGAGACTCCTAGAAAGCAACGTGCATTATCAAAGACCTCCCACCGTCCAGGCCATGCTGTCTTCTCACTGCAGCCACCGGGAAGGGGTTCCAGGAGCCTTATGTCCCTCACCGCCAGGTTCAGGAAGAGTTGTTACCCTTCAACCATCAGGCTCCTGAACCAGTGTGGATAACTTCACTCACCTCAACACTGAACTGATTCCACAGCCTACAGTCACTTTGAAAGACTCTGCAACTGTTGGCCTCAGTATTATGTGTGTGTGTGTGTGTGTGTGTGTGTGTGTGTGTGTGTGTGTGTGTGTGTGTGTGTGTGTGTGTGTGTGTGTGTGTGTGTGTGGGGTTTTTTGTTGACACTATCGATTTTTTTTAGAGATACAGCCTGGTAAGAGGCCCTTCTAGCCCAACAAATCCATACTACCCAATATCACCCCTGTGATCAATTAACCTAATAACCGACACGTCTTTGGAGAGTGGGAGGGAATTGGAGCACCCAGAGGAAACCCACACAGTCACGGAGAGAATGTACCGACTCCTAACAGGCAGCGGCAGGAGTTGAGCCGGTTTCATTACCTCAGTCATCCAAAATGGACTTTGAGGCGAATGATCCCGCATTTGAAAATGGCCAGCTCCTCGCACACTTTCCATCTGTGCTGGATCAAGCTAGCAACCTGGCCTCGTAAAAACAAAACAGGCAAATGCTAAAGAAATGGGCAGGTTGTTACCTGGTGCATCACAAGCCACAGAGAGGAAGGACACAGCTCAGTAATGGCGTTAAGCTAAGCACTACACTACAATTCCTGTGAATGCCTGCAACTGAATGAATCTCAGAGTAGCACAGTATTTGGCGACATATGCATACTTTGATAATAAGTTTACTTTGAACTTTGAACCTGAAAGTTCAAAGAGCCAAGAGGGAGGTTAGAGTTCCCAGGGTGATGTGGCCCAATGAAGTAAAGGCTTACAATACTCTAGGATCCACACCATTGTAATTCAAGTTGGCCCATTAAAGGTGATGGTCAACTCTGGAGACCAATCTAGAAGTCCCATTTACTACAGGGTTGGACAAACAAATAGCAATGGGAATGGGGATTTCCTGGAAAAAGCAGAAATAACAGTTTACCTGATTAATGGAGTGCAGCTGGACAAATCTCTGCAGCTGTGTATTGCTAATACTGCATCCAGCTCTGTACTCCTGCAATCTCTGTTGATGGCCACTTGTGCAACACATCTCCCAGCAACTGAACTATGCAGAGCAGAAAGGTATAATTGGTAAGGTTTAGACAATCTGATGTAGAATGTATGTAAGTATACACCCAGTGGCCACTTTATTAGGTACACTTGTACACCTGCTCAATTATGCAAATATCTAATCAGCCAATCAGGTGGCAGCAGCTCGATGCATAAAAGCATGCAGACATGGTCAAGAGGTTCAGACCAAACATCGCAATGGGGCAGAAATGTGAGCTATGTGACTTTGACTGTGGAATGATAGTTGGTGCCAGACAGGGTGGTTTGAGTATCTCAGAAACTGCTGATCTCCTGGGATTTTTTTTTTGCACAGCAGTCTCAAGAGTTTGCAGAGACTGGCGTGGGAAACAGAAAGTATCCAGTGAGCGGCGTTTCTGTGGGTGAAACCGCCTTGTTAATGAGAGAGGTCAGCGGAGTATGGCCAGTCTGGTTCAAACTGACAGGAAGGCAACAGTAACTCGAATAATCACACGTTACAACAGAGGTGTGCAGAAGAGCATCTCACAACACATTGAACCTTAAAATGATGGGCTACAGCAACAGAAGACTATGAAGTACACTCAGTGCCCACTTTATTAGGTATAGGAAGTATCTAATAGAGTGGCCACCGAGTGGGTATCTGGGAAACACCTATGGGTTGAACGGACTTAGCCATAGGGTTTTGACAGTGAAGGATTCTTTTTTTTTATTGATTTTTTAATGCATTTTCTACAACACTACAAACAAAAAAAAAACCCAAAAACAAAATAGGAAATTAGTACAGTGCAAGATAAACATACAATAGTAATATAATACAAAATAAAATAATTGAAAAAGCACCCAAGTTTAAGTCATGTAAAGTTAGTGTCCACCCCCAACCCCACAAAAAAAACTCCAGACCAACCAAAACAAAATGTAGAAAATATAAATCAGAACATTCAAACCCCCAAAACTGTAAATACAATTGAAAACAGAAGATAATAATGCCTACTACCAAAAAAAAGCTGAAAGCAAGGGATTGAAAAAAAACTTAATTAAAAGGAAAGTTATGGAAATACTCAATAAAAGGTCCCCAGACCTTATGAAACTTTATATCCGAATTAAGAATTGAATAACGAATTTTTTCAAGGTCTAAACAGGACATGATATCATTAAGCCATTGAGCATGCGTGGGCGGGGCAACATCTCTCCATCTAAGAAGAATTAAAAGTCTAGCCAGGAGAGAAGCAAAAGATAATATTCGACATTTAGTCGAACTCAAGCGTATATCTGTTTCACCCAAGAAACCAAACAGATCAATTAAAGGGTTAGGTTCTAAGTGGAGATTCAGAATACAGGATAAGGTTATAAAAACATCTCTCCAAAATTTCTCCTATGGGTTGAACGGACTTAGCCATAGAGTTTTGGCAGTGAAGGATTCTAACACCCTTGAGACAGAACCCTATCAGATAAAAAAATTAAAAGCACTTATTTTTAATAAATGATTTTAGGCTCTACCTTGTAAAAGGAGACTGAACCCGACTGGGGTGTACCTTCAGCTTATTTTAGACTGGGACGCCACACAGCACACAATAATGAACAAGGACACTGAAATTTAAACTCTTTTGTAGACAACCTCCTGGCAAACATCTCTTGCCAGAGCCCAAATCCCAACTCTCCTGTGAGGTGCGTGATACCAACACGCCTGCTCCTGATACATGAAAGCCGAGATCAAAGAAGCGGCGACCAAATTGGGTTCCCAAACACTACAACATCAGCCTTTCTCCCCAGGGCCCACTGCTAATTATATCTGAGCTCACTGCTTTGCAGTCCGTGCTGGTTTATAAATAACACTCTGTGTGCTGTGTGGTTGTTGACAGGCAAAGGTAGGCTATTTCCTCTTATCAATCTGCCTTCAGTGGGATCAGAGAGCTGGAGGAACCCACTCTATAACACGTTCTTCATCAGCCTCTCCAGTTCTTGTTTAATGCATCTCCTTTCCGTGGCTGTGATTTAAGAGACAGCTCTTTTTTTCTATCTCCCTTTACAACTGCATTTAACACTATCATTGCTATGTTTAAGGATAAATTCCAGTGGCTCCAGTTGTCTGGCTCCCTTGGCACTCTGTAGTGCCTTTGGCACTAAGTACACTTATCCCAGTCCCGTCCTCCTGTAACTCCTCAATTTGTTAACTTATTCCTCCAACATCTACAAATGATGTTACACCTCCAAATGATCTATCCTAAACTCTCTCCTTGGTGTATCACTGTGGAAAGTCTTGCAAAATTATCTCGAGAGATTGTCCTTGCATTTTCAGGATGTGACTGTGTGTGTGCGTGTGTGGGTGTGAGTGAGGGAGGAACAGGGGCTGTGCTGTCACTTGGTATGCTCCGCTCCGTTGTGTTCTGTGTCGCTCTGCCGAGCATTGTGGGTATGCTACGTTGGCGATGCTTGCGGGCTGCCCCAGCACATCACTGGGTGTGTTAGTTGTTAAGGTAAGTGGTGCATTTCACTGTATGCTTCCATGTACATGCGACCGATAAATCAGAATCATCTGTTAAGACCAGAGTTTAATACTCAACCTCCTCTGCCCTGAGAAGATGATTTTGAGCTGCCTTCTTGAACCACTGCAGTGACGCAGCAGTTATGATACAATTAGGTGGCTTTCTGGCCTGTACAGTCAACCATGTCACTGTTGGTTCGGAGTCACATGTAAAATACTGTGGGTGAGGAACAGCAGATTTCCTCACCTGGTACAGATAACCATCATCATTATCGCCAAATGCCTGTTACACCGCTGGCGTTTAGGGCAGCAATGAAGGTCCTCCATCTCTGTCTGTGCTTGGCCATCTTCTCTATGGTGATTCAGGGTCCTCATTTCTGCCTGTTCAGGGCTTCATTCGTCAGGCCAGTAGCTTCCGCTTGGTTTTCACTTCTGTCGGTCATGCAACTCCTGGGTGGAGACTCAAGAACACTGATACAGGATTCTTCATTGCTGTTTCTGCAACATCGTTTTTGACCAGTCAGGGTTGTTGGCCCTGAGCTGAGCCACTGAACCTGGAGGACCAGTGGACCACCCTTAGTCTGGCCTCTGCCCTTTGACCTGTTTGGCATAAAGCCCTGACTCCTGCCAGCATAGCTCTCCCAGTCATTGCGGCACGCAAACCTCCAAAACCTATGACAAGGTTGTGGTCCTCTAGAGGGACAGATAAATCAAGCCAAATAAATTTTTAAGAACAGGCGGTAGACATAAGCTCACCGTTACTGAGACTGGATTTTTAATTCTATTAAGAGTAATGAAAGGACAGAAAAGAGGCGGCACAGTTAGCGTAATGCTTTTACAATACTGGCAACCCAGGTTCATTCCCACTGCTGTATGTAAGGATGTTTGGGTTTCCTCTGGGTGCTCTAGTTTTCTCCCATGTTACGAAGATGTACAGGTTAGTTGGTTAATTGCTCACGTGGGTGTAATTGTGCAGTGCGACTTCTTAGGCTGGAAGAGGTAAATCATCTCCTTAATTTAGAAATTACCATGCTGTACCTCGAAATAAAATAAGATAAAATAATAAAATAAAAAGTTCTAAGTTTTTCTTGGAGTCAGAGTCAATTGTGACCATCAACACCCATGTACACAAATCACATGTGTTTATTCTCTCGCATTCCCAACAGATTCAATGCCTCAGCAGTTTCCTCCACTCACCCACATACTGGGGGCAATTTACAGAACTTTAAAGGAGAATAAGTAGTATCTGAATGACATTGCATACATGATGTCACGTGTTGTCAAGTTATACAAAAGAGTAAAATCAAGACGTGTGGTTATTCATTGTTCTTCACTCTGCACTCATTTCTATCTCAGTGACAATGTGCTTTTTCACATTTCTCACAGTGCCGGAGAGCAGTGTGGAGGGCACATTGCAAGCCTGTGGGGGTGGGGGGGGTGTAGAGGTTTTGCTGGCTGCTCGCTCTGCAGAACCTACCCACTCCTTGGCATTGGGGGGGGGGGAATGCAAAGAAAAGAGCCATCGGGACCATCACAGAGGCTGCTGAGCGAGTCTCCAGATGGCTGTGGATCAAGAGGTGTGACCCGTAGACCAATGCTGCAGGGACACAAGCCAGGACCTGATCAACCCTGGCTGGGTCACCTGGGTGAGGGTGTCTGATGTTGAAAGATCCCAAACACCAAATAACCCCAGGTTACATCACCGATGATGTGACCCAGCACATTCTAGGATGCATCTCAGCATCATCAGAGTAAACCTGATTCTGATTTTGATTTAGATACTGCCTCTCATTTCACAATACTTATTGAGATACAGAGCGGAATAGGCACATCCAGCCACCTCGAGCCACACCACCCAGGAATCCCCTGATTTAACTCTAGCCTAATCACAGGACAACTTATATTGACCAACTTACTTACCAATCGATATGCCTTTGGACTGTGGGAGGAAACCCACATGGTCACAGGGAGAACACACAAACTCCTTACCGGCAGTGGCAGGAATTGAACCTGGGTTGCCTGTACTGCAAAGCATAGTGCTGACCACTACGTTACCGTGCCACCGCTGGTGTTCTTTACAAGGAACAATGCTTGCGAGAATCTTTTCATCACTCAGGTGAAAAGATAGCTTGCGTCTTGGGTTCCCAACCATTTTATGATTGAGAAATAACTGTAGCAGAACTTGCTGTAGCATAGCCTGACTAGGTTCAAAGTTCAAAGTTTAAAGTACATTTATTTTCAAAGTATGTTTACATGCTATATGCAACTTTGAGATTTGTGTCCTTACAGGCAGTCACAAAACAAAGACTAGGGTAGACAGCCAGAGTCTTTTCCCTAAGGTAGAAAAGCTGACTAGCACAGAGCATAGCTTTAAAGTGAGAGGGAGGAAATTTGAAAGCAATGTGTTTGGCAAGTTACTTACACAGAGATTGGTAGGTGTCTGGAAAGAGTGTTGTATAGATTCACGGATGGTGGGTAAGTACAGCAACAAGCAACAACATTCTGGCAGAGCGCAGCAGGCCAGGCAGCATATATAGGAAGAAGTACTGTCGACGTTTCGGGCCGAGACCCTTCGTCAGGACTAACTGAAAGAAGAGATAGTAAGTACAGCAACAGAACATTTTACTCACATGCAATTCACACTAACACTCATCCAAGTCATGGAAACTATAGAAACTACAACACTAAACATTGAAAACATTTGTTAAATCTGGCCAAGTTACTCAACAAGCAACAACTTAACTAGGTGTGCGCCAAATACATGAGCTCCTCCCCCTATTAACTTCAACACACCTTCCAAATGATTTCTCCCGCACAGCCTGGAGTGAGCTCGGGGTAAAAAGCGAGAGCTCTGCTCACGTGATCACCTTTATACACCTGAGGACCGGAAGCCAGTCGCAGGTATCGCAGCACGTGGCCTGGGACGAGAAATCCATGCCGCAGGCCACGGGAGCTGACCAACAGGATGACGGCTATATACCTGGAGCATACGTTCATTAGCCAACGCAGCTGAAGTGACTTTCGGAGCAATTTTCGGTCAGCTAATAAGTGAACCTTCCACATTACATCGAGTTGCCGGGGGTGATAGTAGAAGAAGATGCAATAATGGTATTCAAAAGGTTTTTAGATAGGTATAAAACATGCTAGGAATGGAGGGATGCGGATCACGTGCAGGCAGAAGATGTTCCTTTAATTTGGCATCAGGCTCAGTGCAGACATTACGGGACAAAGATCCTTTTTTCTGTGCAGTACTGTTCTATGTTCTTCACATTCCGTTATTTTTTCTAACATTTGTGTTTTAAACTTATTTTTTATTAACTTAACTCTTTTTTTCTCTGCTTAAATTTTAATTTTGCCCTCAGAATGTCCCCAGTTCTGTTGTTCAACTCTGGCAAGGTAGCCCCAGCTTGGGGTTCGATTCTCGCCGCTGCCTGTAAGGAGTTTGCACGTTCTCCGTGTGACCATGTGGGTTTCCTCTTGGTGCTCTGGTTTCCTCCCACATTCCAAAAGATGGACAGGGTGAGGAATAGTAAGTTGCGAGGCATATTACGTTGGAGCTGGAAGTGTGGCCACATTTGCAGGCTGCCCTCAGCACCATCCTCGCTGATTTGATTAGAAGCAAATGACACATTTCACTGTATGTATCCATGCACCTGTGGCAAATAAAGATAATCTTTCTTTATTTCCTCAGTATGCCCAGTGTTGCTCTCACGTGAACTCATCAGACTGAAGAAAATCTCTAAACACTCCTCATTGCTCACTCTTTCAAGTTGAGAGATGTGACCAAGAGATACTAATCTTTGAGCGTCACTTCTACAAGTCTCCTGTAGAGTGGTGACCAGAAATGATTGGAACTTTCCAAGTAAGCCTGTGCTAAATGTGTTGTAAAGCCTCCTTAAGTCCTTATGAGACTTGTTGGGATTATTTCAGAACCAGAATCAGATTTATTATCACTGATTTACTGTATGTGACCTGAGATTTGTTGTTTTTTTAGCAGCAGTACAGTGCAAAGACATCAAAATTACTATAAATTACAGGCATAAATAAATAGTGGAGAAAAGACAAATAGTGGGGTTGTGTTCATGGGTTTGTGGGCGTTCAGAAATCTGAAGGCTGAAGGGAAGAAGCTGTTCCTAAAATGTTGAGTGGGAATCTTTTGGCTCCTGTACTTTTTCTCTGACTTTAGCAACAAGAAGAGGACATGTCCCAGATGGTGAGGGTCCTTAGTGATGGGAGCTGCCTTCTTAAGCCATCCCCCTCTTGAAGATGCCCTAGATAGTGGGAGGATTGTTCCCATGATGGAGTTTACATAGTACAACATCTGATTTACTTTCAAAGTTCAAAGAAAATTTTATTATCATAGTACATATATGATAAGTGTGATAACTTTATAAGTGTGAGGTGCTACATTTTGGTAGGACTAATCAAAATAGGACATGCATGGTAAATGGTAGGGCATTGAAGAATGCAGTAGAACAGAGTGATCTAGAAATAGTGGTGCATAGTTCCCTGAAGGTGGAATCTCATGTGGATAGGGTGGTGAAGAAAGCTTTTGGTATGCTGGCCTTTATAAATCAGAGCACTGAGTATAGGAGTTGGGATGTAATGTTAAAATTGTACAAGGCATTGGTGAGGCCAAATTTGGAGTATTGTGTACAGTTCTGGTCACTGAATTATAGGAAAGATGTCAACAAAATAGAGAGAGTACAGAGGAGATTTACTAGAATGTTAACTGGGTTTCAGCACCCAAGTTATAGAGAAAGGTTGAACAAGTTAGGTCTTTATTCTTTGGAGCATAGAAGGTTGAGGGGGGACTTGATAGAGGTATTTAAAATTATCAGGGGGATAGATAGAGTTGACATGGATAGGCTTTTTCCATTGAGAGTAGGGGAGATTCAAACAAGTGTCATAAGGGGACAGGAGGCTGGACCCAAGCACAGGACACAGGCACTGAAGTACTAGGGGCAGGATGGGAACAACTAAACGAGAGACAAGACGTGGAGACCATGGTGTGCATGAGGGACGTGACATTCAAGGTGATTCTGGGGTTCCGGGAGAGCCTTAGAGTTCAGGCAAGGCAGAATCCCAGAGTTCAGGCAAAGCAGGGTCTAGGAGTTCACTGGACGGGCCACATAACTCCTGGGCAGGGCCCAGACCTCCCAGGCAGGAACACAGGGGCCTGGGCAGGTCACAGGACACCTGGGTAGGTAGAAGGGCACAACCCATCAACAACAAGAGATAGATAGGGGCAGAGACCTCTGACAGGCCACATAACTCCTAGGCAAGGCCCAGACCTCCCAGGCAGGAACACAGGGGCCTGGGCAGGTCACAGGACACCTGGGTAGGTAGAAGGGCACAACCCATCAACAACAAGAGATAGGTAGGGGCAGAGACCTCTGACAGGCCACATAACTCCTGGGCAGGGCCCAGACCTCCCAGGCAGGAACACGGGGGCCTGAGCAGGTCACAGGGCACCTGGGTAGGTTGCAGGGCACAACCCATCAGCAGCAAGGGATAGGTAGGGGCAGAGTCTCCCACCAGGCAATGGCAGTCCAGCCAGGCTTGCCCAACAGTGGCAAGGGATAGGAAGGGAACTAGGTCCAGGGTGACTGCCAGACTTACTCAAAGAACTCATCTTTAACAACAGGACAACCCCCAACTCCACTCAGTGCCAGAGCCCCCTATATACACCGCCAGCCGATGGGCATCAGGTGCGCCTCCTTGAGCCCCAACAAGCCACAATGATCCACAGGTGTGACTACTTGGGCTCAAGGGCGAAAGGAGAGACGGCTACAAGACCCGGAGTCCGGAGTCCGCGGACTGGATCAAGACCTGGAATGCAGGCTCCGGACCAAACCATAACAACAAGAGGATATGAGTTGAGAGTTAAGGGGCAAAAGTTTAGGGGTAACAGGAGGGGGAACTTCTTTACTTAGAGAGTGGTAGCTGTGTGGAACGAACTTCCAGTAGAAGTGGTAGAAGCAGGTTTGGTATTGCCATTTAAAAAAAAATTGGATAGGTATATGGACAGGAAAGGAATGGAGGGTTATGGGCTGAGTGCAGGTCGGTGGGACTAGGTGAGAGTAAGCGTTCGGCACGGACTAGAAGGGCCGAGATGGCCTGTTTCTGTACTGTAATTGTTATATGGTTATATGGTCATATATATGTCACCATTCATTTTCCTGTGGGCATACTCAGCAAATCAATAAAATAGTAACTATAACAGGATCAATGAAAGATCAGTTAGAGCTCTGAAGGCAACAAATTCTGCAAATTCAAGTATAAATAAATAGCAATAAATAATGACAACACAAATCTTAATGAATGGGCAAGTGAGTGTAGTTATCCCCTTTTGTTCAAGAGCCTGATGGTTGAGGGGTAGTAGCTGTTCTTGAACCTGGTGGTGTGCGTCCTGAGGCTCTTGTAGCTTCTACCTGATGGTAGCAGCAAGAAAAGAGCACAGTCTGGGTGGTGAGGATCTCTGATGATGGATGCTGCTTTCCTACAACATTGTTTCAAGTAGATGTACTTAATGGTTGGGAGGGCTTTACTGTTGATATACTGGGATGAATCAGCTAGGATTCCGCATTCAAATGCATTAATTTCTTAATAGTATGATAGATATTCTCTTTCCAGGGTCCAAAGGGCTTATTGCTAACCTCAGATCTGTTGCACAGCAGCATGATCTTTCCAAAGGGTCAGAGTTGTTTGTGACAAAGTTAAATTTCTAACCAATATTCCTTGCTCAATTCCTCGTTGCAAACAAGAACCAGTCTTCAGTTCTTGACTAATTTCCAGCAATAATCAGTCTGAAGTCAGAAGGACAGCTTTGCAAGCAAACAAGGCAACTACAACAGGACTATTTGTGATAGAGATCAAGAAAGATTCCAGACTGGGCTTATTTTGGACTTAATGCATCAAACATGGTCACAGGTATGATCAATCTATGGTTGGGATTTTGTGTACTCAGAGAGTCAGCCCTTACAGTGTTAATTTGGGGTGTCTAGGATCTCTGTCCCCAGAAGCTTTTAGACCATCTGCGTGAATCACCTAGTCCCAGCAAAGGTATCTGAAAAGCATGCAGATAATGTCAACTTGTAGCAAAGCAGAATAAATGTTAGAAAGCACTGGGAATTGTTCGGAATGACAAGGAGAAGGACAGAAAGAAGAACTAGAATTCTATTTCTCAGCCTTTGGTTTCTGTGATTTGTTCATCTACAACTCATTGGTATGTTCCTTCAGGTCGTAAGAATTGTACCTGTGTTTGATAATCATTTATAGTTGGTAAATCTTTTGGAATTTAGAAAGCTATGATAAATCAGAAATCATCTGTGAGTATTGACAATCAATACTGGTGCAGGGTTAACTGCTTTACTCTCTATACCTATGACTGTGTGCCATCTATAAGTGTAGGCCTCCGTTAGTCTCGATAGACCATGGATTTGCACCTTGGAACATTTCCAGGGCACAAGCCTGGGCAAGGTTTTTTTT
This sequence comes from Hemitrygon akajei, assembly GCF_048418815.1. Classification (NCBI taxonomy): domain Eukaryota; kingdom Metazoa; phylum Chordata; class Chondrichthyes; order Myliobatiformes; family Dasyatidae; genus Hemitrygon; species Hemitrygon akajei. The sequence goes on along the minus strand of NC_133124.1, from coordinate 209,693,919 downwards.
ATGGAAGACCGGCAGTTGCCCAAGCTGCAAGTCTCCCCTCTCCACGCCACCGATGTTGCCCGAGGGAAAAGCATTAGGACCCATACAGTTTGGCACCGGTGTCGTCGCAGAGCAATGTGTGGTTAAGTGCCTTGCTCAAGGACACACACGCAAGCCTCAGCCAAGGCTCGAACTAGCAACCTTCAGATAACTAGACAAATGCCTTAACCACTTGGCCACGCACCAACGCCATCTATAAACTTACTGACGATACAACCATTGTTGGCGGAACCTCAGGCGGTGACAAGAGGGCATACAGGAGCGATATATACCAGCTAATTGAGTGGTGTCGCAGCAACAACCTGGCACTCAACATTGATAAGACCAAAGAACTGGTTGTAGACTTCAGAAAGGATAAGGCAAGGGAACACACACCTGTCCTCCAAGAGAGATCAGAAGTGTAGAGAGTAAGCAATTTCAAGTTCCTGAGTGTCAATATCTCGGAGGACTTAAGCAGGACCCAACATATAAATGCAGCTATAAGGAAGGCAAGGCAGCAGCTATATTTCTTTAAGAGTTTGAGGGGATTTGGTATGTCACCAAAAGCACTCGCAAGTTTCTGCAGATGTACCATGGAGAGCATTCTGAGTGCATCACCGTCTGGTATGGGGGTGCTGGATGGCTACTGCACAGAACTGAAGTAAGCTTCAGAGAGATGTAAAATCAGTCAGCTCCGTCTTGGGCTCCAGCCTCCATAATATCAAGGACATCTTCAAAGAGCAATGCCTCAGAAAAGCAACCTTCATCATTAAGGATCCCCAGCACCCAGGACATGACTTGTTCTCATTGCTACCATCAGGAAGGAGGTACAGGAGCCTGAAGGCACACACTCAACGATCTAGGAACAGCTTCTTCTCCCCAGCCATCTGATTTCTGAATGGACATTGAACCCATGAACACTGCCTCGTTACTTTTCTATTTCCTTTTTTTGCATTACTTATTTAACTATTATATATATAGTGTAATTCTCAGTTTTTTGTCTCTGTCATCAGGCATTGCATTGTACTGCTGCTACAAAGTTAACAAATTTCATGACATGTGCCAGTAACATTAAGCCTGACTCTGATCCTGATTCTGTTAAATGTTTGTCATCATTAAATATACAATAAGCTGTGTATAAACTGTAAATATCTCCTCCTTGGTAGGGATGAGGAACCCACTGCTCAAATAGCAGCTATTGATAGCTTATCTCCACCGCAGAGACTAGGCCCAGAAGTAAGCTAGTCTTTGAAGGGTAGGATGACGCAGACTAACCTCCCAATAGTGAGGGTACCTGAGACACTGTACCTATATCGGATAGGTTTTAGAACCTCCAATTGAGTTTAGGGCTTTGCAATACCATCATAATGGCTTCAATAATCTTTCCAGAATTGTAGGCCCTGTCTAAACACAAATAACTTACTCTTCTTGTACCTTAGCTCTGTTCAAATCATGATTCACCCCATTTTTCCCTATTTTGAATGTTCTTTCTTCGTACAGCTAACTTTATCTTTTTCCTTTTTAACTCTGTATGTTGTCCCTCACTTCTAATTTACTCAGTGCTTCTAACCCAAAGCTTGGCATCACCTCATTTCCAGCTGTTGACTTGCCCAAGTCCCCACTCTCATCAACTCTAGTGCTTTTGGGTATTGTGGTTCAACAATAAAACCTATCTACAACCTTAGCCTGTTTAATTAGATGTACCTTCCTCTTATCCCGAGTGGTATTGCGCTCCATATGTACTCCCTGTCGACAGCTACTCTTTCTTGCAAACTTATGCTACAATTATTTTTCAATAATAAAATGTTTCAGAACCCAGGATATAAATGAGTTGTGTGGACCTAAATCACTAAGTCTTCAATATTTCTTTTTACAACAGCCTGGTATGCCATGTGTTTTGCTTATAAGATGCATTATGCTGTCAGGGATGGTATTTGAGTGTTTAAGGTAAGCTTGTTGATTTATTGCTGGGATTTTGCTGGATTGTATGTTAGATTACATCGTGTGGCAAGGCTTCTAGGGTCCTGAATGTTGAACTCTTTCAAGGGTGCGGATTTTGGGGAGAAAAGATTTTCTCTTTCAGCTTTCTGTTCTCAGCATCGTGTGCAGGGCAGATTCAGGTCCTAAAGAACTACGTAAAGACCCCAAGACAGGTACAGCATGGGTTAGGTACAAAATCAAGCCATTCTACTATGTTCGGTTAAACACAACAGGTATAGTATGGGTTGGGAAGGGAGTAAAATTCCCTCTACAGTGTCCTGTCAAACACTCCCGGGACTAATGTGGGTTCTACTGTATATTCACCCTCCCCACCATCTAAACAAGGGGTTCTCAACCAGGGGTCCACAGACCCCTCTGTTAATAGTAGGAGGTCCATGGCATAAAAAAGTTGGGAATCCCTGATCAAAACATTTCAAGGCGGTTATAGCACAGGCTGAATCAGCATAAAGCCCACTCCCTCTATATATTTTCTTTACTTACTGCCCATTACGCCATTGGCACTTAAAACCGCAATCAAAGTCTTCCATCTTTGGCAATGTTCAGGCAGTCTAATGATCTTCATCATGTCCATAACTTCCTATAAAATGCTGGAGGAACTCAGCAGGCCAGGCAGCATCTATGGAGAAGAGTACAGTTGACGTTTCGGGCCGAGACCCTTCGGCAGGACCTGGCCTGAAACCTTGATTGCACTCTTTTCCACAGATGCTGCCTGGCCTGCTGAGTTCCTCCAGCATTTTGTGTGTGTTGCTTGGATTTCCAGCATCTGCAGATTTTCTCTTGACCGTAACTTTCTCTTGGCTTTTGCTACTGTCAGTCATGCAAGTTCCAGTTGGAGACTCAGGAATGCTGTCACACTCACATATAGAAGGATTCTTCATTGCTGTTTCTGTAACAGTTTTGTTTGACCAGTCAGGGTTGAACCCCGGAGCCTGGAGGACAGATGGACCACCTTTAGTCTAACCTCTACCCTTTGACCTGCTTGGCATGGGTGACCCTACCAAGAGCCAAAACAGAAAGCACTGTCTCCAGTCAACAAAGCTCTCTGGGTCATTGAAGCATGCAAGCCTCCAAACCATGACAAGATTGTGGTCCTCTTGGGGGATTTATTTTCCGTTCCACCATTAAGACTTTCTCAGATGGAACTTGCCATTCTCTATTTCGACCATAAAACCATTAAATATAGGAGCAGAAATAGGCCATTCTGCTCATCGAGACCGCTCCACCATCCCACCATAGCCGATTTATTATCCTTCTCAACCCCATTATCCTGCCATCTCCTCATAACCTTTGATGCCCTTTCTAATCAAGAACCTCTCAACCTCCACTTTAAATATACCCAATGACTGGGCCTCCACAGCCATTTGTGGCAACAAATTCTACAAAATTTCCAGCCATTGACTAAAGAAATTCCTCTTCATCTCTGTTCTAAAGGGAACCGAGTTTCTATCCCGGATTAGAAATGTCAAGTACTAGAGGGCATGCATTTGAGGGTAGAGGGATAAACTTTAAGGGACAAACACGAGGAAATCTGCAGATGCTGGAAATTCAAACAACACACACAAAATGCTGGTGGAACACAGCAGGCCAGGTAGCATCTATAAGGAGAAGCACTGTTGACGTTTCGGGCCGAGACCCTTCGTCAGGACTAACTGAAAGGAAAGACAGTAAGAAATTTGAAAGTAGTGGGGGAGGGGGAAATGCGAAATGATAAGAGAAGACCGGAGGTGGTGGGATGAAGCTAAGAGCCAGAAAGGTGATTGGCGAAAGTTATACAGAGCTGGAGAAGGGAAAGGATCATGGGACAGGAGGCCTCAGGAGAAAGAAAGGGGGAGGGGGGAGCACCAGAGGGAGATGGAGAATAGGCAGAGTGATGGGCAGAGAGAGAGAAAAAAAAACAAACAACTAAATATGTCAGGGATGGGGTAAGAAGGGGAGGAGGGGCATTAACGGAAGTTAGAAAAGTCAATGTTCATGCCATCAGGTTGGAGGCTACCCAGCCGGCATATAAGGTGTTGTTCCTCCAACCTGAGTTTGGATTCATTTTGACAGTAGACTTTACTTAAACTTTAAGGGAGATGTGCAGAGCAACTTTTTTACATATAGAGAGTGGTGAGTGTCTGGAACAGACTGCCAGGATGTGTAGTGGAAACAGACATACAATAATGGATAATAGATCTGAGGGAGCCAAAAAATACTGCTTGAACATTGAGGCGTTGCCTCAGTTGTGTATGAGATCTCATAACTTTCAACTTACAAATGAGTCCATGAAGGAGTGAGAAACAGGACACTCTGGAGACCTCCAACACTTTAAGAGGTTCTGTATTCAGATTATATAGGAGCTACACATTCCCAGAATGAGTCAGGCTTATCGTTATAAAGATAGTGAATGAAGGTTGGTAGACTGGGTCTTGTTCACCTTGGAAATCAACAACTAAAGGTTCTTGATTTCCTTAACTTCCTTAATTGTTGGAAGTCACATATGGTTGGATTGACACTACATTTCTGGAAATACTCGGGAAGTTTCACCTAGGGTTAAACAAGAGAGCCACACGAAGCCTGGTCACTCTGTTATCTTGATGTTAGTCCTTGTTTGTTTTTAACATATAATTCACTTGTTTATGAGATGTGGACATTGCTTGCTGTGCCGACAATCATAAATGCAAGGGGTTCTGCAGGTGCTGGGAACCCGGAGAAACACAGACAAAAAATGCCGGAGGAGTTCAGCAGCTCAGACAGCATCTAAATAAAGAGCTGACATTTTAGGCCAAGAACCTTCATCAGGATTGGAAAGGAAGGGGAAAGGAGCCAGAATAAGAAGGTGGGAGGAAGGGAAGGAGGACAAGCTGGAAGGTGAGAGATGAATTCAGGTAAGGGGGAAGGTAGATAGGTGGGGGAGGTAGGGTAAAGTGAGAAGATCGGAGGTGATAGGTGTTAAAGGTGCTGTGCACATCAATACAATCGCAAAGAAAGCATGACACTTCAGGCAATTACAGAGCTTTGGTTTCACTGCATGTACCATTGAAAACATTCTGACTGGTTGCATTATGGTCTGGTACAGCAATTCAAATGTGCAGGAATGTAAGAAACTGCAGAGAGTATTGCACTCTGCCCAATATACCATGGGCACATCCCTCCCCACCATTTAGGCCTTTCCCTCCTTTTGCAGATACTGCGAGGTCTGAAGTCTCACACCACCAAGGTCAAGAACAGTTACTTTCCTTTAATCGTGTGGCTCTTGAACTGACCAGCACAACCATAATACTGGACAACAAAGATTTTGCTTTCTGAATACATTTAAGTGTATCTTAGTGCATTTTTGACGGTTGATAATGAAAATCACTATGAAATTTCACTATCATGCACCATTTTTTAAAAAAATCACCTATAATTCTTATCTCAATTCATAATTCAAGTCAGAGTAACTGATGCCAAGATTAAGGGAGGTGTTTTTGTTGGTCCACAGATCAAACAAGACATCAATAACAGGCAATTCAAAGAACCTCTAGTGGGACCAGAGAAAATCACATGGAAGGCGTTCAAGGATGTTGCTGAAAGTTTTCTTGGCAACTACAGAGCACCAAACTATGTGCAGCTGGTTGACAACATGCTTCAGGCATACAAAACCATGAAGTGCACCATGTCACTAAAGATTCATTTTCTGCATTCCCAGTTAGACTTCTTCCCTGCAAATCTTGGTGCTGTTAGTGACGAGCATGGCGAACGGTTTCACCGGGACATTGTGGTCATGGAGAAATGGCATCTGGGCAACTGGAATCCATCAGTGCTGGCTGATTATTGTTCGACTCTTAAGCGAGAAGCCTCAGACACTGAGTGCAAATGAAAATCATCAACAAAACAATTTTAACTTAGTTGAACTATTGCAAAGCATCAGCACGCTTATGCAATTAAATGCATTATATTTGATAAAAGTCAATTTCTTGTTTCTCCGAATTCTTATGTGATACAATTAGTCTGAAATTATATTTGTGTTCTGCTTCAAGCAGTTTATCATAAACAAAAGATAATTCTGTGGAAGCAACACTTTCAAAAAAATTTGTTGTCCTGTGTAATCACTGGAGTTTAGCATCACAATGACTACTTGACCACTTTGCACTAAAATGAACTTTGTTTTTTTTTGTTCCAATTGTGTTCTTTTTTTAAAAAAATCTCATTTAATGCTTGATTTATGGTTTTTGTATATGATGCTACTGGCCCGGATGCTGCTGCAAACAAGTTTTTCATTGCACCTCTGATCACGTGTTCTTGTGTACATGATGGTAAACTCATCTTTGACTTCACAAAATGTGCTTCAAGTTTCAATACCTCATCAAGAAGCGTAAACTCTTCCCCCTCTGCCTCTTCCTGCCCCTCACAAAACTAATCCAAACTCTTATCCTGGGAGTAATATGCTGATATCCTGTAATGAAATAAAGAAAAGATGACTTTGCGTTCCACATGATGTCCTGTCAAAATAGATCTGCTTAATGTTTCTTTACATTTCTTCAATCCGGCTCTAGGTTATTCTATTCTAACTCTCTCCAGATGTCCCACACTAGAAAATGGTGGCGTGCTTCATGACCACAAAGGACATCCAAAAAGGCAAGGGAGATTTTTTTCTTGAAGAAAGATCTAATTTGCACCTTGTACTGGGACACCGAGAGAGGGATACATCTCAGTTAAGTACAGGCAGAAGACTCTGTCCCATGTCCCAAGAGAACGTGTGTACGAAAAGGAGCAGCAACATACATCAGGAAATGGTTTTCAGTGTAGACAGCTTGGTCAGCATGGATGACTTGGGTCAAGGGGCCTGCTGCCACATTGTGTAACTCTCTGACACTTTGATTCTAATATTAAACATTAAAGATTTTCACAATCAGTGGCCTGGGTTCATTTCCCGCCACTGTCCCCAAGGAGTTTGTCCATCCTCCCTGTGATCGCATGGGTTTCCTCTGGGTGCTCCAGTTTCCTCCCACAGTCCAAGGCACACTGGCCAGTAGGTTAATTGGTCATTGTAAATTGTCCCGTGGTTAGGTTAGGGTTAAATTGGCAGTTGCTGGGCAGCGTGGCTCGAAGGGTGAAGGGCCTGTTCTGCACTGTATCTCAATAAATAAAATACAAAATTAAAAAAGATCACAGGGAGAATGGAGACACAATTGGGAAAGGAGGTTTTAATCTCTTTAATGTGGCTGAGTTAGAAGAGGCTATATTTCAATCCACTGGGACCATAAAGAGGGCAAAAAGGGTGTGTAGGTCACAAACACAAGCAAATTTACAGATGCTGGAAATCCAAAGCAACACACATAAAATGCTCGAGGAACTCAGCAGGTCCAGGCAGCATCTATGGAAACTAATAAACAGTCGACATTTCAGGTCGAGACCCTTCATCAGGATTTCAGCAAAGAAGAAGGTGGTCTGGGCCTGAAACGTTGACTGTTTACTCTTTTCCTTAAATGCTGTTTGACCTACTGAATTTGTCCAGCATTTAGGGTGTGTTGGTATCATTAAAGATGAGAGTGGTATGGTTTTAGGTGTCCGTTCTTCTTTGCCAAAATCTTCCTTGACACAGGAGGATTCTCATTGAGACCAGTAAATACATTTCTCTCGATCGCAGAGCGTTGAGATTCAAACAAGGAAAGGATAAGCCTAAGATCAGGATGTTGTGTTTAAATTAATAATTCCGTGTACTGTATCTTCCAACATCTGAATCCCTTCATCGAGACAATTAAAACCACTAAATTATTAATGTCTCATTTCATCTTGGTACTAGTCACACAAAAAATTGCTGCCTCCGATTGTGTTTTTGTGGCCTGTTTAATCACTGCAAACCTTAGTAATTAAACTGTTGTTCTTGTCTGACACTCAATAAATTACTCGATCTTAATGCTTGGTAATTGCGCAAACCTTTCCACATGCTGAGCCAATTACGCCAGCAATTATATAGCGCTTTGCAAACAAAGGATGAATAATAGAGTATCACGGCTACCCCAGTGACTGATCTCGCACACAATTATTTTTTTGTTGTGGTGGGGGGTGGGGGTAGTGTGTGAGAGGTTCTTTTCGGATAAGTCTCGAATGGGCTTGCCCCACCCTGGCACCGGAAGCTCCCTTGTATCACACCCAAAATACTGGAGGACCTCAGCAGGTCAGGCAGCATCTATGGATAGGAATAAAGAGCCAACGTTTCAGGACAAGATCAGACCAATTCCCTGTATGATGGTCATCTTCTTCTGATTCCACCCTGCCTAGCCAAGACCTCCCAGTTTTCAAACAGATCCTTAAAAACCTTTCTGGGCAGTTCCCTGCCCTTCCAACTTCCTGCTTCCTGAGTTGCTCTCCACTAGGTGTCCACCTTTTCCTTCCCTCTGTCCCCCTAAATGCGTGTTTAAATCATGGAAGATGCAGCAAAGAAGTAGCAGAGAGACAAATTCCAATTCTCTACCCATGTGGTCTTCATTGTATGGTTCTGCATGTAATCCTAAAGGCCATTAGCATCAATGACTGCTCCTGTCACAAGAGTTAACAGGATGTATGGCAGATCCTCAAAAATTATTCTGCCCTAGCAGTCCATCCCAGTGTTAATTTTTAATTTTTAAAAATTGAGATACAGTGCGAAATAGGTCCTTCTGCTCCTTCAAGCCGTGCTGCCCAGCAACCCTAGTCTAATCACAGGACAATTTACAATGACCAATTAACCTACCAACAGGTACATCTCTGGACTATAGGGGAAAACTGGAGCACCCGGAGGAAACCCACACGGTCACGTGCAGAACATACAAACTCCTTACAGGCAGTGGCGGGAATTGAACCCTGTGCTGTAGAGTGTTGTGCTAACCACTACACTACCATGCTCCACTCAAGCCTTTCCTCATCTACATCTGTCAATTCCCTTCTCCCTCAGATACCTGCCCTGTCTCCCCTAAGACCTGTTCTATTTCCCTCAGTCACTCAATGTCATCTAAAACTGTGACAAACTTCTGTAGATGCATCTTGACTGGTTGAAACATGACCTTTTACTTCCATGATCATTATCCGCAGAGATCAGTTAGTGCGTAGGTACACATGAAGAAATCTCCCTGACAGAGCTTCCATGTACTACTAGAAGATATTCATTTAACCTGTTAGAGGAACACTCAAAGTGTTCGATAAACTCAAAAAGTCAGACATTTCAGGCTGTGACTCTCCAAAATCGGAACTGTTTATTCCCCTCCATAGATGCTGCCTGAATTGCTGAGTTCCTCCGGCATTTTGCATGTGTTGTGCTGAACTGAGGCTGTTTGGCTGCAGTGATGCTGGACTCCATGTCTGTGTACTCATTTTCAAACTTCAGCTCTGAGTGCTATTTGCTTATGTTTATTGTTTGCATGATTAGTTTATTTTCCCTTCTGCTCTTTGGGCATTTGACATTCTTTGCTTTTTAAGCGATTTCTATTGGGTTTCTTTGTGTTGTGGCTGCCTGGAAGGAGAGGAACCTCAAGGTTGTATAAAGCATACATACGTCGATAATAAATGTACTTTGAACTTTGAGCTTAGATTTCCAGCATCTGCAGAATCTCTTCTGTTTGTCATTAGGGACCTCCCCCTCACCCAGGACATGCCCTCTTCTCATTGCTTCCATCAGGAAGGAGATACAGAAACCTGAAGACTCACACTCAATGATTCAGGAACAGCTTCTTCCCCTCTACCATCGATTTTTGAATGGACATTGAACCAATGAACACTATTGCACTATTTTTCTTAAATTTCCTGTTTTTTGGCACTACTTACTTAATTTAACATATATATATATTTACTGTAATTCATAGTTTCCTTTCTCTCTTTATTATTGTGTAATTGCATTGTAATGCTGTCACAAAGTGAACAAATTTCTCAACAATGCCAGTGATATTAAACCTTATTCTGATTATGTTTCTGTACATCATGGAATTTGGTAACCTCGTTTTAAATTGGTGTTATTTTGTGCAGATTATAACAGCTTTTGGCATACTTATTCAAGAGACTTTCCCATCTTCCCTCTCTTCAACTTGCACACTGTGATATCTGTGTCAATCTGGAGCTAATATATGACACAGTCAGGTGTGGGTCAGGGGGATATCACACCCATTAACACCATTTCCAGGGCTTGAGAGAGGTAGTGTTTACAATAAAAAAGTACACCATCATAATACTGGAGTTAATGACTCACTTTTGTCTGAGGCATTTGCTTGCCCGTGATTAGTTTTATTCTTACCGAGTGGTGTTTTTGTCATGAAACCTCTGTAAATCTATCAACACCTCTCTGGGACTTTGGGAAAACACACATCCAAACACCTTTTTGGAAACACCGGAAAAATCTGAAAGGGATTGCAGGAAAACGTACCACAGTGTTATCCAAGGGTCAAGAGCAAAGAGGTTTCAGCCGCATTGTTCACTGAAATCTATGCTCTGAGATCTTGCCAGGTTCTGGAGTCACTAAATCTTACTCACGAACAGCTATGTTAATATTACATCACACTGTTCCACAACATGGGTTTGTATCTACAAACCTAATCTCCTAAAAAATAGAACATTGACAATAGCACAGTATAGCTCAGGAAGAGACCCTTCGGCCCACACTGTTGTGCTGAACCAATTAAATTAATAATCAAATGGCTCATTAATCTCTTCTGCCTAGACAATGCTTTCCATTTTCCTCACCTTCATGTACCTAGCAATGCGTCCCCAAAAGATCCCTGAGGCATCACCACCCTAGGAAGCGCATTCCAGGCATCCACCACTAACCAATATAAGTTGTTGCTTACAATCTCCACTTGCGCCATCCGATGAAAAAAAGAAGGAAAGCAGACTGCTGTTATACCTTTTTGGCATCTTACATTATAGAAGGATTAGAAGCCTATGCCAGCCATCAGGATATTCCCAATCCCTCACTAAGTGAAAAATAATTCAGATGCTGGTAATCTAAAATAATAAAAGAAAATACTGCAAAAAGATACTCGGCAGTTCAGGCAGCGTCTGTGGGAAGTGAAACAGAGTTAACGCTTCCGGTCTGAGAGCCTTCGCCAGGTCAAGTGTCAATGGCAACTGCTCTGCCTGTGATGACAAGAAAACACACATAGTTATCAACGTAGCCCAGTCCATCACGAAAATCAGCCTCCTCTCCATCGACCCCATCTCTACATCCCGATTTCTTGGAAAAGCTGTCAACATAATCAATGACCCCTCCCACCCTGGTCATTTCTCCTCCCAAAGGGGCAGAAGATACAAAAGCCTCAAAGCACATAGACCAGGCTCAAGGATAGCTTCTACCCTACAGTTATAAGACTCTTTTACAATAAGGATGAACTCTTGATCCCTCAAGCTGCTTCATTGTGGCATTTACACTTTATTTGTCTACCTGCACTGCACTTACTCTGTACCTAAAACATTATATCTACATTCTCATTTCTAGTTCTGTGTGCTTATGTATGCAATGATCCATCTGTGTGATGTGCACATTTCCAGCTATATGGGGAAAGGTGCCAACCTTTTGGTGCACTATTTCCCACCCACATTCCAAAGACAGACTGGTTAGTAGGTTAACTAGTCATTGTAAATTGTCCCTTGATTAGGTGTGTATTGAATAGGTGGGTTGCTGGGTGGTCCAGGGCTGTATCTCTAGCTAATTAACTAACTAACTAACCAACCAGCAGGTAAGTAAATAAATAGTTAGATAAAATAAATAGAGAGATAAATAAATAAGTAGATAGATAGATAGATTAAACACGAGGAAATCTGCAGATGCTGGAAATTCAAACAACACACACAAAATGCTGGTGGAACACAGCAGGCCAGGCAGCATCAATAAGGAGAAGCGCTGTCAACGTTTCGGGCCGAGACCCTTCATCAGGACAAGTAGATAGATAGATAGATTAGATAGATAGATAAGAAGATAGAATTATCCAGTCCTGACGAAGGGTCTCGGCCTGAAACATCGACTGAACTTCTTCCTATAGATGCTGCCTGGCCTGCTGTGTTCCACCAGTATTTTGTGAGTGTTGCTTGAATTTCCAGCATCTGCAGATTTCCTCGTGTTTGAGAATTATTAAGGACTCTTCCCACCCAGTCTTTTCTCTTCTCACTTTTCAGTTTATCTTGGTACACCTGACAATAATAAACCAGGGTGAGCATGAAAACACCGTACAGACAACATTGGAGGTCAGGATCGAACCCCCATCTCTGAAGTTGTGAGTCAGTAACTCTGCAGATGTGGCACCAGGTTATAATTAAAGTGCTGGGGTTAGGACTCAATGTATTTAAGTAAACTACTTAAGAACTTTTTAAAAGCTATTATTAATGCTTTTTGAGAGGGTGATTTTAGATGCATATCATATTTTTACTGAGTTAAGTATTGTATGTAATTAGTTTTGCTACAATAAGTGTATGGGACATTGGAAAAAATGTTGAATTTCCCCATGGGGATGAATAAAGTATCTATCTATCTAACTATCTATCTATCTATCTATCTCATTATAGTTCAGGTTGTAATTCAGGCATGGAAACTCCAAACCACAAGGAATGTAAATTTGGCTGAGGGAGATGGGCTGCCCCAGAAGCTGATTTTTTTAAACCCATTCTCCCATCTTCTTCTCTAACTCTTAACCCCATTACCAGTCAATAACCTTTCAATCTCAGCCTTATACGACTTGGCCTTCGCAGCCCTCTGCGGAAACAAATTCCACAGATTCTCCACCCTCAGGCTAAAGGAATTCTTCCTCATCTCAGTTTTAAATGGACTCCCTTTATTCTGAGGCTGTGCTTTGGGAAACTATTAATGGAAGCATCCTCTCTATGTCTACTCTATCCAGGCTTTTCAGTATCCAGTAGGTTTCAGTGAGATCTCCCCCACTCATCCTTCTGATCTCCACTGAGTACAGGGCCAGAGACATCAAAGGCTCAGAGACATCAAATAGGGATTGATACAGGATTAGTGTAAATGGACTCCTGATACGGGCTTGGTGGGACAAAAGGCTTATTTCCCTCTAGGGCTCCACGGGGGAATACCAAATGGGAAAATCCAGGGCTAAAGTTATGGACAGAAAGAAGGTAGAATATGTCAAATAAACAGTTGTCAGTTTGACAGGAATATCGGGGGGGGGGGGGGGCACCCGAGGAAGAAAGAGGAACTTCCTTAACCCTGATTAGTGTTGTGGTAATCTCTGAAATTCGGCCCTAGTCTGCTTAACTGTATCACATTACCTTGTCTCCGTGCGGCACGGTGTCAGAACCTGGTGCTGTCGTGTCTGTGCCACCTACGTTGCACTGTACCCTTCCCAGCTGTTCTTTCGGTAGCTTTTAACAGCAGAGATAATGAGGAGTTGGAAGGTAATGTAACCATTGATCAGATCGGTGAGCTGGATGCCAGTGATAGGAACAGCTGGGACTTATCAGTTCAAGGCTGGCTCCTCCATTGAACAACTTGGGTTCTATTACCTTTAAGAGACCGCAGCCTTCCTTGATTTATTATCAGGGGACGTCGATAGTGCCTTGTGAGGTGGACCGGTCAATTAGCAGCGCTACTGGTCTCAACTGCCCCTCCTCCAAACAGCGAACTGCCTCCTGCTGTCTTCCAGTGGGTCAGGAGAGCCGTGGGCTTTGGTTAGCTGAGAGGGCACATTCGGGACAGTCGGTGTCTTCACCTTAAAGACACTTTTCCCATTTTCTCCCCTCTTGCCCTGAGGTTGATTTATCAATGTGGAGGAGATGAAAGCCATCACACCAGGGGTAGGGAAGAAGATGCCTCACAGAGCCATCTCAGTTCTTGGACTTACTTTCAAAGGCAAGTGACCCAGGCTCTGTGGAGCTACCAGACAATGTGATAAATGAGAGTTTCCTGCGCTTTTAAATTTCTCCCCCACTGAATTGCAGGGAGCAATTCAAATAACAAAAACGAAATGTCCAGTATTTCTAAATTTGCTTCGGCTGTACAAGGCAGTGTTTCAGTGTTGTAAACACGAGAGATTCTGGAAATCCAGAGTAACGTATACAAAATGCTGGAGGAACTGATCAGGTCAGACAGTGACTATGGAAAGGAACAAAGTCGACATTTCTGGCCGAGACCCTTCATCAGGACTTGGTGTTGTCTAGTGTTCTCCTTATCTCATTGAGAACAGAGAAGAGAGAAATTTTTGTCCTCCCCACTAATCCCAGGTCTAATCCTTCCCAACTCTATAATATTTTTATACCTTCTCTGTAATTAAATTCTGCATTTGGTTATTGCTTTCTTTGTGTGACCTCAATGTACTAAAATGATCTATATGGGTGACACACAAAACAGATCCTTTCCCTGTAATTGCTTTGCCCCAAAGCAATTCCCATTCCCTTTCTGACATACTAGTCCACGGCCTCCTCACGTGCCATAATGAGGCCACCCTCAGTGTGGAGGAGCAACACCTTATATTCTGTCTGGGTAACCTCCATACACAAAATGTTGGAGGAACTCAGCAGGTCAGGCAGTATCTGTGGAAAAGAGTAGACAAGTCAATGTTTCGGGCCCAAGAAATGTCTCGGCCAGAAACATTGACTGCTTATTCGTTCCCACGGATGCTGCCTGGCCTGCTGATTTCCTCCAGCATTTTGTGTATCTTGCTTTGTTTGGATTTCCAGCATCTGCAGACTTTCTTGTGTTTATGGGTAGCCTCTTACCTGATGGCATGAATATCGATTTCTCTTTCCAGTAAAAAAAAATGTCCCTTCCCCTTCCCTCTTCCTCGATTCTGCACACTGGCCTCTCACCTCCTCTCACCCGCCCATCACCTCCCCCCGGGTCCACTCCTCCTTCCCTTTCTCCTATGATCCATTCTCTTCTGTTTGCTTTTCCTCCTCACCCGGCTTGACCTGTCGCCTTCTAGCTAGCCTCCTCCTCCTCCCCAAACATCTTTATTCTGGCGTCTTCCGTCTTCCTTCTCAGCCCTGAAGAAGGGTCTCAGCCCGAAACATTGACTGCTTATTCAGTTCTATTGATGCTGCCTGACCTTCTGAGTTCCTCCAGTATCTTGTGTGTGTTGATTTTCCTGTACCTTGGTATAAGTGACATTAATAAACGAATTTACCAGTTTACCAGTCCCTCAATCTCTCCTCTGCACCTGCTCTCACTTTCCCACGCCTCGCACCCTGGATATTGGTGTTGGAGAGGGAATGGTTCTACAGGGGAAGGACTGAGCAATGGGTGAACACCATCCCTCCAGAACGGGCATCCCAGCCTGAGGGCCACAGACCGCTCGGTTAATGGTAGGGGTCCATGGAATAAAAAAAGTCGGGAACCCCTGCACTAGAGGTTACCGAAGAGGCAGCTTGTGTCTTTGAAACTGAATGGAGGAGATCTCATGGGTGGCCTTGAGGAAGGTGAAAAGGAAGAGGTCCTGACAAATGTGGGTGGTAGGGATGGAGATACATCTCTACCAAAGGAGGTGTAAGGCATTCCTTTCCTCTGCTAGTCTGAGGGTCACCCTTGGGCAAGATGTAGCACCTGCTTAAACCCATTCTTCCCTCCCCTCCCATCAGGGTCACATGAAGCAATGGGAGCAGGTGGTGAACGGTAGTATGAACAGCTGGCGTATATCACAAGTCCTGGCTATGTGACCACTGACGCCAGGCAGACAATATCTGAAGAGTATCGGTAATGGCTGGGGTCACCCGTTTTGTAAAGACACTGCCTAGAAGAAGGCAATGGCAAATCACTTCTGTAGAAAAATTTGCCAAGGACAATTGTGCTCAAGGCCATGATTACCTACGTAATACAACATGACATGTAATGATAACTGACAAATGAAATGAAGAACAGCATCAAGGAAACTCATTTCACGTGTCATAGTAGAAAGTGGAATCTTTACTGGGACCTTTCGCTCCACATTGGCACTCCCAATCCCTCATTGTGCTGCTGACTTGCGTGGACTCCCGGCTCAGTTGTCTCATTTACCCCATGAACCTCTCCCAGTCCGCTCCAGATCCCCCAGAGCTTTTGCTGCTCTGTATCCCCGTAGCCTCCTCTGTCCCTCAGTACTCCAAGATCTGCGCAGTCCTCCAAATCTGGACACTTAATTCACCTCTAACCCTTTTCCTCTCTTGCACTGGAGAACTTGCTTTCAGCAGTCAAAGGCCCACCTCTTCCCTCAGTCCCTCTGAAGTTAGAACAAATGCATTCAATTCATAAAGCATTCCCAGGATCTCTGATTGGACTTGTGCATGTCTATTGAGGCAGATGTGGGGCTTATTAGCTTTAGCACACGCGTGAGTGCATGGGAGTTAGATGGATGTCCGTTAGTATACATGTGAATGAGTTTTGTGGTGTGTCTGTGGCTATGAGTGACTGTGTATGTACATGATGTGAGTGTAATACATGTTTGGTGTGTTTGTCTACTTGTGTCGGGGGGGATAGGATGGGTACACTGCCTGTCTGTGTGAGCTTCAGGTGGTGCTACTTAGGACGAGCAACTACTGACAGGCAGTGTAGAAAGCAAGAAATACAACTAAATACTTTATTAATAACACTTTTTGGGTAAAAATCATGGTAAATCATCGTCGCGAACAATGAAGAGGCGAACAAAAGCGAGGCTGAGTCGAGGGTCGGAGCATGTGTGTGGGAGTGAGGTTGAGGCTTGTTTGACACGGAGTCAGAGTCGAAGCAAGCAGAGAAAAGGAGGAGTTTCGGAGCCTGTCCACCTACACCGCGAGAGAGGTTTGATCCATTTAAGTGCTGGGCCAATTTGGAAAGGTCAAGTTGCGGTCCTAAACAGGGTGGTGGGGTCCAGGCTGAGTACCACAGGCAGAGTACATCGATGCGACAGGACTCGGGGCCTAGAGTGGGGAGCAACTCAACATTTGAGTCAGGCCAGTTCTGCTCGCTGTTCTACAACCTTCACTCTGCTCTGCACTGGACTGAGGTGGAGGCTGCTCCAGGCTTCGTGTCTACGGACTCACTTTCGTTCTAAACGCTGTTTTTATTGTTTGCACAATTTGTTTTTTTCTTCCTCTGCACAATGGGTCTGTTGGTCTGTTTTAATGAGGTTCCTTTGGGTTTCTTGTTTTGCGGCTGCCTGTAAAGGAGACGAATCTCAAGGTTGTATTAGCTTACATATTTCGATAATAAATGTATTTGGAATCTTTGAAATCTAAGTGTATGTATGTGTGTATGAGTGTATGTACCAATGTGTATATTTGTTTGAGAGTGTGTTTTGCATCATGTGTATTGGATTATGTGTGTGTGATTATACGTGTGAATGTATGTGTGTTTGCCAGATTGTGTTGTAAAGCACACGAGGGTGTGTGTGTATGCAGAAGTGTCTACATATGTCTATGTATATGCGTGTGTCTATTCCTCTTCTTCAGCTGTCCATCGATTTTTGATGATGACTGAGGCCTGGGCAGGGTTGTATGGAAGACCTGCAGTTGCCCAAGCTGCAAGTCTCCCCTCTCCACACCACCAATGTTGTCCAAGGGAAGAGCATTAGGACCCATACGGCTTGGCTCCGGTGTCGTCGCAGAGCAATGTGTGGTTAAGTGCCTTGCTCAAGGACACAACATGCTGCCTTAGCTGAGGCTCGAACTAGCGACCTTCAGATCACTAGACCAACGCCTTAACCACTTGGCCACGCTTGTGTCTATATCTGAGTGTGTGTGTGTGTGTGTGTGTGTGTGTGTGTGTGTGTGTGTGTGTGTGTGTGTGTGTGTGTGTGTGTGTGTGTGTGTGTGTGTGTGTGTGAGAGAGAGAGAGAGTGTGTGTGTGTGGGTGTGTGTGTGTGTGAGATGGGGGACCTCCCTGTAGTGTCACATGTGCACAGGAGGGTATGTTCCACCTGGAGGTGACCGGAACCCATCTGGTCAGGCCACGATGCACAGAATTTTTCACAACCCTGGCAATACTCAAGCCTTATATTCCTCAGTCCAGTTTTCCCTGTCTCCCAACCCAGCCCACTGTGGCTGCAAGAACAGGAACTTTAAAGTTGATGTCATCAGTCCGATAAGTCCAAGTTAGGTAGACCAATCAGAGGACGGGCCAAGTCAGGAGATGAAGCTCCAGTGGACTTCCTGGAAAGTGGAAGTTTCTTCCATTGATCAAGAAAATGATTTGCTCCAATTTAAAGCTCAAAGACTCTCCAGTTCTGGATCTTGACTACCAGTGTCAGCATAGGATATAATCTCACTGAACATCTGATTCATTCCCTGGCTCCAGTCCAGCCAAGCCAAAACCAGTGGGAGGGTAGATCAAGATATGCAAGGTTAATGGCCACCAAATTGGTGGAGCTGGTAGAGCAGCTGTCCCGAATCTTCAGGGACCCGGGCTCGATCCTGACCTCTGATGCTGTCAGTGTGGAGTTTGCATGCTCTCCCTTTGGGCTTGTGGATTTCCTCTGAACACTCTGGTGTCCTCTTACATTCCAAAGGCATGCAAGCTGGTAAGTTGGTTGACCACTGATAGTAGGTGAGTGGTAGAATCTTGGAGAAGATTATGTGGTTGTGGGAATGAAGAGGATTCATATTGGATTAAACACAAGAAAGGCTGCACTTGCTGGAAATCCAAAGAAACACACACAAAATGCTGGAGGAACTCAGCAGGTCAGGCAGCATCCATGGCAATGAATAAACGGTTGCTTCCTCAGGACGAGACCCTTCTTCAGGACTGGAAAGGAAGGAGGAAGACCCCAGAATGAAAAGATGGTGGGGGGGGGGGAGTGAGCTATCTAGAATGCAATAGGTGAAAACAGGTGGGCGGGAAAGGTAAAGGGCTGGGGAGGAATGAATCTGACAGGAGAGGAGAGTGGACCACAGGAGACAGGGAAGGAAGAGGGGACCCGGGGGGAAGTGATAGGCAGGTGAGAAGAGGTAAGAGGCCAGAGGGGAATAGAAGAAGAGGGGAGGGGACAGGACTTTTGTTACTGGAAGGAGTAATCGATGTTCATGCCATCAGGTTGGAGGCTACCCAGATGGAAGATAAGGTGTTGCTCCCCTACCTTGAGGGTGGGCTCATCGTGGCACAAAGGGAGGCCATGGACCAACATGTCAGAATGGGAATCATAATTAAAATGTTTGGCCGCTGGGAAGATCCGCTTTTGGCGGATGGAGTGGACGTGTTCGACAAAGCGGTCCCCCAGTATACAACAAGTCTCACTGATGTAGAGGAAGCTGCATTGGGAGCACTGGACACAATGGGTGACCTTAGCAGATTCACAGGTGAAATGCTGCTTCACCTGGAACCAAATGGAGTTGACGGAGAAGCTGTATAGACAGGTGTCTCGCTTTGGCCACATACGGGGATAGGTGATGTGAGGGTGATTAGTGGGGGGGGAATGAATGGACAGGGGAAACATGGAGGGACTGATCCCTGGATCCATGCAGAAAGTAGAGAGGGGAGTGAGGTAAAGATGTGTTTGGCAGGATCCCTTCGAAGATGGTGGAAGTTGCAGAGAATGATGTGTTGGATGCAGTGGCTCATGGGCTGGTTGGCAAGGACAAGAGAGGTAGAGTAATTAGGCACTCAATGGTTGGCATGGACTTGGTGGAATGAAGGGCCTTTTTCTGTGCTAGTCCATTCTAAGAGTACTGAACGCTCCCAAGGTATTTGCCGGCATGGTTGTGGATGGGGAAAGCTGTAACTGTCCATAAGATCATAAGACAGGAGCAGAATTAAGCCATTCAACCCATTGAGTCTGCTCCACCATGGCTGATTTATTATCCCTCTCAACCACATTCTCCTGCCTTCTCCCTGTAACCTTTGACACCCTTACTAATCAAGCACTTATCAATCTCTGCTTTAAATACACCCACTGACTTAGCCTCAGCAGTCATCTGTGGCAATGAATGTCCTGTGGTGGGGGCCTGACTGTGTTTGTGAGTGGGTGGGTGGATGGCAAAAGAGCTTGTTTATAAAGCACTGGTGAGCCCTTGGAGTATTGTGAACAGTTTTTGCCCCCTTAACTAAGAAAGGATGTGCTGACTTTGGAAAGTGTTCAAAGGAGGTTCACAAAAATGATTCCAGGATTGAAAGGCTTATCACATGAAGAGTATTTGATGGCTCTGGGCTTGTACTCACTGGAATTCAGTAGAATGAGGGGGTGACCTAACTGAGACCTATTGAATGTTGAAAGGTCTTGATAGAGTGGATGTGGAGAGATTATTCCTATGGTGGGGGAGTCTAGGACCAGAGGACATGGCCTCAGAATAGAGGGGTGTCTTTTTAGAACAGAAATGAGGAGGAATTTATTTAGCCAAGGAGTGATGACCCTGTGGAATATGTTGTCACAGGCAGCCGTGGAGGGCAAGTCTTTACGTATATTTAAGGCAGAGGTGGATAGATTCCTGATTGGTCACGGCTTGAAGGGATACGGCTGAGAAAGTGGATCAGCCATGATGGAATGGTGGAGCAGACTTGATGGGCCAAAATGGCCTCATTCTGCTGCTATATCTTATGGCCTTGTGATCTTCTTATCTGTTTTGAAGTGCTTGTGATGAATAAATCTGAATGTGAATTTGAATCTAGTTGCATGGAAACGTGACCTTCCCCTTGCTCCCTGTTACTTTATGGCCGTGTAAGTCTTCAGTGTGAATGAGCTCCACTGAGTTGTTCATAGCTGAGGTGTGATCAGATGTGTTCACAGGAGTTGTTCCCAGTCAGGATCCTGGCCGACGCTCCTCTCCCTCGTCCACGGACAATCACGCCGATCTCAGCACCAACAATTGAGCTCCATACCTCATTGATGTTACTTTACCTGGACAGCACTCTGGCCAAATTTTCCTTGTATAGAATCAAGACCCATTTTTCTAGCGCCAATTCAAAATCCCTATTCCCATGTCCAAGTCTCAACATTCTCACATGGATCCCTGACTCCATTTTCAAATGTAGATACTCAATCCCATTTTCTCAGCCTAGGCGACAGCTCCCACTGCTCCTGGTGATCCCACTTTCCCTGTGCTGGCTTCAGACTCCATTTCCCCTGTATTGATTCTTAATTCATGTTTCCTGCTCCACCACATCTTCCCCATTCAGACTGCTAGTCCCATTTATGCTCCAATTGCACTTGTTGGAGTTGAGTGTAAAATTGTTATTTTTCTCATAGCTTAACCTTTACTATTACCTCTTCTCACCTGCCTATCACTTCCCCTGGTTCCCCTCATCCTTCCCATTCTCCTATGATCTACTGTCCTCTCTTATTAGATTTCTTCCTCTCCAGCCCTTTACCTTTTCCACCCACCCATCACCTTCTAGCTATCCTCCTTCCCCTGCTCCCCTCCTCTTTATTCTGTCATCTTCCCCCCTTCCTTTCCAGTCATGAAGAAGGGTCTCGGCCTGAAACATCGACTACTTGTTCATCTCCATAGACGCTGCCTGACCTGCTGAGTTCCTCCTGCATTTTGTGTGTGTTGCTCTGGACTTCCAGCATCTGCAGACTTTGTCCTGTTTGCTTGTATTTGTATGTAATCCCCAATATACACGTAATTGTTCAGTGAGATTTTCAGTAACTGTACTATAGCTGATTCTTTATTCTTTGACAAGTTGCTGTGCAATAGGTGTCACAGCACTGAACCTGCCTGTTTTGTAGATTATTGCTATCATTGGAATCTCTTGTTGTTTGGTCTAGTCTGAGCCTAGTTTTAGTAGGATGACCAAAACTTGCTTATTCTTTGTCTGTTTTCTTTGCTTTTATAGCATCTAATAAATGGCCGTGGGCAAAAAAAGTTTTATGCCTCTTTTTTAACTTCCGAAGAATCTTTGGTTCGCAAAATCACCAGGATCCAACACACTTCTGGGCACCTTTTGATATCTACTGACCTGACAATCTAACCACTGCTAACTTCACCATTCAACTACTTTAGAGCTGAATTACAGTACCAGCAACCCAGGTTCAATTGCCGCTGCTGCCTGTAAGGAGTCTGTACTTTCTCCCCATCACCACTATGCGTTTTCTCCCACGGTCCAAAGATGTACCAGTTGGTAGGTTTATTGGTCAATGTAAATTGTCCCATGATTGGGGTAGGGTTAAATCGGGGGATTGCTGGATGGCGTGGTAGCATAGTGGCTAGCACAGGGTTTTACAGTGCAGTGACTCTGACCCATATCCCCTCATTGTACGCTCTCCCCATAACTGCACGGGTTTCCTCTGGGCGCTCCGGTTTCCTCCAAAGACGTACTGGTTGTTAGGTTTATTGACCATGGTAAGTTGTTCCATGATTCGGCTAGGGTTAAATTGGGATTGCTGGATGACACGGCTCAAAGGGCCGGAGGGCCTATTCCGCGCTGTATCTCAATAAATAAATAAAACATATTTTGTAATAGCTCTGTGAGGGACTATCTTTGCGGCATTGGATACAACAACGACCAGGCAAAGATAAAATCACTCTTGCACAGCCCCAGAAGCCTAGACTAGTCCAAAGGAATGGAAGATCCCTTTAATTACGGATAAATGAATAAACAGTCAATGTTTTGGGCTGAGACCCTTCTTCAGGGCTGGAAAAGAAGACGGAAGATGCCAGAATAAAAATGTTTGGGGAAGAGAAGGAGGCTAGCTAGAAGGCGACAGGTCAAGCCGGGTGAGGAGGAAAAGCAAACTGAAGAGAATGGACCATAGGAGAAAGGGAAGGAGGAGTGGACCCAGGGGGAGGTGATGGGCGGGTGAGAAGAGGTAAGAGGCCAGTGTGCAGAATCGAAGAAGAGGGAAGGGGAAGGGAAATTTTTTTTTACTGGAAGGAGAAATCGCTATCCCTTTAATCCAATAAAATGAATGTGTCATAACATAGCATAGAACCAGGCCCTTCGGCCCTACTCATCCATGCTGACCCACTTCTCCGTATTTGGCTCATATTCCTTGAAACCTTTCCTCTCTATACCTGTCCAGGTGGCTTTTAAATGTTGTTATTGTACCTGCTCACCACTTCTAGCAGCTTCTTCCATATACGTTTCACCCTCTGTATGAAGGAATTACCCCTTAGGTCTGTTTTAAATCTTTCTCCTCTTATCTTAAATCTATGCCCTCTAGATAATGATTCTCTGAGAAACAGACTATGTGCATTCACTCTACCTATGCCCCTCTTGATTTTATACACCTCTATAAGGTCACCACTCAGTCTTCTACCTTGCCTGCCCAAACCCTTGCTATACCGCAGGTCGGTGAGGCCTCGTATATCTTCTTTGCACCCGTTCCAGCTTAATGGCGTCTTTCCTGTGAACGTGGTAACCAAAACTGTGCACGGTCTACTGTGAACCCTTCCTGGATTGAAACTGCGTCGTGATGGGGAATTGTCAAGCTCACCCTGTGGATGAGCTGTATTAGGAGAGCTGATGAGAGCCACTTTGCAAATAGAACAAGGAGAGTTGTTCCACACTAATCCCAGAACGTTTGATACCAACTGAAATAGAAGGCATTCTGATTCCAATACTTTTTATTCAAAACTTTTCTTTTTCCAGATAATTTAACTTTTTACAAACATAAAAACGTTTGCATTTTCTGGTTTTAAAAATCGATATTGGCTACACATGGGCAACAGGACAGGCATCAGAATGACAAAAAAATAGCCAGTTTTTCTATGAAAATTGCATAAAGAAATAGTTTTCTTTTCTCTCTCAACACATTTTCATTGTCTCCTCACAACCTTTGCTGCCCCCTTTTCTGAAGGTATTGACTCCTTCTGGGGTCGGCGGTGGAGAGTGTAGTTTTCCAGGGATAGCTCCCTGTTCTCCAGTACCCCACCCATCGCTAATCTTCAGGTGTAAGCCGGGGCACTGTGTAAGGATGGTCCCCTCTCTCTCTCTCTCTCTCTCTCTCTCTCTCGCTCTCTCTGGTTCAGGGCACTGGGATGGAGGCCTGTACAATTCTCACCCAGCCTGGAGTCAGAGTGAGTGTGACGGCGCACAGTAGCCCCTCTTCTCCGGAGACGACCCCTCAGGTGTTGAACCAGAGACCCATCCACCCCGCAATGCTTATTAAGCAGGTATTTCAGTCTGCCAAGCAGATTCCTGCTCGCTGAACTGAACCGCAAAGCTAGCAGACAAAAATATACTGAATCACCTTACGAAATATTAAGGGATACAAGCGTTTATGTTCCAGAATTACATGGATCGCACATGCAAAATAAAAACAAAAGGTGCAACAAAATTATTACAAAAAAAATCTCTTCTGAGGAATAAATTTTCCCTTTGCATCGTACTGCAATACAAAATTTCAACACAGTGGTTATATAAATATTTCATTACAGATTTCCCAACCCCCCCAGCAAAAAAAACACATATGTCAGACTCTATTCATAACCACATACAAAACACATCAAAGTTATTAGTTTTGAAGGACGGGTGTGCCATTATCCCCCATCTAACACCCCAACAGCCAGTCAATGTCTGTTGAAGAGAGCTACAATGCTGGCTACCACTAAGAATGTGAAGAACAGTGGGGGGAAGACAAAGCTAAACAGGCAGTGAGCAGGGCTCGGGGAAACGACAGTCTAGAATTCTGAGAACAAACATTGTGGCTAAAGAGTAGCAGAGCCGAATGCCCTGTGAAGGAAAGAGGCCTGGTTTCAAAAGGGCGAGGAGGACAACTAGACTCGGAGCTTAGAAAGAAGCAGAGCTGAAGTGAGAAGAAGATCTGTCTTGGCGGATATTATAGAAAGAAATGCTTCATGTTGGAGCATCATTCATTCCTGATCTATCAAAATGTCATTCCCCATACATGGTTTCTCCCCTTCCCTTACTGTCTCACCTACAGTGAATTTCCAGCAAGCTCATTTTGATTTCAGAAGACTAGCCTTGACCATCTTTTATCCTCTGTCTCCTGGGTGCAAAGGGTTGGCGGTAATCTGGGCTTGAGTTTGAATGTACAAATGTAGGAACACTATTCTCCATATAGGGAAAGAACTATGGCGGATCTGAAGTACAAAGGACTATTTCTAGCACTTTTTTTTCTTTTTCAGCTAACAATTATACAGTAAGTTACAGGCTCAGTTCCGTTTCATTTTGATCAACTCACCCCATTCTAGGAAGGATGTGAAGGCTATGGAGAGAGTTCAGAAGAGGTTTAGAGGGCATGTACTATAAAAAGAGTTTGGACAGACTAGAGTTGTTTTCTCTGGAGCAGCAGAGTCTGAGGGGAGACCAGATAGAGATGAGGAGGAATTTCTTTAGCCAGAGAGTGGTGAATCTCTTGAATTCTTTGCCACGAGCAGCTGTGGTCATTGGGTATATTTAAGGCAGAGGTTGATAGCTCTTGATTAGTCAGGGCATGAAGGGATATAGGGAAAGGCAGGAGACCGGTGCTGAGAAAAAAAATGGATCAGCCATAATGAAATGGATGAACAGTCTTGATGGGCCAAATGGCCTAATTCTGCTCCTATATCTTATGGTCTAAGTTTATAAATTTCTGAGAAGTGTAGATGACTAATACTAAAGGGCATGCTTTTAAGATGAAGATGATTCATAGATGAGTGGGGTAAATTTTTCAAACACAGGGCATGGAGTGCTTGGAACGTGCTGTCAGGGGTAGTGGTGGGAGCAGGTACAGTAGAGGCATTTAAGAAGCTTTTAGATAGGCACATGAATATGTAGAGAGTGCTGGGATATGGACCATGTGTGAGCAGAAGGGATTAGGCAGCATTAGCTTAATTAATTTGGCACAACATCATACTGATGTCTGGCCTTTTCTGTGTTGTACTATGTTCTATATACGGAGTGACAGAACCCACTTTAGTTCACCTGCTGGAAGCCAATTGTCATGTGGAAGAGATTGGGCTTTCAAATTGGAAGATACATCCTTAGTCTCAACTCACAGGTCTTGGAATGACACTGCAGTGAGGAATTTCAGATGAATATAATTATTCCATTAGCTGATTTAATGGATACAAGCCTTTCCCAATGTTTATCTCAAGCCTCTGTCTCGCTCGCCTCCACAGTTAGTCAAATGCTATATTTTGGAGAGAGGGGATCAGTGCGTCAGTTTATCTGCATACACTAACTAGGGATCTATCAAAGAGACTTTATGGACCAATGGTAACTCTTGGCAAGGAGTTATTTGCACATGTTCTGGAGGAGGTTTTGAACAGAACAACTACCCAGAAAAATACTTCCAGTATCTTATACACAACTGAAGCTCTCTCTGACATGCACAATACCACATCTCCTACAACCTTCAGCCTCACGATTATTGCTGAAATGTTCTGAGCTTATATTTGCCCTATAATTGTCATAGGTGTCTTGCTTGGAGCCAAGAAAGTAATTTCAGATAACTTGTATTGACGTTAATGTTTGTCGATAGAAGGGGGTTTTGGGAATGGGAGGAAGCTCTTTGACCTCTACCCCATGACAGGACCAAATACTTCCAGGTCAAAAATGGTATTTCCTAGCTAATGGATTATCCTAACAACTACCATCAAGCAGGAGGTACAGAAGCCTGAAGTCTCACACAACCAGGTTCAACAACAGCTACTTCTCTTCAACCATTTGGTTTTTGAACTAACCCTGCACAACTCTAATCACAACAGTATGGCGGTATTGTTGTACCTTTCTGCGCCTTGTGGCGCATTGGCCGGCAACCTTGTCGTTCCGTTAGCATTTTTTGTTTGCTTTATTATGAGACTGAGTTGCTAGCTCGACACTCAACCCAGCACAGATGGAAAGCATGCAACTGGATTCGAACTCCAGACCATTTGTCTCGAAGTCCGGTGAGGGTGCCACAACACCAACAGCCAGCATAGTACAGTGATATTATTGCCACTTTTATCATTTGCACTAATACAAAGATTTTTCTTGTTCTATTTGTGTTTTTTCTTGTAAAATGTGTGTATAGCATGTTTAATTCACTTTTCATTGTGAATGCTGCTTATCTGATGCTCTGTACCTATGAGTAAGTTTTTCATTGCACCTGTGCAGATAAGTACTTGTGCATTTGACAATGACCTCTACTTTGACAACTCATCCAATTAATTCAACTCAAATCCAGTTAATGATCATCCTTCAGCTCCACACACTTTATCTCGTCCCTATAGGGGGTGGACAACCTTCACCTTATCCAAGTTAGAAGTTTGGACCCATCCCTACAGTTTCTTTCTACTTTGTACGCTCGATAGGTGACCACCAATCTGCCTGTTAGGTCTGAAACAATTTTTACAACGCTACTGCATTTTTTAGATGAAAGACATAAACTACAATCTCGAGATTCAGTGAATAATTCTTCCTCTCCTCCTCCCCTCCTCCCCTTTTTTAACCCACCTGGAGTGTGAAGTGTTATGGGGGGGGGGGCAGTCAAACAAACTCAGAACTCTGAAAAGTGGGCGACAGTGTATCAACCTAGACAGAGTGCCTCATTAATGGGGCAAACCCTGAAGATGTGAGGGTCAAATCTAATCCTGCATGCACACAACTGCTCACCTCTGTGCACTCCACCACACCCACTCATACACACACACACACACACACGCTGGTACATGCACACACACACACACACACACACACACACACACACTGGTACATGCACGCACACACACACACACACACACACACACACTGGTACATGCTCACACATACAAAACACAGACAACACACATACTGCACAGATACACATGCATACCATACAAAATACACATGTACCAAATACTCAACCCGTACCATGCACAAATTACATTCACCACACGCACGTCTTGCGCGCATGCCACACACACACCAAGCACGCCCACACATGCGCACTGCCCTCATTCAAGGATCTCACATGCAAAATACATGAATTTATGCCTCACAGGCGCGCAACTTACACACACTTATAGACTCAGGAGTGTTGTACAGAGGTACCACAAACAGGCAGCCAGCTTTTGGCCCTGCCACGCAGACCAGAGAAATGGTAGACATGTTGTTATTTGGGGAGGATCTTGGACAGGGTGCACGTGTCTAGGTTGAATCGATTTTCCTTCCCTAGCCCAGGAGAACTGAGTCCAAATACATAACCACATCACAATCCTAACCAAGTTCAGCTGACCTGTAACTGAGACAACAATGCCCTGTGGTCAGTATGGTTGAATATCACAAGGGCAGATGCTGAAAAGCATATTAACCTCAGGACAGCCCTGCACCATCTTAATATTCAATAGTCACAGCCTAGACAATCTGACAATAAAGGATGCCGCTTCTTTAAAGTACTGCAAATTTTCTTAAACCTTTAACTTCTAATGTTACCACTCACAACAAGCCATCTATTGACACTTTATTCAGCTGCATTTAAAAAAAAATCTTTTACTTCAATATCTAGTTCGTAAGCCAGCTCTTATCCAAAGGGTTAAGCTGATAAAATTGCCACATTAACCATTATACAAAATAGAAAATTGCAATTTTTTAAAGATTTCTTACCCCTCCCCTCCCACCCACACCCACCCATCAACCTTGTTCTGTCTCTCCCGCCACCACCTTTTGCCCTCACTTCCATGAGTACGAGGTTTCTTAAGTATGGATGAAGCCGAGTTTTCTACAATGCTGCGGGGAATTTGTTCAGTTCAGGCAACAAAGTACGTTAGCTTTGCTCCCACTTCCGAGGGAAGGCTGCTAATATTTTTGACAGCTGTTGATTCTGGTGATGCTGTTTTCATAGAGGGTGAACTTTGCTCCTTGGAATGCGAACTAGTGACAGGAGAGAACAGTCTCACATCGGGGGAACTACGAGTCCAGTCATGGCTGCAAAGACAAGAGGGGAAAATAGGAACGAAGGTAAACATGTGTTCATCCATCATTTTCATATAGATACTAAATAAACAGACATTTTAATACATATTGAGATCTTTCCAAAATAAGCTTGTTGTTGCTGTTTGCATTTTCAGTGTCCCAGATTCTCTGTGAGCAAGGTATCCCCCTTTCTCTTCATCTCTGCTGTTGGCACTAACTCTTCTGTGCCAGTTCCCCATTGCCCTGGATTAGCTGACGTTTCAAAAATTTCTCCACTTCCACCTTCAATACTTCAAATAATCTGATCTCTACAATTCACTGGGGTAGAAAACTCCAGAGGTTCACCACAATCTCATCACTTCTACCCTGAATTCTTCTAATGATCTGGTCTTCACAGTTCATGGGGTAGAAAAGTTCTGAGATTCACCACCATTTGCAAAAAGTAATTTCTGTGCACCTCCATTTTAAATGATGAGCCTCTTACCATGTAACTATATCGAGACCGTTCCAATATTGAAAACATCTCCGCAATTATCATGTGCTGCATACTCTGGATCTTATAGGCCCCCAGTAAGATCACATCTCATTTTCTCAACTCCAAAGAATCTAGACCCAACTTGTTTAGCCTCTCTTGATTGGATGATTTTCTGAATCTGGGTATTAGCCTGGTGAAAGGGCACTGGATGAGACGAGTCCATAGAAGGGTCTCAACCCAAAGCTTTGACTGGCCATTTCCCTTCATAGATGCTGCCTGACCTGCCAAATTAACTTATTTTTACTTATTTATTTAGAGATAAAGCATGGAGTGGGCCCTTCCAGCCCTTTAAGCCTCACCACCCCAGCAAACCCTGATAACCCCGATTTCAACCCCAACCTAATCACAGGACAGTGACCAATTAACCTACCCGGTACGTCTTTGGATTGTGGGAGAAAACCAGAGCACTCGGGGGAAACCCACACATTCCACGGGGAAGACGTACAGAGGAATATTTAAAGCGCAAGTGGTTAAATTTCTGAAACATCGGCGAAGCCGGGGCAATAGGGAACTGGCACGGAAGAGAAGATGCCTGGGGTAGGTCAACCAAATGGCAGGGCAGCCTTGATGGGCCGGGTGGCCTACTCCTGCTTCTACTGTCCTGCGTTCTTTCAGACAGCCAGGACACATCCCAAACTGGAATGTTTAACCCTCTCTTGCCCATACTCTGGTTACCACATTCCAAATGCAATCGGCTAACCCAACACAGCGCAGGAAGCAAAGCCTAGACCCTGGTGATCACAGGTCAGTGCACCTCCACAATGAGTCCGGCTTGTCCATGGATGCCTTCACGCTGTTTTGGCATTTTTTGAAGCTGTTCCTTCTGTCACTCTTGGTCACTGGGTTGGGATGGGTCAAGTGGCAAGGAAGGTTTGCTAACTTTGGCTCTAATTTACATTTTGCTAAGGTCCAGCATTACTAAAAGGATATCAGGAAACTTGGAGCGTAGAACTGACACTTCATCTCTGCACTGACTATGACGCCAACCTAACTAATCCCATTTTCCTGCACATCCTTCGGTTCCCAGCCTGTTTATCTACTCGTCTAAATGCCTCTTAAATGGTGCTATCATACCTGCTGTTACCTCCTGCTCTGACAGTGTGTTCCCTGCACCTACCACTTCCGGAGTAAAGAAATAGCCTTGCACACCTTCTTTAAACTTCCCCCTTCTTACCCTAAATCTATGCCCTCCGATACTTGATCTTTTAAGTTCAAAGTTCAAATGAAATTTATAAGTACGTAGATGTCACCACCTTGAGATTCATTTTCTTGCAGGCCATCACAGAAGAAAAGAGAAATACAATAGCTGAATGAAAAACTACACACTAACACAGACTGACAAGCAACCAATGTTCAAAAGAAGACAAACTGTACAAATAAAAAACATTTTCCACCCTGAGAAAAAGGTATTGATTATCAAAGTGTATCTATGCCCCTCATAATATTTATACTCCTATCAAGCACTGATGCTCCAGAGAAAATGATTCAAGTTTGTCCACTCTTCTTACAGCTAATACTCTCTAATCCAGGCAACATTCTGGAGAACAACTTCAGACCCTTTTCCAAGTATTTTCTACAACACGGTGACCAGACTTGTACAAAATGCTCCAAATATGGTCTTAACAAAATTTTATATAGCTGCAACATGGCTTGACAACGTTGATACTCATGTGTCCGACTGTAGAAAAGAAGAATGCCATTTACCTTCTTCGCCACACTATACTTGTGTTGCCACTTTCATAAACCATGGACTTGCTCCCCAAGTTCTCTCTGTACATCATTCCTCCACTTAACGTACACTTTATTTTGCATTTGACCATTGTCTGCATTAAACTCCATCTTCATTTCTCCACCCAAGTCCCCAATTGACCTATATCCCGCTGTACCATTTGACAATCTTCCTCATTCTACACCATCTACCAATATTTTATGTTGAATGAAAATCTACTAATCAGCCCACCTACATTTTTTATCCAAACCATATTCCTCAGAGGCCACTTTATTAGGTACAGAAGTGGAACTGGGAGTGGTCTTCCGCTTCTGTAGCCCAGCCACTTTAAAGTATGATATGTTTCGTGTTCAGAGATGCCCTTCTGCAAACCACTGTTGTTAGCTGAATTACTGTTGCCTCCCTGTCACCTTGAACCAGTCTGGCTGTTCTCTAAGAACACAAGAAACAGGATCAGGAGTAGGCCATCTGGCCTGTCGAGCCTTCTCTGCTGTTCAATAATATAATGGCTGCTCTGGCCATGGACTTACCTCCACCTACCTGCCTTTCCCCCATAACCCTTAATTACCTTACTACGTAAAAATCTATCCAACCTTGTCTTAAATATATTTACTGAGGTAGCCTCCACTGTTTCATTGGGAAGAGATTTTCTCAGACTCACCACCCTCTGGAAAAAGCAGTTCCTCCTCATCTCTGTCCTAAATCTACTTCCCCGAATCTTGAGGCTATGTCCCCTAGTTCTAGTTCTCTTCTGACCTCTCTCATTAACAAGGTGTCTTTGTCCACAGCACTGCCGCTCACTGGATATTTTCCCCCTTTTTTTTGTATCATTCTCTGTAAACTATTTAGACTGTTGTGGATGAAAATACAAGGAGATCAGCAGTTTCTGAGATACTCAAACCACTCCATCTGGCACCAACAATTATTCCACGGTCAAAGTCACTTAGATCCCCACATGATATTTGGTCTGAACCTCTTGATCATATCTGCATGCTTTTATGCATTGAGTTGCTGCCACATGATTGGCTGATTAGATATTTGCATTAATGAGCAGGTGTACAGGTGTACCTAATAAAGTGGGCACTGAGAGTATATTACAAGCAATAGAGGTCCAAGCACCAATCCCTGCTGAACATCACTGGTCACAGACCTCTGGCCAAAACAAATCCCTCCGTCACTACCCTCTGTCTTCTCTGCCCCAGCCAATCTGCCAATGTTGCCAACTCACCATGGATCCCATGTGTCTATCTTCCAGACCAGCCTACTATGAAGGATACAGAACCTTGTCAAATGCTTTACCAAAGTCCACGTAGACAAAATCCACTTCCCTATGCTCATCAATCATCTTCGTCACCTCCTCAATCAAATTGTGAAGCACAACTTCCCCTGCACAAAGCCATGCTGTCACTGACTAAGTTCATGCATCATAAATTATGCTGAACATCAGTGAAATGTTGGTTTGGGCAAAAGACTAGGATCCTCCTTTCTCAACTTGCAACTTTCCCGTACATCTAACCTCACCTCTCTCTAATTGTGTGCGTCCTTTAGAAGTACAGTCTGTAGATCAGGGGTTCCCAACCTTTTTTTAATGTCCTGTGTTACAGCAATTTTTGGGTTGAGCACATCTAGCAAATAACTTCAGCCACCAATCTTCAAATCTGAAGATAGATTGTAGATTGAATTTGAAATGCAGCTCTGAACAATAGGTTCCTAAAAGCCTTGAATCACAGACCAGACAATGCTGATTAAAATTCATTTAGATGACTGTGGTGTGGGTGCGAATCAGGAGGTGTGAAGTTTGTGTGTAGTTTTAAAGAAAGCATTGTGGATGTATTGTAAATATGGAATTGTCCTTTGATGTTTAGCACATAAAATATCAGGCAGCATGGGACAGCCAGACCTTTTCCCAACTGAAAGGGTCTCCATATGAAGCCTGCTGTATCTTGTTTTCTTGAATAAAGAGGCTGCTTCATACCTACCAGCACTATTCTCCGGTGAATTCATTCTTCATTCGCACAACAACCCCCTGGACCCCTGTCATGAACTAAGAGGTGCGTGGACCCCAGGTTGGGAACCCCTGGTCTAGATTGTCTGCTTCGCTTTGCTCTTCCCACCAAAATGTATCACTTTACGATGCTCGCTGTTAAATTTCATCTGCTTTGTCCACTAGTACCCTCAAGGACCTTCAGACACTGCTTACCAAATAGTTTCCTCTGGTCCCCAAATTGCTCCCTTTCAAGGCATTAACCTTAGCTTAACCCCTCCTGTTTTCTACATGCTGTCAGTCTCTTGCCCTTTCAAATATGCATTGAATTCTTCAGAGGTAATTATTACCCTCTGGGTGGTTGCTTTCCTCTGAGGTCTTTTGGAGCTAAATGGAGCATTTGAATTCTTTGCTGCCATTTATAAGGACCAGTTTTGTAAATTTGGATCATAATTCAGCAGAATTTTTTTATTATTAAGAAAGAGGATTGTAAGAGACCAAGTAAACAATAAAAAAGCTGGTGAAATATGGCTCATCTAATCTGATACAGAAATGTGAAAAACTGGGGCTAATAAAATTAGATCCATGCTCTTTGGAGTTCAAAGGAATGAGGGGTGATCTTAGAACATAGAACATACAACTGTACAGCACAGGAAGAGGTCATTCGGCCCACAATGTTGTGCTGAACCAGCTGAAAAGCAAATCAAAAACACCCAGACACTAATCCCTCCTACCTACACTATGTCCATATCCCTCCATCTTCCACACTTCCATGTGCCTATCCAAATGTCTTTTAAAAGCCTCTAATGTACTTGCCTCCCCCACCATACCAGGCAGTGCATTCTAGGCACGCACCACTCTTGGAGTAAAAAACTTACCCTTCACATCCCCTTTGAACCTACCCCCTCTCACCTTCAATGTATGCCCTCTGGTATTAGACATTTCAACCCTAGGAAAAATGATACTCCCTGTCTACTCTGCCTGTGGCTCTCATAATCTGATAAACCACTATCAGACCTCCTCTCAACCTCCGCTGCTCCAGGGAAAACAACCCACGTTTATCCGGCCCCTCGTGATAGCACATGCCCTTTAAACCAGGCAGCATCCTGGTAAACCCCTTCTGCACCCTCTCCAAAGCCTCAGCATCCTTCATATAGTGGGGCAACCAGAACTGTATGCAGTACTCCAGATGTGGCCTAACCAGAGTTTTATAAAGTTACAACATCTTACAGAAACATGTAACATCATGAGAGTACATGAAGGCTTACATGTGGAACATGCTGCCATGCTGTAGAGGCAGGTACATTAGGAACATTTAAGGGAGTCTTAGATTGAAACATGGAGGAGAGAGAAATAGCGGGCTATGTGGGAGGGACAGGTTCACTTGATCTTAGAGTCGGTTAAGAGGGCAAAACACCGTGGGATGAAGGGCCTGCAATGTGCTGTACTATTCTGTGTTCTTTGCGAGACAAGATATCTGGATGTTCAAAGGTGCAAAGTACTTTTATTATCAAAGTATGTATGCCGTATACAACCCTGAGATTTGTCTTCCCACAGACAGCCATGTTACAAAGAAAACAATGGAACCTGTTCAAAGGTAGTGTTTGAGGTACACGTGAATTTCTTTTTGCAATCTTTTGGGGTTCTTTACCCAGTCTAGCAGGGGTTCCCAACCTGGGTTCCATGGACCCCTTGCTTAATGGTATTGGTCCATGGCATAAAAAAGGTTGGGAACCCCTGATCCAAAGATCTGGGGAGGCCGGAACATTGGAAAACTTAAAGAAGACCCAAGTACATATTTGAAAGATTGTGGTACTAAGGGCAATGGGAAACTGGTACATTAGAAGAACTGAGGCCTGTGGTAGATTAGCCACAATCATATAGAATGGTGGGACAGTCCTGAGTGAACTGCTTCTGTTATCTAAAGATCTTATGCTCAGCATGTTGAAAGGATAGAATTCTAAAGAAGATGGACTTGGGGACATGAATATATGAAGAACTTTGAAGGTGGGAAGTTAGAAAAATAAATAATTTATAATCACAGGTCTCGCAGAACGAAGTCCAACGGTGCTACTGGAAGCTGGATGTATCTACATCTGATTTCCAGCATTTGAACGGGCCACCAACTTCCACTAAAAAGATAAATATTCATTTGTCAACTTCATTCTAAGTAATGTTGGTTTTAATTAACTTAAACCAATGATTGTGCTTTTAGGCAAATGCACTATTGGAAACAGTAAAAGAACTTTTGGCAGCATGAAAGCTTTGGACAACAGAGTAATTAAAATCAGGTTTAGTATTACTGGCATATGTGATGAAATTTGTTACATTTGCAGCAGCAGTACAATGCAATAAATAATAATTGAGAAAAATTACAGTAAGTATATATTAAATAGTTAAATTAAATAGTAGTGTAAAATAGAAATAAAAAGTAACGAAGTAGTGTTCATGGGTTCAACGTCCATTCAGAAATGAGATGGCAGAGACGAATCTAATGCAGTTTGTCAGAGTTTAATTTTGTCTTACAAGACCTGATGTCTTTCCATAGATGCTACCTGGCCTGCTGAGTTCCTCCAGCATTTTGTATGTGTCTCATATGTCTGGTTGCATTGTCTCCCATCCACTCATACCTGACCTCACCAAGTGGAGTCATGGATGTCTGGAGGAAACAGCAATGAAGAATCCTTCTACATTTGAGTGTGACTGTATTCCTGAGTCTCCACCCGGGACTTGCAAGACTAACAGTAGTGAAAACCAAGAGGAAGCAATGGAGATGATGAAGGAAGCCCTGAACACCACCAGAGATGGAGGACCTTCATTGCTGCCCTAAATGTCAGTGGCATAACAGGCAGTAATACATTAGCCTATACATTTGGCCTGTGAGAGGAAACCAGGGTAGATTTGTCCAGAAATACAGCACTTCACATGTCCAGAGGAAAAATATCAAGTGAAATGGGTCATCGGGGAGCTTGGAATCAAAACTCCAAGGCCAAAATCTGTATGAGAAGCATGTGGTTTTGGGCTGAAGCATTTTCTTGTCCAAGTACTAGAGATTCTGCAGATACTGGAAATCCAGAGTAGCACATAGAAAATGCTGGAGGAACTCAGCAGGTCAGGCAGCATCTACAGAGGGGAATAAACGGCCAACGATTCCGGTTGAGACCCTTCACCGGGACTCATTCAGGTCTTATTACCAACCCTGATGAAGGATCTCAGCCAGAAACGTCAATGGTTTATTTCTTTCTATTGATGCCGAGTTCCTCCAGCATTTTGTGTATTGCGCTTGTTATCCTTGTTCAAGCTTCACCTGATTACAGTTGAGCTCTGATAATTGGTCTGCAATGTCCTACATTTCCCTTGAATGCCTTTATGTCTGGCAAGTTAAATGACTGGGCTCAGTTCAGTCAGTGTGTTGAATTCCCCAAAATACTGCGAACCTCCAATGTGGAAACCAAATCCTCCTGGATTTCTGTGGTCCTTCTCTTAGCTATCCAAGTGGGCTGTTGAGTAAATGACGGACCTGTTGTACTGTTTGGGCTGCACATGCCAGGGCCAATTACCGACCTCCCTCATCTTGCCTGATCTCGACAAGGCAGAGACAAGTTGGGATCCCACTGACTGGTCTTTGTGTCCTTGTCCAGGAGAGTTGAGTGTGTAGGGAAAATAGGTTGGTTTTCTGCACCACAATGTTAGACTGCTGAGATGGATCTTGGACATCACCGATTGACCAACTGGATTTATTTGTTATACTAGCCTGTCTTTAATTATAGGTTTGCGTCCTAACTCATGCCAAATATCATTTACCCACTTGTCTCACTGGCCTATTATTGCTTCTCATCCCAGTATCTCAATATCAAAATGAACACTCACGTTGCCTAACCACTGCTTTTCACTCCAACTTGAACACATCTTACAGTTTTCCAATTTTGAAGCCGTGTACCTTCCTGATTTCCATCGCTCTGCATGGCCATGCCTTTATCTCTTTCTAAGCTCCGGCATTCCTTCGCTAGACCACTTGCCCCATCTCTAAGCACCTTTAAGGCACAACATAGGAGAACACAAGGCTACACCTGGTCTATAGGTGAGGGAAGAATCTGGGGAATAATGGAAAAGTTGGGGACTAAATGGAATCCGTATAGAATCAGGAGGTGGTAATTAATAGAACCATAGAAATACAGCTTGAATCAGATCCTTCGACCCAGCTTGAAGGATTTCTACAAAATGAATCGCGGAGAGCATTGAGACTGGTTACTTCACCACCTGGTATGGATGCACCAACGCACAGGATAGTAAGAGGCTTCAGAGGATTGTAGTTCCAGCCAGTTCCACCACAGGCACAAGCCCCCCCCCCCCCCACCCCTCACCCATCCCACTGCCTTTTGAAGGACATCTTCAAAACCCAGTGGCTCATTATAGGCCCTCACTGTGGGGGCTCATTACTACCATCAGGAAGGAGGAACAGGAGCCTGAAGATGTGCATTCAATATTGTAAGACCGGCTTCTTCCCCTCTGCCATCAGATTTCTGAATGGTTCATGAACCCCCATGATCTTCAAGAGGACCACAACCTTGACGTAGGGTTTGGAGGTTTGCGTGCCTCAATGACCCAGAGAGCTATGCTGGCTGGAGTCAGGGCCTTGAACTTTGGCTCTGGGTAGGGTCACCCATACCAAACAGGTCAAAGGGTAAGAGTGGTCCAGATTCGAGGGTTTAGCTCGAAGCTAACAACTCTGATTGGTCAAAAAATTGGTATGGAAACAGCAACGAAGAATCCTTCTACATCTGTGTGCGACGGTATGGACTGACAGTGAGGGAGGCTCTTCACCGCTGCCCTAGGTGCCAGCAGTGTATCAGGCAGTAAGCAACAAACCCATGAACACTACCTCACTATTCCTCCTTCACACTTCTTTAATATTGTAAATTTGTTATGCCTGCACTATACTGCTGCCACAAAACAACAAATGTCATGACTAATGTCAGTAGCAATACACCTGATCCTGATTCTAATCTCACTCATCCCAACCATGGTACTAACCAATCAAGTCCATATTCGGCTCATATCCCTCCAAACCAAGGGTAGCTAAACTTTTTTTTTGCCATAGACCCTTATCATTGACCAAGGGGTCTGTGGACCCCAGATTGGGAACCCCTGCTCGAAACTTATTATCATCAAGATAAACCTATTATCCCCATTCATTGTTGTACTTCATTAATTATGATGATTTCTATTGATTTTTTAATGGTTGATACATCAATGGGCAGAAGGAACAGTTTCCATGCAAGTTTTTGAAGAGTTGATAATCAACTTCAGGTATAATCAATGGTCGTATCTTGGGATTAAATATTCCTTAGTGAAGAAACGCAAAAGTTAAGAAGGATTTGGTTTCCACATTGGGAGCTCCCAGATTTTTTGGGGAATCCCACACACTGACTGGTCTAAACTCAAACATCTTAAGTTGCCAGAAATAAAAGCATTCAAGGAAAATGTAGAACGCTACAGACCGGGAACCAAGATGACTGAAATCATCAGAGTGTAATCGTAATGAGGTGAAGCTCGGACACAACACACAAAATGCTGGAGGAACTCAGAAGGTCAGGCAGCATCTATGGAGAGGAATAAACCGTTGAAATTTTGGGCTGAGATCCTTCAGCAGGACTGACGATGAGACCTGAATGAGTCCTGGTGAATAGTCTCAGCCACTCCATAAATACTGCCTGACGTGCTGAGTTCCTCCAGCATTCTTTTCATGCTACTCTGGATATCCAGCATCTGCAGAATCTCCTGTGCTTGGACAAGGGAACCCTTCAGCCAAAACCATACAATTCTCACACAGGTTTTGCCGTGGAGGTTTGCTTCCAATCTTCCCGATACCAACTTCACCTAATTTTGGTTTTCACCTGCACATGTGCAGTGCTGTATTTCTAGACAAGACCACTCTGGCAAAAGATATAGGTTAATAGACTGCTGTAAATTACTCCTAGCATTTGGTTAAGCGGACAGAAGAACCAGTTTCCATAGAGCAGGGGTGTCAAGCTCATTTTAGGTCACGGGCTGGATTGAGCAAAATGCTGCTTCATGCGGGCCGGATCAGTCGGACGCGTGCGAACGCAGCTTTTGTTGCCTCCGATTTTTCAGCCTGCTCTCATGTGTCTCAGTCTCTGCTATAACTACAAAGTGTTTCACTTTACAAATTCCGTTTCTTATGAAGAAGACTGCCGAATAAACACTAAAAACCCTGAAAACCTGGTACCTGAATAAACTCAGCATTAGCCATATCATACGCCATAGGCACTTCGATTACTGGGGCCAGCTTTAATAGTAATTAGATATTATCTCGCGGGCCAAAGATAATTCCACCGCGGGCCGGATTTGGCCCGCGGGCCTTGAGTTTGACATATATGCCATAGAGCATGACGTCAAGTTAAAATTTTGAAGAGGCAATAATCAACTTTAATCAATGGTTGTACATTGGGATTAAAAGAAAATATGCCTGTTTATCATTGATTACTAAAAATAATCTAACTGTAAATTCTTATTGTATTTTTTAGGCTGCATCAGATCCAGAGTAATGATGATTTTGTTCTCCTTTACATATGCGTGCTGAAGAATGACAATAAACAATCTTGAACCTTAAAAAGGTAAGATTCAAGTGTAAAATAAATTCTTAAGTGTTCTCCATTTCATGAAGCATTTTGTGAAGAGTGATCACAGACCTGCTGCCCATGGGAATTCTCTCTGTTGAAAGCAGGTCTAGGGCAGGTAATATGATCCCAGTCTGCCTGGCTGACACAGCTCAAGGTCCCCACTTCCCGAGCTGAAATAAACCACATTTCTGCTCATTTCTGTCTTTGGAGGTTAGATGAGGTTCGATTCAAAGCAAAAAAAAAAGTGATTGAACGTTTATAAAATATTTTTCTGTCAATAAACAATTAACATTTGTGTCCATAGCTAATTTTCCTATCAGGGGATTAACGCAATCTGTACTCTTGCCACAACTTCAGCCCAGCAGGCTCTGCTCAGTGTCAAAAGTGGTACATTTGCAGTCTGACAGTATAGTTGCACAGAGACATACAGAACCAGGCCCTTCTGCTCATCGGGTATGTACTACCCTCTGAGAACCCATCTACAACAATCTCTCTTATCAACTCCTGTCTGATAGTCTTCTATTCAAATGCTGGACTAAAATACTTCTTAAATGTCGCCAGAGCCTTTTCAGGGAGTTTGTACGTGCTCCCCGCGGCAACGTGGGTTTACTCGGGGTGCTCTGTTTCCCTCCCTCATTCCAAAGGCATGCTGCTTAGCGTTAGGAAGTTGTGGGCATGCTTTGTTGGGCTGACACTTGCTGGCTGCCCCCGGCACATCCTCAGACTCTGTTGGTTGTTGATGCATAATGACACATCTCACTGTATGTTTCAATGTCCACGTGACAAGTAAAACTAAACCTCTTTTTCTTCATGCCTGCCCAGTGCGTCACAGGTTCAATTTCTGCTCACTTGACATTGTTTTTGTAAATCTTTACTTAGAGATACAGCACGGCAACAGGACCCTCCGGCCCAACAAGCCACCGCCGCCGCCCAATTACACTCACGTGACCAAATCAGCTACTAGTCGTGGTAAACCTTTGGATGGTGGAAGGAAACTGGGGCACCTGGAGGAAACCCACGTGGTCATGGGGAGAACGCACAAATTCTTACAGAAGGCAGTGAGAAATCTTCAGCAACCCACACAAAATGCTGGAGGAACTCAGCAGGTCAGTGTTCAACAATGTTTCTGACCTCTTCTTGTCCAGTCCTAATGAGGATTCATCTCACTAACTCCACTAAAAACAGTAGGAGTTCCTATAACTTCTAGAGAGTTGTGAGGGATAGCGCGTACCTGGTGTCTCGGATTCACCTGGCTTTTTGCATTTGGTGGAATTTCATCTGATATGTTGCCCCAGGGTAAGACAGTATCACCAGCAAGTTAAGCTCACTATCGCAGCATGTGGAGCCAACAACCACTTTCATCTCTGCAGTCTCAGAGTCAGGCCTTTCAGCCCATCAACTCTGTGCTTGCCATCAAGCGTTTATTTACACTAATCCCATGTTATTCGCCATATGCTGGAGCAACTCGGCAGGTCAGGCTGCATCTATGGGGAGGCCAAGACTCTTCATCAGGAAACCACCCTCTATAGATGCTGCCTGACCTGCTGAGTTAACATGGAACATACAAAAATACAACATTAGCTCCCTGAAGGTGGAATCTCATGTGGATAGGGTGGTGAAGAAAGCTTTTGGTATGCTGGCCTTTATAAATCAGACCATTGAGTATAGGAGTTGGGATGTCATGTTGAAATTGTACAAGGCATTGGTGAGGCCAAATTTGGAGTATTGTGTACAGTTCTGGTCACCAAATTATAGGAAAGATATCAACAAAATAGAGAGAGTACAGAGGAAATTTACTAGAATGTTACCTGGGTTTCAGCACCTAAGTTACAGAGAAAGGTTGAACAAGTTAGGTCTTTATTCTTTGGAGCGTAGAAGGTTGAGGGGGGACTTGATAGAGGTATTTAAAATTATGAGGGGGATAGACAGAGTTGACATGGATAGGCTTTTTCTACTGAGAGTAGGGGAGATTCAAACAAGAGGATATGAGTTGAGAGTTAAGGGGCAAAAGTTTAGGGGTAACACGAGGGGGAATTTCTTTACTCAGAGAGTGGTAGCTGTGTGGAATGAGCTTCCAGTAGAAGTGGTAGAGGCAGGTTCGATATTGTCATTTTTAAAGTAAAATTGGATAGGTATATGGACAGGAAAGGAATGGAGGATTATGGGCTGAGTGCAGGTAGGTGGGACTAGGTGAGAGTAAGCGTTCAGCAGGACTAGAAGGGCCAAGATGGCCTGTTTCCG
Source organism: Hemitrygon akajei (assembly GCF_048418815.1). Lineage (NCBI taxonomy): Eukaryota > Metazoa > Chordata > Chondrichthyes > Myliobatiformes > Dasyatidae > Hemitrygon > Hemitrygon akajei. The sequence goes on along the minus strand of NC_133124.1, from coordinate 209,652,132 downwards.
TGCTGTAATTGTTATATGGTTATAGTGCAGGCCATTCAACCCACAAAGTATGTGCTGACCATAATGTCCATATGTCTCCATTCCCTTCTTCTTCATGTGTCTAAACGGCTCTTAAACAACACTATCATATTTATTTCCCCCACCATCACAGACAGTCCATTCCAGGCATCCAGCAATCTCCACATAAAAAAACTTACTGTGCTCAATCCTTTAAACCCCCCCCCCCCCTTAAAGCTATGCCCTTGGGTTTTGAAGGAATTTTAAATTGCATTGAAAGTTTTGTTTTTGGTGGGGTGGGGAGGTTACTTGAGGACAACTCTCACAGATCTTCTATGCCATCATCAAATGAGGGGAGATCTGATACAGGTCTGCAAAATTATGAGGTGTATAGATAGGGTGTGGGTGCCGGGTTGGAGATGCGTCTCTACCAAAGGAGGTGTAAGGTGCTCCTTCCCTCCGTTGGCCCATAGGTCACCCTTAGGCAAGTTGTAGCACCTGCTTAGCTCCCCCCCCCCCCCCAATCAAGGTCTCGTGAAACCATGGCAGCAGATGGTGGACGGTCGTATGAGCATTTGTGCATATCACAAGTCCTGGTTATGCGACCACTGACACCAGGCTGACAACCTCTGAAGAGTATTGATAATGGCTGGGGTCACCCGTCTTGTAAAGACTCTGTCCAGAAAAAGGCATTGGCAAACCACGTCTGTAGAAAAATTTGCCAAAAACAATCATGGTCATGGAAAGACCCACGAGCTCCCATGTTATACGACACAGCGCAAAATGATGATGATACACGGATAAAGTGAATGCATGCAGGCTTTTCTCCCTCAGGTGGAGTGAGACTAGAACTAGAGGTCATAGATTTCGGGTGAAAGGTGAAATATTAAGGGGAATGTGACTGAGAACTACTTCATTCGGAGGGTGGTGTTTGTGTGCAAAGAGCTGCCGATGGAAATGGTAACATTGGGTTCAAATGCAACATTTAAGAGAGGTTTTTTGATAAGTGCATGGATTGGAGGGGTTTGGAGGGGATTGGAGGAGTTTGGAAGGGTTTGGAGGGGATTGGAGGGGATTGGAGGGGTTTGGAGGGGATTGGAGGGGATTGGAGGGGTTTGGAGGGGATTGGAGGGGATTGGAGTGGATTGGAGGGGTTTGGAGGGGATTGGAGGAGTTTGGAGGGGTTTGGAGGGGATTGGAGGGATTTGGAGGGGATTGGAGGGGATTTGAGGGGTTTGGAGGGGATTGGAGTGGATTGGAGGGGTTTGGAGGGGATTGGAGGAGTTTGGAGGGGTTTGGAGGGGATTGGAGGGGATTGGAGGGGTTTGGAGGGGATTGGAGGGGTTTGGAGGGGATTGGAGGGGATTGGAGTGGATTGGAGGGGTTTGGAGGGGATTGGAGGAGTTTGGAGGGGTTTGGAGGAGATTGGAGGGGATTGGAGGGGTGTGGAGGGGATTGGAGGGGATTGGAGGGGTTTGGAGGGGATTGGAGGGGATTGGAGGGGTTTGGAGGGCTACAGTCTGGGGTCAAGGTGGATGAGCTGACTTTGCTGACATGGAGCACCCCACAACGGTGCAGAAAGGTGCAAAGCTGCAAACTGGGTTCCAGGGACGCATCGTGCTGGCGAAAGGGAAAGCCTGGCTGAGGAAGGTCCCTGGGGTGGAGGTTTGGAGAAATTCACAGCTCTCCAGATCGCATTTGACTGCTGCTCTTTTGAAGCCCCTCACAATCCTAGACAAAGCCCGAAAGGCGTCTGTTGTCCAAAAAGTGATCTTATTCTAAGCGTGGGCACCGAGCACATTCCGTGTCTCTATCCTGGACCTGACGTTTTTCATTTTATTTACTTGGCGTGGTAGCATAAAGCTTTGCGGCAGCCAGCTGTAGGATTGGGGTTCGATTCCCACTGCTGACTGTACATTATGTCTGTCCGCCAAAAGGAAACAACCTTGTCGTGGTTTGGAAGCTTGTGTGCCTCAATGACCCGGAGAGCTATGTTGGCTGGAGTCGGGGCTTTATGCTTTGGCTCTTGGTAGGGTCACCAATGCCAAACAGATTAAGAGTAGAGGTGAGACTAAGAGCGGTCCACCGGTCGTCCAGGTTCAGGGGCTCAGCTCAGGGCTAACAACCCTGACTGGTAAAACAAAACTGTTACAGAAACAACAATGAAGAGTCCTACGTCTGAGTGTGACGGTATTCCTGAGTCTCCACCCGGGACTTGTGTGCCTGACCGGAGTAAAAACCGAGCTACTGACTCGATGAAGGAAGTCCTGAACACCGCCAAAGGTGGTGGACCTTCACTGCCACCCTAAACGCCAGCGGTGTTACGGGCGGTGGAAGGACATTCTCCCTGTGACTGTGTGGGGTTCCTCTGCGTGCTCCAGTTGTCTCCCACGTTCCAAAGATGTATGGTTAGGGTTAGTGAATTGTGACCACGTTATGATGGGATCGGAATCTTGGCAACGCTTATAGCCTGACCAGCACAGTCCTCACTGGTTTGGCTTGATGCAAACGGCGCACTTGGCTGTATGTGCATGTGACAAATAAAGCTAGTCTTTCATCCTTTGCAGTTCCAAGCTCACTATCTCACAGGCATTCCTCCTCCAAGAAGTCATTACACAACAAATCCTCCATCTCCAGCTCCCGTGCTCTTTTCCAATCTATAGTTAAACCAAACGCCATGGGCCCCTGCTTCTTGGGAAGGGCTCATTGGCTTGGTACTGGTGAAATGACACTATACTATCATGTTAGGAGGTGGAGAGTTTGGCCCAGAGTCCAGTTACTGGCTTCTAGTTCCTGGCTTGTTTCCTGAGCTGTTTGAGTTGGGTCAACCACTCTGAACTCACTGGTCCCTGTAGTCTAAGTTCTGCAATGAACAGTAGATTTTCAAAGCCACTCTCTACATCTTCAGCAACACACACAAAATGATGGAGGAAATCAGCAGGTCAAGCAGCATCTATGGAGGGAAATAAACAGGAGACCTTTCAACAGGACTTGAAAGAGACAGAAATCAGAATAAGAAGGTGGGGGGGAGGGGAATGAGTACAAGCTAGAGGGTGATAAGTGAGGCCAGGTAAAGGGGAAGGTGGGTGAGTGAGGGGGGATGACATAAGAAGCTGGGAGGTAATAGGTGGAAAAGGTATCTGAAGAAGAAGGATCTGATAGGAGCAGGGATGACTGGAAAAATTGGATCAGCCCATGATCGAATGGCGGAGCAAACTCGATGCACTGAATGGCCTACTTCTGCTCCTATATCTAATGGTCTTATAGGATTGAGGACCTTGGAAGAAAGGGAAGGAGGAGGAGAACCAGTGGGAGGTGATGGGCAGGTGAGGAGAGGAGAAGGGGTGACAAGGGTGCCAGAAGAGAGTGGGGGGGGGGGGTGGAATTACTAAAAGTTCGAGACATCAACGTTCATGCCACCATGATGGAGGCTACACAGATGGAATGTGAGATGTTACTCCTCCAACTTGAGAGTGGCCTCATTGTGGCAGCAGAGGAGGCCATGGACTGACATGTTAGAATGGGAAGTCAAATTGAAATAGGTGGTTGTTTCCACAGCTCTATTGATCTCCCCTTGGTCTCTCTGTAAATATAAAGTTTACCTAATCTCTACTCAGAACTACAGTATCTTTCTTCTATCCCTTCTGCTAATGAGGAGCGATCTTATAAAGGTGCATAAAATTATGAGGGGTATGGAGAGAGTGAATACATGAAGGCCTCTTTCCCTCTTGTTGGGTGAGACCAGAACCAGAGGCTATAGGTTTAGGGTGCAAAGTGAAATATTTAAGGGGAATCTGGGTGGGAAACCTCTTCACTCAGACGATCATGTGAGCATGGAATCAGCTGCCAGTGGAAGGGGTAGTTGTGGGTTCAATTGTGACATTTAAGAAAAGATTGGTTAAGTACATGGATGAGAGAGGCATGGAGGGCTACAGACATGATGTAAGTAGATAAGACTAGCTAGAAGTACCTCTCAAATACCCGCGGGTTGGTAGGTTATAGAGTATTTGTAAATTGCCCTGAGTGTTGGCTAATCTGAGAGAAGAGCGTAGGAGGAACAAAAAAACATGGGATTAAAGTAGGATTAGTGTAAATGGGCAGTTGATGGGCAGCACACTGAAGACTCTGGTTCTCCATGAGTCATTCGTTCTAAGATGTAGCATCTTCTCATTGAGATCAATGTGAAGAATCAGCTCAGAGAAGGGAGTCCTCCCTGTTTCCTGATTGTCTACAATATCTGGGAATAGGACTAAGGAGCACAATGGAAGACTGTCCAATGAGAGACTGGTGTGGCAGACCTGTGGGAGTGTTTTGCCTCACCCTTCTCCTGATTCTCACATTCCTATCTCCCCACCCTCCACCCGCAGTAGGTCAGTGAACCCCTTGTTGCTTGGAATCTCGCAGTGGACAACTTGGGTACCTCCAAGACCTCATAACTGAACTTCAAAGACAACCTGTCGGCTAAAACAAATTGTAACTTCGAGCCCTGACAGACGATAATTACCAGATTATTTCATCTTATTTCTTCATCTACTCTTAAGCTTGTGATTTGTAGAACATTAGCTCTCTTTGCTTTTAAGGGATTTCGGATAGAGCAACACACAGCTTGTAAGCCTTCAAGCAATCCAGAGTGAAGCCAAGCTGTTTAATTAATATTGAGAATAGCTAACTAATATGACAACTTGAAGGAAATAAATTAATAGTGATAGATAGAAGGTGATAGAGAGATAGTGATAGATAGATAGATAGATAGATATAGATATATATATATATATATATATATATATATATATATATATATATATAAAGAGAGAGAGAGCGATAGATAGATACATTCACAATGAGAGAATGTTCCTTTTGTTTAAACTTTCAAAGATAGATACCTCATCCTGGACTCACGGCCCTAAACTGCTTACAAAACATACACTCAGTAGCCCCTTTACTAGATACCTCCTCTACCTAGAAAAGAGGCCACTGAGTGTCTGTGTCTATTCATGGTCTTCTGCTGCTGTAGCCCATCCACTTCAAAATGCTGTGCATTCAGAGACACTCTCCTGCACAGCACTGTTGTAACACGTGGTTATTTGAGTTACTGACAGCCTGAACTAGTCCTTGTCAGCCTTCTTGTCAGCCTGAACTAGTCTGGCCAATCTCCCCTGACCTCTCTTATTAACGAGGCGTTGTCACCCACAGAACTGCCACTTGCTGGATTTTTTTTTTGCGTTTCGCAGAATTTTTTTGTAAAGTCGAGAACAGGCGTTCCCAACCTGGGGTCCACAGACCCCTCAGTTAATGGTATCGATGCATGGCATAAAAAGGGTTGGAAACCTCTGCTCTAGAGATTGCTGTGCATGAAAACCCAGGAGATGAGCAGTTCCTGAGTTACTCAAACCACCCCATCCAGCACCAACAATCATTCCATGATCAAAGTCACTTAGGTCACATTTCTTCTCAGTTCTGATGTTTGGTCTGAACAACAACTGAACCTCATGACCATGTCTGCATGCTTTTATGCGTTAGATTGCTGTCACATGATTGGCTGATTAGATATTTGCACCTAATAAAGTGGTCACTGAGTGTAGATCATACTCCCCTCCATTATCTCCCCAAAATCAAATTTCCCATTCTTTAATGACATGACTCCAAAATAAAGAAAGAAATTTTACTGTAGCTAGTGTAGAGTACCTGAAACGTTGCTAATAGACATCCTGCCCTAATACATTTGTCAGGGAAATTCCCATTGGAATAAATTGGGAGAAACAAAGAAATGAGGAAGTACTGGCAAATTCACCTGATAAATTAAAAATAATTCAATCTGAATCCCTGTTCTTGTTCTAAAAATAGGAACCAAATAAATGCGTAAAGTTGTGAAAAATAATTCTCAACTTCACTGCTTAGTTTTAATGTATCCCAACACTGACCCTCCTCTTTCCTCCTAAAAGGCTGTGAGAATGTTCTGGAAAGTTCTCGCCGTTGCTGGCCACAAGTGTATAAAACAAAAACAAAAAAGTGATGTTCATCTGTTTGCTGCATAGAATATGTGACAAGGCAAGGGGTGAGAGTTGTACGAATGTGTACATACTGACAAGTTCCCTGTGAACAGTGTTACAGTTACACTGCACTTCTCTGTAAATGTACATGCAACACTATATTGCAGTTGGATCAACATGCATGCAACGCTGCAGGAACTCAGCAGCATCTGTGGAGGGAAATGCACAATCAGCGTTTTGGGCCGGGGCCCTGCTTCGGGACCCTTCATGTGTCGCCATCCATCAAAGTTCAAAGTCAATTTATTATCAAAGTACATATATGTCACCATATACAACCCTGAGATTCACTTTCTTGCAGGCATCCTCAATAATTCTAATAACCGAATCAATGAAAGAGCACACCAGCAGGGTGGACAACCAATCTGCAAAAGACAACTAACTGTGCAAATACAGAAAGAAAGAGAAAAAGAGATCAAGAATAGATAAATAGACAGATAAGCAAGCAAAGCAAGCAATATATCAAGAACATGAGATGAAGAATCCTTGTAGGACCATGATTGCCTATGTTATACGGCATGGCACATAATGATGACAACTACTAGAGATGGGGCAGGACTCAACCTTATCTCAGGAAACTGAAACTGGGAAGGTGATGAAAATATCAGTAAGGGAACTCTTTGGGGGACAGTGACCACAACTCTGCCAGTTACGGAAAAGGGTAGGGTTGTTCCTCATATTAACATCTGGAATTGGGGGAAGAAGCGCAAGAGAGCACCTAGATTAGGAGATTAGGAGACTATCCCATCAGACCGTAAGAATTTAGCCCATCAAGTCTGCTCCACCATTCCATCATAGTTGATCCATTATCCTTCTCATCTCCATTCTCCTGCTCTCTTCCCCATAACCTTCGACGCACCGACTATTCAAGAACCTATTAACCTCTGCTTTAAATATGCCCACTGAATATTAGATTACCCACTCATCTCTTGATAAAATGGAAGTGAACTCACATCTCTGAGTACTGCTCTCCATGTGTTGAAGTGCTTTACACATGGCAAACTCTAATGGTAAATTAAAATTAATCAAATTTAAATTACAATGAGACTGATATTTCTTTTTTAATGTTCAAAGCCTTTGCATATCTCAGAAGCATAGCCCCAACTACTTACCTTTAATGACATAATACACACACACACACACACAAAATAAAGAAATAATACTCTCTTAAGTGAGCACATCAAGTGTCTGCCTTAGCCAGAGAGTGGGGAGTCTGTGGAATTCGTTGCCATCGATGACTGTGGAGGCCAAGTCACAAGTCATTGGGTATAATCAAACTGGTGGTGACGCCTTGTCCTGGCATAAAGGTGCCTAGATTCAGAGCAAGCAACAGCAGTCCCTTACAATCTATTGCAACTGGAAAGGTACAGCCGGTCAGGCAGCATCTATGGAGGGAAATGAACAGTCGGCATTTCTGGTCGAGACCTTTCACGAGGACTCTCTTGTGCCCTACAACCTCCTTGCTGTTTTCACTTTTCCCACAGTCCTTCAGAAGCGTCTCAATCTTCCAGGACTCTTAGCTTTTGACCCATTCAACAGCAGCACTAGCCTTTTCACTGACTGGGTGACAGGTTGCTCGAGGGAGGTTATTATAATCACGCAATGCATGACTACATTGAGTGAAAGAGTAGAACAGCAGGGCCATAGAGTACTACAGCGCAGGAACAGGCCCTTCAGCCCATCTAATCCGTGTCAGAGGACCAAACTTTCTGCTGAAACTGTGGAACTCATTACCACAGATGAAGTCAGGTCATTGGGTGTATTTAAAGCAGAGGTTGATAGGTTCTTGATTAGGAAGGATATTAAAGGTTATGTGATGAAGGAGGAGAACAGGGTTGAGGAAAATAGATCAGCCATGATGGAGTACAGGTAGTTTCTGAGTCAGGACATTGTGACCAGTAAGAGGGAGGTGTCCTCTTGTCCACAAGTTGTTACTTTACACAAGGTTTGAACACAGCCTATGAAAACTCTACAATCTCACACATTAAAACGGACTATCAATTAACAAATGAAAAGTTTTACTACAAGAATACAGTACTATGACTTTCTGAAGCATTTCAAAACATTGGCACTGAATACTCCATAACTGCAGTGACTCACTACAAGGGCAAATTTAACAGCTGTACACAGCATGATCCCACAGCTATGAGATCATAGCCGGATAAACTTTTTGAAGTGCTTTGGTTGGAGGATAACTAGCTGTCAGGACATAAAGGGGGCATTTTTTCCCCCTCTTTGAGTGGTTTAGACCTTTCTCAATCCCATAAACCACTGTAAAACATTTTTTCTGTGTGATTTATTTATTACTCACATATTGAGCTGCAGCCCTTCGAGCTGTGGTGCCCAGCAAACCCCCTCAATTTAACAATAGCCTAATCACAGGACAATTTACAACGACCAATTAACCTACCAACCGGTACATCTTTGGTCTATGGGAGGAAACTGGAGCACCCAGAGGAAACCTACGCGGACAACAGGGAGAGAGTACAAACTCCTTACCGACAGTGGGGGGGAATGAAACCTAGGGTGCTGGTACCATAAAGTGTTGTTGCTAACCACTACACTACCACGTTCGCGCGCGTGCGTGTGTGTGTGTAGCAATTATTTCAAACCCTTAATTAACCCCCCCAAAATTCCCGATGCCCAAAATCAGTGACCTGAGAAAAAGCCACAGAACATGCAGTGACTTGTTTCCCTGATGGTTCAGCTACATGAGAAACAAAAGCAGCCACATCGGAGAGCAATGATGCTCTCTGGCCCATCTAGCCTCCTGTGGTTGGGCTGTCCTGAATCACCCTTGGAGCAGACAGGAATCATACCCTACCCACCGCGTTCAGTGGAGCGTTAGGGAACATTTGCTCTCAGTCCTCGGAAGCCTGGCTGTTCTCTGTGCAATCCCATAATGCTTTTCACATTTTAGACCATAAGACATAGGAGCAGAATTAGGTCATGTGGCCCATCGCGACTGCTCCGCCATTCAATCTGGGCTGGTCCTCTTTTCCCTTCCTCAACCCGCACCTCGGCTTTCTCCCAGTAATCTCCGATGGCATGTCCAATCAAGAACCAGTCAATCTCTCCCTTAAATACAGGTGCCTGTGATAACAATTTCCAAAAATTCACCACCCTCTGGCTAAGGAAATTTCTCTGCATCTTGTTTTTAAATGGAAGATCCTCTATCCTGAGGCCGTGCCCTCTTGTCCTAGACTCCCCCACCAATGGAAACATCCTATCCACATCTACTCTGTCAAGGCCTTTCAACATTCAAACGATTTCAATGAGATCCCCCCACCCCACCTCATCCTTCTAAATTCCAGTGAAGACAGACCCAGAGCAATCAAAGATTCTTCGTATGATTACCCTTTAATTCCCACAATCGTTCTTGTGAACCACCTCTGGAGCCTCTCCAATGCCTGCACATCTTTTCTTAGATGAGGTGTTCACAACTGTTCACAAGGGCTTTTTAAGAGACTCTTGGTTAGATACATGGAGCTTGGAAAAATAGAGGGCTATGGGTAATGCCAAGTAATTTCTAAAGTAAGTACATGTTCGGCACAGCATTGTGGCCCAAAGGGCCTGTATTGTGCTGTAGGCCTCACCACTGCCTTATAAAACCTCAGCATCACATCCCTGCTCTTGTACCCAAGACCCCTTGAAATGAATTGCTAACATTGCATTCACCTTCCTCAACCGCACGTTAACCTTTAGGGTGTTCTGCACAAGGACTCCAAGTCCCTTTGCATCTCAGATTTTTGTATTTTCTCCCCATTTAGAAAATAGTCTGCTCATTTATTTCTAGCACCAAAGTGCATGACCATGCATTTTCCAATATTATATTTCATTTGCCACTTTCTTGCCACTTTTATTGTGCTTTTCAATGAAACATTGGAGTTTAATGTGAATAGGAGGGACATAACTACATCTATTCTCTTAAGCCAGCTCCAAAGTTCAGTAAAATCTTGTGCCTCATCTACTTTGCCTTCCTGATCCCAGACCCTCTGGCACTCTTCCTGCTCCATCCTCAGCCTTGAATCTACTCGATGACTGAGCATTCATCTGGGGTAGAGGGGTTTGGTGTATATAGGAGTGGCCAGGTGGCATCACTCAGCTCCAGCGAGCCCAGTTTGGTTCTGACCCCAGGCTCTGTTGGTGTGGAGTTTTTACGCTCTCCCTGTGACCGCATGGGATTCCACCTGCTGTTCCACTTTCCGCCAGCGTTCCAAAGCAGTTTGGGTGGGTTAACTGGCCTCTCTGTGAGTGTAGGTAGGGTGGGAGAAGATCCGGAGGAGGGAACTGATGGGCCTGTATGAAAGAGAATAGATTAGGGGGAAACAAGTGGGGATTGGGACTGATGGAATGCTCTGATGGTCAGTATAGAAATGAGGGGTTGAATGGTCTTCTACATTATGAGCACTAAGTTAAAAAAGGAAAGGAAAAATTCCTCATATTGTGATGACCTCGTATCCTGACATAATGGTGCCTAGATTCAGATCCAGCAGCAAGCATCCCCTTACAATCTATTGCCGCACACACAAACTGTCTGTTAGAACTAGGCAGGTCAGGCAGCATCTATGGAGGGAAATGAACAGTTGATATTTCTAGCCAAGACTCTTCAGCAGGACTCTCTTGTACCTTACAAACTGCTTGCTGCTTTCACTTTTCCCACAGCCCTTCATAAGCATCACGATCTTCTAGGACTCTTTGCTTTCAAACCACTCAAGAGCACACTAGACTTTCTACTGACTGGGTGACAGGTTGCTCGAGGGAGGTTAATATAATCACACAATGCATGACTACATTGAGTGAGAGAGTACTACAGCAGAGCCATAGAGTACTACAGCACCAAAATAGGCCATTCAGCCCATCTAGTCCATGCCAAAGGACTATACTTTCTGGTTAATCTGCGGCACTCATTACCACATATGAATGCGGAGTCAAGTCATTGGGTGCATTTAAAGTGGAGGTTGATAGATTCTTGATTAGTAAAAGGGTGTCAGAGGTTATGTGGTAAATTTCCTGCTCAGAGCAACGGTTGGTCCGCGCAGCTGTAAAAGAAAATGAGAGGAAATGTTGCTCTCACTGCTCTGGTTTTCACCCAACATCCCAGATCTGAGTAGGTGTTTTCTTTTCTATTCAGAGATGGTAAAAGGCCCTTCCTGCATAAAAAGCCTGAGCTGCCCAATTACATCCATAGGACCAAAAGAAAAACAGGACCAAAAATAACAACAAAAACAAGAGGGTTGAGTGGTCATCGTAATTTGACTCCGGTGCATCGGTGTGTGTAGAATGTTGGGAGTGTAGTTGATAGGAGTGTTGGGAGAATTATAAGCAAGATTATTTTAAGTATATGCTTGATATTCTGGGTTGAAGGGCTTGTTTCCCTGCTGTATGAAGCTATGACTTGGGGAGTTCAAAGTTCAAAGTAAATTTATTATCAATGTATGTATAAGTACAACCCTGAGATTTTCTTTCTACTGGGCATACTCAATAAATCCAATAACCATAATAGAATCAATAAAAGACCACACCAACAGGGCGGAACAACCAGTGTGCAAAAGACAACAAACTCTGCAAATACAAACGAACAAAGAGATCATAATAATAAATAAATAAGCAATAAATATCAAGACCATAAGATGAAGAGTCCTTGAAAGTGAATCTTAGGTTGTGGGAACAGTTCAGTGATGGGGCAAGTGAGTGAAGTTATCCCCTCTGGTTCAAGAGCCTGATGGTTGAGGGGTAATAACTGGGCCTGAACCTGTTGATGTGAGTTTTGAGGCTCCTGTACCTTCTTCCTGATGGCAACAGTGAGAAGAGAGCGTGACCTGGGTGGTGGGGGTCCCTGATGATGGATGCTGCTTTCCTGCGACAGCATATCATGTAGATGTGCTCAATGGCGGGGAGGGATTTACAAGTGACAGATTGGGCCTTATCCACTACTCCTTGGAGGATTTTTGGAGGGTGCTAAAGCAGCTGGTAACGCCCCTCGGGCGCTGTCGCCGAGACGATTCCACCTCCCTCGTGCCTCTCCCCTACCACCCGCCCCCTCGCCAGGTCCTCCACACCTGTGCCACGCGCCCTCTCACGCACAAATTCAACGCCGTTCTCCTCACCTCGGAATCCACTTCCGTTCCCACTGGAGCAGGCTGGGGAGGGGGACTCTTGGGGTCGGATCACCGGTGCAAAAGCGCTCTTTTGTTTCACTGCAGGGAAGACAGAAGATGAGAAGGGAAGCATGGCAGAGGTGCTGCAGGGCAGAGGGACAGCGGAGGCCACGGTCGGGCTGGGAGGCATAACTGCAAGAAAATAAAACAAAAAGGAGGAAGAAAAGAACAGGTCTGTCTTAGACATAAAGACCCAACGGCTCCTGCAGAAATGGAGTATTGGATTAATGGAGTTGGGTGCATTTATAATTTAAAGGGACACTACCTCTGTAGGGCAATACATTGTGTCCTTTTCTTCTGAAGGTACACCTAGACACCATTTCGCTGTGAGTTTATAATTTAGAGAAATTATAACTGAAGGGTATTTTTAGGAAATGTTTCATCCGTTTGAAATGCATCCAGCCATCGCTTTGACAGTCTGCATTTCGTACTTGGTTCGTCCACCCTCGAAGTGGAGTATGCAGATCTCAAGTGCCAAGACTGCCACTTGTCTTTCAGCTACAAACGGAAGGGCTGCAGGTAATTGAACAACAACAGCAAGAAAACAAAAAGTTGCCTCGACTTCTTCAACAGCTCAGTCCTTATGTTGGTTCCTGGTTAAAGCCCCTCCTCGTCTCCACAATTCCTTATCAGATCGCTGCCCTCTTATTTACCCCTATAAATATCTTTCTCTCTCACTCTCTCTCTCCCTCCCTCTTCACTGGTGATACCAAAGTGTTGGGATGGAATGTAGTTTTTGACAGACTCTAGATCAAGGTCTCTTTGGGGACTTTTGCTTGCATGGATGGGTGGGTTGACTCTGCTGGTTTAAGTGAGGGGGGAAGCTACTGCTTGTGCATGGGAGGGGGCTTTGGGGTTCTGAAGTTATGATAATTCATTTTTTGGGGGTTTCTTGTTTCATGGGTGTCTGTGAAGAGTAAGAATTGCAGGTTGCATACGGTGTACATTCTCCGATATTAAATTGAACCATTTGAACCTCAGTGAGGTCTTGGTGGATGCAGAGACACGCAAAGCTTAAGAAAGAACCAGATGAGCACTTGAACGTCAGAAATATCAAGTGCTGGTAAATGGGATCAGTATAATGCAGGGGTTCCCAACCTGGGGTCCACGGACCCCTCAGTTAATGGCAGGGGTCCTTGGTATAAAAAAAGGTTGGGAACCCCTGGTATAGTGGGTGCTTGATAGTTGACAGAGTGGGCACAATGGGCAGAAGGGCCTTTTTTCCTGTGCTGTGTGAATTGTAAATAATTCAAAAAATAACCACACTTCCACTTGCGTTAATGGGTCTCACTTGCACAGAGCTAGAAGCTATCGAGCACTTCGCTGACATATGATCATAACTATAATCTATTACCATTCTCCCACAGGACAGGTAGAATAGGTTAGAGGATAGAAAATTCATTGAATAATCAGGTATGCAAATATAATTCAGCCCATACTTCAACGTCACGTATTCCATTCTTTTTATATAGTATCTTCATTATCAAGGCCCTGCCTGATTTGTAAATGAACTTTAAAAAAAATTGTAGCCAACTTACCAATAAGATGCACAAAGTTCCAAAAAAGTAATATGAACGTTTATTATTTCTGCCCATTTCCAAAGGTTGGGAGGAAGTTGCTTAAATAGTTTTTAAAACATGACATTGACTGAAAGGCCAGGAAAAGTGGAGGTGCAGAAGATGTTTCCATCAGTAGGTGAGTCCAGGACCCGAGGGCACAGCCTCATTGAAAAGAGTTGTCCGTTTGGAAATGAGATGAGGAGGGCTTTTTTTAGCCAGAGGGTGGTGAATCAGTAGAATTTGTCGCCAGAAAGGGCTGTGGAGGCCAAGTCACTGGGTGTACGTAGAGATGGATAGGTTCTTGATTGGTAAGGGGGTTAAGGGTTATTGGAAAAACGCATGAAAACTGCTGAAAAATCAGCCGTGTCTGAAAGGTATAGCACGTTTACCCTAATTCAGCTCCAGTAATTTTATGGTTTATGCCATTAAATTGTGGTTGTGGCACAGTTTGCAGCTATTATTGTTTCTCGATACACAGTACTGTGCAAAATTCTTAGGTGCCCTGGATATATCTATATGTGCCTAAGATTTTCGCAAGGCACTGTACTTCCCATGGTGCACTGCAACTCATTGTTTCAATCGAGGGATGCGATTGGTTGGTCTCCCAAGATCCACAGCGGAAACAAGCAAGCCTGGGGCCTGAGACTGGTTGGGCGTACAGCATGCCCCAAAGGTGGCTGATAAGCAGGCAGAAGTTCCAGGAAAAGGTCTGAGGGAAGAATGGAACCCCAGAAATAGGGATGCGTGGAATAATTGGACTCACTGCAGCAGGCATCTCTATTACGTTTTCAAACTTCAAAACATTAAACTAATGCGCTTCAACAGGTTGATAGCTGTCCCGGGAAAAGTACTTTATGGCCAATGTTAAAATGTTAAACAGATATTTTAAAATATTAAAATATTAAGCTACTTCAAAGGAAGACATGGGAGTCCAGGAATATGGGTCTAATTTCATGTTTACTGTAATTGCAAACATTTTCCCTATTTCTGCAACATAATTTAGTTAGGACCTCAGCAAATATATGTATATAAAATCAAGAAGATACATGATTATTCTGGGATTCATGGTAGTAGGTTAATTTATAATACAGGTTGACTTCTGTAATGCTACCACTCAGAGAGCATCGTATTAACAACTGACGTTTACATAAGAAATTTTTGTAGCGCGTGTAGATATAGGAATTTATAAAGGCAAGTTATTCATAGAACAGAAGCAAAGCTTATAGGCATGCAGGTGAAAGTTGCTTTGTATGGCATAAGTACACAGTACAGTAACACAAAGTGTATCATAATTTAACATGTACACTTGTGTTACACCCCAGTACCACAGTAGAAATCTGTTTCCCATTGATTGGGTTAACTGTTCTTAACTCAGTTATACAGACGTCATTGGAATGCTACATCAAAAGTTGTGGATGTACGTACAACCATTATATTACATTCTCTTGAAGTTCGAAGGATGAGGAATGAACTTATAAAGTGTTCCTTAATGTAAGAACTATATACACAATGTTATATATGCATTATATGCTAAAGATGGGGGCTGGGTACTCAGTTACACACAGCGTGCTTCTACAACAACATGTTTGGGAGGGTTACACTTCAGTAATGTACAGAGCTTTACAAGTTGAGATGTGATGTCATATTGTACCAGGGTAGTAATCTTTGAAAGTGGTGGAGAATATATATAGAGGTAATTGGACTGCCACATACAAAGTTAAGTTGACTGTTCAGCCATTATATTCCGTTCACTTTTAGAGCAAGAGATGGGAATGAATTTATAAAGCGTTCCTTGATGTAAGAACTATATACCCCATGATATATATCTGGGAGAGGCACAGCTGCAGAGGTGTTAGCCTAATGCTTATTACAAGGTCAGTGACAGGTTTCAGTTCTGCAGCTGCCTGCTCGGGGATTGTACATTCTCTCCGTGAATGGGTGGGTTTTCCTCCAGGTGCTCCGGTTTCCTCCCACATTCCAACGGCGTACAGGTTAGTAGGTTAATTGGTCTCATGGGTGCAATTGGGTGATGCAGGCTCATTGGGCCGGAAGAGCCTGTGACCATCCTGTCTGTCTCTAAATATAAGGAACATCAGACTGCAGTGATATCTCCTAAACTTCCTTAAACAAGTAAAAACACACACACAGGAAAACAGACTGTAGGTTTGGATTAAACTGCAGGTTTAGAGGACCATGTTATATTCAGTGGAAGCTGCAAGAGGAAATGTATTCAAATGTCATATTTTGATACAATATGTTAATAAACAGCTTACTCAGGACAGCACTGAGAATGAACAGCATGCCAAGTCTCACTTTCTAACATTACATATTAAGGGGAGCCTACTGGATGAAGGTACCAGAGGGCACCTTGCTCTTGAGGCACTAGATCCCAGCCTGCGTGAGGTTCAAGGAAGAAGGGGAAGAAAAAGTGCGAGCAGGAGAACCCTATGAAGATTACACAATGGTGTCATTCCCTCGAGGTTTGAGGGGGACAGGTGCCTGCTGAGGGGTTAATGGTGCGAAGTGAGAGGAGATGAAAGGATCCAAATGGTTTATCTAAACGCAAAGCCAACTTAAGCTCTGCAGTCTTGTTTCTTGAAACAAAAATACATGTGATTAATTTTCTACAGCTCAATCTGTTCAGAAAACTGATGGAGGAAAAGTTTGTTTCCTGGGATTTTGGGCCTGGGTGAAAATGAATATAAGTACCCTTCCTTCTTCAGTTTTGTCTCGCACTTATAACGTGGTATCTGTGGCGGGTGGAGAAACATCTCTACCAAAGGAGGTGTAAGGCATTGCTTCCCTCTGTTAGCCTACAGGTCACCCTTTGGCAAGGTGTAGTACCTGTTTACCCCCCCCCCCCAACCCCAATCAGGGTCACATGAAGCCAAGGGAGCAGGTGGTGGATGGTCGTATGAACAGCTGGTGCACATCACAAGTCCTGGCTATGCCAGGCAGATTATCTCTGAAGAGTATTGATAATGGCTGGAGTCACCCGTCTTGTAAAGACACTGCCCAGAAGAAGGCAATGGCAAACCACTTCTGCAGAAAAGTTTGCCAAAAACAATCATGGTATGATCGCCCACGTCATACGACATGGCACATTATGATGATGTCATACAACATGGCACATAACGATGATGATGATGACCATGGTTTCTTGACTTTCCAATGCCTCACACCTGGGCAGTCGGCATTACAGCACAGTGCCAGTTCAATCTTTAAGATCTTATGCCTACACACTAAGAGACTGAGACTGCAGAAGCAAAGCTTTGTGTGGGTTTACAGTGTCTTTCAGCAATGAACAATTTTACTCCTTTACCGTGTTTACTGACTTTTGGGATTGGAACACTGCTGACCAGACCAGTCGTTATTTGCCCATCCCTTAATAACCCTTGAAAATGTGGTGACAAATCACCTTCTTGTGAACTTGCTGTTGGGGAGGGAGTTCCATGAGGTAGAGCCAGTGACAATGAAGGGTTGATGATCTGTTTCCAATTTGGGATGCTGTGTGTCTTGGAGAGGAACCTCAAGGCAGTGGGGTTGCAGCCCTTGTCTTCCCCAGTGGTAGAAGACATAGGCTGGGACTCACAAAATGCTGGAGGAACTCAGAAAATCAGGCGGCATCCACGATGGAGGGTTTCGGCCCAACACATCGTCTCTTTAATCCTTTCCGTGGTTGCTGCCTGGCCTGCTGAGTTCCTCCATCATTTTGTGTGTGTTGTTCCGGATTTCCTGCATTTGCAGAACACCTTGCCTTTATGAAGAGGAACCAACAGAGGCAGCATTTGTAATGAGTGGTCTCTTTCAGCTCTATGTGTTTTTTTTTGTATTCTGTGTTTTCACCCATTCTTTCTTGCTGCTGACTGGCACACTGGAGGTTCAGGATTTGATGTCCTTGTTGCCGGTTTCCATGTGGGGCGATCTGTTAGTTTATTGTGCGGGGGGGTGGGGTTTGGAGGTATGTGGTTTGATGTTCTAGTCGCAGTTTTCAGTGTGGAGCGATCTGTTAGTTTTTTTGCGTGAGGGAGGGGTTGGTGATTTGGGGCTTGCGAGATTTGTTTTTTTTTTGTGTGGTCGGGGGTTTGATGTTTTTCTTTGAACAACTTCCACAGTTTTCTTTGTTTTGTGGCTATCTGGAGAAGATGAATCTGAGAGATGTATACTGCATACATACTTTGATAATAAATCAACTCTTGAACCTTTGCCTAAGGTCTGTTGTAGTCAACTGAAAGAAGAATCGGGGGTGCTTACAGGGATGTGGATCGACGACGCCCAGCTTCCCGCTAAGCATAAGTTCCACGTGGTCCAACACCCCACCGGTCACATGCTAAGGAATTTCCAACCCTAAGGTGACATCTTGCCAGCTTTCAGAGTCATTCTGTAGGCCCTTGCCTGACATCACCCTGGACTGGGATTAGTGGACAATGATTCACAGTAGGAACGATTCCCTTATTGAAAAGCACCAGCCAAAACTAGGATCTTCTCCAAACACAGTAATGCTCACAGGATGCTGGAGGAACTCTGCAGGTCAAGCCACGTCTATGGAGAGGATAAATAGTTAACATTTTGGGCCGAGCCTCTTCAGCGGGGCTCTTGACGAAGGGTCTCGGCCCAAAATGTCCTCCAGCATTTTGTGCATGCTACTCTGGATTTCCAGCATCTGCAGGATCTCGTGGTGCTTATGATTTCCCTCTGTATCTAGACCCCACACCCTCAGCCCAAGATTGAAACATGACAGGAAATATTTGGAGCCAAACACTAGACACTGATGGAACTGACTGTGTCATGCAAAATCTACGGAAAGAAATGGACAATATTTCAAGCCACACCCTTCATCTGGACTCCAGATGAAGGGTCTCGATTTAAGATGCCAATTGTCCACTTCCCTCCACAAATGCTGTTTGACCTGTTGAGTTCCGCCAGCCTCTTGTGGCTTGCTCCCGATTCCAGCATCTGCAATCTCTTGTGTCTCCACAAGCCATTTGGAACCAGAATCAAAACCTTTCCAATATCTGGACACAAAACCACACTACTGACAAGAAACATTAAAATAATTGACTCCAGCTTCACTGAAACCCCTCCAGAGCATCAGGCTGTTACGTGAGAAACATCAGGAAGACAAGTTAGTGAGACTGCCTCCGTCTCGTAGGGTTACGCTGAAGGAAAGTGACACTTACTCCCATAGGGTGAACTGGCGGGAGAGCTGTTTAGGAATCCTGGGGAGCTGGGCACGCCAAGGTTCGACATCGGCACGTTGCTGTAGCCGTTGATGTTGCCACCGACCGTGCTGTAGTTTGACTGTTGTGGCGAGTGGGTGGGTGCATAGCCCCGGGGGGAGATGCTGCTGCTGTTGTGGATGTAACCTGCCCGCAGAAACAGAGGAAGATTAGCGTTAGCGTGCCGAGACATCAAAATAACCACTCGGCATACACTGACTGAAAACAGAACTAGAGCTCTGAGTCATCAATACAATGGTCAGCAGTACAACAACATACAGGCAAAGAACAGGGTTAATGTACTGAGGCTAACTAGTCAATATAGTGAAATTTAAGAGACTACTAGACAAGTATATGGAGGAATTTAAGGTGGGGAGATATATGGGAGGAGTGGTTAAAGGCTCGGCACAACACTGTGGGCCGAAGGGCCTATACTGTGCTGTACTATTCTATGTTCTATGTATCTATTGAGTAAGAACACGGTCAGTGTACCATGGCCCCGATGAACCCAGTTAATGTATACAGAGGAAACTGGGACTAATGTACCAAGGTACAAACATAATATCTATTTATTTATTGAGAGATAGCACGGAGTAGGCCTTTCTAGTCTTTCGAGCTCTTCGAGCCGCACCAGCAATCTCCCAATTTAATTGCTAGCCTAATAACGGGACAATTTACAATGACCAATTAATCTCTTTGGGGTAGGAAAGAGGGGGGAAACCGACGCACCCGGAGGAAACCCATGCGGTCATGGGGAGAGCGTACAGACTCCTCACAGGCAGCAGCAGGAAATGAACCCGAGTCACCTGGACTATAAAGAGTTGTGCTAGCCACTATGCTACCATGCCATCGTCATATACAGGGGAAGAGCAGGGTTCAAAGCGCAAAGTTCAAAGTAAGTTTATTATCAAAGTACGTATAGGTCACCATATACTATCCTGCGATTCATTTTCTAGTAAATTTATGATCAAGGTACATATATGTCACTATATACCCTCCTGAGATTCATTTTCTTGCAGGCATTCACAGTAGAACAAAGAAATACAATAGAATCAATGAAAAACGACACACAGCGGCTGGCAAACAATAGATGTGCAACAGAAGACAAGCTGTTTAAACGCAATGAGTAAGTAAATAAATAAATAAATATGAGTTGTTGAGCCCTTGAAAGTGAGACCATAGTTCTTGGAATCAGTTCAAAGTTGAGGTGAGTGAAGTTATCCTGATGGGTTCAGGAGCCTGATGCTGAGGGTAACAACTGTTCCTGAACCCTGGTGGTGTGTGGGTTAGTGTACCGAGGTGCCAATATAATCAGTTGGTTTCGAGGAGGTCTGGAATTCTGGGACCAGATGAAAGGAATTGCCGACTTCCCTCCATAGATACTGCCTGACCCGTTGAGTTTCTCCAGTGAATCACATGACTGAATATTTAGACCAGCTGGGTAAGCCATAGAAGAATGTGACACTCTACCTCCAAAGAGAAAGAGAGTGAAGGAATGGAACTGGTTGACAAGCCCAAAACAGTTCAAGAAACAGAAACATTACTTGAATTAGGCAAAATGCTTGCTGAAGAGCAGGAAAGTAAATTTGCTGTAGCCTGGTAAATTAAGTTAATACCATCACATCAGAGTCAGGTTTAATATCATTGTCAATACTTAGATATTATGAAATTGGTTGTTTTGTGGCAACAATACAGTGCAAAACATAAAAATACTATATATTACTATAAGAAATAGGTATATTTTTTTTAATTAAAAAAGTAGTGAAATAGAAAGCAAAAATAGTGAGGTGGTGTTCATGGGTTGGTTCACTGCCTCTTCAGAAATCTGATGGCAAAAGGAAAAAAGCTGTTCTTACAACACCGAGTGTGTGTCTTCAGGCTCCTGGACCTCCCGGTAGTACAGGGAAAAAAACTTTGCTTTGCGTGTCACACATACAGATAACTTCATTACCAAAGTGCATTGAGGTAGTTCAGGGTAAAACAATAACAGAATAAGACCATAAGATATAGGAGCAGAAGTGGTCCATTGAGTCTACTCTGCCGTTTCATGATGGCTGATTCACTCTCCCTCTCAGGCCCAATCTCCTGCCTTCTCCCCGTATCCCTTCACGCCCCGACCAATCCAGAATCTATCAATATCTGCCTTAAATAAACCCAATGACTTGACCTCCACAGCAATGAATTCCACAGATTCACTACTCTCTGCTAAAGAAATTCCTCCTCATCTCCGTTCTGAAAGGACGTCGCTCTATTCTGAGGCTCTGTCCTCCGGTCTTAGACTCCCCCGCCATACGAAACATCCTCTCGACATCCACTCTACAGAGGCCTTTCAAAATAATGCAAAGTAAAGTTAGGGAGAAAGTGCAGTGCAGGCAGGCAATACAGCACAAGGCTTTATTGTGGTAGACTGTGAGCTCGACAGTCCATCTTCTCATAATGGGGGGGGGCATTCAGTAGTGTTATAACAGCAGGACTGAAGCAGCTTTTGCGCTTGGAGGTATATGCTTTCAGGCTTTTTTTAATGCCTACCCAATGGGGGGCAGGGAAGAGAGAGTGTCTGGGGTGGGATGGATCTTTGAGTACATTGGCTGGTTTACTGAGGCAGTGAGAAGCATGGGCAGAGCCTGCGGAGGAGACTCTGGTTTCTGGGATGTGCCAAACAGCATCCACAACTTGGTTTCTTGTGGTTTTGTTACATGAACTGGCCTACACGTCAATTCCAGACCTACAGTTAGTGACTCCTCAGGGATAGCCAGTGACAGCCATGTTGCAGGAATAATAGACAGGAATTAAAATTAACTGAGTCACGAAAAATGTTTTTATTGCAAAAGAATGCAGCCTCCCTCCTATTTGCTAATTTTGTTGATTGATCCTGACTGCTTGCCAGATGGGACGTGGGACTCTGAAGGTCACAGATGACAGCGACAAGCTGGATACAACGAGAGGCTTCCTACCCCAATCATCTCTCTCCGGTCCTGGTCCAATTGTACAAAGTGAAAACCCCTCTCACCATTTCAAACTCAGTCTCTGCAAGGCTTTTATTTTCTTTCTCAGGACTAAGTATTGAGAGTGACGATGGCCAAGTGTGATCTGTCCCACACAGAGTCATATAACGCGGTCCTTCAGCTCAAACATTTCATGCCAACCATTCAGAACTAATCCTGCACTCATCACATTTTATTCTCCCCACAGTTTATCATCTTTCCCCCAAGATTCCACCCCTGGGGCAATTTACTGTGGCCACTTACACCTTTGGATGGTAGGGTAGTGATACATCTCTACTAATGGAGGCGCAAGGAGTGCCTTTTCTCCACAAGGATGTTGGTCACCCTTGGGCAAGGTGTAGCACCTGCTCAGCCCCGGGTCAGGTCGACATGAAGCCATGGGAGCAGGTGATGGATGGTGGTATGAGCAGCTGGAGCATATCCCAAGTCCTGGTTACGCGACCATTGACGACAGGCAGACAATCTCTGAAGAGTGCTGATAACGGCTGGGGTCACCCGTCTTGCAAAGACACTGCCCAGAAGAAGCCAATGGCAAACCACCTCTGTAGAAAGATTTGCCAAGAACAATCATGGTCTTAAGACCATGATTGCCCACGACATACAACATGGCACATCATGATGATGATGATAATGATCTATGCCTTTGGGATGCGGGAAGAACTAGAGAAACTGGGCTATACCCACAAGGTCACAGGGAGAAAATGCAAACTTCATGCAGACAGAACCAGTGCCCAGGATTGAACCAAGATCCTGCAGCTATGAGGTAGGAGAATTACTCGCTGCATCACTCTATTATCCCACAGGAGTCTCTAGGGAGAAGGGGAGAGGTTATGATTGATTATTCTATTTTATTGTAGCGCAGACTCACCACTAATCGCCCGTCCTTAATTGTCACAGAGTCACAAGACATAGGAGCTAAAGTGAGACATTTGGCACATTTATATGGACCAGCCACGCTGAAATGGCAGAGCAGACTTGATGGGCCAAATAGCCTAATTATGCTCCTAGATCTGAGGTCTTATTGTCTTTATCATGCTCCGTCCTTTGATCATGGTTGATTTGCTGTCCCTTTCGACCATTTACCTACCTTCTCCCAGTAACTTCTGATGCCCTTATTAATCAACCTCTGCCACAGCAGTCGGTGGCGATGAATTCCACAGATTCACCACCCTCTGGCTAAAGAAATTCCTCCTCATCTCTACAGCACAGACAGAGGCCCCTTCGGCCCATCTAATTCATGCCAAGCTCTTTTACTGTCTAGACCCATCAACCCACACCCAGACTATATCCCTCCATGCCCCTTTCATAAAACCATATAACCATATAACAATTACAGCACGGAAACAGGCCATCTCAGCCCTTCTAGTCCGTGCCAAACACTTACTCTCACTTAGTCCCACCGACCTGCACTCAGCCCATAACCCTCCATTCCTTTCCTGTCCATATACCTATCCAATTTTACTTTAAAAATGACAATATCGAACCTGCCTCTACCACTTCTGCTGGAAGCTCATTCCACACAGCTACCACTCTGAGTAAAGAAATTCCCCCTCGTGTTACCCCTAAACTTTTGCCCCTTAACTCTCAACTCATATCCTCTTGTTTGAATCTCCCCTACTCTCATTGGAAAAAGCCTATCCACGTCAACTCTATCTATCCCCCTCATAATTTTAAATACCTCTATCAAGTTCCCCCTCAACCTTCTACGCTCCAAAGAATAAAGACCTAACTTGTTCAACCTTTCTCTGTAACAGGTGCTGAAACCCAGGTAACATTCTAGTAAAACATTCTTTCATCTATGTACCTAGCCAAACCCCTCTTAGATGTTGCAATGAAACTCGCATCCACCAGCTCTGCTGTGAGGGTGCGAGTGGCCACTTTAACAGTCAACCATCTGAGATGAGTTTGGAGTCGGCCAGGTTAGGTAAGGACAGCAGATTTCCTTCCCTGCTCTTCATGAGTGAACCCAGTGAGGTTTCTGAAGAGTCAATAGTTTTTGTGGTCATTATTACTACTGGAGTTTTATTTGTTGCATGCTCATCGAAACATTGACACGTACAGTGAAATGCATCATCTGCCTCAAATCAAATCAGCGAGGATTGCGATGGGCAGCCCACAAGTGTTGCCACGTGTTCAGTGCCAATGTAGCATGCCCGCAACTCACTAAACCTAAAGCATACGTCTTATGAATGTGGGAGGGAACCAGAGCACCCGGATGAATCCCACCCAGTCATGGGGAGAATCTACAAACTCCTTACAGGCAGCGGTGGGAACTAAATCCCGATCGGTGATCACAGTTGCTGTAAAACGACTGCGCTAACCACGGCACCACCGTTCCTCCCATTTTCTTGTTTTTGTTATTGCTGCTGGCACTGTCTGAAATTATTGATTGAATTTAAATTCTACAGGTCTCCAGATTTGAAGTCAGGTCTCTGAATTGTTGGCCTTGGTCTCAGGATTGCCCGTGCACTAAGTTAAACCTGTTAGCCAAGCGGTTCTTGAAAGGAAAGAGAAGATTTACAAGGATGTTTCTGGGACTACAGGACCTGAGTCATAGGGAAAGATTGAATAGGTTAGGACTTTATTTTCTGGAACGCAGAAAACTGAGGGGAGATTTGATAGAGGAGTACAGAACTATAAGGGGCATAGATAGGGAAAATGCAAACAGGCTTTTTTCTGCTGAGGTTGGGTGGGACTGCAGCTAAAGGTCTTGAGTTAAGGGGGGAAAGGTGATAAGTTTCAGGGGAACATGAGGGGAAACTTCTTCGCTCAGAGTGCAGTGAGAATGTAAAATGACAGCTGTCACTCAAGTGGTGCACGCAAGCTCGATTTCAACATTGAAGAGAAGTTTGGATAGACATGTGGATGGTAGGGGTATGAAGGGCTATGGACCCAATGTGGGTCGATGGGAGTAGAGAAGTTAAATAGTTTGGCATGGACTAGATGGTTTCAGTGCTGTACTTTTCTATGACTCTAAATGTAAACTGGAGACTGACAAGGCACCTGGTGAAACATTGAACAAGTAGCAATAGGATTAAATACAAGAGATTCTGCAGATGCTGGAGATCCAGAACAACACCCACAAAATGCTAGAGCAGCTCAGGAGTTTCTCCAGCGTTTTGTGTGTGTGTGTGGTATCAATAAGATTATTTCACTACGAGGCATTAGAGACTGCCAATGCTGGAATCTAGAGTGACAATCCACGAGAGAAGCTCAGCAGGCTGAGCAGCATCCGAGGGAGGGAAGGAATTGTCGAGGTTTTCGGGGTGAAAGTCTGTGGCAACACTGCCTCATCAGGAAAACCGGCACCGGTCTTCCCCCAGTAGATTAACTGTGGCACTTCACTAGTTGTACCTCTTACACAGAGCCACAAATTCTTCTTTGTGCTCTTTACAGAAACAATGTCTGGCTTCAGGTTCCTTAAGGTATTGGGGATAAGCTCCCACTGCCTATTAAATGCTCGCATTGGTGTGAGCCTCAAATAGTCTCTGACATCCAAGTCCAGTCTCCTCTTGTGGCTTAGCTACTAAGCCCAGCGGAACCATTTTATACTGACAGGAAAAGAGGCAAAGGCAGATTACTGGTGCCGTGAAACCAATCACGGGATGCTGGGCAGTGTGGCTCGTTGGGCCGGAAAAGTGTCTTCCACACACTGCATCTCGAAATAGATTAAATAAATAAATGGGAATCCGTTGTCACGGACAGGTCTGGGGCCAATTCACTAGGTATATTTAAAGTGGAGATTGACAGATGCTTGATAAGCATCAAAGGTTATGGTGAGAAGGCAGGAGAATGGAGTTAATAAATCAACCATGATGGAATGGTGGAGCAGACTCATTGGGCAGAATGGCCTACTCTGCTCCTACGTTATATGGTCTATGGTCTAACTTCCAATTCTTTTTGAGTCACAGGCAGACGGCCCATCCAATAAACTCAGAGAACTGCCTCGTGATTCCAGAAGATACATCAACAATACCCAGCCTACCTACAAACTGAATGGGAACCATGGTTGGCCATGAAATAATAAGCACCCACGAGCATACAAGAAAGTGGCAGGAATGGGTCACCTGGCCTCTCTGTCATCCAATATCTAAGTTGATCTGCTCCTGCTCAGTGCCAATTCCACAGTGCCTTCAGGTATTAAGATTGGGCAGGTAGCATGACAAGATTTAAAAGGCATTTAGACAGGTCTACGAATAGAAAAGGGAATTGAGCTTAAGACATGCAGTACTGTGGAAAAAGTCTTAAACACCCTAGATTTTTGTATGGTTTCAGATGGTATGGCCTCCACAGAGCCCTGATCTCTGCATCATCCAGGACTGTGGGATTACCTGGAGAGACAGAAGCAAGAAAGACAGCCAAAACCAGCAGAAGAACTGTGGCAAGTTCTCCAAGAATGCTAAGAACAACCTACCAGCCGATTTTCTTACAAACCTGCACAACACATAGGGAACTGATGTGGTGTTAAAGGCAGAAGTATGGCCATAACAAATATTGATTAATTTAGTTTGTTACTGTTTGCAGCTCTTTATAGTTTTTTTTTGATATTTCGAAATTTATAATTTTATTATTTTTGAAAGCATCTTCACTTCACAGAATTTTTTTTACACATGCCTAAGACTTTTGCACAGTACAAAAGGAGCAGAATTAGGCCATTCAGCCCATTGGGTCTGTTCTGCCATTCCATCATGGCTGATTTATTATCCCTCTCAACCTCCTTTTCTTGCCTTCTCCTTGTAACCTCTGACACCCTTACTAATCAAGAAACTATCAGCCTCTGCTTTAAATATACCCGGTGACTTGGCCTCCGTAGCTATCCGTGGCAATGAAGTCCACAGATTCACCACCCTCTAGTTAAAGAAATTGCTCCTCATCTCTGTTCTAAAGGGATGTCCCTCTATCTGAGGCTATGCCATCTGACTACAGTTAGTATTTCTTGTGGTGTCCTAGTTCTACAGTCGCAATGTCAAGCCAAGGAAAACAAGCCTCAGGAAGTATGACACATTTCAAGGCAAACTTGTGCAGTGAACTTTGCTCCTTTAGTGTGCTTGAAATAACACTGAATGGTTCATGAAGCTGATGGCACCACAGAGAAGGTGTGGTGGTGAGGTGAACTTGACAGTGGCAGGTTTTTGCTTCTCGCAATCACTCCGAGTTAAGATGGCCAGTAACACCCAGAGAGATCTTGCTGCAACACACACACACACAAGATGCTGGAGGAAGTCAGCAGATCGGGCAGCATCTACGGAGGGGAATAAACCGTCAACTTTTCAGGCCAAGAG
Organism: Hemitrygon akajei; assembly: GCF_048418815.1. Lineage (NCBI taxonomy): Eukaryota > Metazoa > Chordata > Chondrichthyes > Myliobatiformes > Dasyatidae > Hemitrygon > Hemitrygon akajei. Next base: position 209,624,862 of record NC_133124.1, on the reverse strand, counting down.
CCTTCCTCAAGACTGGAAAGGACGGAAGCAGAAGCTAGAATGAGAAGGAGCAGGGTGATTGGTGACAGGTGAGACCGGGTGAGGAGAAAGGTGTGTGAAGAGAAATGCTGGGAAGTGATAGAAGAGGTAACTGGCTAATGGAAAAGGAATCTGACAGGAGAGAACAGTGGACCATGGAAGAAAGAAAAAGTTTCTACTAATATCTGCACAATTCAGTATCTGTTACACTGCTGGCCTGCTCACAAAGCAAAATGTGAAGCCATCAGTCCTCGCTCTCTCTCTCAACATTCTACCACCTACTGGCTCACATTCAAGGACTCTTTACAACCCATGTTCTCAATATTGTTTTTATTTGGCTTATTTTGCACGTTGGTTGCTTGTCTGTTTCTGTATAGCTTCCCATAAAATTCTGTTGTGTTTTTTCCCCCTGTAACTGCCTGGGCAGTACAAAGTAGTATATCATAACATCGTCACAAAGTAGTATGCCGTAACCTATCTGTATTTTGGTAATAAATTTACTCTGCACTCTCTATCTCTTTCTCCAACCCCACCCTCTCCCACTCTCTTTCCCTTTCCCTCGCCCTCTCTCTTTCTCTCTCCTCCCCACTCCCTTCCCCCTCCTCCTCCCTCCCCACTCTCTCTCTCTCTCTCCCTCCCCCTCTCCTCTTTCTCTCACTCTCCTCTCTCCTTTATTTTCCGCTTCTCTCTCTGATCCGCCTTGGTTTGGCACCAAACCATGCACTGGAACACACTGGGAAACTAATAGATCAAATGACAGGCTCTGTTGAGCTTATTACAACTTCTCAGTGGGAGTAATAACAACAAAGACTGAACTATAGAGAGGGCCAACATATTCTTCATAAGTGATTTCACAGCTAACAAGCTACTCCAATAGTCTCCCAATCACTGTGTGTGTGTGTGTGTGTTAAACTCATTCCCAGCACAACAAGACTATTGTTGAATAACTTCACAGCACCCTGCGCCCACTCTGCACATCTGCACAGCCACGATGACACACGATGATTTCCTGAGATCACGGGAGGGGAATTTGGACAGTGATGTCTTCAGCAAGGATTCTGCTAATACTTTTGCAGTCTTTAAACTTACTCGGAGCACAAAATGACTGTTAAAAGCAAGAAAGTTCATCTAAACCTCCTGTCTCAAATCGTAAGGAAGATCTTTTGAGCTATTTGTAACTGTGCGGGCCTTGAAACTTCCCCAACTTACTGTGGTATTAGTGGAGTTTCTAGCAAGGCCATCTGCCCATCACTATTGGGAGCTGGTAAGTCACCCTTCCACGGCCCTTCTGGTGAAGGTGCTTCCTCTGTGCTGTTGGTGAGAGATTTCTAGGATATAGAGCTCCGCTAGTGAAGGAAGAAGGTTCTTTCAGGCTGTTATAGCCCGGGGTGTTAAAGGGGATAAACTCCCATACCTATTAAATGCTCCCACTCTTCAATAGCCTCTGACAACCAAGTCCAGCTCCTGGCCTTCACGTGTGGCTTAGCTACCAAACCCGGCAGAATCGTTTCTACTGACAGCAGAAGGGCCAAAGGTGAGTTACTGGTACTTTAATACTAGATTCTTCGGGCAGATGGGGCTCATCGGCTGTGGTTAACAGCTCAGCCAGGAGAAGGAAAACTCTGACCGCAAATCTCCGCTGCCCTCAGCTGTATTCCCTCATGGGACAGGCTTCGGAAGTAAACCCCAAGGGGGAAAAATCTGGAGCTAGAGTCCTTAAGACAATCAGTTCAATGCTGACTGGCAACTCCTGTGCTGGTTCTGGTGCCAAACTCCATCGGTAACTCCCGTTCCTTTGGGTCCATCAGATGTGTGGAGATGGGGAGCTTGCTACATGGGCAACAGCTTGCTCCCTATGTCATTCTGCCCTGGTTTGCTTATCTAGACAGCTAGGATGCAACATCCATGGTCGACCCTGACCATCGGAGACCTCAGACTCAGTATTAAGGAAGCCGATCTATTTTCACATTGGCGTAGCTAGTAGAACCCCTGCATCACTTTTCCATTGATCGTGACCTTCTCTGCTGTCGAGGTGGAGTCGGAACGCCCTCCCTGTGACCCTGTGAGCTTCCTCTGGGTGCTCAGGTTTCCTCCCACACCCCAGTAATGGGTGGGTTCGTAAATCAATTGACCACTGTAAGTTTCCCCTTGTGCATCGGTAAGTGGTAGAAACTGGGAGATGTGATGGGCACGTGAGGAGAATTAGATAATGAGATTAATGTAGAATTAGTGTAAATGAGGACCAATACAGACACGGAGGTCTGAAGGGCTGTCTGTCTCATCAGGGGATCTATTCAGCTCCAAAACAGGATCAAAGAGCAACTTTATATTTAAATGTCTGAGCAGTAGGTGGGAGACACATATCTACCAAAAGAGGTGTAAAGCACTCCTTCCCTCCGCTGGCCCGAGGGTCACCCTTGGTCAAGGTGCAGCACCTGCTTAGCCCCTCGATCAGAGCCATGTGAAGCCAAGGGAGTTGGTGGTGGACGGCCGTACGAGCAGCTGGTGCAGATCACAAGTCCTAGTGACGCGACCACTGACGCCAGGCGGACAATGGCTGGGGTTGCCCATCTTGTGGAGACACTGCCCAGAAGAAGGCAATGGCAAACCACTGCTGCAGAAAAATTTGCCAAGAGCAATCATGGTCAAAGACCACGATCACCCACGTCATACAACGAGGCACATCACGATGACGATGACATTTGCATGTATTACGAATTTGCTGCAGTGTGTTGGTCAGGGCACAACATGCAATAAATAACAATATTCAACAACTATAAAGAATAAAGAATTATATAAAAATAAATTTAGAGGTTGAAGTGCAGATATGGAATAAAAATGTGGTTAAATACCAGCATGTATTTGCAATGCAAACAGCATTATAAAAAGTGGTTTAAGATGTCTACGGCGTAATGGGATAACTAGAATGGGTGATCAGATTAACTGCCTGGGGGAGAAAAACCTTTAAGATGGTGTAAAATTTTAATGGTACTTTCCAGAAGGGAACTTTTAGAAAAAGGCTGTTGGCAAGGTAGGTAGTGGCCACAGCAGGTACCCAAAATAAGAAAGAATTGTGAAATAATCAATCAACGACACCAGAGGTTTACAGTTAAGCCTCCAGACTTAAGCACCGCTCGACTTGAGTCGTCAGAACCCCGGCTAGTCTGGTCAACACTATTTGTCAGTAAGGATGGCAGTGAGTGGCCGAGTACGGGCTTACCTTGGCTGTTGCCCTGTGCGGACTCTGAGATGCTGACACCCAGCTGGCCACTGTACGAGTTCATCCTCATCATGCTGCTGTGGCTGGGAGTGTTGGAGAGGGCAGGAAGCTGGCTGGGGGTGCGCGGAACGCTGTACAGAGCTTCCGCGATGTCAGCTGCTCTCTTCAGGATCATTTCCTGTAGAAAATACATCACGTGCAAGGATTTATCAGACTGGAATGCACAGTTATACAGCCTAGAAAGAGGACATTCAGTCCACCTTATCTATGCCAACTAAATTATATACTTGAGCTAGTCCCATTTCCTGACATTTGTCCTATCATTCCATTACGTGCTGTGTGGTATGACGTAGGCATAATGGTCCCATGACCAGTGTTGCTCTTGGCAAATTTTTCCATGGAAGTGGTTTGCCATTGCTTTCTTTTGGGCAGTCATTAATGAAAGGGTTATCATACGAGACACATTTGATGGCTCTGGGTCTGTACTCCCTGGAATTTAGAATGATGAAGAGGGATCTCACTGAAACCTTTTCAATGCTGAAAGGCCTAGACAGAGTAGATGTGGAAAGGATGTTTCCCATGGTGGGGGAGTCTAGGACAAGAGGGCACAGCCTCAGGATAGAGCGGTGTACATTTAAAACAGAGATGCAGAGAAATTTCTTTAGCCGGAGGGTGGTGAATTTGTGGAATTTATTACCCCAGGCAGCTGTGGAGGCCAGGTCGTTGGGTGTATTTAAGGCAAAGGTTGATCATTTCTTGATTGGGCACACGGAGAAAAGGCTGGAAAATGGGGCTGAGGTGGGGAGATAAGGATTAGCCATGATTGAATGGCGGAGCAGACTCAGTGGGCCAAATGGCCTACTTATACTCCTATATCTTATGGTCTTAAGATGGGTGACCCCAGCCATGATCAATACTCTTCAGAGATTGTCTGCTTGGTGTTAGTGGTCGCATAACCAGGACTTGTGATATGCACCAGCTGCTCGTACGACCATCCACCACCTGCTCCCATGGCCTCATGATCCCGATCGAGGGGCCTAAGCAGGTGCCACACCTTGCCCAAGGGTGGCCTGCAGGCTAGCGGAGGGAAGAAGCGCCTCCGCTATGGAAACACTAATGCCTCTGAAAGGCAAATCCTACAAAAGGTAGTTGGATTCAGCCCAGTACATCACAGGTAAAGCCTTCCTAACTATTAAACACATCTGTCATAGGAAAGCAACATCTATCATCAGAGATCCTCACCACCCAGGCCATGCTCTTTTCTCACTGCTGCCATTAGGTAGAAAGCACAAGAGCCTCAGGACTCACACCACCAGTTCAAGAACAGTCACTACCCCTCAACCATCAGGCTCTTGAACAAAATCAGGCTCTTGAACAAAACACTTGTCCATCCATTGAGACGTTCCCACAATCAATGATCTCACTTTTAGGATTCTTTATTTTGCTATTTCATGTTCTCGTTATTTATTACTATTTATTTATATTTGCATTTGCACGGTTCGGTGTCTTCTGCACTCTGATTGATCTTTCATTGAATTATTCTATAGATCAATTAATAGTAAAATATTCTACAGTTACTAATCTATAGATTTACTGAGGAAGCCTGGAGAAAAATTACTCTCAGGGTTGTATGTGGTGACATGTATGCACTTTGATAATAAAATCTACCTTGACATTGACATCTCTTTGTTAGAGATGTTTCTCCACCCTGCCACCTTATTTACTCTATAAACATGGAGCCATGGAATATTTTTGTATTTGGTGTTCCCTTTCTCCTACAAAATGTAAGTTTTTGTTACCAAATTTCCTGGTTTTTGTCTGTGTCTCACATGCTTTGCTTCGCCTTCACTTTATGACACCTCACCTGCTGGCCACATCATCCAATGGCCTCCTTCTCCTTTGCCTTTTGCATTCATTTTTAATTTCTGGCCTTGTACCTCAGTACTGATTGTGGTTCTTGCTTTTGAAATGGAAACATCTGAGCCCTCCCACACCGATTTTCAAACCCAGATAAGCTGTGAGGCATAGCTGGCTTTTGAGGGCTCTCTCCTCTTTCAGATACTCAGATACCCTAAAGGAGAACCAAGAGAGGTCATCGAAGTGCCCCGGACAATGCTGGTCAGTCAAACACCTGCAGGCGGATCACCAAGCTCTGAGCGTGACACAACTTAACTTGAGTAACAAATCAATTGTGAAGGGAAATCTGTTGGTTTACGGCGAGGGTGGGATTTATTTTCTGTGTGCTTCCTGAATCTGGTGCGCTAAAACATCGTGGAGATGCAAGGGACAGCTGATGTTGGAAACTGGAGCAACAAACAAGGTGCTGAAAGGTCTCAGCAAGATAGGCAGCATCTGTGAAGCGAAATAAGCAATTGACAATTCAAGTCAAAATGTCTTATCACTTCAGGTGAAGGGCCTGGCCCAAAACATTAACAGTCCATTTCCCTCCACAGATGCTGCCTGACCCACTGAGTTCCTCCAGTATCTTTGTTACTGTTTTAAACCTTTAGATGGCCAAAATATTTCAATCTCATATAGTGGCCACCAGTTCAAGGACCATGCATGGCTCCTGGATAGCATTTGCATAATAGTGACTATACTACCTGAGGAGCATTAGGAGAGCTAATCTAACCCAAAAATTGCCCGTCAACTTTTATTGGTGTGTGATAGCGTATTGATATATGGGATGACAGTGTGGTACTCTAGCTGCAGCAAGACAGATCACAAAGCACGCCAACGGGTGATTAGGACAGCTCAGCACAACCTTGGCACTCAACTACCAGACCTGTAGACTATCTACAACTTTCGATGCCTGTGGCACACTCATAACATCATTAAAGTCCCATCCCATCCTGGACACTGTCTGTTCAATCTCCTGCCATCTGGTAAAAGATACAGAAACATCTTAGCCAAGACAGCAAAACTGAAAAACAGTTTCTTCCCGTGAGCTGTTGTGCAGCTGAATACTGCTACACTCCAGCTTGCCAATGGCCTTTGAAGGTTATGGACTATCAAAGTCACTTGGTGCATGTATATATGGGATTTTTTTAAATTAAGCCATACTGCATGTATTGTAAATATCTGTCTTTGCACAGATTGGAGTAGCACCAGAATCTCGTTGTCTTGAGCAATGACAATATATCTCCCATGTAAGGGAGAAGGATAAATAACTTTTGGCCCATCGGATCTATGCTGGCTCTCAGAGCAATACCATCCACCCACATTTCCATGTGACACTTTGACGGGTATATAAATAGAAAGGATTTGGAGGGATATGGGCCAAATTAAAATATGCAGATCCAACTTGGATAGATATCATGAACTTGATAGGTGGAGCTGTGGTTTGGGTGGGGTTGGGGGAATGATAAGCAGATGATATTCGCATTAGTTGTTTTGATCCTGGCCCAACGTTCGAGCTCTTAGGTTGGGCTTTGGGATATAACAAGGCAGAAGCACCAATGGAAAAGCTGGAATGAAGAACTTCTTTCCATGCAGTGAAACTCTAGGACTCCACCATACTATTTTTCTGGAAACAATCAGAAAAATACTTCAGCAGTTTCTTCCCTTTCTTCATTTTGTTAAATATCACTCTAATTGATCTCGTTTTCCTTGGATTTTCCCCATTAAAATACACCAAGGGCTAATTAGAAAACCTAATTAGCCACCCTGCATGCTTTGGCTCATGGGAGGACATTGGAGCAGCTGGAGGAAGCTCAGCTCGTCACAGGAAGAATGTGCTGACTTCATACACACAGCATCAAAATCAGGACGAAACTGAGACCCCTGAAACTATGAGCCTGAGAAAGGAAGGACATCAGATTGTTTTCTTTAAAGAAGATCAATGAATCGAATAATCTTTCATAGTTGGAATTACCATGGTCACACTTATTGATAATTGGTATTGCATTCCCAATTTCTATTAATTAGCTGAGTTTAAATTTTCAAGCAGTCATTACAGTTTGCAATTCCAGGCCATTGCTTCAAAATTTCTTCTGCCCAGTGGTTCATCGTGTCGACCATTCTAATTAGTCACCCACTTCCCCAGCACCCCTATCTAGTACCTCCGTCACTGCACTATAAAAACTTTAAACCACTTTTAATGACGCATACTTGTAAATATATACTTGTATTTAGAAACATAGAAACATAGAAAATAGGTGCAGGAGTAGGCCATCTGACCCTTCGAGCCTGCACCGCCATTCAGTATGATCATGGCTGATCATCCAACTCAGAACCCTGTACCTGCTTTCTCTCCATACCCCTGATCCCTTTAGCCACAAGGGCCATATCTAACTTCCTCTTAAGTATAGCCAATGAACCGGCCTCAACTGTTTCCTGTGGCAGAGAATTCCACCGATTCACCACTCTCTGTGTGAAGAAGTTATGGGTATTTTATTCTATAAAATATGCATAAGTACATAATTAACAGCTTGTACTTTATTTTTATATAATTCTGTCTAATTGTCTAATGCTGTTTTGTGATGCATGTCTCACCCTCACCAACATGCCACAGCAAATTCCTAATACATGGAAATGTATATTGTAAATAATGTTGATCCTTGACCGGGTTTGTGTGGGACCTGAGGCTTGAAAGGTTTGAGAGGACCTGGCAGCGCTATAGAGTTATTAAAACAAAACTTCACGTCACATTAAAAGTTTGTTCCCCTAGGCAATAATCTGGTCAATTTAGCTCCCCTCTTCAACCCCTCTATTACCTGAGTCACTACATTGTAAACACTTTAAACCACTTTTTATAACGCTGTTTATATTGTAAATACATGCTGGTATAAGACCTTAAAGACACAGGAGCAGAATTAGGCCATTCAGCCCATTGTCTACTCCACCATTCTATCATGGCAGATTTATTATCCCTCTCAACCCCATTCTCCTGCCTTTAAACCTTTGATGGCCTCAACTATCAACTTTCACTTTAAACATACTTGGCCTTCCATCTTTGTAAATGAATGCTTCAGATTCACCACCATCTGGGTAAAGAAACTCCTCCTCATCTTTGTTCTACAGGGACGTCTTTGTATCCCGAGGTTGTGCCCTTTGGACCTAGACTCCCCCACTAAAGGAAACACCCTCTCCACATCCACTCTGTGTATTTCTAAACATTTTACTGTATATCTGTACTTTTAGCTTTCATATAATTCTTCATTCTGGGTAATTGTTGAATGTTGTTTTTTGCTGCAGGTTGTATCAAAACACCACAACAATTTCCTACTACGTCTAAATGTACGTATATGGCGAATAAAGTTAATTCTTGAAATTGATTCATGATCCTTCAAGACTTCTGAACACCAGTCCTGTAAACAGCCATTGTCCCCACATCCAAAGCTCCACTTTTTAAGTCTCAAAGTCCCCTGGGATATCCTCCAGGCTGCAGTTATCAACGATGAGTTACCATCTGGGACAAGAGTAGACCAGAGGAATCCAAAAAAAAAAATTCCTGTCACCATAAATGCCAGGAGTTGTTACTCATGAGAGTATGAATAAGCTGGTAGCTTAGCAGCCAGCTCTGTATTAGATGTACCATCCTGGAATCAGGCCTAAAACCACAGGCCCAAAACCATCTGGATGGAAGCCTAAGACCGCATTGGTTTAATGCCAGTGAGCTCAAGTGAACAGAGGCAGCTAAAGTATGTATCATTAATCACACATTTGTTTGACATCAATTTATAGCTAGTGAGGTTTATTCTTTTCAACACCAAATACATAAAGCTTGCTCTGGTGGTAAAAATACCACTGATAGTGGTTCAGACCACTTAGAGCTGGAAGGCTTTAGCTGGTCTGAGTTGTTGTCTTCAGGGTTACAGATTATTTGCAACATTTAAAGCTCTGGAGGAGCTCAGTGGGTCAGGCAGCATCTATGGAGGAAAATGGACAGGTGATATTTCAAGTTGAGACCCTTCATCTAGAGTGGAACAAAAGAGAGGCGATAGCCAGTATGAAAAAGTGGAGGAAAGGGCGGAGCAAAAGCTGGCAGGCGATAAATGGGGTTGGTGGAAGGGGGAATGATAGGCAGATGATTTTCGGATTAGTTGCTTTAATCTAGGCCCAAAGTTGGAGCTCTCAGGTGGGACTTTTTAGGTACAACAAGACGGAAGCACCATTGAAACAACCCATCCCTTCCATCTCCTGGATCGCTCTCTGGTAACCCCTGCTGGTGGGAGCTGGTAAACACAGGCAGCCTGCGAGCAGTGCCACAGCTGGTGGAGAGCCACTGCCTCACAGTATGAGAGACCGAGGTTCAATCCTGGCTGCAGACGCAGTCTGTGTGGAGTTTACGTGCTCTCCTGTGACCAGGTGGTTGGTCTGGATATTCCCACGTTCCAAAGATTAGAATAGTAGGATAAATGGCCATTGTAAATAGCCCCTAATGCTTCGGGGAGTGGTAGAATGTTGGGGCAATTGATGTGAAGGCAGAGGGAATAAATGGGATTGGTATAATTGGATGGTTGATGTTGACATAGATTTGATGGGCTGAAGGGCATTCTTCTTGCTCTATGATTGATACAAACTCCTGGCTCAGTCCTCGCTCCTGCAAGGCAGTATAAGACCATAGACCATAATATATAGGAGCAGAATTAAGCCATTTGGCCCATCAAGTCTGCTTCACCAATTATCATGGCTGATACATTTCCCCCTCAGCACAATCTCCTGGCTTCTGATTCATCAAGAACCTATCAATCTCTACCTTAAATATACCCAATGACTTGGCTTCCTGTGGTAACAAATTCCACAAATTCACCACTCTCTGGCTAAAATGGACATCTCTCTATTCTGAGGCTGTCCCCTCTGGTCCTAGACTCCCCCTCCATAGAAAATATAGCCTTCACATCCACTGTATCGAGGACTTTCAACATTCGATAGGTTTCACTGATATCTCCCCTCATTCTTTTGAATCCCAGTGGGTACAGTCCTACTGCCATCAATTGGTCCTTGTATGGTAACCCTTTCATTCACAGAACCTGCTCCGAACCCTCTCCAATGAAAGCACATCCTTTCTCAGATAAGCGGCCCAAGACTGTTCACAATTCTCCAAGTGAGGCCTTACCAGTGCTTCATAAGGCCTCAATGTTGCATCCTTGCATGAGGTGCCGATGAAAAGCCAAGCTACCCAGCCTGGGGTAAAGAGAAGCACGTTCTACGATCTCAGCATAGACCATTTCAGTTGGGCTGCCAATACTGCAATCTCAACCTAATCCTCCAAGGTCAGAAGGCACAGACTCAGAATAAAGGGGTGCCCCTGTAGAACTGAGAGGAGAAAGAATTTCTCCATCCAGAGGGTGGAGAATCTGTGGAACTCGTTGCCATGGAGGGCTGTGGAGGCCAAGTCATTGCATATTTATAGTTGTATTTAAGGCAGAGAATACAAAGGGGGGGGTTAAAGGTTACGGGAAGAAGGCAGGAAAAAGGCAGGTTGAGGGAAAAATGTCAGCCATGATTGAACAACAGAGCAGGCTCGATGGAGGGAATGGCTTAACTCTGCTCCTATATCTTGTGGTCTTATGGTTCTGCTTTTGAATTTTATGGTGGCAGAATTTAGGGAGCTACTATGGAGCTCAGGATGAATCAGCTTTCTTCTATGATCATCCCTTAGGTAATCACGGTTCACCTGGAAGATGTTCAACCGGTGAATAGGCAGACGAACGAAAGAGTGCACTTCAAGGTGAACGCACCAAATGGTTTACTTGCCCTGATGAAGGGTCTCGGCCCAAAACATCGACTCTTTACTCCTTTCCATAGATGCTGCCTGACTTGCTGCTCTCCTCCAGCGTTCTCTACGTGTTTATTTGTCCATTTATTCTTTCACTCTTAACACCTCTCAGGCGGTTTAGAAGATAATAAACTTTTATGATCTGCTGTTTGACAAGAACAGGCAAGCCCAAGTCGTTGCTGTTCCCTCGGCAAGGCGCTCTTTACCACTGCTGTTCGGGGTTCTGTTTTCATCGTGGCTGCGGCAACAACCTCACAAGACGGGGTTCGCGAAACTGATTTAACAACGGTAAAATACACCCAAAAAGCTGGCGTTCATCCTCCACGGTGCCGGGCTAAACTGGTGTAATTGCACCTCTGCCTCCCAAAAATCTGATTGAAGTACACTTGGTGGCCACTTTATTAGGTACAGAAGTGGAACCCAGTGGGGTCCTCTCCTGCTGTAGCCCACCCACTTCAAGTTTCGATGTGTTGTGCACTCAGAGACGCTCTTCTGCACACCACTGTTGTAACGTGTGGTTATTTGAGTAACTCTCACCTTCCTGTCAACTTGAACCAGTCTAGACTTTCTCCTCTAACCTCTCTCATTAACAAGGCACTTTTGCCCACAGAACTGCCGCTCACTGGATGCTTTTCTGTTTTACGTACCATTCTCTATAAACTCTAGGGACTGTTGTATGTGAAAATCCCAGATCATCAGCAGTTTCTGAGATACTCAAACCATCCTGTCTGGCACCAACAATCATTCCACAGTCAAAGTCACTTAGATAGCATTTCTTCCCCATTCTGATGTTTGATCTGAATGACAACTGAACCTCTTGACCATGTCTGCATGCTTTTTTATGCACTGAGTTGCTGCCACATGATTGGCTGAATAGATAGTTGCATTAACGAGTATAAGTGTACCTAATAAAGTGGCCACTAGTCTACGTTGGCACTTGGCACACCAGTTCTTGCAGTAAAAGCGCAAATCATGTCAGGAACCATAATGTCCAAATGAAGGGCCTTGACCTGAAATGTTGACTTGCCCATATCCTTCCACAGACTTGCAGAGCTTCTCCAGTGTTGGGTTGCATCATACAAAGCTCGCTGCTGCCCCCTGTCTTGACAGACCCGGTGCCGTAGAAGTGAGGGAAATTGCTGACCAGCCGATGTCCAACCCAGTCCCAACCACAAAGACTGCCACATGAGCTTTAGCTGATAACAGCTGCACATAGCTCAAAATGAATTTAAAGAACAAAAATCTTTTAAAAAAATCAGGACTTTGTAATGAATGCAATTTTTATATACTTTCTGCATAAATACTGTTCTGCACATATAAGATTGCACTTGCAGTCACTTCGGGGAAGACCCAGGGACTTCTGGGAAACACAGAGACTTTCTTGGTAGCTTGGGGAATTGCTCGGAAGCCCTGGGGATTTCTGGTCTCTGAAGACTCTGGATCAGTGGAGTTGTTCTGGCTGGTCATTGAAAAGCGAGGCTAAGTGAGGCTGTGTGCAGGATGTTGACCTGACACCACTGACCCCTCCGCTCGACTCCTCTCTCGTCGACGTTGCCTGATCTGCCCCTAGTTTTGTCATGAAGAGGCATAGAAGATCAGAGGGATGTTCCAACTGTGTGATCCATGGTGAGTAGCTGGCAGAAGTCAGCCATGCTCAGAAGTACTCAGGTTGAATTCCCCAAGGTGCCCATAATTTACCGATGACACTACATTGATTGGCCTAAATTCAAACAATAATGAGGTGGCCTACAAGGAAGAAGCCATCTCTCTGACACAGTGGTGTCAAGAAAACAACTTCTCCCTCAATGTTGCAAAAACAAAGGATCTGGTTGTGGATTACAGGAGGAATGGAGACGGGCTAACCCCTATTGGCATCAATGGATCTGGGGTTGAGAGGGTAAACAGCTTCAAGTTCCTCGGTATCCACATCACCGAGGACCTCACGTGGTCTGTACACACCAGCTGTGTGGTGAAAAAGGCACAACAGCGCCTCTTTCACCTCAGACGGTTGAGGAAGTTTGGTATGGGCCCCCAAATCCTAAGAACTTTCTACAGAAGCACAATTGAGAGCATCCTGACTGGCTGCATCACTGCCTGTTATTGGAACTGCACCTCCCTTAATCACAAGACTCTGCAGAGAGTGGTGCGGACAGAGGCGCATCTGTAGTTGTGAACTTCCCATGATTCAGGATGTTTACCAGGACAGGTGTGTAAAAAGGGCCCAAAGGATCATTGGGAACCCAAGCCATCCCAACCACAATCTATTCCAGCTGCTGCCATCGGGGAAGTGGTACCGCATAGAAGCCAGGACCAACAGGCTCCAGGACAGCTTCTTCCACCAGGCCATCAGACTGATGAACTCACATTGATTCAAGTGTACCCTATATTACATTGACTGTTCTATTTATTATAAATTACTATGATTGCACATGGCACATTTAGATGGACATAAATATTCTTATTCATATACGTGAAGGATGTAAGAAATAAAGTCAATTCAATTCAAAAATGGCTGCATACATAATTTGACAGCACTTGTGCACAAGACAGAAAACAAGAGTGCATCACTGTATTGAGTTTCTAAGAGGAGACTCTGCAGCCTCTTAATATAACCAGAGGAGTCTACAGAAGGACTTGGACAGATTAGGAGGGCAAAGTGGCAGATGGAATACAATGCAGGGAGTGTCTGGTCGTGCACTTTGACAGAAGAAATAAAAAATTAACACTACTTTCTAATATGGAGCAAATTCAAAAATCAGAAGTGCGAAGGGTCTTGGGAGTTCTAGTGCAGGATTTCCTAACAGTTAACTTACAGGTTAACTGTTGCAGCAGTGAGGAAGGCAAATGCGATGTTAGCATTCAATTCCAGAGGACTGGAACATAAAAGCAAGTATGAAATGCAGAGGCTTTATAAGGCATTGGCTCAGATCTCAATTTTTAGTTTACAGCCTAATATCGAAGAAAGGATGTGTTGGCATTGGAGAGGGTCCAGATGAGATTTACATGAATGATCCTGGGAATAAAAGGGTTAATATATGAGCAGCATTTGATGGTCCTAGGTCTATACTGACTGGAGCTTAGAAGGATGAGGGGGAATCTCATTGAAACTTACTGAATATTGAAAAGCCTTTTTAGAGTGGACATTGAGAGGATGTTCCCTATAGTGGGGGAGGCTAGGACCAGAGGGCACAGCCTCAGAGTCGGAGGACATCCTTTAGAACAACGAGAAGAAGGAATTTCTTTAGCCAGAGTAAGCTGCGTCTTTGGAATTCATTGCACAGATGGTTGTGGGAGTCATGTGATCGGATATACTGAAAGCAGAGGTTGGTAGATTCTTGATTAGGAAGGGCATCAATGGTTACGGGGATTGAGGTTGAGAGGGAAATAAATCAACATTCAGCAAATGGCAGAGTAGAAGTGATGGGGCCAAATGGCCTAATGGCGGTGTGCAACAGCGTCCAGTTTGGAGTCAGTGCTGCCCCCTAGTGTTTGCTTGGTGGAAGACAAGCTGCACAATCCTGCTGAAGGGTCTTGGCCCAAAACGTCGACTGTACTCTTTTCCAAGGATGCTGCCTGACCTGCTGAGTTCCTCCAGCATTTTGTGTGTGTTGCTTGGATCTCCAGCATCTGCAAATTTGCTCCTGTTTGTGCTCAACTGCAGGTTTCTGTGGCATTCAGGGCTCGGTTCTGAACTATTTTTTTTTGCGTGGCTGTATCTTACTGATATCTTCATGTGCTTGTTATCTTCTATGTGCTATGTGTGTGTCGTGCTGTGTATGACTGCTGGTACTGCGTTTTGCACCTCGGTCCAGAGTAACACTGCCTCGTTTGGCTGCATTTATGGGTATTCAAGTATGTTTGAATGACAATTAAACCTGAATTGAATTTAACACTACTCCTATTTCTTATGGTCTCATAGTCCTACGGAAATTCAGATGAAGTTCTAAATTGAGGATGGCCTCAATTACATTATACTTCTCAGATATCCCAGCTATAAATTGTATTGTCCGGTCTGAAGCAATATAAGAGTTAAAAATTGACTCAGCAAGGAAACAGATCTTCAGCTCACCAAGGCTGCTCTATTAAGCATGCATATTTACAGTAATCCTACAATAACCCATTTGAGTCTCCCTTCATTCCCATCCATGGCACTCCGGTTCCAGCACGTACCTCCACACTCATTCCCATTCCCACATGTTGCTCCACGGCCTCACCTACTGCCATGATGAGGCCGCGCCCAGGAGCAACACCCCATATTCCATCCGGACAGACTCCAACTTGATGGCAGCAGCCAATTAACCAGCCAACCCAACCACCTCTGGGATGTGGGGGGGGGGGGGGGGGAAACAGGAGCACTTGGGGGAAACCCACACAGTCGAAAGGGGGACATGCCAACCCTCAGGTCAGAACTAAACTCGGGTAAATGGAGCCGAGAGGCAGCAGCTCCTCGACCTGCACCGCTGTGCTGACCAACTTGTCCAACCCTGTGTCGTGATTGGACTCTGAGGACTGGCTCTATTTGATTGATATGTAGTCAGTCCAATCAGTAAACACTCTGCAGTACCTGATTATTTGGAGGTCCTCCATATAAAGCCTCTACAAGATCTGCCGCCCTCTTCAATAACATTTCCTGTGGGATAAAGTAGTCAATTAATCTCTGATATGAAGTCATAAAAGGATCACAGAACTTAACTCAAGCACCTTAGCCCATTAATTATAGGCTTGTCAGGCCCGGACAGTATTTCTCCGGGTGGCCTGACCTTCACACCAGCCCTGCTGTGCCTCACTGTTGATCTTGTCTCGTGCTTTGTGCAGGCAGAGGGGACCATTTTCCATGTTGTGAGGGTCCTGGGTCAAAATGGCAGCTCAAAGGTGGGCCTTCCCCCACGCCTATGCCAAACACGGAGAGAAGAATGCAGGTCACAGCTTCCTCAAGCATCTCACCTCTGGAAGGTCAGGGAGTGGTGGGACATTCCTAGTGTCCCACAAACCCAAGTTTCCTACCCTCGGGGTAGCTGGGCCATGAATTATAGCCGGTTTTTCTGAGGATGGGAAAAGCGGGCTTATGAAATGTGCCAGATGGTGGAAGGTGCCCAGAATTTTATTCACTGCTAGATAGATGCCAAAATCTTGGCTACAATATTTACTCACTGACAAACACATGGTCCTGCATAGGCCCAAGCGTGCAGTCTATCTACAAAATGATATTCAGGTACAATTTTAACAAGAGTGACTGAAGGTGAATTAAATCAGCAAGTGGTGGAACCTGTAGCACAGAGCGCCAGGTATCTTCTTTATAGTGCTCTATAGCTACCAATCCTCCCACCATCCCATTTTCATCTCCTTTTCTTCACTCAGTGACTCATGTTTTAAATGGAATCTCTCCACGAGATTCGCTCTTTTGTTTAGAAATTGATCAAAGCCTTTGTCATAACTGACTTGTCACAAATGGGCAACAAAGTTCCACCTGCATTCCTCGGAGTTTAAAAGAGTGCTGGGTGATCTTAATGAAACTTTTAAGATCCAGTGAGTGTTACACAGGGTAGATGTTGTGGGTTTTATTGGTGAAACGGTCTCGTATGTTGGGACACAGTTACATGTTGGAGTAGTAACTGGAAAAAGCCTTGTGCAGGAATGTCATAGAGGGTATAAATCTCTAGAATGATGGCTTCCCATTTCAATTTGACTTCATTCCCATTCCCACCTGTTGTTCCATGGCCTCATCTATTGCCATGGTGATGCCACACTCAGGAGCAACACCTCATATTCTGTCTTGATAGGCTCCAACCTGGTGGCACAAACATCAATTTCTCTAACTTTCAGTAATTTCTCCCCGCCCTCTTCTCTTTTTTTTTACAATTCCCATTCTGGATACCCTCTCACCTCTTCTCTTTTCTCTTCTCTCACCTGCCTATCACCACCCTCTGATGTCCCTCCTCCATCTCTTTCTCCCACGGTCCACTGTCCTCTCCTATCAGATTCACTCTTCTTCACCCCTTTATCTCTTCTGCCTATCACCTCCCAGCTTCAACTTCAACACCCACCGCCCCTCCTCAACCACCGTCCCCCTCGCCTGGACTCACCTATCAGCTTGTACTCATCTCCTCCTCTACTCTCCCACTCCCACCTTCTTCACTGGTTTCGGCCCCCTCCCTTTCCAGTCCTGATGAAGTCTCTCAGCATCAAACATTTATTCCCTTCTGTAGATGCGGCCTGACTTGCTGAGTTCCCTCCAGCGTTTTGTCTGCATTGCTCAAGATTTCCAGCATCTGCAGAGTCTCTAGCGTGTAAGCTGTACCTACAGACCTTCCTGAGCAGAAACCCCCAATGCATCAATGCCAAAGGCTCACTGAAAATCTATGCCGCCCACACCCAGCTTGGCAGTAATATAAACGGAGAACTGTGTCGCACAGCACTGTATTAAGCGACGGAAGAATTCAACACCTCATAAGCTGATTGGAGGCCCACACAGCACCTCTGATGTGCTGACTTTCAAGGTAGAACTGTCCACACTGCCGAAACACACAGGTGCAGCTCCCCAAGGCTGCCCAATTAACTTCCGTGAGTGAAATGAGCTTCTTCTTTGCTGGCGAACACTTCAGTAGAAGCAGTTTCCTTGATGCCAAAGGGAAATAAAATGCACACCTCTCTACTTGGGAGCTCTGAGGTGAAGCTCCATTTCTCCAGGATCTTTGATTTAATTCCTGATCTCCCAGCCTGTTTGAACAGATACTGAGATGTGGGTTCTTCCTCCATGTTCTGTGAGGAAGAAGTGGAAGATAAAGGAGAGGGTGCAACTGGAAATGGGCTGAAAATAGCAGCAGCACTGGCCAACAAAGAGGATTTCAGACTCTATTCATCCTGGGACATGGAGGTTCATTCTTGGCAACAAGTGCAGGGTTCCTACTGTCAGGAATATGATGAAGCAGATTCCCCGCTTTCCAGAGCAGTTCCATGATCAGGCTCCATTCTTCTCGTGTGACAAAGTGCCTCTTCTGGTTGCAACTAAGTGCTCTGGAGCACCGCCCACCCTGCCCGTTGGGATCACCGCCCACCCTGCCCGTTGGGATCACCGCCCACCCTGCCCGTTGGGATCACCGCCCACCCTGCCCGCTGGGATCACCGCCCAACCTGCCCGTTGGGATCACCGCCCACCCTGCCCGTTGGGATCACCGCCCACCCTGCCCGTTGGGATCACCACCCACCCTGCCCGTTGGGATCACCGCCCAAACTGCCCGTTGGGATCACCACCCACCCTGCCCGTTGGGATCACCGCCCAAACTGCCCGTTGGGATCACCGCCCACCCTGCCTGTTGGAATCACCACCCAACCTGCCCGTTGGGTTCACCACGCAAACTGCCCGTTGGGATCACAATTTTTCCAGCCTAGTAGTAGCACCATTCTTCCTGCCCAGTGGGATCACCACCCTTCCTGCCCAGCGGGAGTATATCCTTCCTGCCCAGTTGGTGCACCACCCTTCCTGCCCAGTGGGATCACCACCCTTCCTGCCAAGTGGGTGCACCACCCTTCCTGCCCAGTGGGTGCATCACCCTTCCTGCCCAGTGGGATCACCAACCTTCCTGCCAAGTGGGTGCACCACCCTTCCTGCCCAGTGGGTGCATCACCCTTCCTGCCCAGTGGGATCACCAACCTTCCTGCCAAGTGGGTGCACCACCCTTCCTGCCCAGAGGGTGCAACACCCTTCCTGCCCAGTGGGATCACCACCCTTCTTGCCCAGTGGGATCACCAACCTTCCTGCCAAGTGGGATCACCACCTTCCTGCCCAGTGGGATCACCACCCTTCCTGCCAAGTGGGATCACCACCCTTCCTGCCAAGTATGATCACCAACCTTCCTGCCAAGTGGGATCACCACCCTTCCTGCCCAGTGGGATCACCAACCTTCCTGCCCAGTTGGATCACCAACCTTCCTGCCCAGTGGGATCACCACCCTTCCTGCCAAGTGGGATCACCACCCTTCCTGCCAAGTATGATCACCAACCTTCCTGCCAAGTGGGATCACCACCCTTCCTGCCCAGTGGGATCACCAACCTTCCTGCCCAGTTGGATCACCACCCTTCCTGCCAAGTGGGCGCAACACCCTTCCTGCCCAGTGGGATCACCACCCTTCCTGCCCAGTGGGATCACCACCCTTCCTGCCCAGTGGGTGCACCAACCTTCCTGCCAAGTGGGTGCACCACCCTTCCTGCCCAGTGGGTGCACCAACCTTCCTGCCAAGTGGGTGCACCACCCTTCCTGCCCAGTGGGTGCACCACCCTTCCTGCCCAGTGGGATTACCACCCTTCCTGCCCAGTTGGATCACCACCCTTCCTGCCCAGTGGGATCATCACCCTTCCTGCCCAGTGGGTGCACCAACCTTCCTGCCAAGTGGGTGCACCACCCTTCCTGCCCAGTGGGATCACCACCCTTCCTGCCAAGTGGGATCACCACGCTTCCTGCCCAGTGGGATCACCAACCTTCCTGCCCAGTGGGATCACCAACCTTCCTGCCCAGTGGGTGCACCAACCTTCCTGCCCAGTGGGATCACCACCCTTCCTGCCCAGTGGGATCACCACCCTTCCTGCCCAGTGGCTGCACCACCGTTCCTGCCCAGTGGGATCACCACCCTTCCTGCCCAGTGGGTGCACCAACCTTCCTGCCCAGTGGGATCACCAACCTTCCTGCCTAGTGGGTGCATCACCCTTCCTGCCCAGTTGGATCACCAACCTTCCTGCCCAGTGGGTGCACCACCCTTCCTGCCCAGTGGGATCACCAACCTTCCTGCCCAGTGGGATCACCACCCTTCCTGCCCAGTTGGATCACCACCCTTCCTGTCCAGTGGGATCACCACCCTTCCTGCCCAGTGGGATCACCACCCTTCCTGCCCAGTGGGTGCACCACCCTTCCTGCCCAGTGGGATCACCACCCTTCCTGCCCAGTGGGATCACCACCCTTCCTGCTGAGTGGGAGCCTCATCTTTCTTGTCCAGTAGGATCACCACCCTTCCTGCCCAGTGGGAGCAGTATCCTTGCTTCCTAATGCAAGAACCACCCTTCGTTCCATGTAGGAACAGCATCCTTCCCGCCCAATGGGAGCGTCACCCTTCCTCCCAGGGGCATAAGAGAGCAGCTGGAGGGTGAAGGCACAGATTGAATGGTGTAACTTTCTACAGTGAATCTCTCTCCCTACTGAATGCAGTTACTAACCAATGCCTTGGGACCTGTGCTACCAGAAGTTCACTGCCCTTGGGCGAACATACGCATAGGTTCCAAGGCACTGGCAGTACCTTGGAACGGGTTTCACCCACAGCAGACTATAAACACTTTGCAGGCAGCTTAGCTGCTAATGGACCAAGCATTGCAATGATGTGCCACACTGGTGAGGAGCCATAAATTCCACTGTTATTGTGCAGCTAATTTGCTCATCTCCACCACTGGCTTGCCATATTTGGTCTCAACATCTTTGGACAGGCAAGGAGGGAGATTTCTAATTGCTGTTGGATGTGTGGGTGTGTGTGTGCGTGTGCGCGGGCATGAGGTGTGTGTGTGTGTGTGTGTGTGTGTGTGTGTGTGTGTGTGTGTGTGTGTGTGTGTGTGTGTGTGTGTGTGTGTGTGTGTGTGTGTGTGTGTGTGTGTGTGTGTGTGTGTGTGTGTGTGTGTGTGTGTGTGTGTGTGTGTGTGTGTATGTGTGTGTTTACATCTTGAACTGAACAGTATTTGCAATGCCTTTCATGGTCAAATATCGATTGGCTTCCAGTCTAAAGAATGACCCATCACATCACGTCAGAGCTTTTAGCAAACTAGACGGGCAGGCGGTGGAGCGGGTGGGGAATGAAGGAAATGTAATTGTCTGTCAGAAACTGCGTGTATAAACCTTCGCAAGTGCCTACTGTGGTAAGAACAGAGCTCCACACATTGAATGCATGCACCAGTTTTACTCAGTGTTCTTCTACTAACCTTTGCTAGTCTTTCTGGATCACCAGGGTGTCGTGGGATGACCTTCTGTAGCCTCTGGAATCCGTAGTCTATTGTGGGCTCATTCAGGGCTGTTGAACCAAGCGAGAATTTGACCACGTTAGCTCGGGCATAATTGAATGTTGTTATACACTGTCAATACCTGGGTCGTCAAAACTACAAGGTTTCACCGTAAAAAGGAGACAGGTGAAGAAGTAGTTCTTGTCCTGTGTAGTGAAGGATTTAATTTTATTGAGACAGAAGCTGGGGAGGAGATAGTTGGCACACTTAAACACGTACAAGTCGATACAAGTATGCTGTACGATACACAACACAGAGACTTTATAGTGCATTATGCTGAAACGAGGGCTAGACTATTCTCCACTTTCAAACTGGGCACAGTCTATTTAAAGATAAATATAAAGAGTAGCTATATTAGTCCCAAGAACATCGAAACATCAAAACATAACGGTGAAATACAACGTCTTGCATCAAATCAAATCAGCAAGGTCGTGCTGGGCAGCCTGCATGTGTCAACATGTTTCACTCACCAAGATAGCAATCTCACGACTCACTAACCCTAACCATATATCTTTGGAATGTGGGAGGTAACTGGAGCGCTCGGAGGAAACCCACGCAGTCATGGGGGAAACGTACAAACTCGTTACAGGCAGCGGCGACTATTGAACCCCGCTGTTACAGATGGCTGCTGTAAAGTGTTGTGCTAACCACCTCATTACTGTTCCGAAAAGAACACGTAAATAAATTCAAAAGGTGAGGTCCAGGATAGAGATACACAGACAACACACACAAAATGCTGGTGGAACACGGCAGGTCAGGCAGCATCTATAAGGAGAAGCGCTGTCGACGTTTCAGGCCGAGACCCTTCGTCAGGAGATACACAGAATGTGTTTATAGATCACACTTAGAAATATTGTGCGCAGATCGTTTGTCAGACTGCAGTCTGCCCTGTGTGCTTTGTTTACGATGCCCAAAACATAACCATAACCATACGACTTTGGACTGTGGGAGGAAACCAGAGCACCCAGAGGAAGCCCTCATGGTCGCCGGGACAACGTACAAACACCTTAGAGGCAGCAGCAAGAACTGAACCCCAAGCAGTGATCACCAGCGCTGTAATAGTGTTACGCAAACTGCTATACAACATGCCACACTACTTGATGGACAACGAGCCTTTATATAAGAAGTTGGATGTTAGATTATGCTGAAACCTAGGAAATGGAAATGAATGTTAGGCAGAGAGTGATGCTGCAGACATTGGAGATTGTGATTGGGGAGGCAGTACAGAGCTCAGGAGTGAGTGAATATAGTCCAAAGTTCAATGTAAGTCTATTACCAAAGTACAAAGATGGTGCCATATACTGTACTACCTTGGGTTTCATTTTCACAGGAAAGAAATGAAATACAATAGCATTTGTGAAAAACTATTGTTAAACAAAGACCGACAAATAACTAACGTGCAAAAGACAAACCGTGCAAATGAAAAATACTGAGAACATCAATTGAAAGTGAGTCTGTAGGTTATTGAAATTATACATGCTGGTTCAGGAGCCTGATGGTTGTAGGTTGATAACTGGTCCTGAACGTGGTGGTGTGGAACCAAAGGCTTCTCGGCCTCCTGCCCAATGGTAGTGGCGGTCATTTTGGGCATGGCCTTGATGGTGGATCCTGTTTTCTTGTGGCAGTGTTCCATGTACATGTACTCATTAGTGGGGAGGACTTTGCCTGTGATGGAGTGGGCTGTATTCACCATTTTTGGGGCCTGTTCTTTTCCTGGGGACTGATGCTCCCCAGACTGGCTGACACATTCATAGATTATAACATGAAGGGATTCATAACCCAAGTCCTTGCCTCAGTCAGAGACCTGCACTGTAAACCATTTATTTTTTTTATTTAGCAATACAGCATGGAGTAGGCCCTTCCAGGCCTTTGAGCCACACCCCCCACCAAACCCTGACAAACCAGATCAACCCAGAAAAAGGATATAGTGCTTTCCCAGTGTATATGATGAATCAACTCTTATCAGGCTTCCAGCATATACGGGTATCGATTATAACCAATGTTTCAATGACAAACTCCACATCCCTGATGAAGATGGCAGAGTTTGTCATTGAAACATCGATTATAGTCGATACCCGTACCCAGCTGGAAGCCCAAGAAGGGTTTATTTAGATTAACCCTAATCTATTCACGGGGCAATTTACAGTGACCGATTAACCAACCCTGTAGTTCTTTAGACTGCGGGAGGAAACAGGAGGAGCCAGGCAATCCAAAGGGAGGACTTACAGAGACTCCTTACAAAACTGCACCGGGTTTGAGCTCCAAGCTCCAGAGAGCCCTCAGCTGTAATAGCGTCGTGCTAACCACTACACTACCATGTCACCCCATGGAAACTAGACATCGTGGAGCTATGGTAAGTAGTACCAACCCAAAGCTCTGCTAGTTTTGACAGTTAGAATCTGTGATGATCACATTCATGATGAACTTCCACGCTCAACAAGTTAGCCCTGTCATACTTCTGTGTTTGCCACCCCAGTCAGTAGAAGTTCTGGGTTTGGAAGGCCAGAACTCATACACAAGTCCTACTAGCTGTTGCTCAGTGGGGATCACGCTTTTCCCCCGAACCTGAAGGAACCGAGCTCAGCTTCCACCTCAGAAACTTGAGATCAATTCTCCAGTCCAGGGGTTCCCTATCTCTTATTATGCCATGGACCAATGCCATTAAGCAAGGGGTCTGTAGACCCCAGGTTCGGAAACCCCTGTTCTCGGCTGACTCTCTGATGCATTCTCAAGGCAGGGCTGACCTGTCAATGGAACCGTTCTCTCGGCTGAGGTGCGTAGAGGAAAATCCCATGGCAACGTAGCTGGGGAGCAGGGAGTGAAGCCTTGGTGCCCTGGTTCATATTTCAGCTGAGTTTTAAATTATAAAGTGATAATCATATTGCTGTTTGCAGGAGGACATTAGAGCACTAGAAATGCTTTTACGGCTTTTCTGGTTCCATTACTATTCCAGCAAGGCCAAGGCCAACATCAGTAATGGCAACTATAAAATGGTACATGGAGCTTAGAAAAACAGAGTGGTAATTCTAGGCAGTTTCTAGAGCAGGTTACATGGTTGGCACAACATCATAAGCTGAGATCAGGTGAGGGGGCTAGGAGATACCCAGTAAAGCGTCCACTGAGGGTATCTTGCTTATTGTAGCTTACAGTAATCTTTTACATCATGCACTGCACTGTTACTACAAAACAACAAACTCCACGACAGACATTTGCGATAATAAACCTGATTCTGATTCTGACTCCGTGACTTCGGCTTTGAAGCTGGGTTATTTTTAAAGATGCTTTACAAAACCAAGATGCTCCTATTTTTTTTTCCCAAAGTCCCCGTCGACCCTCGTTAGGGTCTTGAATTTTATTGTTTTCCTGCGCTGCCCTAAAGTGCAGCCGTTACACTTCATTCTGCGTCGTTATTGTCTTACCTCGCACTACCTCAGTGCGCTGTGTAATGATCTGCTCTGTGTGAGCGGTATGCAAGACAAGCCTTTCACTGCATCTCGGTGCATGTGACAATAATAAACCATTTCCAGTTCCTCTCCTATTCCCTGAAGGCACGGACACAATCACAGGGAACGCTCGCATTTCTACAGTCTCTAGCTTTCTTCGGGGCCTCCCAGTGGACTTTAGAAATAATGAAGGGCCGCTGTTGTGGAACTGCGGATTTAATGCAGGGAAATCAGCATTTGATTTGTAAGCAACAGGATCCCACGTAAAGCTGCAGTTATGAAGTAATAGTGGAAAAGGGCCCTCTGCTGAACAAGGTGCCCACCTAAGCTTGTCCTGTTTGGCCATGTTTGGTCTGTACGTCTCTAAACCATGGGTCCCCAACCTAGGGTCCATGGGGCCCTTGCTTAATTGCATTGGTTGTTGAACCTTTTCTATACATACCCGTCTGAATGTCTTTCTTCTGCAGATGCTGGAAATCTATCACACACACACACACACACACACACACACACACACACACACACACACACACACACACACACACACACACACACACACACACACACACACACACACACACACACACACACACACACACACACACACACACACACACACACACACTCACTCACTCACTCACTCACTCACTCACTCACTCACTCACTCCTGAAGGAACTCAGCATTCTATGGAGAGGAATATGTAGTTGACGTTTCAGGCCGAGACCCTTCATCAGGACTGGGAAGGAAAGGGGAAGAAGCCAGAATAAGAAGGTGGGGGGAGAGAAGAGAGTATAAGCTGCCAAGGTGAGATCAGGTGAGGGGGCTAGGAGGGGGTGGGGTTGGTGAGTAAAGCTGGGAGGTGATAGGTGGGAGAATTAGAATGCTGAAGAAGAAAGAATCTGATAGGAGAGGGGAGTGGACCGTGGGAGAAAGGGAAGGAGCAGGGACACCAAAGGGAGGTGATGATCAGCTGAGAAGAAAAGGGGTGACAGGGGAACCAGAACGGGGAATAGAGAAAAGAGAGACGGGGAGGGCGGGAGAAATTACTGGAAGATGGAGAAGATGATGTTCAAGCTGTGAGCTCGGAAACTACCCGGATAGAATATGAGGGCTGCTCCCTCAAGTTCCATCATATCAGTATTGCCCAAGCCTGCTCCATCAGATAGATGCTGATGACCTTCTCCAGCATTTTGTGTGGTCTTTTAAATGTTGTTAATTTAACTGCTTCAACCATGTTCTTTATCTGCTCATTCCATAAACACGCCACCCTCTGCACAAAGAAGTTGTCCCGCAGGTCCCATATGAATCTTTCCACTTCTATCTTAAACCTATACCCTCTAGTTTTGGATTCCCCTTCCCTGGGAAAATGACTACGAGCATTCACCCCATCTATGCCTCTCATGATTTTATACACCTCTGTAAAGTCCTCCCCTTCTGCCTCCTACATTTCAAAGAATAATGTCCTAACCTGGTTAACATCTTCCTATAACTCGAGCTCTTGAGTCCTGGCAACATCCATGTACATCTTATTTGCACCCTTCATAGCTTAACGATATCTTCCATATAACAGGACAACACAGCTCCACCACAATCTGGGTGATAGGAAAATGGAGGGGTATGATTGATCTTTGAGTTGGTTAAAAGATGGGCACATCGTGGGCCAAAGGGCCTGTAATGTGCTGTACTGTTCTAAGTTCTAATATTACAGGTGCACCTTTCTACAAAAATAACTTAACATCTCAATATCCTGACTGGTGAAGGTCAGTGTGCCAAATACCTCCTTCACCACACTGTCTACCTGTGAGGTCGCCCCCACTGTCACTGCATCAGAGAGTCAATCTAGATTTTACTCAAGTCTCCAGAGTAAAATCTGAGTGGAAAAGCCTACAAAAAGATAGTAGACACAGCCCAGTCCATCACGGTCAAAGCCCTCACCACCGTTGAGCACCTGCAAGAAGCAATGAAATAGGAAAGCAGTATCCATCATCGAGGACTCACACCAGCTAGGCCAAACTCTCCTGTTGCTGCTGCCATCGGGCAGGAGGTACAGGAGCCTCAGGTCCCACACCACCAAGGTCAGGAACAGTTACTTCCCCTCAACCATCAGGCTCCTGAACCAGTGTGGGTAACTTCACTCAGCCCAACACCGAACTGATTACATAACCTAATTAAGGAGACTATAACTCATGATCTTAGTATTATTTATTATTATTTTTCTTTGTATTTGCACAGTTTGTCTTTCGCACATTGGTTGTTTGTCAGCCTTGGTGTGTGGTTATTATACTTCTTTATTCTACCATGAATGCCTACAAGAAAATAAATCTTAGGGTAGTAAAGGGTGATATATTCTGCATGGAGGTCGGTGACCAGTGGTGTGCCTCAGGGATCTGTTCTGGGGCCCCTACTCTTCGTGATTTTTATAAGTGACCTGGATGAGGAAGTGGAGGGATGGGTTAGTAAGTTTGCTGATGACACAAAGGTTGGGGGTGTTGTGGTTAGTGTGGAGGGCTGTCAGAGGTTACAGCAGGACATTGATAGGATGCAAAGCTGGGCTGAGAAGTGGCAGATGTAGTTCAACCCCCAGATAAGTGTGAAGTGGTTCATTTTGGTAGGTCAAATATGATGGCAGAATATATTATTAATGGTAAGACTCTTGGCACTGTGGAGGATCAGAGGGATCTTGGGGTCCAAGTCTATAGGACGCTCAAAGCAGCTGCGCAGGTTGACTCTGTGGTTAAGAAGGCATACGGTGTATTGGCCTTCATCAATTGTGGAATTGAATTTAGGAGCCGAGAGGTAATGTTGCAGCTATATAGGACCCTGGTCAGACTCCACTTGGAGTACTGTGCTCAGTTCTGGTCACCTCACTACTGGAAGAATGTGGAAACCATAGAAAGGGTGCAGAGGAGATTTACAAGAATGTTGCCTGGATTGGGGAGCATGCCTTATGAAGGCAGGTTGAGTGAACTCGGCCTTTTCTCCTTAGAGTGACGGAGGATGAGAGGTGACCTGATAGAGGTGTACAAGATGATGAGAGGTATTGATCGTGTGGATAGTCAGAGGCTTTTTTCCAGGGATGAAATGGCTGCCACAAGAGGGCACAGGTTTAAGGTGCTTGGAAGTAGGTACAGAGGAGATGTCAGGGGTAGGTTTTTTACGCAGAGTGGTGAGTGCGTGGAATGGGCTGCCGGCAACGGTGGTGGAGGCAGATACGATAGGGTCTTTTAAGAGACTTTTGGATAGGTACATGGAGCTTAGAAAAAAAGAGGGCTATGGGTAACCTGAGTAATTTCTAAGGTAGGGGCATGTTCGGCACAACTTTGTGGGTTGAAGGGCCTGTATTGTGCTGTAGGTTTTCTATGTTTCTATAATTGCACTTTGAGAATAAATTTACTTTGAACTTTGTACACATTTAACTCTGAAGTGAGAGCCATGGTGAATGAAGCCTTTCACCCACTCAAGCTTGTACTTCACCCAACTCAAAATGAATTATTACAACCATGTGAACTTTAATCAGCCTCTGAGCTAGGACTGTAGCATAACCGGGACCAGTCTTAGGCACAAACATTGTTGCATTAAGAATCATCAGAAACAAACTCACTCGGAGGACAGTACAGCACAGGAATAGTCCCTTCAGCCCACAAAGTTGTGCTGAACCAATTAAACTAGTAACGCCAGGGTAGCGTAGCGGTTAGCACGACGCCATTACAGCTCGGGGCTCAATTCCGATGTCATCTATAAGAAGTCCGTACGTCCGCCCTGTGAAATGCGTGGGTTTCCTCCGGGTGCTCTGGTTTCCTCCCACAGTCCATAGATGTTGTTGGGTTAACTGGTCGGTGCAAATTGCCCCATGATTGGGTTTGGGTTAATTCAGGGGCTGCTGGGCAGCGCGGCTTGAAGGGTCTGCGCTGGGTCTCAATAAACAGGTAGATAAATAAGTAAATAAATACATAAATACATACATCACTTGACTAAACTGATCCCTAGTACCTACACAGTGTCCCGATTCCTCCATTCTCTGCATATTCATGTCCCTATCTGAGAGATAATTTCTCTCTCCCAGGCAGGTGAAGGCATTAGAATGGACGAACTAGAGCAGAGGTTCCCAATCTGCGGTCCACGGATGCCTTGCTTAATGGTATTCGTACATGGCTTTGAAAAAAAGGGGTTCGGAGCCCCTGAACTACAGCGACCAAGTAGTGCAAGTTAAAAAAGAGAGAGTTTCAAGTTCTTCTGCCCTCACAGTGATAAAAAGCACCGTGCTTCCGAGATCATCTTCCCAGAGAAAAGTTGGCTGGCGGTATGGATGAGTGGGTTAGTGATGTGATGAGGGACAGCGGGTTCTGCCCGAGTCAGATGGTACTTGGAGGACGGTGGTGCTGATAGTAGACACGTGACTGGGGGGGGGGGTTGGGGTAGGGTGAAGGGGTAGACGATATGAGGTGAGGAGAAGTCAGCACATTACAATGAATTCTGGTCCAGGGCTCCCCCTCATCCTAAAACAATCAAAGCACCACCATTCAAAAACCCTGTCCCGTTTTCTTAACAGCTGCGAGAACCCGAGGCTTTCCTGCGGAAAAGGCAAATTCCTGAAGCGTTAAGCCATTTTGCACGCGGCGGAATGGTTGCCCGAACTTCGGAAAAGAAGATGAACGAAAAGCCAAGTAAGGGAAGATTCTATTCATTAAGAACTTGCTAACAATTTCCAACAATTCTCTAGGTGGTGATTTTAATGTTACTGAGAAATATATCCTTGCAAGTAATTTAATAATTCACCAACGAGAGGAAATGCCAGTGGCAATTACATCATCAGAGAATGTTCATCATACTCCTTGAGATGCTTGCAGGAGAGCTCGTAGTGATAAAGGGTTCCCCAGAGCACGAGCATGTGGCGCTTGAGGTGAAGGGAGGAGGGAAGGGGGGAGGGTTTAGTGCTGTTCTGCTCCTTGGGTCCATTGTCCTAATAAATTTCTGCCTCTGAAACATAGAGCTTGCAGATGGAGCCCGGCAACACAATTGTTGCTGCACTCCGGTGGGAAATTAGAGAGCTGGAATGGGTAACCACATTTAACCCCTTCTGAGACTCGGGGAAGGTCCACGGCTGGCTGAGGAATGTGTGGAGAGTGGGAGATCCATCTCTCTCTACCCTACTCCCCCCCCCCCACCCCCACCAAACCCAGGAAAGAAAAAAAAATCAGGAAACTGTTTCTAGGCAACCTGATAGGATTGATTGATTGTGGAGCTTAAGCATTTCAGGTTTTACAATGTTCAAAGCAGCTTTTGTGTCTTATTATGCTCAGAACTTTCCTCCCTGTTTTCTCTGGCCTCCTTTTCTGTAGGAGCTCACTCAGGCCGGGGTGGCAGTTTCTCAGCCCATAGCGCAAAGGCCATTCTTTTGGGGGTTGTAAATGCCACCAGGCAGTACATCTGCGCAGAATGTCACAGCCAACAGTACGGGCCGGCATGCAGAGCCTTGGTCAAACTGATGCAGGTATGTAATCTCGATACAAACCTGCAGATGGTGAAAACCTGACCAAAAAAAAAATGCTGGAAACACTCGGTGAATCAGTGTTCCTCTTTCCACTACAGATGCTGACTGACCTGCTGAGTTTTCTCAACATTTTCTGTTTGCTGTTCTGAATTCAAACCAACCTCGGCAGCTGCATTATTTAAAGTCAAGCTACTAAGTATACCTGGAGCCAAAAGTTTGCAACAGAAGCAGTAACAGACTGAGGTAAAAGTTCATCTGGTTTATTCCAGGGAAGGAACTAGTCTCGCCTGTATGTAATTCTAGACTGACCTACGAGACTGGTTCTGAACTCCTGGGGCAAGTAGTCACAATTAATACTGGTCTTGTCAGAACATCCTCCAAGTGATTACATAAAAACAGAAACTGGCTGGATCTTGAGTTTGTTCTCCAGTCCATAACTCAGTCAGACCTCTCTAGATTCAAGAATCAACTTTATTTATCACATGCACATTGAAAAGTGCAGTGAAATGTGTCAGTTGCATTAACAACCAACACAGCTAAGTACACATTAAGCAGCAAAACAACAACAGCAGGACAAGACCTCATTTCTCCCTCCCACTCAGACATATACACAGTCCTCTAACCTCAAGGTAGGCTGTCTTCCTCAGCCTCCAGCGAATGCAGAGACTTGGATGCTGATATTGGGCCTTCGACTACCCCCGTGGACTCACAGATCCGGGATTCCAGCCAAAGGGCCTTGACTTCCAGACTTCTGATTTGGCCCCAGTTCCCGCTGATCTCTCTGCTAAAGTCCATC
Organism: Hemitrygon akajei; assembly: GCF_048418815.1. Taxonomy (NCBI): domain Eukaryota; kingdom Metazoa; phylum Chordata; class Chondrichthyes; order Myliobatiformes; family Dasyatidae; genus Hemitrygon; species Hemitrygon akajei. The sequence continues at coordinate 209,594,138 of NC_133124.1, read as the reverse complement.
CAATCCACCCGCGAAACCAGTGAACGTACCCATGAGTGTCCTGATAACCACAAAGATGGGACCTTGCAATCTGTGATCAGCTCCCTGTGCCTATCTTAACAGATTGCTAGTGAAAAATAAGTCCCTGAAAGAAGGTTATGAATTGAAACATTGAGTGGAAACACCAGTGCTTTGCATGAGATGGGAGGCCATCCTGTTGCAAAAGGTAAAAGGTCAGAGAGGTGTTTTCAGACTATGCTGACCAGGAATGGTTAGCACAATGACCACCAAAGTGGTTTGATTTCCACTGCTATTGCCAAGGAGCTTGTACCTTTCTCTCTGTCACTACATGGGTTTCCTCTGGGTGCTCTGGTTTCCTCCCACATTCCAAAAGGCATGCGGCTAGGATTAACAAGTAGTGAGGCTTGGCAACAACTTGCAGATTGCTCCCAGCACAATCTTCGCTGATTTGATTTAACACATACGATGCATTTCACATTCTGTTCTGAAAAATAAAGCTAATCTCTTTCAGCTCTTTTGAAGGAGTTAAGATAAGTATATATTTGAGTCATTAATACTTCTTTAAGCTTTGCTGGGCAGACTCAGAAAATATATACTGCTTTAGCTCAAGTAGATGAAAAATAATTTAAATATATTCATATTAGTTGTAATTACTTGCAGCTAAAACTACTGAAGCAGCTTCTCCTTAATTAGAAATCTCCCTTGTTCGGGTCTTTGTTCTCCATCTACATCGTTTGTTCTCTACTCAGTCACTAGACACTTATTATCAGTACAGAGGGCATGCCAGCAGAGCTGACGTCTCAGAGCTTCAGAAAGGTGGGTTCAGTCCTCACCTCCAGTGCTGTCTCTGTGGTGTTTGCATACTATCCCCATGACTGTGTATGGGTTTTCCCTCAATACTCACTAACCATAGGCTCAGGGTGGGGGGGGAGGGGTAGGTTTATTGGTCACTGTAAACTGTCCCTTGTATGTACTTGAGGGGGAGAATCTGTGGGAAGTTGATGGGAATGTGGGAAGAATACAATGGGATTAGTAAAAATGAGTTCCTGAAAGTCGGCATGGCTCCGTGGGCTGAAGGGCCTGTTCCCTCGATCTGCAACTCTATCCTGCAAATGGCAGGATCTCCCAGTTCAATCCGACTTCCCACTCCCATTCCGACAAGTCCGCCCACTGCCTCTTCTACAACCACAATGAGTCCAAACTCAGGTCAGAGGAGCAAAATCTCATATTCTGTCTGGATTTTACCCAACTTCTGGTAGCCTCTCCCCCCCCCCTCCCTCCTTTTCACTTTTTCTATTATACATTCTGGTTAACCTCTCACCCTTTCTCCTCTCCTCACCTTCCCATCACCTCCCTCTGCTTTCCCTCCTCCCTCTCTTCCATGATCCATCTCCTCCCCTATTTGAATCCTTCTCCTTTAGCCCTTTACCTCTTCCACATACACCCTCCAATCTTTAAACTTTATTTCCCCTCCCCATCCACCCACCAACCCTCCCCCTCACATGGTCTAACCTATCACCTGTCAATTTGTCCGTCCGTTCCCCCCCCCCCCCCAAGCCCCACTTTCTTATTCTGGCTTCTTCCCCTTCCTTTCTGCTCTTAACAAAGGGTCTCAGCCCGAAGCATTGACTCCACAGATGCTGCCTGACTTGCTGAATTCCTCCAGAATTTAGTGTGTGTTGCTCAATATTTTCAACTGCTGCAGAATCTATAACCTTCCACATCTTTATCCCTGTTTCTCTGTGCATGAATCCCTAAAGATTCCGTGTGAGTTTGCAATTCAAGTAAATAATTGTTCCTCGACTTATTCTTTAAGCCTTTCAGTACAAAACCCCGAACTGACAGTATGCCTGTGTTTCCTAACACTTGATATTACACTGCACACGTTGCCTGCAATGATACAGTCTGTCCTGTGGAGTTTAAATGAATGACTGCTGATCTCATTCAAATCTATAAAAGACTTCCCGGCTTTGACAGGACAAATGGTGAGAGTCAGTTTCCCTAGGGCAGAGTGTCCAGAGGTAAGGGTTATGGTCTCAGGATTAAGGCTCGATACTTCAGGACTGAGGTGCCCAGGGAGTTGTGAATCCCATCACTCACTCATGAAGCCCGCTTGAGGTTGAGACTGATAAGTTTTTGAGGACAAAATAAATCAAGAGATTTTGGTAGGGCGTGATGGAATCAGGAACAGAGGCTGGCAATAAGCTGTAATAATGAGTGGAGAAATTCAGCAGGTCAGGCAGCATCGAAAGAGGGGACCTGATGAAGGGTCTCAGCCCAGAACACTGACTGTTTATTCCCCTCCATAGAAGCTGCATTGTTATGTTATTCTGGATTTCCAGCATCTGCAGAATCTCTTGTGTTTATAATGAAGAGAGGAATGGATTCAAGGAGTCACATGATTTTTTTCCAGTTTTCTAATACTTGAAGCCGTGGTTATGTTTGTTAACTGAAGAAAAACTGTTTCTGTATACTTCTTGTGGACTGGAAAATAATTGTCTACATCTTTTTTAACACAGAAAGTACTCCCTTTTCAGTGTTAGGAAACATACTGCAATGTGAGGCTTGTTTGAGAACCTGAAATGGCTGAACAGAAGATTTCTCAAACAGTCCTCCAAAGAAGGAGCCATTCGGGACTGAGAACAAGAAGAATTTTGTTACTAGTGGGTGGCGAATCTTGGGAATTCTCTACCCAAGTGGTGTGTGGAGGTTCCGTTATTCGCAGCAGCGATCAATTTTGAGATATTAAAGGAGTTCACGGCTAATGCAAAGTAATGTGGGTGAGGTAATAGATCAGCTGTGATCTTATTGAATGGGAGAACATGAATGAGAGGCTGAAGGGCCTACTTAAATTCTGTCCCTTATGGTATCATGCTTCAGTCAATGGTTCAATTCCTTCTTCTTGTGACTGCTTATTTTTAACCAATTTACAGTGGCTAAGTGTGTTAGCTGGCTGGTGGTGTAGTGGCATCAGCTCCAGACTTCGAGGCAAATGGTCCCGAGTTCGAATCCAGCCAGCTCTTTGCATGCTTGTGTTGGTGCATAGCCAAGTGGTTAAGGCATTCGTCTAGTGATCTGAAGGTCGCTAGTTTGAGCCTTGGCTGAGGCTTAACCACACATTGCTCTGCGACGACACCGGCGCCAACAAGCTGTATGGGTCCTAATGCCCTTTCCTTGTGTGGTGTCCCCCCTGCTGACTGCTCCTGTGGCTCCTCCCACAGACCCCGGTATAAAGGCGATTGGAGGCACAGACCCTTCCTCCAGGATGTTGTGTGATGGTCACTTGCTGCTTGTGCTTTCTTCCAGCCAATAAAAGCCTACCTTAACCCACGTCTCAGAGTTATTCATGGTGCATCACCTTGGACAACATCGGTGGCATGGAGAGGGAAGACTTGCAGCTTGGGCAACTGCCGGTCTCCCGTAAAACCCTGCCCGGGCCTGCGCCCCGGAAACTTTCCAAGGCGCAAATCCATGGTCTATCGAGACTAACAGAGGCCTACACACACATCCATGCTGGGCTGAATGTCGAGCTAATCAGATGCTAAAGACATTTTAAAAATGCTGCTCCGTGGCACGAAAAGGAACAACAACAATTAAGTTTGTCAACGTCACAATCATAAATCAGTTTTGATTTATGAACCATCATTCATGGACAGTTCAGCACAGGAACACACCCTTTTGCCCACTTTGTTGCATCTAATTAAGCTAATAACACCTTATTAAACTAATTCCTGCAGCTTTCACATGGTCCATATTCCTCCATTCTCCGCATATTTATCTGGCTCTTAAACACATAGTTACACTTATAGTTTATTGCCATTAAATGTGGTGGAAAATTCACATTTGGGAAAACTTCTATCCAATATATGGCCAACTGACAGAAAATGCAGTCTTGATAAAATTAGCTACCGTTTACAATGGGTGGAGATACATCTCTACCAAAGGAGGTGTAAGGTGCTCCTTCCCTTACTAGACTGCAGGTCACCCTTGGGCAAGGTGTGGCACCTATTTAGCACCCACCACCCCCCCCCCCCCGGATCTGGGTCATGTGAAGCCATGGGAGCAGGTAATGGATGGTCGTATGAGCAGCTGATGTGTATCACATATCCTGGTTATGCGACCACTGACACCAAGCAGACAATCTTTGAAGAGTATTGATAATGCCTGCAGGGTCACCTGCCTCGTAAAGACCCACTGTCCAGAAGAAGGAAATGGCAAGCCCCTTCGGTGGAAAAATATGCCAAGAACAATCATGGTCATGGAAAGACCATGATCATCCACGTCATATGACACGGCACATAATAGTGATGATGACTGTTTACAAAGACTGGGCTGAAAGAAAAGGAAAGTTGTTTAACAAAAAACCCTTGTTGATCTCAATATACAGAAATTAATTATTCAAAAAATGAAGGTCTAATGTTCAAAGAACATTTGAATGTTCAAAGCAATATTCAAAGAATCACAATGCAAAATATTTTCCCTCAGTTTTACTCATTTGATGGATTCAATACGGATATAGAATTCCCGTATCCCCACCCCCTTGAAATGCAAAGCATCATTGGACAGACTTGATCTCCCAATCTACCTCACTGTGACTCTTCACTTAATTTTTCTGCCTGTACTGCATTTTCTCTGTAAATATAATACTTCCTCCGGGTCCCCTCCTCCTTCCCTTTCTCCAGGAGCCCACCCTCATCTCCAATCAGATTCCTTCCTCTCCAGCCCCTTATCTTTCCTACTCACCCCACATGGCTTCACCTGTCAGCTTCCAGCTAGCCTCCTTCCCCTCCCCATATCATTTTTAATTTGGCAATTTCCCCCTTCCTTCTCAGTCCAGAAGAAGGGCCTTGGCCTGAAATGTCGAATGTTTATTCATTTCCATAGTCGCTGCCTGACCTGCTGAGTTCCTCCAGCATCTTGCGTGTGTTATTTTATTCTGCATTCTGTTTCCCTATTTCCTACCTTGATATCTTTCCTGTATGGAATGCTCTGTCTGGAGGGCTCTCAAACAAAAGCTGGTCACTGTATCTTGGTACTTGTGACAACATTAAACCAATTACCGTCTCCACTCTGAGCATTGCGAAATAACGGTGCCATGAATTAGGAAGAGAGAAACAATCAGCTCTACGATTGTCCCCTTGTCATGTGGGGAGGGGTAGTTTACTTGTTGGTCAAAAGCCCCATCTACTGTGCCAGTCACTGATCGGCCTGTTTGAGGGTTTCAGCAGCTCTTTCCCATTGGTTGCCTCGTGTTGCCGTGGCACCAATGTCCAGCTTCAGGCACCTCAGGGGTATAGGACCAGTACGTCAGGAGGCTTGGCCTCTTTCCTTTCATCCACAGGGCCTTCGTCACACTGAGGCTGCGACCAGTGCTGAAGAGCCATTGGGAAATTTTGCTCCGGATTCGCACTCTTAGCTAAGTATCTATCTGTTGGATATTTAGTTTTGTAGTTTGCATAACTTGGAGGGACTTAATGTTTCATCAAATCATTTACTGTCTGTATATAAATGATTAAGGTGCTTATTCATAGTCAGTGTCTTTTGTCTCACTCACCAAACCCAGGAATCTGCTTCCACGTAGCAGCCCTCAGAAGGCCAGCAGAAGCAACCTACAGATTCATATTCAGATTCAGATTCAGGGGCGCCATGGTTTGGTGGGGGGAGTGTTAGACCAGAGGGCACAGCCTCAGAATAGAACAGAGATGAGGAGGAATTTCTTTAGTGGTGAATCTGTGGAGTTTGTTGCCACAGGCGGCTGTGGAGGCCAAGTCATTGGGTATATTTAAGGAAGAGGTTAATAGGTTCTTGATTAGTCAGGGTGTCAAAGGTTACAAGGAAAAGGCAGGAGAATGGGGTTGAGAGGGTTATTAATTTAGCCATGATGGAATGGCCTAATTCTGCTCCTATGTCTTATGGTGTTCCAAGTAGCTGCATTGCGACAGCGGCCACACCCAGGTTACACCACTTTGACAGGCGAGCTAAACCAAGTGAGAATAGCTGGCAGGACCAATACCAGTGAGAAAGGGATATGCCTGTCCTAGCCTGTGAAGTCAGCTCCAGTGGACGGGCCAGATGAGATCAGCAGTGAGATCCAACGGCCAGGAAGGCGGTTCTGCAACACTTTGTGGAGAGCGAATGGCATGGCAAGGTGCCATGGATCCACTGCAGCCAGATCCACCACAGATGCTGAATGACCTGCTGAGACTTCTCAACATTTTCTATTTGCCATTCTGAATTTAAATCCAGCCTCAGCAGCTACATAACTTAAAGTCAAACTATTAAATATACCTGGAGCCGCTCTCTAGCTGAAGAAATTCCTGCTTATCTCTGTTCTTGGACTGTCCCCTCTGCTGTTAGACTCTTCCACTACAGAAAACATCCTCTCCACGTCCACTCTATCTCGGCCTTTCAATATTCTATAGGTTTTAATGAGATCTCTCCTCATTCTTCTAATCTCCTGCTATAACATGTCCAGAGCCATCAAGTGCTCCTCATTCCCAGGATCAATCTGGTGAATCTTCTCTGGACTCATTCCAAAGCCAGCATGCCTCTTCTTAGATAAGGGGCCCAAAACTGTGCTGGGCACTTAAGAGGTGCAGAGTGAACTATATGACTTACTAATTATGCTGTGCTTAACTGACTGGTAGAGCAGTCCCCCAAACTCCCTTTCAAAGCCAAAACAGCAAGGCTGAATTGAGCAGAATAGTGATGACTTTATTCTGCACCCAAGTTGTATTAGCTTCAAAGTTCAAAGTAAATTTATTATCAAAATACATATATATCACCATATTCAACCCTGAGATTCTTTGTCCTGTTGTCAGACTCAGTAACACCACAACATAAAAACTACAATAGAATCAATGAAGGACCACACCAACTTGGGCGTTCAACCAGTTTCCAGAAAAGGAGAGTGGAGAGAAGTAGGAGAGGAGCATTGACCTTTGCAAATACAGAGCAGAAGCAACCCTGGCCAGTGAGATGCGAACTGTGCATGTCTCGTCCTTTGACGGCCTTTGGGATTGTGGGATTGGTTTGCGGTAAACAGCACTGGGATAAAGCTCCTTGAGAACTTTTGAATGATGTCTGCACCTAGGCATTTTGTTGGAGGAATGCAAAGAAAGTGCCTTTAATAGATGTGACCGCGTACATAGCAGTCACAAATGTGTTCCTCCCCCATTAATGGAAATGTATAAGGCCCCAAGGAAATGATTGGTTGTTCCTCACCCCCCACCCTCCTCCCAACCACTGACAATTCACACCGCTATCTCATTGTGATTAATGGTGAAAATGCCTCTGCATTCTCATGTAATGCTGGCAAGACCAATGATATAGTCTTAAAATGCAATGGGAATGGGGTGACTGCTCTCACCCATCCCACTGCCACATCCACGTGTGAAGCGAATGCCTTAAAGTAGCTTTGGGTCCATTATCAAGTCAAGTCAGGTCTATTGTCATTTGACTATGTACATGCTTACCATTAAACACACATAACACATAACACAGTACACTTAAGGATGAAATCTACAGATGGATTACACATAAACAAACTGAAGTGCATAAATTAAATATTGTAAGGTACAGAACACATTAGCCAGTGACACTTTGAATATGACACGGCAGGGAGTTCAGAAGCCTAATGGCCTGAGGGAGGAAGCTGTTTCCCATCCTGACCATGCTTTTGTGCATTGGCATCCCCTGCTTAATGGCAGGAAGTCAAAGAGGATGCTGGATTGGTGGGTGGGATCCTTAATAATACTAAGGGCCCTGCATATGCAGCGCTCGTGATAAATGTCCCCGATGGATGGTAGTGAGACCCCTATGATCCTCTCAGCCGTTCCCACTGTCCTATGTAGGGACTTCTGGTCCGATGATCGGCTGTTCCTGTACTAGATGGAGATGCAACTTGTCAGGGCGCTGTCAACAGCGCTCCTGCAGAATGCAGTTAAGATTGGGGAGGGGGTAGGGAGGGGCTCACTTTCCTCAATCTGCGCTTTCTTAATCAGGGAGGTGATACTAAAGGGAGCAGGCAGGCATTGTGCAGTTCATCTGCTGTTGGCCGGTCTTCACCACCAGGGACTGATCAATCAGTCCTGATATTCTGGGATTACTTTTCCCAAATCAAGTTTTTTTTCTTCTGTGACCTGCCTCCAAATCCTCTTAAATACATCTCCCTGTTTCTTTGACCCCTTTCACCTCTCGAGCATCAGAACCAATAAGTTCTTGTACTTGTCTCTCGGCTTTGTATAGTCTTCTGACATTTTCTTCTCACATGGGAAGTATTATATGAATGAATACAATTCAGACTGGGTGACTGCTTTGCAGAATGTCTCTGTTCAGTTCACTGGGGTGATCTTGAGTTCCGGCCTTCTGTCACTTTAATTCTCCTTCTCTCTCCCTCTCTGACCTCTTTATATTTAGACTCTAACACTCTGTCAAATAAAGCTGAATGGAAAAAGAAGGAGGAACAGTTTCTTAGTCTTTGAGGACTGCACTCTGTAGTTCACGTTATGTGTGTCTATGGTTTCTGGTCACTTCCTTCCTGGGCGATTTTGATTGGGGAAGCCTGCAGATAATGAATAACACATACTAGATTGAACTGAACTGAATATGCCTGGACTCTTTCGATTTTGTGTTTTATATTCTGTGGTTTTGCAATTTTTTTTGTGCATGGGGTGGGGGGTGGTGGTGGATGTTTTTCTTTGAACTGGTCCCACTGTGTTTCTTTGTTTCGTGGCTGTCTGTGAGGATGAGAAATCTCAGGGTTGTATCCTGCAGATATACTTCGATAGTAAATGTATTTTGAACTTTGATAATGCTATACAGCTTTCAGGACTCAATTTCCGATTTGCTTTATTTGTCACACGAACATCAAAATGTCAAAACATACAGTGAAACGTGTCGCTTTGTGTCAATGACCTGTGCCGTCCAAGGGTTGTGCTGGGCAGCCCACAAGTGTTGGCACACTTCCGATGCCAATATATCATACCCATAGCTTAGTAATCCTACCTTGCATGTCTTTGGAATGTGGAGGAAACCAGAGCACCTGGAGGAAAATCCACAGGGCCATGCGAAGAATATGTAAACTCCTTACAGATGGTTGAGGGATTTGAATGGAATAGTGATCACTGGCGCTGAAAAGCAATTAACTAACCACTACACTACCACACCGTGCCAGATATCTCCACTGAGATGTAGCGTGTAGGCCTCCGTTAGTCTCGATAGACCATGGATTTGCACCTTGGAGAGTTTCCAGGGCGCAAGCCTGGGCAAGGTTTTTTTAATGGAAGACCAGCAGTTGCCCAAGCTGCAAGTCTCCCTTCTCCACGCCACTGATGTTGTCTAAGGGAAGGGCATTAGGACCCATCCAGCTTGGCAACGGCCGTCGTCGCAGAGCAATGTGTGGTTAAGTGCCTTGCTTAAGGACACACACGCAGCCTCAGCCAAGGCTTGAACTAGCGACCTTCAGATCACTAGATGAATGCCTTAACCACTTGGCCACGCACCAACACAACGCTCCACTGAGATATACTCTTAGTGGCCACTTTATTACGCACACCTGCTCATTAATGCTAATATCTAATCAGCCAATCATCAGGCAGCAGCTCAATGCATTAAAGCATGCAGACATGGTCAAGAGGTTCGATTGGTGTTCAGACCAAAAATTAGAATGGAAAAGAAATACGATCTAGGTGACTTTAACTGTGGAATGATTGTTGGTGCCAGATGGGGTGATCTGACTATCTCAGACACTGCTGATCTCCAGGGATTTTCACACACGACAATCTCTAGAGTTTACAGAGAACGATGCTTAAAAATTAAAAACAGTTCTGTACACAAAAATACCTTTTTAATTAGAGAAGTCAAAGTCAAAGGAGAATGGCCAGACTGGTTCAAGCAGCCAGATAGGTGACAATAACTCAAATTATCAGTGTTGTGCAGAACAGCATCTCTGAACGCGCAACACGTTGATGTGGATGGGCTACAGCAGCAGAAGGGCAGATTATACCCTCAGAGTGTATTTAATTCATACAGTACTGTACAAAAGTCTCAGGCAAATGTAAAAGGAATTCTCTAAAGCAAAGCTGTTTTCAAAAGAAATGAAATGAAACACTTCAAAATATCAAAGAATTTACTATCAAGAGCAGTGAACAGTAAAAAACTAAACCAAATCAATATTTGGTGACCACCTTTTGCCTTTAAAACTGCATCAATTCTCATAGGTACACGGTCGTGCAGTTTTGTAAGATAATCGGCTGGTAGGTTGTTCCAAGGCATCTTCGAGAACTTGCCACAGTTCTTCTGCAGACCTTGGCTGTCTCATTCGCTTCTGGCTCTCCCGGTAATCCCAGACAGCCTTGGAGATCCGTGGAGATCAAGGCTCTGTGGAGGCCATACCATCTGAAACCACATTAAAAAATCTAGGGTGCCTGAGACTTTTGCACAGTGCTGTATAAGTGTAATTTAATATCTGACACGTGACGGAAGGAGAGAGGGATATGCAGAGTGATGCAAACAATACTGGATTGTTGTGGGAATGTCCTATTCTCAGGATAATGCCGAGGCTTTCACGGGCTCAATCGAGTATAGATTAGTTGACTTTCTTTCAGTTGAAATTTGCATTATTAAAGTCCTAAAGCAAACCTTAACACTCCCCGTGGAGGATTAAGTGATGCTAAGTATAGTATTGACTATATTCATGGAGCTGCTCTCAACCCAATTCCCCAATGAACACATCAGCTTGTCAAATATTTAACTTCATGCCTCCTGCAGTTATTAAATAAAATGTAATATAAATATGACAAGAAATTCAGATACAGTTTCCATTTAATTTGATGAGGGGGTTGTCAAAATGAAAGGTGTGGAAACCATTGATTTTTTTTTACACTTTAACCTTTGATGTTCCATGGGAGTTTAAACATCCAGCAGCGTTCTTCTCCTGACAAGTTTACTCATCTCACAGTGCCCGTCGTTCGGCTCGGGAGGCTGAACAACAAAAGCTCCACAAAAAGAAAATAATCAGGTGCTTGATGTAATCAGTCCATCTGCTTTATTTTACCTTACCTCAAAGTAAAAATGAGATCACAGCACTGGCAACTAAAAGCATCAGTGGCGTCCCTGTTAGCGGTTAGAGATGCATTGTACTAATTGTTGTACAGCTTACAGACGAGCAGCACCGTGGCACAGAAGGAAGGTCTGTCACCTCACACCACCCCCAGCATCCTGAGATCATAGAACAGTACAGTGCAGGAACAGGCCATTCGGCCCACAATGTTGTGCTGAACCAGCTAAAAAGTAAATCAGAAACACCCAGACACTTGTCCTTCCTACCTACACCATGTCCATATCCTCCCATCTTTCTTCCATCAATGTGCCTATCTGAAAGTCTCTTAAAAGCCTCTACCACCATACCAGGCAGCACATTCCAGGCACCGGCCACTCTCTGAGTAAAAAACTTACCCCTCACATCCCCCTTGAACCTACCCCCTCTCACCTTCAATGCATGGCCTCTGGATTTAGATATTTCAGCCCTGGGAAACAGGTACTCCCTGTCAACTCTATCCATACCTCTCGTAATCTTATAAACCTCTATCAGATCTCTGCTGCTCCAGAGAAAATAACCAGCAATCTCCCTACAAATGAGTTCAATCCTGACTTCTTGTTCTGTCCATGCAGGGTGTACACGTCTGAGGTTCGATGTGTCGTGGGTTCGGAGACCATCCTTTGCACGTCACCGTTGCCGTGGAAAGGCAGCATCCATCATCAAAGATCCTCACCACCCAGGCCACGCTCTTTTCTCGCTGCTGTCACGATGCAGAAGGTAAAGGAGCCTCAGAACTCACACCACCAGGTTCAGGAACAGTTACTACCCCTTAACCATCAGGCTCTTGAACAAAAGGGGATAACTACACTCATTCTATTTCTGGTCTTCCCACAGCCATTGGTCTCACTTTAAGGTCTCCTTATCTTGTAACTTCATGCTTGTTATTTATTGCTATTTATTTATATTTCCATCTGCACAGTTTGTTGTTCATTGATCCTGTTTCGAGTTACTGTTCCACAGATTTGCTAAGTACGCTCGCAGGAAAAAGAACCTCAGGGTTGTATGTTGTGACATGTATGCAGTTTTACTTTGAACTTCGACCTTTGTAACGCGTGGTTATTTCGGTTGCTGTCCCCCTTCCTGTCAGCTCGAGCCAGTATAAATAAATTGTGCAAATAGAGAGATAATATTTGTGGGCCCATGGAGCATTTCTGACCGCTCTCCATCGTTGAGATGCCTTCGCTGAATCGGTTGAATATGCTCTCCTCATGCTTGGAACAAAGAACTCGGAGAAAGTATGGCTGCAGACTCGCCAAAGGATGATTAACAATGTGCGTTATATTAACAAGGTGTTATATAAATGCAGGGTGTTGTTGCATACTTAACTCGGGAAACGGCAAATTCATTACAGTGCAGAAAAGCAGAACGAGCCCCGACTGTTAAGTTCAGTAAAACCGCGTGCATAAGATATATGAGAGGCCATCCTTCTCAAGCCCCATTGCCCAAACCCTTTCAACATCATGCAATGTCCACCCACCTGTGTATATGAATCGTCCCGGAGCACCCTTGCAAAACTGCTTGGACTTGTAGGACAGTGTGACTTCCACCACTCCGGGGATGTGCCGCGGGGGCGTCTGCACTCGGATGGCGTGGGGAGTAATCAGCTGAAAGGCATGACAGAGGCAGAAATTCGGGGTTTGACCCTGGCTCAACAGATCTCACCTGTCCTCCCGATCCCACCTTCTTGGCATGCAATGCTTCTGTTTATCGTTAGAATGGGAGAAACGGTGACAGAAATGGAAAAACCCTTTGTTTACTAACACCCCACCCTTCCCTTGCCTGATCTCCACGAGCCTCCAGTCTCTCCTTCCACGACAACGTCTGTCCCAATAACTCCAACTGAACACATTACCCTGCCAAGCCAGTTTCTTTCCCCATTTCATTTCACTGAGAGCAAATCCAATCATTTTATTGACTTCAACGGTTCCATTCAACGTCGGCTGTTTATTCCTCTCCACAGACTCTGCCCGACCTGCTGAGCTCCTCCAGCACTGCATGTATGTTGCTCCCTTCGTGCTGACCGAACTGGTTTTTGGGTGGTGCTAGTGCTGGGTTCGCTCACTCGCCTGTCTCCGGTCCACACAAGGCAGGCAGACCGATCTCCGAGGGCCCTCCTGGAAGCTGCCACACTGCACCATTATCAAGACAGGACTGCGGCCATTCACACACGCTATTTGTGGTAAATTTCCCATCCAGGTTAAAGATTCACTTTATTTGTCACATGTACATTGGAACATACAGTGAAAGAGAACATAGAACAGTACAGCACAGGAACAGGCCCTTCGGCCCTCAATGGTGTGCTGTACCAGCTAAAAAGCCAATCAAAAAACACCCAAACTCTAAACACAAAGTACACTGCAGATGCTGTGGTAATTCTCCAACTTGCGGTAATTCCCTCCCTCTCCCTTCACCCATCCCAGTTTCACTCTGCCTCCTCCTCCAGCTGCCTATCACCTCTCTCGTGATTCTGCCTTCTTCTACTACACATTGCTTTCCCCTTACATTCCTTCTTCACCTTTCCTGCCTATCCCCTCCCTGCTTCCCCTCCCCCCTTGATCTTTCCCCTTACTTGTTTTTAACCTGACACCCACCAGGCCTTCTCCTTCCCAGCCTCCCCCCACCTTTTTTATGGGGCCCCTGCCCCCTCCCTCTTCAGTCCTGACAAAGGGTCTCGGCCCGAAACATTGACTGCTCGTTTCCACGGATGCTGCCCGACCTGCTGAGTTCCTCCTGCTTGTTGCATGTGTTGCTTTACCCAAACACTAATCTCGTAATCCCTCCTACCTACACAATGCCCATCTCCCTCCATCTTCCTCACATCCATGTGCCTGTATAAACATCTCTTCAAAGCCTCTAATGTGCTTGCCTCTACCAACATACCAGACATCCACCACTCTCTGAGTAAAAAACTTACCCCTCACATCCCCTTTGAACCTACCCCCTCTCACCTTCAAAGCCTGTTGCCTGACCTGCTGAGTTCGCTCCGTGTGTTGCTCAAGTGTAACTAGCTGCTGGTCCCTTGATGCTAATTTGTGTCATTTGCTTCAACAACCATCACGGTCCAAGGATGTGCCGGGGCAGTTCACAAGTGTTGCCATGTCAACATAGCGTGCTCACAACTTACTAGCCCTAATCTTGGACTGTGGGAGGGAACTGGAGCACCCCGAGGGAACCCACGCGATGACAGGGAGAGTGTACAAACACCTTACAGACAGCCACGGGAATTGAACCCCGATCACTGGCACTGTAGGTCGTTGCACTAACTGCCGCAGACCTGTCTTGGTTTCCCCTGGCATTGGTTCTATTGAGCTCAGCTTAAACTTATCAGTAACACATGCAGAACGCTGGAGGGACTCAGCAGGTCAGGCGGCATCTAGGGAGAGGAATAAACAGTCAATGTTTCGGGCTAAGACACTTCATCGGAACTCAACCTCCCTTGCTGAGCTCCTACAGCGTTTCTTGAGTGTTACTCTAGATTTTCAGCATCTGCAGACTCTCTTATGACCCTGGTTCCATGGCTCCACCATCCCAGACCCTGATCCGTCGTCACCCAGGTTTATTTACCCTGCTGTTCCCATGGTAACCTACCTCACTCCAAACCAGCATTGTACCAAAGAGGACTTGCAATCCGTCGAAGAAGTTGTCCCCAATAATGATAACCATGGCGCCTCCAGTAGTCCATCCTTCACTGGGACTGATTGCTTTGATGCATGGCGTAGCTAAGCAGAAAGAAATGAGATTACTTGTACTTCACGACTCATTTATCATTAATACTGTCATAGTCACTGCGGCTATGCTTCCTCCCGAGATCCACGTAAGCAGTTTTTCTCTGGAAGAGAAGCAGGAATTTTATGTATTTCTTTTTTAATTGAATCATTAATGGCAGGTGGCTGGCATTTATCGCCGAGCCCTGTCAAACAGACCACGCTCAGCTCGGACTGCACGCCGTCTAACATCCGGCAGGCACACGCCCTCAGTCACCCGACGCCCAGCGTGCGTCCTCCGCAACATGAAGCAGCCTCCCACCCAGACGGCTCTGCCAAGGCCTCCCAAACCAGCCACATCGACGGTCAGGAAGGGAAAGGGGAACACGGCAACCTATAATTGCTTCTGCAGTGCCGTGTAGGGAATGCCACGTTGCAGTGCAGTTGGATGTGGCAAGAGTTAGATAAAGAAAAAGCTGCGATTTTATACACTCTGGCCCTTTCTCTAGGTATAGCCTACACCTCATAAAATGGATTCAAAGTGTATATTCATGCTCCTCTGCTGCCGTAGCCCATCTGCTACAGGGTTCGACGCGTTGTGCATTCAGAGATGATCTTCTGCGCACCACTGTTATGATGCATGGTTATTTGATTTACTGTCACCTTCGCGACAGCTTGAGCCAGTCTGGTCATTCTCCTCTGACCGTCCTCATTAACAAGGCATTTTGCCCACAGAACTGTCGCTCACTGGATTTTTTTTTCTCATTTTTTGCACCATTCTGTGTAAAACCCCAGGAGATCAGCAGTTTCTGAAATACTCAAACCACCCCATCTGGCACCAACAATCATTCCACAAACAAGATCACTTGGATTACATTTTGTCCCCAGTCGAATGTTTGGGGTGTAGAAAATCCAAACCTCTTGACCATGTCTGCATGCTTTAATGCATCGAGTTGCTGCCACATGATTGGCTAATTTTGCATTGACAAGCAGATGTACAGGGGTACTTAATAAAGTGGCAACTGAGTGCATTTCTAAGTCAGTTACTCAGAGGTAGTAGTAACCCCTGCTAACTTTCTCATTCAAGTTGTTGGAGGTCACAATGTTTGCGAGATGCTGTCAGAAGTAGCGTGGGTGGGTGGCCCTGTGCACTAGTTACCATTATACCATAAGATATAGGAGCAGAATTAAGCCATTGAGTTTGATCCACCATTCCATAATGTCTGATTTATTATCCCTCATAGCCCCATTCTCTTGCCCTCTCCCCATAACATTTGAGGCACCTATAAATCAAAAACCTATCAACCTCCACTTTAAATATACCCTATGACTTGGCCTCCACAGCTGTCTGTGGCAACGAATTCCACAGATTCACCACCCTCTGGCTAAAGAAGCTCCTCCTCAGCTCTGTTCTAAAGCGACGTCCCTCTATTCTGAGGCTGTGCCCTCTGCTCCTTGTACTGCCTTGATGCACTGTTGTCATTGAAAGATCTGTGCGCATGGCTTGCAAAGCAAAGTTTTTCACTGACCCTCAATACCTGTAACAATAACAAATCAATTTATCGTAAATTACTTGAAAGCAAATCTTATTCTGCATCTCACGTTTTTTTTGTGAATTCTGTGTGAATTTTAATTACGCAAATTGCCAATATGCGGGTATCACCCATAGAGCTGTAGCGTGCTATTGGAACAGCACTCATCCAGCCCAAGAAGAGAGCTGTCTACAATGCTCCATTGTGCTGCTGGTCGATCATCAAGAAGAGGGTGCAGAGCAGGGGTTCCCAACCTGGGATCCACCGACCCCTCGGTTAATGGTAAGACTCCATGGCATAAAAGTTTGGGAACCCCTAGGAGAAAGATGCTAGGACCAGCGTCACTATCATTTACTTATTTATCTATTTGGATAGAGCACGGAGAAGTCCCTTCTGGTCCTTCGATCCACACCGCCCAGCAGTCCCCCAACTTAATCTGAGCCTAATTACAATTTACAATGACCAACTAACCTCCCAACCAGTACGTCTTTGGATTGTGGAAGGAAAGTAGAGCACCCGGAGGAAATCCACATGGACATGGGGAGAACTTACAGACTCCTTACAGACAGTGTCCAGAATTGAACCCAGGTTGCTGATACCGTGAAGCATTCTGCTAACCACTGCACTTTCATCTCGAGCAGCTCCATGACAGAGATCTACAGGCTGATCTGTGAGTTCTCCCCAGGTGGACATCAAGTGCTGCTGGAAAATGACCGTGACAGCCCGTGAAAGATGCCCTTTCGTCTGCCCGAAACTTGTTGGCCTGCCAGCACGTCGAGATGTCCGTGGAGGAAGGCTGGCGACTGACACATTCCAGGCTGCAGGAGTGCATGCTGAGGGACGGCACTGCGGTCGAGTGCAGCCACAGCAAGGGCTAGGTGGGAAAGGACCACAGTAGAGGGTCCTTCTACTACTGGACAGGGAGGAGCCATCTTGGGTGAGAAAACCCCTCAAGTTGGTTTGGAATGTCGTTGCTTGCTTCTACTGTTTGCATGATTTGTGTTTTTTTTTCTCTCTTTCTCGGCACATTGGGTGTTGGTCTTTTTTTTATTTAGGTTCTTTTGGGTTTCTGGCTTTGTGGCTGCCTGTAAGCAGACAAATCTGAAGGTTGGATAATTTATACATTCTTTGATCATATCTATACTTTGAATCTTTGAATTACTGTAGTAGCATAGGGGGCTACATGAGTGGCAACAATCCTGTTAGTTTTAAGGAATATAATGGAGCTCAACTTAAAGCATTGACTATGATTGCAAGAATGAAAGAGCATTGCACAGTTTATTCTTGTAAATAAGTTTCATTACGAATAAATTTACTTTGATATTAAAAAACCTGTATTTCACAGAGAAAGGAAATGATTTGCAGTTCCTCGGCACAATTTTCCTATTTAACCTATCCTGGCATCTGATCTCTGTGACTGAAAACTCTCCCTCTCTCCCAAACAGACCGCGGTTCTCTGTTCGATTCATTCTGTTGAAACTGGAGGCTGTAACACGGACCGCGGACCCTCAGGTACATTTCCAAAGCGAAAACCCAAGTGAAAATGATGTACTAGGTACTCTTAAACAGAAGGCAAGCGTTTCAGTTAGATGTTTGAAATACGGCACTTGTTGTTAAAGGAAGCCTACAGCAACCAAAAAGGCTTTTGAGTAATGAAGGGTGTCAACACCAAAGTCACAATCTGACATGGTGCTTGATTTACGATGTACTTCATGAACCCAGCGTGTTGAAGTAAGTGTCCTACTTAATTCTCCAAAACAGTGCTGAACAGGAGAAATCTGAAGAAGAGGTTTGTAGCGTGCTCTACATTGTGTACGGTTTGGAGAGTTATGGGAAGCAATCAGTCCTCTTACACAAGCAAACAAATTAGCTATCTGAAATATAACCAGAGCCGTTTTTCTTCAACCATTCATGGGATGTGGCTGTCAGTGGGAAGTCTGATTTTACTCCCTACACCAAAGGCCCCATAGACTCCTTGCCAGTTTAAGATGGCACCACTGAAATGGGCGTCCCATTACTGATAATTCAAAGGGCATGAAATGCAACAAAAAAACATTATCAATAACACCTTTTCTGAGATAAATTGTGGTAAACTATTATGGGCCTACTCCAGCTGCTCCAGGATTCATGAATTCATTGATTCAGGATTCATTGATGTATGAATCAATTTGGTTTGGAATCACTGCTCCTCGTTTCTATTGACTGCATGATGTGTGTTTATTTTTCTCTCCCTCTCTTGCGCATTGGATGTTGGTCTTTTTTTAAATTGGATTCTTTTGGATTTCTTGTCTTGCGGCTGCCTGTAGGCAGACGAATTTCAAGGTTGTATAAGTTACACATGCATTGATAAGAAATATACTTTCAATCCTGGACTGAGTCTTTGCCAATAGCGATTAGAACACAGAACAGTGTAACCCCTTCATGTTGCTGACCTTTTAACCTACTCTAAGATCAACCCTTTCCCTCCTGCAAGACTTTCTATTTTTCTCCAATCCATTAGCCTATCTAAGAGTTTCTTACATGTCCCTAATGTATCTGTCTCTATCACCATCCCTGGCAATACATTTCACGCACCCACCTCTTTCTGTGTAAACACAACTAACTCCGACATCCATTAAAATCCATTGTGGAAACTGGAGTCTTGTATAGACCAGACTACTTGGCCTCCTTCTTTTAAGTACAGTGGTGAGATATTTGTCACGGCCTGATATAAAAACACCAATGCCCAGGAATGAACGGGTCCACAAAAAGTGAAGGATATAGCCCGGTCCATCACTGGCAAAGGCCTCCCCATCAATGAGCACACTTACAAGGAGTGCTGCCATCAAGGGACTCCATCATCCAGGCCACAAGTTATAGGAGCAGAATTAGGCCATCTGGCCCATTGAGCCTGCTCTGCCACTTCAAGCTGGCTGATCTATTTTCTCTCTCAGCCTCAATCTCCTGCC
Source organism: Hemitrygon akajei (assembly GCF_048418815.1). Lineage (NCBI taxonomy): Eukaryota > Metazoa > Chordata > Chondrichthyes > Myliobatiformes > Dasyatidae > Hemitrygon > Hemitrygon akajei. The sequence continues at coordinate 209,574,853 of NC_133124.1, read as the reverse complement.
TTCTCCCGTAACCTTTCATGCCCTGAATAATCAAGGACCTATCAAACTCTGCCTTAAATACACCTAATGACCTGACTTCCGCAACAAATTCCACAGATCCACCACTCTCTGGCTGAAGAAATTTCTCCACATCTCCATTCTAAATGGATGTTCTTCTATTCTGAGGCTGTGTCCTCTGGTCCTACTCTGTATCACTACTGGAAACATCCTCTCCACATCCACTCGATATAGGTCTTTCAACATTCGATAGGTTTCAATGAAATCCTGCCTCATTCTTCTAAATTTAAGCAAGTATAGGCCCAGAGCTATCAAACAATTCTCAGATGATCACCCTCTCGTTCTCAGAATCATTCTCGTGAACCTCCTCTGAACCCTCTCCAATATCAGCACATCCTTTAGGGCCCAGAAAAACTACTCACAATACTCCAAGTGAAACCTCACCCGTGCCTTATAAAACCTCAGCTTTACATCCTTACTTTTATATTCTAGTCCTCTGAAAATTAATACATTTGTCTTCCTCACCACTACCTCAACCTTTAGAGAATCCTGCACAAGTCCCTCTAAACCTCAGAAGTTTGAATTTTCTCCCCATTTGGAAAATAGGCTATGCTTTTATTCCTTCTACCAAAGTGCATGACCATACACTTCCTTATACTGTACTCCATCTGCCACTTCTTTGCCCATTCTCCTAGTCTGTTTATGTCCTTCTGCAGCCTCTCTGCTTCCTCAGCACTACCTGCCCCTCCATCTATCTTTGTATCCTTTGCAAACATTGCTAAAAAGCCATCAGTTCCATTATCTGAATCACTGACATATAGCATAAAAAGAAGCAGTCCCAACACCGACCCTGTGTAACACCACTAGTCACCGGCAACCAATGAGAAAGGCTCCCTTGATTCTCACCCTTCACCTCCTGCCAATCAGCCAATCCTCTATCCTTGCTAGTGTCTTTCCTGTTATACCACGCACATTATCCTGTTAAGTCACCTCATGTGTGGCACCTTGTCAAAGGTCTTCTGAAAATCCAAGTATCCACCGATTCTCCTTTGTCCTCAAATAATTCCATCTTTACAGGAAGCTATGCTGACTTTTGCCTATTTAATCATGTGCCCCCAAGTACCCCGAAACCTCATTCTTAATAATGGACTCCAACAACTGCCCAACCACTGTAGTCATGCTAATTGGTCTATAATTTCCTTTCTCTGCCTCACTCCCTTCTTGAAGAGAAGAGTGACACTTGCAATTTTCCAGTCCTCCAAAACCGTGCCAGAATCCAGTGATTCTTGAAAGATCATTACGAATGCCTCCACAAACGCTTCAGCTACCTCCTTCAGGACCTTTGAGTGTAGATCATCTGGTCCAGGTGACCTACGTACCATCAGACATTTCAGCTCCCAAGCACCTTCTCCCTAGTAATACCAACTGCACTCACTTCTGCCCCATCGCTTTTCTCACTACTACTGGGCAGGAGGGTCAACAGCCTTGGGGTCCACACCACCACCAGAGCAGTTATTACCCTACACCATCCTGAACCAATGAGGATAGCATCACTCACTCAATACAGAACTGATTCCACAATCTACAGACTCACTTTCAAAGACGCTACAACTCATGTTCTCAGTATTATTTATTTACCATTTTTATATGTATTTGCATAATTTGTTTTCTTTTCCACATTGGTCATTTGTAAATCTCTATTTACGTACAGTTTTCCACACATATTGCACCTTTTCCTATAAAATACTTTGCAAGAAAATGAATCTCAAGGAAATATTTACAATATATGCATCCTTTCACATGAAATTTGCTTTCAATTTTGAACTTGGAACTTTAGCAGACCTCTTCCTCTTAAGGATATTAGCAACTCTGAAACTTTCTTAACAACAATTCAGTCGTTTTGCTATGATGGGACTCAACCTTGTGCCTCAGGGTTCGAGAGTCCATTTCTTCGGACTCAGTAGCTCAACCATTAGTTTACTGTTGCTTTTCAGTCTTTGCATTTGTAAAATTTTTCATAAATGTATATTTCATTATTTTTCTGCAAATGCCTGCAAGAAAATGAATTTCAGGGTAGTATACGGCAAAATATACATACTTCGACAAAGCAGCATCTATCAGCACAGATCTCCACCACCCAGGCCATGCTCTCTTCTCACTGCTGCCAGCAGGTAGAAGGTACAAGAGCCTCAGAACTTGCACCACCAGGTTCAAGAACAGTTACTACCCCTCAACCGTCAGGCTCTTGAATAAAAGGGGATAACTATGCTGCGTGTGTGTCCTTGAGCAAGGCACTTAACCACACATTGCTCTGCGACGACACCAGTGCCAAGCTGTATGGGTCCTAATGCCCTTCCCTTGGACAACATCGGTGGCGTGGAGAGGAGAGACTTGCAGCTGGGACAACTGCCGGTCTTCCATAAAAAAAACCTTGCCCAGGCTTGCGCCCTGGAAATTTTCCAAGGAGCAAGTCCATGGTCTATCGAGACTAACGGAGGCCTACCTACACTATCCTATAGATTTGCTGAGTATGCCCACAAGAAAACAAATCTCAGGGTTGTATATGTACTTTGAACTTTGACTTTGCTTAACCATTGTTTACTGTGACTTGTTCTGTCAACAACAGGACATGATTCCTGCATTGACTCATTGGTTTGATTCTCAAACATTTTATCCTGCCAGAGGTTTAGTCTCTGCTCCATGGTAGGCCAATATCGTTGACCCTTAATTAAATTAAAATTGCTATGGATGACATAACAGAGAGCTGGGCTGTGCAGTGCAAGGGTTAGACTGAAAACGCAGGTGGGAACACAGTTGGACAGTCATGAATGAGGCAGTGCAATGTGGAATAATGGAGAGTGAGAAAGTGGTATAATATCTGGATCATATACAAACAGCTCACTTAGTGCTAAGATGCAAGTAACATTGTTTGCACGGCCTAAAGTTGGCAAGTGCCTTTGACATTTGGCACCTAATTTCATACAGAGTCACAGAGTGGTGCAGCAGAAACCCCTCAGCCCTCCACATCCATGCGACCATCTGATACTCCTTAGGACTGTGCCATAAAGGATCCAAGAGGGACCGTATTCCACTTGGTCCGTACTCGAAAGGGTTTCCAAAAAAAGGGCATAAGACATTGGAGGAAATGTCCTTGCCAAACTGGTAATTGATGGAGGCCTGGAAGAAGTCACTTGCTTGGCCTTCAGGCTGAATTCCACTGAGACCACCAGAACAGAGGAATAAATAACTTGATAAAAGAAAGGTTTGTACATTTTCATAAACTTCCCTCAAGGCTCAGTTATTAGCAGAATTGGCTGGGCCTGTGCTGTCATACAATACAGTGCAAATCAGAGCAAGCAGCCATGGCTGACTAGTGTAAGAGTGACAGGTTCAAAACAGGCTGTGTGTTGGTATGTTTGCCTGGAAGTGCAGTGGGACATGGGGGAACCTAGCATTTCCTTTTGCGGTTGCCTGTGGAAAGGGCTAACTCTGATGAGTCAGTGGATCAGCACAGGGAGAGAGCCGGAGGCGGGAGATTGATTTTCTCCAGAACATTCTGATTTTTTTTTTGACACTTCCAGGGCATTAAACCTCGCGTGGATTTGGGGAGGAGGAAGGAAAATCTGGAAAGGGAGGATTCTGCATGCCTCTGGATGTCAGTACAAGGTTTTTCTTCCACGGCCACAAGGTTTTCACTCCTGTGATTGGCCTGGATGATCTGTAAACAGTCGTGTTCGTGACTGATTTAAATGCATAAAACCATTAGATATCGAACGTGGTTTGTTGGTGGCCACTCTAACTTCAGGCTAGAAAGATAATCCATTTTGAAACGAGCTGTTACTTTATAAATATGGAAGAATTGCAACAGTAATACAACTCGCTGGATCCAGTTCTGTTCAGAAGGAACCTAATCCTGATTTAACTTTTGAAAGAATTTGTAATATACACCCAGAAATAAATATATATATATATATATATATACACACACACACACACACACACACACACACACACACACACACACACACACACACACACACACACACACACACACACACACACACACACACACACACACACACACACACACACACACACACACACACACACACACACACACACACACCATGTAGAGCATTTGGCAAAGTTTTTTTTAAGAAGTATTTTAGTTTAAGCAGTGTGAGGATTTATACTAGGAGACTAGATATGTTAGTATGTTATTCTGTAAAACCTTCCATTGTACGGTTTAACCCTGCAATGCTGACATCGCTTAAAACTATTCCACTTCTCCTCACTGATCACATGACAGTAAAATGTGTCTGCTTCACTAAGCATTTCTTTCACATCACTTCCTTCTCGCTCACAGAATCGGAGAATTGTTAGAGGATAGAAGTTAGCCATTTGGCCCATCAAGTGCCTAACTGTCTCTTTCTCATGCTACCACACACGTCTCACACCGCTATGCCCTCCCTGCAAGCCTACAGGGTAACTTCTGTCAATTGCCTTTTCGATCCTGTTTTACAGGCAGAGAGTTCCATTTCAACTCCAGCCGCTGGGTAAAAGAAAATGTTATCCTTATACCCATCAAAGTACCTTTTGCCTTTAATCATCTCTGTGTTACCCCCAGCCCCCAACTCTCTCCTTTTTCCTGTTTTCCACTGAACAAGATTCCAAGAAGAGGGATAGCGTGCCTGCAATTCAGACACCCCCACAGAGCAATTTTAAATCTTAAAATATGACCCTTCAAAATTTTCTGATATACATTATGGACTCCTCAGAATACTCCTTCTTTACGGCCCTTGACCGTTTCCACCTATCACCTCTGAGTTTCTTACTTCAGCACCCTCCTCACTCACCCATCCACCCACCTGCCCCCTCTCCAGGTTTCACCGAGCACCTGCCAGCTTGTATTCGTCCCCCTCTCCCACCTTCGTATTCTGGCTTCATCCCCCTTCCTTTCAGAATCAGAATCAGGTTGAGTATCACCGGCATATGTCGGGAAAATAATTGTTATGCAGCAGCAGTACATAATAATAAAAAACTGGAAATTATCGTCAATATATACATATTTTAAAAACATCTAAATTAAATAAATAATGCAAAAAGGGGAAACAAAGTGGTGTTCATGGGTTCAATGTCCATTCAGAAATGTGATGGTAGAGGAGAAGAGGCTGTTCCTGAATCGTTGAGTGTGTGCCTTCGGGCTCCTGTACCTCCTTCCTGATGGTAACAATGTGAAGAGGGAATGTCCTGGGTGATGTGGTCCTTAATGTGGACCTGATGAAGTGTCTCAGCCTAAAATGTCAGCAATGTATTCCCTTCTGTAGATGCTGCCTGACCAGCTGAGTTCCTCCGGAATTTTGTGTGTGCTACTGTGAAATGCATTGTTTGCGTCAAATCAAATCAGGGAGATTTGTGCTGGGCAGCGCGCAAGTGTCCCACACTTCCAGCGCCAACATAGCATGCCCATCACCCTAACGCGTACGCCGTTGAAACGCGGGCGGAAACTGGAGCACTCAAAGGGAACCGCACAATCGCGGGTAGAACGTACAATCTCCTTACAGACAGCGCTGGGAATCGAACCCCAATCTTGCAGCCAGCCCTCAAAAACGATTGCATTAATTGCTATGCTACAGATTGAGGTTGAGGAGCTATCAAAAGCAAGGTGCACATTTGCACAGCTTTGGCTAAATTACTGTTTCTAAACACTCTCAATCTGTGAACCTTTGTGAAACTGCACTCGCAGGTGATTATCCCGTCTTTAAGCAATTCAGCTGCGCTTCATTATCCACTTGAAGGGTAGTGTGTGTATGTTCGTCTGCTATGGCTGAAGACTCTAATCAAACGTGGGGCTGAGCTGCGGCCAACATGGTAAAGAAAGACAGGGACACAAGAGATAACAGATGTTGGAATCTGGAGTAGCAAGCGATCTGTTGGAGAAATTCAGTGGTTCATACAACATCTGTTGGGGGTCGGGGGAGTGGATCTGCCAATGATAGTGGGAATGGAAGGGTTAACATATGATCGTTTGATGGCTCTGGGCCTGTAGAATAGATGAATTAAAGAATGAGAGGTGACCTTATTGAAACCTATTGAAAGGCTTAGATTAAGTGGATGTAGAGAAGATATTTCATATGGTGGGGAAATCTAGGACCGGAGGGCACAGCCTATAACTGGAAGGACATCCCTTTAGTATAGAGATGAGGAAGGTTTCGTTAGCAAGAGGGTAGTGAATCTGTGCAACTTCTGCCACAGATGGCTGAGAAGACCAAGTCATTTGGTATATTTAAAGTGGAGGCTGATAGGGTCTTGATAATTAAGGTTTTCCTACATTACAAGTTCGATAGTTGTTTTCCCTCCATAAATGTTCCCTGTGCTGTTCACAACCTCCATCCACCAAAAATTATTTTAGAGTAAATGAGGTCCCTTTTATGATATACCTACTGTGTGTAAGGCTCCACAAACATAGATGTATCAATAAGATCATAAGACTATAAGAGCAGGGTGAGACCATTTGGCCTTTCGATTCTGTTTCGCCATTTGATCATGGCTGATTTATTTTCCTTCTCAACCCCACTCTCCTGCCTACTTCCCAAACCTTTGACCCTCTGACTAATTAAGAACCCATCAAACTCCGCTTCAGATATACCCACCCCATGACTTGACCTCCACAGCGGTCTGTGGCAACAAATTCCACAAATTCCCCACCCTCTGGCTAAAGAAATTCCTCCTCATCTCAGTTCTAAAGGGATGTCCTTCTATTCTGAGGCTGTGCTCTCTGATCCTAGACTCTCCCTCTATTGGAAACATGGAGGTGAATCTCATGGAGCTGCTGCCTCACAACTCCAGTGAACCAGGAGTTTACCTGATCTTCCTGTGACGATGTGGGTACTCTGTTGTCCTTCTACAAACCAAACACATGCAATATGTGTCGGTAGGTTAGTTAGACACAGTGATTTGTCCTTGGTATCAAGGCGAGTGGTCGAACCTGGGAGGGTGCTGATGAGAACCAGATGTGTGAGACTAATGTAGAGTTGGGATAAATGGGTCGTTAAAGGCCAGCATACACCCAGTGGGCCAAAGGGTCTGCTTTCCTGCTGCTCCCCTCCATCACTCCTTTGGGGTAGATTAGAGAAAAAAGGGAAGCCAAGGACAGGAATTCAGGACCAGGTCAAGAGAAAACTTTGGAAGGTAAGAGGCATTCAACTTGATGGTCACCATCTTAGTAGCATAGAAGTCCATGAGTTCCTAATGAAAGTGAAGGTGAAGGAGGTAAGGGAATGGTGCAGTATAGAGAGTGTTCAGTAAAGAAAGACACAGGGGGGTTATTTGAGCAGGCAGGGATGTATGGGAGGCAGAGTTATTTACGTTCTAGGGTAATGTAGTTTGCTTACTCATCTCACTTAACAACTAGAGCAACACACGCAAAACGCTGGAGGAACTCAGCAGCTGAGGCAGCATCTGTGGAAACAAATAAACAGCTGATGTTTTTGGCCAAGACTCTTCTTCAGGACTGGAAAGGAAGAGGGAAGCGGAAGGGCGGCTAGTTTGGAAGGTGATAGGTGAAGCCAAATAAGCGGGAAAGGTAAATGGCTGGAGAGGAAGGAACTTGACCATAGGAGAAAGGGAAGAAGGAAGGGCACTAGGGGAGGCAATATGCAGGTGAGGAGAAGAGGTAAGGGGCCAGAATGGGGAATAGAAGAGGGAAGGGGGAGGGAATTATTTTTAGCAGAAGGAAAATCAATGTTCATGCCATCAGGTTGGAAGCTCCCCAGACGGAATATAAGGTGTTACTCCTCTACCCTGAGGGTGGCCTCTTCATGGCACAAGAGGAGGCCATGGACCAGTGTTTGCGGGGATTTACTTCATCTCCTTGACCCAGGAGTATTGATCTCGGTTTTGAACCATTGTTAGTCAACTTGGAATGGTGTGGCTGCAATATGACCACTTTGCACTACAATGGACTTATTTTATTGCTGTTGTGTTTTTTCTTAATGTTTGTATAATTTATGTTTAATCTGTGTTTTCCTGTGAAGGCTGTGTCTCTGATGCTACATGCCTGTGGTGTTGCTGCAAGTAAGTTTTTCATTGCACCTGAGTATACAGGAGCCTGAGGACCCACACCACCAGGTTCAGGAACACTTGTTAACTCTCAACCATCAGCTTCTTGAACCAGAAGGGATAATTTCACTCAAATTCACTTGCCACCATCACTGAACTGTTCCCACAACCTATGGACTCACTTTCAAGGAATCTTCATCTCATGATCTTGATACTTATTGCTTATTTATTTATGATTTATTGCTTTTTTTGTATTTGCAGTTTATTGCCTCTTGCACACTGGTTGTCCGCCCTGTTGACACGGTCTATCATTGATTCTATTATGGTTATCGGATTTATTGAGTATGCCCACAAGAAAATGAGTCTCAGGCTTGTATATGGTGACATATATGTACTTTGATAATAAACTTACATTGAACTTTGAACACATGGTTGTGCATACCGATGATAAATTTGACTCCAACCAGACGGAGTTAATTCTGTTCAACACTGAAGCTAATATTATTTAATTCCTGGCTCTCTAAGTGGGGGGGGCACTACCCACGAGTGAGTCTTACTTGTTCATTTATTCATGAGGGAGCATCTGAAATAGGATCAATTTGTTTTTACCTACCAAGTTAACAATCTGCTGGAGGAACTCAGCAGATCGAGCAGCATCTGCGGGAGGAAAGTAACTGCTGATATCTCAGATTGAAACTCGGCCTCAGTACTTCAGCTTTTGAGCTGAAACGTTTGACGATCCCTTCCCCCCCCCCCCCCTCCCCACAGACACTGCCCGAGATAACTTTTCCCTCTGAGAAGCACCGTCATTAAAAACGGGTGGAGAGTTGCTATTTGTCGATAAGTCACGGAGCAAGTTTATTGTATCCTTGCACGGTTCTGGTGGCTAATCCCTTCCTTCCCTCGCCAGCCCTGGAGTCACCAGCGTTACACCCTACTGAGCAACAGCGATGGAAGACTGAGCTCGGCCATTACCCCGAGAGCGAGAAGGTATCCTTACAGAACGACTGCCGGCTGCCTTATCCATACTTTACTTTCATTAATCCAAGCAGATACGGGCATCATTCATCACTCCTGCAGTTTCCCTTGCCACTTCACAGGGCGGTTAGACGTCACCTACACTACCGCCAGCCTAGAGTCACGTATGGGTGAAACCGATGAGGGATGGAAGGCTCCCTGCCACCACCTGAACCAAACACACATTTACGATAATTTGATAGTTTTGTGGTCACCATTACCAAGGCTGGTTTCTTATTCCAGATTTATTTAATAGAATTTAAATACCCTATAGATCTGAACACATCTCCTGTTCCAGGTATCAGGATTGCTGTTAGGCTAACATAATAAGCTGCTACTGTAACCACCAAAAACACAACTGTGTCTATATTAGCCTTTATATTATTAATGGTAGGGGGTGAAATGTGCCTGTCCACATGGCCGGTAGATTAATCACCAAGAGGCTCAGCAGCGGCAGGTAAAAGCCATTCATTCACCGTCGCAGCCATCCCCAGACTAACACTTCCTGAAGTTCAGCTGTACCCACTTAACACGACGTCACCGGGAACAAGCTTCCACCCGCTCCTCGGCAGCTCAGGCAAGGGCTGCCTTTAACCTCGCGATTTCTCACACTGTCACAAGCGATATGGTTTCAGGGCCGCATCCCGCCTCAATCCATCACCTCCAACTTTGTGCTGACAGGGTCAGAGGAGAGAGTGTAGGAACCTGGCAGAGGGCCAGACGCTCGAGCCGTGTCTGAGCTGTGAGTCAATCACTTTCAATCAGCCTTGGGAGAGAGAAAAGAAAGGCATGTTTTCTTCCTCTGGTTCCTGGGACTTTATTCACTACAGAGGTCCAGTGGCAGGAAATTAACACCACTGCACATTCTTCACTGACTTAATCATGTTTCATGGTCAAATGTCGATGGTCCAATTGTTTAACCCATTAAGTCTTGAAAAAGGATCTAGTGCTTTCCTGGCACATATGAATATGGGTATAAATACCACTGGACTAGACTTACCCAGGCATCATCCCTGAAGAAGATAGCAGAGTTTACCATTGAACTGCCAGTTATAATCGATACCTGTACCCGACTTGAAGCCCAAGAAGAGTTTCTTCGCCATTAAGTCTGGTTAACTCCACACAGTCTTTGAGGGCATAACTTGGGACAATGTCATTTTTTCCAACAAGCATTGTCCTTACTCTCCTCTCCTATCAGATTTCTTCTCCTTCAGCCCTTTACTTTTCCTCCTATCAACTCCCAGCTTCTCACTCCAACCTCTCCCCTTCCCCACCCACCTACCTCCCCCCCTCAGCTGGATCCACCTGCCAGTCTCTATACTTTCCTCTCCTACTCCCTTCTTATCCAGTCCTGAAGAAGGGCCCTGTCTCGAAACATCGACTGTTTATTCCTCTCCATAGATGCCGCCTGACCTGTTGAGTTCCTTCAGCATTTTATATGTGTTACATTGTTCCTCCAATGTGGAAGCCAACAGAGATCTTGCGACGCAAACCTGATGGTCTTACAGCATATAAGCAAATCTTTGTGACGGATCTAGATGGGCGCATGTTCCCACACAGTGCCCACGGCAAAGTTTTTAAGGCTCCCCAGCACATTAGAGGCAGCAGGAAAGACTTCATCGATGGTCCAGAAGTAAAGCTTTCACTGTACTTTGGAAATGTTAAGAAGATCTGCCAACCTGCATGTTTTCTTTTAGGGAAGTGGAGGGAAACTGGAGCGTCCAGGGTAAACCCACCCAGTCACAGGGAGAAAGTGCGAACTCTACTCAGACAGTAGCAGCGGTCAAGATTGAACCCAGGTCACTGGATCTATGATGCAACACCACATTGTAGTACATCAGTGTGGCCGCAATGGAAAATTATCCTGTAATAAACTTTATGACCTCCAAGACGACCCCAACCTTGTCGTGGCTTGGAGACTTGCATGCCTCAATGACCCGGAGAGCTATGCTGGCTGGAGTCAGGGCTTTATGCTCTGGCTCTTGGTAGAGTCACCCATGCCAAACAGGTCAAAGGGTAGAGGCCAGACTAAGAGTGGTCTGCCAGTCCTCAAGGTTCGGGTGTTCAGTTCAGGGATAACAACCCTGACTGGTAAAAAAAAAATGATACAGAAAGAGCTTTGAAGAATCCTTCTATATCTGTGTGTGACAACATGTACAGACAGAGAAGGAGGAGCTTAACTGCTGCCTTAAACACCAGCGGCATAACAGGCATGCTATGTAAACATTATCAACAGCATGGTAGAATAACAGTTAGCATAAACGTTTGCTGCAAAAATTGTAAGATCAGGGTTCAATTCACCACTGCCTGTAAGGAGTTTGTACACTCTCCCAATGATGGCATACAAGATGAGAGGTTAATTGACAATTGTGAATTGCCGCTAGTGTGTGACTGAGTGATGGAATCTGGGAGGAAGATGAGAGGGATGTGGGGAGAGTAAAAGAGGGATTAATGCAGGATTGGTTCTGAAGTTTGACACTCACCCAAGCTGATGATAGATGAGTCCCCCCACGAGGTTTTAAACCAAGACCCACATCACCTGTTCAGGTTTATTCTTGCCAACGTTTATTATGCAGTTAGTGCCATTTTCTGGCTATTTATCTCCATGCCTATGGGGCTTAATTGAGTACAAATTGGACGCTGTGTTTGGCTACTCTACAGCTCTGCAAAAGTAATTAATTCCTCTCCAAACATGGAGGCAAGAGCCGCACACATGGACGAGCCTTCCTTCTATGCAATCTACTGGCGGTTTCACTATCCCTCTGCTCTTTCCGACGTCAAGTTTGTGATTGACCCGGGTTTTGCTGCATAGAGCCCCGTCCTCTCCCCCAAGTCAAATTGTTTCCTCTGCAAATTCTGAATCTATTAGCCATTATCCTTCAGTCGAGGCTTGGAGTCAATGGAAGTATTTCTCCAAAAATACATTGCAAATCTACTTTCAATATATTCAACAGTTCCATGGGCTCCATTTAATATCAGAGAATATTTAAAGTCTACAACTTGAAATTCTTACTCTTCACAGACATCCATGAAACAGAAGAAAAAATCCCAAAGAATGAATGACAGAAAAGAAACGTTAGAACCCCGAAGGACCCCTTTCCGCCTCCTATGCACAAGTACCAGCAAAGCATCAACCCTACCCTTCGCCTTCCCAGCAGGAAGCGTCAGCAAAGTCCCCAAAGAGTCCATCAAAAAACACTGTTCGTACCAGCAGCTCGACATGCCACAGGTTCTCTCTCTCTTTCTAATGAGGGAGAGAGAGGTACCGCTCCTGCCGTTGTGGGAGGGGAGACCAACAGCTCGCCGTTTCGATGTTACAGTCTGCAGTGTCGCACGTTCGAGTTACCCCAACTTGGGAATCGGCAACAACCTGTCCCTTTTCCCTTTCCCTTTTTTCCTTTTAAACTCGCATACTTAGCTTAAGTAAGTATTCATTACAGTAATACTAACTGTTGGAACTAACAGCCCACACGTGTACAGCGCCATGGAACTAGCTCCACAATCCACATATCCAAACTACAGCCAGTAAAGGTATGAAATTCAGACATTTAAGACCATAAGATCGTAAGACATCAGAGCAGAATTTGGCCATTCGGCACAATGAGTTTGCTCCGCTGTTCCATCATGACTTCCACCCCGTTCTCCTGCCTTCTCCCCATAAACTTCGATGTCCTATGCCCCTACAAACCTACCAATCTCCACTTTAAACGTTCCCAATGACTTGGCCTCTGTAGCCGTCAGTGAATTCCACAGATTCACCACGCTTTTGGCTAAAGAAGTTGCTCCTCATCTTTGTTCTGAAGAGATCTGAGGCTGTGCCCTATAACCCCACAGAATATAGGAAACCCATACAGAATAATATTGATTGTGAGGAATTAGTACACCTGGAAGGAAGAGAGGTGATAACTCTAGATCTAGAATATAAAAGAAAGGATGTAATGCTGAGGCTTTATAAGGCACTGGTGAGGCCTCACTTGGAGTACTGTGTGAGCAGTTTTGGCCCCTTATCTGACAAAGGATGTGCTGACTTTGGAGAGGGTTCACAAAAAAGGTTTCCGGGATTGAAAGGCTTATCATATGAGGAGCGTTTGATGACTCTGGACCAGCACTCACCGGAACTCAGAAGCATGAGGGGGGAATCTCATTGCAACCTATCAAATGCTGAAAGGCCTCGACAGAGTGGATGTGGAAAGGTTGCTTCCTACGGTGAGGGAGTCTAAGATCAGAGGGAATAGCCTCAGAACAGAGAGACGTTCATCTAGAACAGAGATGAGGAGGAATTTCTATAGCTGGAGAGTGGTGGATCTGTGGAATTCATTGCCACAGCTGGGCATGAAGGCCAAGTCATTGGGTATATTTAATGCAGAGGTTGATAGATTCTTGATTAGTCAGGGGATGGAGGGATACGGGGTGAAGAGAGGAAATCGGAGAGGGAAATGGATCAGCCATGATGAAATGGCAGAGCAGACTCGATTGGCCAAATCACCCCTTTCTGCTCCTATAACTTATGGTTTTCATGAATGGCCTGACTCCAGTTAATCAAAACATACTTGATGGGCTAAATGGCCCAATTCTGCTGCTATTTCTTATGGTCTAATATCTTGTTGATTGAGACTGGAGGTAAAGTGGTTACACACTGATTAATTTACTCTGGAGCACTGAGCTAATATCAATCCAGTGATCAGAGTCCAAATACATCCTGGCAGCAAAGGAACAAGTTCTCTTAATCACCTCATATTTAAGGTTAGTTATTAGTCATGATGACTACAGAAAATCAATAGGAAAGGCTTCAATGTAGGAAAAAGAGACCGGCTTAGGTGGGCAACACACACAAAATGCCAGGGTAACTCAGCAAGTCAGACAGCATCTGTGGAAAGGAATAAAATATCTATGTTTCGGGCCAAGATCCTCTATCAGGACTGGAAAGGAAGGGGGCAAAAGCCAGATGTTGGGAGGGGGAGGAGTACAAGCTGGGGAGTGAGAGGTGGGGGAGAAGGTGGGGAAGGGTGGGGTGTTGAAGTAAGAAGCTGGGAAGGGATAGGTGGAAGAGAAGGAGGAGCAATCTAATAGGAGAAGACAGTGGAGCTTGGGTGGTGGGGAGCCAGAGGGAGGTGATGGACAAGTGAGGAGAGGAGAAGGGGTAACCAGAATGAGGACTGGAAAAAGAGAAAGGGAGAGAGGGGCAGAAATTACAAGACGTTGGGCCAAAGGTGTTGCCTCCTTGCTGTATCACTCCAAAAATGCACCTTGGCCAATAACGCTGTGAAGGGACGGAAATCCTTCATGCCTACACAATCTGTCCTACATGTAATTCCAGACCTACCAAGGAATTTACCTATCGAATGGTGAAAGGCCTTGATAGAGTGGATGTGAAGAGGATATTTCCTATGGTGGGGGAGTCGAAGACCAGAGGACACAGCCTCAGAATAGAGGGGTGTCCTTTTAGAATGGAGATGAGAAGGAATTTCTTTAGCCAGAGAGTGAGGAATCTGTGGAATTCTTTGCCACAGGCAGCTGTGGAGGCCAATTCTTTATATATATTTAAGGCAGATTGGTTGATTGATTCTTGACTGGTCAGGGCATGAAGGGATATGGGGAGAAGGCAGGAGACTGAGGCTGAGAGGGAAGATGGATCAGCCATGATGAAATAGCACAGCATTCTCGATGAGCCAAATGGCCAAATTCTGCTCCTATTTCTTATGGTAAATGGAAAGCCATTCAATTCAAGAATAACAAGGGATGCATAATATATACTGTCCTTGCCAGTAACACATAGAGACTGCCAAATAAGTAAACCACACACACACACACACACACACACACACACACACACACACACACACACACACACACACACACACACACACACACACACACACACACACACACACACACACACACACACACACACACACACACACACACACACACTGGATCAACACTTAAGAGTAGGTGGTTAGATGCACCAGGGCTTCCCAACGTTTTTTATGCCATAGACATTCAGCAAGGGGTCCATGGACATTAGATTGGGAACCACTGCTCTACACCATTAAGGAAACCATGAATATTGAACTGGGAAAAATGGGAAAGTACCTTCTGTGGGATCCAGGCGTCGGGCTCTGCGTCCATGCTTTGAGTTGTTGTGCACAAACATGTTGTCCGAGACGGCCAGCACGTGCCCATCCACGTTGAGGGTTGTAGATAATACAACCTGTGAAGTAAGAGGCAGAGTACAGTGATTTGCTGTGAGTGTTGCCTTTCAAAGTGACTTTAGCAACATCAGACTCCAAATCTGTGTTTCCTGGTGTTATGACCCCAGCCCCCTCCTTTGTGAGAATCGCAAGAGCCCTAGTGAAGGGGGGGGGGGGGGGGTCAATGACCCAAGAGAGAGAGCGACGTGCTGAATTGGACTCAGGAGAGTGAGGGAGAGGCCTCAAGGTTTTGGAATGTGGTCTGGCCTCTCAGCCAGACAAAAGCCACGGAAATAGCCATTGTCTCTTGGAGACACCTTTGTGGAATGGGGACTGGGTTACGTGCAAACCCTCAGGGCAACGTGGGCTGGGAGATGAGGAGAGATTGCCTCACCCCACCCTGATTGACAGCTACAACCCTGCAAGTCCCGATAAAAGGTGGGCTGCCGAGGCGGCCCCTCAGACGCACCAAGGAGACACACGAAGAAGACACGATAGCGCTTCCTGTCAGAGCGGGAAGCCAATTTTAAGGAAGCCACGTGCGTTAGATTCCGGATCGGGAGTCTGTGGCTCCCAATGGAGAAACCGTTTTTAACTAACAACAGGGATTTGCTTCGCAAAGACAACGGGCAAGTGTTCCTTTCTCTCACCAATCCCTCTCTCCAACATGTGAAATGCCAGCGGTTCCCAAACGGAAAAGCCTGCAGACTTCTGAGTGACTTTTATATTTCCATTGGACTCAGTATTATCCCCTAGACAACGATAGAGCTTATTTCTGATTGATTATTACTATACCTGTGCTTTAGATTGAGTATTGACGATGTATATGATCTGAATGTTTTGTATTAACCATACGTTTGTGCCCCTTTATAAATAAAAAACGTTTGAAAATAGTACCATCAGACTTCAGCGGACCTCTCTATCTTTGCTGGTAAGTCACCCAGTTACGGGGAACGTAACACTGGGAAGTAATCAATAACCCGAGCAAGACAGACACACACACACACACACACACACACACACACACACACACACACACACACACACACACACACACACACACACACACACACACACACACACACACACACACACACACACAGTCGGGCACATCTATGGAAAAGAATAAAGAGTTGACATTTCTGGCCGAGTCCTGTCATCAGAACAGGACCCAATCTTGACAAAGAGTCTCGGCCTGAAACAGCAACAGCTTACACCTTTCTATAGATGCTGACTTCCCCCTGTCTTTTGTGGATATTACTCTGGATTTCCAGCATCTGAAGAATCTCTTGTGCTTATGAAGGGAATAAACAGTCGACGTTTCACACCGAGAACAAGTTGAGCACCTCTGCTCCATCACCTGAAGTGGAATTTCTGGTTCAAGCTGACAGGAAGGCGACAGTAACTCAAATAACCACACGTTACAAAGTGGCATGCAGAAGAGCATCTCTGAACACAGAAAACTCCGATCCTAGATGGGCTACAGCAGCAGAAAACCACATCGGGCTCTACTCTTGTGGTCGCTTTATTAGGTACACTCTCAGAAGATCAGCAGTTTCTCTGATATTCAAACCACCCCATTTGGCACTAACTATCATTCCATGGTCCTAAATCACTTGGATTGCACTTCTCCCTCATTCTGATATTTGGTCTGAACAGCAACTGAACTACTTGACCATGTCTGCATGATATTATGCATTGAGTTGCTGTCACAAGATTGGCTGATTAAAGGCTGATTAGTTGATTCGGCCTGCAGGTATACCTAATAATGTGGCCTCTGAGTATAGCTTTAAGGTGAGGGGAATAGATGTAAAGGGAACCTGAGGGGGCAACTTCCTCACACAGACGGAGGTGGGCAAATGGGACAAGGTGCTGAAGGAAGTAGTTGGGATGGTTACGATTACAACATGCTCTCTAGTTTCAGACTCCTCTTCCCTGAAAAGATGACCATGGTCAATCACGTTATCAATTTGCCTATTGAGTTTGCCTACCAGGAGCACGTTGGAGTTAGCAATGGTGTCATCTACCTGCTGAACAGAGCCTAGTCCCATTTGGATAAGCAGGACAGTACTGCGAGGATCATGTTTTTTTGATTTTTCAAGTGCCTTCAATACCATACAGCCCTCACTGCTGGGAGAAAGGTTCAGTTCGCTGCAGACTGGCACTTCCATTGTATCCTGGATAATGAACTACCTGGCTGGCAGATCACAAAGTTTGTGCGGCTTCAGAGCTGTGTGTCAAATATGGCTATAAACAGCACTGGGGCCCCACAAGGGCTCTCTTCCTGTGTACCCTGTATACCTCAGCCTTCAGGTATTACACTGAGTCATGGAATCATTGATTTGACTTGACTGCAGAATTTCTCTGATGACTCAGCAATAGTTGGGTGTATAAAGGGAGGACAGGAGGATAAATACAGGGACCCTGGTGGAGGACTTTGTCAAATGGTGCAAGCTGAATCATCTGCAGCTCAACATCAGTAAGACAAAGGAGACGGTGATGGGCTTTAGGAAAACTAAGCCTGCACTGCTCCCTGTTACTATTGATGGTGAGGACATGGATGTGGTGAGGGCCCACAAGTGCCTGGGCGTGCACCTGGATGACAGACCTGAGTGGAGCACCAATACCAATGCTTTGTACAAGAAGGGTCAGAGTTGCCTCTACTTCCTGAGGAGACTGAGGCCCTTTGGAGTATGCAGGCCTCTCCTGCACATGTTCTACCAGTCTGGTGTTGCCAGTAAAACCTTCTATGCAGTGGTGTGCTGGGGCAATGGCGTCAGCACAGGTGATGCCAACAGGCTCAATAAACTGATTAGAAAGGCTGGCTCTGTTATGGGTGTCAAACTGGACACACTGGAGGCTGGGGTGGAACAAAGGACCCCACGGAAAATCCTGGCAATTCTGGACAATGTTTCTCACCCTCTGCACGCCACCTTGGTTGAACAGAGGAACACTTTTAGTAATAGAGTAAGATAACTGTGCTGCTCGAGGTCGTTCTTACCCTCGGCTATGAGTCAGTCTATAGTCGGGGAAGTGATAACCCCCCTCCTGTTCGACTGTTTGCGGTAACTTATTCTTTATTCTTTCTTTCTCCTCTTCTAATATTTGTCTATATGTGCACTTGTAATGCTACTGTGACACTAATTTCCTTTGGGATCAATAACTCTATCTATCTTCTATCTACCGCTCTTGATTTTATATATCTCTATAAGGTTACTGCAAAGCTTCCTGCAATCCGGGGGGGGGGGGAAGCCTAGCCAGTCTCTCTTTTTAGCCCGAGCCCTCCAATCCCACTAACAATCTCGTGAAGTGTGTATCTTTTAAAGTGCCAGTGAACTGAGTGAGAAAGGGTGATGGGGAAACAGAAATTTGACAAGGGTTGCTAATACAAAACAGATGTTCCCCTTTGTCCTTGTGTTCAGTGAGTGAAGTCTATCGTCCACCTCCAACATAAACCGATTTTTCCTTCAACAAAAAAACTTACATTTCAGCCCTTTACACTTACACAAATCTAGCTCTCAAAGAGAGTCAGATGCGGAGTGTTATGCTGAATAAGCCATTGAGACAAAACCTCTGAAAGGAGTGGTCATAGAAAACATGAGCTGTTAACAATAGCCATGGCCAAGAAAGTGCAATAACGCCTTTATTTCCACAGAAGGCTGAAGAAATTTGGCAAGGCCCTTTGACTCCCACCGATTTTTATTGATACACCATAAAAATGTAACCTATCTGGCTCGGTGAGGCAACTGCTCTGCCTGAGACTGCGAGAGACTGCAAGGGGTTCTGACGCAACACGCACAAAATGCTGGGGGATCTCAGCAAGTCAGCCAGCATCTATGGAAAAGAGCAAACAGTCGACGTTCCGGGTGAGACCCTTCTTTTGGACTGAGAAGGAAGGGGAAGATGCCAGAATAAGAAGGCTGGGGGGGGTGGTGGAAATGGGAAAGTGGCTAGCTGGAAGGTGACAGGTGAAGGCAGGTGGGTGGGAAATGTCAAAGGCTGGAGGAAAAAGAATCTGACAGGAGAGGACAGCAGAACTTAGGAGAAAGGGAAGGAGGAGGGGACCCAGAGTGAAATAATAGGCAGGTGAGAAGAAGTGAAAGGTTAGATCGGAGGGGATGGATTTGTTCATTGGAAGGAGCTATCGATACACAGCTCAACATATCACCAAAACCAACCTCCCCTCCACAAACTCTGTCTATACTTCTCACTGCCTTGGTATAGCAGCCAGCCAAACGAACAACGTCAGCCAATCTGGATATTCTCTTCTCTCCCCTCCGTCATGCAGAAGGTACAAAAGTCTAAAAGTATGTATAATCAGGCTCAAGGATAGCTTAATTCTTATTATTAGACTATCAAACAGTCCCCTAGTACAACAAGATCAAAGTTCAAAGTAAAATTTATTAGCAAAGTACATATATGTCACTATATACAACCCTGAGATTAATTTTCTTGTGGGCATACTCAATAAATCTATAGAACATTAATTATTAACAGGATCAATGAAAGACCACCCAACCAGAGGGCAAAAGACAACAAACTGCAAATGCAAATATAAATAAATAGCAATAAAGAGCATGAGAGGAAGAGTGTCCTTGAAATTGAGTCTACTGGTTGTTGGAATGATGGGGCAAGTGAAGTTGAGTGAAGTTACCCTCTTCTGTTCAAGAGCCTGATGGGTGAGGGGTAATAACTGCTCCTGAGCCTGGTGGTGTGAGTCCTGAGGCTCCTGTACATTTTTCCTGGTGACAGCAGTGAGAAGGGAGCATGACCTGTGCGGTGGGGATCCCTGTTGATGGATGCTGCTTTCCTGCAACAGTGCTTCGTGTCGATGTGCTCAGTGGTGGGGAGGGCTTTACCCACGGTGTACTGGGCTGAATGTGTTGGCACATGGCCAAGTGGTTAAGGCGTTCGTTTAGTGATCTGAAGGTCGCTAGTTCGAGCCTTGGCTGAGGCCTGCGTGTGTGTCCTTGAGCAAGGCACTTAACCACACATTGCTCTGCGACGACACCGGTGCCAAGCTGGATGGGTCCTAATGCCCTTCCCTTGGAAAACATCGATGGCATGGAGAGGGGAAACTTGCAGCTTGGGCAACTGCCGGTCTTCCATTAAAAAAAACTTTGCCCAGGCTTGCGGCCTGGAAACTTTCCAAGGTGCAAATCCATGGTCTATCGAGACTAACAGAAACCTACACACTGGGCTGAATCCACTACTTTTTGTAGGAATACATGGCCTCTTGACCTCATGATCTATCTTGTTATGGCCTTGCACCTCATTGTCTGCCCGCACTGCACTTCTTCAGTAAAACTTTATTCTGCATTCTGTTATTGTTTTCCCTTATTCTACCTCGAATCACGGTTGCAATTAAGTGATCTACCTGGATAGCCTTGCAAAGCAAAATTTTTCACTGTACCTCAGTGCACATGACAGCAATAAACCAGCTTAACCCGGTCTTCACAGGTTCCTCTAAAATTGCATCGAATCTCCTATCCAATATTCAATAGATATTGTCATTGTTCCTTTCTGCGCCTTGTAGCACATCGGGTAGCAACCTTTTCATTTCTTTAGCATTTGCCTGTTTTTCTAAAGAAGCCGAGTTGCTACCTCAACCCTCTCTACCAAGTACAGATGGAAATCATTCAGGGAGCTGGCCCCACCAGATTCGAACCCAAGACCACCCACTTCAGAGTCCAGTGCGGATGCCTCTACACCATTGGCCGGCTGACGCACCAGACATAATAAAAAGCTAAGGTGATTCACAGTTATGATTCTGTAATACAAGCTGCACAGGGAAAAGCTTCCACCGAGTGGGAAGAACTCTGCTGAGGTGATAGATCTACAGCAGAACATAAATTGCTCGAGAAGGGGAGAATGAAGAATATTTTGCTGTGAGATGGAAGGGGCTGTTTGAATGACTGATACCGCACTAATGTATTACTGAGCAAGTTGTAATCAGGAACGTTTATGTATTACATGACGTCTGTTAGGACTCTACACAGTACATGAATTTAATTATTTTTTAATAGGCACCTGAGACTTTACCAAGTAATGACCTCCTGATATTGCGTGTGTGGGCGAGGACACACAGGAAATGGAAATACACAGGTGAGTCAGCTTAGTGGCTTGCAGACAGCTCAATAGTTGTGATGGGAGAGTCCTGGGTAAAGGCTGAACCCCTCTCTGCATTCTGTGCCAGCTGAGAGCAGTTGCCAAATCGGGATATCTTTAAAGGATATAAACAATGATTGTCAAAGTGGAAATAGGGAAGTTATGTTGTAAGACCATAAGACATAGGAGCAGAATTAGGCCATTCTGCCCATCGAGTCTGTTCCGCCATTCCATCATGGCTGATCCTGGATCCCACTCAACCCCATACACCTGCCTTCTCACCATAACCTTTGACTCTTCTTCTGGCTCTTCACATGGCCTTAGATCACCTGGACAATGCAAACACCTACATCAGGATGCTGTTTGTTGACTATAGCTTAGCATTTGACATCATCATTCCCGCAGACCTGCTCAATAAGCTACAGAGCCTGGGCTTCTGTACTTCCCTCTGCAATTGGATCCTTGACTTCCTAACAAGAAGACCACAATCTATGCAGATTGGTGATAATATCTCCCCCTTGCTGATGATCAACACCGGTGCACCTCAGGGGTGTGTGCTTAGCTCACTGTTCTACTCTCCCTATACCCATTACTGTGTGGCTAGGCATAGCTCAAATACCATCCTTCAAGTTGCTGATGATAAAACCACTGCTGGTAGAATCTCCAGATGGAGATCAGAGGGCATACAGGAGCGAGATACATCAGCTAGTTGAGTGGTGTCGCAGCAACAACCTTGCAGTCAACGCTAGTAAGATGAAAGAGCTGATTGTGGACTTCATGAAGGATAAGATGAAAGAACACAAACCAATCCTCACAGAGGGATCAGAAGTGGAGAGAGTGAGCAATTTCAAGTTCCTGGGTGTCATGATCTCTGAGGATCTAACCTGGTCCCAACTTATTGATGCAGCTATAAAGAAGGCAAGACTGTGGCTATATTTCATTAGGAGTTTGAAGAGATTTGGTTTGTCATCTGAAACACTCAAAATCTTCTATAGCTGTACCGTGGAGAGCATTCTGATGGGCTGCATCACTGCCTGGTATGGCAGCAGTGGGGTGGGTGGGGGGGAGGGGGGGGAACAGCGCTACACAAGACCAAAAGAAGTTACAGAAAGTTGTTAAATTAATCAGGTTCATCTTGGGTACCAGCCTCCATAGTATCCAAGACACAAGGAGTGGTGCCTCAGAACGATGGCGTCCATTAAGGACCCCCCAACACCCAGGACATCCCCTCTTCTCACTGTTACCACTGGGCAGGAGGTACAGAAACCTGAAGGCATACACTCAATGATTCAGGAACAGCTTCTTCCCCTCTAACATACAATTCCTAAATGGACATTGAACCCATGAACTCTACCTCACTTTTTTATATATTATTTCTGTTTTGTACTATATTCAATCTATTTAATATACATATATATACTTACTGTAATTGATTTACTTTTTCTTTCTGTGTTATTATGTATTGCATCGACTGCTGCTGCTAAGTTAAATTTCACGACACATGCGGGTGATAATAAGCCTGATTCTCATTCTGATTCTCCCAGGGCAGAAACGCCGAGTACTGGGACACGTGTGTTTAAAGTGAGAGGGCAGAGGTTTAAAGGAGATGTGCAGGGCAAAGTTTTATTTTTAAGCTGAGAGTGTGGTAGGTGCATGATCAGGGCTACTGGAGGTGGTGTTGGAAGCTGATACAATTTAAGACACTCTGAGTAAGGCAGAGGGTCCTTAAGGTTGTTATAGCCAGGGGTGGTAATGGAGACAAGCTCCCACTACCTATTAAATGCTCCCAAAGGCACGCGCCTCAGGTAGCCTCTGACGACCAAGTCCAGCTCCTGGCCTTCACGTGGGGCTTAGTTACCAAGCCCAGTAGAACCGTTTCTGCTGACAGGAGAAGGGGCAAAGGCAGGTTACAGGTGCCTTAAAACTAGTTGCTTTGGGCAGCTGGGTCTCATCAGCCATCTATGAGAAGGAAAACTCTGATCTCAAACTTCCGCTGCCTTGTGGCTATAACCAATCATGGGGAAGGGCTTCGGGAGTAAACCCCGAGGGAAAAATCTGGAGCTGGAGTCCCTACGTCGAGTTCAATGCTGCCTGGCAACTCCTGCAGCGTTGCTTGTGCCATACTGTATCGAACTCTCCCATTCCTTTGCCTCCATCAGATGCACGGGCAACAGCTTGCTCTCAGCATTGTACTGCCCTGGCTTGCACATGTAGACAGTTAGGACACAACATCCATGGTCAACCCTGGCCAACGGAGGCCTCGAGTTAGGCACATGAATACGCAGTAAATGAAAGGCTGTGGATCCTACACAGGAAGGAGAGAATTAGCTTAATTCAGCATCACGTTCATCACATTTCCTCGTTCCACTGTCTCACTGACCACTCCAAGCTGAAGTCACGACTGGTGCTGTGGGACCACTGGGAAGAAGCACTGCAGATACAGACACGCACCCCCACCCCCCTGTGTTTGTTTAGCTCAGCACTCGTTTGTAACACGCTTACTTCTTAGTTTTAAAACTTGGGAAGATTTAATGGAGAACCCACCAAGACAAAGGACTACTGAATGGTCAGTACTGTAGTTCTGTGTAGTTTAGGGTTGTTTAGACGAGCCCTTTTTTTAGCTCGACGCCAATTAACTATTTATAAATAAATAGCTCATGTGCCCTTTTGCAATCTCTGTCTTCTGTTTCACTTACCAGATCTTCGAATACGCCTCTGTGTTACGCAGACTGGTATGGAAACACCAGTGCCCATGAACGATAAAGGCTACAGAAAGCCTGGTCCATCACAGGCACAACCTTCCCCACCATTCTGTACACTCACATGTGGTGCTGCCACGAGAAAGCAGCATCCATCACCAAAGAACCCTCCCCCACTCCATCCAGGCCATGCCCTCTTCTCACTACTACCATCGGACAGGAGGTACAGGAGCCTGGGGTCCCACACCACCGGGTTCAGGAACAGTTATTACCCTTCAAACATCAGACTCCTGAACCAGCGTAGGTAACCACATTCACCACTGCACTGATTCTATGATCCACAAACTCACTTTCAAAGATTCCTTGCAACTCATTCTCAGTTTTATTTTTTATTTGCACAGCTTGTCTCCTTTTCCACATTGGATGTTCGGCTGTCTTTATTTGTTTCTGTATAGTTTTTCATATATTCTTTTGTAATCCTTTAAACTTCCTGTCTTTGGACTGGGGAGGAAACCGATGCAGTCACAGTGAGTCGCTCTCTTGCCTTCTATATAGCTGCATCAATATGTTAGGTCCAGGTTATTGAGATATTGGTACCCAGGAACTTGAAATTGCTCACCCTCTCCACTTCTGAATCCTTCGATGAGGATTGGTTTGTGTTCCCTCGTCTTGCTCTTTCTGAAGTCCACTATCGGTCCTTTCGTCTTACTGACGTTGAGTGCCAGGTTGTTGCTGCGACACCACTCAACGAGCTGGCATATCTCACTCCTGTATGCCCTCTGAGACGCTGCCAACGATGGTTGTATCATCGGCAAATTTATAAATGGTACTTGAGCTGTGCCTAGCCACACAGTCATGTGTATATAGAGAGTAGAGCAGTGGTAATACAATTGTTTTACAGTGGCCAATTAGTCTACCAGATTCTAAAGCCTAATGTTTATGAGTCTGGCCTGGTCAGTGAGTCATTGTTCACTTGGGCAATGCCAGTACTGATCACAGAAACCCAACGTGTAGATGAAACACTTTTTCACATCGCCTGTGGGTCTTCTGAAATTGTGCCTCCTCTCAATATCAACGCTTGTGCTTTGGGGAAATGTTCCTTCTGATGCTAGAAGCTGCCTCTGCTGTCTGCAGCGGGCGGAGAGCAGACAACCAGTGGTGGCTTGTACCTTGATCGTGTGGACACGGGCTACGAACAGGCTGAGCTTTGATATTCGGCACATTCTGAATTAATTGCCTCACGCACTCAGAGGAATTGCCGTTTGGGTGAGATTACAGAGGGCAGCTAGCTTTCTCAAGGAGAGAGAGAGAAAAAAACATCCCAGTTTTCAAGAGAGGCGGGGAAGGATTAGCAAAATTAATTTCTTGCATCTGGCAAGCATAAAGGCATTTGTGCAAGGTTCATGCTTGGGATGTAACATAATCTGTAAAACGAGCGAATTATTCCACTTAATCATTTAAACAAGATTGCCGTAATGTGTTTGCAGTAGGGAGGGCTGAGCTCTTTGGTCAGTGCCAGCGTTCGTCCCCCTAGTCAGTGTCCTGGGTCACTGGCGTTGACCCGACCCATCTGGAGTCCATCCGTCATCCGCCGACAACTTCCTGAAACACCTCCCTCCATTTCCTGCCGCCTTCCCCACCGCGCTCGCCGGCTTCCAGAACCGCAAATGCACCCAATCCCGCTCCTATCCCCATAACGCCAGCCATCAATCCTGGCAACTTCAACATCTCCTGGATCTCGGGAAAGCGGTCAGGTTTGGGAACTGAGGGTGGTTTCTCTCTCTCTCTCTCCCTCTCCCTCTCTCTCTCTCTCTTCCCATGATCTGCATTCTTTGCTTGTGCAGCAATCTATTTTCTGCCAGAGAAGTATAATACGCGAACGCTACGGTTTAAACATAAATCCACGCGACGATCTCACGATCTGTGCAGTTCGTGCAACTTCACAGCGTTATTGGATGTCGCTGAGCCAGTTATTATGCCTCCTTCACAAGTTTGCATCGATTCAGATAAAGTATAAAAATAAGGCAGTAAACATTCATGGCGCCCATCTCATCAAACACTCCCAGGTAAATAGCAGGATATTTTAAGAAGAAAAATAAATCTCCTTCTATCCTGCCCTTTCAAATTTAGACGTAGCGTGGGCTAGCATTCCCTCGACTCTCCTATCAGACTTTACAAGGTCAAAATTCAAAACACACAACAAATGGATATTCCCTGAGGGAATTTTTTTTAAAAAAAGGCACAAGAAGAGGACTGGTACTAGGACCTAAGGGAGAAGTTAAAGATCGAAAGGAAAGAGGCATACAATGTTGTCAAAGGGCCCTGGAGAATGGGGAGACTTAGCAGTTGACAAAGATGACCAGAAGAAGAGAAATAGAGCGAGATGTTACCAATGGGAGACAGGTTTATTTTTTTTAAAGTAGATAGATATGGGTCCTTTACATGCAGAGACAGAAGCAATTATAGGAAACGGAAATAACAAGGACATCGTGTATATACTTCTGTACCTCATTTCATCTCAGAAGATAACAGAATTTAACTGGAAAACGGGAATGAAAGGTTGAATGAAAATGAGGACGTTAAGAAAATTTAACTCAATATAAAATAAAAGAATGGAAATGAAATCCTATACGTTTCCTCGCCTATGCTATAAGATTTCAAAATGAATGGGTGCAGAGAACAAGAATACATTGATTTTTATCTTCTAGAACTATCGGGGTTCTGGACTGGTCTCCATCATTTCGAATATAACCTCGTTCAACAGGAGGAAGGGAGAAGGTGTACAGTCATTAGATTGACAAGAGAGCACTGAAATTTATTTTGAGGCACAGAGCAACAGAGCAATCATTTGATTAGTTCAAGCCTTCATAGTTCAGTCTACAGTGAGGGATTGGCAGTGGAGAGAGTCAACAGCCTTAACTTCCTGGGTACCACCACGTCAGATGGCCCATCCTGAAACCAGCACGTAGCTGCACTAACAAGGAAGGTACAACAGAGTCTTTCATTTCTGTGGTGGTGAAGGAAGTTTGATTTGTCACTAAGCACTCTCACTTCCACAGATGTACTGTTGAAGCTATTTTGACTGGTTGCATCGGGGCCTGGTACGACACGTTGAATGTGCGGGAGCATGTGAACCTTCAAAGAATAGTGGATCAGCTCAATACATGATGGACACATCCTGCACCACCATCGGGAACGTCTGCAGGAGGCACTGCCTCAAGAAGGCAACATACTTCATCAAAAATCCTCACCATCCAGGCCATGCTGTCCTCTCACAGCTACCATCAGGGGCAAAAGCCTGAAGTCCCACATCACCAGGATCAAGAACTTGCACTTCCTTCGACCATTCTGTTCTTGAACCATCTGACACAACCCTAACCACTACAGTTCAGCAACACAGACTTTGTACTAAAATAGACTTTTTGTTCTAATTGTGTTCTTGGAATTGTGCTCTTTGTTGTAAACATCGTATGTAATTTATTTTTAATCCATATTTTTCTTGAATCTTTCTAATGCCCAAGTTGGTGCAGTCTTCCATTGATTCTCTTATGGGTTATTATTCTATTATGGATTTAATAGAAACTAAATCTCAGGGTTGTATATGTGACACTGCTGCAAGTGAGTTTTTACTGCACTTGTGCATATGTCAATAAACTCAACTTTGATTTTGACTTTCAGATGTTGGCTAAAGGGAAACCAGACACATAATTTTATAAAGCTGTAACTGAACAAAAGGTTGTAATACAGGTGAGGGACCTGTGTGTTTGAGCCTAATGCACTGAGCACTGCACAATAGATCAAGGAAAAATCTGGTAAGATAAGAGGATCATTGCTTGGGGCTCAGCTATTTACAATCTACACTCAGTGGCTACTTTATTAGGTACACCTGCTCGTTGATGCAAATATCAAATCAGCCAATCATATGACAGCAACTCAATACATAAAAGCATGCAGACATGATCAAGAGTTGTTGTTCAGACCAGATATCAAAATGGGGAAGAAATGTGATCTCAGTGACTTTGACCATGGAATGATTGTTGGTGCCAGATGGGGTGGTTTGAGTACCTCAGAAACTGCTGATCTCCAAGGACTTTATGCACAGCAGTCTCCAGAGTTTACAGAGAATGGTTTAAAACAAAAATCCATTGGCTTTGGAGGCTCGTGTGCCTCATTGACCTGGAGAGCTGTGTTGTCTAGAGTGAGGGCTTTCTGCTTTGGCTCTTGCAGGGTCTTCCTAGCCAAAAGAATCTCAGACTAAGAGTGATCCACCAGTCCTCCAGACCAGGGCGAACAACCCTGACTGATCAAAAAAATAAATTGTTACAGAAACAGCAATGAAGCGTCCTTCTACATCTGTGTGTGACTGAGGAGCCCGAACGACACCAGGGGCACAATAGAGAAGATGGCCGAGGACAGACAGAGATAGAAGACCTACATTGCTGCCTGAATCGCCAGCGGCATAACGGGCAGCAAGTAAGTAGACAGAGGTGGAGTTGAGATATTAAATGTTGGGGCAGGATTAGTGGTCCTACACTGGCTAACATTTCTCAGCAACTGCTGCAATGTGAGTGAGATGTGGAGTGAATCTCCAAGCTGCTCCAAAATGCACCTTATGTTCAGGTACATCATTGGCCAATCCCCTCTTTAGTACTACACCTTTGATTTAGGGCTTTCTGAAGAATCTGACTGACAAGGAAGCACATTCTGAAATGTTGCCACCAGTGGAGCATTGCAGCAGTCGATTTTTACACAGGAAGATCCCACAGACCTTCATGCTGCAGTGAGTAAATAATCTGTCTTGTTTGTTTAGTGTAATGTTAATTGAGGTGTAAAGATCGATCAGGACCCCTGCTTCTCCTCCCAAGTACTTCCTCAGGATCCAATAGAGAAACAAGACAGGGTCTTGGTTTAGTGTCTCACCCAGTGGATGGTGTTTTCAACATCTTAGACTTTCCTTGGTGTTGTTCCCACAAGGTCATACAAAAATTTCACTTTCATGCTTCAAGAAGGGGGACTTGAACCCAGAAGCTGCTGGTGTTTATCAGGGTGTGTAAAACCATTAGGGATATAGAATGCACACAGTCTTTTCCCCAGGGAAAGGGAATCAAAAACTTAGGGCAGGGGTTCCCAATTTGGGATCCACCGACCCCTCAATGATAAGGCCCCATGGCATAAAAAAAGATTGGGAACCCTGACCAAGGTGAGAGGGTAAAGATCAGAAAGGGACCAGGGCAACTTCTTCATGCAGTGGGTGGTGTGTATATGGAACAAGCTGCCGGGGGAGTCTATTAAAGCAGGTCCAAGAACATAAACTTGGTGGCCACTTTATTCAGTACACCTGCTTGTTAATACAAATGTTTCATCAGCCAATCATGTGGCAACAACTCAATGTGTAAAAGCATGCACAGATCGTCAAGAGGTTCAGTTGTTGTTCAGACCAAATATCAGAATGGGGAGGAAATGTAATTTAAGTGAATTTGACCGTGGAATGTTTGTTGGTGCCAGATGGGGTGGTTTGAGTATTCCCTGAACCTGCTGGTCTCCCGGGATTCTCATGCACAACAGTCTCTAGAGTTTACAGACAATAGTGCAAGCAACAAAAAACATCCAGCGAGCGGCAGTTCTGAAGGTGAAAATGTCTTGTTCATGAAAGATCAGAGGAGAATGACCGGACTGTTTCAAGCTGACAGGAAGGCAACATTAACTACACATTACAACAGTGATATGCAGAAGAGCATCTCTGAATGCACAACATGTCGAACCTTGAAGTGAATGGGCTACAGCAGCAAAAGACCACATCAAGTTCCTTTTGTGTACGTAATAAAGTTTAACTGAGTGAATGTAAAAGACGTCGGGGTAGGTACATAGATAGGAGAGGTCAGGGCTAGCTTAGACTGGCAAATAGGATTAACTTTGATGGACATCTCAATCAGCATGAACATGCTTGTCTGAAGGGCTGTTATCCTTTGACTTGGAGTGGAGAAAGCGACAGACTGTGCCACAATTTACTCAACTGCCTTTGGTTTGGCCCCAACCTTTGAGGCTGCGTTAGCAGACCCCATCCAAAAACGTGGTGGCACACTCTATCGTTGGTGTTGCCTGGTTTGCAGGCTGAAAAAAATCGTCCAGTCTTTCCGCCAGAGGCAAGTTGCTTGTGGGGGGGGGGGGGGGGGTCACCCCATAGCATTCCTGATCACCTCCTGCCCACGGATCTTATATAACCCTCACCAGAATAGCGACCTCAATCTGTGATACGGAGCGAGCGGGAATGCTTTACGGTACAGTACCTGAAATCGGCGCATGTCCCGAGGGTTCCCCGCTGTTTTCAAACAGTTCTGATTACACTTCAGGAAGAACTTCAAGAAGAATCTGAAAATAAAACAAACATACTTTTTCACTGATGTGCCCCGCAAGAAGCAAAGAACCCTGCAATAAAATCCACATTTCCTTAACTCTGGGAATTCTCTGTTGCGGGAACGTGGTAACTAGGAGCAGCAGTGGGAGTGGGTCGGTCAGCCACTCAAATCTTCCCACCAGTTAAGAAGATCATGTTCAATCTGATTGGAACCTGAAGTCTGCATTCCTGTCTACCCACAGAACCTTTCACCCCCTTGCTTATCAAAAATCTATTGACCTCTGCCTTAAAGACTCTGCATCCACCTTCCTTTGAGGAAGAGAGTTCCAAAGACTCATGACCCTCTGACAGAAAGAAGTTGGCCTCATTTCTGTTAAATTCAGATTTATTCCATATCACATCATTGCCCTTGATAAAGGTCATCTCCTCTTGTGTTTCAATGCTGACCCTTGACCCCTGGTTCTACATCCTCCCATAGGAGGAAATATCCTCTCCATGTCCACCCTGAAAATCCCTCAGGGTCTTACATACTTCAATCAAGACCCTTTCCAGTCATTCCGAACTCTAGTAGGTACAAGTCAGTTCTACCCAACTTAGGTAATTTAATTGTTTATTTTTTATTTAAAGGTACAGCACAGTTACAGGCCCTTCCATCGCAATGAGCCCGCACTGCCCAATTACTCCCACGTGACCTATATGTCTTTTGAAAGTGAGATGAAACCAGAGCACCCGGAGGAAAGCCATGTGCTTATAGGGAGACTGTACAGTGACGAAAATGAACCCGGATTGCTGGTGTTGTCACAGCATTGTGCTAACTGCTATGCCCCACTATATTACTCCACTGTATTCTCCCTTTGTGCAGACCACTGGCAACTGAGATCAGTAGTTCACAACAAAGGACTGGAGAGGAAGGTGCAGTAAAGAGAGGAGGAAGACAGCACTCTGTTGCACAAACTGAGAGATGTGGCAAGGATCTGCTAGTAGTTAAGCGGGGATGCAGTAGAGGGGATAGACTGTGGTCTAAGATGGGAGGAGGGCGATGACTACAATAGGTTTATGGGCCGCCATGCATTTCTAATTCCTGGATGTATTCTGCCACAACTTTCCTCGAAACTGAAAGTGTCGTTCCTGAGACCAAGGTATTTCAGAATCAGGATTATTGAGGAATCAGTTCAGTGCTGGGGTGAGTGAAGTTATCCACACTGGTTCAGGAGCCTGATGGTTGAAGGGTAATAACTGCTCCTAAGCCTGGTGGTGTGGGACCTAAGCTCCTGTATCTCCTTCCTGATGCCTACAGCGAGAGAGAGCATGG
The DNA here is from genome assembly GCF_048418815.1 of Hemitrygon akajei. Taxonomy (NCBI): domain Eukaryota; kingdom Metazoa; phylum Chordata; class Chondrichthyes; order Myliobatiformes; family Dasyatidae; genus Hemitrygon; species Hemitrygon akajei. The sequence goes on along the minus strand of NC_133124.1, from coordinate 209,543,113 downwards.
ACTGGGTGGAGGGGGGTTTGGACGATGGATTTTGCTTTCTTGTGGTAGTGCTTTGTGTAGATGGGATCAATGGTGTGGTATCGAGTCACACGAAGGGTCAACTTGCCTGAGGTGGCAGATTACCTTTTCCAAATGACACCAGTCAACCAGATAATCCAAGCTTTATGGCTACTATTACTGAGAATTCTTATTTTTTTAAAAAAATTCTAGAGTTATTTGTGTTTAAGTACCCCCGACTCCTGTGACAGGATTTGAACTCACAGTTCCAGATCAATGTTTGGGGTGCTCGCCAATAATCTAATCACAACACTACCTTACCCCAAATACTTCAACTCATATTCTCAGTATTATCTATCCACTCATCGATCTGTCCATCCATCCAACTGTCTATCTGTCCACTCATCCGTCTATTCATCCATCCATCCACCCATCCATTCTTCCATCCAAACATTGAATCATCCATTCATTTATTTACCTCTTTATTTTTAAAATTTGAACAATTTTCTTTAGCACATTGGTTGTCAATCTTTATTTGTGTAAAGAGTTTTCATAAATTCTATTGTATCTCTTTATTTTCCTGAAAATGAATCTCAAGATAGTATATGTGACATATGCATACTTTTAATATTAAGTTGACTTTGACGCCCACCCCCTACCCTTTTACCTCTGTTGTTAAACAGCCCTTGATTAACGCACACAAAATACTGGAGGAACTCAGCAGATCAGGCAGTATCTACGGAGGGAAATAAACAATCGAAGTCTTGGGCCGAGATCCTTCATCATAGCTTACATCCAGACTTGGTTATTCCAGTTCACTGTCACCATCTGTTCCTCATAACTCTCATGTCGTCCAAATCTCTGTTCTAATTCCCACCCGTTCGCCCAGCATCTCTGAGCTCACTGACCTAGTTAGGAAGCACCTCAATAGTAAAACATTTACTCTTACTGTCTAATCTCTGTTATAGATTACTACAAACACTGCCCTTCAATTTGTTAACTCCTCCAGCTCTGAGATCCATTAGCAACTCTGTGCTTCTCTAATCTAGGCCTTCTACCCGCCCCTGTGTGTGACTACACCAGTCACAGCCTTGCCTCTAGTTGCTTAGAATTGCCTCCCTAAACCTTCCTCCTTCTCTCTCCTCCCTCATGAGGGGAAAAACAAAATAAAAACTGCAGATCACACAAAATGCTGGTGGAACGCAGCAGGCCAGGCAGCATCTATAGGGAGAAGCGCTGTTGACGTTTCGGGCCGAGACCCTTCGTCAGGACTAACCGAAAGGAAAGATAGTAAGAGATTTGAAAGTAGTGGGGGGAGGGGGAAATGCGAAATGATAGGAGAAGACCGGAGGGGTGGGATGAAGCTAAGAGCTGGAAAGGTGATTGGCAAAAGTGATACAGAGCTGGAGAAGGGAAAGGATCATGGGACGGGAGGCCTAGGGAGAAAGAAAGGGAGAGGGGAGCACCAAAGGGAGATGGAGAACAGGCAGAGTGATGGGCAGAGAGAGAGAAAAAAAAGGGGAGGGAAAACCAAAGTTAGAGAAGTCAATGTTAATGCCATCAGGTTGGAGGCTACCCAGACAGTATATATAAGGTGTTGTTCCTCCAACCTGAGTGTGGCTTCATCTTGACAGTAGAGGAAGCCCATGGATAGACATATCAGAATGGGAATGGGACGTGGAATTAAAATGTGTGGCCACTGGGAGATCCTGCTTTCTCTGGCGGACAGAGCAGACAAACTGGAGATGCTAGAATTCATTTATTTATTTTAAATTTAGGGATACAGCATGGTAACAGGCCCTGTGAGCCTACACCACCTAATTACAGTGTGTGACCTGTTAACCCGTATGTCTTTGGAATGTGGGAGGAAACCAAGGCACCCAGAGGCAACCCACGCAGTCACGAGGACGACATACAAAGTCTTCACAGACAGTGGCAGGAATTGAACCTGGTTCACTTGCGCTGTGATAGCATTTGGCTAACCGCTACGTTAAAGAAGAAGAAGAATAGCCCTTAACTCGGCAGTGGAGTTATCGGGGCACCGTCGTGACGGTGTTTCCGTAGCAAGCTATTCTTGTTTTTACGAGGTCGAGTTGCTAGCTCGACACTCAACCCGACTTGGATTCGAACTCGGGAACCTTCATTCCGGGGTCCGGCGCTGATATTATTGCGCCACCAAGCGGGACAAAACGGCTACGTTAGCCGTCCCAGAAATCTAAAATAAAATCAGAAAATGCTGCCACTCCAGTGCTTAGTGCTCTGATTTATGAAGGGCAAGGTGCCAAAACCCCCTTTTAATGACCCTATCTACCTGTAAAGCCACTTTTTACAGATTCCCAGATCCCTTTGTTCCACCACACACCTCTGTGCCATACTAACCACTGTGCATGTCCCCTCCTGGTTTATCTTGCTAAAGTGCCGCATCTCACACTTACCTGCATTAAGTTCCCTCTACCATTTTCCCAGCTGGTCAAGAACTTAATTCAAACTTTGATAGCCTTCCTCGCTGTCCACTATGCCCCCAAATAGGTGTCATCTGCAAATTTCCTGATCTGCTTTACCACATTATCATCTGTGACAAACAACAACAGACCAGCCCCAATACCAGTGGCACACCACAAGTCACAGGCCTCCAGACAGAGAGGCAACCCTCTACTACCATTCCCTGCCTTTACTTGCTAAGCCAATGCTGAATCCAATTTACTGCTTCATCCTGAACGAGTAAAATATTCCACAACATTTCAAGACTGCAATAACTACTTTACAAATAACTGAATTTATAGATCACTAAATGTTTCCTGAATACAAAATATCCTGTTCAGTTTCTAATATGCTCCAGGAATTGAAAACGAGTTGATAATGAGTGGGCTGGCAAAAATACTGAGGTTAAGTACCCTATTGCTTCGGTCTGCACACAGCTGTATCTGGTTATTAATGTGCGGCTCTTTTACTGTGATTTATTTTACACAATGTGGTGACAAATCTACTTCAACGTCAAGTCTTCAATGAGACTGTGTAGCAGGAGCTGCGTCTGGTTCCCATTTGTAAAACAGGCCTATCATTAAAATATTGCCCACACTTACGTCAACCATGTTATTTGCGACCCATATTTCCTTTTGGGTGGTAGAGTGGAGAATTGTCTCTACCAAAGGAGGTGTAAGGTAGTCCTTCCCTCTGCAAGCCTGCAGATCACCCATGGGCAAGGTGTGTAGCATCTGCTTAGCCCCTCGATCAGGGTCACATGAAGCCATGGGATGATTGTATGAGCAGCTGGTGCATATCACAAGTCCTGGTTATGCGACCACTGACACCAGGCAGACAATCTGAAGAGTATTGATAATGGCTGGGGTCACCCGTCTGGTAAAGACGCTGCCCAGAGAAAGCAATAATGAACTACTTCTGCAGAAAAGTTTGCCAAGAACAATCATGATTGCCTACATCATAGCTGACTTGTAATCTTAAGGTCAATTAAGGATGGAAGAGGAGATGAGGAAAAAAGTAGGAGTAAAGAAGTTTTTTTGAAAGGTTATAGCTTTACTTGTCAGGTGTGTTAATTGTGTCAAATCAAATCAGCAAGGATTGTGCTGGGCAGCCCACAAGTGTTGCCATGATTTCAGCAGCAACATAACATGCCCACAACTTAATAACCCGGATCTCTTTGAAGACGGGAGGAAGCCGGAGCAACTAGAGGAAACCCACGCAGACACACGGAAAACGTACAAACCCCTTAAAGACAGCGGTGCAAATCCTACTGCTGGCACTGTAAAGTGGTTGCGCTAATCGCTACATTACCATGTTGCCCCAAGGCTGCCCAACCATTCAAACCTGCTCTGCCATTCAATATGGTCATCTAGGTCATTGTCATATTCATTTACTAACCCCGTGTCCATTGATATTCCCTTTTTGTCCATCTCTGGTTTGAATGACCACAATGGCTTAGTCTCCACAATCATCCAGAATTCATAAGTTTCACCAACACTCTGAGCAAAACTATTTCTCCTCACCTTCCACCCAATTCTGACACTCTGTCTAATGTGCCCAGACTCCTCAGCTGGGTAAGCATTCCCCTGCATCCATCCCATAAAGCCTGATAAAAATGTTGATAGTAAGATTGCCTATCATTCTTCTAAAGTCCAGAGAATACAGCCCCAGCCTCCTCAATCACTGTTCCTAAAGCAAACCCATCTGGTAAATCTTTACTGGCCTCATTCCTACAGGCATTTAGGGTGACAATGAAGGTCCTCCATCTCTGGCGGTGTTCAGGGCTTCCTTCATTGTGTCAGTAGCTTCCTCTCGGTTTTCACTACTGTCAGTCATGCAGGTCCTGGGTGGGGACTCAGGAATACCATCGCAGTCAGATGTAGAAGGATTCTTCATTGCTGTTTCTGTAACAGTTTTGTTTTACCAGTGAAGGTTGTTAGCCCTGAGCTGTACCCCTGAACCTGGCGGACCAGTGGACCGATCTTAGTCTGGCCTCTACCCTTTGACCTGTTTGGCATAGGTGACCCTACCAAGAGCCAAAGCATAAAGCCCCGACTCCAGCCAGCGTAGCTCTCCCGGTCATTGAGGCACGCAAGTCTCCAAGCCCCACGACAAGGCTGTGGTCCTCTTGGAGGACTGCCCTCATAGGCACATGAATATATAATGAATGGAGAGATATGGACCATATTGACACAGGAGTGACTAGATGGCATTAGCTTAATTAGCTCAGCACAGCACTGAGGGCCGAAGAGCCTGTCCTGTGCTGTATTGCTCTACGTTCTAATGGGGAAGTTCTTTCCAATACGGAACAAAAGTATAGACAAATGGGATGAGCTCAGTTGGCCACAGTATGGCTCTTGACCTCACAGTCTACCTCGTTATGACCTTGAACATTATTATTTGGCTGCATTGCACTTTCTCGGTAGCTGCTACTCTTTATCCTGCATCGTTATTGTTGATCTAGTTCTACCTCAGTGCACTGGGTAATGAATTGATCCTTATGACCAGTATGCTTGGCACAGTTTCCACTGTATTTCAGTACATGTGATTTGCCCCACTGTGTGATGAACTGAGGCTGAGACGATGAGGCTCAGGGGTTCGGGTCCAGGGACTCAATTCTGTTCTGAATGCTGTTGCTTGCTGTAATGTTTGCATGATCTGTTGTTTTCTCTCTCTCTCTCTCTCTCTGTGCTGGTCTTTTTTTTAAATTGTGTTCTTGTTTTGGAGGCTGCCTGTAAGTAGACGAATCTCAAGATTGTATCATTTATACCTGCTTTAATGTACTTTGAACTTTGAACATGTGACAATAATAAACCAATACATCCAGGTCCGCGTCAATTAGTTGGGCCAAAAGGCCTGTTTCCATGCTGTATTACTCAATGACCTCTCATAAATACATCCTTCCTTAGTCAGGAGAACAAAGTTGTCCACAATACTCCAGGTGCATTCTCAGCAAGGTTCTACAAAATTGCAGGAAGTGCTTTATACTCATATACCTCTTAATACTTGGTACAGCTGCACGATGGTCCTACTGGAGTACAAACACACCCAGGTACCTTTGAACATCAACATTACCAAATCACTCACCATTTAATTCATTTTTTTACTGTTACATACACCAAAGTGGATAATGTCACATTTTTCCACATTATTCTGTAACCCGTCCGCCACGTCCTCACCCTCGCACACCACAATGAAGATTTGCTTTGTTGCATATACATCAAAATATGCAATGAAAGGTGTAGTTCTCTTCAAATCAAATCAGCAAAGACTGTGCTGGGGGAAGCCCGCAAGAGTTGCCGCACTTCTGGCGCCAATATAGCATGCCCAGAATGCTCTAACCTAAACCCTAACCACAAGTCTTTGAACTGTGGGGAGAAACTGGAACACTCGGTCACCGGGGGAATGTACAAAATCCCGCAGACGGTGGTGGCACCTGAGCACTGATCGGTGATCACTGGCATCCTAACCGCTATGCTACCGAGCCTACCCCCCCCCCCATATCGCCCCGAATCCTCTTTACATGCGCACAATCCCTGCCGTACTGCCAGCAAACTCGGAAGTGTAAGGCTGGACCTCCCCGGCCGAACTATTGTTATGGATTGTGAAAACCTCGAAGAGGTCAGTGCCAGGTTTCGACGGGAGGTTTAAATGAGCCGTAGCCTACACACTTCAACCTCTCCGAGCACAGCTCGATTTAGTGCCTTCTGGAAGAAGGCAACATTCAATCAATAACCAGTCCAAGCATCTCTCGATCCATATCTGGTGGACAGGCTTGAATTATAACCTTAAATTGATCTTACAAGAAAAACATACTCTGTTTCCATGTTGCTGTTGCAATCTCTTTCTGATGCGATTGTCAGTTACAAAACTTGCCATTTTACTTGCCTCCTGTAGATATCTGTAACAGGGGTTCTTTACAGTTCAGAATCAGTCTCACCATCAAACACTCTCAGAGCGGGGCAGCACATGTTGATTAAAGAATAAAGCTCCCTCTGTAGTCTCCCAGCAAACATTCACAGTGCAGGCACAGAACAGTTTAGATACAGAGTCAAGCTCTCTCTACCCTCTCCCATCAAACAGTCCCAGGCAGGTATGATATGGTCTGCACATAGAGCAAAGCTTCCACTACATTGTCCCATCAAACATTCCCAGGCAGATATGACATAGCTTGCATGTAAAGATAGATAGATAGATAGATAGATACTTTATTCATCCCCATGGGGAAATTCAACATTTTTTCCAATGTCCCATACACTTGTTGTAGCAAAAACTCATTACATACAATACTTAACTCAGTAATAATATGATATGCATCTAAATCACTAACTCAAAAAGCATTAATAATAGCTTTAAAAAAAAAAAAGTTCTTAAGTCCTGGCAGTTGAATTGTAAAGCCTAATGGCATTGGGGAGTAAAGCAAAGGTTCCTCTAACTGTCCCACCAAACAGTCCCAGGAGATATGATATGGTTTGGACATAGAGCAAAGCTTCCTCTACACTGTCCCATCAAACATTCCCAAAGCAGGGATAGTAAGGGTTTGCTATATAGTAATGCTCCCTTCGTTCTGATGGAAGTTCACTGCCTGAATTGCTAATGCTATTTCTCTCTACCATCAAGCAAGAGATACAAAAGTCTTAGGTCCCATACCATCAGGTCCAGAAACAGTTATCACCCTATAACCATCAGGTTCCTGATCCAGCATGGATAACATCACTTACCTCAATGCTGAAATGACTCCACAAACTATAGACTCACTTCCAAGGACTCTATAGTTCATGTTCTCAATATTATTGATGTACATTTTTATTTATTATTCAAATGATTTCTGTACATTTGTTCTTCATTAGTCTTTGGTGTGTATTGTTTTTCTGAAATTTTACTGTATTTCTTTATTTTCTTGTAAATGCCCGCAAGAAAATGAATCTCAAGGTGGTCTACAGTAACATACATGTGCCTTGATAATAAACTTTGACTCTCCGAAAAAGCTGCCCAACCTGCTGAATATTTTCAGCATTTCCTGCTTTCAGTTCAGATTTCTTGCATCGGCCATTTATTGCCTTTCTAAATCTTCCTGTACACTATTTCAGTTAACAGTCCTGAGGCAGGTACACCACTGGTTAACTTCAGTTATGACCTTCTCTGCAACAATACCTTCTCTTCAGAAATAGCTCAATGGTTGAAAAATGTTTTGGAACCCTGAAAGATTTCCAGACAATTCCATTTCCTCCCACATCCCAAAGGTGCGTGGGTTGAAACATTCACTGGCCTCTGTAAATTACCTCAGTGTGTAAATGAGTGGTAAAATCTGGCAAGATTTGGAGGGGGGGCGGTGCTTGGGAGACAGGGGAAACTAGAGGGGAGTGGGATGTTCTAAGAGCTGCCAATGACCCAATGGCCCAATGGGCCAAAATTGCCTTCTATGACATAAGGAATTATGCTACAGTGTAAACACTAATCTTCTTTCCTTTCTCCCGAATCTGAGAGCACTCGGTTCTTCTGAACTGCCCATCACACTGCTGGCGTTTAGGGCAGCAGTGAAGGTCCTCCATCTCTGGTGATATTCAGGGCTTCCTCCACCATGCCAGTGGCTTCTTCTCGGTTTTCACTGCTGTCAGTCACGCAAGTCCCGGGTGGGGACTCGGGAATAATATCGCACTCAGACGTGGAAGGATTCTTCATTGCTGTTTCCGTCACAATTCTGTCTTACCAATCAGGGTTGTTAGCCCTGAGCTGAACCCCCAAACCGGTGGACACTTTTAGTCTGGCCTCTACTCTTTGACCTGTTTGGCATGGATGACCCTACCAAGAGCCAGAGCATAAAGCCCTGACTCCAGACAACAAAGCTCTCCAGGTCATTGAGGCACGCAAGCCTCCAAACCACAACAATGCTGTAGTCCTATTGGAAGATGGTAAACATAACCACCCCTTTCTTTTGGACTTGAGTTGCAGAGTCAAACCATCCCTTTCGGTAAACCCAGGTCCAACTCATCAGTAAACACAGGAGATGCAGTGGAGTCACATCTTTCTATATACACATCAGCTAGTGGACCCCAACAGGAGATTCCTGCAGGTTGTGTCTGAGGTTCACCATTTACAACTTATAAAAAAAAGTCCAGATGAAAGTTGTGTGAAGAACTGCGTGTTTTCAGATTAGAGAGAAAGGACAGAAGATTAGTGTTTACTTTGTGCTCCTGACTCACGATGTCCCAGAGAGCTGTGAAGCCACAATTGTAATTGTCAAAAACACCTCCATTTTCACTCAGTGAGCCCTTGCAGACAGCAACAAGATAATGATAAGACAATTGCCGATGGTGTTTTCTTCCTTCACTATTATACAATCAAAGATTAATAATCTGGAGTGGAAACATGATAACATCAAGCCCGTTTTGTATTACCTTGGCCACTTGACTAGGTAGAGTGATAGAGTCCTAGAAAGATACCATAAGACCATAAGTTATAGGAGCAGAATTAGGCCATTTGGCGTTCATTTCGCCATTGTGTGGCTAAAGAAATTCCTCTTCATCTCCATTCTGTATTGTCATTCCCCTATTCTGAGGCTGTGTCCTCTGGTCTTAGACTGTTCCAGTACAGGACACATCTTCTCCACATTTCCAGAGGCCTTTCAACATTCAATAAGTTTCAATGAGATCCCCTCATTCTTCTAAACCAGTGAGTATAGGTCCAGGGCCGTCAGAAACTCCTCCTATGATAAGCCTCTCAATCCCAAATCATTTTCGAGAACCTCCTTTGAACCCTCTCCAATGGCAGCTCATCTTTTCTTAAATAAGAAAGCCAAAACTGCTCACAATACTCCGAGTGAGGCCTCACTAGTGCCGTAAATAGACTCAACATCTAGTCCTCTCAAAACGAATGCTAACATTGAATTTGCCTTTCTGAGCACCAATTCAATCTGCAGATTAACCTTTAGGGAGTCCTGCACAGGGACCCCTAAGTTCCTTTGTAGCTCAGAGTTTTGAATTTTCTCTCCATTTAGTAAATATTCTGTGCTTTTATTTCTTTTAGCAAAGTGCAAGACCATACACTTCCCAACATTATATTCCATCTGCCGTGTCTTTGCCCATTCTCCTAATCTGTGAAAGTCCTTCTGTAGCCTCTCTACTTCCTCAAAACCACCTGCCCTTCCACCTATCTTCACAGCACAGAAACGGGTCCCTTGCCCTCATGGGAGAACTAGGCTGAGTTATTGTGGAAGCTTCTGTTGTTGGGTACCCAAGATAGCCAAGACTTTCTGACACCAAGCTGTATTTGGTACAACTCTAAATAAATCTCACTTCTGTTCACCCCGGTCCTCCCACTTGCTTCCCACTTCCTGACCTAAAGCACAGACTCCAAATCCCCCTGACTCAATCCCAGAGTCTGTACTGACCATAAAGCACCTAACTACCCTAATCCTACACTAACCCATTTTCTATTCTCCCGTCATTTTCCTCAACTCTCTACCACTCACTAGCACACTAAGAGAAGATCATCGGTGTCTCTCTTCCCGCCATTACGGACATTTACACTACACGCTGCATCTGCAAAGCAAACAGCATTATGAAGGACCCCACACACCCCTCATACAAACTCTTCTCCCTCCTGCCGTCTGGGAAAAGGCACCGAAGTATTCGGGCTCTCACGACCAGACTACGTAACAGTTTCTTCCCCAAGCCATCAGACTCCTCAATACCCAGAGCCTGGACTGACACTTTGCCCTACTGTCCTGTTTATTATTTATTGTAAATGCCTGCACTGTTTTTGTGCACTTTATGCAGTCCTGGGTAAGTCTGTAGTCTAGTGTAGCTTCCTCTGTGTTGTTTTTTTATTACGTAGTTCAGTCTAGTTTTTTGTACTGTGTCATGTAACACCATGGTCCTGAAAAACATTGTCTCATTTTTACTATGTACTGTACCAGCAGTTATGGTCGAAATGACAATAAAAGTGACTTGACTTGACTTGAAGAGAGATTTATAATGACCAATTAACCTACCCAACTGCATGTCTTGAGGGAGGAAACTGGAGCACCCAGAGGAAGCTCACACAGTCATGGGGAGATGGAGAATATTATGCATAGACAACACCGGAGGTCAGAATTGAAGTCCCAGATGTGATCCTCCACTGCTCCATGTGAGAGGTGCAACTGAAGGGGTCAGAACCTGTGCAATGATCCTTCTGACACACATGGGAGAAATTGGCTGAGTTATTAGACCATAAGGCATAGGAGCAGAATTAGGCCATTGACCCATCGAGTCTGCTCCGCCATTCCATCATGGCTGTTCCTTTATTTCTCGTCCTCAGCCCCACTCCCCGGCCTTCTCCCCATAACCTTTGATACCATGTCCAATCAGGAACCCATCAAACTCTCCCTTAAATATAGCCAATGACCTGGCCTCCACGGCTGCCTGTGGTAATAAATTCCACAAATTCACCACCCTCTGGCTAAAGAAATTTCTCGGCATCTCTGTTTTGAAGGGACACCTCTCTATCCTGAGGCTGTGCCTTCTTGTCCTAGCCTTCCCCCATCATGGGAAACATCCTTTCCACATCTACTCCATCTAGGCCTTTCAACATTCGAAAAGTTTCAATGCAATCTCCCCTCATCCTTCTAAATTATTCTGGGAGTGTCTGTCACTGGGTACCCAGGATAACCAGGACTTCTTGACACTGAGCTGGAATGGGACAACTTTAGCTTCCCTTCAGTTCACTCCTGGCCTCCCATCACCACCTTGGGCTCCATGGTAGCACAGCAGTTGGTGTACCACTTTACAGCATCAGAGATCACCAATCAGGGTTCAATTCCCACCGGGCTGTCAGGAGTTCATACGTTCTCTCCGTGACCACATGGGTTTCACTCCAGACTCCCCCCTTATCTCAAAGACACATGGATTAGGGTTCAATTCCCACCAGGCTGTCAGGAGTTCATATGTTCTCTCCATGACCACATTGGTTTCACTCCAGACTCCCCACTTATCTCAAAGACGTATGGATTAGGGTTCAATTCCCACCGGGCTGTCAGGAGTTCATACGTTCTCTCCGTGACCACATGGGTTTCACTCCAGACTCCCCCCTTATCTCAAAGACGTATGGATTGGGGTAGGTAAGTTATGAACACGCTGTGTTGGCACCGGAAGCATGGCAACACTTGCGTGCTGCTTCCAGCACATCCTCGTTGAAACAAACAACATATTTCACTATACATGTTGTAGCAGTTACACGAAAACAACCCAAAACCGCACAGACTAAGCATGGGGGGGGGGGGGGGGGTGTTGACCCTGATTGACACACTTCCCATAATAATGAATTTCCAAAGTCGAGAAAAGTACATTTCATCCTTTATTACGAAACCAGCAAAGACGAACAATCGTGTGGTGATTAAAAAAACTAGCAAAACTAAAACCAGCGATAAAACGGTCTGAGCATTTGCGTTAGCGATATAACGGTCTAGCGGTAGTGTTAGTGGTTCACAAAAAAAAAATAATTCCGACTTCTTCTCTGGCTCTGACAAGGCTAAACTGAACTTGGACAAACATGAATACGAACTGTAACTATACTGATTCGCTTCGAACACGCTTACCCGTGTTACACAGGTTACCCGTAATAATGGCGCAATACAAAATACAATACAGACAGAAAATAGATACCTGGCTCCTACACCTGTGACAAATTAAAATCTAATCATTAATTCTGCATCCTATTCCAACACAGTCTTCAAACACCCCACCCCCCCCCCCCCCACCACCTCCACTCAGGCCCACTGTACCACCTTCTCTGTTTCCATCCTTCATTCTCTCATTCTCCATCTCTGCAGCCCAAACCCTATCATCCCACCATCACCCTATCACCCTCTCCATCTAATCTCCAGGCTCGTCTAGTCTCTTGATCACTTGGCCCTGTACCTATTGATGTTCCAGATGGAATTCCTACCATTTATAACTCCAGGCTACATCCAGTCCATGGCTCCCATCCATCGTTTTTGGCCAATCATTGACACAATGCCTTTGCCCTCCCCAAAAACGCCAGGCATAGGCTCCCAGTTCCATACCAACCTTAGGCCCAGGTTCTAGTTGCCTTCCACAATGCCTGACTATCAAAACCACAACCAAAGGCCAGAGCTCTGATCCTCTTCCCAACCAGTCCCTCCCCACCCACTAATCAAAGCCTCAAGCCCTGATCCAAACTAATTCAATCTTCAGCATATCTAGATTTGGCAGTAGGGATTAGCTATCTGGCTGATCAAAACCCCCATCACCCAACTCTGGATCTCTAGCCCAACATGGTCTTTGCAGAGGGTGGAACCAGAAGGTGGAGCCAAGGTCTCTGAAGTTGTAGCTCAGGTTTCATTATTAAAGTAGGTATATGTCACCTTATACAGCCCCAATATTCATCTTCCTGAGGGAAGATTCATCAAATTTATAGAATAGTAACTGGTGAATGGATAAGCTGAGAATAGAGAGCTCCTGCTTCTGACCGCTTACCTGGCAACCTCCTCAACTAGGAAGTTAGCCCCACAGGGATGATAAACACCTTGTCTATAGGAATGTCTTATGATCTTAAACCCAGTGGGTTACAGGGAGAAGGAAGGAGAATCGGGTTGAAAGGGATAATAAACCAGCCATGATGGAATGACAGAGCAGACACGGGCTGAATGGTCGAATTCTGCTTCTAGCCTTATGGTCTTAAACCCACTCTTCATTCTTTGGAATAATGCCCTGCTTTCGTCGGTGGTCCACCACCCCCCAACACCCACCCTATGATGGCAGTGTGGGGCATTTACCTGAGGTACTCCAGGCTTGTTGAGGGCTGGGAGAGTTGGAGGGGTCAGGCAGTCTGTCGGGGAATGGGTCCAGGACAGAGGAAGGACACAATCACCTGAAAGGGTTAAGGTAGATTCCAGAAGCCTAGCTCTTAAAATAGCAGATGTGAAGCTGCTGGTCCCAGGTGAACTCCAAGTGGTTTCATTTTTTTTTCCAGTCACCATAGCAACCACATTTTGTAGCGCAGTCCTGCAACCCCCTCAAGACAACCTCAGACACGAACACAGCTCTGCAATCTTCCTGCTCTCCAGCTGACAGGCAGTGGCTTGGATTCCCCAAGACTTGTGAACAGAAAAGCTCCTTGCCTGGTTTATTGGGGAGGCTAAGCAGAAGAAAAAAAATCTTGGTGCATTTTACAACTTTGGACAAATGCATCAAAAAATCAAGAGGTCTTGAGTTCTAGTTGGTCGGAAAGTCAGAATTGGAGTCTACTTCCAGATGAAGACATTATAAAGAACAAATATTTCCTTCTAGCTCTGTATTTAAAAACATTTTCCACGACATGGCCTTGTGTACAGTTCTGTTGCCATCTTTATTTTGGCCATTGTTTTAACTTTTGTTCAGTTCCCTTTCCTTTGCTCTGAGAAGCAAGTTGTCCTCAGTAGCTTACCTGAGAGGCCTTCTTGCTATGGGAGACAGTTGGTTCTGAGGGGTCTATCCAGTAATGGAGCCTAATACAACAAGGCCAATTCCCATCACCACACAAAATGGACATCAGGAGAAGGAACATTGGCTGATTTTGCTAATAACAATTTTTGGGGGTGAGGGGCCTGGCAGCAACAGACATAGGAATGGAAAAATCTCAACGGGTCAGGCAGCATCTCTGGACAGAAATGTTGTAGGTCGAGGCCCATCATCTGAACCATTTCCCTCCACAGACACTGCCTGACCTGCTGAGTGTTGCTCCAGATTCCAGCATCTGCTGTCCCTTGTGACTCTGTTTGGGACGGGCAGGATGAGCTTGGGTTTCAGGAGTGAGATTGGGCTTCAAGAGCATTAAAAATGGGATTTATATGTGTTTAGTGCATATGGATTTTGGTGTGCCAAAGCTCCTGCTGCCATTTTCCTCTATAAATTTGAGAGATTTAAGAACAAGGCAGGATCAATCAAGGCAGTATAGTACCTCTGTGCTTAATTCTTCAATTAAATCTCCCTTTCTCTTGAGAGTTATTTTTTTAATTGCTGAAGAGTGGAATAAGTAGAATCGTTGTTCAGTTTAACTACCTGGGGAAAGAACTTTTAAGTTGACGTGACGTTTTCGCTTTAATGGCCCTATAGCGCTTTTCAGAAGGGAGCCTTTGGAAAAGGCAGTTTGCAGGGAGGGTCATGTCTGAAATGATTTTCCCTACCCTCTTCTTTGTCCTGGACACACACAAGTTTTGCAGAGATGGTAGATTACAGCCAATGAAACACAGTACTTGAGCAATATTAGTTTGGTTTTCCAAGCGGAAGCTGCTTGGGGGTATATTGAGTGCAAATCCCTGAGAGCTAGACAGTCTGCCTCCTTGCTTGTTCATGTTAAGTCCATTATTATAGAGTTTAAGAGTCACGGGGTAATGATGCAGCTCTATAAAACTCTGGTTAGGCCACACTTGGAGTACTGTGGCCAGTTCTGGTCGCCTTACTATAGGAAGGATGTGGAAGCATTGGAAAGGGTACAGAGGAGATTTACCAGGATGCTGCCTGGTTTAGAGTGTATGCATTATGATCAGAGATTAAGGGAGCTTGGGCTTTACTCTTTGGAGAGGAGAAGGATGAGAGGAGACATGATAGAGGTATACAAGTTATTAAGAGGAATAGATAGAGTGGACAGCCAGCACCTCTTCCCCAGGGCACCACTGCTCAGTACAACAAGACATGGCTTTAAGGTAAGGGGTGGGAAGTTCAAGGGAATATTAGAGGAAGGTTTTTTACTCAGAGAGTGATTGATGCATGGAATGCACTGCCTGAGTGAGTGGTGGAGGCAGATACACTAGTGAAATTTAAGAGACTACTAGACAGGTATATGGAGGAATTTAAGGTGAGGGGTTACATGGGAGGCAGGGTTTAAGGGTCGGCACAACATTGTGGGCCGAGGGGCCTGTACCGTGCTGTACCATTCTATGTTCTATTATTATCATCTCTCCCTCCCTTCCTCATTTTCTGTTGCCTACAATTTCTGCTTGCGCTTATTTATATCAGTGCAGGCCTGCCCCGATACACAAGGGACCACTGATGCCTTTACCCAGATGGGTGAAGGTAGGAGAGGGGGAGAGGTTTTGTACCTACACAGGTAAAGGGATTAAATCTCAGGAGGTGAGCAGACTCCCTCGACACATTTAAGAATTCTATAGTTGCAGGGAAATCTCAATCTTAAAATATGATGTGTGCCACTTTCAATCCAGTTTCAGGGGCTGTTGTCTCCAATGCTTTACTGCTTCTTCCCTTCGCTCTGTGTTTGCTTCAAACTTTTATACCTTATTGGCCCCATTTCCTAGAGCTGACTCTCTTTTCTTTCCCTCCGCTAGCCTGCAGATCACCCGAGGGCAAGGTGTAGCACCTGCTTAGCCCCCCCCCCCCCCCACCGATCAGCCCTGGGGGCAGGTGGTGGATGGTCGCTTGAGCAGCCGGTGCATGTCACAAGTCACAAGTTATGCGACTACTGGCACCAGGCAGGCAATCTGCAAAGAGCGTTGATAATAACCGGGATCACCCGTCTTGTAAAGACACTGCCCAGAAGAAGGCAATGGCACACCAGTTCTGTAGAAAACTTTGCCAAGAACAATCGCGGTCATGTATTGAGAAAAGTGTCAGAACAACAGCGTGAGGAGAGTCTTCCCAAAGGCAATAAAGGCAGATGGAAGACCATCATCGCCCACGTCATACAACACAGCACATAATGATGATGATGATAACTCTCTTTTTCCTCCAGCTTTGTTATACCCCCATCTCCCTCCCTGCCTATTAACAGGACTCATTGCAATGTTGAGCAACTCCCCCCAGGATCTCAACACCATGGAACATCTTACTTTCTGTCATTAGTCCTCCTACAACCTAATTTTTAATTAATTCTTTTGCTCTCTTTACCAGGCTAAAGAGCCCTGGTAGAACTACACCCGATATATTCGTGTCATCGGGACAAACAGGGCCAAAGCCAGCCTGTTAACCCATGTCTGCACCATCCGCTATCAATCCCATTTATCCGTACTTGTTCTGTTGCCTTCTACAACTTCATTGGCAATTCAACATGGATAGGTTGGGCAGAAGGGCCTGTTTCCGGTTGTAAAAAGCTATGACTGTCTTCAAGTAGATGTCTTATGTATGTATTTATTTATTTGTTTAGAGATACAGCCCAATGAGCCTGCACCATCCAATTACACCCATGTGATAAATTAACCTATATATCGGCTTGAAGTAAGAAGCTGGAAGGTGATAGGTGGAGGAGGTGAAGAAAAAAGAATCTGATGGGAGAAGACAGTGGACCATGGGAGAAGGGCCCTCATGAAGTAGGACTTTGCCATGGAATATGTACAATATGGACATATCCTCTAGACTGAGGAACCATGCTGAGAATAATAAACACTGCCCAGTCCATCATGGACTGCCACTTACTCTCATTCGGTCCTTCTTCACTGTAAGTTGCATCAGGAACGCTAACAGTGCTGGGAAGTGCTCCTAACACCCTGGCCATACTCTTCCCTCTCACGTGCCTTCTGGGGGAAGATTCAGGAGGATGGATGCCTGGACAACTAGACTCAACAGCAGTTTCTTTACCGCTGCTTTCGGACTCCTGAACAATCACCTCTTTCACATCCTCACCTCTTTCATATCCCCTTCCTGGTGCTGCTGTCGCTTTCTCTCACCAGACCCTTAATTATTACCTTAGTTGTTCTATAGCATTGCATTGCACACTGCCTCAGAGTACACTACAACTTTGCATCATTATGCCGCTCTGCGTTTGTTGATGCACTTAATATTCTATTTATTAATGCCTTGTTTACTCTGTAAGCTTCACGCAGGCAAGTAATTTCATTGCACCCCGGTGAATTTGACAATAATCTAGCCCGAATCTGAAGTACAAAAGAAATACCTACCACTAGCTCCTAACACCATACAGTCCTGTACACCAGTGGACTGAATGCCAGGTAGTATACTATTTGTGAGGAGAGGCATCAAGAACTTCCAAAGTCCTGACACCTGCTCCGCTATCAAAAACCCACAGAGCAGTTGAAGGCTCTAGGCCAGTCAGTTATGACCCATGAACAAGCGTTGACCGATGAACCTATTTTCTGAGATGCATGAGGTGCATGCAAGCTCAATTTCAACACTTAAGAGAAGTTTGGCAGGTACATGGATAGTAGGGATATGGAGGGCTATGGGCCCGGTCTAGATTGATGGGAGTAGGCAGTTTAAATGGTTTGGGACAAAGGGCTTGTTTCTATGCTGTACTTTTCTGTAACTCTGTGACCTAGCACTCCTGAACCTGGTGGCTTCCTTGATGTCCGTTTGCTCAACGTGCTAAACTCCTTCCTCTTTTCTCCCCTCTTTCGCACTCTCTCAAAGTCTGCTAACCTCTGCGTGACCACGAGACGCCAAGCACCCGCTAGATTTGTTTAGCCCTCACTGACTTTCATCAGATTTCCAGAGATTTTCAGTCCTGATAAAGGGTCTCGGCCTGAAACTTTGACTGTTTATTCCCTTCCATAGATGCTGCCTGACCTGCTGAGCTCCTCCAGCATTTTGTGCGTGTTGCTCAAAGTTTCCTGCATCTGCAGGTGATTTAGCCTGCTCAGTCAGGCTTGAATGGGAGGCACCTTCAGAACAACATCTCAACAGGGGAGTGAGTGGCAAAAATAATACTGCTCATTTTGCACGTTCCTAAACTCAGACACAAGTGTAAATAATCCGGCCTAACAACGGGAATGCTCACAGAGTGGATCAAGGACAAAATTCAACCCAAATCTCTATTAAAGGGAAGTCTTTAAAATTGATGGGAGAGGACCATGTGAGCCGCTGAGCAGATGTACTTGATTATTCATGATGGAAGAGGGCGAAATCCCCCAGCCTCACTGACAGAGCCATTTGTTTGCACCACTGCTGATGTAAGTGTGCCTTTGCAAATCCAACAACTCATCGCAGTGGTTCCTGCCAGAAGATATTGCAGAAAGCTAAGGTGTCTTTTGTGGGCTGTGAGAGAGAGAAATCGCGTATCGACTCTGCTGAGATGAGACTCCAGGGAAACTTACCCAACCATATTTCATCCTACAGTCTGCAAGCTAACCTTGATACTATTCCAGATTACTTCACTGCCTAACAACCTATCCGAGCTGATATTGAGAGTGGACATGTTTCCATTAGGAGGAGAGTCCAGAAGCTGAGGGCACGGCCTCAGATTAAAATGACGCCCCATTAGAAATTAGACTAGAGGAATTTCTTCAGCCAGATGCTGGAGGATCTGTGAAACTTGTTGCCACAGAGCGCTGTGGAGTCCAAGTCATTAGGTTCTTCATTGGTAGGAGGGTTCAGCAATATGGGCAGAAGGTAGGAGAATGGGCTTGAGAAGCATCATCCACAATTGAACAGCAGAGCAGGCAATGAGCTGAATGACCTAATTCTGCTCCTATCTCTAAGGGTCTTACAGTTAACAAAAAATTACCACACACACACACTATATATCCGTTAGTCTTGATAGACCATGGATTTTCCATGAAGTTTCCAGGGCACAAGCCTGGGCAAGGTTTTTCTTTGTGGAAGACCTGCAGTTGCCCAAGCTGCAAGTCTCCCCTCTTCACGCTACCGATGTTGTCCAAGGGAAGGGCATTAGAACCCATCCAGCTTGGCACCGGTGTCATCGCAGAGCAATGTGTGGTTAAGTGCCTTTCTCAAGGACACACACGCAGCCTCAGCCAAGGCTCGAACTAGCGACCTTCAGATCACTAAAAGAACGCCTTAACCACCTGGCCACGCACCAACATTGTATGTGTGTGTGTACATAGATATATAGTTTAAGAATTCTTGTTCATTTAAATAATTAATTATGAGTTATATGGAAATTTACATTAATTGTATATGTCATCATGCTACCATGTGCTACGTGTGCACCTTGCTTAAAGTAAACTCGAATTAGACCCATATTCATGGACTCCAGTGTCTTCCTTTGAATTAGTTTATATGTTTTGAAGTTACAAAATATAACAGAGGTTCCCACCTTGCCGTGGACACCTACCATTAACCGACGGGTCCGTGGATCCCTGGATGGGTAACCCTGACCTATGCAACGGTGAGGGAACTTTGTCTTTTGGATGTGACATTACACAAGGGCTCCGCTTGCCCATTCAGGCAGTCACAAAAGATCGTGCATAACTATCGTAAAAGGCTTCCCAGCCACGATCTATTCCTCGACATCACTGAAGAACAGACGTTGCACTCAGTGGAATCTTACTGTGCACTGTCTGGCGCTGCACCTACAATGCAACAGTGTGACTGCACTAAAATATGCTTTGTTAGCCACGTCTAAGAGGCGGTGAAAGGTGCTATATAAATGCTGTTTGTTAAACAGATCAATTTTACAGAGGCTGGTATTTTAAGTGGCTCTGAACATACAGAACACCCCTGAGATTAACCCATCCCTAGCTCCTAAAATACTGTTGTTGTCATCAGCAAGTTAATTAAAAATCTTCTTCTGGTCTTTTGTGCCACTCTTTTCCTGCTTCCTAATATTCAGCGATGCAGAAATATTAATTTAGGCCTTTTGAGAGTTAAGTTGTATTCTCTTTCTGGTAGCAAGTAGCTCGCTATAGTCGAATGTCCCAGTATGGATGTCTCAACTGACATCTCAATGGTTTTATATTCAAATTAAATTCTGACACAATTATTGAAAATAATTCCAAAGCTCCTGGGTTGAGATTTGAGGTGTCGATTTATACCTTAAAGACTGTATGAGTTTGTAATTGCAAATGAAGTGTTCTCAAAAGAAAGTCCAGAGAGAATTCTTCATCGGATGAGAGAAATTATCTTGTCTAGAACAATATAATTTTATTGCAGAAAAGCGGAGCCCATTCCTTCAGGTAAACACTCCCACTAATTACTTGTATGACAGATGAAGTACAGCAAGCCGTACTTTCTATATAAGATTGCAAATCCTTCTTGGGCTTAAGAATGATGCTCCCACAATTGGAAAGGTCATCGTCTACCCCCTTTGTCCTATGAGGCTGGATACTGAAAAATACTTTCATCTAATTATCAATCCCTCACTCACATCTAGCCTTCAGCTGTTTTTTTTTTACCTCTCTCTCTCGAACCACTCAAGTTCTGCTTTGTTTTCCCACAGAGTCCATTTTATTGAGTTTTTCTATATCACATTGAAGCTGCCAATCTTCCCCCCCACCCCCCCACCCGCCACCTACCATCCTCACTAAGCTGAGGTCAAGTCTCATTATGAGGCCTCCCACTTAAATTTCTTTTCCATTCCTCCCTCGATCCTCTCCTCTGGGAATCTCTGCAGCTTTTTACAGCCAAGCTAATTGTAAACATGAGAGATTCTGCGGATGCTGGAAATCCAGGGCAATACACGCAAAATGCAGAAGGAAGGGCTTTGGCCCAAAACGTCGACTGTTTATTCCTCACCCTAGATGCTGCCCGACCTGCTGAATTCCTCCAGCATTTTGTGCGCACTACAGCCAAGCTAATCCTTGTTTCTAAATGTACCCCCTTTCTTTGAGACATTGCAATATCTTCCTAACTAAGAACAGAAGCCATAAAGACCATGCAAAATTTGGAAACCTTTCCCAAACTGGGAATGTCCTGTTGAGTCAATTGACTGCAGTACACAAAGTGCAAGTGAAGCATTCTTGGATGAAACACGTTCAACTGTAGGGAAAGCAATCCGCAAGTCATTGTGAATTGGAATTCATAGGATTACACTTTACAAGTGCAAGTAAAGGTTTTATAGATGGCACAAAGTCCAGCAGAGAACCTAGACCTGGAGTTCCCAACAATTTTTATGCCATGGACCCCTACCGTTAACCAAGGGGTCCAAGGACCCGAGGTTGCGAATCCCTGTCCTAGACTGATACTCGTATGCAATGGTGAGAGACTTTTGACTTTTCAATGTGACATTACCCAGGACATGCCCTCTTCTCATTGTTACCATCAGGAAAGAAGTACAGAAGCCTGAAGGCACACAGTGAACAGTTCAGGAACAGCTTCCTCCCCTCTGCCATCTGATTTCTAAGTAGACTTTGAACCCATGAACACTACCTCCCTTTTTCATTATTTCTGCTTTTGCACTACTATTTTTACATTTAAATATTTAATGTACATGTATATACTTACTGTAATTCATTTATTTTTTCTATATTTCCATGTATTGCATTGTATTGCTGCCACAAAGCTGACAAATTTCGCCACATACGCCAGTGATATTAAACCTAATTCTGATTCTCATTCTGAAAAGCGCGTGCAGTCAGTGGCCACTTTATTAGGCACAGGTGGTACTTCCTGTACCTAACAAAGTGGCCACTCAGTGTATGTCCATGCTCTTGTGCTGCTGTTGCTCATCCACTTTAAGGTTCAGAGATGCTCTTCTGCACACCACTGCTGTAGCGTGTGGTTATTTGAGTTACTGTCACCCTCCTGTCAGCTTGAACCACTCTCCCCTGACCTCTCTTATTAACAAGCATTTTTGTCCACAGAACTGCTGCTCACTTGGATATTTTCTGTTCCTCACTTAATTCTCTGTCAGCTCTAGAAACTCTTGTGCGTGAAAATACCAGGAGATCAGCAGTTTCTGAGATACTCAAACCACCCCATCTGGCACCAACAAGCTTCCATGGTCAAAATCACTTAGATCACATTTCTTCCCCATGCTGTTGTTTGGGCTAAACAAACAACTGAACCTCTTGACCATGTCTACATGCTTTTTATGGATTGAGTAGCTGACACACGATTGGCTGATTAGATACCTGAATTAATAAGCAGACGTACAGGTGTACCTAATAAATTGGCCACTGAGGGTATGTCTGAAATTCAGAAGTTGATTTTATATAGGGACTACACAGGGATAGAAAAAAACCCAGTCCCA
This sequence comes from Hemitrygon akajei, assembly GCF_048418815.1. Taxonomy (NCBI): domain Eukaryota; kingdom Metazoa; phylum Chordata; class Chondrichthyes; order Myliobatiformes; family Dasyatidae; genus Hemitrygon; species Hemitrygon akajei. The sequence continues at coordinate 209,520,757 of NC_133124.1, read as the reverse complement.
TATAAACATAGTTAAAATAGTTGGGGCAGCAGATGAATACAACAGCTGCCTCACACTGTCAGTGATCTGGGATTAATCCTGATCTCTGGGTCTGTCTACACGGGTACCGTCCTGGAGATCCAGTTTCCACCCACTTCCGAAATACACCCACATTGTCAGGCAAATTGGCCATTGTAAATTGCCCCTTGTGTGTAGGTGAGTAGTAGAGAGAGTAAACAGGTACCTGATGGCATGAATTAGATGGGCCAAAGGGCCTGATTCTGTCCTGCAGGACGCAATCTAGCACTGAACCCTATGGCAACGTATTAAAGATCCACAGATCTACAACTTGGAGCTGCATATGGACTTCAGGAGAAACGTGTCTTCTCTCTCGCCACCAGCAACTCTACAGTCAGCACCGTTTCAGCATTCAGGTTCCCGGCCATCGTTATGGGGCGGCACGGTAGTGTAGTGGTTAGCACGACGCTTTACAGTATAGGAGACCCGGGTTCAATTCCTGCCTCTGCCAGTGAGGAGTTTTGATGTTCTCCTCGTGACAACGTGAGTTTCCTCTGGGTGACCCAGTTTCTTCCAACTGGATTAAACAATCAGTTAATTGATCATTGTAAATTGTCCAGAGATTAGGTTCGGATTAAATCGGGGGATTGCTTGGCTCAAAAGGCCAGAAGGGCCGATTCTGCACTGTATCTCAATGAATTAATATTTTCCCCTGCAGTACCTCATGTGGGAGAACTACAACTCCTTCATTAATAAAAAGGCTCCACAGAGGATGTATTTCTCAGTATCTTCTCCAGAACATACTGGTGTGATTCTACACTGCCATCCCAGAGAGCATCCTCACATTAACCGTTACCGCCTGGCTGGCGCTGCATCCTTGCACAACGTACGGAAAGTACAGCAAAACATCAGGTCAGCAGGAAAGGTCACAAGCTGCGGCCCACTACCACCGCTGGATTTGTATATGTCCAGCATAAAGCAGCAGGCAGGAAAATTCATTACAGGCACTACACACCCGGCAAACTGCCTTTTCTCTAATGAAAACACCAGAGGGCTATTAAAATAAAGACTTCACACCATCTTAAAAGTTTCTTACCCCAGGAAGTTCATCTGATCAATCATTTTAGTTAGCCTCCCCAACCCCCTCTATCTATCACCTCAGTCACGACAATGCACAGTAATCACTTCAAAACCTTATTATAATGCTGTTTACATTGTAAATACATGCTGGTATTTATGTATTTATGCACATTTTATTCCATATCTGTAAGTTAGCCTCTAACTTTATTCTTATATAATTCTTAATAATTGTTGAATGTTGTTGGTTTGGTTACCTGCCACACCAACGCACCACAGCAAATTCCTAAACTATGTAAATGTATATGGTGAATATAGTTGATTCTTGATCTTTAATTAACACGCTTCTACAGAAGACTGTAAGCTCCTGTGTAACTGGCAGCTCCTTCTTCTCTGAGCCAGAAGGATAAATGTCAATTCCCACTCTGAAGACTTGAGCACAAGACCCAGCGGACACTTCCAGGGAGCACCGCATTGTTGAAGATACAATTTGTCAGATGAGGCAATAAGCCTTTTCAGCTTTTTCACGACTAATGAAAGATTTCAGTGCAGTATTTCAATGAAGAACGAGAACTAGAGTTCATAGTTTAAGGGTGAAAGGTGAAAATATTGTGCGGGAACTTCTTTAATTAGAGCGTGGAACAAGCTTCCGACAGAAGTTGTGGATGCAGGTACGATTGTAACATTTCAGAGAATTTTGGTTAAGGGTGTGGATGGGAACAGTATAGTCCAGGTGTATGTCAATGCAACTAGGCAGAATAACAGTTTGGCATGAGCCAAGGGGCTTGTTTCTGTGCTGTACCTCTCTATGATCCTATGACTAACAACAAAGTTGTCATATCAGAGTCTCAGATAAATATCTACCACACTGCTGAATGCAGATCATCTCTCACATCTGCCACAAGGAAGCAATGACTAATTTTCAAAAGAAGAAAGGAAAAATTTAAAAAGAGCATGAGAATGTGCTATGTAAGTACAAGTATTTACTCAGCAGTACAGAATACACAAATGGAAAATCCTACAAAAGGAAGTAGATTCAACCCAGTACCTCATGGGTAAAGCCCTCCCAACTATTGAGCACATCTACATGAAACACTGTCAGAGGAAAGCAGCATCCATCATCAGAGATCCCCACCACCCAGATCATGCTCTTTTCTCACTGCTGCCATCAGGTACAAGAGCCTCAGGACTCGCACCACCAGGTTCAAGAACAGTTACTACCCCTCACCCATCAGGCTCTTGAACAAAAGGGGATAACTACATTCAGAGCCCCATCATTGAGATGTCCCCACAACCAATGATCTCAGTTTAAGACACTTTATCTCGTTATCTCATGTTCTTGTTACTTATTGCTATTTATTTATATTTGCATTTGCACAGTTTTGTCTTCTGTACTCTGGTTGATCTTTCATTGATCCTGATATAGCTGCTATTCTATAGATTTGCTGAGAATGCCCTCAGGAAAATGAATCTCAGGGTTGTATATGGTGACATATACTGTCTGTACTTTGATAAGAAAATTTACTCTGAACTTTGAAATCCACGTGTGCTTGTACATATCAGTATTACATGATAGTGCATTGAAGTGTTGTCCACCAAGAAACATTAAACAGATTGTGACTGTGGACAACCCCACCACGGTTGAGTGTCAGTTCGGAATATTTGGTTGCACCCACGTATTCTTATGGGATAGAAGTAGGCCATTCAGCCCTTTGTGTCTATGCTGACTCATAAAGCAATCTCTTTCTACCATTTAATTGCCCACAACGTTTACTCACTTCCATACGTAGCAACATCCCCCCCCCCCCCCCCCGATTCTGACATTCACTCGCATGGCCTGCAATTTATAATAACAACTTACAGCCGTTTACAATTCACTGCAACCTGCACCCTTTTGAGAAGTGGGAGGAAACGAGAACACGTGGCAGAAACCCGCACAACAACACAGAGAATATATGGTGTGTATTTGATATTCCAATAACATCTCAGTAATCTTGAGTATGTATATATATAGTCTGAATAAGTATTCTTGCTCTTTTAAATAATTAATTATGGGTTATATGTATAATTACGTTAATGACATATGTCATCATGCTACCATGTGACATGTGCACGCCTCGCCTAAAGTAAAGACAAAGTTAAACCTGCATTCCTGGGTTCCCAGACCTCATTTCAATTAGTTTAACATTCTGAAGTTACAGACATTACAACATGTTCCACAGATACCACAGAGACAGCACCAGCGGCCTGGACTGCGGGAGCCTTGAGACAGCACCTCTGTACCTCAGAGACTCTTCAAAGTTCGAAGTACATCTATTATCAAAGGGTGTATACTACATTTTGTTACTCCTCTCCGCGCCTTGTGGCACACCGGGCAGCAACCTTGCCGTTTCTTTGGCATTTTGTCTGTTTTTTACAAGGCCAAGTTGGTAGCTCGATGCTCAATAGAAAGCGTGCAAGGAGCTGGCCAGATTCACTCCGAAGTCCGGTGCTGATGCCACTATACCACTGGCTGGCTTTGTATACTACGTACAACCGTGAATCAGTCTTCTTACAAAACAAGGAAACCTATTAGAACCATTAAAAAAGAACTCCAAACACCCAACGTGTGGAAAAAAAAGAACAAATCGTGCAAACAATAAAAATAGTAAACTTATAACGTTCAGAACTAAAGTTCATGAAGGCGAGTCCACAAGCCACAAAGCCAATTCATCACTGCAGCTGGTCTTGGAACCACAAATCTTATACAAATTACAAATTCTGTGCTAAACTCCCACTCTGGGCAGAGCCTGTGCAGAGCTGATGACGCAATTGAATTCTACGGATAAAAGATCCCATTGAACTCCTCCAAGAAAAGCTTAGAACAGAGAATTCTCTTGGCCAACATTCCTCCCAAAATGAACCACCCAACAGACCAGTACATTAAATTGTTTGAACTTTGTTGCTTTCAGGTTGAGACTACAGTTGCTCACAAGTAACAGTGGAACAATATAAGGGTTTCTCCAGGTTCCTTAAGGTTTTTATAGCTGGATTGGTAATATGGATTAGCTCCCATTACCTATTAAATGCTCCCAATGGCGTGCGACCCAAATAGCCTCTGACAATCAAGTCCAGCTACTGACCATCGCGTGTGGGTAAGCAACTAAGCCTGGAAGAACTCTTTCTACTGGCAGGAGAAGCGACAAAGGCGAGTTATTGGCACCGTAAACCAGTCGCTTCTAGCTCTTCAGCCGAGGTCAGCAACTCACCTAGGGGAAGGAAAACTCAAATCTCTGCTGCCCTGTGGCTTTACCCACTCATGGGGAAGGCTTTGAGGGTAAACCCCGAGGGAGAAATGTGGAGCTGGAGTCCCTAAATCAATCCTACATTGATTTTAATGCCGATGACGCTGCTGGTTTCTGCCATTCCTTTGGGTTCATCAGATGCATGGAGTGAGGAAGATCGCTACATGGGCAAACACGAGGAAATCTGCAGATGCTGGAAATTCAAACAACAACACACACAAAATGCTGGTGGAACACAGCAGGCCAGGCAGCATCTATAGGGAGAAGCGCTGTCGACGTTTCGGGCCGAGACCCTCCGTCAGGACTAACCGAAAGGAAAGATTTCAAATCTCTTACTATCTTTCCTTTCAGTTAGTCCTGACGAAGGGTCTCGGCCCGAAACGTCGACAGCGCTTCTCCCTATAGATGCTGCCTGGCCTGCTGTGTTCCACCAGCATTTTGTGTGTGTTGTCGCTACATGGGCAGCAGCTTGCTCTCCATGCCCTGGCTTGCATATCAAGACAGCGAGGACACAACACCATTGATTAACCCTGACCAACGCAGGTTATACTCCATATCAGAGCATCATAGTTATTTTAATTGTTCTTCAGAAATCTTTCCAATATAATCATCAAGTTGAAGCAGAAGTTCATTAAAAAACCTCACTTTACATTGAATAAAGGCATCTTAGTATAATAGAGGAAAGGAATCCAGGTAAATTGATGATAAGCAACACACGCAAAATGCTGGAGAAACTGAGCAAGTCAGGCAACATAAATGGAAATAAATAAACAGTCAACATTTCGGGCTGAAACCCTCGTTCAGGACTAGAAAGGATGGGAGAAGATGGCAGAATAAAGAAGTGGGGGGTTGGGGAAGAAGGATAGTTAGAAGGTTATAGGTGAAGCCAGGTGGTTGAGAAAGGTAAAGGGCTGAACTGTAAGAAATCTGTTTGGAGAGGAGAGTGGATCATAGGAGAAAGGGAAGGAGGAAGGGACCCCGGGGGAGGTAATAGGCAGTTGAGAAGAGGAAAGAGGCCAGAGTCGAGAATAAAAGGAGGGGAAGGAGAGGGAATATTTTTTACCAGAGGGAGAAATCGATATCCATGCCATCAGGTTGAAGGCTACCCAGATGGAATATAAGGTGTTGCTCCTCCACCCAGAGGGCGGACTCATCTTGGCACAAAAAGAGGCCATGGACCAACATTTCAGAATGGGAATGGGAATCACAATTAAAATGTCTGGCCACCGGGAAGTCATGAGCTCAGCTTGCTGGGGAAATTTGCTGACCATTACTCAGTTTCAAGTGTCCAGGTTTACTATTAAAACCACTGATTTCCACAACGGTAAACAAATGCACCATCAAGCTCACTGCAAGTTAAATGAGCAAAACTGGGGACCTCTAACCCTGCAGATGGAAGGATTTATTAAAAGAAAAATGACTCTAATACGAAAGAATTGTACAGACTGAATTAATGATTATGCATAGACATTTAGCGCTCTGTGCAGTGGTCACCAATGACAATTGGAATTACAAAGAGTTACTACACATGTTGGAACTGACATGACACCACAGGCATCGTAAAACTAGAATGCAAGCTCACCATCCTGAAATGTTATCTCTGTTTCTCCTTCCTGCTTAGCGTATTTAATACTCCTGCAATGTTTCTAATATTATTGCTGAGTCCTAGCCACCTGCTCTACTCGCTTTACACTTATGACTGTGTGGCTAAGCACAGCTCCAAAACCATATTCAAATGTGCTGATGACACCATTGCTGTGGGCCGAATCAAAGGTGGTGATGAATCAGTATTTAGGAGGGAGGCTGAAAATCTGGGTGAGTGGTGCCACAACACCAACCTCTTAGCAAGACCAAGGAGCTGATTATTGACTTCAGGAGAAGGAAACCACAAGCCCATGTGTCGGAGGATCAGAGATTAAGAGGGTCTTCAGTGTTATGATTTTGGAGGATCTGTCCTGGGCCCAGCACATAAGTGCAAATATGAAGAAAGCACAGCAACACCTCTACTGCCTTAGAAGCTTGCGAAAAGTTCGGCATGAATTCTAAAACTTTCAGCTTCTGTGGATGTGTAGTGGAATGTGTATTGTCACAGTCTGGTACGGAAACACCAATGCCACTGAATGGAAAATCCTATAACAAAAAGTAGTGGATGCAGCCCAGTCCATCACGGGTAAAGCCCTCCCCACCATTGAGAACATCGATACGAAACGCTGTCGCAGGAAAACAGCATCCAGCAACAGGGAACACCCACCACCTTTCTTCTCACTACTGCAATCAGGGAGAAGGTACAGAAGCTTCAGGACTCACACCACCAGGTTCAGTAACAGTTATTACACTTCAACCATCAGGCTCTTGAACCAAAGGGGGTAACTTCACTCAACTTCATTTGCTCCATCATTGAAATTTTCCCACAACTAACGGACTCATTTTCAAGAAGTTGTCATCTCATGTTCTCAATATTTATTGCTTAGTTATTTATTTATTATTTCTTTCTTTTTGTATTTGCAGAGTTTTTTGTCTTCTGTACTCTGTTGAATGCCCTAGTTGGGTGGTCTTTCACTGATTTGTTATGGTTAACTATTCTATAGTTTTATTGAGTCTGCCCACAAGAACATAAACCTCAGGGTTGTACTGCATATGGTGACATATATGCAGTTTGATAATAAAAGTGCTTTGAACTTTCAGCACTCCGTAGACGCTGCCTGACCTGCTGAGTTCCTCCAGCAGTTTGCGCGTGTTGCTCTGGATCTCCAGCATCTGCAGAACCTTTTGCATTTGTAAAATTCCCTTTCATTTTCCTTTCAGATTTCCAACGTCTGCAGTATTTAAAAGGTTCAAAGCTTCAGGGTTTCAAAGCTTATGTCTTCAGCTTCCTAAAAATGAAACCGAACGATAAATTCCAATCACCTAAACCAGAGCACGGACTTTAAAATCCCTATGCTGTTCCTAAGATATGTGCACTTTGAGTATCAAATTATATTCAGAAACACTGCAGATCTGACAGGATACAGGAGAGATGGATGAACTGACTATTGCATTACATAAAGTAATGCACAGCACATGTAGAATTCTGTGGGCTAATGAATCCTCAGTAGTACTTCATAATGCTTTGCCTGTTACGTAGTCACAAGGCCTGCTCCTCAACGCAGAACAACTTAGAACTACTGCGGAAGTTGCCTTAAGCTGAGGGTTAATATAATGCCCAAGCAAACATCGATTGCTGATACAGTGCGACCAACCTGGGCAAGGAAGGTGTTTGAAGAGTATTACTTCCCTTTGCACGCCAGGAGCCTGGAGACAAGTGATCCAAGTGATCACACACCCCAACTAAGGGACAACTCTTGTACTACCTTCAAAGTATCATCCGTTATCAGCTTGTAGTTTCAATTGGCTTTAAACACCTGCAACCTGAATGGCAATTGACCTTACAAGTAAGGAATTTAATCATACACATTTTACAAAATGCTCACTATCCATAAAACTGGTCAATTCAGTATCAAAATAGCTTTTCTCTGTTAGAATTCAGAACCGTGTGGCGACAGGGGCTGGGCTGTTCTCCTTGTGCCCAAGTAAATAAAGTGTGATTGAGGAATGAGTGCGAGTTTTCAGAGACCAGTTAATCGGCAACGACAGTATTATGGCAATCATTTAATAGCTCTCGTCAAAATTGCATCTTTTAACAACAGCCCCGGCTTCCCAGAAAATGATTACAGAGAAAAGCGGAAGTTCCAAAGTGTTGGGGTTGCAAAGAAGACAAATCTGTTTCTAATCAGTGGACATCAACAACAGTGTCGCTCCAGCAAACCTGCGCCACCTCTGTAAGGAAGTAAAAGCAAAAGGACTAGCGCTTGAAGGAAGGGAGGAGTCGACATGAGGCTGAAGTGACTGGCTCTTGCTTTGCTCAGAAAAAAAAAAGGAACAGCTGGAAAAGGAGAGTCCAGGGATCACTCCAGAGCTGGGAACAAACCCACAGTCAAAACGAGAAAGATGAAAACAAAACAACAAAGGACAGCGAAGGAAAAAGAGCAAAGGGGTAAATGAGATCTGAATGGTGCAAGAGGATTTGGGGATGTTATAACAGATGGGAGAAACTGCATTAAGTGAAAACGCTTATCACATTTTCCTACATAGCAACAGTCTGTGCACGTTCGAGCTTTTTATTGTCAGAAAAACATGAGTCATCGCTGGCCAGTGTGCTATATATGACCCAGTAGAAGTCTTTGAGGTCAGTAGAAATTGACATGGCTGACTTGAGGCAACCCGTTCATTAAAGCCAGGAGCTTGTACAACAAGGCTCAAGAGTTGAGCATTTGGAAGGCATCTAAAAGAACTCAGGCAGAACAGAACCGAGAAAAGAGTTATAGAGCTGCAGTTTCAGCTACCAGAGAAAGACACAGAAGCAGATGGCACAAATGGGTTCAAGCATCAATTAGAAGAATTTCTGCAAAGAGATTTTATCTGGGGTATGCTGGGGAGGTGGGTTGATTTATCCTGTTGAACCTAATGGCCCCTCCTTAAAAGTTCTGATCAACATGATGATATCTTTGTAATGAGTTCCTATAGCAGAGCCGATGTTAGCTTGTAGAATCTTTTCCTCTTAATAATTCCTGGCATCTTCCCAGGGCAGGAAACACACAATAAATAGTAAGGTTAGCACTCTGTTAGGGTTGTATAGTCACTGGTTTCTGCAAAAGACCAACCATTACCAAGCCAAAGAATAGCTGCAGCTGAAGGCAGGATGCTCCTGTACCACGTTAACTGCATCAGACAAGAAGCCTCGTTACTGACATCTCTGTCCTCGGTAAACTATGAAGTCACATTTGACTAAAAAATGAAAGGGTTAACATACTGGGAACAATTGATGGCTCTGGGTCTGTACTCACTGGAGTTTAGAAAAATGAGGGGGTGGGGGAATCTCTGTGAAAGGCCTAGAGACCGTTTCCAATATTGTGGGAGTGTAGGACAGCCTCAGAATACAAGGATGACCCTTTACTACAGAGATAAGGAGTTATTTCTTTTGCCAGAGGATGATAATCCATGGGATCCATTCCCAAAGACAGGTTGAGGTGGAGGTTGATGGGTTCTTGATTGGTAAGGAGGTTAAAGGTTACAGGGGAAATCAGGAGAATGGCATTCTCCTGCCCTCTCCCCATAACCTTTAATGCCTTTACAAATCATGAAGGACAGAAAAAAAATCAGCCGTGATGGAATAGTGGGACAGACTCAATGGGCTGAATGGCCTAATTCTGTTCTTATGTCTTACGGTCTTATAAAAACATGCTGCAGTTCCCCAGGGGAGCTACGCCATCCGATGCAGAAACTCCCAAAAGTCTGTAGCATTGAACTTTACCATGAATGGAAAGAGAAAAGGTTGGAAATCAGTATTGTCATTTTATCAAAGTGATTGATGTTCAACTTTAAGTGTTTTCAACTGCTATATAGGGTATTGTATCAGCTGGTTACACAGAGAAGGATCCCACAAATGGTCAGTGTTCGCTGATGGTGATTGATGGACCAATGGAGTTGCTTTCCCTTTAACTGATATTGTTGCAGTGCCAACCTCCAAGATCAGGCAGGCAGAAGCTTTCATCAAAGGCAAATTGGGTGAGTCAGAGAGAGTTGGTTCGGGGACTTTGTCCTTGCCTAAAAGGGGTTGTGTGAAGCTACTTGAGGAAGCAAAGAGTAACAATATTGCCTTCAAATGAAGAGCCAATTAAAGTGGGGATGTATCAGTGCTACCTCTCAATGGTGGGTTGGATTGCAATCTTGAATCAAGTCCAAGTATCAATGAGACTAGGAGAGCGGTAAACAAAAACATGCCGGGTTTGCCAAGGGAATACTGCCATTGGCTAACCAGGAAGAAAATCAACATGGCCTCCCTCTCCTTCTGGTAACGCACATGGATAACACCCCAACCAGCAAAATTAGAGCTGATTGGCTAATTCTTCTGGCGACTGCACTGCTGTGACTGAGAGCTTGATGTTATGCGTACAATCACTGGGGAAAAAATTAGCCTGTACTTATTGCAAGACCCTGCTGTAGTCTTTTTTTTCTCTTCCCTCTGTAGCTTTCTGAATCAATTGTTTGCTCGAGATGACATGCAAAAACTTCAGCTCCTCAGCTGATCCTGTGTTGAAACAATCATTCAGACAAGTTATGGGAATCCAAAAAGTCCCAATAGAGAAGTCTCATAATATTAGGCAAAAGGATCAGACTCTATTGTTAATACTCACTGCCCAGCCTCACACATGGGGCAGCACGATAGTGTACAGGTTAGCATAATGCTATTATAGCTCCAGTGAACAGGGTTCAATTCCTGTTGCTGTCTGTAAGGAGTATGACTGCGTGGGTTTCCTCCGGGCGCTCTGGATTCCTCCCACATTCCAAAGAGGTACGGGCTAGTAGGTCAATTGGTCACCTGGGTTCAACTGAATGGCGTGGAAAGGCCTGTTACCAGAGGGGTCGGTTCCCATTCTGTATAGAGTCATAGAAAAGTACAGCACAGGAACAGGCCCTTTGGCCCATCTAGTCTGTGCCAAACTATTGAAACTGCACCAGGACCATAGCCCTCCGTACACCTGGCATCCATGTACCTGTCCAAACTTCTCTTAAACATTGAAATCGAGCTCACACACACCACCTGCGCTGGCAGCTCGTTCCACACTCTCACCACCCTCTAAGTGAAGAAGTTTCTCCTCATGTTCCCCTTAGATCTTTCACCTTTGACCCTTAACCCATGACATCTAGCTGTAGCCCCACCCAACCTCAGGGGGAAAAGCCTACTTGCGTTTACCCTATCCATACCCCTCATAATTTTGTTCCTCAAAATAAAAATCAACGTAAAAATCAGCACTTGGATGGATTTGTGGGTAAGCTGCAGCCACCATTTACAGATCCTTCTCTCCCCACTCACCCCTCAGTCAGTGAGTGTAGGGAAGTGCGTAGAATTTCAGGAGATGATCCTCCCTGCGCTTTAGCATGTCACCACCAGGTATCTTATCAATCTTCACATTTACAGGGCACATGGAGTTGTTTTGAGTTGGGATTAATCAATGGCAGAGAAAAAAATGATCCCTGATCAATACATTGCCACTGACAGTGCCTCATCGAGTGTTTGTCAGCTTCATTTAACATAAACTGACTTTTCACCTGCTCCTATACCATATGCAGCTGCAAATTTCAAATTAAAGAAAGAAAATGTGAATACATTATCATATATTATGCTCCAATCCCTCCATTTAACATGCAAATTTCCCAGAATGTTTCTGCACGCCTTCTGTTGCAAATTAATTTTGCAGAATTATAATTAGACTAATCCTGCATAATTAATAAGCAGCCTCTTATTTATTTGTGAGGGAGTTGACAGGATCTTTACCCAGTTCTGTAAACTGATAAGTGACTGTTAAGAGCAAAAAAAAACTGGAAGGAAAGCAAGTCAAGGCTTCCAGGATGGGGTGGCGCGCTGGGAATTGTACTCCCAGAACAAGATGGCCAGTTCCTCAAGATCTGAGAGCTCTGAACTTTCCTTTAGCACAGAGAGTGGAAAAAGCATTGACTACACTGCAGCAAGCATTGCCTCACAGATTCGCTGTCAACAAATCACAAACACAAGAGATTCTACAGATGCCGGAAATACAGAGCAACACACACAAGATGCTGGAGGAACTCAGAAGGGCTGGCAGCATCTGTGGAAAGGAATAAAGCATTTCAGGCCAGACTGTTACAAATGTCTGACAACAAGAACTTATTCTACCCATTCTTCCAAAATGAGAACATACAGACCTTTGGCATCTACAAACCTTAACATCTTATCCAAAGATATCTCTAATGATGGTACATTCCTTCTTAATAGAGCCATACAACATGGGAACTGGCGCTTTGGCCCAATTGGCCAATGTTGACCAAGTAAAACATATTCATCAAAGCACGTACATGTTACCATATATTACCTTGAGATTCAATTTCTTGCAAGCATATACAGGAAAATAAAGAAATGGAATAGACTTTACAAAAAAAACCTATCCAATTTTACCATAAAGAGGTACAGCTTAGAATTAAACCCAGGCACTGTCTTCACCTGTGTTTGGAACTCTCTTCTTCAAAGGGTGATAGAAGCATCATCTTTTAATATTTTAATGTTAGCATAGACAGAATCTTTGGGGTGAAAGGTTACCAGGATGAGCTGAGAATGAAGAGCTTGGGTTACAGCGGATTCCTGGGAAATTATTAAATGGTCGCCGGTCCACTCCTGATCCTAATCTGTACAATTGTGTGTTTGAGTAGTGAGTTCTAGTCTTGGTCTCAGATGGATTCCTCCACTTTCCACAGCTAAATACAGACGATGGTAGTCACTTAGTCCACTGGCATCCAGAGAAAACAGAACAGCCATCAGTCCGTCCAACTGGATCTCAAATGCACTGGCCCTCTCAGAGTAATTACCTTAAATGTTAAATCATTCTTTCCCAACTTCTGTCTGAAGTTGTTGAAAATAAAACAAAAAAAAACAAACCTGAAATAAAAACTTAACAGCAACACACACAAAATGCTGGAGGAACTCAGCAGGCCAGGCAGCATCTATGGAGAAAAGCACAGTTGATGCTTTGGGGCGAAACCCTTCGCCAGGACTGGAGAAAAAAAGCTGAGGAGTAGATTTGAAAAGTGGGGGGGGGGGGGAGGGAAGAGAGAAACACCAGGCGATGGGTGAAACTTGGACGGGGAGGCATAAAGCAAAGAGCTAGGAAGTTCATGGGTGAAAGAGACAGAAGGCCATGGAAGAATGAAAAATGGAGGGGGGAGGAGCACCAGACGGAGGTGATGGGCAGTCAAGGAGATAACATGTGAGAGGGAAAAGGGGATGGGAAATGGTGAAGGGTGGGGTCATTACTGGAAGTTTGAGAAATTGATGTTCATGCCATCAGGTTGGAGGCTGCCTAAACGGAATATAAGGTGTTGTTCCTCCAACCTAAGTGTGGCCTTATCACGACAGTAGAGGAGGGCATGCATGGACATATCGGAATGGGAATGGGATTGGAATTACAATGGGTGGTCACTGGGAGATCCCGCTTGTTCTGGCTGATAGTGTAGGTGCTCGGCGAAGCGGTCTCCTAATCTACGTCGGATCTCACCGACATACAGGAAGCCACACCGGGAGCACCGGACACTGTATATGACCCCAAGAGACTGTGTGGCAAAGAATCCCACTGATTTTCACCCCCTAGCTAAAGAAGTTCCTCCTCATCTCTGTTCTAAAAGGACGTCCTTCTATACTGAGGCTGTGACCTCAGGTCCTAGACTCTGCCTGGAAGCAAACAAATCTCAAGGTTGTATAATTTATACATTCTTTGATAATAAATGAACTCTGAATCTTGAAGATATTAGAAACATCATCTCCATGTCCACTCTAACTAGGCCTTACAATATTCAGAGATATAGCATGGTAACAGGCCCAATGAGCCTGTGCTGCCCAGTTACACCCAGGTGACCAATTAACCCACTAACCTATACACATTTGGAACATAGGAAGAAACCAGAGCACTCGGAGGAAAACCACGTGGTCACGGGTAGATCGTACAAGCTCCTTACAGGCAGCCATGGATTGAACCTGGGTCACTGGTGCAGTAGTGGTGTAAAGCTGCTATGCCACTGTACTGTTCTCCTTGTAACCATGTGATCCTCCAGGAGTTCCTACCGCACCCAAAGACGTCCCAAAGACGTGTGGGTTGACAGGAATCTGGCTGCTGTAGATTGACCCAGGTGTGTAGGTGGGTGGTAAAATCTCGAGGCCACTGAAGGATGTGTGGGGACAACACAATGAGACGGGACAGTTTATGTTTAACATAAATGGGAGCTGAATGATCGTTGGCCAAAGGACCCATTTCCATGCCGTACAAGCTCTAAGAAAACCAATTGTCCCACCGATCACTTCAATACATCTGGGCCACATGCATTTCAGGGCAACGATGAAGGTATGAAGACCAAAATTTTACCTAACTTTCTCAATCTGAATGCCAACCAACAAGGCCAAAACTTAATGTCCTAATTTAGACTCCCAGGAGTATACATCTCGCCCAACCTGTCAAGGTCCCAGAACACACTCTACACAATCAGGAAAGCTCAACAACACCTTTACTTTCTGAGGAGGCTGAAGAGAGCTGGACAGTACACATCCATACTCACGCCGTGCTACAGATGCGCAGTAGGGAGCATCCTTACAGGCTGCATCACTGCATGGTATGGAAACTGCACTGCTCGCAACAAGCTGTACAATGGGTGGCCGAAACTACCTGACACACCGCAGGCACCAGCCTCCCTGCATTCAAGGTGCCAGGAGAGGGCCAGTAACATCACGAAGGATCCCTCCCACACTACTCACGGAACGCTTGTCCCATACCCATCAGGGAGGAGGCTACATAGCAGCCGCACCAGGACAACCAGACACAAAAACAAGCTACTTTCCCCAAGCAACCACCACTAATTTATCATTTGCTGTCAGTCACCATACGTACAGAAAGTCCCGAGCCTAGTGTCACCTCTGGACATACAATCTGTATGTAAGGTATCCTAAGAATTTATACTTATTGTTTTTTATGATTTCTGCGTTCTTTATCTTCTTGTGTTTTGGCTTTGTGTTGCATCAGATTCGGAGTAATGACTATTTTGTTCTCCTTTACACGGAAGTGACATTAAACAATCTTGAAGCTTGAACCTAAACCGAGAAGCAGTTGAGAATCGAAGCATCGGTGTGTCTGTAGTCACCGATAGTCCACACCAGGAAAGCAGGGCAGATTTCCTCCCCTGGAGAACATCCATAAATGATATGGGTTTGTACAGCACCTCGATTATCTTACGGTCAGCATTCCTAGTGACTAGATTTCTTTCTTGTTAATTGTGATGAACCAAATTTACATTCACAACCACCTAGCTGGGATTTGAACCCACACCTCTTGAGCTGAAGCATAATTTAACTGCAGCACAATGCACGAGCATTTAGGGATCTCATCACCTTTCAAAGGAGATGGACAGTCAATGTTTCAAGTTGAGACCTTAGTCCAGGGGTTCCCAATCTTTTCTTTATGCCATGGACCAATACCATTAAGCAAAGGGTCCATGGACCGCAGGTTGGGGAACCCCTGCCCCAGTCGACTCCCTTCTATAGATGCCCAACTCACTGGTCCTCCAGCATTGTGCTTTTTTTTCTGCTCCGTATTCCAGCATCGGCAATCTCCGTTCTCCAGGGAGCACAGCAGCGCAGTGGCAATGCTTTACAGTACAAGCGACCCGGTTTCAATTCTCACCACTGCCTGTAAGGAGTTTGTATGGTCTCCCTGTGACCGTGTGGGTTTCCTCCGGGTGCTCTGGTTTCATCCCACAGTCCACAGACTATGGACTGTTGGTAGGTTAATCGGTCATTGTAAATTGTCCTGTGGTTAGGCTAGTGTTAAATTGGTAGGTTGCTGGGCCGCGTGGACAAAAGGGCTGACTAAGTAAATAAATATGAGGGGTGATTGATGAGTTCATGGCCTAAGGTAGAAGGAGATGAGTTGTACAACTCTCGTTACATGCACGTGCTGTTCAACCCTTTGAGTGATTGTGTTTTAAGTTAATAACTCTTCTCCTTCTACCTTAGGTCACGAGCTTATCAATCACCCCTGCTGCGGCCCACTTCTGGAGGTCCAAGACACCGACTTCTACAAAGAAGGGATCTGTATGCTCCACGACCGCTGGACTAAGTGTGTAAATGTAGGAGGGGACTATATTGAAAAATAAATGCACTAGGTTTTCTAAAACTGACCCCTTCTACCTTGGGCCACGAACTTATCAATCACCCCTCGTAAATGGCATCTCGCCAGACTCAGGGTGTGAGACTGGTCAAAGACCTGCATGCAGAGTTGCAAGGAAGACTTCCTTGCCCACACTCCATCACCCTTACTGTGAAGGCCGACATCGCACTTGCCTGCCTAATCGCTTGCCCGAGCTGTGTGTTAACTGACATTAACCTGAAGGAACGCGCCGGGTGTGCGGATCAATTTCCAATCGGCCAGATTAGTGAAGCGAAGTGGTCACCCGGCAAGACACCGAAGAGCTTCAGAAGAAATTCAGGAGCAGCATTTAAACAAAAGCCTGACTGAAACGTTTCAGATGCTGGACAGAGAGCCAACAGAATAGAACACAATTTGACTGTAAAATTAACATCACTATCCTGTCACATCTGGTCCAATTTAACAAAGAGAAAGGGAATCTATACAATCTGATGGTACACCGCTCACACTTAATAAAGGGTGATGGATGAATTTTATATTTTATACCAACTCTCCTGTACTCGTTACACTGTATGAAGTCTTTAAGAGAAATATTGCTCAATCTTTCTTTTTGCAGACAAGCACCCCCAACGGAGGGTTCACCATATTTAATTCATGATCTCCATAAAGCTGGGAGACTGTGACCACATGGAGACACCATCAATTAGGCAATTGTGGAATCTGTGTAAAAATCAATCTGTTTCGCTGTTGACTAGAATCGAAGATGTCCACGTTATTTTAAAAAAAGACATACAGTGCCTACATCACCATGTTACAGGCAGAATTTCACTTGCTGACTAGTTGCTTTGTTTTTTTGATGACTCCTAACTGGATGAGTTATTAAAAAAAATGTCCGCACTGACCTTAAAAAATCCATTTTGCCATCCCTTAATATAAATGTGACTCTCCATTGATCACCTGTGTAGGCCTGCCTCGAGGTTAGTCCCCCTGTTCCCGGGGAATGGTGGCAGGGCTTTCAGGCCTTCTCTTTAATTCAATTACAAGTTGTTGTGTTCTATGATTTATTGGGAATAATTCACTGTGTAGAGGGGGAAGGGGGGTTGCATGCAGGATAACATGCGGACTGCAACACATACGCACAGGAGTTCGCTGGTACATGGGGCAGGTATTATGTGGACAGGGGCGCTTTCCACACAAGATGATGCACGCACTAAAATGTGTTACACTTAGAATAAATCAGAGAATAGCGAATTACATACCGATTAATGTACAATTAGGTACACCTGCTCGCTAATGCAAATACCTAATCAACCAAACCTATGGCAGCAATGCAAGCAGTAAAGCATGCAGACATGGTCAAGAGGTTCAGTCGTTGTTCAAATCAAACATCAGAATGGGGAAGGAATATGATCTATGCGACTTTAATTGTGGAATGGTTGTCGGTGCCAGATGGGGAGGTTTGAGTATCTCAGAAACTGCTGATCTCCTGGATTTTCACCCTCGACAGTGTCTGGAGTTTACAGAGAATGGTGCAAGAAACAAAAAACATCCAGAGAGTTGCTGTTCTGTGGGCAAAAATGCCTTGTACATGAGAGAGGTCAGAGGAGAATGGCGACAGTAACTCAAATAACATGCACTACAACAGTGCCGTACAGATCAGCATCTCTGAATGCACGACACATTGAAACTTGAAGAGGCAGTACAGCCGCAGAGGACCGCACTGGGCTCCACTCCTGTACCTAATAAAATGGCCACTGAGTGTACAGTCTGATTACGACCAGAACATACAGAGAGGAGTGTGTGTCACAGACAGGACAAGATGTAAGCTGGAGTATCGCACCTACAAGAGAATAGATAAACCACTGTGTGTTATTTGGGTGGTGGGGTGGAGATACGTCTCTACCAAAGGAGGTGCAAGGCGCTCCTTCCTATGCTAGCCTGCAGGTCACCATTAGGCAAGGTGTAGCACTTCCCCGATCAGGATCAGGTAAAGCCATGGGAGGAGGTGGTGAATGGTCATACTAGCAGCTGATGTATATCCCAATTCCTGGATATGTGACCTCTGACACCAGGCTGACAATCTCTGATGAATATTGATATTGGCTGGGGTCACCCATCTTGTCAAGACACTGCCCAGAAGAAGGCAATGGCAAACCACTTCTGTAAAACAATTTGCCAAGAATAATCACAGTGATGGGACGTTAATCACCCACCTGATATGACACAGCACATAATGATGATGTGTGTTATACATAGGACAAATCATAGCCTGAAATAAGTTACACAGAGGGTAACAGGCAGAATGGCGTGCTTTACTTTTACATACAGGATAATGAAGACTGTGTTTCACATAAACTCATAGGTTGAAGAGGACTAGAATGCAGGGGATGGTATGCTGAGGCTTTATAAGGTATTGCTCAGACCACATTTGGAGTATTGTGAGTAGTTTTGGGCCCTGTATCGAAGGATATACTGGCACTGGAAATTGCGTGGGGAATGTTTACGAAAATGATCCCAGGAATGAAAGGGTTAACTTATGAGGAACATTTGACGGCTCTGCACCTGTACTCACTGGAGTTTAGAAGAACAGGGAGGAGAAGGGGGCCTCAATGAAACCTACTGAATATTGAAAGGCTTGGATAGAGTGGGCATGGAGAGGTTGTTTCAAATAGTGGGAGAATGTAAGATCAGAAAAGAAGTACATCTGCTTAGAGCAGAGATGAGGAGGAATTTCTTTAGCCAAAAGCTGGTGAATCTGCGGGATTCATTACCACGGACGGCTATGGAGTCCAGGACATTGGCTATACTTAAAGTGGAGGCTGATAGGTTCTTGATTGGTAAGGGCATTGAAGGTTACAGGGAGAAGGCAGGAGAATGGGGTTGAGAGGGATAATAAATGGAATGGTGGAGCAGACTCATTGGGCTGAATGGCCTATTTCTGCTCCTCTGTCTTATGGTCTTAACAGATGAGAGTGTGCTGTATTATGATAATAGACAAATTGGACAATGTAACACACAGGACTGCATACAGAGTGGGAGGTCCTACAGAAGGGTCAATATACAGGCTGGAATATCTTACAGATGGGACAATATGCAAACAGTTACACATGGGACAATACAAAAGCTGGAGTGACATACGCAGGACAATATACAGACAAATAAGTTACACGCAGGTCAAAATACAGACTGTTGTGAGTTACACACAGGACAATATACAGGTTGTATTGAATTACAATGCAAAGTCTGAAGTGAGTTACATACAGGCCAAACACAGGCTGGACTGAGTTACACTCAGGACAATATAGAGGCCGGATGTGCTTCAAGACAGTTGTTCCATATTCAATAACTGTAGTCCCACCCTGCCCCATAAGCACTCCCAAGATATTTACTTTTGTAAACAAGTTCTTGCATATCTCCAACGCCTTCCTGTTCCCTCTCTCCCACAATCTATTACTTCAAAATGCCGGGTCTTAGTTTTCCAAGCACTTTTTTTCCCCAAGTACTCCCCATGCTCCAGCCTTCTTTAGCCACTGAGTCATGCCAGGATGAGGCTCCTGAGATACCACCTGATCCCCACGAACTTACCCAACTGGGGAGAGAGGGAGGAGAGAGAGGGGGAGAGGGGGGAGGTGGAAGAGAGGGGAGGGGGAAGATTAAGGGGAGAAGGAGAGCGAGCAGTGGGGAGCAAGGGGGAGAGAGGGTGGAGAGGGAGAAGAGAGGGGGAGGGAGAAGAAAGGGGAAGATAAAGGGGAGGGGGACAGGGAGAGGGGGAGTAAGAGGGGAGGGAGAGTAAGGGGAGAGGGATGAGGAGCATGCGTGTGCATGGGAGAGAGAGAGAAATATGTGGAGACACAGGGAGGTGAGGAGGAGGAAATCAGATTGCTCTGCTGGAAGCTGGCAGGGATCTAATGGGCTGAATAATCCCCTGTGCTATTGTAAGTTAAGTGCATTTTCTTCCTTAACAAAGTTTCCCTCTACTCTGATGCCCAATTAGAGGTGGGAATCTAACAAGCAAGTTACTTGTCTGGAGGTGAATGCAACAAAGTGGTGTAATCATATCCTCTGTCAATATTTTCTCCAATATTGCACTGCTCCCAGGAGTACATTCACTGTTCTATTGACAATGAAGGGCTAGCATTTTACAGCAAAATAAATATTTTATTGCCCTGTAAAGACTGACAGTTTATTGCAATAATATACAAGCCTAGATGTTATTAAAACTGCAACACCATCGGGCACTCTGGCCTCATCTATGACCCAAACCTTCGATGGACTTCTCTTTAGTAAACTGATGGTGAAAGCTGAGAGCTGAATGCTGGTACTATTAGCGCAAGAAACTCTCTTGCACCCTCTTCATTTTTGAAAACCTGACAAGGGCACTGTTATGCTCTATTCCAGAAATTAATCGAAAGAAAAATATAGGAGCCCAGGAAAACGCGCTTACTTAGTTTTACTTTACTGAAGACGTGCTGGCATAATGACGAATGCCATTTACTTGCTTTTACATATAACCCATAATGAATTATGTAAACAAAGAATGGTAAACCGAACAATACTATATATTCACAAAATTACTCAATTACTACTAAAGTATTAAATACACAACACTCCTCCTGGCTTAGCTAAATATAGAATTCATCTCAAATTAATGTATATACTGTAAATATACTGTGTGTGTGAATATATATATATATATATATATATATATATTTGGGCCAGCCGGTAGTGTAGTGGCATCAGTACTGGACTTCGAGGTGGTTCGTCCTGGGTTTGAATCCCACCGGGTCCCAAACTGGCCAGCAGCAATATCTGTCAGAAGAAATGCCTGGCAATCTATTTCTGTATCTTGCCACAAAAACCCTATGGACAATGCCATGAGTCATAGAAACATAGAAAATCTACAGCTCAATACAGGCCCTTCGGCCCACAAAGTTGTGCCAAACATGTCCTTACCTTGGAAATTATTAGGCTTACCCATATCCCTCTATTTTTCTAAGCTCCATGTACCTATCCAAAAATCTCTTAAAAGACCCTATCGTATCTGCCTCCACCACCATTGCCGGCAGCCCACTCCACGCACTCACCACTCTCTGCGTAAAAAACTTACCCCTGAGATCTCTGTACCTACTCCCCAGCACCTTAAACCTGTGTCCTCTTGTGCGAACCATTTCATCCCTGGGGGAAAAAGCCTCTGACTATCCACATGATCAATGCCTCTCATTATCTTGTACACCTCTATCAGGTCACCTCTCATCCTCTGTCTCTCCAAGGAGAAAAGGCCGAGTTCACTCAACCTGTTTTCAAAAGCCATGCTTCCAAAGCCAGGCAACATCCTTGTAAATCTCCTCTGCACCCTTTCTATGGCTTCCACATCTTTCCTGTAGGGAGGCAACCAGAACTGAGCACAGTACTCCAAGTGGGGCCGACAGTGACTCAATGGTGTTCAACAACAATAACAACATACTGTATATATAAATATATATATAGATACATATATTCAGTATACTATATAATAATACAACTGCTATATAGACATCCACAGCAGAGTAAATTTTAAATTGTCCAATTCAAGCTTGAAAATTTAATTGCTGCAGAGGATTTCTTACTCTTATAGGATAATGTTTTTCCTAACTGGGGGTGGCAGGGTGGTCACTTTGCTTAGCAGGTGAGACTCGTGGCAGGGTAACAATCTCAGGTTCTGGGGCCACCTCCGTGCTGCTTCTGGGAGTTGACTCTGGCACTGCAGGAATGTTTCTGACAGGTCTGGACTTCAACAATCGACTCACTGATGACCCCAGATGACATCAGATACAATCTCCACTGTGTAGGAGAGTGGTCCGTTTCTGTCCTTAATTTTTCCCAAGTACCCACACTTTTGATCACCTTTCTAGTTCCTCACCAGGACTGTTTGTCCAGGAGTTAAATACTGAACCTTCTTGTTTTCGGAGCGCTGATTTTGTCTCAACTGTTTCTCCTGCATACTCCTTCTGCGATTGGGTTTGAGGAGATTCAAACTTGAAGGCAAGGGACGATCCAGAAACAGCTTGGCTGATGAGTTGTTGGAGTGTGGAGTGGGCTGCTCTTGGCATCTTCTGGATGTGTTGGCATCCCGAAGAGTGCTCGATCTGCTGGTCCATCCCAGGCCGCCAGACAAAGCTTCAAGCCAGTGCTTTCATTTTGACCACACCTAGGTGATCAGCTCTTCCAACACTTGAGCTCTCAGCTTGGATGGTACAGCAATTCTCAATCTCAACATAAGGCAACCCCTGTCAAGGGCAAGTTCATCCCAGTGCTGGTAAAAAAAAATGGGAAAACTGGAATTTCTGCTGCACCTTCCAACCATTTTGATTTACCATGTGGACCTGAGGCAGTGTGGGGTCTTTTCTGGTTTCCGTTTAGATGATCCCTGCCATAATAGGGAGGCCTTTGATTTGCATTTGGGAGAACACGTCAGGAGGAGTGTCCTCTTTTGTAAATTTTTCAGGTTATTTACTCTTCCAAGGGTAGATGGGACAATCCATCAGCATTTTCATGATTAATTGTCCTCTTGAATTTGATCTTGGAATTGTGTCCTCCAAGAAACAGCCGATTTCTGCATTCGCACTCTGCTGGTAGCGGATCACCCTTCTGTGGATTGAAAATGCACTAGTGGATGATGATCAGTAATGAGGGTAAACTCTCTCCCACACAAATACTGGTTGAAACGTTTTCCACCCCAGAGTCATGGCCTCTCTGTCACTCTGCGCATAATTTTTCTCTGCAATGTGAGGGAACGTGATGCAAAGGCTATGGGGCATTCACTTCCATCACACATAACATGCGACATGAACCATAAAGCAGGGAATCACTGGATGACGTGGATCATAATGAGTGAGTATAGTTTCTGACATCACTGCTTCCTTTACCTTTTGGAAAGTCACCTCACACTGTTTTGTCCTTTGCCATTTCCTCCCGATCTGCAGTAATGAGTTCAAGGGTTGGAACAAAGTAAACAGGTTTGGCAGGAACCTGTTATAGTAATTGACAAATCCCAAAAAGGACCACAACTGTGACACATCCTTTGGCCTGGGGGCATCCGCCACCGCTTGAATTTTTCAGCACACTCAAGTAATTCTTGTGCGTCAATGGTGTGATCACAGTAAGTGATACTTGGTTTAAAGAATTTACACTTGTGCTCTGAGCCCATAATCTTCTAATCTTTTTAACTGCCTTGAGATTCTGGAGATGTCCCTTGTCATTATCACTGGTAACAATGATGTCATCCAGGGAACACTTTGGGCAGCTTTGCAGTTCCTGGTCCATAGCTTTTTTGGTGCAGATGTTGCTCCAAAAACCCTTTGTGAGTGTTTATAGTGAGAAACATGTTGGACATTTCTTCCATCTCCATCTGCATGTAGGCCTCAGCTGTCCACTTTGCTGAAGTGTTTTCCTCTTTACAAACATATTCTCTATCCTGGGCAGAGAGTATTGATCTACTCTCAGTCCTGGGTTAATGGTGACCTTAGAATCACCACAGATCCTGACAGGCCCAGCCTTCTTGGCCTCGGGACCACTGGCATTGCCCATGGGCTCCACTCAGGCTTGGAAAGAATTCCTTAACCATGCAATCTAGCTCACTGGCTATTTTATTGCAGGTAGTATAAGGAATGGGATGGGCTTTATAGAACTTGGATTGTCATTTTCACTTAACACTATTTTACTCTTCATATATTTGAGCTTTCCAATGACATTCTTGAACACTGCTGTAGCATATCCAGTGCCTTTCTTAATTCGCTTTCAGTTGACTCTGGTGCGAGGGATGTGGCATGCAAATGGAAGACGGATCTCCAATCAAGTTGCAGTTGCCTCAGCCAATCATAGCCCTACAACGCTGGCTCTCCTGGATCTTTTTATACCACATACAAGCCCAATGTGGCTTGTTGTTTGTTGTATTTCACTGTTACAAATGTCATTCCCACAAGAACGATCTTCTCTCCAGTATAAATTATTAGTTGGATATCTGCAGCCTTCGGTTCAGTATCTTTGAAATGCCATTCAAACTCACTTTGTGGAATGACTGAAACATTCGAGCTAGTGTCCAATTCCATTTTAAATTAACTTCCCATTCACTTCTGGTGTAAGCCATATTGTTTGTATCTTGTTACTTCTCACATTGTAAATCTCGAAGCTACTCAGTCCTGCGTCACTATCATCGTAATCAGATTTTTCATCAACAGCGTGTAGACTGGTGCTTATTTTGAAAATGCAAATAGAGAGAGCGAGATAGAGGTTATGCGATAGAGATAATGGAGGAGGCAGTCAGAGAGTTGGCCATCTTATTTTTGGTGTGGTACATTACTCTTGCTGCCTGGCTATGAATGTGTCCGTAACGGCACAGAAATTCAGAATTCCTGGAGGAAAAGAAAATGCTGGAGATGCCATACTACTGAATAGCTTCAAGAGAATTGCAACTCTGTAAGTGGCGAGAGTGACCTCACCTGGATCCTCCTGAAGTGCCTCTAGTTATTGGCCAAAGACCTGCTCCCCTAACTGCAGTGTGAATTCTGTCCTCTAAAAGGCCCAGTAGACATGACCTTCACCTGACAGTCCCAAAATAGGTGCATAAGAAAAACAACCACATGAGTGGGCCACTCAACTCAATGGCCACACCATTCAACACAATCATGGCCGCTCTACGCTGGCTGGCTTCAACTCCTCTTCTGTATCATAACCCTCCGTTCTTCAGTCTTTCAAACATACGTCCATCTGAATCTTAAATATATTTGATGAACTGGCCTCTACCATCTTCCAGGGCAGGGAATTCCAGAGAATCACGACTGCCTGAGGAAGATAGATCTTTTATTTATTGAGATACAGCGCGGAATAGGCCCTTCTGGCCCTTTGAGCCTCACTGCCCAGCAACCCCTGATTTAACCCTAGCCTAACCACAGGACAATCTACAATGACCAATTAACCAACCAACTGTTATGTCTCTGGACCACGGGAGGAAACCGGAGCACTCGCAGGAAACTCACACGGTCACAGGGAGAACATACAAACTCCTTATCGGCAGTTTGGGCATCGAGGGATCTCAATTTTAGATAATGGGTGCACCGAACCATCGGCTGGAGGAACACAACAGGTCAAGCAGCTTCCGAGGGAGGGAAAGATGTGTCGACAATTCCTTGCCCCCCCCCCCCCCCCCCGCCCACAGATGCTGCAGAACTCACCGAGGTCCTTCAGCAGGTTGTTTGTTGTTCCAGGTTCCAGCACCCGCCCCGTTTGTACCTTTAAATGACCAGTCCCTGAGTTTGGTGCCGTATCACCTTGCTCACAAACTCGTCCTCCAGTGAAAACAGGAAGCAACTGCAGAGTTGGACATGGACCCCAGCTTCCCCTCTGCACTTCTCACTGCCTCTAAAAATCAGCTGACATAATCGAAGTCCTTTCCCACCCTGCTTCTCCCCTCACTCCAACAGGCAGCAGCTACGAAAGCCTGAAAGCACATACCGCCAGGCTCAAAGACAGCTTCAATCCTGCTGTCGTGGGTTACATTATATTAGCTCAGTAGTATTAAGTGTTATTTGGGCAACTGGAAAGACATAATACAGTATGCATTAAATCTTAAGATTTAAGACCTAAGATTTTTGCACAGTACTGTAAATGGATGAGAAGGGTATGTAGAGCTATGGTCCAGGTGCAGGTAGATGCAACTAGGCAAAACCCCCAGGCCGGCATAGACTAGATGGGCCAAACTGCCAAATTCTGTGCTGTGTTGCTCTTTGACTCCATGACTGTTCAAGGTGGAGGAAGAGCACTCTGGATTTGGTTGAGAAAACAAATCCCATTGAGACACTAGTGTAAAGAGTGGAGGGAGCACTCTAGATACCAGACTATCTAAAGCAGCAGACACAGAATGCTGGAGGGAGTCAGCTGGTCAGGCAGCGTCTATAGAAATGAACAAACAGTCGACATTTCAGGCCGAGACCATTCTTCAGGACTCAAGCTATCTTCAGGACCAAACTATGTATTTTGATATGTACTGTGTTCAATGCACACTACCAAATACATAACGATGTATTCACTATCGAGTAGTCAATCATTCCATCTGTCCTCACCTGTCCAACATCAGCCTCATCAGCCCCTCAGAATCCACAGGATCAGAGAAGTTCCAAGTGACTGTCAAAGAAGAGAACTTGAGTGCGGGCACATTAATGACTTGTACCCTATCTGGAATGGGGTTGATCCCAAGGAATTGCACGCAGTTGAGAGTATATGACAATGTTGACAGCAGAGACAAAAATGGGAGGAAAATCAGGATCTAAATGAGCGACATAGGTTGCTGCAATTTGTCGCACAGAAGCAACCTCTGTGGCCTCTGGAAATCCAAAACAACACACATAAAATGCTGAAGGAACTCAGCAGGTCAGGCAGCATCTATGGAAATGAATAAACAGTCGACGTTTTGGGTCAAGACCCTTCCTCAGGACTGAGAAGGAAGTGAGAGGGCATCAGAATTTTAAAAAAGGTGGGGGGAGGGAAAGGAGGCGAGCTGGAAGGTGATAGGTGAAGACAGGTGGGTAGGAAGGGTAAAGGGCTGGAAGAAAGGAATCTGATAGAGGAGCAGAGTGGACCATAGGAGAAAGGAAAGGAAGAGTGGATCTAGGGGAAAGTGATAGGTAGGTGAGAAGAGGTAAAAGGCCAGAGGGGAATAGAAAAAGAGGGGAATAGAAGAAGAGGGGTGGTGGAGAAGGAAAATTAATTTATTTTTTAACCAGAAAGATAAATTGCTGGAATACTGAGTGGAAAAGACTGAAGAATCCATTGAATGGTCAATGGATAGCCACTTTAGGTACATTCTTCACCTCTGGTCACAGGGGCCTCTTACTTCATCAGAAGTCACCATGGTGAATGTCAGACACTGAACAGAGAATCCATCCAGGATAGATAGGACAGTAGTTGGCCTCATCAACAATGATAATGAGTCGGAGTACAGAGAAGTGGAGCGGCTGGTGCACCGGTGTGAGACGATCAACCTAAGTCTGAACGTGGAGAAGACCAAGGAAATCTCGGTGGATTTCAGGAAGGTGCAGATGAACCACCACCCCTCCCCCCCCCCCCCGCCCCCGTGAATATATGGCTCCTCCATTGAGAGAGTTAAGTGCACCAAGTTCCTGGGAGTTCACATCACAGATGACCTCACATGGTCCCATTACCTCCATAAACAACAAGGCATAGCAGTGCCTCCACTTCCAAAGGAGACTGCAGAAAGTGAGGCTCACCCTCAGGCTCTCATCAACTGCATTTTATAGGAGTGCCATTGACAGCGTCCTGGCAAGCTGCGTCTCCAACTGGTACGGGAGCAGTCGAGCATCGGACCGTAAGTCCCTACAAAGGACTGTGAGAACAGCTGAGAGGATCACCGGGGTCTCCCTACCATCCATCGTGGACATTTATCAGGAGCACTGTGCATGCAGGGTCCTCAGTATTATTAAGGATCCTACCCATCCATGCAGCATCATCTTCGACTTTCTACCATCAGGTAGGAGACTACGATGCATAAAAGCAAAAACAGTCAGGGTGGGAAACCCTTCTTACCAGAGGCCACTAGGAACTCCCTGCCACATCACATTCAAAGTGTCACTGGTTAATCTGTTCTGTACCTTGAAATTTTTAATTTATGCAGTTTAGTTTGTCTATTTATGTGTAATCCATCTGTAGATTTCATCCTTACATTCATAAGTTATTGTGTTTTATGTATACTACAGTTCTTTACACCCAGGTTTGGAGAAACGTTGCTTTGTTTGACAGTACGCATGCATAGAATTAAATGACAAAAAACTTGACTTGACCTGAATTGATAGCACAGTGAAATTCCACAGAGAGAAAGGGTATTTCTGCTCTGTTCATAGTCAAACCTGCCGATTCCGATAAATACACCTTCACAGGAAAGTTGGACAAAGTTCGAAGGAACTATACTATCAAAGTACATACATGTCACATATACCACCTTGAGATTCATTTTCTTGCAGGCATTCAAAGTAGGATAGAGAAATACAATAAGATCGATGAAAATCTACACAAAAAGACCGACAACCAATGTGCCAAAAACTGTGCAAAATCCTCACCGCAGCCTGGGCGTGAAAGTGTTAATGAGCCAGTAATCCAGTAACAGCATCCTCGATAGCTCCAAGGAGGAGGATGGTAATTGAGCAGTGATGCTGCAGTGGTCACTGGAGATCACTGCCTCCCCATCTGTTGTGCAGCACGGGCTCGCCGACCCGAACAATGATTCCAAGTTATTCAGCCGCACTTTCACCAGAGCGTCTGCTGCTAGCTACCCAGCGGTGGAACTTAACAAAGTGGGCTCGATCGCAAATTGTGGCAAAGTCTTCTTTGCGGCAAATGGTTCGGCAATGAAGGGAAGGAGTTGGTAAATTGACGAAATAATTGTAAATCATTTTATTTTCCCTTAATTTGCTCTGAACAGTGCACACAGTTAGTTTTGTGCTTGTGCTTTGAACCAGAAGGTGTCCGTTCACCAACATTTCTTCAGTTGTTCTGAGCGGGGGTTCCAACCTGGGGTCCACAGACCCCTTGGTTAATGGTCAGGGTCCATGGCGTACAAAAGGTTGGGAACCCCTGCTAAGCCAAGTTGTGGTTGTGTTTCAATGTCAAAGTCAAAATCAAGTTTAGCATCAGATGCACAAGTACAGATGCAGAAGAGGGCTTCCAGGACGTTTCCTGGTTTAGAGAACTATCTGGCGGTTTGATGTTTATCTTTAAAAGCTTTTTGTTTTACGTATGGCTCCGGGGTTGAACACCTAATAGGTTCTTTTTTTTCTCATCTTTTTCTTGCTTTAAGTCGAGTCAAGTCAAGTCACTTTTATTGTCATTTCGACCATAACTGCTGGTACAGTACATAGTAAAAATGAGACAACGTTTTTCAGGACCATGGTGTTACAGGACACAGTACAAAAAACTAGACTGAACTTTGTAAAAAAAAAACAGAGAAAGCTACTCTAGACTACAGACCTACACAGGACTGCATAAAGTGCACAAAAACAGTGCAGGCATTTATAATAAATAATAAACAGGACAATAGGGCAAGGTGTCAGTCCAGGCTTCGGGTATTGAGGAGTCTGATAGCTTGGAGGAAGGAACTGTTACATAGTCTGGTCGTGAGAGCCCGAATGCTTTGGAGCCTTTTCCCAGACGGCAGGAGGGAGAAGAGATTGTATGAGGGGTGCGTGGGGTCCTTCATAATGCTGTTTCCTTTGCGGACGCAGCGTGTAGTGTAAATGTCCGTGATGGCGGGAAGAGGGACCCCGATGATCTGCTCAGCTGACCTCACTATCCGCTGCAGGGTATTGCGATCCGAGACGGTGCAATTTCTGAACCAGGCAGTGATGCAGCTGCTCAGGATGCTCTCAATACAACCCCTGTAGAATGTGATGAGGATGGGGGGGGGGGGGGCGGTGGGAGATGGACTTTCCTCAGCCTTCGCAGAAAGCAGAGACGCTGCTGGGCTTTCTTTGCTATGGAGCTGGTGTTGAGGGACCAGGTGAGATTCCCCGTAGGGCTTTCTTTAGTAGGGCTTTTTTTTCTTTTCTTCTCTTTTTTTTTGTGTCACCATATTTTTCAATCCTTAATATTGGGTTTTTTTTCCTTTTGAGACATACTTTTTTCGATGTACTCTTGTTATTTTGGATAATAATAATAAAAAGATTTGAAAAGGAAGGAGAACTATCATGAGAGGCTGGACAAACATAGTCCGGTTTCTCTGGAGCGACGGAGGCTGAGGGGAGATCTGATGGAGCTTCATAAGATTATGAGAGGCAGAGATAGAGTAGACAGGGAGTATCTGTTTCCCAGCGTAGAAGTATCTATACCAGAGGGAATCTATTGAAGGTGAGAGGGCAGGTACAAAGGGGTTGTGAGGGGTAAGTTCTTTTACTCAGAGAGTGGTGGATGCCTGGAATGCACTGCCTGGTACTGTGGTAGAGGCAAATACATTACAGGCTTTGAAGAGATGTTTAGATAGGCACGTGGATGTAAGGAAGTTGAAGGGATATGGACACAGTGTAGGTGGAAGAGATTAGATTTTGAGGTTCTTTTATAGACTTTTTAGCTGATCTGGCACAACACTGTGGGCTGAAGGGCTGTACCATTCTACGCTCCACATTCGATGCATGCACAAGTGCAATGTGAGGCTTACTTGTACAAAGCATGAACAATATTCAAAGAAGAACACAAGTGAGAAAAGAAAGAACACAAAGAGAACAGAAAGAAAGTGTCCATTGCAGCACAACGTGGTCACAGCGTTGCTATACTGAGAAATGGTACGGGATGCGCGGATTGGTTCAGAAAACGGTTGAAGGGAATAGCTTTCAGGCTTCTGGGCCTCCTCCGTAGCTATGAGCAAATGGCATTGTCTGGGGTGCTGGGGATCTTTGATCAAAGATGTTGCCTTCTTGAGGTAGCGCCTAATGTAGATACCACCAAAGTTGGAGAAGGATGTGCCCTTGACGTTTGGGGTTAAGTCTACTACCATTCTTAGCAGTTTCTTAAATTGCTGAGCATTCAGACTGGTGTAACAGACCACATTGCAAGCAGTCAGGACTCTTTCAGCAATAAACTGTACGGGTTTAATTCCGAATTCAGGAGGATCTAGTCCAGCTGGACTTCCCTTTCCCGATGACTGAAAGATGCACACACGTCAGGTTCATTGACGAGAAGGATCCATCTAATATGGAGGGGCCACTGCACCAGATCAAGAAAAGCTGCAGAGGGTTCAAACCTCAGACAACTACTTCAAGGGCACCAGCCTCTCCACCATCAAGGGCATTTTCGAAAGGCGATGCCTCAAAAGGGTGGAATCCATCATTAAGGACCCCCTGCACTCAGGACATGCCCCCTTGCTACCAGCAGGGAGGAGATACAGGAACCTGAAGACATACACTCAACATTTTAGGAACTGCTTCTTCCCCTCTGATATCAGATTTCTGAATGGTCCTTGACACTTCCTCCCCCTCCCCTTTTCTTCAGTTCCCCACTCTGGCCTCTTACCTCTTCTTACCTGCCTATCACCTCCCCCTGGGTCCCTCCTCCTTCCCTTTCTCCTGAGGTCTATTTTACTCTCCTGTCAGATTCCTTCCTCTCCAGCCCTTGACTTTTCCTACCCATTTGGCTTCACCTCTCGCCTTCTAGCTATCCTCCTTCCCCTTCCTCCACCTTTTTATTCTGGCGTCTCCCTCCTTCCTTCTCAGTCCTGAGGAAGAGTCTCAGCCCAAAGCATCGACTGTTCATCGTTTCCGTAGGTGCTGCCTGACCTGCTGAGTTCCTCCAGCACTTTGTGTCTGCTGCTCTGGATTTCCAGCATCTGCAGAACCTCTCATGTTATACCTATTTTCCTCTCTTTTTTTTTACACTATTACTTTTCATATATTCCTTATTGTAAATAATAGTAATTTTTAACGTATTGCTCTGTGCTGCTGCCATAAAATGAGAAATTTCTCAACCTATGTCAGTGATAATAAACTCGATGCTGTTTTTGATCTGTACTGCACAGCCTTCCCACTTTATTTATTTACTGAGAAACAGCGCAGAATTGGCCCCTCCAGCCCTCCGAGCCTCACTGCCCAGTGATCCCCCCATTTAATCTCAGCCAAATCACGGGACAATCTTTACAATGACCAATTAACCTACTAACCAGTACGTCTTTGGACTGTTTGAGGAAACCGGAGCACCCAGGGGAAACCCACGCGGTCACGGGGAGAACGTACAAACTCCCTACAGGCGGTGGTGGGAATTGAACCCCGGTCGCTGGCACAGTAAAGCGCTGTGTTAAACACTACACTACCAAGCCATAGCACATTCAAGGGGGGGCAAGTGAAAAGAAAAGGCATCAGAAACCAGATATTGGTGACTGGTTTCAAAGAAACAGAGGTGAATTGAGGATTTTGTTTCCCCAGGATCTGAAATACTGTATATTATATAGTACGAACGAAGCAAGTTCTCAATATCAGTCTTCTAGAAATAAACACTTGAAGGAAGGGGACAGAGAGCAGAGATATAAGGAAAGAACTGGTGAATGAGACTAAATGGAAAGCTCTTTGAATGAGATAGCACACATTCAGTGGGCTGAATGGCATTCAGCATGCTACTAAAAAAATTACTCAGACCAGGTTTTGTATCTGCGAGGCAGTCATCAGCGCAATGGGGGGGAGAAGGGCCCCGCCAACTCCGTTTCCTTCGAGAGTCTCTGAGCTAACCAACGCTGTGGCCTGGACGCTTCATTTGAGCCGCACTGCGTTTTTGGCAGCTGCTTCTTATCGCTCGAGCCCCGAGACCCATGATACACTGAGCGGAAAGCCAGGCATGCGGGAAATGGTGATGAAATAATAATGGTTCGACTCTGCGTCTTGCTCCTGGCATTGGGAGCATCCGGGGGGCTTCGGTGGGGATAGACAGATGCGCATTTAAATACTTCTTAACAGCGGCTGGAAGACAGCTGGCTGCCAATGTGCTTGGAGATCGGTTTGTAGTCTCACTGCAAAGATTTCTGAAGTTACAATATCACAATTCCACCTCACCTATCCATAGTATGCAAGCTTCATACATTGTACTCCCAGTTTATATTTTATG
Source organism: Hemitrygon akajei (assembly GCF_048418815.1). Classification (NCBI taxonomy): domain Eukaryota; kingdom Metazoa; phylum Chordata; class Chondrichthyes; order Myliobatiformes; family Dasyatidae; genus Hemitrygon; species Hemitrygon akajei. Next base: position 209,488,014 of record NC_133124.1, on the reverse strand, counting down.
AAAAGGTTTAAATTCCTTCACTGACCAGTGTACCTCATCTACTCTAAACATCCTCTCAAGCAGAGTATAGTAAACTTAACGTGAAAGGTTACTGATTGAAGGAAATACCTTTCATATAACAGTTCAAGAAATTGACCTTGTTGGAAAAAAATTTCGGTATCGTTTTACTTCATTCAAGATTCAGATTGAAACATACAGGGAAATGTCTCGTTTGTGTTGACAATGGGCATATGAGTTAGCACAACACTTTACAGTACGGTAACCTGGGTTCAATTCCCACCCTTGCCTGTAGGGAGTTTGTACGCTCTCTCTGTTTCCTTCGGGTGCACTGATTTCCTCTCTCAATCCAAAGATGCACTGGTCGGTAGGTTAATTGGTCATTTGTAAATTGTCCCATGATTAGGCTAGGGTTAAATTGGGGGAAATCGCTGGACGGCGTGGGTCAGAGGGCTGGAAGGACCTATACCCTGCTATATCTCAATAAATAAATAAGTGAACCAATGGTATGCTGAAGGCAAGTGTTGCCACAAATTCCAGTGCCAACACAGCATGCCCACAATGCTCAGCAGAACACCACAGAGCATAACAGGGAACAAGATAACAGCAAATAAACAAGCGCCCCCCCCCCCCCCTTCCAATCTCCCATCCATGTACATACACTGACCTCTAACCCCAGGACAGGCCTCCAGTGGACACAGGCTCGTGCCACAAGCACATTCTGAGCTGCAGAGACTTATTCACTCTGCTAGTCATTGCATAAGCTGGAAGCGACACTTCCGATCCCGATTAGATCTCTTGGCCATCAAAAGTCTCAGAGATTTAACCTATGATCTTCTCCTGATGGATTTTCCAGACTGCAACATTGCAAACTGGGACCCCCCTCAGTGGTGGGTGAGGAAGTGGAGCAGTTCCTCCTTAACTTGACAAGTCAAAGCTTCAAGATTCAAGTTTATTTATCATGTGTACATACAGTGAAATGTGTTGTTTGCATTAACAACCAACACAACCAAGGGTGTGCTGGGGATGGTCGGCAAGTGTCACATCACACTCTGGTGCCAACCTAGCAAGCAAAAACTGTAGATGCTGGAAGCACTCAGCAGGTCAGGCAGCATCCGTGGAGAGAGAGAGCCAGAGTTAACACTGAGGCTGATGAAAGGCTATTAACCCAAAACATTAACACGAGGAAATCTGCAGATGCTGGTAATTCAAGCAACACACACAAAATGCTGGTGGAATTCAGCAGGTCAGGCAGCATCTATAGGAAGAAGTACAGTCGACGTTTCAGGCCGAGAGTCTTCGGCAGGACCAAGGACGAAGAGTCTCAGCCTGAAACGTCGACTGTACTTCTTCCAAGAGATGCTGCCTGGCCTGCTGCATTCCACCAGCATTTTGTGTGTGTAACCCAAAACATCAATTCTGTTTCTCTTCCTACAGATGCTGCCTCCCCTGCTGAGTATTTTCAACATTGTATGCCTTACTTAAATAAAAAGTTAATTCTAATTCACACTTTATTATGGATTAACTGTAAGAATAGCTTTCAAGAAAACAACAGGTAGAACCTGAATATTATCATAACCGCAGAGTCTACACGCAAATGGTAAAGGGAGGATATACATATACACAGTGACCACTTTATTGGTGACCACCTGTAGCTAATAAAGAGGCCACTGAGTGTACGTTCATGGTCTTCTGCTGCTGTAGCCCATCTGCTTCAAGGTTCGATGTGTTGTGCATTCAGAGATGCTCTTCTGCACATCACTGTTGTAATGTGTGGTTTTTTGTGTTACTGTCACCTTCCTGTCAGCTTGAACCACTCTGGCCATTCTCCTCTGACCTGTCTCATTATCAAGACTTTTTTGCCACAGAAACAACGCTCATTAATGTTTCTCTCACCATTCTCTGTAAACACTGGAGACTGATGTCTGTGAAAATCCCAGAAGATTGGCAATTTTTTAGATATTCAAACCACCCCATCTGGCACCAACAATCATTGCACGGTCAGAGTCACTCAGATCACATTTCTTCCCCATTTTGATGTTTGCTCTGAACAACGGGACCTCTTGACCATGTCTGCATGCTTTTATGCATTGAGTTGCCACCACTTGATTGGCTGATTAGATATTTGCAAATAAGAAGAGCAGGTGTGCAGGTTTACCCAATAAAGTGATTACTCAGTTAATAATATATTGTATCATAACTATTAAATATTAAACTAAATGCTTAACAGTAAGCTAACTCAACTTTAACCAGCAAATAGTAAATACAATACTTCTCACAATACAAAATCAAACACCGGGACAATGTCTGAAGGGGCTTTTCTTTAAAAAACATATTCCTGTTGTAAACACACCCTGTGTCTTTAATTTCTGATACTCCTGCCTCATCCTGAGGATTCTTATTTTCCCAGACAGATTATATGGCACTATCGATTTCATCATCTCAACAGCTTTTTTTATTTTTCCAATGTGCTTTTTTAACAATCACGCACAGATTTTCCATAAATGCATCATATGGTACTTGTTCACACACAATGAAAAAAATGGCTTGCCCATAATTACAGTGGAGTCCTGAACAGGTTTGCTCCTAATTGGAGATCTCTGTTCGAGATGGCATTAGAGCAAATTGACAGTCATTAGCCTGGTATCAGAATGATCGTGCTAATTAGCAGCAGCTCGAGTGGAAACTGTTTCAGTGCTTGTGCAAGCCGGTGGGAGAGTCAACCGACAACGGTCTTTGACAAATGAGCGCCAATCCAGCGTCCAGACACAGAAGGAATAGCCTCCTGCCAACCTGTAGTGGAGAGGCAACAGGAGTAGGTGGCAGAGCAGCGACAGACAGCTCAGTCTGCACACGGTTATGACTAGTTTTTGGTGACATGGCCTGAGCAGAAGTAAGATTCTCAGATTCCCTACATGAGGCCATTTAGCCCATTTAATGTCTGATGGCTTTTCACAGAACATGTACAGTGTGGGAGGTGTGGTTAGCGCAGGTTAGCGCCACGCTTCACAACGCCAGGCTTCCTCCAGGTGTTTCAGTTCCTCCCACATTCCAAAGGGCGTAGGGGTGAGGAACAGCAAGTTGTGGGCATGCTCCTGTTGGCGCCAGAAGCATGGTAATACTTGGAGACTGCCCCCTCGGACTGTGCCGGTCATTAGTGCAAATGGCACATTTCACTGCATGTTTCAATGTACATGTGACAAATAAATCTCTCTTTTATCTTTAGCAATCCCAGCGGTCCCCATCCTGCTTTCTCCCAATGGCCTTGTGAGTTATTGTTTCCCAAATCCCTAACCCAGTTCCCTTTCCTAAGCCTTTGATTGGATGATTCTGTTTCCGCCAGTGCTACAGGTTTTATTTTCCATATACAGAAGAATAATCCTCTTGTGTAAGTGTATCCAAAAATCTGAAATTTGTGTCTCCTCATCCTGGTTCATTCATTCGTTAAATGCAGTGTCACATGATGCAGGCAATCCATGGCCATTATTGTTCTCGGCAAGTTTTTCTACAGAAGTAGTTTGCCATTGTCTTCTTCTTTACAAGGCAGGTGATTCCGGCCATTATCAATACTCTTCAGAGATTGTCTGCCTGGCGGCAGTAGTTGTATAAGCAGGACTTGTGATGTGTACGACCATCCACCACCTGCTCCCACAGCTTCACGTTACTCTGATCAAGGGGCTAAGCGGGTGCCACACCTTGCCCTAGGGTGACCTGCAGGCTAGCAGAGGGAAGGAGCACCTTACACCTCCTTTGGTAGAGACGCATCTCCACCTAGTCCTAGTACCACCTGTAAATGGTAACACCTGCTCTCACTTCAATCAAAGCATTTTCCAGTCTCTGAGGAGAATATAAGGGAGGTTTTTATCATGCGCACAATTACGGTGAGGGACGGCTCCAACGGAAAACTTGCTTTGCAGCAGCATCACCGGCACCAGGTGCAGACAACACACGGAATCACAAATTATACTTAAACTACGCAAAGTGGTGAAGAAAAAGTCTGTGCATTGTAAGCCAGCTTTGCGTTGTCCTCCCTCGTTTACTTGGTGAACAGTTCAGAATTGACCAAATGATGTGCGTGGGCCAGAAGCCGTACATTAATCGGACAAGCCCTTTCTTAAAGAGCAGTCGCCACTCGTATTGGTTTTTTAACATAACGATCAGTAATTTCACGGTCACTGTCATCACTACTGAGAATTTATAATTTTATTCCCTAGCTGCTTGGGTAACATTTGGACTCTGACTCATCTGTCTAACACTTGCTTACGTTTTGCCAAACCTCGCAACTGAACCACGATGTTATTTTGCTCCTGAGGTAATGAGATGTCAGGAATCAGAGTAACATTAATGTTTGTTACATTTTTGAAGAATTCCAGGTATTATAGACTCATAGGGACATAGAAGACTGCAACACAGAAACAGGCTCTTTGGCCTATCTAGTCCATGCCAAAATATTAATCTCTTTAGCCCCATCGGCCTGCACCTGGACCATAGCCACCCATAGTCCACCCATCCACGTACCTATCCAAATTTCTCTTGAATGTTGAAATTGAACCTGCATCCACCACTTCCGCTGTCAGCTCATTCCACACTCTCACCGCCCTTTGAGTGAATAAGTTCCCCCTCATGTTTCCCTTAAACATTTCACCTTTCACCATTAGCCCATGATCTCTAATTCTAGTCTCACCCAACCTCAGTAGAAAAAGCCTGCTTGCATTTACACTACCTATACCCCTCATAATTTTGTATACCTCTGTCAAATCTCCCTTTATTCTCCTCTGCTCTATGGAACTAAACTGGTAACCTATTCAACCTTTCACTATTACACTGTATAAGGCCCCACGGAGTACTGTGCTCAGTTCTGGTCACCTCACTACAGGAAGGATGTTAATACTATAGAGAGAGTGCAGAGGAGATTTACAAGGATGTTGCCTGGATTGGAGAGTGTGCCTTATGAGAATAGGTTGAGTGTACTTGGCCTTTTCTCCTTGGAGCCACGGAGGATGAGAGGTAACTTAACAGAGGTGTATAAGATGATGAAAGGCATTGATCTTGTGGATATTGAGAGGCTGGAATGGCTAACGTGAGGGGGCATAGTTTTAAGGTGCTTGGAAGTAAGTACAAGGGGGATGTCAGGGGCAAGTTTTTTTTACACTGAGTGTTGGGTGCGTGGAATGCACTGCCAGTGGCAGTGGTGGAATTGAACACGATAGCGTCTTTTAAGAGACTCTTAGATAGGTACGCGGAGTTTAGAAAAATAGAGGGCTATGCGGTAGGGAAATTCTAGGCAGCTTCTAGAGTAGGTTACGTGGTCGGCACAACATTGTGAGCAGAAGGACCTGTAATGGGCCGTAGATTTCTATGGTTTATCACTCGGGTCCTCGAGTCCTGGCAACATTCTTGCAAATTTTCTCTGTACTCTCTCAATTTTGTTGACTGCACACAATACTCCACATTAGGCCTCACCAACTTCTTACGCAACTTCAACATAACATCCCAACACCTGATTTCAATACCTTGAAACTTAAAAAGGAAAACTGGGAGAGGGACGTTGACCCCAGGAAGTGGAAAAGAAAAGAAAAATTAAAAGTGACAGTGAAAAGTAAGCCTATCCAGTCTTTGCCCTCCAATCTCTGCACCATCTGTGAATCTTTTCTGCATCTTAGTTAAGTGACGTCCTTCTTATAGCTAAGTGACCTGAACTGTACACAACAGTCCAAGTGTGCTGTCACCAATGACTTGTACACCTGGAACATGGTTTGCCAACTCCTGTACTCATTGCTCTGACCAATGAAGGAAAGTGTGCCAGACTCCGCCAATCTACAAACCATGTTGATTAAACGTTGCTCCAGCACCATCCTCCGACCTCACTGAGGGGGAGAGAGAGAGAGTGATCATTCAAACGCAAGGCCCTTCGCTCTGTTTCTTACTGGAACAGCAGAACAAGCCTGGAGTTCTAACTAACCTACTTCTTACGGCAACTGAGTAAGGAAGGGCACCAAATAAAAATCTCATTGCTTCCCAGCTGACAATATTTTCATGGAAGACACCCACCAGGCAATCTGACTAAACATATCTCCTGCAATGCAGTAAGGAGTATATTCATCAAACACAATTAAAATGACCTTGAACTCTACAGGTTGCATCCTCCTTAAGCAATTGATAAAGTGAAGTAATATCAAAGTAGCTCTCTCTCAGACAAGTGAGTCTCACAGTGTGAAATATTGTTCTGTCTCTGTCCGATTTAACTGGTGAACTGAAGTCGCTCCAAAATTTAAAAACGGGGTATGTTCACGGTAGCTACAGCAACAAATTCAATCATGAAATCTTGGTTTAGCACTTGGAGGAAGGCCATTCAGAACCATCACCAGAAAGGACTAGCACGGGGGGTTCCCAACCTTTTTTATGCCATGGACCCCGACCATTAATTGAGCACTCACTGGGTTGAGTTTGCACATTCTCCCCAGGAGGCAAGGCGAGTGGAGGAGAGGTAGAGTCGAGGGCAGGATCAGTCAAAGCAGAGCCTGGGTCCATCCCCAAGAGCGAGGAAAGACCTGAGGTTCAATCGGTCTAAGCGCCAGGCTGAATTGGAAAGTTCGGGTGCAGGTCGAATTGCGGTGGAGGGCTCCAGGCCCCAGAGGGTTTTGACAGAACCCGATGTCTGGACGATTTAAGCACCAGGCCAGACTGAAGAGTGTCGGGGCCTGAGGGCGGCCATGACGTGTTCCATGACATTTACTCGGCTCTGCACTGAACTAAGGCTGTGGCTTCGTGTCTGTGGACCTCAGTTCTGAGTATTATGTGCCTGTTTTTATCCTCCGCTTGATTTGGGGTTTTTTTTCCTCTCTGTACATTGGGTGTTTGGCGATCTTTTTGTAAATGGATTTGTTAGAGTTTCTTTCCTTTGTGGCTCCCTGTGAGGAGACAAATCTCAAGGCGGTATAATGTATACATACTCTGACATAAACATACTTTGACCTGTGAGCCTGCGCGCTTCAGCTTCCTCCCACATTCCCAAACACGCACTGGCGTTCTAATTGGCTGTAAGTTGTTCCTGGTGTGTGGGCTACCAGTTCAAAGTAAATTTATGGAAAATAGTCAGAAAACAGCATTGCACCAAGAACCAGGGTAGAATCAATGGACTGAATAGCCTCCTTCCATACCATATTGTGTACAGTTCTGGTCACCGAATTATAGGAAAGATGTCAACAATATAGAGAGAGTAGAGAAGATTTACTAGAATGTTACCTGGGTTTCAGCACCTAAGTTACAGGGAAAGGTTGAACAAGTTAGGTCTTTATTCTTTGGAGCGTAGAAGGTTGAGGGGGACTTGATAGAGGTATTTAAAATTATGAGGGGGATAGATAGAGTTGACGTGGATAGGCTTTTTCCATTGAGAGTAGGGGAGATTCAAACAAGAGGACATGAGTTGAGAGTTAGGGGGCAAAAGCTAAAGGGTAACACGAGGGGGAATTTCTTTACTCAGAGAGTGGTAGCTGTGTGGAACGAGCTTCCAGTAGAAGTGGTAGAGGCAGGTTCGATATTGTCATTTAAAGTAAAATTGGATAGGTATATGGACAGGAAAGGAATGGAGGGTTATGGGCTGAGTGCGGGTCAGTGGGACTAGGTGAGAGTAAGCGTTCAGCACGGACTAGAAGGGTAGAGATGGCCTGTTTCTGTGCTGTAATTGTTATATGGTTATACGATAAGAAACTATCTAGGAACAATGTATATTTATAATATTGCACCTTTCTCTTCTAATGGTACAACACATCAATTTAAAATTGACTGCGACTTTTGGAATGGGACCAACATGACCCAGAGAACCTTCACTAAGCACATTCATATTTCTTTGAGCAGTTATTTATTTAAGAATTCACCCCCCACCCCTCCTCATCCCCAACCCCTGACTGTTCCAGACTAGGTATCCTCAGTTGATGTTAAGCTGACAGCATCCACACCGGAAAACACTCTCGCGTGAGTGCTTTGGGGATCAGTTCCCCACCGGCTGCCGTGCCTGAGTGAGTGGGAGCCAGATCACTCAATCAGCCCCAAATCACACCATCAAAATGTAAACCTCAGGTTCCAATCGCGTGCAGTTCAGTGGTAGAATCATATCTGAAAGAAGAAGTTTAAAGAAAGTAGTTTCGTGAACTGTCAGCATTGGTCACGCTGTTCGGTGGCGCCATAGGGTGGCACCGTAGCACAGTGGTTGGCACAACGCTTTACAGTGCGGGCAACCAGAGTCCAATTCCCGCTGCTGCCCGTAAGGAGTTTGCACGTTCTCCCTGTGACCACATCATTTAACCTCCGGGTGCTCCGGTTTCCTCACGCAGTCCAAAGACGTGCCAGTTGGAGTGTTAATTGATCATTGTAAATTGACCCGTGATTAGGCTATGACTACATTGGGGCATTGCTGGGCAGCATGGTTCGAAGGGCTGGAAGAGCCTACTCCACGCTGTATCTCAATCAATCAATCAATCAATAAATAACTAAACACTTCACGGTTGACGTGGATTCAATGGGCCTGTTTCTGTACTGTATGGCTGTATAATCATACCGCCATTTACTACCAAGGCAAATGTCCTCTGATAACATCCCTCTGGGACATATGCTGACATTAAAGGCTCTATATAAATAGAAATTGTTGTTGTCTCATTGATAGAAAGGCATATTTGGCACTGGATAGAATCATTCTGGAAGTGTGTGACAAGCCCAGTTAGCATTTTAAGGAGAAGGAACATGGCTTTAGCTGACATGTAACATGGTTATGTACTAATGTAAGGAAGAACAAAATGACAAAGAGAGGCTTACAAAATATACACGGCGTGCAACTATGAAACGTTCCTGGGAATTGGGACCTCTATCTTCCCCGAAAATGAATATTAAACATGAGCTGTGATTTTCCATCTGGCCTCGATATTTCAGACAGCAGTCCCAGGAAAGAATCCAGCTGTCCATCAACTGTCAGAATCTCTCATAGCCCGGTCCCAGGGTGACGTGGCCCACCTCAAGTGAACCGCCTGGGTGAGCAAGCTAGTCCGCAGCCTTATTATTGCATTAGATGCAAGTGATGGGATTATTTGACGATGTAGAAGATTAATTTTCTCTTTAGAGCTCAGCTTGAGGCAGCACTAATCAGTGGGAGATCAAATTACCTACTTCTTCTCCTGTCAGTCTTCCTAACTCTGCCTGACAAGAGACATACCACATCTGTTCAATCCATCAACTACCTGAGCATTGTGTCTATGACCTGCAGTCAGATATAACCATTTAATGCCTCCCATAGTAATGGACAGAGAAAACGCTGGCTCCCGTACACAGTGTGGGCTTGAACTGCTCTATCTCTCTGTGACCTTGCTCACTTTATGCCCGGCCTGACGTTCATCTGTTCCAAATTGCCTTCATTTTAAAATGTAATGTGAAAAGTAAACATATTCTTATCTGCTTTCCACAACATACAGGTTTGCAATTAAGCGATTTGGCCTATTGAGACCACTCATTCAGTCATGGCCGATTTTACTTTCTCTCAGCCCCGTTCTCCAGTCTTCTTCCATAATCCTTATTCCCCTTGCCAAACAAGAACCTATCAGCACACACAAAATGCTGGAGGAACTCAGCAGGCCAGGCAGCATCAAAGGAAAAGAGTAAACAGTCGAAGTTTTGGGCCGAGGCCCTTTCCGTCAATCTGTACCTAAATACACCCACTAGCGGCTTCCACGGCCCTCTGTGGCAATGAATCCCACAGATTTACCACCATCCTGCTGAAGAAATTCCTCCTCATCTCAGCTCTAAATGGATGATCCTTTTTTCTGAGGATGTGCCCTTGGATCCTAGACTCTTCTGCTAATGGAAACAAAATCTCCACATTCACTCTATCCAGGCCATCTCAGTGTCTGGTACATTTTCAAGGAGATTTATTTTTATTTATTTGAGATACGGCCTGGAATAGGCCTTTCCGGCCCTTTGAGCCACGCCACCCAGCAATTCCCGATTTAATCCTAGCCTAATCAAAGAACAATTTACAATACCAACCGGGACATCCCTGGATTGTGGGAAGAAACTGGAACACCCGGAGGAAACCCACGCAGTCACAGGGAGAACAAACAAATTCCTACAGGCAGCAGCAGGAACCCTGACACCCTCCTCCCTCATCTTCTGAACTCCATTGCGTACAGGCTTCAAATGTTCCTCATACACTAAGCCATTCATTCCTGGAACTGTTCTCGTGAACTTCCTCAGGACCCTCTCCTGGGTAAGCATATCTGTCCTTAGACCCGGGGGCCAAAGTTGCTCACAATATTCCAGACGCAGTCTGACCACCACCTTACAAAGTCTCAGCTGTACATTCTTGCTTTTATATAACGATATAACAATTACAGCACGGAAACAGGCCATCTCGGCCCTTCTAGTCCGTGCCGAATGCTTACTCTCACCTAGTCCCACCGACCTGCACTCAGCCCATAACCCTCCATTCCTTTCCTGTCCATATACCTATCCAATTTTTTTTTTAAATGACAATATCGAACCTGCCTCTACCACTTCTACTGGAAGCTTGTTCCACACAGCTACCACTCTCTGAGTAAAGAAATTCCCCCTCGTGTTACCCCCAAACTTTTGCCCCCAACTCTCAACTCATGTCCTCTTGTTTGAATCTCCCCTACTCCCAATGGAAAAAGCCTATCCATGTCAACTCTATCTATCCCCCTCATAATTTTAAATACCTCTATCAAGTCCCCCCTCAACCTTCTACGCTCCAAAGAATAAAGACCTAACTTGTTCAACCTTTCTCTATAACTTAGGTGCTGAAACCCAGGTAACATTCTAGTAAATCTCCTCTGTACTCTCTCTATTTTATTGACATCCTTCCTATAATTCAATGACCAACTGTACACAATACTCCAAATTTGGCCTCACCAATGCCTTGTACAATTTTAACATTACATCCCAACTCCTATTCTCAATGCTCTGATTTATAAAGGCCAGCATGCCGAAAGCTTTCTTCACCACCCTATCCACATGAGATTCCACCTTCAGAGAACTATGCACCATTATTCCTAGATCACTCTGTTCTACTGCATTCCTCAATGACCTACCATTTACCATGTATGTCCTATTTTGATTAGTCCTACCAAAATGTAGCACCTCACACTTATCACATTAAACTTCATCTGCCATCTTTCAGCCCACTCTTCTAACTGGCCTAAATCTTTGAAAACCTACTTCATTATCCACAATACCACCTATCTCAGTATCATCTGCATACTTACTAACCCAATTTACCACCCCATCATCCAGATCATTAATGTATATGACAAACAACATTGGACCCAGTACAGATCCCTGAGGCACACCACTAGTCACCAGCCTCCAACCTGACAAACAGTTATCCACCACTACTCTCTGGCATCTCCCATCCAGCCACTGTTGAAACCATTTTACTACTTTAATATTAATAGCTAACAATTGAACCTTCCTAACTAACCTTCCGTGTGGAACCTTGTCAAAGGCCTTACTGGAGTCCATATAGACAGCACCCACTGCTTTACCCTCGTCCACTTTCCTAGTAACCTCTTCAAAAAATTCAATAAGATTTGTCAAACATGACCTTCCACGCACAAATCCATGCTGACTATTCCTAATCAGACCCTGTCTATCCAGATAATTATATATACCATCTCTAAGAATACTTTCCATCAATTTACCCACCACTGACGTCAAACTTACAGGCCGATAATTGCTAGGATTACTCTTAGAACCCTTTTTAAACAATGGAACCATATTTGAGATCTTATATTCAAAATCTCCTGAAATGAATGCAAACCTTGCATTTGCCTTCCATTGAGGATACACTAGAACCAATCCAGGTAGGCCCAGAGTCATCTTTAGCACAAAGAATAGAATACTAGCCATTTGTCCCTTCATGTCCATGCCAGTGGAAAATAGCCTAAGCTCACTTTCCAGAGTTCTGTTATATTCTGTTATACACTTTATATTCCATCTGGGTAGCCTCCAACCTGATGGCATGAATATCGATTTCTCGAACTCCCAGAAATTGCACTCCCCATCCTCTCCTTCACCAGTTCTGATCCCTGTTTTCCTCTGTCACCTCATCTCCTTACCTGTCCATTGCCTCCCTCTGATGCTCCTCCCCTTCCCTTTCTTCCATGGTCTTCTGCCTTCTCCTATCAGATGCCCTCTTCTCCAGCACTTTATCTCTTTCACCAACCAACTTGCCAGCTCTTTACTTCACCCTCTCTCTATCCCGGTTTCACCTATCACCTGCCACAGTTCTTTCTCCCCTTGCCCACCTTCTTTACCATAATATACCATTGTATTATACACTAACACATAAACTACCGCACTATAACCCAGTATATAGCACACTATTACATGTTAAACAGATTACGCCACATGACACCATACTATACAATAGTAGTGGCAAAGACCCACTACCAGTAGAATTCTGGAGATATAAAGAACATGGGGCATGGTAGCATAATAGTTTATGTAAAGATGAGCACTTAGAGAACAAGACCATTTTCAAATGGACATTCAAATGTGTAGTGCAGTGTATGATTGTGTAGTGTTGAGTATATAGACTGGTTGCATCACGGCCCAGTATGGGAGCACCAATGCCTTTGAACGGAAAATCCTAATAAAAGGTAGTGGATTCGGCCCAGTGCATCACGGGCAAAACCCTCCCAACTGTTAAGCACATATAAATGAAACTCTGTTGTAGGAAAGCAGCATCCATCATCAGAGATCCTCACCACCCAGGCCATGCTCTTTTCTCATTGCTGCCATCAGGTAAAAGGTACAGGAGCCTCAGGACTCACGTCTACCAGTTTCAAGAACAGTCAGTGCCCCTCAGCCATCAGGGTCTTGAACCAAAGAGGATAACAACACTCATCTATAGAGATGTTCGCATTATCTCACTTTAAGGACACTTAATCTTGTTATTTCATATTCTCGTTATTTATTGCTATCTATTTATATTTGCATTTGCACATTTTCTGTTTTCTGCACCCTGGCTGATCTTTCATTGATCCTGTTATAGTTACTATTCTATAGATTTGCTGAGTATGCCCACAGACAAATGAACCTGAGAGTTGTAAGTGGTGACATGTACGCACTCTGATAATAAAATTTAGAGTAATTTGAACTTTGTACTTTGAACTTTGAAATGCCACCTCAATAGCTGTGGGATTTAAATTCTAGTAGTTAAATAGATCTTAAATTAAAAACCCATCATTTATAATAATAACTGTAATAATAACCAGACTTGTAAAAACCTATTTGGTTCAGGGATGGAAATTGGTCATTATTACCCAGTCTGGCTGCAGTGAGATCCCAAACACACCACTGTGCTCAATTCAAGACTCCAAGCGAAATCTGGGGTGAACAATAAGTGTTTTCATTGCCGTAACCCCCACATCCTTCAGATAATTAATGACGGATGTCACTGGTGACCTGGCTCACAGCAGTCCCACAATCATTTGAGGGCCTGATGGAGGAGAACGTTCCACATTGGAGCAAGAAGTGGAGACATATTGCCTTTATATTTAATCAATCTTGCTATTTTGGAAATAAAAACAGAAAACGCTGGACATACCCAGAAGGTCAGAAGGAAGATAAATGAGTTAACATTCCAGTCCTAATAAAGAGTCTCGGACGTGAAACAGTAACCGTTTCTCTCTCCGTGGATGCTGCCCAAGCTGCTAAGTATTTCTAGCAGATTCTGTTTTTATTTTCATTTACCAGCATCTGTGAATTTTTTTTTTAACCTTTGCTTGTTATGTTGAAGTCGGCACTGTAAACAAAGCCAGCTCTGCTAAGTCCTACAAAGTAAGAGAGGAAGTTCTAGCCTCGCAATTCTTTCCCCAAAAGAGACAGCAATGAACTACGACTGAGCATAGGAGCTATAAACTGGAACCAGCAAGAGGAAAACTCTGATATCTCCCTTGAGCAGTAAAGAGTCATATTCCAGAATCAGTTTGAGGGCAATGCTATCGTTGAGATAAACAATTCAAACGCCATCCCAATTCCTAAAGGATGACATAACATCTGGAAAACTTTTGTAGTGTTGCTGATGCTTGTGAAATCCAAGTTTTGTTCTTGAAGGATGATCAAAATATATCAGTTTGCTTATGGGGGTTTCTCTAATTGAATTACATCCCAAAACTGTTCTCTGTTGAGAACCATGTGCCAGTCCTCACTGGAGCATCAGAGGTTGGGAGGGTCAGCAACTTTAAAAGCCTCAGTGTTATCATTTCAGAGGACCTGTCCTGTGCAATTGCAAAGAATGTAGAACAGCAACTCTGCTTCCTTGGGAGTTTACTGAGATTCGGCCTGACGTCTGAAACTTTGACTGACTTCTGTAGGTGTCTAGTGGAGAGTGTATTGGCTGGCTGTATTGCAGCCTGGCAGGGAAACACCAATGCCCTTGAACTAAAAATCCTGCAAAAAATGATGGGTGGAGCCCAGTCCATCATGGGTGGAGCCCTCTACATTGAGCACATCTACAGGAAATGTTGTCACAGGAAAGCAGCATCCACCATCTCCCCCCACCACCCAGGACATGCTCACTTCTCACTGCTGCCATCAGGAAGAAGGTACAAGAGTCTCAGGACTCACAGCACCAGGTTCACGAACAGTTATTACCCCTCAACCATCAGCCTCTTGAACCAAAGACGATAACTTCACTCAACTTCAGGTGCCCAGCATTGAAATGCTCCCAAAACCTATGGAATCACATTTGGGGAATTGTTATCTTATTGCTTATTTATTATTATTATTCTTTCTTTCTTCTTGTGTTTGCGCAGTTTGTTGTCTTCTGCACTCTGGTTGAATACCCAAGTTGGATGGTCTTTCATTGATTCTGTTGTGATTATTATTCTATAGATTTATTGAGTATGCCCATGAGAAATTGAATCTCAGGGTTGTATATGGTGACATATATGTACTTTGATAATAAATTCACTGAATTTTGAACTCTTGATTTCATAAGATAGCTATCTAAGCCTCATACAATTTTCTCTTTGATAAGACTGGCCCTGGTCCTGCTGTAATAAAAGCAGTTCACATTTTTTTTATTCCATTATTTTATTTAGCAATGGCTATCATTTTAAATTAGAAGTGACCAACAAAAAAGACCTCCTTCTGAAAGAGCAGTGGAATATTTAAAGGCACTGCGCAGATAGCCTTCCTTCTAACAGGTCCTGCCCCTTTAAAGACAGAAGCCCACATGTGACAAAAAGGGTCTCTTTATTCCCAGATCCTGGCAGTTCCCATTGCTGTGATTCCAAATATATATCATTACCACATGGCTTTATCCATGTTTCTGGAATTTAGTCTCAGAGGGAAAATTTAAATTGCAAGTGACGCCATAAAGTAAGCATGATTTAACTGGAGATCAAATTTTATTTTTAAATCACAACTGGAGTGATTTTGAGATTTTGTAGACGGAACTAAAAATAAAGTGGACTTGAGTAGCCTTCGGACACTGCAGTTGACCCAACTGCTGCCTTCCTATTCCTGATTAACACCCACTGGTCGCTGGTGTTTGTGTCTCCTGAAGATAGATGGAATGGCTTATCATGTTCTCCCACAGCAAATGGTCTGCAAACTTTCAGAGCCCAGGACTCAGATGGGCATCCATCATATTCCCTGGCAGTGCACTCCAGGCAAATGAGTAAAACAAAACCTGCTCTGCCACCTCCTTTGCAATTACCCCTCACATCTGTAACATTGAAACAGCGACTGCTTGTCTTCCCCATCACTGTGCAAGGAGTGATAACTGCCTCTCCCTTGCTAGTGAGAGAGAGGGCCTGTGTGATATTGAAATGCTGCAGTGAACAGTTAGTTTTCGATGTACTGCACATGATGGTCTCTCTTTGCGGGGGTGATGCACCATCAATAACTCTCTCTGAGACGTGAAGGCGAGATATCGGCTTTTATTGACTGGAAGAAAGAACAAGCAGTAGTTGACCACCATACTACATCCTGGAGACTGAGGGCCGGGCTCAGGCCTCAATCGCCTTTATACCGGGGTCAGTGGGAGGAGCCACAGGAGCAGTCAGCAGGGGGCGTGTCCATACAGGTATATGTAGTTCACCACAGGGGGCTTACTGTTGCTTGCATGGTGGGTGGTGGGAATGAAACGCAGAAACATAGAAAACCTACAGCACAATACAGGCCCTTCAGCCCACAAAGTTGTGCCAAACATGCCCCTACCTTAGAAATTACTCCGGTTACCCATAGCCCTCTATTTTTCTAAGCTCCAAGTACCTGCCCAAGAGTCTCTTAAAAGACCCTATCGTATCCGACTCCACCATCGTCGCCGGCAGCCCATTCCACACACTCACCACTCTCTACATAAAAAATTTACCCCTGACATCTCCTCTGTACCTACTTCCAAGCACCTTAAAACTGTGCCCTCTCGGGCTAGCCATTACAGCCCTGGGAAAAAGCCTCTGACTATCCACACGATCAATGCCTCTCATCATCTTGTACACCTCTATCAGGTCACCTCTCATCCTCCGTCGCTCCAAGGAAAAAAGGCCGAGTTCACTCAACCTATTCTCATAAGGCATGCTCCCCAATCCAGGCAACATCTTTGTAAATCCCCTCTGCACCCTTTCCATGGTTTCCACATACTTCCTGTAGTGAGGCAACCAGGACCGAGCACAGTACTCCAAGCGGAGTCTGACCAGGGTCCTATATAGCTGCAACCTTATAGCTGATGCTTTATGCTAGAACAGGTGGGGGGGAGAGGGAGGGTTGATGCTACTTATGCGTGGAAGGGGAGAAGGGGGCCCTGGGGTTCTTAACATTTTTTTTTCTGTCTTTCATTCTTTGGGATTTTTTCTTCTGTTTCGAGGATGTCTGCAGAGAGTAAGAATTTCAGGTTGTACATATATTTTATACAATCTCTGATATTAAATGGAACCATCGAAACACTATGTACTTTTAGGTATTTTAACTCTGGAATAAAGCTAATATCTATCTATGCCTCCTATAAAATAATAAACTTCTATCAGTTCTCCCCTCAGCCTCTGCCAGTCCAGAGAAAACAACTCTGGTTTGTCCAATCTCTCCATATTGCATGCCCTCCAATCCAGGGAGTATCCTGGAAAACCTCCTGCTGCCCTGCTTCTGGGATCCACCAATAATTAATGTTAATCCTGAGAGTTCTGTGTGAGGCCAAATACAGGCTCAGGCCAGATGTAGAGCTAGGCTGCTGGAGCCAGACCTTTCTCACTCGGTTCAAATTGTTCACTCATTATGCGCCGCGTCGTATGACATGGGCAATCATGGTCTTTCCGTGGCCATGATTGTTCTTAGCAAATCTTTCTGCAGAAGTGCTTTGCCATTGCCTTCTTACAGAGGGGTGACCCCCAAAGGCCCCTTCTCAATTCTCTTGCGGTGTTGTCAATACTCTTCAGAGATTGTCTGCCTGACATCAGAGGTCGCATAACCAGAACTTGTGATGTGCTCCGGCTGCTCGTATGACCATCCACCACCTCTTCCCAATGGCTTCACGTGACCCTGATCAGGTGCCACACCTTGCAAGGTGACCTGCAAGCTAGTGGAGGGAAGGAGCACCTTACACCTCCTTTGGCAGGGATGTATCTCCACCCCACCACCTATAGGTTCATATACAGAATCCAATTGGGATCAACAGATACAAAACACTGGAGGAACTCAGCAGGTCAGGCAGCATCAATAGAAAGGAATAAACTGTTGACATTTTGGGCCCAGACCCGTCCTCAGGAGTGGAATGGAAGAGGAAGAAGACAGACTAAGAAGTTGATTGGAGGGGGAAGGAGTACAAGCTAGAAGGTGATAGGTGAAGCCGGGTGGGTGGGGGAGGAGGATGAAGTAAGAAGCTGGGAGGTGATAGGTGGAAAAGGTAAAGGGCTGGAGAAGAAGGAATCCGATAGGAGAGTGGACCACAGGAGAAAGGGGAGGAGGAGGGGCCATGGGGGGAGGTGATAGGCAGATGAGGCGAAGAGAAGAGATAGGAGGGGAGCCAGAGTGGGGAATTGAAGAAGAGGGAAGGGAGAGTTGGGGGAAAATTGCCAGAAGTTGGAGAAATCAATGTTCATGCCATCTGGTTGGAGGCTACCCATATGGAGTACGAGATGGCCTTACCATGGCAGTAGAAGAGGCCATGGACTGGCCTACCCAATTAGGAGGTTTTCCAGGACACTGCCTAGATCGGAAGGTATGCAACTCCAGAGCAACACAGCACTACCGAGCTGACACTTCCCTCAGGAATATCACAGGGTGGGGACAGGAAGCAGGAAATAGCATGGTGGCTGAGCAAAGAGAACACTCAGCCAAGACCCAATGGGTAGCCCCCCTGTTGGGGAAGTATCAGAGAGAGGATGATGAATCCACACCCATACGACCCTCAAGCCAACCCAAGCACCCCCAACACCGACCTCATGGGCCTGAGGAGATCCAAAGCCCTCTTATGGCACTGAAATCCAGCCTACTCCATCACAGCACAGTCCTCCCCACCAACGAGGACATGGTCAAGAGGTGATGCCTCAAAAAAGTAGCACCCATCATGAGTAACCTTCACCATGCTGGACAAGATTGTTTAATGTCACCAGTGTAAAGGAGAATGAAATAATTGTTTCTTCAGATCCAACGCAGCACAAAAAAACACACTAGGATAGTAATTTTAAAAATTATTATCAAAGAATTAGAGGTGACTTGATAGAGTTGTATAAGATGATGAGAGGCTTTGATTGTGTGGCTTTGTCCCAGGGCTACAATTGTTAACACGAGGGGGCATAGTTTTAAGGTTCTTGGAAATAGATACCAAGGAGATGTCACAGGTAAGCTTTTCCACACACAGAGAGGTGGGTAAGTGGAATGCCAGTGACCGTGGTCATGGATACAATAGGGTCTTTTAAGAGATTCTTAAATAGGTACATGGAACTTAGCAAAATAGAAGGTTATGCGGTAGGTAATTCTAGGCAGTTTCAAGAGCAGGTTACATGCTCGGCCTTATATTGTGGGCTGAAGGGCTTGTAATGTGCTCTAGATTTCTATGTTCTAAAAACACAATAAATATGAATATGTAAGATAGCTTATATACATAGATTGACTGTATGCCCATTAAGTTTGTACATGGAGTGGTGACTGACAGGAAATGATGAAGTAGTGGTGGTTGGGTGTGTGGAGGGGTGGGTTAGTGGGTGGAGGTGTTGATCAGCCTTACTGCTTGGGGAAAGTAACTGTGTTCGAGTCTGGTGTTCCTGGCGTGTATGCTACGTAGCCCCTTCCCTGATGGGAGTGGGACAAACAGTCCAGGAGCAGGCCCTCCTCTCATTACTACCATCACAGTGGAGATAGAGGAGTCTGAAGACCCACACTCAATGTTCAGAAACAGCTCCTTCCTCTCTGCCATGAGATTTCTGAGCAATCCATGACCACTACTTTATTACACTGCACTTTACCTGAAGCCATTACACTTTATTCTGTTATTGTTTTCCTTTGTACAACCTCGATGCACTATTTTTAATGAATTGATCTGCATGAACAATATGCGAGACATGCTTTGCACTCCACCTCAGTACACGTGACAATAAACCAATTCCAATTCTTTTTTTTTTGCACCAATTATTTGTTTCTGGCCTTTATAATCATCTTATGTCTCTGCACTGTATGTACTGCTCCCGCAAAACAACAAATTTCACGTCACTTGTGTCAGTGATAACAAATCTGATCCTAATCCCTTAGAACGAAGAGGAATGCATTCACGGGAGGTGCCACATTCCACAGAGAGTGTAATTCTATCCAGGAAAAGAACATTAAAAATCTGATTGTTGACTACAGCTGAATATACTCTCTAAATGAGGTGTTTCCGCCTGATTTGAATTGAAACCTCCTTAAAAAATGCAGTTTAGTCTATTAGAAGTCTGATATTGATGAGCCAGTACTGGGTTTAGCACTACCTAGCATCTACATCTGTCTTTCATTGAGCTAATATTGGTGGCAAGTATTTCCTCTCGCTCAGCGAGTCTGAAACCCTATCTATTCTTATCGCTGACACCTCTCAGCAGTTCGGATAGTTACCCCCGCCAGGTCCCCATTTCCTAGTGTCGCCTCTGCTGTGTTGTACTGGATCCTCCCCTGCATGGAGCACATTGCAGAACAGCTTCTTTCAATTCCGGCTCCCCACAGAGGAATCTTGGAATCCAACACCTAGTTACAAGCCAGTGGTTTGCAATTGTTTGTGTTCCGTAACAACTGTTGCCAACAGAGGCTGCTTTCCTCCGTCAGCTTCTAAGTAGAGAAGAGATTGTTTAACACCAGCTAGCCCATTAATTTTGTCCTCTGCTGCTTCACTGAATCACCAGACTTCATCGTCACTTACATGGAGATTTTAAAACTTGAAATAGTCCAGACTTGAGTTTAACAGTCAGGAAGATCCCAAACAGGTTTGAATCCAAAATTAAAAGCGTTCCTGCCTCCCCTTTGAACCCCCGACTAGGCCTGCCTTTAGCTACTCACCCTGATTAATAAGCGTTGGCCTCACTGGATAGTTCCAAGGTTTACTAGTATCATTCCCAATGATTTTGGCCGTGGTTACAGAAGTGGTAGCTCGTTACACTGTGCTTCTTTCAATAAATGCCTTAAGATTTTCTTCCCTCATGCACAGTCTGGGTGGCATGATGACACAGAGCCACTACCTCACAGGACCAGAGACAGAGAGGCCGGTTCAATCCTGAACTCGGGCACTTTCTGCGTGCAGCTTGCGTGTTCACACTGTGACCTCACAGACTCACCCATGATGCTCCGGTTACCAAAGTCCTGCTGGTTAGTAGGTTAGCCATCCGCAATAAATTGCTCCTGTTGTGGATGAGAGTGAGTGAGATTGTGGGAAAATGTTTCTAAAAATTGAGATTAATGTTGGATTATTAAACGGCTGGTTGATGGGCAGAACGGGTTTGATGGGCTGAGGGGCCTGTTTCTGTACCATATCATCTGGCAGCTGTTCAAGCAACAGATTACACCACCAGGGCTCAATTTCCGCCATATTCTGTAACGTGTTTGTATGTTCTCCACAGACAATATGGGTTGGCTCCGGGTGCTCCAGTTCCAGAGACATACAGTTATTTATTTTTATTTATTTATTGAGATACAGTGTAGAATAGGCCCTTCCAGCCACACCACCCAGCAATCCCCCGATTTAACCCCAGCCTAATCACAGGACAATTTACAATGACCAATTACCCTATCAACCGGTAGGTCATTGGACTGTGGTAGGAATCCGCAGCACTTGGTGGAATTCCATGGGGTCATGAGGAGAGTGTACCAACTCTTTTTCGGAAGTGGCGGGGATTGCCAGTACTGTAACGCGTTGTGCTAACCACCACACTATCGAGCGGCCCCGCATTGGGGTTAGGGTGAGTAAGTTGTGGTGGTTTTTGTGACATAACTCAGGGGCTGCCCCCAACACATCTTTGGATTGCTGACGCAAGTGACGTATGCCACTTCATGTTCTGATGTTTCCATCTACGGATGGCAAGTTAAGCTGATCTTTACCTCTGCCTCCATCTACTCTCCCGTACTGTGATCACCGGGCACCTAGCCCCATTCTCACAGTTGCACAGCAGTTAATCCAACTCACACAGTGCTCCCATCAATCCCGTTCCCACTTCCCTGCAACCCGCTACTTTCTCTCTTGCGCAGACACACCTCTTACTCTTTTCCCGTTAACTTTGCACCAAGGGGTAACTTGGGAGCAGCCAATCAACGCGGGGTCAAACTTTGGGAATACTGAAATGAAACACAGCAGCGCCCTTGTGCACAGCAAGATCCCACAAGAGCCACATGACCTTTAGGGACGGCACTAAAGGTTAAGATTGCACCGTCGATACGTGAGGTAGCAGCTTGTGCCACTTATTCTGTTTTATCATGTCTAATCCCACTTCTTCAAAGGTTCATTTTATTGTCAAAGTACTCATGCACAATACAGCTCTGATATTCAGCTTCTCCAGATAGTCATGAAATGTAGAAAGACCGTGGGCGTTGTTGAAATAAAATACATCAACTAATCCCCACCCCACCCCCACCCGGCATGAAAAAGAAAAAGAAACAAAACTCACAAACGCCAAGAACCCCCAACCCCTCCGTCACAGTAAAAACAGCAACAGCAGCATCAAACCTCCAGCCTCCTCCCTTGCAGAAAAGAACAGCGACAATAGAATCAAAACCTCCCAACCCCCTTTCTCACACACAAAAAATTAACAGGTCACGCAGCCGCCAATCGGCCACAAGAAAGAAAGCACCGAAAAACTGAAGGAGACCAATATAAAAACCACTTTACTGCTTAATCAACACCCCCCACACATCCTCCGATTCCCCCTTATCCAAAATTCCATTTTTCCTAGACTACACACAACAAATGAACATCCATAAAGAGAAGAAATCTCTTTTACTGTCCGCCTCAATGGCCAACATTCACCTTGAGAGATGGTTTGCATTAAAACGAGGTACATCTTCTCAAAACATTTTCCCCCAGGTAGACTTTGTGTGTTCATTTACTTCTATCTTTAGAATGGGACCACTGCATTTAGGTTTAGCCTTCTGGTGGGGTTTGTAAATATACATTAGACTGAGGCGCAGGTGAAGAACAGGCAGGACGTCAAAGGACTTGGTCCTAATGCGAGCAATTAGGCGAGTGTGGATGGCCAAAAGGGTTGGTGTGGATGTGATGGACCGAGAGGACCCATTTCTTTGCTCTACGTGTCCAGCTGCGATAGTGAACTCTTGAGGACGAAGGAAGGGGGCCATGTGGTCCAATTCATCTAAGTTTCAAATCAATCTCTCTTCATCCCCAGAATTAGTTCTCTCGCCAGCCAACAGGCCCCTGAACCAGGATGGATAACTTCACTCACCACAATTCTGAAATAATTCTGCAACCTGCAGACTAACTTTCAAGGACTCTACAACTCATGTTCTCATCATTAACTTTTTTATTTGCACAATTTGTCTTTTTTTAACATTGGTCAATTGTTTATGTATGGTGTTTTCATAAATCCTACTGTTTCTTTATTCTCCTGTAAATGCCTGCAAGGAAATGAATCTCAAGGTGGTAAATGGAGACACGTACATAGCTTGGTAATAAATTTACTTTGAACTTTGAACCACAATCTTGACACTTAAGTCTATGGAGGGAGAACACCAGGTGGGACCTAGAGCAGCTAAAGATAAAGTTGGAAAGAATCAAACTGGGAAGGCTCACAACTCAAATTCAAAATCTCCACGCGATTATCAACTCACAGGTCTGCACACCGAGACTCGACCCTCCTTCTGAGCTATTCAAAGTAAATTCTTTATCGAAGTACGTGTATGTTACCTGAGATTCATTTTCTTGCAGGCATTCACAGTAAGTACAATAGAATCAACGAAATACTATAGACAAAGACTGATAAACCAGCAATGTGCAAAAGACAAAATGCAAATACAAAAGATAGACAGACAGACAGACAGACAGACAGCTAGATAATACTGAGAACATGAGTTGTAAAGTCCCTGGAAGTGAGTCAATAGCCTGTAGAATCAGCTCAGTGTTGAGGTCAGTGAAATTATCCACGCTGGTGCAGGAGCCTGATAGTTGAAGGGTAATACCTGTTTCCTTGGCCTGTTGGTGTGGGATGAGGCTTCTGTAGCTCCTTCCGAATGGCAGCGGTGAGATGAGAGCATGGCCTGGATGGTGGTGGTCCTTGACAACGGATGCTGTTTCCTTGCGGTAGCATTGCTTGTAGATGTGCTCAATGTACTCACCAGCTGAGCTCCTACAATGAATTGTTTTTGGCTCAGTCCTTCATCAGACTACCCAGAACAGATGGAGTGTCTGAGTGATTCTCATGAGTTAAGCAACAAACACAGGAGAAGGCTCGAATTTTAGACTTTTGGAAATAAATTCAGATCTCCAATTTCAGTAGTTCATTTCTTAAATTTGACAACATGTCTGGAGGAAGAGTCACAGACGAAAGTGCTCTGATTTCTTAAACAGCAGTATCATTTTAGTCATAAAGTCAGAGAAAAGTAAAGCACAGAAACAGGCCCTTTGGCCCATCTAGTCCATGCTGAATCACAAACTCCCTACTCCATGGGACCACTCATGTTCCTAATCAAACTTCTCTTAAACGTTGAAATCAAGCTTACATGCACCACTTACACTGGCAGCTCATTCCACACTCGCGCCACCCTCTGAGTGAAGAAGCTTCGCCCCATGTTCGCCTTAAACTTTTCACCTTTCACCCATAATCTATACCTCTGATTGTAGTCTCTCCCAACCTCAGTGGAAAAAGCTCACTTGCAATTACCCTGTCTATATCCTTCATAATTTTGTAAACCTCTATCAAATCTCCCCTCAATCTTCTACGTTCCAAGGAATAAAGTCCTAACCTATTTGATTTTTCCTTATAAAGATTTCCATTTTAGGAGGTAAGATGGCAATTAATTTAGTTTGTTTTATTGTTTAATGTTTTTAGTTTAACAGTAACTTTAAATTATTTATTCCTTTTTTAAATATTCAGTTTATTTTTACTTTGTTTAAATTTTTTATTATGTTATTTTAATAGCTCAGAGAAGTATGGGTAACTGCATGGATGAGAGGGGTATGGTGGACTATGATCTATCTGCTGGTTGATGGGACTAGGCAGGATATCAGTTTGGCATGGGCTTGAGGGACGATGAGCCCATCTGACTTCTGTGCTGAAATCCACCAAATTTTAAACACATCTCCATCCACGGGCAAGTGAAGTGGAGTCTCTGAAGAAGGAAAGGATTTACATTTTAAATAGACGCGTGCTCCTCAGTCTATTCAGAGGTTCCCAACACTTTGTACCATTGGGTCTTACCATTAACCGAGGGGTCCGCATGGACCCCTGGTCTAATGCCTATTTACAAACCCCAAATGTAGTGGTCCCACTCTAAATGAACACACAAACTCTGCTTGGAACAAAAAGTCAAAGTACTGAGATGAAGAAACCTCGTTTCATTGCAAGCAATGTCTCGGGCTAAACGTGAGCTGTTGAGGACAGACACTAAAAGAGATGTCTTTCTTTCTGGACCCTCAGTTGTGGTGCATCGTCTAAGATTAATGGAATTTTGGAACATGGGGAACCGCAGGATGAGAGGTAGGTGTTCAAGCAGTAAAGTGGATTGAAGAAGTGGGATTAGATATGATTAAACTGAACGGCAGAGCAGGCTTGCGGAGCTGAATAGGCAGCACCTGTTTCTGCTTCTTGCATTCTCCTCCATCTTCCCTAGTCCAGCCTGTAATCTCATCCAGGAACAGAAACCTTGTTTCAGTGAGCTGAACCCTCCAGTGAGCTCTCCTGCTTTTGCACTGAAAAACAGGATCTGGGCCCATTGGACGAGAGCCATCATCCTTTCACTCCTCAGCTTTCTGGATGAATCTCCAAGGAATGGAAAATCCATTATAAACCATTCCAAAGTTATTGCAAACATATCGCACACCTTCCATCCTGAACTGCAGCATGTTTTCAAATCCCGGTGAGCAGAGGGAGCCAGGAGCACGAGACACGTCAAGTTACAGATTCAACAAGAAACAGCACGGTCCGCGTAAATCTACTTCAGCACCAGTTGTAAGATTGGGGCTTGATTCGCACAGGTTTCCTAATTGCTTGCTCGACCTGCAAATTAACTTAAAGAGCAAAGAGGAAGATTCGCTTTGTGTGTCACGTGCACTTCGAAACACAGTGAAATGCATCATTTCTGTTAAATCACATCAGCGAGGATTCTGCTGTGGTCAACCTGCAAGTGTCGACACATTTTCAGCGCCACCATAACACGTGCACAACTCACTAACCCTAACCGTACATCTCTGCATTTCTCTTTTCGACTGTGAATGCCAACAAGAAGATGAATCTCAAGGTAGCATTTGGTGACATATTCATATTTAGATAATACTTTGAATCTAGGACAGTTGAAAAGAATGTAGGGAGAACAAAATGAGCCTGGGTCTTTGAAGAACAGCACAGACTCAATGGGCTGAAGGGCCTGTATCTGAGCTGTATGACTCAATGATGCTATGGCATACTGGCCTCCATTGCAGGCAGGCTGGATTCAGAAACAGTTGCTTGAGTTGTACAGTACTGGTGAGGCTGCACTGTGTACAGTTTTGGTTCCCTTGCCTATAAAAAAAAAGATAGACTGGTATCAAAGGCAGTCTGGAAGGGATTCACCAAGTGAATTCATGAGATGAGGAGGTTGTCTATTCGTTCGTTCATTCATTATTTGCCATGTCTTAGGACGTGGGTGATCATGGTCTTTCAATGACCACGATTGTTCTTGGCAAACTTTTCTCTACAGAAGTGGTTTGCCATTGCCTTCCTCTGGGCAGTGTCTTTACAAGATGGGTGACCCCAGCCATTATCAATACTCTTCAGAGATTGTCTGCCTGGTGTCAGTGGTCACATAACCAGAACTTGTGATATGCACCAGCTGCTCATACGACCATCCACCACCTGCGCCCATGACTTTACTTGACCCTGACTGGTGGGGCTAAGCAGGTGCTATACTTTACCCTGCAGGCTAGCAGAGGGAAAAAAACACCTTACACCTCCTTTGGTACAGAGATATCTCCACCCAGCTACCCAGTTGTCCAATCACCAACTGCTAAAGAAATTGGATCTTTAAAAAAATAAGAAACACCATTTTATTGAAATGTTTCTGCTCCTGAAAGTGACAATAGATGGTGGATGTTCAGATGTTTCCACTTGTGGGAGACACAAGGTGACATGGTTACAAGAGCGGGGGTGAGGATGGTGTTTACTTAAGTCTGAGGTGTAGGAATTTCTTCTCACAGAGGTGTGGAATAATTGGAATTCTCTACTCTGAGGGCCTGTGGGGGCTAGGTCAGTGGAGGTACATAAGGAGGAATTATTTAAATGACGGTGAAGGCAAACTGACACAGAAGAGGAATTAATGTCTGGGTCAGATCAGCTAAGGTCTTAATGAACGGCACAGGGCAGCTTGGCCTTCTCCTGCACCTTTGCGGTCTTGTGGTGAGACCTCACCGCAGTACTTTCTGCAGTCCCCTCTGTCCCTGAGCAAAGACACACTGACCTCAAGTCAGTGAAGATCCACAAGATTCATTCGTTACGTTGTCCTTCAAGGGCAGATTAAATCACGTTGCTGAACTTCGAAGAATAAGAGTGATTCCATTGAGGCACGTAGTGTTAGAACATAAAACCGAGAATGTTACTGCACAGTACAGGCCCCTTGGGCCACCATGTTGTGTCAACCTTTTAACCTACTCAACTTTCCTCATAAGACATGTTCTCCAATCCAGAAAGCAGAATGGTCAATTTATGGTCCACTCTCTTCTTCTCCAGCCCTTGACCTTCCCCACCCAGCTGGCCTCCTTCCCTTCTCCCCACCTTTTTATTCTGGTGTCTTCCCCCTCCTCTTTTCCAGTCCTGATGAAGCGTCTCGGCCCGAAACGTCGACTGTTTATTCATTCCCGTAGATGCTGCCTGGCCTGCTGAGCTTGTCCAGCATCTTCTGTGTGTTCCCTTGGCTATTCAGCTTCCGTAGACTTTCCTGTGTTTAAAATTGATGATACGCCACAGTGAGCGGCACCATGGTATAGCGGATAGTGCGCTGCAAGACAGCGCCAGCGATCGCCAATTCCCACCACTGCCTGGAAGGAGTCTGTACGTTCTCCCCGTGACCACCTCAGTTTTCTCCAGGTGCTCTGGTTTCCTCCCTCAGTGAAAAGAGGAGTTAGTGGGTGGTGGGCATGAAATGGCGCAGGAAGTGTGATACGACTTGATGCAAATGACGCATTTCATTGCTAGTTTCAATGTATGTGTGACCAATAAAGCTAATCTCTCTCTTTGATCTCTTTCAATCTCCTCTGCACCTTCTCTAATCTTCCTTGTGAGAAGGGTTGACAGGGTAGATGCTGAAAGACTGGAGTCATGATTTTATATGCCTCTATGACAAGGGTTCCCAACCTTTATTTATGCCATAGACCCCTACCATTAACCAAGGGGTCTACTGTCCCCAGGTTTGTTCTATGAGATCACCTCTCAGGCTCCTACACTATCTCCAGACAATCCAGATTCTCCTTACAACCCAAACCCTCCAGTCCCAGCAATATTCTTCTGAACTGGTCAGGATTCAGGGAGCTTTCACCTTCTTTGAGTAAAACTGAGGGGGCCAAAACATCGAGTCCACAGTGCACACAGAGCACACCCACTTTCAGAATAGGCCAACATCCCACTCCAGGTAACACAGAGTATCACACTGCCGCAGATGCCCTCATCCACATAAAACCAAGGCTTGGTCTGCTCTGCTCTGAATCAAAGTGAGATAAAGGGACTCCATTGGTCGACTCTGAAGACGTGCAGGAGGTTAGCCTTACACTACCTTCCTATCTAAACTCAACAGTAAACTCCGATCTCATTTGCATATGAGTGGCTGTGTGCATATTCAATGTCATTCCCTCAAAGATTCAGAATTATACAGCAGGAAAGTAGACCCTTTGGCCCAACATGCCAACGATAACCCATTTGCCTGGGCGGGGGGGGGAGAGAGAGGAGGAGAGGTGGGGAGGAGAGGTGGGGAGGAGAGGTGGGGAGAGGTGGGGAGAGGTGGGGAGAGGTGGGGAGAGGTGGGGAGAGGTGGGGAGAGGTGGGGAGAGGTGGGGAGAGGTGGGGAGAGGGGGAGGGGGGAGGGGGGGGGAGAGGGGGAGGGGGGAGGGGGGGGAGAGGGGGGAGAGGGGAGGGGGGGGAGAGGGGGGAGAGGGGGGAGGAAAGGGGGGGAGGAAAGGGGGGGGAGGAAAGGGGGGGGAGGAAAGGGGGGGGAGGAAAGGGGGGGGAGGAAAGGGGGGGAGGAAAGGGGGGGAGGAAAGGGGGGGGAGGAAAGGGGGGGAGGAAAGAGGGGGGGAGGAAAGAGGGGGGGAGGAAAGAGGGGGGGAGGAAAGAGGGGGGGAGGAAAGAGGGGGGGAGGAAAGAGGGGGAGAGGGATTCTTCCAGACTAGAGAGGTGAGGGAGCACAAGATTGCACAGTAGAGACTGGCTGCCTGTACACGGTGTGCTAATTACATGCCCCGCGTTATTCCTCCTTTATGATGTTGTTGCAAAGCTTTGGCCTGTTACAACAGCTTCCTTTTACCTTTCTGTTTTTTTTTTAAACACGGTAACACATGATGTTTTCCAAACCACCAGTTTTGGTAAACATCGTTTGTCAAAATATGATTGAATTCCAAACTGTGAACGGGGCTGTTATCAACCCCTCAGCTAATGCAAGGCATGCTTCACTGGGCATTGAGCACGATAGACGCTGTCGATATTAGACCTGCAGCTAATTAAGTAGTAAGCAGGTGTGAAAAAACTAATTTAGAAGTCCTTTTTAATTAATATTATTTACTTGTAGTATCCTAATAATTAGCTACCAAACAAATCCCAAGTGAGTTAGAAGCTCTGCACTGATTGGAGTGACATTGAATTTCTTCTATGTATTATCTTGCTGTTCTGGCCTTTTAGGTTTGACAACAGACACCAGAGCTGTTTGAAAGTCTGCCTCCTGAATAAACAATAGTGTTTGATTTACCATAGGTCGTTCTTCTCTCCGACTATCTTGCTTTCTCTCAGACTATCTTGCTTTCTCTCAGACTATCTTGCACACAATTGCCTAGCATCACAAGAGCCATTTGGCCCGTGGGCTACGTTCAAGCAGTATTGAAATGTATTTCAGTTTTTCACGCTTTTATCTGATCTATCTCTCATTTTTTCTCTCCCAGAGTTTTCCAAACTTCCGTGGGAGGCGTACATTCCTGCCTTCTCCCCATGGGCGCCACAGAAGCACCACGGTCAGCGTAGCGCTATCACAGCTCAGGGTGTCAGAGTTCAGAGTTCATTCCCAGCGTCCTCTGCAATTAGCTTGTACATCCTCCCCGTGAAGGGGTGGATTTCCTCCGGGTGCCCGGGTTTCCTCCTACAGTCCAAAGATGTACCAGTTCGTGGGTTAATTGATCATTGTAAATTATCCCATGATTGGGCAGGGGTTAAATCAGTGGGTTGGCTGCAAGAGCAGCTCGAAAGGACAGAAGGGCTCATTCTAAGTAAATAAAGTAACCCCTGATGACCCTTACTAATCAAGAACATATCAACCTCCACTTTAAGTACACCAAATGATTTAGCCTCCACAGTCATCTGTGGCAATGAACTCCACAGGTTCACTACCCTCCAGCTGAAAAGAAAATCCTCTTCTCTGCTCTAAAGGAATGTTCTGCTATTTTATTCTCTTCTATGGACCCCCTCTCTCTTTGTCCAAATATTCAGCACTTCCCAGCCCAGAGAATTTACTAAACAAGAACTTCTGTTTCCCAATGATATTGTATTTTTCTCCTGCTTGTGTGGTTCTGCTGAACATTTTAGAGTTCAAAGCAAATTTATTAACAAAGTACATTTATGTCACCATTTACAAGCCCTGAGATTTGTTTTTTTTCTGTGGCCATACACAGTAAATCCAAGAAGCACAATAGAATGGGTGAAGAACTGCACCCGACAGGGTGGACAAAAAAAACATTGTGCAAACCTCAACAAAAGGTGCCAGTACAAAAGAAAAAAATAATAATAACAAGTAAATGAGCAATAAATATCGAAGCACCCTTGAAAGTGAGTCTGTAGTTTGTTGGAACAGTTCAGTGATGGGCAAATGAAGTTAATCCCCCCCCCCCCCCGGTTCAAGACTCTGATGTCTGAGGGGTAAGAACTGTTCCTGAACCCGATGGTGTAAGTCATGAGGCTCCTGTACCTTCTTCCTGATGGCAGCAGCGAGGAGAGAGCACGTCCTGTGTGATGGGGGCACCAGAAGATGGATGTTTCTTCCCTGTGACAACGTTTCATGTCGATATGATCAACGGAAGGGAGGACTTTACCCGTGAGGGACTAAGCCTTATCCCTACTTTTGTGGGGAAAATGCCAAGTTGGCACCAGTGAACCGTGGCGACATTCTGTGAGCTGCTTATAAAACTTCCAAATATATCCTTTCTGAATTACACCCACTCCAACTTGCAGACTGTAATTTCCCTTTAAGCAGCTTTTGAACATTGTGGGCCTGCTGTGTTGGCGCAGGAATGTGTGATAACAACACTGCAGGCTGCCTCTAGCACATCCTTGGTAGTGTTGGTTGTTAACATGAACGACGCACTTCGATAGGCACACAATAAATAAATCTGAATCCGAATCAACTGAGTTTACATTCTATATTTGCCAAGATTGGATTCGAATTCACAACTTTGGATTGCTCGTTTTTGGTGCTGGAGTATACACACACTGCAAACTTTATTAGCTACTTCCTGCACCTAATAAAGTGGCCACTGAATGTACGTTTGTGGTCCTCTGCTACTGAAGCCCATCCACTTCCAAGTTTTGACGTGTTGGGCATTCCTGGCGGCTTGAACCGGTCTGGCCTTCTCCTCAGACCTCTCTCATTAACAAGGTGTCTTCCCCTCAGAACTCCCACTCACTAGATTTTTTTTTGCTTTTCACACCATTCTCTGTAAAATTCCAGAGTAGGGATTCCAAACTTGACCCCTCGATTATTGGTACTGGTCTATGGCAGGGGTGGCCAACCTTTTACATTCCATGCGTCAGTTCTTTCACGCACAAGTTCAGATGTACTATACAACTCTTGTACCTCCATTCTTGTAAAAATGTTAATATAGACATATTTAGCATTTTTACATGATATATTGATTTAATATACAAACAAGATAAACATTACTTACCTTAATGAGACTTTTAACAAATATATTTTGTCTTCTTTTGATTTCTTCCTTTTTCTTAATCACATATTCTTTCCGTAACTCAGACCCAAGCACTAGCTTCAGTTTTCCTATTTCAGTCTGATGTTGTGTTTTATAGTGTCTATTAAGATCATGTCTTCTATTATGTGAGAAAGTGTTTTCACAAACAATGCACAACGGTTTTCCTGACGGGCCCGCTATAAATAAGAACTCATTTTCCCACTGTTCATTGAATTCACGCTTACCATCACTTTCTGCTTTTCCTCAGCTTATTTTCTTTTGCACTGTGATGGGTAACTGAATGTAAAAACAAGGCTTAATTTTTGAAAAAGTACAAAACTGCAAATGTTCACAAAGGATGAACAAGGCACAACTCCGTAGCGCACGAGCGTCAATTGTAAACGGACTGGCAAAACCCTGCGACGCACTGCCGGTGCCGGTGCAGACGCCTGGCGCCTCGGGATCAAACAAGTATCAAACGTGTATTGAACAGTTATGGAACGACTGCAGAACAAAAGTCCTTCTTTCCTAGTTTGACTCATTAATCTGTCTTCAATTAAAAAAATGTTCAATGTGAAAAAAGATAACATTTGCCAAAAGATGTGCACGAAATAATAAAATCTCAAAAAATGATTGTGATTTAGATTTATTCTTATAAAGCCATTTCTAGCTCTAAGCTACTTGAATTCCTGTTGTAGATTTTTTTTCTACAAATCGGTTTTTGGTTAATACTTTTTGCATGAGTAGGCTGACTTTTTTATTATTATCACTGGGGTGCAATGCGACACTTCTAAACATCCAATGTGCCACAGGTTGGCCATTCCTGGTCTAGAGACAGTTGTGCATCAAAATCCCAGGAGATCAGTAGTTTCTGTGACACTCAAACCACCCCATCTGGCACCAACAATCATTCCACAGTCAACATCACTTAGATCCCATTTCTTCCCCATCGTGATGCTTGAATTGAACCTCATGACCATGCCTGCATGCTTTTATGCATTGAGTTGCTGCCACATGATTGGCTGATTAGATATTTGCATCAACGAGGTGCCCAGGTGTACCTAATAAAGTGGCCATTGAGTGTGCGTTCTATAAATTAACCACAGCACCACCAGTACCGCCCAAAGAGGGTGCTAGAACTGGTCTTCTCATTGAGCAGAGAGAGAAGGTAGAAAGGGGGACAGTGCTTAAACAGAAGAAACACGCCAAATAACGTTAACAAACTGGCAAAGCCTCGTAAAGATGCAGACAGAGAGAGATGAGTGGATACATCATAATAAATGTTCCCCTTAGCTTATATACTCATCGGCACCCTCAGGCATGCCGATTGAGCAAATACAGGTGCCTGAAAGAGAGAGAATTCTGAATCCAAATCTCCCACAGGAAACCAACCCCAGATGTGTATGAGAGTAGGAATGGGACACATATTGTTCGACAATCCTGACTTTAAATCATGTTCACGTCACTTGGAAAATTCTTTCCCAAGGGCTGTGGTTGCAAATAGAAAGGCAAGAGGAGTTATTTTCTTGCGCTCTCCTCCCTGAGTTTTTTTTTGCTTCCCCTTCCTCACTTGGAGTCTCTACTAGCAAGGGATTCGTAGAGCTCTTGTCCCAGTGCCCACCATTCATACATAGGACCTAACCGGGAGCCTAGCCATGTCCTCATCCAACACCCACACACAGCCCCCTCCAAAGACATCAGGAGCAGAAATCTGATTATTATTATTATTACACAGAAGGAAGCCATTCAGCCCATCGGAGTCCATGTTGCCTCCAGAGGGGAGGGACCCCAATGGCCCTTTCTTTCTTAAGGTTAGTTTTATTTGTCACGCGTACATCAATACATATACATAGTCAAGTGCGTCGTTTGCGTCAGTATCTGTATATGTGCTTGGGGCAGCCCACCATGCCTCCATCGCCAACAAAGCATGCCCACAATTTACTAATCCTAGTCCTAACCCTGCGTCTTTGGAACGTGGGCGGAAACTAGAGCACCCAGAGGAAACCCACGTGGTCACAGAGAGAATGTACAAATCCTTACAGACAGTGGCAGGAATTAGACAGTAACACCATAGAGCACAGGAGCAGGATCAGGTCATTTGGCCTATCATGTCTGCTCTGCCATTTCATCATGGCTGATCCATTTCCCTCTCAGCCCCAATCTCGTGCCTCCTCCCTGTATCCCTTCATGCCCTGACTAATCAAGAATCCATCAACCTCTGCCTTAAATGTACCCAATGACTTGACCTCCACAGCCACCTGTGGCAACGAATTCCATAGATTCATCACTCTCCGGTTAAAGAAATTCCTCCCCATCTCCATTCTAAATGGACCTCCCTCTATTCTGAGGTTGTTTCCTCTGATCTTGGACTCGGCCCCTCCTTAGGAAACATCCTTTCTACATCCACTCTTTCGAGGCCTTTCAACATTCGATAGGTTTCAATGAGATCCCCCCCTCATTGAGTACAGGCCCACAGCTATTAAACGCTCCTCATATGATAAGCCTTTCAATGGCAGAATCATTTTCCTGAGCCTCCATTTGAACCCCAATCTCTGATGCTCCAGAACCCTGGAGCCCTTTGTGACCGCTGGACTCTGGACTCAGAGACCGAGGGATAATCTTGTTCACTCCTTCCTCAGATGAGAACAGGTATTCAGGATCCCTCCCAGAAATGTGTAAAACTCCATATTGATTGCTGGGAAAGGAGCTATTCAGTGCAGAGGATCCACGCCTGCCAGGTTAACCATCTCATCAGACCCGCTCCCATCCCTCCTTATTTTCCTGCAACTTATTTTTTTCAGACACAATCAACTCTAATCAACACGTACAACAAGCTGGAGGAACTCAGCAGGTTGGGCAGCATCCGTGGAAACGAGCAGTCAACGTTTCAGGCCGAGACCCTTAGTCAGGACGCATCAGGATGTTGTACGTGTTGCTTTGACCCCAGCATCTGCAGAGTATTTTATGTTGTCAACTCTAAACAAATATTCTACCATTAAGCTACACCAGGGACAACTTATAGTAGTAGCCAATTCACTATCCCACATGCCTCTGGGGCATGAGAACAATCTGAAGCGTCCATAAAGTCGCTGGAAGAACATACATCTCAGCAGATACTACACCTGTGATCGACCCTGGAGTTGTGGGGCAGCAGCGCTACCCGCCAGCACACCCGGAGCTACAAAAGTCGAAATTTCCCATTAATTATATGGAAGAGTTTCTATTAAATTCACCAAGCCAATGGGAAATTTTTCAGAACCCCAATGGGGATGTTTAAAGTTCAAAGTAAATGTTATTACCAAAGTACGTATCCAACCCTGAGATTCAGTTTCTTGTGGGCATACTGAGTAAATCTTTAAAATAATAACCGTAAGAGAATCAATGAAAGGCCGCCCAAGCAGGGCATTCGACTGGAGTGCAGAAAACATTAAAACTGTGCAAATACAAAATAATAATAATAAATAAATAAGAAATTAGTATTGAGAACACGAGATAAGGAGTCCTTGAAAGTGAGTCCATTGGTTGTGGAAACACTTCAGTGATGAGGCAAGTTCAGTCTTTGGTTCAAGAGCCTGATGGCTCTAGGCCTGTTCCTGAACCTGGCAGTGAGAGTCCTAAGGCTCCTGTACCCTCTTCTTGACGGCAACAGTGAGAAGAGAGCACGACCTGGGAGACTGGGTGGGGTTTGCTGATGATGGACGCTGCGTTCCTACAACAGTGTTTCGTGTAGATGTGCTCAGTGGTGGAGAGGGCTTTACCCATGATGGACTAGGCCCATCTACCACTTTTTGTAGGATTGTCCACTGAAGGGCACTGGTGTTTCCATACCAGACTGGGATGCTGTCAGTCAGTATACTCTCTACTACACATCTAACGAAGTTTGTCAGAATTTTAGATGTCATGCCGAATCTCCACAAACCCCTAAGGGAGTAGAGGTGCTGCAGTGCTTTCTTCGTAATTGCACTTACGTGCTGGGCCCAGATGTGACAGCCCCGTCTCCGTAGACTACTCTGTGCTCACAGAGTGGTTGGACGTCTCTGCCGTCTGGGGTGTGGTTACTCATGAGGTCAGAGTTATGGAGAGGAAAGTCAGAGTCAGACAGAACTAGAGCACAGATACGGACCCCTTTAATCTAACTAGTCCACGCTGACCTTGCTGTCCACCCAGGGCAACGTGGCAGTGTGGCATAACATAACACTTTACAGCACCAGTGACTGGGGTTCAATTCCTGCCACTGCCCATAGGGAGTTTATATGCCCCCCAGTGACTGCGTAGGTTTCCTCCAGGTGCTCCCATTCCCTCTCACATTCCAAAGACACACAGATCAGTAAAGTTAGTAAGCTGACCTATCTCTGATCTAAAGGGACGTCACTCCACTCTGCGGTTGTGTCCTCTGGTCCTAGACTTCTCCCACTACAGAAAACATCCTCTCAATGTTCTCTCTATCTAGCCCTTTCAATATTCAATAGGTTTCAGTGAGATCCCTCCTCAATCTTCTAAACTCCAGCAAGTACAGGCACAGAGCCATCAAACACTCCTCATATGTTGACCCTTTCATTCCAAAGATAATTCTCGTAAACCAACTTATCAATTCTGATATCTTTGTGTGTGTGAAAGGAACACACATAAAATCTATAAAAATATACTTCAGGTACAGTACTAGAAACACTCAGCAGGCTAGCCAGCATACATGGAGAGAAAAACAAGGCTAACGTTCCCACTCACTTACAGTGCCTGATCTGCTGAGTACTTTCTGGTTTTGCTTATTATTGTACAATTTGCTCTTTTCAGCAAATTAATCTAAAATTGAATGTGACAATGGGAAATTCTGCAGCAAATTTTCCCACATCAAGTTCCCACAAACTACAACAGCAAGGCTATTAAGTTTTAACTTTTCATTTGGCCTGAACAACTGCTTTTCCTCAAAATAGAACATAGAACAGTACAGCACAATATAGGGCCTTCAGCCCACGGTGTTGTGTCAACTGATGTAAACCTACTCCACAATCAATCTAACCCTTCCCACCTCCGGCAATGCATTCCAATTTCCCACTCTTCTCCTGACTTCCGGTCAAGATGGCACCTGTGTACAATGCTCCTTTAGTCGACATCTTCTGGATAGATCACAAAACCATATATTTCACTTCTTTTATGTCTTTTATGTTTGCGTTTCACCTTGATTGTGATTCTGGAACTGTTGGAGCCTGCGATTTCCAGTTTGGAGATCGTTTGGGTGTTTCAGCGCTCTGCCGTCTCCGAGAGGATTCCGGGAGCCAGAGGCAGCGTGCGGGAACTTCATGGCAAGAAGGCTGCGGGACGGGGGCGCAAGCTGATGTTGAACTCCATTTTGCTGTTTATAGCGATGAGGGAGATTCAAACATCGAGGCAAATGTGGAAGGTGATCACCGGCTGCTTGCCTTATTATAGCTGGGGGAGCACTCTGCTGCTGGAGAGGGCAGACTGCCTTTTTAAATCGCTGGTGAGATCGCTCTGCTGCTGGATAAGGGAGGCTGCCTTTTTAATCACTGGTGGGATCGCTCGCTGATCGGGAGGGAAAGGCCTGCTCTGCCACTGTGCCTGGATAATGTTACCCAGGTTTTTCTGTGTGTTGGACGTGGACTTGGACTATAGACTTTTATTTAGTCTTATAGTTTTTTTATATTCTGTGTTTTTCACCCGATCTTTCTCGTTTTTTTTTGTGTGGGGAAGGGGGATTTGGGGGTTGATGATTGTGCTGCCATTCTTTGTTTTCTTGGTTTTGTGGCTATTTGGAGAAGAAGAATTTGCAGAGTTGTATACTTTGATAATAAATGAACCTTTGAACCTCTGTCTGGGTAAAAACACCTGCTTGACATCTCTCCCCAAACTCTCCCCCACTCACTGTATATAAAATAGTGCATGGGATCTTTTGTACCCACCCAAGAGAGAACCCAGGGCTTTGATTTTGCATTTCTTCTGAGAGACGGCAACTGCAACAATGCAGATCTCCCACAGTACTACCAGTCTATGCTTCCATTCACTCCTTTCTGGAGGAATTGCAAATTGCCCTCTCTGCAACTCCATCCGCCCAGGTGTAGAGCCCCGTTCAGACTATGCCTCAACCCAGAGCCTCTACAGTAGAAGACACAGGAGATTCTGCAGAAGATGGAAATCTGGGGCAAGTTGCTGGAGGATGCTTTTCTATGACTCTATCAGATTCACGGACGGTGAGGGTGTAGAAGGCTATGGTCGCGGTGCACGTTGATGGGAGTAGGCAGCTTTAAGTCCTGAGGAAGGGTCTCAGCCCAAAATGTCGACTGTTTGTTCATTCCCATAGATACCGCATGACCTGCTGTGTTCCTCCAGCGCTTTGTGTGCTTGCTCTGGATTTCCAACAGCTGCAGATTTTCCTGTGTTTTTGATTTGCCGTCCAGCAACCCACCTATTTAACCCCGTCCTAATCACAACTCATTTTACAATGACCGGTTAACCTCCTAACCGGCAGGCCTTTGGAATGTGGGGGGAAACCGCAGCGCCCGGATCTGTAATAACTGCTACACCGCCACGGCGCCCCTGGGGCCGCTCCCACCTCGGTCTGGGGTGGTGGGAAATGTATGACATGACTCACCCCAACTCAGAAGGCAAAGGGAAAGGAGACAAGTGCCCAATAAATTAAGTCTAGGCCTGGGTTCGAGAAATTTATTTTAGGCAATGTGGAATTATTTATCTGCTCGAGCTGGTTACAATGGGAGAAAGCTATACATTCTGACAGGCACGATTGTAAAAGAAGGAATCGTCCCAAAAACCTGGAAACCATTCACCGCTCTCACATATCGACTGTATTCAATTAAAGCAAGTATGTATGGGAACTCAGTATCCAACTCAATGCTGGGGTCAAAGTAACAAATAAGCTGAGATTAGAAAGGACAAGGAGCCTGATCCCTCCAGGAATTATCAAGTTTAATGACTTTGCCACATGGTTATTGGAAAGTGAGTGGGAGTCCTGGTCCAGTTCCACCATTCATCAGCTTGGTATTTGTAATCGGACCCTGCGATACTCACATCTAGGAAGTTTTACACCAGGAAACATATGCAGAACAGCTAACGTACCAATGGACCTGAGGAAACAACTAAGCAATGCGAGTGAGACTGCAAAACGATTTGATTTCCTATTAAAATCTACACCAGTTAAATCATGTTACATCAATGTCACTGAGGGGAGGGGGGGGGAAGGAGCTGAAGGGGAGAGGGGATTAGGGAAAGGGATGAATGAAGGAGTCAGGGGATGGGGGAGGAACAAAGGAGAACGGTAAGTTAGGTAAGAATGGGAAGCCTGTGCTTATTTCTTTATGTAGTCTGCACATGATCAGCAAATGTGCATAGGCTTCTGTGTCTGGGCATGTAGATCATACGTCCGTGGTGTATATTGTTGGGGAGTACGGGGTGTCCTAGGAGGGATTTGTCCCTTCCGGCGCAACTCACTCTTCTTTGGTCCCCACCTGTGGCTCCAAGGAGCTGTTTGCCTGCGACGGGGACCACACCCCGGTACTCCGCTTCGCCGGGCGGGCTAAACCAGGTGAGGGCAGCCGGTGAGATGGGGGACACGCCCGCCCCAGCACGTAAAATCAGCTTCATCGGACTGGGTGGATGAGATCTACAGCGGGATCCAACGGCCAGGGAGGCAGAACTGCAACGCTCCACGGAGAGCAAAAGAGCACGACGAGGTCATCCGCCGCACCCAAGACCCATGTTTGGAACGCCTGTTCGTACCACTGGGCCCGGCTTCTGAGGTTGAGAGAGTGGAACTGCCCCAGTGCAGTGGCTTTTCCACTTTAAATCTCTCCCACACAGGTTTCCTGTGTGTGTGTACGTATATATGAGTGTGTGGAGTTCGTGTGTGTAGTTGTACATGTACGATTGTCAGTCTGTGCTATCTGTATGTGTGTACATTAGTGTGCATATATGTATACATGTGTTCTTATATCTGCACTTGTATGTGTATGTGGGTATATGTTTATTTGTATATGTGGACACATCAGTGTGTGTGCGCGTGCGCTTGCGTTTATGTGTCCGTGCGCGGTCTCCAGTTGTCTTGGGCCTCGTTGCCAAGGACCATTTCCTTGCCCTGTCACTGCTGAGCACCAGGCACCCCAGGTGAGGTGAAATCACACCCAGACACGGGGTGGAATGAAGTCACCCTGGAGCCCAAGGGAGTGCTGAAGGAGAAAACAATGCAGGCAATGTATAGAGCTGGCTCCCTCACAGCCACCATTAACCCTTAATGAACCGAGCTGATTTATGTAAAGCTCCTCTCCTTGGCCCACGCAGTCTTAAGACTCACAGATCTTCACTCCTGCCGGGGTTTGGGTCTAACGTGGAGAGACCATTCTCTCCTATTCCAGACGGTAAGCCGAAAGCTTCACTGATTTTCCTTTCACAAGTAAGAGTGTCAATAGCTACTGACGTCAGACTGCACCCAGAGGAATAAAGGCTGTGTCTCAGTCTCATTACCCCGGGCCCAGAAGGGGTTAGAGACAGGCTGAGGCAACCTTGTCATCTGACTCCCCCTCGCGAAGCAAGAACAAAAGAAAACTGAAGTGAAGGGTGGGGAGAGGAGCAAACAAAGCAACTTTCAGGATCGCACACCAAAGCCCTACGACTATTTTTCTGATGTGTAATCACAGCTGTTGGGTGGTGGGGTGAAGATATGTCTCTACCAAAGGAGGTGTGAGGTGCTCCTTCACTCTGCTAGCCTGCAGGTCACCCTTGGGCAAGGTGTAGCACCTGCTTTGCCCGCCCGATCAGGGTCATGTGAAACCATGGGAGCAAGTGGTGGATGGTCGTACAAGCAGATGGTGCACACCACAAGTTCTGGTTATGGCAGACAATCTCGGAAGAGTATTGAAAATGGCTGGGGTTACCCGTCTTGTAAAGACGCTGCCCAGAAGGAGGAAACAGCAAACCACTTCTGCAGAATTTGGCAAGAACAATCATGATCTTAGGCCATGATCTCCCACGTCATATGACACGGCGCATAATGATGATAAGGCGCAACTGTAATGTTGTAAGTGCTTAATCCAAGAACAGCAAGATACAACATCCAAGAGAAATGTTGTTTTCACCAGATAATCTGCTCTCAGTTTTTGATGAAGAATAACTATTGGCTAGAGGACTACTGGAGTATTACCGAGGGATCCCTCCTGACCCACGCAGCACTGCACTGGTGCAAACAGAGCTGGTTCTGCTGCTCGAGTCTTTGGAGTGGTACTCAAACCCACAAACTACTGCCTTGTGCTTCCAGCACAGCCACAGCTGCATCAGGGGTCCTTTTCCTCCCAAACGATATTACATCTGCTACCGAAAATGTCCGCACAGAGAGATTATTTCACATCACAGAGACACATTGGTGTCAGAGCGGAGATAACTGAAGATTTTGTAGAGGGCGTGAGTTGGGGGGGGGGGGGGGGTGTTGAAGGCGTTCGGATCCGAATTCAAAGGAAAATCCAAATCTTAATCCAAATTAAGGAACCAGGCCACTGGAGGCCAAAAACTACAATCTGCCTTGGGTTAGAGGGCTGTGAGTGTGCATAGGTGGGAGAGAGGAACGGGGTTGTTTTGGCGTGTGTTGAGTTCTGTAATGTCGTGCCGAGCATTGTGGGCATGCTACGTTGGCGATGGAATGTGCGGGATGCCCCAGCACACCACCCTTGGGTGTGTTGGCTGTTGACATAAAGGATGCATTTCACAGTATGTTTCAATGTACACGTGACAAATAGACTTGAATTTGTTCTATGCTTGTGTCCACTAGTACTACATTTAAAGTTAAAAGTATATTTTATTATCAAAGTACATATATGTCACCATATATGACCCTGAGATTCATTTTCTTGTGGGCATACTCAACAAATCTATAGAATAGTGACTATGATAGAATCAATGAACGGCCGTCCAACTAGGATGTTCAACCAGAGTGCAGAAGACAACAAACTGTGTAAATGCAAAAAGAAATAATCATATAAATAAATAAGCAATAAGTATTGAGAACATGTGATGAAGAGTCCTTGAAAGTAAGTCTATAGGTTGTGGGAGCATTTCAATGGCAGGCAAGTGAAGAATGGTGATTTTACCCCCTTTGGTTCAAGAAACTGATAGTTGAGGGGTAATAACTATTCCTAAACCTGGTGGTGCGAGTCCTGGGGTTCTTGTACCTTCTTCCTGGGAGCAGCAGTGAGAAGAGAGCATGTCCTGGACGGTGGGGATCCCCGATGATGGATGCTGCTTTCCAGCGACGGTTTCCCGCTGTCACATCATCTTTCCTCAGCATCCATCTTGTCAATCCCGGTTGGAATCACTGGCCTCACC
Organism: Hemitrygon akajei; assembly: GCF_048418815.1. Lineage (NCBI taxonomy): Eukaryota > Metazoa > Chordata > Chondrichthyes > Myliobatiformes > Dasyatidae > Hemitrygon > Hemitrygon akajei. The sequence goes on along the minus strand of NC_133124.1, from coordinate 209,445,860 downwards.
TTCTCATGCTCCAATCCCCAATAAGTATAGTCCCAAAGTGCTCCTGTTGTGGCATACCGTCCACACAGATGAACATTGGACTTGATCGGAATGGCTGTAGGTGATTAGGTCCAATGAGTCAACTGCTTTTTAACATCCCACTTATTCAACATCTTCCCAACATTTCTTTGGCACCTTAAAACGACCTTGTCCAATACTTCTTTCCAACTTAGCCCACAGCCCTTTTTGTCACTGGCAAGAAAAAATTTCAGTGGGTCCTCTGCCCATTCTAACTTGGAACACGTTGGTATGTAAACATTTACCACACCGAGCAATTTGCCCGAATCAGCATTGTCAGCACTCTCTCTAGAAAGTCCAAATACTACACCCTTCCAAACAAAACAAACTCGACTTCCTTAATCTGTCATTACCATTTAAATTTCTAATATTTCATCGGTGCTGTAGCTGCAAATACAGAAACATATCTGGAACCAGTATGGGAGAATGAAGCAGACAGGCAGGCCGTGTAGATTTCTTAATGCTATCCCACTTATAATGTAAAAGATACATACCTCCTAATTTGTTAACAGGACTACAAGAGACATTTGTGACACAATTGGGAGGAGACATGCAACAGAAAGAGTCGAATTCACTGACCAGAGGTCAGTGCGTTTTCAATAAGAGTATTAAATATTCCACAGTGACATGGGCGCCACGACAACGTAGCAGTTAGAGCAACACTATCAGAGCTCAGGCTGTTCCAGAGTTTGGAGATCAATTCTGGAGCCGTTCTTTAAGGAGTCTCTGTACGTGGGTTTTCTTCGCATCCACCAGTTTCCTCCCACGGTCCAAAGATGTATTGGCTAGGTTGCATCCCAGCTTGGTGTGGAAACACCAACGCCTGTCAGTGCAAGATCCTACAAAAGGCCCAGTACATCGCTGGTAGAGCCCTCCCAGCCACTGAGCACATCTACATGAAAGTTGTCGTAGGAAAGCAGCAACATCAGAGATCCCCAACACTCTCATCTCACTGCTGCCACCAGATAGAAGATACAAGAACCTCAGGACTCGCAAGGACAGTTATTACCCCTCAACCATCAGGCTCTTCAATAGAAGGTGATAACTACACTCACGTGCCCCATCACTGAATTGTTCCTACAACCAACTTTAAGGACTCTTTATCTCATTATCTCATGTTCACGTTATTTATTGCTATTTATTTATATTTGATTTTGCACAATTTGTTGTCTTCCGCTCCCTGACTGATCTTTCATTGATCCTGTTATAGTTACTATTCTACAGATTTGCTGTGTATGCCCACAGGAAAATGAATCTCAGCGTTGTATATGGTAACATATATGTACTTTGATAATAGAATTTACTTTGAACTTTGAATTGGTCATCGCAAATTGTCCGGTAATTACATTAGGGTTAACTGGGTTTGTCAGAGGGCTGGAAGGGCCAACTCAGTGCTGAATTGCTAAATAAAATAAAATGTATTGATTCATATAAGAGAAATAATCTACAACATAGAGCAAAGTTTAGAGTATACTTCAATTGGAGCTTTTTCACTCAAAGTGCTTCAGATTCAGATTTACCTATCACATGTACATCAAAACAGATGATGACACATGTTGTTTGTGTACCAGCGCACCCAGGGATGTGCACTGAAATACAACAGACTTTGGCTTTCTGCAGAATGAGTCAGATGGCCATGGTAACAACAGGAATGATCTTCAACTAGACAAACTGCCCCAACTTACTGGTGACATCCTCAATTAATCTGCTTTAAGGTTCCACACATCAAGAAGGGCAATTACCCCCTAGCCCACTTTACCTCCAAACCCAATTTAATTCCCCATGGGAAGGTAAATAGGTGAGGCACCGTGGAATGTTTGGGCCAGAGGGCCTGTATCTAAGTTGTATTGGTCTATGACTCTAAACCCCTGCATAAAAGGCCCTACATAGATAAGAAATAGGAGCAGGAGTTGGCCATCTGGCCCATTGAGCCTGTTCTGCCATTCAATAAGATCATGGCTGATCTGGCCACGGACTCATCTCCACCCACCTGCCTTTTCCCCATAACCCTTAATTCCCCTACTATGCAAAAATCTATCCAACCTTGTCTTAAATATACCTACTAAGGTAGCCTCCACTGCTTCGTTGGGCAGGGAATTCCACAGATTCACTCTCGGGGGAAAGCAGTTCCTCCTCATCTCCGTCCTAAATCTACTCCCCTGAATCTTGAGGCTATGTCCCTTCTTTCCTGAAGATCATAAATGCCCAGACTGAGATCAAGCCCCACAATGCAGAAATCCAGTGAGGTGCCGTACTGCTAGAGATGCGCACCCTCCGTAAGAGACTTAACCCAAATCTCTACGTGCTTTTGCAGTGACCCCATTGCCCATTTCAAAGATCCCACCATATATTATTTTAAGCATTACAGTGGAATTATTCCAGGTGATCCAGCTAATATTCCTGAACCAACACGATTCAGATCGATTATCTGCACGTTATCATTGTGCTGTTCGTGAAATCTTCCTATGCACAGATTGATTGTGCAGTGACCACACTTCAGAAGTCCTTCATCTGGAATAAAGCAGGTTGGAAAGTGCTGAGGATACAAAAGCTGCTATATAAATGCAATTACATTTAAATTTATTCATCTAAGAATAAGGGGTAGGCCATTTAGAACAGAGATGCGGAAAAAACTTTTTCACCCAGAGAGTGGTGGATATGTGGAATGCTCTGCCCCAGAAGGCAGTGGAGGCCAAGTCTCTGGATGCAATCAAGAGAGAGTTAGATAGAGCTCTTATAGATAGCAGGGTCAAGGGATATGGGGAGACGGCAGGAATGGGGTACTGACTGTGTATGATCAGCCATGATCACAGTGAATGGCAGTGCTGGCTAGAAGGGCCGAATGGCCTACTCCTGCACCTACTGTCGATTGTCTATTTATTGGAATAACCAATAGACAATCCAGAAATCCAATCCTATCATTAACTGAAGTCATTGGAATGGAATTTGACTTCTTATTCATAAATTTATCCTTTAGGGCAGGCATTCCCAACCTTTATTAAGTTATGGACCAATGCTATTCTGTGGACCCCAAGGTAAGAACCCCTGCCTTAGGGTGTAATTGATGGGCGTGTAAGGGAAAATGAGGTTGCATGTAATTACATGGAGGAAAGGAAATGATGGACCGCTCTGAAAGCTGGCATAGATTAGATGTACCAAATGGCCTCCTTTTATGTCATAAGAAAATGTCAAAAATCAATGCAAAACAGCGATGTACCTCTCAGAAAAAAAAGTCCCCCCCCCCCACCACACACCGCAGAGCATGTCAAAGTCCCTAGTTTGGCGTGTCCTGAAGTCAGAGGACCGAGATCTGTAAGTCTGCAAGTCGGAGCCATAATGATGTGTCTGGAGGCCCAATGGCTGCGAGTCAGAGACCCGATATCTGACAGTCTATGAGTCGGAGGTCCGATATCTCCAAGTTTGTGAGTCAGAGGCCCAATGATGTGTCCGGAAGTCAGAGGCCTGATATATGCAAGACGGAGGCCCAGTGGTGTGTCCGGAAGTTAGAAGCCCGATATCCACAAGACTGCAAGTCAGAGGCCCAATGATGTGTCCAGAAGTAAGATTCCCAATGGCGTGTCTCGAATTCGGGGGCCCGATGCCATGTCTGGAAGTCAGAGGCCCGATCTTTGTGAGGCTGCAAGTCCAGGCCAGGGACTGTAAGTCAGAGGCCGGGAGGTGGCCTGTCCTGGGTTTGGAGGCCAATCTAGGTGTGAGTGGGTGGGTGGAAGAAACGAAAGGGGCTTGTTCTGTTGTTGTTTTGTATTGTTACTGTTGTTGTGTTGTTGTTGCTTGAGTTGTTTAGCTGAACATTGAGGGAATGCTTTGTTTGAGCCAGAATGTGTAGCAACATCCTTAGGTTGCATTGATTATTCATGTAAACAACCCATTTCTCTGTACGTTTCAATATACATGTGATAAATACAATGAACCTGAATCTGAACGTTTAATTCTCACACCATTCAGTCATTCCAGCATAATCTTGTTCCAATATCTACAACCCCATTCTTAACCAGACTTACACATCACTTACTGTAATTTAGTTTTTATTACTATATACAAAACATGATAATCAGACTTCCAATCTTCCCAACTCAACCTTTGGGCCTGTACAGGGTCTAAGTCTTGGAGCTCCCATTCCTATGACACACTTTCACCAGTAAGGACGGTAGCAGTTCAAAGCGACGGCTCACAATCACCAGCTCAATGTTAATTACAGATGGCCAATAGAAGCCACATCCTGATAAATATTACAAAAATAGTCTACCGTGATCAAATAGTCCAATTACACTCCTCATTCAGACATGACTGGAATGAATGGTAAATGTTGGGACTACAGGCTAGTCCCTAGTTGTGAACTCCTAACTTATGGACATCATGAACCCTGCAAGAGGACCACAAACTTGTTGTAGGGCTTGGAGGCTTGTGTGCCTCAATGACTCAGACAGCTATATTGGCTGGAACCAGGGCCTTGTGCTTTTGACTCCTGGTAGGGTCACCCATGCCAAACAGGTCAAAGGGTTGAGGCCAGACTAAGAGTGGTCCACCGGTCCTCCGGGTTCAGGGGTTCAGCTCAGGGCTAACAACGCTGACTGGTCAAAGACAAACTGTTACAGAAAGAGCAATTCTTCTACATCCGAGTGTGACTGAGGACCCTGAACCACACCTAGGGCACAAGAGAGAGGATGGCCAAAGACAGACAGATGGACGAACTTCATTGCTGCCCTAAACACCAGCGGCGTAATGGGCAGTAAGCTCTACTTAAGGACGAGCTTCCCAAATATTAAATTCAGAAGTCCAACGTATTCAAATACTTGCTCCTGTAAATGGCAGCAATGCTTTTGACATACAAGACTGGCAATTACTATATCTCATGGATTTTGCGACATGAGGCTTGAACGGTTTACATCAGGAGGGCATGCACTTAAGGTGAGGGGCTGTAGCAAGTTCAAAGGAGGGGTGCAGGACAGGCTGTTCTACACAGAGAGTGGGGGGTGCTTCGAACGTGCTGCCAGGGGTGGTGTTGGAGACAAATACAGCGGAGGCTCTTCGGTAGGCACCTGAACGTATAGAGATTAGCGGGATAGGGAGAACAAAAGAGATTCTGCAGATGCTGGAAATCCAGAGTCACACACACAAAATGTTAGAGGGACTCAGCAGGTCAGGTAGCATCCACGGAGAGGAAGAAACAGTCGGGAGTGTCCCAACGAAGGGCCTCAGCCCGAAATGTTGACAGCTTATTCCTCTCCATAGATGCTGCCTGACCTGCTGGGCTCCCCCAGCGTTCTGTGTGTGTTACTCTGGAGGGAAATGGAGATTGTGCAGGCAGTGGGGATTAGTTCAGTTAGGCATTTAATCGATTTGGCACACCAGTGCAAGCCTATGCAGTACTGTTCCACATTACAGACAAAATCGATGTCAGTAAAATCGTAACTGCTCATTACCAGGGTATCTTCGTTATCTGCCGCTTTCACCTCCCCTTTCCATAATCTTACCACTCTGTGAAATAAAACAAAACAATAATATGCCCCCTACACTTTTCTCATTACCCAAAAATGACGTCTCTCGCAATAGACATTGCTGACCTGGTATCTGCCCTTTACCTGGGTATGGCTGAAAGGAGCTTCAGAAAGTTGTAAAATTAGTCAGCTCCATCTAGCCTCCAGAGTGTCCAAGACATCTTCAAGGAGCGGTGCTATAAAAAGGAAGCATCCATTATTAAGGACCCCCATCACCCAGGACATGCCCTCTTCTCATTGCTACCATCAGGAATGAGGTACAGGAGCCTGAAGGCACAGACTCAATGATTCAGGAACAGCTTCTTCCCCTCTGCCATCCAAGTTCCAAATGGGCATCGAACCCACGAACACTACCTCAATTTTATTGTTTCTGTTTTTGCACTATTTTTAATGTAACTATTTAATATACAAATATATACTGTAATTGATTTACTTATTTTTTTTCTATATTATCATGGATTGTACTGCTGCTGCAAAGTTAACAAATTTCACGACATATGCCGGTGATATTAAACCTGATTCTGATCCTAATTCTGAGGTTCACACTCCTCAGGTGCAAAAGGAAGAGGTACACCCTGCGATACACAGAACTGCGGCTCAGTGAATTTCTTAGACAGGCAAAGGACGCTGCACTGAGAGCAAAGCTTTCCTCTGGCTCGAAATATTGGCAGGCTGCTCTTTTTTTTTCAAATGCCCGAGATTATGCAGTTGTAATGTCTGGGGTGCATGAACTGACATGCAGGAGAATCAATATTGAATGAAATTCCGAATTTTTAACGTGACACTTTGACACAATCAAACAGGAAGACTTATGTTCTTCAGGTGATCCTGTAATCCCCTCATGGTTTTGAAGGAAATTTGGAAACTGCCTTTTAATTGCAAGGATGCCAGAATAGAGGCATTATCACATTAGAGATTTTCAAACAAATCCAGGCATTAGTCAATGTCTCTCGCAGATGTGGAGGCGATAGATTATCATGGAACAGAATATTTTGTACAGAAGTCCATCCACAATTAATCAGAAATATCAGCCTCCTCTATTCCAAGTGGAAGATGGAATTTCGTTACTCTAGGAAGATGTTTAAACAATTAGCTGCTCTCAGTCAGTGCCGAGATTATTAATCACAGCTGGCAAAGATTAGAGGCATGAGAGATGATTTTATTGAAAACGCAAAAAAAATATTCTTAGAGGGCTTGACAGGTTATATACTGAGTGGCAGTTTCTCCGGAGAGTCTAGACCGGGCTCAGTGCACGGATACCGGGGGAAGGCAGCTTAGGACTCAGCCAAGATGAAATATTTTCAGTTGAGTGCCAATCTCTGCAACGCGCTACCCCAGAGGACTGTAGATACTCACACACTGTCTTCAAGGCTAAAACTGATCAGTGGTTGGACATAAAGGGAGTCAAAAATACGGGTGGCAAAAGAGAATGAAAAGAGCAACCTACAAGAGATTCTGCAAATCCGGAGCAACACGCACAAAGTGCTTGAGGAGGTCAGGCAGCGCCTGTGGAGGGGAATAAACAGTTTTGGGCCGAGGCCTTTCATCGGGCGTGGTAAGGAAGCCGGGCGGGGTGGCCACCGGGTTAGAAGCCAGAGTAAGAAGACAGGGGAGAGGGAAGGAGTACAAGCTAGAAGATGACGGGTGAAACCAGTTGAGGGGGAAGATAAGTACATGGGCAGGGGGAAGGAAGTGAGAAGCTGGAAGGTGATAGGTGGAAAAAGTAAAGGGCTGAGGGAGGAGGAATCTGGCAGGAGATGAGAGAAGGCCTATGGAGAAAGGGCACCAGAGGAAGGTGATGGGTAGGTGAGGAGAAGAAAAGGGGTAAAAGGGAAGCCAGAATGGGGAAGGGTAAAAGAAAGGAGGAGGGGGGAACAAATTATCAGAACGGGAAGTTAGTGAAATTGATGCTCATGCCGTCAGGTTGGAGGCTACCTGAACGGAATATGAGGTGCTGCTCCTTCAACCTGAGTTTGGCCTGAGTTAGGGCAATCGGTATCCCTTGAGTTCAGAAGATGAGGGATTATCTAAACATATACGCTTTGACTGAGGTGTCTGGGGTATATCCTAGAGGTGTGTTCACTACTGGGAGAGTCGTGAAGAAGGAGACATGGATACAAAATAAAGAGCAATTTAACACTGCAATTTACCGTCACTGACGTACCAGTTGGTAGGTTAATTGGTCATTGTAAATTATCCCGTGATGGATCTAGAGATAAATCAGGGGATTGCTGGGTAGTGAGGCTCTAACAGCCGCAAAGGCCTATTCTGTGCTGTACCTGAATAAATAGATAAATAAATAAAATACAAATCGGTACATCTTTAGACTGTGGGAAGAAACCAGAGCACCTGGAAAAAACCAATCCATTCCACAGGGAGAGCATATAAAGCTCCTTACAGAGGACACTGAAATTGAACTCCAAACTCCACAGTCATAGCGTTGCACTAACCTCTACACTACTGTGACGCCCGAAAATCCTCGTATGATACAGGATGTCATTAAATCTGTGGTAACTTCTCTTAGTTCCAACTTTTCTTTTCTTGTACCTCTCCAACTTGTTCTATCTCATAGATACCCATCAACTTTCACTCTTAAATGCAAGAGTTTCTGCAGATGCCGGAAATCCAGAGCAAGGCACGCAAAATGCTCCCACGTTTTGCACCAACTGATTCTTCTTGTCCCCACCCCCACTTAGGGGTAACTCAGATCGGCCAGATAAACATCAGCACCACTGTAGGAGGGTGGGAGGAAACCAGAGCACCAGGAGGAAACCCAAGCTGTCGCAGGGAGAACGTGCAAACTCCACACAAGCAGCAGCTGGGGTCAGGATCCAACCCAGCTGTCACACCACTTCGTGGTTCTCCCATTATTCGCCCAAGAACAGCCAGAACTACTAACTTCAGATATGTTGCCCTGCTGATCCAAGATTCATAGAGCTGTACAGCATGGAAATGGGCCTTTTGGCCTAACTCATTCACGCCAACCAGCTGCTTAACTGAGCGAGTCCCATTTGCCCGTATTTGGCTCTGTTCAATCGTCTTCCCTCCCTCACACCCCTCTACCTATAGATAGAAACTCTGGGCCACTGCCAAGCCCTGCCAGCATCTCTCCACATCCTTGTTTGGCATCAAGGCGCCAATGTGCTGATAGGGAAGAGTACATTGCACAGTTTGTTGTCTTTTGCGCACTGCTTGGATGCCCAAATTGGTGCAGTTTTCATTAATTCTGTTTATTTACTGACATACCGTGCGGAGTGAGCCCTTCTGGCTCTTTGAGACACAGCACCCAATCCCCCAACTGAATCCGCATAATCACAGGGCAATTTACAATGACCAATTAATCTAGCAGCCAGTACATCATTGGAATGTGCGAGGAACTGAATTGACTTTATTACTTACATCCTTCATATACATGGGAAGTAAAAATCTTTACGTTACTTCTCTGTCTAAATGTGCAACATGGAATTTATAATAAATAGTATGTTCAACAGGACAGTCAATATAACATAGAAATATAATTGTATCAGCATGAATTAATCAGTCTGATGGCCTGGTGGAAGAAGCTGTCCCGGAACCTCTCAGTCCTGGCTTTTATGCTGCTGTACCGTTTCCCGGACGGTAGCAGCTGGAACAGTTTGTGTTTGGAGTGACTCGGGTCCCCAGTGATCCTCCGGGCAGCCGGAGGAAACCCACGTGGTGGTGAGGGGAACGTGGAAACTCTTTACAGGCAGCAGCGGGAATTGAACCCGGGTCTCCTGTACCGTAGAGTACTACACTACCATGCTATTCTATTCCAGATTTATTGAGTAAGCCCACAAGAAAATTAATGTCAGGGTTGTATATAGTGACGTATATGTATCTTGATAATAAATTGACTTTGATCTTTGAGAAGCAGGAGAAAGATGTGGAGCAAAAACTGTCTGCTTAAAGAAAAAATGTGTCTGGTAATTAGTGTGTGCCCATTGTAGTCGTTCCCCATTGTCGCTCTCAGTTAACACGCTGCATCGATTTTGGAAATTGCAGCGCCACCTATATCATGAAGTGTTTTCAATGTGAGCAAAATGCCTCCAAATGTTTGAGTATTGTCAATCACAAAGTGACACTGAGGCACATAAGGAGATGTTTAAGGTACTACTGTAGACAGCCGAAAGCTTGGTCCCATTCATGGGTTTTAAAGGGCGAGGAAGAGGGAGGGGTAGGATGAGATGAGCAGAGACAGAAAAGGAGATGGAGAAGGAAAGATAAGGCGAAAAGAGTTAAGAAGAGAGGGAGATGAGGTGAGAGCAAGATATAAGGAAGAGAGGTAGAGAGAGAAAGAGACATGGAAAGAGAGTAAAAGGGTGAGATAAACAGAAAGGGAGAAACACACACACACACAGGGAAAGGGGAAGAGAGAAATAAGGTGATGGAGAGATAAAGAGAGAGAAAGGAGAAAGAGATACAGTGTGAGAGGGAGAGGAAGGTGAAGGCGGAGGGGGAGGGAGTTTTAGAAATTGAATTCTGGAGTTTGGTGCCTTTCGAGTTGAAATCAGGGCTGTCTGTTGTGGCACAATTCAACTTTACAAACTTGGCAATGGAAGAGGCGTGGAGTGTTGTGATCTATTATGAATCCAGCAGCCCAGCACAAAAGGTGGGGTTACATGGGACAGGCAGGGAAAACTCTTAACCAATATACAGCCCCGGCTCCCCCATCTACCTCTCCCTCACTTCCAGATCACGTCCGGGAAACTTGCTGAATTTCACAGTTTCCTCAACCCAACACTGCCTCAGTTCAGGGATCAGAAGACGTAAAAACACGGCTTTAAATCACACAATGGTTGACCGAGTGTGGAGTTGAGTATGGCAAGCCACTACCAGCAGCACCACAGTCGAATGTGCACCAGCTTCCCATTGGCACTCGAGCGGGCAAACTCTCCTGTAAGCCAGGTGCCACCCATCAGGAAAAGCATAAAATCCAGCCTCACTGGCTCCCAACTTCCTACAGCGATCCAGCAGGTCACACCAAGTCTCCGCTGTCTTCCGGTATCATCAATGCAAGAGACAGGCTTCATTACACCACAGGCAAAATCGGTCTTGGAAGGATTTTGTCTGCTTGCTGTGATGGATGTGTTTAACAGAGACTTCTGAGATCAATATCCCACTTGTCTTAATCCGCCAATAATCCTCCCGATCGAATCTTCGGGGCCTGATGGATGGAGAGTCAAAGGACTTTGCCACCAACTGCCAGGCTGAAGGTTAAATGACTGAAACAGAGATCCTCTCCACAGCTCACGGGTGCGACCCCCTGAAAGGATGAACAAGTAGGGCAGGTGCAGTCTGTGTAGTGGGCTGTACTCGAGTAGAGTTTGTGGGGCACTGCCAAGGGGCTGTCAACTGCACAATAAGAAAAAGGAACAAAACTGGACCATTCCCGCTCATCGAGTCACTCTGCCATTCAATCATGGCTGATCTATTAACTCTCTGAACCCCACTTTCCGGCCTTCCCTTTAACACCCTTATTAATCAAGAGCCTATCCAACCCCACTTGAAATATACCCAACTACTTGGCCTCCGTGGCCGTCTGTGGAGAGGGGAGGTAGTAAATCAGCCTGCTGCAACTGCCATTGTTCTGGTTCCCATCTACAGGACAGATCTGGAGGCTTAGGAGAGGGTACAAACGAGACTTATTGGGATGCAGCCGGGAGGGCTATAAGGAGAGTGTGACAGAGAGCACTTGGTAAACGCACTTCTTACACACGTGCATTTACACACACACACACACATACACACACACGAACATTGGCTTGTCATTCTGCCGTTGTTACATTGAGTGCACGCATTCCACTGTCTTCCCCAGTTTATTCTCATAATGGTCCTAAACCAAGCTGATGTGCTCTGGTTGGCTTTATGGTGCCTTTCCAGCCAGACACAGTGGAGAAATCCGTTTCTTTGGTAATGGGGATGCGTAAGTGTGCATATGTATTCAAGGTAGATACTTCTGTTGATTTTGTAATGTGATTGTAACTACATTGTGGGGTGCATCATATTCTAATTCATGTGTAGTCTTCAGTGAACTTTGTGGTAATTAAAGATGGTATGTCTCCTGGTGTCTAGCGAACGGGGCTCTTCGCCCTCATGGGAGAGAGAGAGAGAGAGAGAGATGGGGGCTGCCGGGGGTTCACTCTCGACAAAATTGCATTGCAAGAGCGGGCCTTTTGGCCCACAATGTTGTGCTGAGCCAATTAAAATAGTAATTAAATGACCAATTAAACTGATACCGAGATAATGTCTACATCCTTCCATTTTCCTCACACTCACGTGTCTATCTAAATGTCTCTTAAAACTCTCCAACGTATCTGCCTCAACCACCACCCCAGGCAGTGCAATCCAGGCACCCCCGACTCTGTGTGTAAAAAAAAAATTGCCCCTCACATCTCCTTTCAAATTACCCCCTCTCATCTTAAATGCATGCCCTCTGGTAAGAGGGATTTCAACCCTGGGAAAAAGATACTGTCCCTCTCATAATCTTATAAACCTCTGTCAGATCTCCGCTGTTCCAGAGAAAACAACCCAATTTTGTTTTGAAATAAAAGGTCTGAATTCCCTCCCAGGGAGGCTTTGGGCTCAGGCTCAGACACAGGCTCGAAGACACTCCTCACCTTGCAGCAACCTTCCCTTTCCTTCCTGTGGGCTCTGCTCACAGCTTTGTTGTCCTAGCTTAATATCCAGAGACAGGAATGCCAGATGGCACCAATCTGTTCCAATTCGGGATTGTGTTTACTGCCGGTCAGGTTCCATGTAACAACAGAATCGCTTTGTAGGGAGATTAAAAGGTGTTAATTCCATCCCTAAGCAACTCAATCAAAAACATGTGTGGAGCTCGCCTATAAATCCCATTTATTTGTATTGAATTATCTGTTCTTTTCCAGTTTAGCAGAGATGGGGTGGGTCGATGGTGGAAAGTTGATATATCTATCCACCAGCAAAGCTTGGCTTCCACCTCTAATACATGTAGACATGCCTCAAAATTTCCTTTCCTTGTGCTCCCCGTTTTCCCCGAGTTTCCAAAACTGTAAAACAGGCAGAGGAACAAATAGTAAGACTCAAACGAGCGTCTAAGAGGTTCCCTTTCACCGACCTCCACAATCCTAATCACTGCGGTTCGGCATCATTATGGTCACTTGGCTCTCCCAATGGATTCTTCCTGTTCTAATTGTATACGGTACTCTCTTGTAAAAATTGTGCATAATTTCCCATTCCATTCTGACATGCCAATCCACGGCCGCCTCGACCCAAGATGAGGCCACTCCCAGGGTGGAGGAGCATCACCTTATATTCCGTCTGGGTAGCCCCCAACCTGATGATGTGGATAGCGATTTATCTTACCGGTAAAATGTTTTTTCCCTCCCTGCCCCTCTTCTTCTTCTATTCCCCACTCTGGCCTTTTACCTCCCCTCGCCTGCCTATCACTTCCCCCTGGGTCTCCATCCTCTCTCCCTTTCTCCTGTCCATTCTCCACTCCTATCAGAGTCCTCCTTCCCCTTTCCCACCCACTTGGCTTCACCAAAGCTAGCTTCCTTCCCCTCCCCTCACCCTTCCCCCTTCCACTTCAGTCCCGATGAAGGGTCTCGGCCCAAAACGTCGACTGCTTATTCACTGCCTGACCTGTTGAGTTCCTCCAGCATTTTGTGGATATTCCTCTGAATTTCCAGCGTCTGCAGTCTTTCTGTTTACACAAAATGTTTTTTTTCTTGTGAATGTTGCTTATATGATGCCTGTGATGCTGCTGCAACTACGTTTTTCATTGTACCTGAGCATATGACAAAAAATGCAGCTTTGACTTTGAAGAGTGGGGAGGTTGAGGCTCCACTCTCGAAGACAGTGAGAGGCAAGAGATGGAAGAGAAGGTACAAGGAAGATGGTTCCCAACAGGGGACACCAGAAATAGTGGCCAGGGTGATTAGAGACTCACTGATGAACCCAGGAGATACTTTTCCCACCCAAAGAATGGTGGAAATGTGGTGATCACTCTCGTTTGGAGACTGCTGGAACAACCAGGGTACATACAAGAGAGAGAAAAGATATGGTGGAGAGGAGCTTTTCTGAATATGGAGGCATTGAGGCACACATAGCTGTCCTGATGCTGTGAAGGGTCTCGGCCCAAAACATCCACTTCCATCTCCTTCCGTAGATGCTGTCAGATTTGCGAAATTCCTCCTGCGTTTCATGTGTGATGCTCAAGATCTCACTGGTCAACAAAAGGTTTTGCTTCCTGAATACTTTTGGGTGAATCTTATAGATCTTGGGCTGCTGATCATGGAAATCGCCATGGAATTTACCTGTCATGCACCACTTCTTTTGGAAATTGCCTGTATTTGTTAAGTCAATTAAAATGTTTCCCACAACGTAAGCTGATATTTTTCTATCTTGTCCAGGCATGCCTGGGCATGCTTTGGCAGGGCAGATGCTGCATGGCAGGACAGGTTTTAGAAAGGCTATAAACTTCCTTGAAGGGTTTCGATATTTGAGACAGTTGTTACCCCAGAATAACTGATGCCAAGATAAAGGAAGGCATTTTTGTTAGTCCACAAATCAAACAGGTCATCAATGTTAGGAAATTCAAAGAAACTCTAGTGAGATCAGAAAAAGAAAAATCACACAGAAGACATTCAAGGATGTCGTTGAAATTTTCCTTGGCAACTATAGAGCAGATACCTAACACACAGCTGCTTGACAACATGCTTCAAGCATACAAAACCATGAAGTGCAACATGTCACTAAAGATTCATTTTCTGCATTCCCAGTTAGACTTCTTCCCTCCAAATCAGTGACAACCATGCTGAAAGATTTCACCAGGACTTTGCAGTCATGGAGAAACAGTATCGGGGCATCTGGAAACCATTAATGCAGGCTGATTATTGTTGGACCCTTAAGCGAGGAGCCTCAGACACAGAGTACAAATGAAAATCATCACAAAACATTTTTAGCTCAGTTGAACTATTGCAAAGCATCAACACCATTGTGCAATTAAATGCTTTATATTCAATAGAAGTTAATTTCTTGTTGCTCCAAATTCTTATGTGATACAATTAGTCTGAAATTATATTTGTGTTCTGCTTCAGGTGGTCTATCATAAACAAAAATACTGAGGAAGCAACAGTTCAGAAAAATCTGTTGTTTCAGAATCTCTTGTGTTTATGAGTAGCTGTTGTAGTGAGCAAATGCATCATCCCCCTCAGCACACCCCCCACTACCAGCATCAACCCACCACATCTCTGGAAATTGACAGATAATCTAATACAACTAAATGGGATTTTACAGCTGAACTCCACGTGTTTTTGATTAAGTTGATTAGAGATCAAATTAACACTTTTTAATATGACTTCAACCCACTAATACTGCATCAAGCAAACACCAATCCAAGAGTTCTCAGCCTTTTCACGATAGGGACCTCTACCATTAACAGAGGGGTCCATGAAACTCCTGCCCTGATCCTACATTAATTATCATTCCTGTCAACTCCTCACCAGATTGGACCACTCACCTCATGAGGGGCAGTGACTAATTAGTCTGCACGTCTCTGGACTGTAGAGCCACACAGCCACAGGGATAATGTGCAAACTCCACATAGACAGCACCAGGGATTAGGATTGAACCCTGGTCTCTGGAGCTGTGCTTTAAGCCAGTGACCTAAAAAGGGCTCGTTCTCTGGAACAATTCAAAGGTGGGTCCTAGAAACTGCAATGGTGCTGCCTCTGCATCAGTAAATTCTTCTGACATTTGTACTCTCACACACAAAATCGACACGCCTCTGAACGAAGTACACGGGGGAGAAAAAGGGAAAAAAATCAACAATTAGGCCTCTCATACTTGTTTCACCATTCAGTAAGATCATGGCCGATCTAATGTGGACTCATCTCCACTTTCCTAGCTGTTCTCCATCACCCTTAACTCCTCATTGTCCTAAATCTTTCTATCCTCCCTTTGCTGATCCAACCTCCACTGCTCTGCTCTGCAGGGTGAAGAAACACAAAGATTCACTGCACTTAGAGAAGTTCTTCCTCATCTCCATCTAATTCTGATTCTATAACAAAGCATTTCCAGTTTCAGATCCCACCACACCCCGGCCTGCAAAAGAAGTCAGAATGAGCCCGACAAGCCAACGTGATTATAACTATTCCTCCACTCAACCACAGACAAGATCATTAGAGATAGGAGCAGAATTAGGCCATTTGGCCCATCGAGTCTGCTGCAACATTTCATCATGGCTGATCCATTTCACTCTCAGATCACAGATGCTAAGACCATAAGACAAAGAAGCAACACTGGGCCATTCGGCCCATCAGTTCTGCTTCACCATACAATCGTGTCGGATTCGTTTTCCCTCTCAACCTCATTCTCCTGCCTTCTTCCAGTAACCTTTGATGCCCTTACTAATCAAGAGCCCATTAACCTCCAATTTAAGTCAACCTGATGACATGACCTCCACAGTGTCTGTAGCAACAGAGACCGCAGATTCACCACCCTCTTCATTTCTGTTCTAAAGTGACATCTTTCTATTCTGAGGCTGTGCCCTCAGGTCCAAAACTCTACCACTATTGAAAACAGCTTCTCCAAGTCCACTCTATCTAGGCCTTTCAATATTTGGTAAGTTTCAATGAGATTAGCCCCATATCTCATGACTGGGGTCCAGATTTTGGCAGCACAAATAGTCTAGGGCCTTGAGTTCAAACCCCATAAGACTACAAGACCATAAGACATAGAGCAGAATTAGGCCATTCAGCCCATTGAGTCTGCTCCACCATGGCTGATTTATCATCTCCCTCAACCCCATTCTCCTGCCCTTGCCCTATAACCTTTGACACCTTTACTTATCAAGAACTTATCAATGTCCACTTCAAAGACACCCAATGACTGGGCCTCAAGAGCTGGCTATGGCAAAGAATTTAAATAAAGTAAGTCAAACTGGAATAGAAAAGACTGCAGCAGTGACAAAATGCCAGGTATCAAAGGGCCTGTTTCTGCATGTTATGACTCTACTATAAATCCAATGTAAACGGCAGCCCATTGTTCATGGCAGGACCCTTAGCAGAGCTGACGTACAGATGGATCCTGGGGCCCCTGAAAGAGGCTGCACAGTGTGGGGTAGAGGTGATTGAAGGTCAGGTGGTGGAGGAATGGGACAGGGTGAAGATGTTAACATCAGAACGATGCAACATCTGTACAGTTCTGAGTGACTGAACTGGAGGTGAAACACATGCCAAGTGGGTAAAGTTGCTGCTCCATAGCAGACTGCTCTGAGACAGCATGACAGAGCAGGCACCAGCAGGTGACCTGGCCTCAACACTGGCATTATCTCAACAAATGAACAAACTCCAAAGTTCAAAGTACATTTTTTTTTAATCAAAGTGCATACATATCCCAAATACAACCCTGGCATTCATTTTCCTGCGGGCATACTCAGTAAATCTCAAGTCAAGTCAAGTTTATTGTCATTTCGACCATAGACTGCTGGTACAGTAGACAGTAAAAATGAAACGACGTTCCTCCAGGACCCTGGTTTATCAACACAAAACTACACTAGACTATGTGAGACAGCACAAGGCTACACTAGACTACATAAAACAACATAAAAACTGCACTAGACTACAGACCTGCATGGGACTACATAAAGTGCACAAAACAGTGCAGGCCAGTACAATAATTAATAAACAAGACAATAGGCACAGTAGAGGACAAATTACAATAATAATAAATGATGTAGATGTCAGTCTAGACTCTGGGTATTGAGGAGTCTGATGGCTTGGGGGAAGAAACTGTTGCACAGTCTGGTCGTGAGAGCCCAAATGCTTTGGTGCCTTTTGCCAGATGGCAGGAGGGAGAAGAGTTTGTATGAGGGGTGCGTGGTGTCCTTCACAATACTGATAGCTTTGTGGGTGCAGCGTGTAATGTAAATGTCTGTAATGGCGGGAAGAGAGACCCCGATGATCTTCTCAGCTGACCTCACTATCCGCTGCAGGGTCTTGCGATCTGAGATGGAGCAATTCCCGAACCAGGCAGTGATGCATCTGCTCAGGATGCTCTCAATACAACCCCTGTAGAATGTGATGAGAATGGGGGGTGGGAGATGGACTTTTCTCAGCCTTCGCAGAAAGTAGAGACCCTGCTGAGCTTTCTTGGCTGTGAAGCTGGTATTGAGGGACTACCTATAGAATCTATAGAATAGTAACTATAACAGGTTCAATGAAAGATCAACCAGAGTGCAGAAGACAACAAACTGTGCAAATGCAAATATAAATAAATAGCAATAAATAACGAGTACATGAGATAATGAGTTAAAGAGTCCTTAAAGTGAGATCATTGGTTGTGGGAACATCGCAATGATGGGACATGGAAGTGAAGTTAGCCCCTTTTGTTCAGGAGCCTGATGGTTGAGGGGTAGTAACTGCTCTTGCAAGCCTTGAGACTCTTGTACCTTCTACCTGATGGTAGCAGTGAGGAAAGAGCATGATCTGGGTGGTGAGGATCTCTGATGATGGATGCCCCATTTCGGAATCAGAATTAGCTTTACGGGCCGGCATGTAGACAGAGCACTGCTACTGCAGCGTTCAGTTCCGCGTCTGTCCACAAGGAGCTCGACTGTTTTTACTGTGGCCATGTGGGTTTCCTCACTGGTGCACCCAGTACTCTGGCTGCTACAGTTTCAGGTTTGGTTTGACTATTCTTTCCGTGATTGCTCCAGTTTCCTCCCACACTCCAAAGAGGTACGGTTTAGTAAGTCCATCGGCCACATCAGTGCAATTAGTTGATGGACTGAGAGGGACTATTATTGTGCTGCAGATCCAAATTTTTAAAAAATCCCTGACATGTATTGTGAAATTTCTTGCTTCATGGGGGGGGGGGGGGGGGGGGGGGAGTGCAATGTAAGACATAAAAAATTATTATAGGCTGCAATAAAAAATAGAAAAATAAATATATACGTCCAAAAAGAAAGCAAAATACTGTGATCACACACAAGAGAAAATCTGCAGATGCTCGAACTCCAAGCAATGCACACAAAACGCTGAAGGAACTCTGCATTTATGGAAAAGCGTACAGTCGACACTTTGGGCCGAGACCCTTCAGCAGGACTAGAGAAAAAAAGATGAGGGAAAGGTTTAAAAGGTCGGGGAGGAGAGAGAGAAAAACACAAGGTGATAGGTGAAACCAGGAGGGGGAGGGATGAAGTAAAGAGCTGGGAAGATGATTGGTGAAAGAGATACAGGGCCAGAGAATGGGGAGTCTGATAGGAGAGGGTAGAAAGCCATGGACAAAAGAAAATGGGGGAAAGAGCACCAGAGGGAGGTGATGTCCAGGCAAGGAGATGAAGAGAGAGAAGGAAAACAGAATGGGGAAAGGTGGGGAGGGGGGCATTATCAGAAGTTCAAGAAATCAATGTTCACACCATCAGGTTGGAGGCTACCCAGACGGAATATATTCCTCCAGCCTGAGTGTGGCCTCATTGCGACAGTAGAGGAGGCCATGGGTTGACATATCGGAATGGGAATGGGAAGTGGAATTAAAATGGGTCGCCAGTGGGAGATCCCACTTCTTCTGGCAAACGGAGCGTAGATGCTAGGCGAAGCGGTCTCCCAATCTACGTCAGGTCTCACTGATATACAGAAAGCCACACCGAGAGCACCAGACATAGTATATGATCCCAACAGGCTCAAAGGTGAAGTGTCGCCTCACTTGGAAGAACTGCTTGGGACCCTGAATGGTAGTGAGGGAGGAGGTATAGGGGCAGGTGTAGTACTTGTTCCACTTGCAAGGATAAGTGCCAGGAGGGAGACCAGTGGGGAGGGACAAATGGACGAGGGAGTCGGTCAGGGAGCAACCCCTACAGAAAGCAGAAAGTGGTGGGGGGGGGGGGGGGTAGGGAAAGATGTGCTTCATGATGGGATCCCACCGGAGATGGTGGAATTTCCGGAAAATTATGTGCTGGACGCGGAGGCTGGTGGGGTGGTAGTGTTCATGAACAGTTCATAAATCTGATGGCAGAGCTGTTCTTAAAATGTTGAATGTGGATCTTCAGGCTCCTGGGCCTCCTCCCTGATTGTAGTAATGAGGGAGGAGGTACAGTACTTTGATTTGGAAAAATCTTCACAGCTGAGCACTCACAGGCCACTGGGACAGAGGATCCCACTGAGGATTCCCAGATACCCAATGCCAAGGTATGGTCCCTGGCTTCAAAAGAGGAGATGGAACCATTGGCCCAAGCACAATCCATGGGGCATTAACACTAAAAGGGGCAAAGATAAAATGTTCTGCAGCCAGCAAGTGGTTCTCCTCGTGACCTGTACTTGAATAATATGAGAAGGAGTTCCCTGGAAATATTCTCAGGGCGATCAGTATATGGAATTGATCGCCCTGAGGAAGTGGTTGGGAAATGGAGTCACATAGCATGGAAACAGACCTGCAGCCCAAATGGATCTTGATGACCAAGTTGCACCATCCAAGCAAGCCCCAGTTGCCAGTGCTTGGCCCATAAGCCTCTAAACATTTCCAAACTATGGACCCATCCAACTTTCCTTTAAGAGATATTATTGATACCTGCTTCAACCACTTCCTTTGGCAGCTGATTCCACATCCAAAAGAAAAATGTTTCCTCAAACTCCCCTTAAATCTTTCTCCTCTCAGATACAGTAACAACATTTTTGAGCATTCATCATTAAAGACCCCCATCGCCTGGGACATACTCTCTATTTATTACTCCCATCAGAGACGAGGTAGAGGAGTAACTTATTAGGAACGTTCAACTTATTAGGAACGGCCTCTGTTTCTCCACTGTAGGATTTATGAGCAAACAATTAACCATGCCATGAACGCTACCTCAATAAACATTTAAGAGACGTTTGGACCGATACATGGATAGGAAGTCTTTAAAGGGATACGGGTCAAACATGGGCAAGTGGGAGCAGCTCAGACAGACGTCTTGGTTAGCATGGATAATGTGGGCCGAAGGGTCTGTTTCTGTGCTGTACGCTTCTATGAGTGGGTTATCTTGTGTGCATAATAAAGAACCTCAGTTCCTAATGGGACGTGGTCACCCGGAACTGGAAGCTACAGTGGTAGCGCGCACGCACTGGGTTGAGCAGTTCAGAAATAAAATGTTCTAACATAAAGCCACGGTCAAGTTTGTCTTTATTAAGAACAAACATAACAATGACTCAAAGGCCCTTCATCTCCTTGTGTCTGCTCTACAACCTGTTGAGATCATGGTCAATCTTCTCACTCCCCTCCCCCACACACACATAATACTTTCCTGTTCTAACCCGATATCTAAAACTCGATTGATCACCATCTTGAATGAGAGCCTTCAGCCCGCAGAGTCAAGATCCAACCTTCTCTGAGTGAAGAAACTTCTTCTCATCTCTGTGCTGAGTCTTTTTCCTGAGACTCTAAAGCATTGCTGCTGGCCTTCCCCAGCCAAGGGAAACATCATCCGATGCATTCACTCTGTCAAGCTCTGTGAAAAGGCTGTACGTTCTACTTAGATAACCTCACATTTTTCTGAACTCAAGAGAATACAAACTCAGCCTATTTAACCCCCTGCCATCTCAGGAATCAGTCTGACAAACCTTCATTGCACTCCCTCAATCATGAGTAAGTCCTTCCTTCAGTAGACAGAACAGATCTGCAAACAATATTCCAGATGTAGTCTTATCAGGATGCTCTATAATTGGAGCAAGATGTCTCTATTCCTGTACTTAAATCATCTTGCAATAAGGCCCAATATACAGTTTGTTTTTCTAATTGTTAGCTGTACCTGCATATTAAGAGTTCAAAGGAGTTTCACGAAAATGCTTCCGGGATTGAAAGGCTTGTCATATTTGATGGCTCTGGGCCTCTACTCTCTGGAATTCAGAAGAATGAGAGGTGACCTCATTAAAACCTATCAAATATTGAAAGGCCTCAATGGAGTGGATGTGGAGAGAATGTTTCCTATGGTGGGGCAGTCTAAGGCCAGAGGGAACAGCCTCGGAATAGAGGGACATCCTTTTAAAACAAAGATAAGGAGTAATTTCTTTAACCAGAGCGTGGTGAATCTGTGGAATTCATTGCCACAGGCAGCTATGGAGGCCAAGTCATTGGGCATATTTAAGGCAGAGGTTGATAGATTCTTGATTGATCAGGACATGAAGGGATACGGGGAGAAGGCAGGAGACTGGGGCTGAGAGGGAAAATGGATCAGCCATATTGAAATGGTGGAGCAGACTCAGTTGGCCAAGCAGTCTAATTCCACTCCTACATCTTATGGTCTCATTAGCATTCAGTGATTCATGAGTGAAGACATTGAGGTTCCTCTGAACACCAGCATTTTCCAGTTTTTAACTGCTTAAGAGGTATGAATCCAACACTTTGTGTTACAGACCTCAGTCCAAGGGGTAAAGACTGATCCCTACAGTGTGGGGTTTAAAATAAGCGCTATAAATCAGAATTTAAGTCCTGAAGAAGGGCCTTGGCCGAAAGCGTCAACTGTTTATTCGTCTCCATAGCTGCAGCCGAACCTGCTGCGATCCTCAAGCACTTGGTATCTCTTACATTAGAATGGTAAGCAACAATCAGGGAAGATGTACCCAGGGTTAAAAATAAACTGCTGGAGGGGGTCAGCTGGTTGTGCAGCATACGTGGGGGAGGAGTTCCAGACGGGTGGATTAGGGAAGAAGTGCTGATATTTCAAGTCAAGACCCTGCATCAGAGCTGGAGGAGGAGGGGGATAGACAGATGGTACAAAGAGGAGTCTTTAAGAGGACCACAAAGTTGTCGTAGTTTTGAGGCTTATATGCCTCAATGACCTGGACAGCTCTGTTGGCTTGAGTCAGGACTTTATACTTAGGTGCTTGGCCAGGTCACCCATGCCAAACAGGTCAAAGGGTAGAGGCCAGACTAAGAGTGGTCCACCAATCCTCCAGGTTCAGGGGTTAAACTCAGGGCTAACAACGCTGACTGGGAAAGCAAAATTGTTACAGAACAGCAATGAAGGATCCTTCTACGTCTGAGTGTGATGGTATTCCTGAGACTCCACCTGGGACTTGCACGACTGACGGTAAACCAAAAGGAAGCTACTGACATGATGAAGGAAGCCATGAGCACTGCCAGAGCTGGAGGACCTTCGTTGCTGCCCTAAACACCAGCGGCGTAACGGACAAAAAAAGAAGAAAGAGGAGTGGTGGGTGGGGGGGAGTGAGATGGTGCAAGTAGGAAGTTCTTATCACCTGCCCAACCAATCCCTGCCTCACCCACTCCCCCCCCTTCTGAGCTTCAACCTAAAATGTTGATGATTCCTTTCTCCTCCACAGATACTGCTCAAATAACTGAGTTTTTCTGATGATTTGGGTTTTTTTTTAGTTCCAGACTCTAGCACTTGCAGTCTCTTGTATCTCCACTGGACATAGAACAAAGATCATTAAAAAATAGTACAGGCCTTTTGGCTCACAAGAGAGAGTTAAACAGAAAGAGGAGTCCTGAAGAAGGATCTCAGCCTGGAACTGCTCATTCATTTCCATGGATGCTGCCTGACGTGCTGAATTCCTCCAGAATTCTGTGTGTGTTCCTTCAGAAAGAGGGTTTTTGTTTTTTTCGCTCCCCCATTCATGGATTGTGGAAAGTAGGGGGTTCCCTCCCTGGGTGGTGACAACAGTGTGAATTCCATGAAATCAGGACAGTCCCGCAGAGGACAGTCCCACACAAATTCCAAAGTGGGATGAGCATTTGCTGAAAGTCACTAGCTACATTACTGACACTGACTCAGAGTAGGAGTTTGCAGATGGGGTTATTTATGGTAAAACGATCCACATTTAATGACCTGATGAGTAAGGGGTGCCTTCAATGAATGATTGTGATACACAAAGCCAAATGAGACAACTGAGAGGTGGACAGATGATACGTTTAGTCACAAGCCAGACTTAATCAGACATCGAGTCATTGAGTACTACTGCACAGAAACAGGCCCTTTGGCCCATCCACTCCATCCATGCCCTCCTGACTTTCTGCTAGTCTCAACTATCTACAACTGACCTATCTCCCTCCACTCCAAACCACTCATCTATAAGTACCTGTCCAAATTTCTCTTAACTGTACAATTGAACCTATATCTTCCACTTCTTCTGGCAGCTCATTCCACACTCACACAACCCCCACCAAGTGAAGTTGTTCCCTTTCAGATTCACCGTAAATATTTTACCTTTCTCCCTAAACCTATGGCTTCTAGTTCTAGTCTCACCCAGCCTTCATACGTTCACCCTATCTGCCGTATACCTATCGTAATTTGGCATACCTTTATAAAATCTCTCATTCACCTGCGCTCTAGGGTATAAAGCACTAACCCATTCAACCTTTCCTCATCACTTAGATCAACAGGTCCTGGCAATGTCCAGGTTAGAGTGGGGAGGTTCTGGACCCATATCGCTTGCACGAATATCCACAACCCACACCAGGAAATGGTAAATGCACTGAACGTGTCACAGTCAAGGCACTGTGGTCAGTACGTGTTGCAGGGGGATGCTGATCCCACCACCTAATGAGGCAGCTTTTCACTGGGGCAGAAATCCTGATCACTTTATGTTTGTTGCTCCCCACACACCCTCTCCCCGTCAACACCTCCCTAGAACCCATCCAACCTGCAGATGGATTCTTGAGAGATAATGCTTTTGTAACTGAAACCTTGATCAAATGTGTGAGATGGAGATGGGGACGGGGACGTGGACAGGGACAGGGACAGGAATGGGGATGGAGATGGGAATTGGAATGGGGATGGGGTGGGGAACGGGGTCAGGGATGGGGAAGATGGGGGCAGGGGATGGGGACAGGGTGGAGATAGATTAAGTGCGAGTATGTTGATGGGAACTGAGTGTGAGTGAGAAAATGAAAATAATCATGAATGTGGGGTGGAAGTGAGTATCTGTGTGTGAGAAAGTGTGCGTGTGAGCAAGTATGAGTAAGTATGTGAGCGTGAAAGAGGGAAAGTGTTAGAGAGAGGGAGTGAGTGAGGGAGAGACAAATGGACAGAGGGGGAGAGAGCGATACTGAGACAGAGGAAGAGAGAGAGGGAAAGGGAAGAGGGGCAAAGACGGAGAGGGAGAGAGAGGGGAAGACAGAAAACTAGAGGGAAATGGAGAGGAAGGGGGAGTGAGTGAGTGAATACATCACAAGCCCAAACCATGTCAATTTTTGCCAGAACATTATGGCCTTCAGGGACCCAGCTCAATGTAACCGTGAGAGGTTCTCTCCCAAGCGCCTGGAACCCACAGCTACCTTCTCCCAGCCTCCCCACTACAGAAAACATCCTCTCCACATCCACTCTATCTGCCTTTAAAATTACTATAAATTGCACATTGCACACTTAGATGGAAATGTAAAGATTTCTTCTCCTCTTGTATGTGAAGAATGTAAGCAATGAAGTCAATTCAATTCAATACTCAATAGATTTCAATGAGATCTTCCCTTATTCTTATAAACTCCAATGAGTACAGGCCCGGAGCTATCAAACATTCCTCATATGTTCTGCATACCCAGGATCCCTCTCATAGCTGGGATCATTCTCACGAACCTCCTCTGGACCCCGTCTCACAGAACAGGATGAGTGTAAAGGATGATCAGTACGGTCTCAGTGGGCTGAGGGGCCCATGTTGTATTTGACAATGCTGTAAATGGTGTCTACAGCTCTGTTCCAAGTCAGAATCACTTCGTCCCAGCCCTGTGTGTTTTGTTGGCCGTGGTTTCCAGATAGTTGTCACGCTTAATACTGAGGGTCAATCCTCAAATTCCACAATGTCGTTCCAGATGGAATTTATAAAAGGATTTTATTTTAATCTCTGGGCAGTGGCTGTGTTTGTGTTTATTAGGCTCTTAGGTTCCCAGCTTCAGCAGATCACCGGATGGGTGGCGGGGGAGGGGGGTGTGTTTAAAAACAAAAGATGGGAGTGAAGGTGGGGTGGGGAGGCTCAAAACTCAACTGTCCATCCTCAGGTTTATCTGGTTACAGCCACCGGGACGTTTGATGCCCTACAACATCCCAGCTAAGGGATGGGTCTGATTCAGCAGGTGGTGGGTTCAAGCCCCAGTACTGAGGCTTGCAGAACTGACAGGAGATCTCTTGTTCATGCGTTATTAAATAAATTCGCTGTTTTCTTTGGCGTTCAGGAAAATGAGGGATGTTATTGAACCACGTTGCCAGTGGCCACTTTATTAGCTACACCTGCTTGTTAATGCAAATATCTAATCAGCCAATCACGTGGTAGCAACTCAATGCATAAAAGCATGCAGACGTGGCCAAGAGGTTCAGTTGTTCAGACCAAACATCAGAATGGGGAAGAAATGTGATCTAAGTGATGTTGACCGTGGAATGATTGTTGGTGCCAGACAGGGTGGTTTGAGTATCTCAGAAACAGCTGATCTCCTGGGATTTTCCCACGACAGTCTCTGGAGTTTACAGAGAATGGTGCAAATAAAACAAGCATTGAGCAACAGTTCCCTGGGCACAAACACCTGGTCAGTGGGAAAGGTCAGAGAAGAATGGTCAGACTGTTTCAAGCTGACAGAGAGGCGACAGTAACTCAAAGAGCCACATGTTGCAAAAGTGGCGTGCAGGAGCATCTCTGAACGCACAGCACACTGAACCTTGAAACAGATGGGCTACAGCAGCAGAAGACCACGAACGTACACTCACTGGCCACTTTATACTGCATATACAAAGTAAGGAGTGCCGGTAGGTGGTAAGTCTCCGGAAATTTCAGAAGGTTGCGGAGTCTGCAACTTCGGGGACATTTAAAGCGGAAGCATACAAATTTCTGATCATGAAATTGAAGGCTATGAAGAACCACAACAGAAGATGAGGCCTAGAGCAGAAAAGCCATGATCATATTGAATGGCGGAACAGGTTTGAAGGGCCGAGTGGCCTACTCCAACTCCTATTTTCGTATGTTCCTATATTAGAGGAGCTACTCTTCACTAAAATGAAAGACTGATCTCTTGCGACTGTGACCCATGATTCTAGCCCCAGCCCGGAGAAACATCTCCCTGCATTTTTCTTGTGAATGCTACTTATATGATTCTAAGTTTGAAATGAACAAGGTGGCTCCAGTGTTTTTTTGTAAGGTTGTTTGCCAAGCCTGGAAGTTAGGTCACAAATATTTCGTCACCAGTCAAGGTGACGCCATCAGTGCGCAGCTGAATATTGCTTCTGCTGAATGCTCGCTCTTCTATTGGCCTGACTCTTGACTCAGTCCTGACGAAGGGTCTCGGCCCGAAACATCGACCGCGCTTCTCCCTATAGATGCTGCCTGGCCTGCTGTGTTCCACCAGCATTTTGTGTGTGTTGTTTGAATTTCCAGCATCTGCAGATTTCCAAGAACACGATGATACTAACAGGCTGCCCCCGCACAACCGTGGACGGTGACGCAAAAAACAACGCATTTCATCGCATGTTCTGAGCGCCGCAGCAGCATAGCGGTTAGCGCAAGGTTAAAACAGCACCAGCAACCCGGATTCAATTCTGTCTGTGAGGAGTTTGCACGTTCTCCCCATGGCTGTGCAGGTTTCCTTCTGATTCTCCGGTTTCCTCCCTCATCCCAAAGATGTACAGGTTAGTAGGTTAATTGGTCACATGGGTGTAATTGGGTGGCAAGGTCCTGGTGACCATGTCTGTGTGCTTTTATGCATTAAGCTGCTGCCACATGATTGGCTGATGAGATATTTGCATTAACGAGCAGGTGTTCAGGTGGACTAAATAAGGTGGCTACTGAGTGTATTTCTCACATTCCTTTTAAGATTCGGGGCGGTACAGTAGCGTAGTGGTTAGTGTAACGCTATTGCAGCACCAACAGCACAGGTTCGATTTCCGCCGCTGTCTATAAGGAGTGTGTATGTTCTCCCCATGGCCATGTGTCTTAATAAGCTGGTAAGGAAGGCGGGCTCTGTTGTGGGCAAAGTACTGGAGAGTTTAACATCGGTAGCTGAGCGAAGGGCGCTGAGTAGGCTACGGTCAATTATGGAAAACTCTGAACATCCTCTACATAGCACCATCCAGAGACAGAGAAGCAGTTTCAGCGACAGGTTACTATCGATGCAATGCTCCTCAGACAGGATGAAGAGGTCAATACTCCCCAATGCCATTAGGCTTTACAATTCAACCGCCAGGACTTAAGAACTTTTTAAAAGCTATTATTAATGCTTTTTGAGATAGTGATTTAGATGCATATCATATTTTTTTACTGAGTTAAGTATTGTATGTAATTAGTTTTGCTACAACAAGTGTATGGGACATTGGAAAAAAAGTTGAATTTCCCAATGGGGATGAATAAAGTATCTATCTATCTATCTATGTGGGTTTCCTCTGGGTCCTGCGGTTTCCTCCCGCGTCCCAAAGACTTTTGGGTTAAAGTGGGTTAATTGGTCACATGGGCGTAATTGGGCAGCACAGGCTCGCTGGGCCGAAAGGTCTTGTTACTGTGCTGTATCTATAAAGAATAAAAACAAAAGGACGCTATTCAGCCCATCAAATCTATGCCAGTTTTAAATGGCTTATCAATCAGCGTGATGCTGTTACAACTTGAGGTGGTGTTCGATGTTCAATTCCGATGCCATCTGTAAGGAGCTTGCATGCCCTCCCCATGAAGCGTGTGGGTTACTCTCACATTCCAAAGACATACTGGTTGATAGGTTAATTTGTCATTGTAAATTCTCCGATAGGTGGCTTCCTGGGTAGTTTGTCTCATTGGGCTGGAAGGGCCTGTTCAGCCCCATATCTCAAAATAAATTTGTTAAATTCCCTATTTCCCTGTAAGCTACGAGCATCTTACAGTGACCAATTAAACTACCAACCAGCACATCCTTGGGATGCGTGAAGAAAGCAGAGCAAACCTACATGACGACAGAAAGATCATACAGACTCCACACAGAGAGCACCAGAGCCCGGGACTGAAGATGGGTCGCAGGAGCTGTGGGGCAGTAGCCCTACCTTTACCACCACTGTGCCAGTGTATATCTACAGAGAAATCAGTGCCTTCATTGATAAGTGAATTGCCAGTCAGGATACCCCATTGCAAGCGGGCACGCGACCAACGCTCCCAGCACAGGCTGGGACCCTGGTTGCTGGGTCTGTCTGTCAGATTGGAAGGATTACAAGGTGCTGCTGTAAATGAAAAGAAACAGCAAAATCACTTTACAATGAGGTGTGGTCACCAGTACAGCAAAGGTAGCAGCCTATGTGTGTACAGCAAGCTTCCACAGACAGCAATGACCTGACCGAGTTACCATGGTTACAGGCACTACGCCATTTTTCCTCAACGCATCAATATCCTCCACTGATCTTGGACCCATTGAACAGGGCGGCCCCCACAGATAGTCACTGGCTTTTATTGACACTGTAAGATTCAGTACGGTGTGCAACAAGGAGGAGGTTGACCATATGACAATACGACATAACACATGGGAACAAAGTTAGGCCATTCGGCCTACCAAGCCTGCTCAGCCTTCCATCACAGCTGCTTTATTTTCCCCCTCAACCCCATTCTCCTGCCTTCTCTCCCTGCAACTTTTGATGCCCTGACTAATCAAGAACATTTCAGCCTCCGCTTTAAATATACAAAGGTTTGAACAAACTTGGGCAGTTTTCCTGGGTGGTTAACGGAAGACCTGATGGAAGTTCATCAGATCATGAGAGGCACAGGCAGAGTAGACCATAAGATAAAGGAGTTGAATTAGGCCATTTGGGCCATCGAGTCTGCTCTCCCATTTCATCATGACTGTCCATTTTCCCTCTCAACCCCAGTCTCCAGCCTTCTCCCCGTATCCCTTCATGCTCTGACAAATCAGGAATCTATCGACCTCTACATTAAATATACCCAGCGACTTGGCCTCCACAGCCACTTGAATTTCACAGATTCTCGACTCTCTGGCTAAAGAAATGACTCCTCATCTCCTTTTTAAAAGGATGCCCCTCTATTCTAAGGCTGTGTCCACTGATCTTACACTCTCTCACCATCGTAAGCATCCTCACCACATCCACTCTATCAAGGCCTTTCACCATTCGAAAGGTTTCATTCTTCTGAATTCGAGTGAATACAGGCCCAGAGCCATCAAATGATCTTCATGTGACAGGCCATTCAATCCTGGAATCAATTTTGTGAACCTCCTTTGAACCCTCCTTTAGACAGCTGTATCCTTTCCCCAGGTTTGAAATATTTAGTACTAGGTTGCATGCATTTAAAGTGAGAAGGGGCAAGGGCAAGTTGTTTTTTTACAGATTCATGAGTGCCTAGAATGAACTGTAGGGGTGGTGTGGAGACACACTACACGGTACCACTGTCACAAAACAACAAGTTTCACGACTTAAGTCAGTGACAATGAAACTAATTCTGAATCTATAATATGATAGAGGCATTTGGGACACTTTTAGACAGACAGTGGAGGAATACTGACATCGTTCAGGCAGAGTGGATTAGTTTAGTTAAATGATTCATTACTGATTTCGTTAGATCAGCAAAGGACAGCGGGCTGACGAACCTGGTCCTGTGTTGTGCTGCTCCGTGTTCGAAGGTTTCTGCAGCTCACCACCACCACCCCCCCCCCCACCACCCCCCAAACACAAAGGTTATTGTTAAGGGAAGGATGTTAATATACGTCAGCTCTGCAGTGAACCTCTCACTCTGAGCCACTGACACCGGAAGCTGAAGGCCATCAGACTGTTGACCTCAGGCCTCTCTGCAGCCTGTTGCCGTAACATTCCGGCTGACAGAGCCTCCCGCCGGCTCACACCCGCCAAGCACTCCACATCAACTCTGGCCCCTTTGGGTGCCATCAGCCCTGGCAGAGTGAAACAACCTCCATGCAGGCTCTCGCGCCTCTAGGCCGGTCCCGTTCTTTTGGGGCAGGACAGTGAGGAACGATTTGTTTTTTTTTTGGGGGGGGGGGGGGGCGGCAGTGTCAATCATACTGACCTGTCACCTCTGACCGCTAAATGTCACAAATCACAGCCCTGCCGCGTCAGAGGGCACGACCCAGGTGCTGGGGAAATGGGGCTCACACAGGAGGAGCTGGCAGAGACTGGAGAGGGGCAGGGTGGTGGGGGCGCAGCTCAGCAGGAAGGGAGACAAAACGGCAGTGGAATGCAGAAAGGGCAGGGGATTGCCACGGTGCTAAGCACATCCCCCCCCCCCCAGCCTCTTAGATTTACAAACCCTGCCTAATACGCAACAAGTGTCATCACTACAATCAGCCTCCAGTTATTAGCAAGCTTGGCTTAGTCCGCACCTAACCTTTAAGTGACAAGCTGTTTCCAGTAACAGTGGTAGGCCTCCAACTTGGCCATCCCGCAAGAGACAGTGTGAAATCCCACCAGTACAGGGCCAGCACCAGCTGGCTTTCAAACAGAAAGGGGGGGTCGGGTTATTTAATTGCCGGTGCCCTTTTTGGTAAAGTGATCCCTGTCTGTGTACAATGCAGTACAAATTTGGCACAGATTTCCCTCTTTCCTCTCCTGAATGGGACAGGACACGATGTCACTGAAAATTCTCCGGGCGCGTGCCAGCGTTGTAAATAAGCAGACTGGCGAACCACACACTCACAAAGTGCTGGAGGAACTCAGCAAGTCAGGCCCTTATCTATCACCTGCCAGCTCGTAATCCTTCACCTCCCGCACCTTCGTCTTACTCTGGCCTCTGCCCCCTTCCTTTCCAGTTCTGACCAAGAGTCTCAGCCCAAAATGTCGACTATTTATTTCTCTCCACGGACCTGCAGAGTTCCTCCAGCATTTTGTGTGTGTTACTCCAGACTGTCAGCATCAGCTGCTTATGATAAACTGCTGAACCATGAGCCAACCTATCGCACGCTGGCGTTATTACCCCCGTGAGCCTGACGTAGCAGGAGGTGTGGGGCAAGATACCGCAGAGCTGTGAATGCGGCCCAGTCCATCACATAAGCCAGCCTCCCTTCCACCGGCTCAAACTACACTTCCCACTGCCTCAGGAAAGCAGCCGACATAATCAATGACCCAGCCCAGCCCGGACATCCTCTCTTCTCCCCTCCAAGGGTCTGTGGGGGTGTCCAGACCCACGTTAGGTTTAGGGTTAGGGCGCAATCATGCGTGCAGTGGGAAAATGATCCTTCTTGATCTCGCTAATCGAGATTCAGTGTCACTTGATCCTGCCACTTTGATCTGCCTTTCATTAACCTGGTCCAACACCACTTGATTTAATCAACCGGGCGTGCACTGGGACACATCATCAGTAATGTAACCTGGAGTCTTCGGGTGTTTCAGGTCTTTAATCACTAGACATCCCTGCCCAGGTGACCCAGTCAGGACTGATCAGGCCCGGATTGTATTTTTCCATGGACTAAGATGATGAAAGGAGTATCACTTTGAGGGTTAGAGTATTTTGAACCTCCTTTTTTTTTGGTTTTATTTTGGCCATTTGGGGAGTAGAATGTAGTGAGGACTAGTTATTATTTTTTGTACCGGAAGATACAAAAGCTTGAAAGCAGGTAGCATCAGGCTCAAAGATAGCTTCGAATCCTCCTGTTATCAGCCTCCGGAATGGACCTCTTGTGTGCTAAATAATTCTTGATCTCCCAACTAACCTTGCTGTGGCCCATGCACTCTATGTGTCTAACTACCCTGCACTCTCTCTGTAATGGTAATACGATATTATGCATTCTGTTTTACGACCTACATGTACTAATGTACAAGATAATCTGCCTGGGCAAAGAGTTTTCACTGTATCTCGGTGCGTAAGACAGTAATAAGCCATCCTCGAGGAAGCAGTCAGCAGCCAACATAGATGTTAAAGTTTGGCCAAGTTCCATGTGGGATGCTCAAAGCTTCAGGAATTCACAGGCTATATTCTCAGAAAATAAACTTAAAGGGTGGAATTGAAAAGTTGCTTCCGGAGAATGGCTGTCAGATTGGCAACGGAAGGACACACTCAGGAATTCAGAGTGAATCCCTCAGTTAAGTCCGGGGCATGACCCGTGTCCTGGTTACTTCTGGCCTGTGATTTCCTCCAAAAACTTCACCAGACCAAACTGCCTCCTTAATTTATCCAATATTTACCTCATTCCTCCCGTTTTGAACATGTAAACCACCAGAATCTCTCTATAGATTAAGTCCTTTTGCACACTCTAGGGGTCTTCAGTCAAGGTAGCCATAGCCCTAGAGAGATTCAGAATGCTTCACAGACCTTGTCAAAAAATATATTTATTATCTCAGTGGACCACAGCCAGGGGCTCGCCCACACCAAACATCAACTAATTGTTCAGTCTTCTGGCACTTGTCATTCCATCCCTCTTCTTATTGGCTCAGAGCAGAAAAATGGTCGAGATTTCTGACCTGAGACAAACTATCCATCCACTACCCCACTGTGAGAGTGTGTGAGAGTGTGTGAGAGTGTGTGAGAGTGTACATGCAATCTTGTTTGTATTTGTGCGCATGCTTGTATTTCTGTGTGAATACATGCGTGTGTATATGTGTTAGGGCCTGTAATGTGTGTGTGTGTGTGTGTTCGCATGTATGTGTGCACGTGTTTGTGGCGTAAGTATGCGTGTGTTTATATACATGCTCCCCCACGTGCCAAGTGTGTGAGTGTAGGTCCATGTCACTGGTACAAAAGCCTTTTGTTTAAGTGGGTGCTCACAAGTCAGGCTTTATCACACAGAACCAAACAGAATGCGGACCCCTGCCAGAGATAAAGAGGTTTAAACTGTGCAAAACTGTTAGCTCGGTAAAGATTCTCTCTGAGCCTTTCATTTCACGGGCAGCCTTGCGAGAGCAAGTCACTGAGGGATCTGGTTAATGCACAGGCACTGAAACCTGAGCTCCAGCAGCTCCCTGGTGGCTGCAGCGAGGCTGACAGACAGCGAGCGAGCGGCACAGAGCCTGAACATCAAACAGAATCACTCCTGACAGCCCCTTCATCTCACTCCTCCACCGAGTCACTACACTGACAGCAGACTCCACTGCTGATTCACCGCCGATAAAGCAAGTGCGGAATCCATTTAGTAATCTAGATGCAGCGCGGAATAGGCCTTCGAGCCTCGCCGCCCAGCAATCCCCCAATTTAATCCTAGCCTAATCACCGGACAATTACAGTGATCAATTAACCTACCAACCAGTACGTCTTTGGAAACCAGAGCACCCGGAGGAAACCCACACGGTCACAGGGAGAACATACAAACTCTTTACAGGCAGTGGCAGGAACTGAACCCGGGTCACCCGAACCCTAAAGTGCTGTGGTAACCACTACGCTACTGTACCACACCAAACCTCAACGTTTATATCTCAACCCTCCAAACCTCAGGGTATCCCAACCTATTTTTCCTCCAACAAAGCACTTTATAGTTCTGTCCCCTTTTTCAAATTAATTCACACTGACACAATTGCATTTCTAATCTATGTGTATTGACTGTTCTGTTGTATACTGTATATAACTGTACATACATTACAAATTACCATAATTTGCACATTGTCCATTCAGACAGAGGCGTAACAAAGATTTTTACTCCTCATGTATATGAAGGATGTTAAAAATAAAGTCATTCAGTTCAATGAGGATATCAGAGGCAAAGCCAGATTAACTGCCCATCCTTAACTGAGGCCCAAGAAGGTGATGCTGAGTCACCTAGAACATTCCAGCACAGAAACAGGCCTTTTGGCCCTTCTTGGCTGTGCCGAACCATTTTTCTGCCTAGTCCCACTGACCTGCACCTGGCCCATATCCCTCCATCCACCTCTCATCCAGGCACCCGTCCAAGTTTTTCTTAAATGTTAAAAGTGAGCCCACATTTACCACTTCATCTGGCAGCTCATTCCACACTCCCACCACTCTGTATGAAAAAGCACCCCCTAATGTTCCCTTTAAACTTTTCCCCCTTCACCCTTAACCCATGTCCTCTGGTTTTTTTTCTCCCCTAGCCTCAGTGGAAAAAGCCTGCTTGCATTCACTCTATCTATACCCATCATAATTTTATATACCTCTATCAAATCTCCCCTCATTCTTCTACGCTCTTAAACTACTGCCTTCTACCTCTTAAACTACGGCAGTCATTCGGGTGAATGCATGCTTCCCCCGCCCCCACCGTGCTGTTGAGGGGTATGTTGCAGGATTTGGTCCCAGTGACAATGAAGGAAGTGCACTATATTAGGGGGCAGTGTGACAGCTTAGCAGTTTGTGTAATGCCACTGCAGTGCCATCAACCTGGGTTCATTTGCCCGTAAGGAGTTTCACATTCTCCCCATGATGGCGTGGGCTCCCACCGGGTGCCCCGGCCTCCTTCCGCACTCGGATCAGTAGGTGAACTCGGCAGCGTGGGCTCGTTGGGAGGGAAGGGTCTGCTGCCAATGCTGTAACTCCAAATAAAATAACCCCAGGTCAGGGTGCGGAGTGAGTTGGAGGGTGCTCTCCTGGGCATGCTGCTCTCGTCCTTCTCGGTGATTGAGGGTCTGGGCTTTGGGACGTGCTGTCAGAGCAGCGATCTCTTGGAGGAACTCAACTCCTGGTTTTTTTTTTCCCCCTCTCAAATCTGGCTCCCAAATTTCCTCTTCAGCCTTTCCTAAATTTGTGAAGGATAATATAACCATACAACAATTACAGCACAGAAACAGGCCATCTCAGCCCTTCTGGTCCATGCTGAATTCTTACTCTCACCTAGTCCCACTGGCCCGCACTCAGCCCATAACCCTCCATTACTTTCCTGTCCATATACCTATCCAATTTTACTTTAAATGACAGTATCAAACCTGCCTCTACCACTTCTACTGGAAGCTTGTTCCACTCAGCTACCACTCTCTGAGTAAAGAAATTCCCCCTCGTGTTACCCCTAATTGAGAGGGTCGGCAACTATAAACTCCTCATTTCTGAGGTGTTATCATTTCAGAGGATCTGCCATGGGACTAGAATGCAGTCCCATTACAAAGGCAGTGAGTCTACTTTCTTGGAGGTTTGTGCTGTGTCAGTATGTCATCCAAAACTTGGCAAACTTCTTTAGGTATCCAGACTGGCATGGAAACACCAGTGTACAAGAATAAAAAGGTCCACAGAAATTGGTGAGTGCAGCCCAGTCCATCATTAGTAAAGCCCTCCTCATCACTCGGTATATTTACATGGAGCACAGCCATAAGAAAGCAGCATCCATAAATCCAGGCCCTGATCTCTTCTCACTGCTGCCATTGGGAAGGAGGTAGAGGAACCTTGGGTCCCTGTGGTGAACTACGTATACCTGTCTGGACTGCTCCTGTGGCTCCTCCCACAGACCCCTGCTGACTGCTCCTGTGGCTCCTCCCACAGACCCCTGTATAAAGGCGATTGAGGCCTGAGCCCGGCCTCATTCTCCAGGATGTAGTGTTGTTCATTCTTCCAGTCAATAAAAGCCGATATCTCACTTCTTACGTCTCAGAGTGAGTTATTGATGGTGCATCAGTCCCACACCATCAGGTTCAGAAACAGTTATTACCCTTCAAACATCAGGCTCCTAAACCGGCATGGATAACTTCACTTACCTCAACTCCTATTGGCATTTCAGAGAAATGTGGATAAGTACATGGATGGGAGAGATATGGCGGGCTATGGTCCAGGTGCAGGTCAGCAGGTCTAGGCAGAGCAATAGTTTGGCTTGGACTAGGTGAACTGAGAAGCCTGTTTCTGTGCTGTAGTATTTTATGACTCCAAAAGAATGGTTTACAAGATTAACCTATGCATTTCTTTTTCCTTCTTGCATTCATTGTCAAAGCATTAAGTAGTATTCAAGTATACTTCCTAAAGCTAAGAGCACAGTTGCCACCCATGTGGCATTGGGCTGACACACTACCACAATAATTTAGGGGCTTCCTACCCCTTCCTGTCCAGTAGCGGAAGAACCCGATACTGTGGTTGACCATGCCCATGTGTTGGCTGCAACAAGGTTCAGTGAATCTCTCAGGACTTACTCCTGTAGCCTCGCATGTGCCTGTTGGCAGCATTCCTCTATGGACATCTTGACCAACAAGTTTTGGACAGACCAATGGGCGTCTTTCACCGACTTGGTCGTCTTCCAGCACCGCTTGAGTCCATCCCTCTGTGTGTCCCTGGGAAGAGCTCACAGATCAGCCAATCTGCTCAGCTCAGGAGAAAATGTGACACAGTCCCTTGCATCTTACTCTATACCTTCTTCACAAACCCAGCATCCGCAAAGAGGTGAGCGACCATCTTGCCATGACTAAAGTCATCTAATGCACAGGGCACTGAGTGAGTGATGTTCCAGAAATGCGTGATATCCTAACATTGAGGGCCCTTCTCAGAGAGTCCTAACGTCATAGAAAAGTAAGCACAGAAACAGGCCCTTCAGCCCATCTAGTCTGTGCCAAAATATTTAAACTGCCTACTCCCATCAACCTGCATCAGGACAATAGCCCTCCAAACCTCTACCTGCCCAAACATCTCTTAAACTTTGAAATCGAGCTTGCATGCACCACTTGTGCTGGCAGCTCGTTACACATTCTCACGACCTTCTGAGTGAAGAAGTTTCTCATGTTCCCCTTAAAATTTCACCTTTCACCCTTAACCCATGACTTCTAGTTGTAGTTCCATTCAACCTCAGTGGAAAAAGCCTGCTTCAATTACCCTATCTATACCCCTCATAATGTTGTATGCCTCTATCAAATCTCCTTTCCATCTTCTACGTTCCAAGGAATAAAGTCCTAACCTAGTCAATCTTTCCTTACAACTCAGGCCCTCCAAACTTCGAAACATCCTTGTAAATTTTCTCTGTACTCCTTCAACCTTATCTACATCTTGCCTGTAGCTAGGTGGCCAAAACAGCACACCATATTCCAAATTAGGCCTCAGAAACATCTTATACAACTTCAACATAACATTCCATCCCCTGTACTCTCACCACCAGTCAGGCAAGATCTTGGTACCTGTTGCTGAGATCTGAGAATAAGGCATTCTGCCAGATGGTCTGGACAGTCAGCCCGGGGAATGACTCCACTGCATCCATAGAGTCCTTCTCCTGCAGTGTCCATAGGACATTCCGTTCTGACCACTGCCTGATAAACTTGTGGTCAAAGGTGTTAGTCTGGAAAAACTTTTTCCATGAAGGACAGGCAGTGCGACAAAGTCCTGGCAATTGTGAAAGTGCAGCACACAGAGCCAAAGCCATCCTTCACAACACCAGAAACAGAATCTTGGTCCACCGTGATACTTGGGTGCCCACGTGCTAGGGGTCCACACACAGATTGTAGCTACAAATACTTCATCATATACAACACTGAGATTTATTTTCTTGTGGGCATATTCAACCTATAGAATAGTAACTATAACAGAATCCATGAAAGACCACCCAACTAGGGCGTTCAACCAGAGTGCGGAAGACAACAAACTGTGCAAATGCAAACATAAGTAATTAGCAATAAATAACGAGACAAAGAGACGAAGAGTCCTTGAAAGTGAGTCCATTGGCTTGTGGGAACATTTCAATGATGGGGGCAAGTGAAGATATCCCCTTTTATTCAATAGTCTGATGGTTGAGTAGTAATAGCTGTTCCTGAACCTGGTGGCGCAAGTCCCAAGTTTCCTGTTCTTTCTTCCTGATGGCAGCAGCAACAAGAGAGCATGACCAGAGTGGTAGGGGTCCCCGATGATGGACGCTGCTTTCCTGCGACAGGGTTTCATGTAGATGTGCTCAACGGTTGGGACTGTTTACCTGTGATAGACTGGGCCAAATACACTACTTTTTGTAGGATTTTCCAAAACCACTACTTTGTGTTGGACTTTGGACCATAAAGCAAGCAAGCACCAGGGTTACCTTCCAGAAAGATGCAGAGAAACAAGTAGCAAGCTTATTCTGAATTTGTCTAAACAAGGCCTGTTACAGGCCTAGGCAGTGATGTGAGTAGCTCACAATTTATTATCCAAGTACATACGGTACATGTTACCATATACTATCTTGACATACACTTTCTTGCTGGTATTGAGAGCAAGAAAAAGAAATGCAATCAAATTTACAAAAACCTTTAGTCAAATAGACAAAGACTGACAAACAACCAATTTGCAAAAGAAGACAAACTGTGCAAATTTAAAAAAAAAATAGTGCTGGGAATATGAGTTGTAAAGAGTCCATGAATGTGAGTCTACAGGTCGTAGAATCAGGTCAGAGCAATGATTGTTGAGGTTATCCGTGCAAGTTCAAGATGGTGGTAGGCTAATCAGGGGTTGCTGGATGGTGTGGCTTGAAGGGCCAATTCTGCCCTGTATCTCGAAATCAATAACTATTCCTAAACCTGGTGGTGTGGAGCCTCCTAGTAGCAGTGAGAAGATGGTGGGGTCTTTGATGATGGATGCTACTTTCTTGTGGCAGCGCTCCTTGGGGTGGGAAGGGTGGGGTACAGGGAAGGGTGGGGAGGCAGGCAATGTTCAGGGTTGACGTATTTATATTTAACTTCCTGTCACAAACAAAAGGTTAAATCAACACGACCTTTACTAGTCGCCTAGATTGCAAAATAATTTGTGTAGTTGACTCAATCACAGGCCACATTTGTTCTGTGGGCCCGTCTAATCATGTCTCTCATTTAGATTCAAACTTGCACCTGTTCAGCAATTAACATCGCAGAATTTGTGCTTAAATGCCAGTTTTGCTTGACATTTGCAATATTTCCAATTAGTTTTGTACCTGAGTAATTATACAGGGTTATTACCTCCTATCAGACAGAGCACTGGGCAATTCCCCACACTTCAATCTTCTTCTCCCAGAATATTTGTGCAAAGTGTTTGATCGGTCTTGTGTGGGTTTTGTTTAATTTCTGCCCCCTCACAGAATTCAAGCCGGCGCACTTCCCAGTAGGCAAGGAAACTGACAACTTGCTGCAATTTGCCATAATGTACCGAGTTCTTTGTTTGATAACTGACACTGTAAGATCAGAACAGGCAATCTTGCCTGAAGATACAATGCTCACCAATGCCTCTACCAGTGAACCGTCTGCATGCTGCAGTATTGGTCTATCCACATGCTATGGTCTTATAGCACGGGAGGAGGCCATTCTGCCCATCCTGCCTACGCCAGCTCCCTGAAAGGACATTAACAATGGCCTGTCCTGGACCAATCGTGCTGATGTCACAGCCAAGAAAGCTCACCAATACCTCCAGTTCCTCAAGAGGCTAAAAAAAAAAAAAAAAAAATTCACATGTTCCCCCCCATCTACTCTTACCAATTTTTAATCGATGGACCACAGAAAGCATTCTGTCTGGATGCATAAAGGCTTGGTCTGGCAACTGCTCTACACGCGACTAGAAGAAACTGCTGGGGGCTGTGGACACAGTTCAACACATCACAAGAATCAGCCTCTTCTCTACAGACTCTCCGGAGACATTTTGCTGCCTCAGTAAAGCAGCCAGTATAATCAAAGACCTCACCCACCCCAGTCATTCGCTCTTCTCCCCTCTCCCAGGGCACTGTCTACCCAGGACCTGCCCTCCTCTCATTGCTACCATCAGGAAGGAGGTACAGAAGCCTGAAGGCACCCACTCAAAGGTTTAGGAATAGCTTCTTCCTCTCTGAATGGACATTGAGCCCATGAACACCACCTCACTACTGTTTTACTTCTGTTTCTGCACTGCTTATTTAATATAACTATTTAATATACATGTATATCTACTTACTGTAATCCAGCTTTTTCCTATATTTATCATGTATTGCATTTTACTGCTGCCTAAAATTAACAAACTTCACGACATATGCCGGAGGCCCAAAACCTCGACAGTGCTTCTCCCTATAGATGCTGCCTAACCTGCTGCGTTCCACCAGCATTTTGTGTGTGTTGACGGAGACATTAAACCTGGTTCTGATTCAGATTTCCATCGGGCAGAAGATACAAAAGCCAAAAATCACATCCCACCAGGCTCAAGAACAGCTTCTATCCCACTGTCATCAGACTCCCGAATGGGCCTCTTGTATGATAAGATGGACTCTTAGCCTCACAATCTACCCCTGTTGTGTATTTAATATTTCAAATAATACTTGAGTGATCGGTTTAAAAAACGTAAAGACAAAATTACACCCACATTTTCAGACTCCTGGGTCTCTCTTTGAATTAGTTTAAATGTTTTGAAGTTACAAAACGTAATCTCATTATGATTTTATACATTAGCAGAGCTGTACTTTTTCCAGTAGTTTTTAAACACTTCATTCTGCACTGTTATTGTTTTACCTTACTCTAGCTCAATGCACGGTGTAACGATCTGATCTCAATGAACAGCATACAAGACAAGCTTTTCACTGTATCGTGGTACACATGACAACAATAATCGGTCCTCCAGCAGTGGTGGGATCTCCCTGTGGCCACACACTTCAATTCCACAGACCACTCCCACTCTGACATGTCTGTCCATGGCCTCCTCTACCGTCAAGATGAGGCCACACGCAGGTCGATGGAGTAATACCTTATCTCCCGCCTAGACTCCTTCCTGCCAGCATGAACATCCAACTCACTGACCTCCGTTGATACCCCTGCCCCCCACCCTTACCCCCATCCCTATCAATTATTTTAGTCTGGTTCTCTTTCTCTCTCTTCCCCCCCCCCCCCCACTATAATCTCTCCCCCCAGCCCTACCTTTCTTTCTCTTTTATTTCCCATAATTCTCCACCTTCCCCCTAGCCCATTTCCCTCCAGCCTATCACTTCCCAGCTCTCTACTTTATCCCTCCCCCCACTTCTTATCCCCCCTCGACCATCCCATGTTACTTCACTCCTGATGAAGGGTTTCGGCCCGAAACGTCGTTATTACCTCCTCCCATAGATGCTGTCTGGCCTGCTGAGTTCTGCCAGCATTTTGTGTTTTTTTATCAATTCATCCTACATGATTTTCCAGTGAAGATCCAAATCTGAGAAAACCTGCTGATGCTGGAAGTCCAGAGCAACAAACACAAAACGCTGGAGGAACTCAGCAGGCCAGGCAGTATTTGTGGAAAAGAGTAAACAGTCGACGTTTCGGGCCGAGACCCTTCATCAGATCCAAATCTGTAAAACCTGTACTGAACTGGATTCAGGCAATACCTTTCAGATCAACACATTGCACTGCATGGTAGTTTTCTTCTCATTTTCCTTCTAATTCCAATTAAATGTATGTCTCTGGTCTAAGAAAACACCCAATAATTAAGGCCCAATTTAAACTGTACGATGAACTTTAAAATTGCAGAGCACAGACAATATTGTGGAAGTTAGTGGATTTTATTACCTGCAGTAATTTTCAATGTTTTAGAATCATCCAGCATAGGTACAGGCCCTTTGGCCCATCAAGTCCTACCCAATCCCGTGATGACCCAATGCACCAGGAGCAATCTACAGAGACCAATTAACCCACCA
Organism: Hemitrygon akajei; assembly: GCF_048418815.1. Taxonomy (NCBI): domain Eukaryota; kingdom Metazoa; phylum Chordata; class Chondrichthyes; order Myliobatiformes; family Dasyatidae; genus Hemitrygon; species Hemitrygon akajei. Next base: position 209,403,936 of record NC_133124.1, on the reverse strand, counting down.
ACCTGGGATGTGGGAGGAAACCAGAGCACCTGGAGGAAACGCATGCAGTCACAGTGAGAGCATGCAGACTCCACAGGGACAGCAGCTGAGATGGGAATTGTACCCAGCTCTTCGGAGCTGTGAGACTAAGCACCAACAGCTATGTCACTATGGCACCATCCTCAACAATATTCACAGAGCGTTCAACGTACCCAGGGATGAGTGTTCGTTATCGATACGCCTTGATACATCCTTAATAACCTTCTGCTCTTCCTCCTCCCGCTGACCAGAGTTGAAACCACATCTCCTCCACGTAACGTACCATTGAAGCCGTTCAACAGCATGAGAGTGATGAAGGGATTAAGCGCAAAGACTGGACGGACTGCCTCTGCATCCTTTTGAGAAGAGTGGGTTAAGGAAAGGCTGAAGAGCATAAGATGGTCAGAGTTAGGAGCTTACGTGAGCCATTCGGCCCTTTAAGCCCGCACTATATTCATGGTGGACCGTCTTCCGTAATGCTCTTTCTCCATATTGTTTGTTATCATTAATACACGTGATCAGTAACCTCCAACCTGAGTTATCATACTGAGGAGTCTGCAGTACCACAGGGAACCGTGGGCTAATCACAGTGGTTCCTGATCCCTGGGTCTCTGACTTGATCCTCAGATGCTCCATGGCTTATGGCTTCCTTTCCATCACTCCTGGAGCCTTCAGAAACGTTTCCTGGGATCTCCATCCTCCATCTTGCCGCTCCCACGGGTCTTGATCCCTGTCTTTCCCACTTCTGGGTACCCTGATCTTCATCTCAACACTCCCGAGGGGTCCCTGACCTCCACCTCGCCACCCACGGGCGGGCGAGGGGAGGGTTGGTGGTTTCCTAACCTCCATCTTACACACTTCAGCATGCGCATGCACATTTTTTGCGTGTACACACACTGTCATGAGTGTATGTAAACACATTAAAACGTACAGAGGTACATTATTAACCCTTCACGTGCTTGTGGGCATTCTACGTTGGTATTGGAGGTGTGAGAGTACTTGCGGGCTGTCTCAAGCACAATCCTCACACCGTGTTGGTCGCTGATGGAGAACGATGTGATTCACTCTATGTTTCAATGTACAAATTAAAATAATCTTAACTTACACACAAATAACATGCATACCAAGAGAAATTACATATACACACGTGCATTTACACACCGACGTGTGCATGTGCTTGGCCACACACACGCTCACGCGCGATAATGATAACAGAGGGAACCCTCACCCCATTCGCAACCCACTGCAACGCGTGGACCCAGCACGTGAACATAAGTGCAAAGAAAGCACAGAAGTGCCTGTACTTCCTTAGGAGTCTGCGGAGATTTGACATGACATCAAAAACTTTGCCAAACTTCTATAAATGTGTAATGGAGGGTGTATGGACTGGCTGCACAGCAGCCTGGTATGGAAACACCAATGCCTTTGAATGGAAAATCCTACAAAAGGTAGTGGATTTGGCCCAGTCAATTATTTGGGTAAAGCACTCCCAACCACTGAGCGCATCTACATGAAACGCTGTCATAGGAAAGCAGCATCCATCATCAGAGATCCCCACCACCCAGGCCATGCTCTTCTCCCATTGCTGCTGTCTGGTAGAAGGTACAGATGCCTCAACACTTACACCAGCAGATTCAAAAACACTTATGTCCCCTCAACCATCAGACTCTTGAACAAAATGGGATAACTAACCTCACTCGCCCATCCACTGAGATGTTCGCAGGACCAATAATCTCACTTCAAGGACTCTTTACCTCATTATCTCATGCTCTCATTATTTATTACTATTTATTTATATTTGCATTTGCACATTTTGCTGCCTTCTGCATTCTGGCTGATCCTTCATTAACTCTGTTACAGTTACTATTCTCTAGACTTGCTGAGTATGCCCACAGGAAAATGAATCTCAGGGTTGTATATGGTGGCATATGTGTACTCCGAGAATAAAATCTATTTTGAACTTTGAACAAAGCAGCGTGGACAAGCCACGAACGCCTCTCGGCGTCCCCCAAATGAGACCTGCCCGACCCTGAGAACAAGACAAGCGACCTTTTTGCCTGAAGGTCCTAAAGCTCCATCAAGTGGCGTCTTTACTGCCAGAGCCAACGAGAAAACTGGGTCAAGCAGACTCAAAGGAAATTACATGCTGGCAATCTAAGCTACAAGTTTGTTAACCCCGCACAGTATACCTGCACTTGAATATTTTAATGTTTGTACAAGGGATAATGTGTTGATGAAAACTGGATCCTAAATGTTATACTCAATATTCTCATTCCACTTTATAACAGTCAGATGTTTTGTGATTCAAGCCATATTTCTGAAGGGAGAAATTTAAGTCACTTGGCCCTGGAAACACAGGAATTTGTTTTCATTAATCTTTGCCACAATGAATTTTGTTCTGTTTAGTTCATTTGAGCTTCGGTGATGAATAGCTTGCCAACGCGTGCCAATCTGATCTGGTTCATGTTATTCATTGTGGGAATGCCCGCGGGGATTGGCTTATGCAGAAGCACAGGTGAAGGCCTGAGGGCCCAAGCAGCACATGATACGACCGACGCTTCGTGAGGCAGTGGCTCTCGAGCTTACGTGCCATCCAGAGGCTTTAAAGGCAAACTGCATCAAGAAGTGCCTTCTGAAAGCAGGGGGCACTGCCCCCTACTCCCCTCTCTTGTTTACGGCAGCCATTCATAACCCATCCCTAGATGCCCTTGAGAAGACGGTGGAGAGCACCCTCTTAACCATTGCAGTCCGTCCAGTGAAGATACTCCCCCTCGCCCCCTCCGAGTGCTTTTAAAGATGACCTTTATAAGCGATTAGCTTTATTAATCACATGTACATTGAAACAGACAGTGAAATCCACCATTTGTGTCAAATCATATCAGCAAGGATCAGGCCGGGGGCAGCCCGCAAGTATCTCCACGTTTCCAGGGCCAACATAGCATGCCCGCAACTTACTAACCCTAATCGTATGTCTCTTTTGTTTAGTGTGGGAGGAAACCGGAGCACGTGGAAGAAACCCATGTGGAACATACAAACTCCTTACAGGCTCTCCGAACGGAGATCACTAGCGTTCTAAAGCAACTGCGCTAACCGCTAAGCTACTAGGCCACCCTTTTAAGGATGGAGTTCCAGTCGACAAAGAAGGAACATGGATACATTTCCAGATCGGGGCAATATATCTTAGAGGGGAACCTGCAGGTATGGTGTCCAAATTTGGCTATATTAAAGAGGATGGTTTAGAGAGCATATGTTATGAGGAGAGGAAGAGTGAGTTAAGGGTTTTTCTCTTTGAAGTGAATAGGATGGGAGGTGCTTGATAAAGATGTATAAGATGATTGAGGCGACATGGTGTTTGGCACAATGTTTTATGGCATCAGCGACCCAGGTTCAATTCCCACTGCTGCCTGTAAGGAATTTGGATGCTCTCCCTGTGACTCCCTGCCTGTTTTTTTTTCCCCCGGGTGCTCCGGTTTCCTCGCACAGTAGGTTAATTGGTCATTGTAAACTGCCCCGTGATTAGGCTAGGGTTAAATCAGGGATTGCTTGAAGGGCTGAGAGGGCCTATTCCATGCCGTATCTCAATCAATAAAATAAATAAATAGATGGATAAATAAATAAATAACAGGCATAGACGGTGTGAACAGCCAGAGATTTTTCCACAAGGCGGGAATGGCTAATAACGAGACGGCGTGATTTGAAGGTGATCAGAGGAAAGTATAGGGGATTGTCGATTTTAGGGGTTTTTTTTTTAAAAAGAGAGTGTTGGGTGCTTGATCACACTACTTAGGGTGGTGGTAGAGGTCGATACATTAAGAGACACACTGGTGAAAGAAAACTGGAGCCGTATGTAGGAGGGACAGGTTAGATTGATCTTAAAGTAAGTTAAAAGATCGGCACAATATAGTGTGCCAACGAGTCTGTACTGCTCTGTGTTCTATTACCATGAATGTCTTCCCTGCTCTGTAGGACAGGACTGTAAATTGTCCATACTTTGTTGAGAGAGTAAACCTGGTCTCTGATCAGTACACCTTCTGAAGGATGGGGCTTAAGTCTCCAGAGTAGGACTTGAACCAGAAAATTTCTGACTTGGCAAGGAGAGAATCAGAGCTGGCCTCAAGCAGGGGAACTGAATGAAGTGTGAACTAACCCCTCAGCTCTAAGTGGGGGCTACATGGGGGTCTGTCAGGCGAGTGTGAGACAGGAACAAGTGGTGCTATATGAATGCAAACACTACTTGTGTTAAACATTATTCACCCTAAATAAAACTCATTCCTGAGGTGGCTTTACAGTATAATGATGATCTGCAGAAGTACTTTAGAGTATGTTTCGAAGACTGAACTCCAATTCATGAAAATCCTGCCATTCCCAGGTTCCGCAGCCAAGCTCTTAATGGGCGGGTAGAGAGTCAAACAGAGTTCCTTGTTTTTCTTAAAAGATGTAGTGTGTTGGGTCAGATTTTCTTGTTGACAGTAATTCTCACAGGGTTCCTCACAAAAATATTCAGAAACTTCATTTCAGGCATTTCCCAGCGTTCACTTTGTGCAGTGAGACATCTGGTTATTTCATTTCCCAACTGGAAAGGGTTGGGGTTGACTCTTTCTTTAATGGCCAGCATTGGTTAATCTGAAACCCAGCTACAGGGAAGTGGGTCTTGGATTTCTGGCCAAGAAAGATCCTCATGTACAAAAATGTGAGCGAGAAACACAATCACTGAGCTCCACAGGACGGACAATGTGTTTTCAGTTAATATACTTGAACAGAAAATATCGAGCACTGTGTAGACTCCAACTGCCTGTGCTAATGGTGGCTTTGCGTAATAATGGTTTGGATTGCTAATTGCAAAAACCACACCAGTTAACATGTTGCGTTAACCCTTTGGCCTCACTAAGTTCACTGTTTCCTAACCAGAAACCCATTACTAACCAAAACACCCTTACAGGATGCAATTGTTAATGACTTACAGACACACTCACGGCTTTCTGCACAGTCGACTGCTCTTGGCAATTTGTGGTTGGCCACGGCACTCTCATTCACTTGTAACTCTAAAACCTGGGTGTTTAACACTCCTTCTGGAGCCTAGTGGAAACATCCGAGTCAACTGAGCTGTAAACCCATCACTAGAGGTTATACTGAAACCTATTAGAAACATAGAAAATCTACAGCACAATACAGGCCCTTTGGCCCACAAAGTTGTGCCGAACATGTCCCTACCTCAGAAATTACTGGGCTTACTCATAGCCCTCTATTTTTCTAAGCTCCATGTGCCTATCCAAAAGTCTCTTAAAAGACCCTATCATATCCGCCTCCACCACCGTTGCCAGCTGCCCATTCCACGCACTCACCACTCTCTGCATAAAAAACTTACCCCTGACATCTCTTCTGTACCTACTCCCCAGTACCTTAAACCTGTGCCCTCTTGTGGCAACCATTTCAGCCCTGGGGAAAAAGCCTCTGACTATCCACATGATCAATGCCTCTCATCATATTGTACACCTCTGTCAGGTCACCTCTCATCCTCCGTCGCTCCAAGGAGAAAAGGCTGAGTTCACTCAACCTGTTTTCATAAGGCATGCTCCCCAATCCAGGCAACATCCTTGTAAATCTCCTTTGCACCCTTTCTATGGTTTCCACATCTTTCCTGTATGAGGCGACCAGAACTGAGCACAGTACTCCAAGTGGGGTCTGATCAGGATCCTATATAGCTGCAGCATTACCTCTCGGCTCCTAAATTCAATTCTATGATTGATGAAGGCCAATACACCGTATGCCTTCTTAACCACAGAGTCAACCTGCGCAGCTGCTTTGAGCGACCTATGGACTCGGATCCCAAGATCCCTCTGATCCTCCACACTGCCAAGAGTCTTACTATTAATATTATATTCTGCCATCATATTTGACCTACCAAAATGAACCACTTCACACTTATCTGGGTTGAACTTCATCTGCCACTTCTCAGCCCAGTTTTGCATCCTATCAATGTCCTGCTGTAACCTCTGACAGCCCTCCACACTATCCACAACACCTCCAACCTTTGTGTCATCAGCAAACTTACTAACACATCCCTCCACCTCCTCATCCAGGTCATTTATAAAAATCACGAAGAGTAAGGGTCCCAGAACAGATCCCTGAGGCACACCACTGGTCACCGACCTCCATGCAGAATATGACCCATCTACAACCACTCCTTGCCTTCTGTGGGCAAGCCAGTTCTGGATCCACAAAGCAATGTCCAGTTGGAACCCATGCCTCCTTACTTCTCAATTAGCCTTGCATAGGGTACCTTATCAAATGCCTTGCTGAAATCCATATACACAACATCTACTACTCTTCCTCCATCAATGTGTTTAGTCACATCCTCAAAAAATTCAATCAGGCTCGTAAGGCACGACCTGCCCTTGACAAAGCCATGCAAAAAGTATGAAAGAATTGTACAAAAAATGTACGAAAAAGTACATTCCCACTATTCCTAATCATATTATACCTCTCCAAATGTTCATAAATCCTACCTCTCAGGATCTTCTCCATCAACTTAACCACTGAAGTAAGACTCACTGGTCTATAATCTCCTGGGATATCTCTACTCCCTTTCTTGAATAAGGGAACAACATTCGCAACCCTCCAATCCTCCAGAACCTCTCCAATCCCAATTGATGATGCAAAGATCATCGCCAGAGGCTCAGCAATCTCCTCCCTCGCCTCCCACTGTAGCCTGGGGTATATCTCATCCGGTCCCAGAGACTTATCCAACTTGATGATTTCCAAAGGCTCCAGCACATCCCCTTCATTAATATCTACATACTCAAGCTTTTCAGTCTGCTGCAAGTCATCACTACAATCACCAAGATCCTTTTCCATAGTGAATACTAAATTAAAGTATTCATTAAGTGTCTCTGCTATTTCCTCTGGTTCCATACACACTTACCTACTGTCACACTTGATAGGTCATATTCTTTCGCGTCTTATCCTCTTGCTCTTCACATACTTGTAGAATGCCTTGGGGTTTTCCTTAATCCTGCCCGCCAAGTGCTTCACATGGCCCCTTCTGGCTCTCCTAATCTCTTTCTTAAGCTCCTTCTTGTTACTCTTATAATTTTCTAGATCTCTAACATTACCTAGCTCTCTGAACTTTTGTAAGCTTTTCTTCTTGACTAGATTTATTACAGCCTTTGTACACCACGGTTCCTGTACCATACCATAACTTCCCTGTCTCATTGGAACATACCTATGCAGAATTCCACACAAATGGCACCTAAACATTTGCCACATTTCTTTCGTACTTTTCCCTGAGAAGGCAGGAGATTGAAGCTGAGAGGGAAATGGATCATGCACGATGAAATAGCGGAGCAGACTCAATGGGCCAAAGGGCCTAATTCTGCTCCTATATGGTGCTATTAGAGTTGGCAGCTCATTTTGACCAATCCAGAATCCTTATGCACTGGATGACTCTACTGACTCCCACTGCGCTCTCTTTTACAAGACTGTTCAAATTTATTATCAAAGTACGTAGGTGTCACCATTAAGATTCATCTTCTTGCAGGCATTCACAGTAGAACAACGAAATACAATAGAATTAATGAGAAACAACACACTGACTGATAAACCACCAATGTGCAAAAGAAACTGAGGAACAATCCATTGTAACCTGCCTAAAGATGCTCCTCATTCAACACCCCTCATACCACATGAACGTTATCACCCCTGATAAAGGGTTTCGGCCCGAAACATCATCACTACCTCCTCCCATAGATGCTGTCTGGCCTGCTGAGTTCTGCCAGCATTTTGTGTTTTTAATTATCACATTCCTGTTGGTAAGGACTTGCAACACACATTTCCTACAAGACGACAGCATCAACACAAGTATCTCATTGGAAGGGTAATAGAACATCGAACATAGAACATTACAGCACAGCACATGCTCTTCAGCCCACAGTGTTGTACCAATGTTTTAACCTATTCTAAGATCAATCCAACCTTTCATTCAGCCCCAATTTTTCTTTTATCCTTGTGCCTATCTAAGAGTCTCTTAAAAGTCCCTAATGTATCCGCACACCACCACCCTTGACAGCACATTCCACGCAGCCACTACTCTGTGTAAAGAACCTACCTCTGACATCTCCCCATATATTTCTCCAGTCATCTTAAAATTAATCCCTCTCATATTATCCATGGCCACCCTGGTTTAAAAAAAGGTGTTGGCTGTCCCCTTTTACAAGAGGGTGTCAGAGTGGTGCAGTGGGTACAGGAGCTGCTTCACAGCTCCCGCGGCCTGGGTTCAATCCCGACCTCAGCTCTGTCGTGTGGAGTCGACACATATGGGGCGTGTTTCGTCTGGGCACTCCAGTTTAATTCCACATCTCAAAAACATGCAAGTTAGTAGATTAATCAGCTACTGTGAGTTGTCCTTAGTGTACAAGAGCGGTAGATACTAGGGAGTAGCTAATGGACGTGTTGGGAGATGAAAATGAAGAAGATCAGGATTAGTGTAAAAATAGGGCCAGTTTCCACGCTTATTTGAGAGCCGAAGCCAACTGACTCAGTATAAACGACCGGACCTTTTTTATACCATGGGGTAAATGGGTGCTTGACCATCAGTGGACAGAAGGGCCTGTTGACATCAGCCAAGTTAAGGTCACTGCTGTTGACCACAAATTGACCCCCTTTCCCTAAATGTTGCACCACTGGAGACCCAACTTGGGTTGGAGTTTCAGGGCAGAACTTTGTTGGATCCAATACGCATTCCAAATGTCTCACTAACAGGGAATTCCATTGAAAACTCATAATCCATGATCATACTCAACTGGATGGGTGTTGGTGAATGGCAGGTTCAGCCTCAACACTGACAAAGGTCCTTCCTTAATTTTAATTTACTACTAATTCACTCATTTACTAGGTAAAGCTGGTATTTGCAAAGCCAGAATCTATTGGCCAACTCTAACCACCTTTGTGATTCTCCAGACCATTTATGATTCAGATTTATTTATTACATGTACATCAAAACATACAGGCAAATGCATTATCTGCATTAACAGCCAATACACCAGAGGATGTGCTGGGGGCAGCCTGCAAGCGTCACCACACATTCCAGCATCAACATAGCACGCCCATCATGTTCAAGAAGACAATACAAGCAACAGCAAAACAAGCTTCTTTCCCATCCCTCCCAACCACCTACCCACTAACACACACTGACAGGCCTCCAAGCCCCAGGACAGGCCATCTCCGGGCCTCCATTCCTTGTCCCCAGACTCTCAGACATCCGGCCTCCAACTTTGGATTTCACGCCAAGACTCGCAGATCAACGGCCTGACCTTCGGGCCTTGACCTCCAGATTGGCACAGACCTCCAACCCCGGCGACTCGTGCCCTTGTGACTCTGTCAAGCCTCTAACTTTGGTCTTTGACCTTCAGGTATCTACCTCCAGCCGCCAGGCTCTGAACTTTAGTTTGACCTTTGCACGTTGACCTTTTAGGTCTTGTATAGACCTTGGAACCCAGTGATCTAGGGACAGGTGACTCCAGTTAAGAGCTAAGTGCTGTTGATCAGGAGTCTTGATCCAGATTTCCAGCATCTGCAGTTTGATTTTAAGTTCATTAACTATTAAATGAGAAGTTCAGTTACGTAACCCACAACCCAACCACTTCAAGGAGACAGTTGGGGAGCTCTCCCTTTGGTCCTAATCTGCAGTTCCACACAGTAAGAGAACTATCTTCTTTGGGAACCGTCCAGCAAAAGGAATGAGACTCGAAACAATGGCAATGTCGATCATTTCACCTCATACAGGGAGCCACAAGCTCTGAACCAGCTCCTCTGAGGAAACTCTAGTTGGCAGCAGCAACACAGGAAGTAGTTCAAATAACTAACAATCATCGTTGTATCCCTGCAGCGAGTTTTACTGTCCTGGGGCAAAATAACTTTGGAAGAGTTGTGGGATGCAACACTAGTTCCTTGAACAAGTCTTGTAGCTCATGGTTAATCAGAACCTTTTATTTTATACAATTACATAGCTAAAGGCATCCCATTTATCTTTCTCATCTTACATAGTTACCAACCATCTGACTCAGCAGTCCCTCCCATTAGAAAATGGGGTGTGAAACGTCCACCGCACAACCAGAGGACTTGTTTTGACTGCAGTACAACAATATACTCTGAGACTTCTTCTGAAGTGGATGCCGCCATAATTATCATAAGATTATAATACGTATGAGCAGAATTAGGCCATTCAGCCCATTTAGTCTGCTCCACCATTCGCTCTTGGCTGATTTATTATCCGTCTCAACCCCAGCAACTGGAAACATTTACCGTTTCTGCCTTCACAGAAGTTGCACGACTTGTTGAGTATTTACAGATACCTCTGATTACTCAGATTTCCAGCCAACGCAAGTTTTGTTTTGACTCTTTGACCACCGAGGACAGCTTGCACACTGTGTGGTTTTACTCCGTGTGTAGGGCTGTTACTGCGCTGCTTTACGCGTGGGTTTCTGCTGCAAGCGCCAGCGAACAGGGCGCCATTTCCTCTGTGAACTCTGCACTCTGCGCCAGCCTCACTGTCACCAGCTCACAGACACGCCACTGAGAGGAGCTCAGCTCTCACCACAGGTCGACGGCTCGGGAGGGCAAAGCAACACATTCCATCCCCACCCCTCCGCCAAGTCCTTCAGGCAAGGCTCCAGACACTTCGCTGGGCGGGATTGTGGAACAGCACCTCCTACCTGTCGATGATGACGGGGTCCGATGGCGTCTCGTTCCTGTTGCCGCAGCTCTTCTTTTCACAGCAGCGGCTAGAAGAGGGCAGAGAGAACAGTCAATACAACCAGTCACAAAGCCGGGTTCTAGAGCAGCGTGATTAACCAAGGGTTAAATGGGTGGGTTGCTGGGCATTGGGCCGGAGGGGACTGTTCCATGCTGTGTCCCTAATGAAACTTAAAATAAAACCCAATACAACTATAATTTCTCCTAACCTCTGCTCACTCTACATGCAGTTCCAATTTGACCTGTAACTGGGAGAGGTATAGGGGTTACGGGCAGAAAAGCATTAGAGTGAGAAAGACATACAGAATAGGAACAGGCCTTCGACCAAATGAAGTCTGTGCCAACCTATTTACACTAATCCTGTGCTAATTCCATTTTTATTCTCTAACCCCACCCCCCCCCCCCCCAACCCTCCACAGTCCTACCAAATCTCACAGATTCTCACCTACATGCCAGGGGCAAGTTACGGTGGCCAGTTAACCTCCCGACCTGAACACCTTTGGGATGTGGGAGGATACCAGAGCACCCAGAGGAACGCCACGCATGGAGAAAGCTCAGACTCCACACGGTCTGCGCCCAAGGTCAGGACTGAACCCGGCTCCCTGGCGTTGTGAGGCCGCTGCTCTAATTAGCTGTCTTTAGGTGAGTGATGGAGGTTGTGGAGGCGTCCAGTCGTCCTCTCCTTCACCGTCTACCAGGCACTTATGGTCGATAACACTGGATTGGCTACACTCTACAATAACTGCAGGATGTGTTGGAGATACATAGAACATAGAAGAGTCCAACACAGGAACAGGCCATTCAGCCCACAATGTGATGCTGAACCAACTAAAAAGCAAATCAAAACCACCCAAACACTAATCCCTCCTACCTGCACTATGTCCATACCCCTCCATCCTCCTTACATCAATGTGTCTATTCAAATACCTCTTAAAGGCCTCTAATGTATTTGCCTATGTATTATACTCAACAAGTCGGGCAGGTACAACAATAGGAAAGGGGTAATTGGAAAAGATGAGTGGGATATGGGCCAAAGATGGACAAAGGAGACTAGCTTAGTTAGCATGGAGCAGTTGGGCCGAATGGTCTATCTCGATGCTATATTAAAAGTTCAAAATTTCATTTTAATATCAGAAAATGTAAACAGTATATGACCTGAAATTCTCACTCTTCACAGACAACCATGAAACAAGAAACCTCACAGAACGCATCAAAGTCCCGATGCCCACCCCCTCCCTTCACACAAGACTCTATTAATTACTTTATGAATCTATGTTTCTATGCAAAGGGAATCAGAGTCACTGAGTTAAATTGACAGTGCAAGATCTGATAATGAGTTATTGACCAGCAGCTTCTCTTTTTACAGAAGTTGCTTGAGCTGCTGAGTATTTCCGGCATTTTCTGTTGGCACTGGCTCATTATTGTGGGCGTCCTATGTTTGTCAGCACGACATGTTGGTGCCAGAAGTGCAGTAGCACTCTATGAGCCTATGTTTGTATGGAAATCTTGAGGAGCACACACAAAGTGCTGGAGGAACTCAGCAGGTCAGATAGCATTTACGGAGAGGAATAAACAGTCAATGTTGCAGACTGAGACCCTTCATTGAAACTTCAACTGTTTATTCCCCTCCTGACCTGCTGAGTTCCTCCAGCAGGTTGGTTGTGTTCCTCAAGATTTCCAGCATCTGCATAACCTCTTGCATCTATGATGCTCACACCTAGTTTCCAGCATCTGATTTAGAGTTTCAGACGCACAGCAGTGGGGAGGGAGCACATTTTCAGCAAGGGATTATCACGGCCCTTACTACGGCAGCTCTGTTTTAAACTTCTGTTCCTCTGCCAAGAGGGAGCAGCGTAACCGCTGCCACTCAGAATTGACCCTCCAGTGATCTCAGTGCGAAAAGAGGAGCGGATTTGATTGGAGCTGTAACTCAGTGGGTTACTCTCTCCGAGTGGGGGTCAGGTCTCACTCTGGAGACCTGGGCACAATGACTTCGGCAGATGTTTCAGTACAATACTGAATTGTAAATTGGATTAGTAAGTATGCAGATGATACTAAGGTAGGTGGTGTTGTGGATAATGAAGTAGGTTTTCAAAGCTTGCAGAGAGATTTAGGCCAGTTAGAAGAGTGGGCTGAATGATGGCAGATGGAGTTTAATGCTGATAAGTGTGAGGTGCTACATTTTGGTGGGAATAATCCAAATAGGACATACATCTTAAATGGTAGAGCATTGAAGAATGCAGTAGAACAGAGTGATCTAGGAATAATGGTGCATAGTTCCCTGAAGGTGGAATCTCATGTGGATAGGGTGGTGAAGAAAGCTTTTGGTATGCTGGCCTTTATAAATCAGAGCATTGAGTATAGGAGTTGGGATGTCATGTTAAAATTGTACAAGGCATTGGTAAGGTCGAATTTGGAGTATTGTGTACAGTTCTGGTCACCGAATTATAGGAAAGATGTCAACAAAATAGAGAGAGTACAGAGAAGATTTACTAGAATGTTACCTGGGTTTCAGCACCTAAGTTACAGGGAAAGGTTGAACAAGTTAGGTCTTTATTCTTTGGAGCGTAGAAGGTTGAAGGGGAACTTGATAGAGGTATTTAAAATTATGAGGGGGATAGATAGAGTTCACGTGGATAGGCTTTTTCCATTGAGAGTAGGGGAGATTCAAACAAGAGGAAATGAGTTGAGCATTAGGGGGCAAAAGTTTAAGGGTAACATGAGGGGGAATTTCTTTACTCAGAGAGTGGTAGCTGTGTGGAACGAGCTTCCAGTAGGAGTGGTAGAGTCAGGCTCGGTATTGTAATTTAAAGTAAAATTGGATAGGTATATGGACAGGAAAGGAATGGAGGGTTATGGGCTGAGTGCGGGTCAGTGGGACTAGGTGAGAGTAAGCATTCAGCACGGACTAGAAGGGCCGAGATGGCCTGTTTCCGTGCTGTAGTTGTTATATGGGTATAATACTGGGGCAGTGCTACATAGTCAGGGGCACCGTCTTTCATTCTGAGGAGGCATCAGGTGGTGGTAATCACAGAAAAACTTTGAAGAAGTACAAAGAAAGGTGTCGAGGGTATGGTAGATCCCTCGGCTAATATTATAAAAAGAGAAAATGGATTACCTTCCTGTTATTGCAGAGTCGCTAATGTAAGCTAGCTTCAGCCTTGCTTACATTGCCACGGGGCCTAATCCTCTCATTCGTTTCACCAAACGCAAAACATTCATGGACCTCACAAATGGATATAAAAGGTGCCATTCCAATGCATTTCTTTCTTTCAAATCCTTAACCCTTTCGAACAGTGGGGAAACAGGCCCTTCAGCCCATCAATTTACACTGATCCCATTTGATTCTCAGCAACACACACAAAATGCTGGAGGAACTCAGCAGGTCAGTCAGGATCTAGAGAACTGAGTAAACAGTCGATGTTTAGGGGGCGAGTCCCTTCTTCAGGACTGGAAAGGAAGGGGGAAGATGCCAGAATTAAAATGTGGGAGGGAGAGGAAGGAGGATAGCTAGTAGGTGACAAGTGAAGCCAGGTGGGTAGGAAAGATTAAAGACTGGAGTGTAAGGAATCTGAGAGGAGAGTAGAATAGAAGAAAGGGAAGGAAGGAAGGAAGCCAGGGAGAGGTGATGGGCAGGTGAGTAAAGTAGGAGGCCAGAGTGGGGAACAGAAGAAGACGGGAAGGGAAGGGAATTTTTTTTCCCTGGAAGGAGAAATCAATCTTCATGCCATCAGGTTGAAGGTCACCCCCATGGAACATAAGGTATTGCTCCTCCATCAAGGGTGACCTCATCATGGCATGGACCAACATGTCAGAATGGGAATTGGAATTGGAATTAAAATGTTTGGCCACCGGAAAGTTCTGCTTTTGACGGTTGGAGCAGAAGTACTCGACAAAGCTGTCCCTCAGTTCACAACGGGTCTCACCCATTAGAGGAGGCCGCATCGGGAGCACCGAATTAATTCTCACCCTCTTTCCATCAGTCTCCTCAGAATCTACGCTCCAGGGACAATTTATACTGGCAAATTAACGTTCCAACCTGCACCCCTCAGAGCAGCGGGATCAAACCGGAGAACCCGGAGAAGTTTATGCTGTCATAGGGAGAAGGTGCAAACTCCACAGAGACAGCATCCAAGGTCAGGATTGAACGGGGGTCTCCAGGGCTACGAGAGGGCAGCTCTATCAACTGTGCCATCCCTCAACATCAGCTACATCTATGCAGTTGTAATCCTAGGTGTGACTGAGCTATCTCCTTAAGATGAAGATTTTCCTGAACATTTCGAAAGAATTCCCCACAAGAAGATTTAGTAAGTACCCTAATCGTGAAAATGACACTCATCCTGATTATTCCAATTAAACTCCCAGATGAGGATCACAGTAACGTGGTGAACACGTCTTTACTATCCTCAGGACAAATCGTCTTTTTGTTGTTAAAATACCAGAAAAGTAAGCACTGCACAGCTTTCTTTCCATAAAAAATGTATGAACAATGTACAGGAACAAGATACACCAGCTAGTGGAGTGGTGTTGCAGCAACAACCTTGCACTCAGAGAGATGGAAGAGCTGATTGTGGACTTCAGGAAGGGAAAGACAAGGGAACACGAACCAATTCTCAAAGAGGGATCAGAAGAGGACAGAGTGAGCAATTTCAAGTTCCTGGGTTTCGAGGTCTCTAAGAATCTAGCCGGGCCTCAACTTATCAATGCAGCTATAACGAAGGCAAGACAGCAGCTATAGTTCATTAGGGGGGTTTGAAGAAATTTGGTTGTCACCTAAAACACTTGAAAACGGCTGTGGATGTACAGTGGAGGGCATTCTGACAGGCCGCATCACTGACTGGCAAAAGGAAACTGCTGCACAGGACCAAAAGCAGCTACAAAAAGTTGTACTTTAGGATCTGTAAACTTTAAGATGTTAACGGACTTGTCTGTGGAGGCACAGTCATTTTTATAAAGTGAGAACAGGAGGGGTGAAGGAACACAGCCCTGGGGAGTGCCTGTGCTTATAGACATTGGATCAGACAAGTAGGAGTCCAGCCTTACATACTGCTTCCTTCCTGTCAGGAAGTTCATAATCTACTGACAGGTACTGTAGGGTACAGCTAGCTGGATTAGTTTACCGTGGAGTCAACTTCAGAACAATAGTATCGAAGGCAGAGCTGAAACCTACTACTAAGCTGCACGCCATTGGAACCCTGTGACCTCCAGTTTCATGGTGTGTTTTTGGACTGATTGAGTGATCCAGCACTTTGCTGACTCCAAGGCAATTTGGTGAGGTTTTTATGGAAAGGGCGGCCTGGAGGCCTGGAGAAGGGGTCTACAATCGACTCCATTGCTTTCCGCTGGTATAAGACTAGTAAATGGTCCCCTTCTACAATCAGACGGACTCTTGACCTCACAATCTACCTCGTCACGGCCTTGCACGGTATTGTCTGCCTGCACTGCAATTCCTCTGTAACTGCAACATTTTATTCTGCATTCCGTTATTGTTTTTCCCCTGGTACAACCTCAATACACCAGTGCGATGAAATGGTCTGTGTGGATGGCACGCAAAACACAATTCTACACTGGACCTTGGTCTGTATGACGATATTAAACCAACTCACCGAGTTATGAAATGACCGAAAGCAAACAAAAAGAACACAAAATACAGACCTGTAGATTAGGGCTAAAAAATAGTTGGATACAAAATAAACCTTCCACTATGATGAAGAATAAACCTCCCTCTACGTGCCCAATGCCCCAACAAACACTCCCAGGGCAGAGACAGCATAGTAATTTACCCTCTCCAGCAGTGGTTCCCAAAGTGGGTAATATCGCCCCCTTGGGAGCAGTGAGAGTTTCTAAGGAGGCAATAAAGATAAAGGGGGTATCCCTCAGTAGCAAGGGGCATCTGAGGGATTATGGGTTTAATTTAAGAAATTAGTTATCTATTATAAGCATTTGACCCTCAGTGCCTCATAATTGATTACAATGATCAAGTTCAGAATCTGCCATTTAACGTGGTATTGACCACATTTCCCTAACCGATGGCTCAACTAAGATATCGCTGCCCCACTTGATGTACCTTCAAGCAGAGAGTCAGGCTTTGCCAGAGCTATGATGATGTGATTACTTTCCACTTTATTGATTGCAATGCTTGCGGCTGGACTTGAACAACAGGCGAATGACTGTGGTCGTTAATCCATAATGAAAATGGCAGAAGCCGACCAAACGAAGAAGTGGTGCAGACAGTATAGTGTGGTGTATCAGAAATGTGGATTTATACCAGCAGCAAGCAACCAACAACAGCCAAAGTATCTGCTGTGAGAAGTTGTTTTCAAATGAGGCAAGGTTCCTTGAAGATTTAAGAGAATATACTTTGATAAAACAGACAAAAAATTGGTTTTAACAGAAAACCTTTCAAACCATGTTTGCCAACACTTTGCCACAAAATAGTGATGGCTTGTGTGCTTCGTACAACGTTTCACTGATCACTGCAAAATCTGGAAAGCCACATACAGTTGGAGAACTGATTGTGCCAGAAGTTCTGAGTACAGTTTTGCATAAGTCAGGAGAGCAAATAATTAAAGTGATTCAACTCAGTGACAACACTGTTGAAAGATGAGTAGATGAAATGTCTGAGAATATGGAAAACATGTTGTGCAACATACTTAGGACAACAGAATTTGCACTGCAGTTCAATGAGTCAATGAATCTTTGATTCTTAGTTATGTTTGCTTCATAAATGATAAAAGCATACTTCAAAGGTTATTTGCAAGGGTACTAGAAACAGATACAGTACAAAGAGGGGGGGGTCAATGTTTTGGGTTTTTACAATTTTTTTCAAAGAGAAGGACATCCAACTCACCAACGTTCTTGCTTGAGCAATAGATGGGACACCATCAATGACAGGACACCACCATGGAGTTATTACTTTCTTGAAAAAAAGCTGTACCTAACATATTTACTATTCACTGAGTAATTCACAGACAACAACTTCTGGCAAAAAAAAACTAAGTGATCAGCTGCTCAAATTATTAAATCCTGTTGTCACAACGGTACATAAAATCAAGTTCCATGCTCTCACTTCTTGACTATTTTGAGAGTTTTGTATTGAGAATGATGAGACCTCAGGTTTAAGATGGCATTACTGAACATGGGCGACAGCTTACTGGTGGATCTCAAAGCAAGAAATTTAACTAAATACTCTATTAATCACACTTTCTATATGGAAAATTTTGGTAAATGACCACTGCAAACGATGAAAGGGCGAGGGAAGACGAGGCTGATCCGAGGGTCGAGGCGTGCAGTGCGAGACAGAGTCAGAGCAAGGTCAAGGTGTGGTCCAGGAGAAGATGGGAGTCAGAATCGAAGACATAGCTGGAGCGAGCAGAGTGGGGAAAAGCTGAAGCAGAGCGGTTGCAGAGTTGATCCACCTAAACTGGAAGCAAGGTTTGATCCACTTAAGCGCCACACCAACTTGGAAAGGTTGAGTACGGGCCAGACGCAGCCCCAGCACATCAATGTGGCAGGGCTGGGGTGGGTAATTTAAATGCCAGGCCAGATGGACTGAAACGGCAAGGTGTTGGGACAGGTGGCAAGGGTTGCTGCGCAATATTGTACTCCACTCTCCTTGGCACGGAGGCTGAGGCTGTGTTCTGCCCTGGCTGCTGCAGACTCGGTGACCACGAGCTAGTGGCGATTTGCCTCTGTGTGATGGACTGAGTCTGAGTCCGTGGACCATCTCTGACTGTTCCAGCCCCAGCTTTGGGCTTATGGACTCAGTTTTGTTCTTGCTTTACTGTTTGCGTGATTTGATTTGTTTCTTTTCCTCTCTCCGCACATTGGGTCTTTTTTTTTTAATTGGATTATTTCAGGTTTTTTTTAAACTTTGTGGCTCCCTGTAAGCAGATGAATCTCAAGGTTGTATAATTTGTAAACACTTTGATAATAAAATATACTTTTGAACCTTGAACAGTTTGAATGCTTGCAGTTACACACAGAAGTCAGATGGCTCTGAAAAGGAAACTGCCTGAGATGTTTTTACGTGCTATTTGAAACGATGATAAAATTCTCTGAAGACTCGAATGCTTCATTCAGTAATCGACTCAAGAATATTAGGCATGACATTGTTATTTGTCAGAATTATTCATAAAGTTTAATGAAATCAATATTCAATTTCAAGGAAATGATGTGAATCTTATCAAAGTCAAATCAGTTGTTTCCACATATCTGTCCAAGTTAACCCTATTTAAGTGCAACACTGGCCGTCTCGACCTTCTCCAATTTCCGAGCCTCTTTGAGTTGGAAAAGAAAGAAAGACTACCAGATTATGATCTTCAAGTATACTGTGGCCAATTGAATGAGCTGCGTAAAGACATGTCAGAGAGATTTCAATATCTTCTCTCTATCCAAATTCCAGATTGGGTAATAACTCCACTTGTAATAAGGAACTAACAGGAAAACATAGAAACATAGAAAACCTACAGCACAATACAGGCCCTTCAGCCCACAATGCTGTGCCAAACATGTCCTTACCTTAGAAATTACCTAGGGTTACCCATAGTCCTCTAATTTTCTGAGCTCCATGTACCTGTCCAGGAGACCCTTAAAAAGACCCTATCACTTCTGCCACCACCAGCAGCTCATTCCACGCACTCACCACTCTCTGCGTAAAAAACTGACATCTCCTCTGTACCTTCTTCCAAGCACCTTAAAACTGTGCCCCGACGTGCTAGCTATTTCAGCCCTGGGAAAAAGCCTCTGACTATCCACACAATCAATGCCTCTCATCCTCTCATACAGCTCTATCAGGTCACCTCTCACCCTCCGTCACTCCAAGGAGAAAAGGCCGAGCTCACTCAACCTATTCTCACAAGGCATGCTCCCCGTGGGTGAAGGAAGAACTGATCTTGCTACAAAATGACTCTGAGCTGAATCAGAGGTTCAAAAGAATCACATCAGGACTTTTGGTTGCAGAATGAAATTTCTGCTCGCTGACCTGCACTGTGGGAAAAAAAGTCAAGATCTTCTTCATTGCCTTCCCAACATCATACTTAGTGGAGCGTGGTTTGAGCGATGTCACCCAACTTCTTTCAAAACAACAAGAGAGACGGCAAATTACTGAACGTGGGGATCTGAGACTCCTTCTGAGTGATATTCAGCCTGAAGTTGAGAAGCTGCTAACATTGCACCATGCTCATCCATCTTATTGAAAGGTTAAACATGCAATGAAGTAGTGAATAGTTGGACTACTAATGTACACTCTAAAATTGTTGATGAAAATTGTTTTATTGTAATTAAATAAATAAATAATTTTATTTGTAGCTTTGAATAGATCTGAATAATTTTTGCAAGTGTTTGCAAAAATACTTTGAATTTGCAGTTCCCATTTTCTTTCATAGCACACCGTAAATCAAAATACTTCAAATAGTTTTTATGTAATGGCCCGAAAGCGAGAGGGTGGCACTGGAGATGTGGTTTGGGAGCCAAGGGTAACTCAAAAATATTTGGGAACCACTGCTCTACACTTTCACATTAAAGTCCCCAGGGCAGAGATAGCACAGGCCGGTGCAGAATAAATCTCCCTCTACTGAATACCATTAAACGTTCCCAAAGCAGTGATGGGTGGGTTAGATGAAGAGCAAGTCTCCCTCTAAACATCTCAACAAACAGTCACAGGGAAGTGACACCATGGATTAGATACAGAGTGACTCCAAATTAATCTGTTACCCTCACTGACTATCTTATGTGCTGAATGTGGACAGGGTGGAGAATTGGGTTGATGCACGGAATTCTTGGATAAGTCAGACAGCAGAGACTCAGTTAACAAGAAAGCAAATTAGAATAGACATCTTTAGTGTTTCTAATGCAAACCAGGATATTTGGCAATGTTAAAACTATCTTTATATTTGCCCAGGCACTGATCCGTCCCACCACACATAACCAGTGCCAGCAAGGGAAAGATGCCTACTGCCAGGCCTGGAGAGAGGCACACAGTGCCTGCTGGCTGTTGAGAGGACCCATGGGCACTGTGGGGGCTGGAGTACATCCTGTAAAAAGTTGATAGTGATTTAATCAAGGATGCAGTAAGTAAGTAAAGTTTTTGCTTTAAAAAAAGAGGCTATATGCCTTTTAAAGCTCCCTCTACACTGGCCCATCAAACAGTCCCAGAGAGGGAGAGCACGATCATACACACAAGTGGTTCTGCAGATGCTGGAAATCTTTAGCAAAACATACATATGGCATGAGGGATAGAATGAGTTAGTTGCAATCTAAATCCCCCTCTACACTGCCTCGTCAAGCATTCTCAAAGCATTGACAGCACAGGCTGAGGCAACATGAATCTCCCTCTGCACTGTCCCATCAAAGACCCCCACACCAGCAACAATATCTGCTGAGGTAAGTCTCCCTCTACATTATCCCAACAATGATCCCCAGGCCAAGGACAGCATATGTTAAGGTAAAGTAAATCTCCCTCTACACTGTCCCATCAAAGACTCCCAGGCCAGGGATAGCACTGTGGTGAACTACATATACCTGTCTGGACATGCCCCCCTGCTGACTGCTCCTGTGGCTCCTCCCACAGACCCCTGTATAAAGGCGATTGGAGGCACTGCTCCTCCCTCAGTCTCCAGGATGTTGTGTGATGGTCTCTTGCTGCTGACGGTGCTTTCTACCAGCTAATAAAAGCCTACCTTAACTCACGTCTTCGAGAGTTATTGATGGTGCATCAAGCATAAGCTGAGGAAATGTGAATCTCCTTCTACACAGTCCCATCAAAGACTCCCAGGCCACGGACAACTCAGGCTGGTGTTGAGCAAATCCCCCTCTACACTGTGCCATTAAACACTCCCAAGAACAGCGAAGGATCAATTAAGTGAAGAGCAAATCTCCCTCCAACTGTCACAAACAGAGTCACAGGACAGGGATGCCACAAGTTAGATGCAGAGTAAATCTTCCTCTACTTGGTCCAAGAGAAGCGACACCATTAGTTAGATACAGAGCAAACTCCAAATTAATCTGTTACCCTCACTGAATTACCTGTGCTGAATGTGTACAAGATGGAGAGCAGGGCTGAGACATGGAGCTTTTGGAAAAATCAGACAGCAGACCTTGGTTACAAAAAAGCAAATTAGAATAGACATCTTTAGTGTTTCTAATTCAGACCAGGATATTTGGCAATGTTAAAGCTATCTTTATTTTTGCCCAGGCACTGAATTTAGTTAATTCTGAAACTGTTTTTCCTTCTGGGAGTAATTTGAACGTCAAGAAGTATATAATAACACCCTGACAATGTCAAATTCACTCGTTTTGTGCTTCTCACTTGCAAACAAAAGCAAAAAGTTGTCTTTGTTTTATCGTCAATCGCGTTTTGGATTACACACCTTCCCCGGCTTTTGCTCTGCCCGAGGAATGCAGCAGGAGAGGGTGGTGGGACTCGGTCCCATGCCTGTGAACCCACGCCACACTAAACTCCCGATCCCACTCACACAGCTGGAGCCAATTGCCGAATGGAAGCCAGGCTTTTATCCCTCAGGACGACAAAAATGTCGGACAAACGAATCTCCTAAATAATAGTTCTGCCCTAATGGGGCCCTGTTTTACTAAGAGTACAGAGATAAACTGGACCATTCTATCGCTGCAATGGGCAGTATGATTAGAGGAAGGCGTGTTCAGAGAATACAGGGCTGAGATGGCAGGTCAGCCAGGGTTATAGCACATGGCAGCACAGTGTCGCAGAGGACAGAGATGTCGCCTTGTGGCTCCAGAGACTCGGGTTCAGTCCTGGCCTCTGCTGCTACCAGGCGCCTCCTGACTCTCAGGAGAATAGTTCACTCAGGGTGCAACCAAAATTCAAATGTGGACAGTTTCGGGGCAAGGCCCGGAGAAGGAGGGAAGACTTTGTTAGCGTGTTTTTCGGGGGTTAGCACATACAGCAAATCACTTCAGCCACCTGTCTTCAGATTCTGATACAAATCTAAACTGCAACCCTACCAATTGGTCCCTAAGAACCACGAACCACAGTTATTTAGAAGACACCTCAATTAATTGGAAGACCAGACAATGCTGATTTTAATTTGTTATTTGCGAGTCTGTAGTGTGGGTGCAAAGAGGGAGGTGTGAGGGTGGCGTGTAGTTCAAAGAAAGCTTTATAAATATGGAATTGTCCTAAATTATCCTTTGATCTTTACCACATAATATGTCCTATAGTGTTAGGTCAAGCAGTCCTTTTTCCTCTGAAAGGGGGTCCTGCTGTGTCTCATTTTGTTGAGTAAGCAGACAGCTTCAGATCTTCCAGTACTTCTCTCCAGTAACTTTGTTCCTGTGACAACAGACTTTACGGAGGAAATTCCACAGCCAAGTCAACAATGAAGTCATGCATTTCTGCAGCACCTTTGATGACCTCAGCACCTCTTTCAACCAATAAAGTACTTCTGAACCTTGGCACTGTTGTGATGTAGGAAGCACCACAAACAATCAGTGGACAGCATGTTCTCCCTCTTTCCTTGTATGCCAGAACCCAAACACGCAAGGGGATAGTAGGCTAAATGACTGGTGTAACTTGTACAAAGTGTGTAAAATGACAGAATCTGCAGGGAGCTGATGGGAACGTGGGGAGAACAAAAATGAATCGGGGTAGAATTTGTGAAAAATCTGGCATGGTGCAGTGGGCTGAATGGCCTGTTGTTCTGATGGATAGCATTACACGCTCAGACAGACAAACTGTCTACTCCTGTTCATAAGTTTCTCTGCTTAAAAAGTTGCCTGTACTGGTGAGGTAACGTCAGGTGGACAGCATTAAGAGATGGGAGAGAGTTGTAGATCCTCCAATAACAATTAATTTAATTTCTGGGGCAGGGAGGGAAAGCTCCTGGGATTTCCTACTCTGACAGAAATGGTGAGCAGTTGTGGTTTGAAGCAACTGCTAAAAGCCAAGGAAGTCCTAATCACACTGCTCTCAAAGCCTCCTTAAAAAAAAAGGTATTCTCCTGATTGATTCCTGGGAATCTCTGACCTACGACCGACCAAATCATAGAAGGAACATTCGTGATGATATGAAAATTTGATGCATCTTTGTCAGAAGCATATGGAAGCCCAAGGAAAAGAAGAACTGCCAAACCACATATCCTCACGCATCCATGCTCCTGCTCAGCTGCGGCAAAGGATGGAGATCCCACACTGACCTCAAGTCTCCTCGGGACACACAGAACAAGTCATCTTCGACCCCCAAGGGGGCCAACGAAGAATAACCCCGGGGACAAATAGCAGACCGAAGAGAGAGCTGATGTCCACTGTAAGCAGTCTCCTCCTGACTCTGAGGAGAGTTCACTCAGGGTGTAATCAAACTTCAAAAGTGGAGGGTTTCAAGTCAAGACTCAGAGAAGGAGAGAGAGCTAGGAAATGGAAGACTCTACGGAGGGAATTCCACAGCCAAGGTAGCAATGAAATATTGCATTTCTAATGACCTTAGGGCTTTTCAACCAATGAAGTTTGCATCTCGGCACGGCTGTGATGTAGGAAGTACCACAACCAATCAGTGGAGGGCAAGCTCCCACCAACAACCACCTGATAATTATTGAACCTGAGGCCAAACCGTATGGCACGGTAGGGTAGGGGGCGGCACAGTTAGCATAACGCTTTACTGCACCAGCGATTAGTGATCTGGGTTCAATTCCTGCCACTGTCCGTGAGTTCTCCCCATGACTGCGTGGGTTTCCACCGGGTGCTCCAGCTTCCACCCACATTCCAAAGTCGTACGGTTTAGAGTTTGTAAACTGTGAGCCTGCTATATTGGTAGCAGAAGCGCAATGAGACTTACAGGCAGCCCCCAGCACATCCTCAGAGGTGCTGGCTATTGACGCAAATGAGACAATTCACTGTATGGTTTAATGTACATGTGATAAATACAGCTAAGCTAATCTAACCCATTGTGCCAGGGCTGGAGCCTTGCAAGACTAACTTAACAGACTGAATACACACAGTGTAGCACTCCACAAGACCATAAAATATAGGAGCAGACTTAGGCCATTCAGCCCATTGAGTCTGTTCTGCCATTCCCTCGAGGCCAGTTTATATTCCCTCTCAACCCCATTCTCTTTCCTCTCCCCATAACCTTTGACAGCCTTACTAATGCAGAAGCTATCAATCTCTGCTTTAAATATACCAAGTGACTTGGCTACCACAGCTATCCATGGCAATGAATTCCACAGATTCACCTCTCTCTGGCAAAGAAACTCCTTCTCATCTCTGTTCTAAAGGGATGTCCTTCTATTCTGAGGTTGTGCCCTCTGGTTTTGGACTCTCCCACTATGGGAAACAGCCTCTCCAGGTCCACTCTATCTAGACCTCTCAGTTGGTTACAATCACGCCACCAACTTTTCCCTCCTCTTCTCTTCCTTTGGCTTCCAGATTTCTTCCTCTTCATCTCTAAATCTCCCTCTTTCCCGTCTCTGAACCCTACACTTGCAAATCTTTCGGAAGCCTTGCGGATTGAATAGATGGCTTTCAAAGCCACCACTGAATGCTGGGAAATCCCAGACTCCATTATCAGAGGGAACTGGGGTCATGAGTTTGTAATCTATGTGAGATTCACACAGAATGGGAGGACATGGGCCTCACTTCTCCCAGCACTGTTGATCTCCTAGGTCCTCCGGCCAGAGAGACTCCTGGTTGCCAAAGCATCAGTAAGGTCCAATGTTCTAATTTCCCACTGGAGTGGTTACATATTTGAATGTAAAATATGAACATGCTTGTTTTCGAAAAATATTTCTGAGAGTAGAATTATTGGCCTTACAATAAAGAATGTTCCTGGAACCAATGAAACTTGCAATTGTGAATTTATCCAACAACAAGGGTCAATGAGAACCTTTTCTGCAATGTTTTACTGTGAGATTTTTTAATTACTTATTCATCCGTAGTATGTGGATGTTGCTGGAAACAACAAGATTTATTGCCCACCCTTTATTATTCCTGCACTCCTGAAGACAGAAACAAGACAACCACAGTGATGGGTCAGGAATCTCACATTCACCAGACTGAGAAAGAAAGACATTTCCCTTCCTCAGGCAGATGAGATTTTGTAAGCCAGAAGTTGAGGCAGGGGTGTCAAACTCATTTTAGGTCACGGGCCTGATTGAGCAAAATGCAGCTTCATGCGGGCCGGATCAGTCGGACGCGTGCGAACGCAGCTTTCGTTGCCTCCGTTTTTTCAGCCTGTTCTCATGTGTCTCAGTCTCTGCTATAACTACAAAGTGTTTCACTTTACAAATTCCGTTTCTTATGAAGAAGACTGCCGAATAAACACTAAAAACCCTGAAAACCTGGTACCTGAATAAACTCAGCATTAGCCATATCATACGCCATAGGCGCTTCGATTACTGGGGCCAGCTTTAATAGTAATTAGATATTATCTCGCGGGCCAAAGATAATTCCACCGCGGGCCGGATTTGGCCCACGGGCCTTGAGTTTGACATATATGTCTTATAGTTACCGACTTGCTGTGTTTTCTTTAAAATGCAGATTAATTCAGTTATTTGAATTTAAATTCCCCAGTTGTCCACACCCCCCGAGAAGTGGTTTCGATCTCTGATTGCTACTCCAGTTTCCTGATGACTCTCCTTCTGTATCCAGGGTGGCGGGGTGGAGATACATCTCCACCTAAGGAGGTGTAAGGTGCTCCTTCCCTCCACTAGCCTGCAGGTCACCCCTGGGCAAGGTGTAGCACCTGCTTACCCCCCAGTCATGGGAGCAGGTGGTGGATAGTCGTATGAGCAGTTGGTCCATATCACAAGTCCTGGTTACGCGACCACTGACGCCAGGACCATGATCGGCTACATCATACAAAATAGCGCATAATGACAGACAAACTGCATCCTTAGAAGGAGAGGGAGTGTGAAGGGGAGAGGGAGTGTGAAGGGGAGAGGGTGGATGAGAGCAAGGGGAAGGGCAAGAGGGTGGGAGAGAGCGAAGGGGGAGAGGGTGGGAGAGAGCGAAGGGGGAGAGGGTGGGAGAGAGCGAAGGGGGAGAGGGTGGGAGAGAGCGAAGGGGGAGAGGGTGGGAGAGAGTGAAGGGGGAGAGGGTGGGAGAGAGCGAAGGGGGAGAGGGTGGGAGAGAGCGAAGGGGAGAGGGTAAGTGAGTGGGGAGTGGAGGGGAAGAGATGCAGAGAGTGTGGCAGAGATTGATGGAGTGAGTCAGGGGAAGAGTGGTGGGGAACTGAGGGAAAAAGTGAGATGGAGAGTGGGGGGGGCAAGAGAAAAAAGTCAGGATGGGAACAGAGAGAGAATGGGGAGGAGA
This sequence comes from Hemitrygon akajei, assembly GCF_048418815.1. Taxonomy (NCBI): domain Eukaryota; kingdom Metazoa; phylum Chordata; class Chondrichthyes; order Myliobatiformes; family Dasyatidae; genus Hemitrygon; species Hemitrygon akajei. The sequence continues at coordinate 209,376,891 of NC_133124.1, read as the reverse complement.
GAGAATGTGGGGCATCATTGCAGAGAGAGTGGGGGCACGGGGAGGATGAGGGGGAAGATGAAGAAGAATGCAAGGAAGGGGGGGTGAGTAGAGAAAGCAAGGGAGAGTGAGAAAATCTGGGCAAGGAGGGAGAGAGAAAAATGTGAATGAAGGAGAAAATGAAGGAATTGTTAAGGAGAGAGTGAGCAAAGGAGTCACTGAGAGAAAGAGACCGAGAGAGAGGAGGGAAACGCATCAGTAAGACATCACTGATATTTTCTTTAACATTCTCCGTGTTCCCAACCCAGTCCTTTCTCTGAGGCAGCACTCCGAGTGGTCTGTGGTTGCTACTCAGTGAGCCCCAGAGTCCAGGCAGCACACTGCACGCACCTCGTTCCCTGCAGACACCATCTTGGATTTACAGCCATTCAGCCCTAGCAAGGGCCCTGCTGTCAGCAATGCTACACAAGCCTCCTCCTCACCAATTCATATCAACCCCCTCCTCCATCCCCTTCTCCGCCCAGTACACTCACCCAGCTTCCGAGCTGCTCTCCTGAGAACTCCACATTCCTGCCCGAGTGAGGACTCTACCCTCACTTCCTCACTGGATTTATTGCTGACTCTAGAGAAACCCCCAGCGATCCGGCACCCAGTTGTTCAGGAAGCACCGACAGGGCAGCATTTGGCTCACTCGCTAGTCTAGAGCGTAAGCCAGGGGGCCCAGAGGTTGAGCGGAGGGTGTGCAGCCCGAGCAGTGGTTAGGATTCAGAACAGCAGGGGTCAAGAACATTGGGGGGGTGGGGGGGTGAGGGAACAGGAAGGTCATCTTCTGACTGCCAGCATCTCCCTGCCAACACTTGGCAGTCACTCTCAAAGATCATGTTCCTCAGGGCTACTAAAGAACCCTGTAAAGCACTGCTTGAAATCTGATACTGCTCTTCATTCCTGCACAAGTTGCTCGCTCAAAGAAAAGGATAACGATTTCCAGCAGTCAAACAGGCCAATCGGCCCAAAGGGTCCATGCTGGCTAAAAATGTTGAATCTGGTAAGCAGATTCAAATCTGTGAGGGTGGTGCCGGAAGTTTTGGTGTACGAAGGTGGTCCAAAAGTCTATTATTATTCTCCACCCATTAACCCACCCCACCATCACTACATACACACCACCTAGCATCACGTTACGCACATTCCGTCTACGTACATAACAGAAGGGCATCTCTGAATGCACAACAGGTTGAATCTTGAAGTGGATGGGCTATAGCGGCAGAAGACCACACCGAACTCCCCTCCTGTACGTAGAAGAGGTTCTGCAGATGCTGGAAATCCAAAGCAACACACACAAAATGCCAGAGGAGCTCAGAAGCACCCGTGGAGAGGATAACGAGTCGACATTTCAGGCCAACGCCCTTCATCAGGGCCTGCTGAATTCCTCCAGCAGTTTTTGTGGGGTTTTTTTAAAATTGTGTTCTTTATGCTACGTCTGATTCGAAGTAACAATTATTTTGTTCTCCTTTACACTTGTGCACTGAAGAATGACAATAAATAACCTTGAATCTAATTATTCACAGTAGAACACCAGGAGATATTTGCCACGCTCCCTCTCAGTTGACTGACTGGGGATCTGATTCCCAGCTGCGTTTAAATCCAGTAGTCCACAAAATCTGCTGGCTCAGCAGCACCAAAGTTCTGTGTGTACTAGATTATTGGACCTTATCTGTAGCTCTTCAAGGTGGTTCGGAGTTCCATCTCCAACACCCTTCCTGGCAGCAGTTTCCAGAACTCCAACACTCTGTCTACACTTCCCACTAACTTCAGAAAGCAGCCAACATAATCAAGGACCCCATCTGTCCCAGCAATTGCCTCTGCTGCCCTCTCCCATTGGGAAGAAGTTACGAAAGCTTGAAAGAACATGCCACCAGGCTTAAGGACAGCATCAACCCCACTGGTATCAAACTCTTGAGCAGATCTCTGATTCATTAAAGATGAACTCAATCTTCCAAACCACTTTGGTGTGGCCATTGCATTTTATTTGTTTACTTGTGATGCACTTTCTCTGAAACATTATACACTCAATGGCCACTCTATTAGGTACAGGAGGGGAACTCGGTGTGGTCTTTTGCTGCTGTAGCCCATCCACTTCAAGGTTCAACGTGTTGTGCATTCAGAGACGCTCTTCTGCGCACCACCGTCGTAACGTGTGGTTATTTGAGTTACCGTCGCCTGTTATCAGCTTGAACCAGTCTGGCCATTCTCCTCTAACCTCTCTCACTTACAAGACGTTTTCACTCACAGAATAGCCGCTCACTGTATGTTGCTTATTTTTCACCCCATTTTCTGTAAACTCTAGAGACTGTAGTGCGTAAAAAAAATCCTTGGAGATCAGCAGTTTCTGAGATACTCAAACCACCCCATCTGGCGCCAACAATCATCCCACGGTCAAAGTCACTTAGATCACATTTCTTCCCTATTCGGGTTGGTCTGAACAACAACTGAACCTCCTGACCATGCCTGCATGCTTTTATGCAATGAGTTGCTGCCATGTGATTGGCTAATTAGATATTTGCATTAATAAGCAAGAGTACCTAATAAAATGGCCACTGAGTATATTTTGCAATCTGCTTTCTATTTACTAACTTGAAGTATTTATGAACATCAGTGGCACACAGACAAAGATTTTCCACTGTATCTCAGTAAACATGATAATGAACCAATAACATACTGTGTACCAGGTTGACAAGATTTATCCGATCAGCCCCTCCATCACCTTCTGTGCTCTAGAGAGGGAATAGGGAGGGTAAATTCAAACAGGCATTTTTTGAGGTAGCTATGGAGATAAGGCAGATACACGTGTAGGATTGGAGGTTGCAGGACTTGTTGGTGTCACTAACTGAGGAGGGAAAAGCAGTGTTACAGCTTTTACTGGGGCAATATGGACAGATGCGGACAGGTCTGCAAACTGGACAAGGATTTTGCAATCAATGCAAATGGAAAAAGAATGTGTCAAAAATAATGAAAAGTTTTTTATATGCGTTCTTCTGAGAGTAGAAGAATGTTGTCTTCTTTTGTATGGTTTCAAATGCTGTAGTTCACAGAATTTTGGGATCTTCACAGAATTCTTTTTGCAGATGTTAATGACGAAAGTTCGAAGGTTGTGCTGTTTAAACTTTACCAGGAATGCGTAAAGCTTATCAGGGGAACCAGAATCTTGGAGCGTTTCTTTTGAAAGGTGGGGGGATGGGTGGGGGGGGGCTTGCAATCCTGGTTAAAAGTTTTATGAATTTGTTATATTTCTCTGGAAGCTCAAAATCCCAAAACATATCATTTGCAGGCCTGCAATCACCTCCCTTAATTCTTCTGTGTCTCACCCCTCCTTCAGATAGTTTTTAAACCTCTTCAACCAAGCTTTTGGCCTTCGGTCTTAAAAGGTCTTTGTCTCACTTGTTATCAAACTTCACTCAATAATGTTCTTAGTAAGCATCATGCCACATTGTGTAACATAGAGACACCATATAAATACACTTATGTTCACATTTATACTACACGACTGCTTATTTCATTATAATAGTGCCAACAACATTACAAACACATGCACCTCACACTTTATGTCAACCTGTGAATCTTCGGACTATGTCACCCGGGGATTACACAAATAGTATTTTGAGACTGTGTGTGCTGGTTTGTAACTACATGTATATGATGTCCTGCGTTTTACACCTTGGCCCTGGAGGAACGACATTTTATTTAGCTGCATACGTAGTTGAATGACAATGAACTTGAAATTGAAATTGTTAATTTTTGATCCCCCCCCCCCCCAATTATCAACATTTGCCAACTTCCCTGAACTAGGGCCATCTCTCTGCCCCTCCAGCCATAATGTTCTTTAAAACACACCTGCAAACATCCAGCTCCTGCTCTTAAATAACCACACACTCCGCATTTGGCATCTGCTTTAATCTTTCAAACTGCTCCAAGGGTGAGGCCTTAGAGAAAAGCAAATTGGTTCTTGATATCTCATTGTACTGAATCAACCCCAGAAAGAGCCACCACCCCACCCCCCACAACAGTGTTGAACCAACATAAGAGTGATGGGAACAATATGGGAATGTCTTTGGGCCATGGAGAGATTTCCAGCGTAGGCTTGCATGGAGAAAGGGAGGCAGAGCGATTCATTTTCCTGTGGGCATACTCGGCAAATTTTATTTATTGAGGTACAGCATGGAATAGGCCTTTACAGCACTTTGAGCCGTGGTCCTCCGATCCAATCTTAGCCTAATCATGGGACAATTGACAGGGACCAATTGATGGACCCACCAACCAGTACATCTTTGGACTGCGGGAGAAACCCAGAGCAGCTGGAGGAAACCCACATAGCCACAGGGAGAAGGTACAAACTTCTTACAGGCAGCGGCAGGAATTGAACCCGGGTCGCCGGCACTGTAAAGGGTGGTGCTAACCACTACTCCACCATATTGCCCATGCCCAATCTATAGAACAGTATTTATAACAGGATCAATGAAAGATCAAACAGAGTGCAGAGGACAGAGGACAATAAAATGTGCAAATGCGAATATAAACAAATAGCAATAAATAATGAGAACATGAAATGACAAGATAAAGAGTCCTTAAAGTGAGATCATTGGTTGTGGGAACATCTCAATGGATGGGCAAAAGGGTGTTCAGAAGCCTGATGGTTGAGGGGTAATAACTATTCTTGAACCCGGTGGTGCGAGTCCTGAGGCTCTTGTAGCTTCTACCCGATGGCAGCAGTGAGGAGAGAGCACGACCTGGGTGGTGGGGGTCTCTGATAATGGATGCTGCTTTCCTGCGACAGTGTTCCATGTAGATGCGCTCAATGGTTTGGAGGGCTTTACCGTGACCGTATGAGTCTCCCCTAGGTGCTCCAGGCTCCTCTCTCATTCCAAAGGCCTCCGGGTTAGGATTAGTGAGCAGTGGCCGGGCTACGAAGGCGCTGAAACTGTGCCGACTCTTGTGGACTACCCAGCGCGATCCTCGCTGATGCGACGCAAGCGATGCATTTCGCTGCATGTTTCGATGTTGTACGTAACAGATAAAGTTAATCTTTAAACTTGGACTTACTCTCTCTCTCCTCAACCCCCGCGTCATCCAAAGGGTACTGTGCAGCAAAATAAATACTTCTGAAGTGTAGTCACGGTTAAAACACAGGAAATGCTGATTTGCACGCTGCCAGTTCCCAAAAACAATGAGATCATGAATAGAACATCAGCTTTAGGAGCATTCAATGTGGGATGGGACACTGGGGAAAAAGCCCATGCGCTTCTTTGGAAGAGTGTCATGGGATCTTTGACATCCACCTGAGAGAACAGATGGTGCCTCGGTTCGTGCCTCATCCAGAGGTTCGACAGCAGGATACCACTCCCTCAGTTCAGTCTTGAAGCAGACCTGGTTTAGGCCTTGAACCACAAAGGAACGATGAAAATGAGAGCGGAAGCCGTAGATGTCTGGGCATTTCTTGCCTAAGGAGCCGCAGTGGCATACCGAGACACAGAGGGCATCAGTAAGGTTTCTCTTTAATCATTTCTTTGATATCCGAGGCCAAAATTTATTTACCCTTCCCAATAAAGACATAGCAGAGTAGTGGTTAGTGTCATGCTTAACCGTGCCAGCTGCAAGGTCAGGGTTCAATTCCCGCCGCTGCTTCTAAGGAGTTTGTACATTCTCCCCGTAACTGCATGGGTTTCTTCCAGGTTCTCAGGTTTCCTCCCACATTCCAAAGATGTGCGTTTAGGGTTAGGGTTAGTGAGCTGTGGGCATGCTCTGTTGGTGCTGGGAGCGTGGCACACTTGCAGGCTGCCCGGCCCGTTCCTCGCTGTTTTGATTTGGTGTAAAGAACACATCTCCACGTGCGTTTCGATATACACGTGACAAATAAAACTAATCTTTAATCTGCCTTCTTGAACCACTGCTATCCTGCTGGTGAGGGGGGGGGGGGGTGTCCCCCAATATTCCTGGGGAGGGAGGTTTAGGACAAAAAATAAACTGCAACATTATTGGAAGTCAGGATGATGTGCCTCCAAGTGGCGTTGTTCCCATGTTCCTGCTGCCCCTGGCCTCCTTGGTGGCAGAGATCGTGGGTCTGACAAGGGCTGCAGGAGTAGCCGAGGCAAGAATCTGCAGTGCATTTTGTATATGGAACACAATGCAGCCACTGACCAGCATTTCTGGGGATGGGATATTGCATGGGTGCTTTTTAAACAGAGTGCTTTGTAGGGTAACGTAATCAGCAGAAGGATGAACTCTTGGGTTGCTGCTGACCTACAATCTGCCTCGTATGCTTTCATCCGCCGCGACGCACACCGACATCCCCTTATGTCCGTGGTTTGGAACGGATAAGAGAAGAATTTATTATAGATGGGGCGTAAACCTAAATATATTTTGGTAGATCGCCTTGAACCGGCCCACCAAGATTTGGAGGATTTCGCTACCGTGCCCCTAGCGTCGCAACATGACAGTGAGTGTGTCAACACACCTCTGAACGAGCCAGGGGCACCTGCTGTTACTCCACCCTAGAAACACAGCACCCGAGCCAGGCAGCTCATCCAAGCCCTGGACAGGCTGACAATGCCAGTTTCAGTGAATTCTGGGGGTCCTGCCTAGGGTAACGCAATAGCTGGAAACGTGCATAATTCACAACCACTGACATTGAGTTGGGGTTCACTCTCAGAGGCTGCTCTGATACGATGACATAATTACGAATCTTTTTTTTTTAAAAACCGCACTTTACGTTCTGTGTTTTTCCTTCAACTTAAAACGCCTCTGCCGTTTTATTTTTGGAGACTTCCAGTTTTATCCTACAAGGAGTTAAGATGCATTCACCAAGGCAAAGTGGAGACTATTCTATCACATTCCTAACTTGTGCCTTGCATATGGTGGGAAGGCTCTGGAGAATCAGAGACAAGAGTTTTTGCAGGTGCTGGAGATCCAGAGCAACACACACACAAAATGCCGGAAGAACTCCACAAGTCAGGCAGCATCCATGGAGGGGGATAAACTGTCGACATCTAAGGCCGAGATCATTGATCAGGTGTGACGAAGGGTCACCGCCGAAATATAGATATTTAATTCCTCTCCGTAGATGCTGCCTGGCCTGCTGGGTTCCTCCAGCATTTTGTGAGCATTGCCCTGGAGAATCAGAAGTGGAGAGGCTTGCCGCAGGATGCATGCCTTCTAACCCACCACAGCAGCCACAATACTTTATGTGGCTGGACTAACTGAGTTTCGGTAATGGTTACTCATGGGCTGTTGTTTGGTGGGGGTGGGGGGGTGCCTTGTTCCCATAGGACTAGAATTGTGTCAATCAGCCCTGAAATCTTCTCCTCCATTTATTATCCCTCTGAACACCGTTCTCCTACCAACTCCCCCGACCTCTGACACCATAAAGAGACTGCATTCACTCCAAACGGCAAAGAGGCTGTCACCGTGCAGCCTTAACTCTTCTGAGTAGTGTCAATGCAACACAGGCGAGCGGAACCAGTTTCAGTTGAAAGAAGTTCTCCAAAAAAAAAAATGGAAGCCCTGCAAGATACCAGGGCAAATCTGAAACCGAGTGTGATTTCAGACAGAGGCACCTGGCGTAGTCCGTCCCTAGAGAGCAGAAGCCTCTGTTTGTTCTCCAGGTATACAGCACCTGATTGGGCTGCCGCATACCCACAATGAGTTCCGCTGCACTGCCTCATCACTAATTGCTACCTTGCACCTGTGAATTTATATTTTCTGTGCGATTTTCATGTCAATACAATGAAAGGAGGCGGGGAATGAGCTGAACTCACTTTGTTTTCTCAATGCCAGGGGCCACACCTTCCCCCATTGTGTTCCCCGTGTTCTAGCTCGGTAGCAGTACACTAGGGCTGTGGTTAGGTTACTGGATGGCAGCTGGAGCCTTGATCCAGAGATGGGTGTTTGAAACCCACCATTGTGGCTTGGCAATTTAAATTAGATAATTAGCTAAAGCTGGAGGTTTTTTAAAGAAAAAAGCTGTTCTCGGTGACTTTAATCACAAAACTCTCAGGTTGCCATAAAAACCATAAAAATGTAAAATTATCACTTGGGTCACCTTTTGAAAGGTGATGGATCAGTTTTGGATAATGGGATTAAAATGGAAGGGTGCCTGCTGGTCAGCAAGGACAAGTAGGGCAGAATGGCCTGTTTTCGTGTTACACGATTTTGTGAAACCCTGCATAGATGTGACTTCAGCCCCAAAGCAATAGTCAACTCTTAACTCATCTCCCTCCAAATGGACTAAGGTTTAGAGGCTTGCGTGCCTCAATGACCCAGCGAGCTATGTCGGCTTCAGTTCAGTCAGGGCTTTATGCTTTGGCTCCTGGTAGGGTCTCTCATGCCAACCAGGTCAAAAAGGTAGAGGCCAGACTAAGAGTGGTCCACCAGTCCTCCAGGTTCTGGGTTTCATCTCTGGGCTAACAACTTTGATTGGTCAAACAAAACTATTACAGGAACAACAATGAAGAATCCTTCTGCATCTGAGTGCAACAGTATTCCTGAGTCTCCACCCAGGACTTCTATGGCTTCTAGAGGTGAAAGCAGAGGAGAAGCTACTGCATGATGAAGGAAGCACTGCCAAGACCAAGACTAAACTTCGTGGCCAAGGACAGATAGAGATGGAGGACTCTCGTTGCTTCCCTAAATGACAGCAGTGTAACTGGCAGTGTTAGTAAGTACGTTAACAAGTCTGGCCAGTTCAGGGGCATTTAAGGATAGGCAATGAATGCTGGCATTTACAGCCTATGAATGGATTAATAAATGATGGCGGTGCACCATCTCATCCTGCCCCTTCACCATACGACTGTTCTGCCTGTACAAATCAAGGCAGCTTGCCTTAGATCTAGCCATCAGTCATCGCTCGAACAGCAAATTGTAGCAACTGTGACCATTTTTAAGTGGCGGAGCACATTCAGAGGGATAAATAGACTGCTCCTGTCTTCTATGTCGAAGTCTATAAGACACAGGAGCGCAGAATTAGGCCATTCAGCCCATCGAGTTTGTTGCACCATTCCATCATGCCTGATTTATTATCCCTCCAAACACCATACTCCTGCCTTCTCCCCATAATCTTTGATGCCCTTACTAATCAAGAACCTATCAACCTCTACTTTCAATATATCCAATGACTGTGGAGGCCAAGCCATTGTCCACACGGATACCTCACCTCCAAACAATTGATCTATCACCAATAACATAAGACCTAAACTCACAACTCTTGACTAGCTCAGTATCACAGTTAAAGGTACATTTTCCAACTAATCCATCACCCCCTTTGCCTCCCCACAATTCCTTATTTCCGGTGTTTTCATAAGGGAAATTGGAATCAATCCAGAATGGTTATCCGGTACACAATGGAATCAGTTTGGAGATTGGTATTAGATAGTAATGGTTTGGCAAATCAACACAGAAGGAATGACTAGAAGAAACACTGAACATTACACCTGTACGCCTGAAAGCACGGAGGCAGATCACATGGCATTGCCTAGAAAAAGATGTAGCAAGTTCAAAATGCTCATGACCCTTTACCCATTCCTTAACTCCAAACATAATGCACAGTACACTTTCGTGTAGCGGTTAGCACAATGCCTTACAGAATGCCAGCAGGAAGATCAAGGTTCAATTCCTGCTACTGTGTGTAAGGAGTTTGTACATTCTCCTCGTGACCGCCTAGTCTTCCTCCCACATTCCAAACACATACAAGATAGTAAATTGAGCGAAAACTACAGAAGCACGCAACACTTGTGGGGGTGTACCCAGCATATTAGCGATGTGTCGCACTGTATGTACAGGTGACAAATAAATCTAATCTTCAATATTATTCTCACCAATTATTCTTTAATTACTCTCAGTTAAACTTCAAAGAAGACAATGACCTTGTCATGGTGTTTGAAGGCTTGAGTGCCTCAATGACCCGGAAATCTATGTTGGTTGGTTTTGGGGCCTTGTGCTTTGACTCTTGGTAGGGTCAAAGGGCAGAGGCCAGACTAAGAGTGGTCCACCAGTCCTCCAGGTTCAGGGGTTCAGCTCAGGGCCAACAACCCTGACTGGAAAAACAAAAATGTTACAGAATACCAATGAAGAATCTTTCTATATCTGTGTGCAACAGTATTCCTGAGTCTCCACGGTATTCCTAACTGATAGTAGTGAAAATTGAGAGGAAGCTACTGGCACAATGAAGGATGCCCTGAACACTGCAGAGACCAAAATTGGTTTTGATGGCCAAAGACAGAGATGGGGGACCTTCAGTGCTGCCCTAAATGCTAGTACCATAGCAGGCTGTAATGGGACTTTCAGTTAGAAAGATTGTATCCTGTGGGATCTTGCTCTGCACAAATTGGATGCCACATTTCCCCACACCACAGCAGCAAATGGTCTGTTCTCCACCTGAATTTCCTTTGAAAGGATGTGAGCTCATCCAACGCTTCTGTTTGTCTTTGACTACATGGTTGTCTTTAACATTATTTAATTTTCCCCCAATTTACACCATATCATGGGGTTGCAGAAAACCAGCTTGAGGGGAGGTTCACCTATCACATTGCCAAATGGAACATATAGTCCAGAAGCCCTGTTCTATGAAACATAAAATCATTCCTTATAGATCTGAAGGTTCTGAGTCACCATGCAATTAAGAAACTTAAAGCCATTTGTTTCTCTGAAGGACTTGCATTTCTTAATCTTTTCTCTATTAACCCAAGGAAATGCTTAGTGCATCTTGCATAATTCTAGATTCTGGAATATTGCATCATAGTTGAGACAAACGGACAAGTCAACAAGAAACAGCTCTGCTATTGGCTGGGCCTTACCTGCACATCACTTCATGAGTAAGAAGCACCCGGCACATTTCTGGGTTTTTATTTTGACCCTCGTAGACAATTGGCTGCAAAGAGAGTTTGATAATTATTCATGAGATCGGCGTCACGTGGAAACCGGGGTTTGTTAGGAACAAGGACATTGGTCAAACTGGTAAACAGCGCCAATCTATCATACACACAATGGAGGAACTCAGTTAAGTCTGGCAACACCTACGGAGGGGAATTAACCGGAGAAGTTTGGGGCCGAGGCCCTTCATCGGGACTATTTATTCCCCTCCCTAATGTGTTGTTTAAGATTTCCAGCATCTGTAAGACTCTCTTGCGTTGACCCTTTGGTCTTTGTTCCAATTGAAGATCCTTTAGCATTTTGCTCCAGCTAAAATGGCCTCTGGATGACCATGTTCTGACTCCCCTCCCATCCAAATCCGACAGGATTTGAAACCTTCACTGCAGTAACCAACTTATCCGTTTCCCAAACTAAATTTGATTCGCTTTAAACTTCAAAATTTCGTGATCTCAGACTTCGCAATTTCTTTTCAACGCACCAATTCTCCTGATACCCGGAATTACTTCGCCCAACTCGGCACCGTCTGATGCCAATGGCGGTTAACAAAGGGGGTCTGAAAGTTACGTTAAGTAAAATGAATACATGGATGGAAGAGTTGGAAACGTGTTGCTAATTGGCTCAAGCGTTGCTTATTCTAGGCTAATCCGTGCAGCATCCCGGCGGGACGTTTGCTTCTAGAGGCATTGACGTCACGGGATAAAGTACGCAGCTGTTAAATGTATTGAGCACAGGGGACTCGATGGTGCAGTGGGTGAGACGCTATCCTCTCACCTCTGAGACCTGGGTTGCAACTCAGCCCAGACTGACGGGATGAAGATTTCCTCCTGCCGGCAGCTGCGACGATCCCCCAGTGGAACGAGGATCCGTCTGTTGGTGCCCCATGTGAAACGGTTCTGGGGGTGTCACAGCCAATTCCTACCGGAGCCAGCGTGCGTGCAGTTCCTGTCATAAAGGGTCAGTCTCACTCATAAGAGGCGCATGTGCCACAAGGAGTGAATTTCCTGCTATCCTACCGAGGTATGAGCCCCAAGGAGCTGGCCAGAGAAAGGACAGATTTTCCTGCCCTAGAAATGATTGATGTTGGCAATGTATAACCAACATTAAAAAACAAACCCGTAAATAAACGATTATTAAATTATTTCACATCAATGACAAGTTCAGCACTCTGGCACTATATAAAAAAATTGTCACAATTCGGATATAGTCATCTCCCAATTCACGCCAGAATCAGATTCAGGTTTAATATCAGTGGCAAACGTTGTGAAATGTGTTGTTATGCGGCAGAGGTACATTGCAATGCATAATAATAACATTATTATAAATTACAGTAAATACACATATATTAAAAGGGTTAAATTAAATAAGTGGTGCAACTTTTTTAAAGTAGTGAGGTACAATGTCCATTCAGAAATCTGATGGCAGAGAGGGAAAGGCTATTCCTGAATCGCTGAATGTGCGCCCTCAGGCTCCTGTACCCCTCCCTAATGATTGTCATGGAGAATGTGCATTTTCCATGACTCACCTGACCTCTGTGGACAATATCTCTTCCCGCCCTGTTATGCCTTATTCTTCTGGAAAAGTTTGGTAGGCAGTGTTGTCGATGAAATCACCCCTCTAGAACCTTGTCATTTCCAGATCTCTGAGCAATGACTACCAGGTTCTTAACTAGCCTGATTCCATCAACTGTGAAAAGAAGAGTGGATGGCTTTTTGCCTTTCTAGTCTTAAATGTAGAAATCACATGTGGTACCCGTTCACCGCCCCTACCCACCGCCAGGAGTGCGTATGACTCGGTAGTTCACCTGCACAGATCGAATAACAAAAAGCATGATTGATAATGATCGTGTGTACTCGGGACGTTGAGAGATTAATTTACAAGTTAACCTTTATTTTTCCCCGTAACTCCGACTGTGATAGAAGTTACAACTAACTTCTCTAAGAGAGAAATAGTTTTGAAAAGTTACGACCCCAAAGTTAAACCTGGCTCTTGGCAGGTTTAACTTTGGGGTCGTAACTTTTCAAAACTATTTACTGATTGTGTTAAGTATAAAGCTTTTTAAAATTCTAAATCATGTCTGAATTTAAATAGAACTGCCTATGATCACAAAGTCCACTAAAGTAATTAAGACCGTCTCAACTTTACAGAGGGTAAACTCCTTTGCATCAAACGTCTCCGTCGCGTCGTCACCGGCTTCTGCAGCCTACACGATGTAATAGCTCCCCGTTTCCCTTGTTAGTCAAGGTTAGTGTACACCGGGTTTTAGTTGTGGTTAATCCATCACTTCAGTTGACTTAGAATTGTGACTTTGGGAAAGTTTGGCAGAATTGCGTGTAACATTCTGGGAGTCACGCGGAGGCAAGTGCAATTAATCTCAGTACCTGTTTGGTCACGGAATCGATGAGTCGCACGTAGAGATCCTGCTCCGTTCGCACACCTGTACAGAATCAGAATCAGAATCAAGTTTAATACCACCAGCATATGTTGTGAAGTTATTAATTTTACGGCATTACGTACAATGTAATACATGATAAATAAATATAGGGGAAATAATGAATTACAGTAAGTATATGGATGGCTATTAGTTAGGTTAAAATAAGTAGTGTAAAAAAAAACAGAAATTAAAAAGTAGTGTGGTTCACGGGTTCAGTGTCCATTCAGAAATCAGATGGCAGAGGGGAAGAAGCTGTTCCTGAATCACTGAGTGCGTGCCTTCAGGCTCCTGTACCTGAATGAGAAGAGGGTATGTCCTGGTGACGGGGGTCCTTGATGATGGACGCCGCCTTCCTAAGACACCGGTCCGTGAATGTGTTTTGGATATTACGGAGGCTAGTGCCTATGGTGGAGCTGACTAATTTTACAAGTTTCGATCCTGTGCAGTCGCCTCGCCCGTCTCAGACGGTGATGCAGCCAGTCAGAATGCACTCCACGGTACGTTTGTAGAACTTTCCGAGTGTTTTAGTTGATAAACCAAATCTCCTCAAACTCGTAATGACGTATACCCGCTGCCTCGCCTTCTTTATAGCTGCATCAATATGATGCGTCCAGGTCAGGTTAGGTACCCGCTAGCAATAGAAACGTCGTGTGTTAAACCAACTAAGCAGAAAAGGGCCGTGAAGATAACAGTCAGGTCACGTCGCTGTACGATGCTGTACAGCATTAGCATTTACCGGTGCTGCACGATGCTGGGTTGGCCCAGAAAGCGTGCGCTGAGATCGGGCGACCAATCGGCCCTTTTTGGCCGTGGCCATTGACAAAGAGTCACTGAGTTTGATCAACCACCACGCAGCGTATTTTTATCACGCAGTTCACGCTACTTAACGAAAACGCTGAGGTAAACTGTTTCAGGTGGACGGACAATCTCCGCCTTCATCGTGGTTTCGAGCAGTGAATTCCAATCATCGACTACTGCACCCCATCCTCCGTTTCCCGGTCTCCCTCAGAAACTTGGGAAATACCGCGCAGGAACAGGCCCTTCGGCCCACTATGCCTGTACCGACCATGACGTCAAGTTAAACTAATCCTATTTCCTGTCCGTATCCGTCCATTCTCTGCGTGTTAATGTGTCTGCCCAAATGCCACTACTGTGTCTGCTTCCGCCCCTGGCAGTGCGTTTCCGGGCACCTACCACTCTCTGTGTTAAAAAGAATCACCCCTTACGTCTCCCTCAACCTTCCCCCCCCCCCCCCCCAATCATTTGAAAGCTATATGCTCTGTATTTGACATAACTACCCTGGAAAGAGAGACTTCGACTATCTACCCTAACTGCTGACGAGCCTGTCATTGTAAACTTCCGTCACCTCTCCCCTCAACCTCCGACGCTCTGGAGAAAACAGCTCAACTCTGTCCAACCTCGGCAATCGGCTAATACCCTCTCATCCTGGTGAGGATCTTCCGCCACCTTTTCAAAGCCTTCACATCCTTCCTATAATGGGGCAAGCAGAACCGAACACACCACCCGAGGTGCAGCTGAATCAGAGCTTTATACAGCTGCATCCGAATGTCCCAACCCATGCTCGGTGTCCTAAGTGACTAAAGCATTATGAGGCTTTGTAAGGTCGTGATCGGGGTGCTGTCAACAGCTTTGGGCCCCTTCTCTAGGAAAGAATCTGCTGGCATTGGAGAGGGTCCTGAGGGGGTGCGCGAGAATTATCTTGCGAATGAAAGGGTTAACGTACGAGGGGCGTTTGATGGCCCTGGGCCCGTACTCGCTGGAGTTTTTTTTTTAGAATGAGGAGGAATCTCAGTGAAAGTCATCAAATATCGAAAGGCTTAGACAGAGTCGACGCGGGGGTGGGGGGAATAGTTCCAACGGTCCAGGCCCAGAGGGCGCAGCCCCAGAACAGAAGATGAGGAGGAACTTCTCTAGACAGAGGGTGGTGACTCTGTGAAACTCATTGCTGCAGACGGCTGCGGTGGTCAAGTCGTTGGGTTTAGTTACAGCGCGTGTTGATAGGTTCTTGATTAGTAAGGTCATCAAAGGTTGCGGTGAGGAGCTACGAGAATGGGGTTGAGAGGTTTAATAAATCAGCCATAATCCAATGGCGCAGCAGATTCAATAGCCTCCTATGTCCTAGGGGCTTTTCCCACATGCCCTCGTTACCACCTGGTTTACTTGTGCTGCCACTTTCAGAGATCTATGGACTTGGACCCAGAAGGTCCATCCGTACATCAGTGCTCTTAAGGGTCCCGCCATTTACTGTGTGCCCTCAAACTTCAAAGTAAATTTATTCTCAAGGTATGTACATGTTACCATATACTACCCTGAAATTCCTTTATTTCCCCCTTGCAGGCATCTCTAGGGGAAAATACAATAAAATTTTACAAAAAAAAACTTCAGACGAAGACTGAAAAGATAAACATAAGTAAACAAGCTTCAAATAAATAACGCCGAGAACGTGAGTTGTAAAGAGTCTTTGAAAGTGAATCTGTAGAATCAGTGCAGAGTAGTGGTGAAGGCCCTTCCCTTACATTTGACCTCCCAAAGTGCAACACCAGACACCTGCCCGATGAAAATGCCCTTTCTCCGCCAATAATTGCAGCTGATTCACATCTTGCCCTATCCTCTGACAACCTTCTTCGCCAGTTTTTGTGTTGTCTTCCAACTTACTCGCCAGAGCACATAGATTTTCATCCAGGTCATTAGTATATACTGAAAACAACAGAAGTCTGAAGACTGATGCCCGCGGGACCCCACTGGACAGGGAGCTCCAGTGAGAATAACAGAACTCCACCAATACCCTCTGTCTTCTGTAGCCAAGCCAAATCTGAACGCAATCGGTCAGATCGAGTGGAACCCATGTGTATTATTCTTCTGGGGCAGCCTACCGTAAGGAACTTTGTCAAATACTCTACAAAAATCCGTGTCCACAACATCCTCTGTCCTCATCAGTCACCCTCGTCACCTTCACGAAAAAAAAGCCAATCAAGTTTGTAAACTAAGACCCGTCCCTTACAACTTGCCACCGGTTCTTTTAACTCTTTCTTTTTTTTCTTTTCAGTTCTTCGGCAGAACTGAACTGAATAGCAGAAAGAAGTGAAAGTCTCCTTCCTTTCAATTAACTCTATCTAGCCCATTCAGATACTCTACACACCTGAGACGCGCCTCAGTTTATGCCTGAAATGTACCGGTCGTTTCTGTCAGTTAGTATGCGGACTGTACTTGCCCTTTTTCTCGCGCGTATGCTTTGCCCTTCGATTGGTTAGCTTTTACGTCTAATTCTTTATCTTTACACGAACTCCGTTTTTTTCACTTTGTCTTGCAGGTATCTCATTTGGGATAATGGAGGTTGTTAAACTCGGTTTTATACGTCTTGTATTCAATTTGGGTTAATTTAATTATCACGGTATTGTCAATGTCTGGAATTCCTACGTACTCCAGGGTGTTTTTCGGTGGGGTGTGGGGGGCGGGGCATGCCACTTATCTTTGTTGGGTCGTTGTGGTTCCTTGTCGGGTGAAACTCAGACCAAGCTCTTCTGTGTATCATTTCAGTTCGTCGAAACCGTGTATTGTTTGCCTGAGCTCTTGTTAGTTTTTTCTAGTTAATTTTTGTAATAAATCTTTGGTTTTGTTTGAATCGCCACAGTCTCTGTAATTCCTGCACTCGAGTTCGCTAGTAATCCTTCAGTATTTTATACATCTTGAAATGTCTCCCTTTCTATACCAGAAAATAATTCGTTACTTGAATAAAACAACTGGGAAACTGTTCCAAAATTGTGATTTTGGAGGAAAAACGAATACCTCTTCTAAAAATAAAGATTCACAGTGAGATCTTTGACTTAGTCGTCCTGCTGAGACCGAACTTAACCCTGGTCTGTCCTTACTGAGAAGCATTTGCTCTTCCCGTGACTAGTTTCTTACGCGGGTATTTGGAAAGTAATTGATCGATTCTAAGTTACAGGTAGAACTAAGGCTGTCCCTCGATTTTGAGGGGTGGTGGGCTTCACGAACATTTCAACCCCAATGCTTCCATATCTCCTTACGACAGAGAAAGAAGCCATTTGGCCCATTGAGTCTGTGCTGGTTCGTGGAGCAAAACCATTCCCCATTCATTTTTCGTGAACCTTAGTCACCAGTCCTTGCCCACCACCCCCTGCCCCCGCCGTACTCTAGGTTCTACAGTCACCTGCGCACCAGCGGCAATTTACAATGCCCTGCCAACCCTCCGTCCGCGTATCTTTGGGATATGGGAGGGAACCAGAGCACCCGGGGGAAACCATTCGGTCAGAGGGAGAACGTGCAAACTCCACACAGACCACACCAGAGGTCAGGATCCGAACCCCGCTCACTAAAGGTGCGTGAGGAGGTTATCTGAACGGCCGACACGCAAACACTTTAATCGGTGCGCTTTGCACTAGATTGTACCGAAGGAGGATGAAGTGCTGAGGTGCGACGTTTTGGGCTGTCTTGATAGACCCCCTCGCCCACTGCCCACCTATCCCCAGCTCAGCTAACTGCGAGTTATCTAAGAGACTCACCATTACTGTACAGCAACTGAAGCTTGTAATGCGTCCCGTTATTCGTCTTATCGTTCCCCGGCTCCTGAAAGAATAATTTTGCAGATTTGAGCAGAAAATTCTCAACTCTGTGCTGTTGTTGCGTTAACAAAACACTACCTTCACTCTTTAGAGGATGTAAACACGCAATTAAACCCGCTGTAATCCGCCGAGCAAACTTGAGAGAGATTCCCACAGACATCAAACATTATGATATTTGTGACAAAGCTTCTCATGCAGTAATATTTTACTATGACTTAAATAGAATTCAAAGTGCCCAGTTTATTTTATTAAAATTGTACAAGGCACTGGTAAGGCCGAATTTGGAGTATTGTGTACAGTTCTGGTCACCGAATTATAGGAAAGATATCAACAAAATAGAGAGAGTACAGAGAAGATTTACTAGAATGTTACCTGGGTTTCAGCACCTAAGTTACAGGGAAAGGTTGAACAAGTTAGGTCTTTATTCTTTGGAGTGCAGAAGGTTGAGGGGGGACTTGATAGAGGTATTTAAAATAATGAGGGGAATAGATCGAGTTGACGTGGATAGGCTTTTTCCATTGAGAGTAGGGGAGATTCAAACAAGAGGACATGAGTTGAGAGTTAGGGGGCAAAAGTTTAAGGGTAACACGAGGGGGAACTTCTTTACTCAGAGAGTGGTAGCTGTGTGGTACGAGCTTCCAGTAGAAGTGGTAGAGGCAGGTTCGGTATTGTCATTTAAAGTAAAATTGGATAGGTATATGGACAGGAAAGGAATGGAGGGTTATGGGCTGAGTGCGGGCCAGAGGGACTAGGTGAGTGTAAGCGTCGACACGGACTAAAAGGACCGAGATGGCCTGCTTCCGTGCTGTAATTGTTATATGGTTATTTCTGACATTCTCGTTCGTCGCTGAGGTGCAGTGACATGATCATTAAACAAAAAAAGTTTTCTTTTCCGGTGTTAACTTGACCGCCAGGAAGAGGGATATGTAAAAGTGGAGGGAATTACCTCTACGTCCCCTCTCCACCCCAAAAAAAGGTGGATCTGATAAATTGGATAAAAATAGAAACAAGCACAACAGATGGTGGAAATTAAAATAGACATGAAAATCCCTGGAAAGACTCAGCAGGTCAGGCAGCGTCTGTGGGAAGAGAAGCGGGATGAACGTTTCAGGTAGTCAGAACTCATTGAGTTGGACGGTGTCTCCAGCAAACATTTTGGACTGAGTGTTTAAGTTTGAGTTTTCTAGGCCTGCGGATGGTTACGACCTTTCGGCTGCTTTGGCTGGTCCCTTTACCAGCGCCGGGCCAGGCATTCACATATTAATAAATGCCTTTAGCTATGGGGTGGGGTGGGGTGGGGAGGGGGGCTTACGCTCGAAGCCGGGTGAGAAAACTGTCAACGGAACAGACAGAAAATACTGGAGGAACTCATCAGGCCAGGCAGCATCTATGGAAGTGAGTGCACACAGTCGACGTTTCGAGCCAAGACCCTTCATCAGGACCTCACTCCTTTCCATGGATGCTGCCTGACCTGCTGAGTTCCTCCGGCGTTGCCTGCGCGTTGCTTTGGATTTTCAGCATCCGCGGATTTTCTCGTGTCTGAGTAATTGTCAAAATTCAGTGGTGCAAAGACAACCCTCCCTACTTGAGACCGAATTCTATTCCTCGTCTGACTCGGTCCGACCTCCCGACGAATAACGACGCCGGAGAACAGAGCAGCGGGGCTGGGAGCTCCCAGATTACGGCAGCGGTTAACGCAACGCAAAGTCCACCTGTAGCTTGAGGTTGCAAAGCTCTGTCTTTCTTTCTCATTCACACACTCCTCACGCAATTACACTCTTACATGCACACTAAATCATTCACCTACGTGAACACAACACACACACACACACCCGCGCACTTCCTCACACAGCCACACATACATAACCACTCTCTCAAAAACATTCTTTCACACACTTGGACACACTCTGAACTCACGCACATGCTGACAAATTCATATAAACATTCTCAGATACACGCAGACAAATTTCTCTCACACCTACATTCACAATCACACGCAAAACTCTCGCACATCTGCACAAGTTCACTCGTACATAACCACGCACGCTAATTCTAGCTCTGCTACACACAAGTTCAAACTTTTGCTCAGTCTTATCGTTTGGTCGCATTCAAACTCCGAGACAGAACTAACAAAAGGGTCCGACAATGTTTTTAAATTTTGCTTGAATTTTTCGTGTCAACCCCGCCGTAGAGGCTTTTTGTGTGGGGGCTGGTTTGGAGACCGGGATCCTGACTAATTTAGGGACTTTCTGCTCGCTCGCTCGCTCCTTTTTTCCGGCACAGATATCCCTGTTTCCCATTGTCGCACGTACCAAATCTTTCTCCACAAAGTCTGTGAAGGTAGTCCTCTCGATCTCCACCGGCTGCCCCTGCCTGTCATAAAGCGCAAGGACGAAATGGAAAAAGTTGGACTTTCTCAGGTTCGAGGGAGGCTGTTTCTCGAAGTGCGCTCTGGCCAGAGCTACGCCGCTGGGAAGAGAGGGAGAAAAACAGGAATCATTTTCCCCAACCACTTGGAGTCGTGGGAATCGCCCGCGTTAGTGACTCCTTATCAAACTTCGCACACGCATAAGTCCATCGCCCAAGTTTCCCACAAGCTGCGTATAAATGTAATTTATCAACCACCCGTTCCCAACATTAAAATAAAAGTGAAGCGTCAGTAATCTGTCCGGCCCCCTAACGAGAACTACGGGCTGGGCTCAGAAAGAAGGACCAAGAAGATTTGCCGCTAGTCTCTGAGTTATGCCAGCTGTGTTCTACAACAAAATCGTGCTTAAATAATTCACGGGAAACCGAGGTGAGCGTGGTTTGTAGAAATAATTTCAATAAATTTGTATTTAGCGCCTTTTAAGCGCTGTAATCTTTGCTACTATTTGTAAACTACACAGTTGCCCTTCCTATTGTACGAGTTTAGTAACTCGGCGCAAAACAGTCGTTCGGCAGACTGCAGAATCACTTAAACGTCTGAAGAAAAGGAACGCTTAACGGACCGAAGAGATCTGAATCAAACATGCTACCTTCAGTGGCTAATTATGAAAGTCAAACCGGAATATATAATAATGAAGTACGGCATATTTAATGGAGAAAGTGTTCTTTTAAAAGAGCACAGAACAATCTTCGGGGGCGGGGCGCGCGGGGGGAGTGGAATAAAGCTGCTCAGACAATTCAATAAAATAATGTATAACTTGGAAATATACATCCAGAGAATGGTCATATCAGGACTTGGATGCAGGGACACAGACTTTAAAGATCCCAGTGGAACCTTTTAAACGGCTTTGGCAGTTTTACAGTGGGTGGAAGTATGGTGTTTTTCTCAAGAGAGAAAAAAATACAGAGGGGAATAATTTTGTATCAGTGCCTTAAAACATGATTATTCACTTAAAATATAAAAACGTATTTAATGTGAAATGTTTAAAAGATACTTAAAAAATAGTATGGTTTTGTAAAGAGAAAAGTTCAAATTTAAGTCGGGCAAACGTTGGGAAAAAATAAGTGATTTGTGCGTTTTCTGATTTCAGCTCCAGTTTTCAGAATATATGTTTCAGTTTCGGGTTCATCAGGTAATTCACAGTTCTCCCTCGTCCCATAAGGCGAGTGTTGAGATGTGTGTGCGTTAAGTAAGCACACGGAACGGATTAAGATATTGCCAAACATTACGTTTTGTGTTAGGCTGACTGTCAGCGCGATCTTGGTGCACCTTGTAAATCAATCAATTGCAAGTCGCCGGCTGCAGCCGCGCGTCCCTCTACTATATCCTACAGAAGGTATTCCGCCAATGTTGTGACTTTCAAGTCTGTTGCATGTGGGTGGGGGGGGGGGATATTCACGAAAGAGGCGCTCACTCAAAACTCCTAACCCAAACACTTTTGGGGTCAAAATTTGCCCTGATCATATTAAATATGCCCCCTGGACAGAACAGCGCGCGATTAAGCTTTTATTATATAGACTCGGTATTAAAAGAGTTTTAAAACACGCATATTTGAGAGATCTCTTACATTGTAATTGGGGAAGAAGCTGTGTCACATGTGAATGGAACTCCTGACATAGGTACTACAAATATTTTCCTGCTCCCACCCCCCCACACACACACACACCTCGCACTGAATTATAACCCTGTGCCCTGTAAGTCCTTAATTTTAAATCACCGGGAACTGAAGGGTTATTATTTGAGTCAATATTAGTTAAAGAGATGGTTGGAATGCGGGGTACAGTGGCAGGTGGGATGGGCGAGGAGGCTGTCAGTCGCGCCTGTGATAATTGTCAAGCTGATGACATCCAGTCTCGGGACCTTACCTCTGAGCCGCAACGTTGGCCGCCACTACGCCAACTGTCCGGACCCAAGATCTAACCGCCTCCATTCCACCGCCCGTCGATTTGTCTTTGATATCAGGCCCTCCTCTGGGTAAATGTTCCTGAATCCCAAACATTTAAAATAACAAGAGCAAATGATTAACACTTCAGTCTGTCTCTTTTTTTTTTCTCTGGATAAATAACGCTGAAAATCCAAGGATCGAAAGCTCCGATGATTCTGTCGCAGCGTCCAGGAAAGGAGTTGCAATGAAGATCTCCAGAGCGCAGAGATGACCAAGGCGTTAGCAGAGAAGTTTTTTTTTGTGGGGGGTGCGGGATAGATTTATTTTCTTCTAAGTGTTGTCATCCTTCAAGCCGAAAAAAAAAACAACCGGGCGAGAAATCGATCACCGTCTAACAAGCTTCATCTGTTTGGGAAGAAATTGATCGGCGCGCATTTACACCCATACACACTGGCATACATATGCACTCACAAATATCACATATACACACACAAACACACACACACACACACATACACACACACGCACACACACACACACACTCACTCACACACACATACACACACACACGCACACACACAGACGCGCACACACAACACACGCGCACACACTGTCACACGCACAGACGCAGAAAGTCCTTAATCCAAGGTAGTTGGGGTGCAGATTTGAGGGCCCTCGTCTCCCACCGGCTCGATTGGTACACTGCGTTCTGCAAAAGCTTTGAGTGTAATGAATGATTTCTCTGTGGGAGGGCCGCGGCAGTAACTGACAGGTCCGGGAGCGCGGAGGAGGTTCCTTGTACTACGCATTTTTTGGATGGTGTCGGCTATTTCCAGATTGGATAAGGGATTTGATTTATGCACGCCCTTTCTGCCAGCTGTCACCAATAGATGCACATTATTACCATGATTCAGGAATAAGATGTGCAAAGTCAGTTAAAACAATCTTAATCCAAAGATTCACACAGATTGATCTAGTCTTGGGGGGCGTTGAATCTATTGTGCGCACGTGTGCCTTGGGGAGGTCATGCGCTCTCAATCTATCAATTCTTTTCTCGGTCATTAGCTGTCTTTCTGACCAGGCCACAGTTTTTCAATCGCTGTCCCTGCTACTGTCATCCTCTGGTTTACTGCCTCTGACCCTGTCACTCCCTGGGTCCACCGCTTCCACCCTGTCTCTCTGTTTATGCCTCACTCTGTTTATTTCTGACACATTGTATTTTCCGTCATGTTCTCTTTTTCTCCTTTTCTGTCAGTTTTCCGGATCTCCTCGGTGCTCCTGAGACTGGAGGCTACTGTCTCCGATCCAGTTACTTTCCGTGGTGTTGTCTGTCGTTCCCTCCCTCCCTCCCTCCCTCTCTCTCCCCCCCCCCCCTCCGCCACTTTTATGGCCGCGTTGTGTGTATGTGTGTATGTCCTTCCCCCCCCCCAACTCAACGCACCTCTTCACCACCCCCACTCCCACCCCGTATCCCGGGTCTTTCTTTCTCTTCCAATCACATTTCCGTTTCTCCCCAGGCCCTCTACTTTCGCCTATTCCCATTCTCTCTTCTCTTTCTGACACCCTCTACTTTCTGTCCACTGGCTTCCTAACTCTGCCCCCCCCCCGCTCTCTCTCTCCCACCCCCCATTATTTTCAGTGGCGTTTTGCCCTTACAGTACTGTATCCTCCTCGCTCCCGTCAGTCTTTGTAACTGCCCCATCTCTGTTTTCACCCCGTACGTCTGCATCTCTCCGTTACCTTTTTTTTTGCCCGATACCCCTCCCGCCTCTCTCGTGCTGATATTTTCACGAAAGCTAACACTACATCCCGCTGAGTTCCTCCAACATTTTGTGTGCCATCCAATTTTAAAGTGCCTTTTGCTTTCCGCTTCTCCGGGGCTACCTGTTCTACTGAGTTCCGTCCCGCTCATTCGAGTAAATCAATTTCCTAATTTTAATCCCACGTCCATTAAGCTGACAGTTGCTACAGAGAGAAAAAAAATCGAATGGTTGCACTTTGACAACTGATGCTGACTTTAATTTTTATTTCTTCTTCTATATCTTATGGTCTCGTCGGTAGCTTCTCCCCCTGCACCCCTGTACCCCCCCCCCCCCCGCTCATTCACCGCAGCTACCGCTATACCTCTGCGCCGTCTTCATGACAGACTCAAATACAGTTTAAAATTCAGGACAGCAGTTGCGATAATTATTCCGCAAGTTTGGCTGAAGCATTTCCAACCTAGGCAATTGCGAAGCTTCTGGGAGACAGAAGTTCTTCTTTTCCCTAAATGATTTATTTTTCAAATGCTGACTTAAAAATTATATCTGTTAAATATATATAATATTAAATTTTACCATATGTAGCAGTGACAGGAAATATCTAAATTCGTTGTTAAAAGTTAATATCTCAAAATATATATCAATATCAGCAACATATTGGAGCTATTTCATGTTAATATGTAACGGTATAATATATTGGTTATGATGATTAGTAATAATGTATACTATAACAGTTCGAGTTACTGCAGATTAATATGTAACAATATAATAAATTGGTTATGGTGATGAGTTGTAATATATAACTGTTCTCGTAATTATTGCTAACATTATAAATGAATTTATGTAGCATAGATGGATTTATGTAGGCAAACGCATGTTTGACGTATCACGTCATTGTTTATGCAAAAATAATTTCTCTTGTTGTGTTAAACATTTTGGTTAATTTTTTGGAGGTGCATACATGAAGAAATAAAACGTATTTCTCGCGTATTTGTGTTTTAAGCAGTTGCTGCGAAGGGGGAAGGCAGGGGACAAATTGATTGTGAAAGAAGCTGCGGAAATAATCTTTTCGCTCTTGATAACAGATCTATTTCGATGTATATCGATGGTTTCGTCGGGTTTGGGTTTTAAGGAGTGAACGATTCCCCGTCTGTTCTAAGTGATAGTTTGTTGGTTTTAAATTAGGGAGAGTTTGGGGGATGCGGAGACGGTGGTCTCGGGACGCTAATCCACCGGGCGGGTAACGAAAGTGGGATTCGGTGAGGTGGGGCATTTACCGTTCAAAGCTGGGATGTGACTTCTCCGCCGTGGGACGCTGAGGGAAGAACCGGGAATATTGGTGCCCTACCATCCGCTATATTTGTCTCGGCCAGAGTGCAGCCCGTTTTGGAGGGTTTAACTGCTGCAGCGGATGCGGATGAAATAACTTTACTGGCGCGGTTTATACGAGCTTGTTAGGCCGGTTTGCACCCCTGCCCCCCTTCCCCATTAGGATTTGAACGCGGAACGGCGGAGCGCCGCAAAAAAAAAGCGGACGCCTGATTTGTAAACAGATTTAGTCCCAGACAATAAAAACCCTGCTCACAGACCATCTGCCTGACCGACCCTCAGCTGTCAGCCGGATCCCTTAAAGGGGCAAATCCAGATGACATTTTTTGACGGAAGCTAACAAATTGACTCTAAGATGCTGTCACCCGAGAACAGAGCGATTATGCATCAGTCTTTAACATCACAACACCACCTACAGTAAGGGCTAAGACGGCTGACGAAATTTTCCACTAAGCATTGACTGTGCTTGACAAAAAGTAATCATTAATTGATCATTTTTACAGGAGAAAATCGGCTTGGCAACTCAGACATAACTAATTCAGCCCGCCACAGCATCGGTTAATCGACGACATTCATGTGCTTATATAACTTACTTGCGTTATAAAGATTATATGGGCAGAATAAAGATTTGTCTTATTTAATAACAATCCAGTGAATCAAAATAAAATATTAGGACAGATAAAGAGGCGCTCTGATCCCGGAGCCGAGGTAAGAATACCTGATATACTTTTGGTGATCTTTTTCAGTGCACAAGTTCTGACTTTATGCTAAAGCGTTTCTTTTCCCCTTTGCTGACCCTCTTATGCATTTCCGCGATCTGCCATTTTAATGCAGTTTAACTTTTTAATTAAAAAAATAATGAATTTAATGGCCAATATATAATGAGGGGCAAGTAGACTGTTTGAAAAATACTTAGATTATTTAAATGAGAAAGCACTTAGATTTAAATAAGAGGAAAATATTTAAATGAGAGGGAAATATCAAGATTATTTAAATGCGAGGGACAATGTTTATCAAAAAATAGCGGATTAAATATGAATTATTTTGCTCCGAATACTATTCGAATATGTAGGTAGATTTTGCGTGGCTGGTTCTCATTAATCCGGTCTTGATTACAAGTTTAATAAATGAAACATGATTCTTGACGAATTTGCCATCGGTGGTTACTGTCTAATGTTCAGATACTATTTCTTCAACTCTGCCGGTTAACGAAATGGTGGTCGCTCGGCGCTGCAGTGGGCTGAAGCGCAGTCAAATGGACAGCTGGCCACAGAGAGTGACTAGTCTGCTCAAAATCAGCAGTTGAGTGTTTTTTTTTCTCATTGTTTAAATAATAGTTTCAATGTCGCGATTGGAAAGCAGTTTTCAATGGGATTTGTCTGCCCCTGGCCCCCTGGGTACGGACAATGCAAATCACACCCCAACCCCCCTCCCCGTCCTCTCTCCCCTCCAGTCCCTTCTCTTCCCCGGCTGATCTGAAGTCAATCCTGGTTGGTATTGCCGAGGACAATGGGAAGGCGTGTGCCAGAGGGAGCGTCTGTCTATGGGCCATTAGGCCGGGGGGTGGGGGGGAAATGACATTCACCCGGGTCACAGTTCCCTCACCCCTGGGCAGCTAGGGCCAACTGTCACAGGAAAACCCGTGGAACAATGATACCCACGTCTACAGCTCATTTAACAAGCGCCGTCCTTTAAAACTTACATTTGCGGCAACTTTTTGCAATACAGTATGTAGTTGTACGTATACACTACGATCTCACAGAGAAAGTCAGCAAAGTGGATATGTGCGTTTAAATAAAATTTATATTTCCAAATTCCGCAAGACTATTTTCACAACCCCTATGTTTTTTGAACTCTTTTCCATTCACGTTTATTTCTCAGACTTAACAACTTTAAGCACCTTGAAGTCCCAATTTATAATCAGAGTTTTAGTCAGTAGAGGAACGGGCCCTTTGGCCCAGAGATTCCCCGCCCGACTGTCAAACGCGCATTCACACTAATCCAATTTTGCTCTGCTGGCACTCTCAGCGTTTCACCCCACAATCTACAATTCAGCCACACTCTTGGAAGAATTTACAGTGACCAATTCTGGCGAACAAACACAAAACCATATTTCACTTCTTCAGATCTCTCCCTTTCTGCTCTATAAGTCGGTTCGCCCGCCAGCGGTTTATTTAAGATCAATTGGTGAATTGTATAATGAATGCCGATGAAATAAAGTTTGTTAACTGTTTCATAGCGTGTCTCTGTGTGGTGGTATAATATCAGTGATACGACATGTGGCAAACTGTGAACAAGGTCTAATTGTCGTCGCCATCAATTTCGGGAACTGGACATAAATTAAACCTAACAAGGTTCAATCATTCATTTCGGATTACACCCAAGAAACCCTTCACATAACGTGGAGTAAACGGTCGGAGAGACACAGGTCATCACGATAAATTGAATAAGTACACCTTTACGTAATGTTAACCATGTTGACACCGTTCTTAGAGTGAGGTGGATGAATATTTCATTAATAATTGCACCTTTTGGAAGTGGGGCAGGGCAGGGCGCCCGTTTACACAGCCAAACAGGATTCATATTTTATCTGCCCGTTCCCAAAGACGATCCTGCCAATTTCTAACCAATTTCGTAAGCCTCCCGATCCGGAACCGCGCCGTGTAGACGAAATAAATAAATGGACTGCGAAACTGACCTGATCTTGCTCGTTCGCTTCCCGTGTCAGCCCATTTTAGATCTCCGGACACTTTGAGAAAACCGGCTTCGCCAGGTCCCTTTGAAACAAATAACATAAAGTCGGAATTCAGCGATGCCAGAGAGCGTTACCGACAGTGGCATTAATATGCAAATTATCAAAATTCAACCCCGATCTCGGTTCCTTTGCGTCTTACTTATGGATAACCTTGCCTTCTTCCAAAGTAAACATTTTTGCGTTTTTAGCGAACAAATTTATTTTATTTAGCCACTGCGGTGTGCAGGTAGGAGGGAAACAAATTGCCAGTTTGGGACGGGGGAGCTGGGATTTTATTTAAGAATTCGCACGCACACACACACACACACACACACACACACACACACACACACACACACACACACACACACACACACACACACACACACACACACACACACAGCGATAAGACGTTCAGGGAACGCAGATAAATAGATTGATTGAATAACTCTTACTCAATAATCGTTATATTTTTTACACGGACTCCTACAATGAACAAGCATCAGTTCATATCCCAGCAGGAACGCGGAATATTGAAACTGCGAGAGATAATCGACCTCTTGTTGTTCCTGGTCTGGTTATATCTCCGCCCGGGGCGAAGTTTCATTACACACAGTTTTTAAACTCATCGATCCGATTAGTTATTTATTTATATGGCGTATATAAATTATTCGTAAAATATACGCAATTTTTGACCGCCGGAATCAAAGTTTGTAGAACGAACCCACCTCATTTTCTGTTCAATGTCATCCTCTTAGGTGGGGACAAGAAAAAATATAAACAGACGTAAACCGTTAATAAACACACAGGATCTCCGCGGAAAACAAGGGCAAGTATTTAATTGAATTAGAAGCGAATAGTTCAACGAAACGTAATGGGTTATTTATAAATGCGGATTATTTATATACCCCCCCCCCCCTTCCGTCAGAGTGGAGAGGGGAGTATTGTACTTGGTGCTCTCTGGCGATGTTAATAAATTCACCCTCCCCATTACTACCATCCTCCCATTTGCCATCCCATTCACTCTTGACACACCTTTCCCGATAAGCGGTCTCACCTCTCCAAATGTTCCTTGCCAATTTAACCCCTCCCTCCCCGTCCCTTGGAAGGCACCCTCCACCACCAACCCCCCTCCCCCCCCCAACCCCAACCCCGTTACTTCTCCCTTCCTCTCCAACTCAGGTTAATTTCAACGTTTGCACGGGCCACCCCGCAATAAGTTTAGCAGGAAACAGAAAATGATATGACAGCTCCGAGTCGGTAAGGGGGCTTAACCTCTGAACAAGTCAAGGGAAGGAGAGGTTTCAAACATCTTAGAAAAAAAAGATTGGGATCTCCCCAGCAGTCAGGGAAGAATTAATTGACAGGTACCTGAAAAGATACGCGCTGCCCGCTAGATTGCTTCCCAAGGAAGCACATCGATACAGGAAGATGATACAGAAATACGTACCAGCGCCAGTGCAATATGTTGAGTTTCCTGAACTCCCGATGCTTCAATTTGCAATGATTTAGCGCCGTTCTAATTAGTGCATTCACTTCAGTGACTTTCCCAGCGTGTTGAAAGCAATATTGCACCATGGGTTAACTCTGCTCGCAATTCAAAGTCTCGGCTCCTTTGTTCGAGCAGATGTTCTGAGAACCCACAGGGGGCGTTTGCAAGTCTCTTACAGAGGGCGAGCAGCGCCGCGCCGTGGCGAATGTTCCCGGGAACAACCTTCCCCTTCGCCCGAAGGAACCGTCCCCACAACATCCGCTTTCATTTGTATAGCGCCCTTAGCGTGCCGAGTTGTTTCATAACGTGCGTTATTATATCACGAGGGTAGCTTTGGAATTGGAATTGTTTTATGATTTTCACGTGTACCGAGTTACATTGTAAAACTTCCTTTTGCACGCCGTCCACAAAGATAATCATTCCATTGAGGTAGTACAAGGGAAAAGCCCCCTCTCTTCTCCTCACCTGACCAACCTGGTGCCCCTTCTCCTTTACCTTCCCCCGTGGTCTGCTCTCCTCTCCTGGGCGACACTCACAAAATGTTGGAGGAACTCAGCAGGCCAGGCAGCATCCACGGAAAAGAATTTCGATCCTGATGAAGGGTCTCGGCATGAAATGTCCACTGTTTACTCTTTTCCATAGATGCTGCCTGGCCTGCTGAGTTCCTCCAGCATTTTGAGTGTGTTGCTCTGGATTTCCAGCACCTGCAGATTTTCTAGTGCTTGTGATACTCCCCTCTCCTATCAGATTCCCTTTTCTTCAGCCTTTTACATTTTCCACCTATCACCTTCCAGTTTCTCACTTCATCCCCACCTACCTACCTTCCCCCTCACCTGGCCTTACCTATCATCTGCCACCTTGTACTCCTTCTCGCCCTTTCCCAACCTTCTTATTCTGGCTTTTTCTCCCTTCCTTTCCAATTGTCTTAGCCTGACACGTCAGCTGTTTATTCCTCTCCGTAGATGCTGCTAGCCTGCTGAGATCCTCCAGCATTTTGTGTGTGTGGCTCTGGATTTCCAGCATCTGCAGAATCTCTTGTGCTTTTGCAGAATATAATGTCAGTCACAATTACATAGAAAGTGTAGTGCAGGCAGACAGTAAGGAGTGAGGCCATGAAGTGGTAGATTGTGAGGTCAGGGGCTCATCTCCAGTGCACGGGACTGCAAGAGGCTGCAGAGGGTTGGTAAACTCAGCTAGCTCCATTGCAGTCACAACCCGCTCTGCCACTGAGGACATCTTCAAGAAGCAGTGCCTCAAGAAGATGACATCCATCACGAAGTTCCTCCACCATCTGGGACATTGTCACGGTCCGGTCCACATACTCCAGACTCCAGGTCCTCTGGCTGTCCCTTGTTTCGGTTGAACTTAATCATAAGCACCTGATGCTCATCTTAGGGCTGGGAATATAAGTGGCCCTGGGATTGAGTGTGGTTGGGGAGTCATCTTGTCAAGATTCCCTGGGAGCAAAAGGCTGGTGGAAGGCTGGAATGGACACTTGCCATCTTTAGGCTGCATTGGAGAGCCATTGCTTCTTGGAGCCTTGCTGTCGGTAGTTGGTGCTGTCATTGTGGTATGGATTCAGCTGTTTCCCAGGCCAGCTGGGTGGCTGTCAGCCACTCTGAGCTAGGTAGGTTGTTTCTGTAGCTAGCCAAGGTTGCTGGTTGTAACTGCCACTCGGAGCAATGCTGATGCAGAGATGGAACTGTCTGTTCTTTGGTGTTTGTCTCTCCCTGTGGGGTAAATCAGGCTGTTCTGCTGTTGCCCTGTGGGAGGAATCTGTCTTGTCTTTGCCTCTGTGGGGTAAGTCAGGCTGTTCTGCTGTTACCTGATGGATGGACCTGCCCCACCTTGGTGTGGAGTGAAAGTTGAGTCCTGGCTTGTTGAAGGATAAGTCCTGGCTCTATGTCTATGTACTGTCCAGTCTCATGTTAGTGTCTTGTTAAAGAGGAGTCCTGGCTTGTTGAGGGAGAAGCCCTGGCTCTATGTTGATGTACAGTTCTTAGTCTGCCTCCAAGCTCCAGCCTCTAGCCTCAAGACCCTGGCCTCTAGCTCCAAGAACCCAGGACTTGTCACGTCTTTGCCTGGTTTGGGGTCTGAGCCCGACTCAAGACCCAGGTTCTGGGTCATTGTCCAGTCTCGGGCTTGGAGTCCACACCCAGGCTGCTTGTTTCCAGTCCCTCAACCTGGTCCTGCTTCCCTAGCCTAGTCTGTGACCTGTCCTGTCCTTTAGTTTTGTCCTGTCCTGTTCCTAGTACTTCAGTGTCTGTGTCCTGTCCTGTCCTTTAGTTTTGTCCTGTCCTGTTCCTAGTACTTCAGTGTCTGTGTCCTGTCCTGTCTTTTAGTTTTGTCCTGTCCTGTTCCTAGTACTTCAGTGTCTGTGTCCTGTCCTGTCTTTTAGTTTTGTCCTGTCCTGTTCCTAGTACTTCAGTGTCTGTGTCCTGCATTTGGGGTCCATTCCCATTGCCCCCCCCCCCCCCCGTTATGACAGACATTCTCCTCATTACTGCCATTGGGGTGGTGGGGGCTGAAGATGCACACTCAACAGTTCAGAAACAGCTTCTTCCCTCTGCGATCAGATTTCTGCATGTTCCGTGAACATGGCCTCACTGGTTTGTTTTTGCACTATTTATTTGTTTTGCAGCTTATAGTAATTTCATATCTTTACCCTGTACTGTTGCCACAAAACAACAAATTTTATGTTATGTAAGATGGATAATAATCATGTTTCTGATTTTGAGTCTTTAATGTACAAGAGGTTTCGGTCTTTGACTGAGGAACAGCTTCTACCCCAGAGCTGTGGCCTCCATCACACCACTCCCACAGAGCAATGACTGAAACTGTGAGCACACACTGGGACTGAAATACCTGCACTAACGGCACTTTGTGCATTACTGTGACATTCTGGTGCTGCTGCAACTTATTTTCTGCTACTTATCTATTTAATACTCTTCTTCTATTACTGTCTTGTTTTTGCCTACTACTTTGTTTGATTGCCTGAGAGGAAGCCAAACAGAGTTTCATTGTATCTATGTATAATGACAATAAAGATCATTCTGTTCCATGATTGCAAGAAGTTGGAGAGAGTTGTGGATGCAGCTCAGGGCACAGAGCAACCAGCCCCACCTCCAACCCCAGAATCTTCTCTCCATCCAATCCAGCAGAAGACAAAGGCCGAAAGGTACATGGTAAAGATTCCATTCCCATTCCCCCTCCCCGTGGCATGTGCTTTTGGGCCTTTGTGTCTTCTGCTGGACTGGATGGAGAGAAGATTCTGGGGTAGGAGGTGGGTCTGCTTTCTCTGTGCGCTGAGCTGCATCCGCAACTCTCTGCAACTTGCAATCTGGGGCAGAACAGTTGCTATACCAAGCTATGAGGCATATGGGTCAGATGCAAGGAAGGGAGATTGCAGGTGAGATGTGAAGAGATCTTAAGGAAGGATGTCCTATGTTGTACTTTGTGGTTGAGGACATCTCTGCCATTGGTGGTCTTAATAAATTCAGGAGTGACTAAGAATACTCAACTGGAGGGTAAAGGGGAGAGGAAGACCAAGTAGTGAATTGAAGAGAACAATGTGACTATTAAAATAAAGTAATTCCATACCATGTTCTCTGGTCCAGGACTTGCACTGACACACCGAGTCCAGCAGCAAACCTACAAGGGACAGTGTTGCAGGTGGGAATACATCTCCCCAGAGCCTTGCTCAGGATTGGTGGAACCATTTTCTAATTGGCACCTACTTTTGCTCATGCCTGTTATTTAGATTAGCACACTGAGCATCTCTGCCAGTCAAAACATGTAGCATTGGCAAACGCTGAAACACAGGCCCAGGGAGATTTGCACCTCTCACTGCCCCCAGGGATAATGGCTAAGTATGAAGTGTTATGCTAAACAATTTTCCTTCTTAGTCCAAAGATGCTGAGATGTTGATGATAACATCATATAACATGGGAGGCTTAGTCAAGTTTGTGGTCATGTGCACTAGTGGGAAGAGATGTAGGTACAGCAGAAAGCTCGCAGACAGTTTCTGATCACAGGCAGAGCGGTACAGACAACACACGGAATGAGAGAGAGAAGAAAAGGCTGTGTTTTTTTTTTAAGCCCTGAATGCAAAAACAACCTCACAATCAGAGACTTGTCCGTGGTAGTGCAAGATGTGGTTGGTAGTGTTCTGTTGCCTATAAAGGGTTAGGGTTGTGCAGATTAGTTCAAGACCTGATGTTATGAAAGAAACTGCACCTGAATCTGTTATTATGGGACTTCAGGCCTCTGTATCTCTTGCCTGAAGGTACTAGCAAGGGCATGACCCAGAAGGTGGTGATCTTTGATGATAGATACTGGCTTCTTGGGCAACACCTCATGTAGATGGTATCAATGATGGGGTGGCTGTGCCTGTGATGGGCTGGACTGTGTGCACTGCTGCCTGAGCCTCTAACACCCTGTGTGATAACAACAACATCTGGTTGTTAACATCTCCAAGGATCTATCTTGGGTCCCACACGTTGATGCGATCACGAAGAAGGTACTCCAGTGGATCTCCTGCACCAAGTCACAGACTTACAAAGTAGGGCAAAGATTTGCACTTTTAAAACAGCAGATTCTCACAAGTTAAGTTCGGTACAATCAATGAAGAACTTGGCAGTCACTATTGTTATCAGGAAACACAAATTTAACAACACATCTAACAACAAATTTCTCATTTTTGTGATGTTGTTAATCAGAATACAAGGATTCTTTCCTTGTTCGTCTTTGAAATACTCTCAAGCAGGAACTAAAGGCTGGACCTAACACTTCTCAGGGCCGAATTATTTTCATTTAGAGATTTTGTTTTATTTCTCTCCATGCCTTGTGGCACATTGGGCGACAATCTTCCCATCTTTTTTGCATTTTGTCCGTTTTTTAATGAGACCAAGTTGCTAGCTTGACGCTCAACCCAGCATGGATGGAACGATTTATCTCAGGCCGGATCCAACCACTGGGACCACTCGCCTCAGAGTCCGGTGCTGATGCCACTACACCACTGGCTGACTTTTTATTTAGAGATACAGCATGGTAAAAGACCATTCCAGCTCAACAAGCCCACATCACCCAATTACACCCATGTGATCAATTAATCTGCCAACGTGTACATCTTTGGAAGTTGTGAGGGAACTGGAGCACCTTTTTAAAAAAAAAAACCCACACAGTCACAGGGAATACATACAAGCTCCTTACAATCAGCGGCGGGTATTGAACCCGGGTCACTGGTACTGTAAATCATTGTGCTAACCACTGCACTACCATGCTGCCTTATTTATAACTTCAAAGCTTTATAAGTTCAGATTTTGTGTAGGCATCTCTGGAACGGGAATTGAGTCAACAGCCTCAAACTCAGAGATACAAGTGCCTCTTGCTGGCTTTTACAGTAGAACAAACTGTTAGTCATCTTGT
Source organism: Hemitrygon akajei (assembly GCF_048418815.1). NCBI lineage: Eukaryota > Metazoa > Chordata > Chondrichthyes > Myliobatiformes > Dasyatidae > Hemitrygon > Hemitrygon akajei. The sequence continues at coordinate 209,341,908 of NC_133124.1, read as the reverse complement.
AAAGTGCTTTAGAACATTCCAAAGTTTGAATCATAATCAGAGTCAGATATGTTGTCACTGACTTAGATGATGTGGATTATGTTTTGTAACTTCAAAACATTAAACTAATTCAAGGGAAGAGACAGGATTCTGAAATGTGAGTTTAACTTTGAGTTTAATATAAATGTGGCAAGCATGATGATGTAATTCTTGTAATTGCACATATCACAAGACAAAGGAGCAGAAGTAGGCCATTCGGCCCATCGAGTCTGCTCCGCCACTCCACCATGAGCTAAACTATTCTCCCGTCTAGTTCCAATTTCCGGCTTTTTTCCCATATCCCTTGATACCCTGACTAATTAGACACCTGTCAATCTCCTCCTTAAAAACCCTCAATGATTGGGCCTCCACAGCTGTATGTGGCAACGAATGCCATAAATCCACGACCCTCTGGCTAAAAAAAATTCTCCTCACCTCTGTTTTAAATGGGAACCCCCTAATTCTAAGACTGTGACCTCTTGTCCTGGACTCACCGACCAAGGGAAACAGCCTTTCCACATCTACTCTGTCCAACCCTTTCAACATTTGAAATGTTTCTATGAGATCCCCTCTCATTCTTCTATACTCTAATGAATACAATCCAAGAGCCGACAAATGCTCCTCATATGTTAGTCCCTGCATTCCAGAAATCATCCTTGTGAATCTTCTCTGAACTCTATCCAACATCAGCACATCCTTTCTAAGATTGGGGGCCCAAAACTGCACACAGTATTCCAAATAGGGTCTTACCAGTGCCCCGTAGAGCCTCATCAACACCTCCTTACTCTTATACACTATTCCTCTTGAAATGAATGCCAACATAGCATTCGCTTTCCTTACTGCCGATCCAACCTGGTGGTTAACCTTTAGGGTATCCTGCACTAGGACCCCCAAGTCCCTTTGCACTTCCGATTTTTTAAATTTTCTCCCCATCTAAATAATAATCTGCCCGATTGTTTCTTCTTCCAAAATGTACAACCGTACATTTCTCAACATTGTATCTCATCTGCCATTTCTTTGCCCACTCTCCTAAACTAAGTCTCTCTGCAACCTTTCCATTTCCTCAACACTTTCTGCTCCTCCACCTTTCTTGGTGTCATCCGCAAACTTAGCCACAAAACCATTTAATCCATAATCTAAATCATTGATATAACCCATAATAAATTATTTAAATGAACAAGAATGCTTTACCAACCAACATAGATACAAGATTACTCGAATATAACTGAAACATTAAACGCACAACGCTCCTTCCTGCTTAACTGTAAGATCCAACTCAATAGAGAACATATCTCAACTATATAAACAGCATATTATATAATACAATTATAATACGGACATCCACAACATAGTAAATTTTAAATTGTCCCATTCAGGCCAAATGATTTCATCACTGTGGAGGCTTCCTTACTCTTGTGGGATAACATCTTTTCTGACAAGGGGGAATCCCTCTACTTGGCAGGTGAGACATGTGGCTGTGAAAACAATCTCAGGTACTGTGGCCTGCTCTGTGGTGGATGTAGGAGTTGACTCTGAGATTGCAGGAATTGGTTCTGACAGCTCTAGGCACTTTTCAACTCTTTCCTTTTTCTTCTTCTAGTTTGTGCATCTTGACCTTGGGAAGGTGCATTTTGTTCACTGGAGTATTCTCTAACTAAACTTTCTCTTGCTCCCTTTAAAATCTGATCTCTCCTCTTGGTTTCTTCATCATGTGATGAATCATCTGTTTTCATATCTCCATTGACTCCTTTCCCTTTTTGGCCTCCCTTTCATCCAGCTGGGCTTTGGTCTTTGCATCTACTTCTTCAAGCAGCTTTTTGTCTCCCACTTGAGACTCATGCAATAACCTTAATGTACGCAGTGTAGATTCTGCTTCTTTATATTCACAAAAGTCAAATGCTTGCACTTTCCTGAAGCTCCCTAAGCTCTCTTCCAGCTTAAAACCAAGCCACATTTTGCAAGAAATGGTCTGATTAACATATCAGAAGTTTTCTCAGTCATATTCCCAACAAAAACTGTTGTAGTCAGACTACTACTTTCATCACTTTCGCAATTCCTCTGAGCTGCATAGTTCTTCCTTGGTCCAATATGCTTCTCAACTAGAGGCACAGAGTTGACACCAACACCTGTTTGCCTTCTGCTGACCAACAGTTCATGGCGTACAGCATGCAGACTGTTATAGTATTATTTAGTACCTTTCTTAATTCGGTTTCACCTTGATTCGCTTGCAAGGGATGTAGCATGCAACTTTAATGGATCTCTAACCAAGTTGTAGTTGTCTCAGCCAATCATGTCTCCACAATGTTGGCCCTCTTGGTTTTACCACATGCAAGGTCAACGTGGCTTGTTGGTTACTGCATTTCACTGTTACGAATGTCATTCCCACGGGAGTTATCTTTTCTCTAGTGTAGATCCTTAGTTGGATATCTCCCGGCTTCAGCTTAGCATCTTTGAAATGGCTCACAAATGCATTTTGTTGAATGACAGAAACAGCTGAACAGTGTCTAATTCCATTTTAATTACTTTCCCATTCACTTCTAGTGTAAGCCAAATTACTTGTCTATTGCTAGTTTTCACGTTATCAATCTCAAGACTACACAGTCCTGCATTACTTTCATCATTATCAGATTTTTCATCAACAACATGTTCTTTTTGAAACTGCAACTTGACTTTTTAGCTTTTTCTCTTCTCTGTGAACTCCAGTTTTTTTTTTTGTCTGCCCAAAATTCTGTGTCCTACTTTGTTGCATTTTCTACAAGTTTCTCCTTTAAATCTGCATTGATCTGGTGACTGTGAGCTCCTGCCACAATTGTAACACAAGTTGTTCGGCCAGGCCAGTTTCTGTTCAGACATTTGCAATTTTTTCATTCCTGACTGCAACACAATTGCATCTCTCTCTGCTGTTTCCATTGAAACAATAATTTCAACTGCTCTTTTAGGTGTAAGTTGTGCTTCAGTTAGGAGCTGTTTTTGTATGCCTTCAAAACTAAGGTGATCTCTCAGTGCACCATTAAGACCATCACCGACTGATAACGCTCAAACGAATTCTTCAGCTCAACAATGGAAACTGAAATGGATTCCTCTTCCTTTTGATGCAACCTAAAGCATTCTGCAATCATCAGTGGCCTTGGTTCTAAATGTTCCTCCATTACTTTCACAATATCAGCAAAGCTTAACTTGGATGGTTTGGTTGGAGCAGTTAAACTTCAAAGCAAACTGTATGCCTTTAAACCCAATGCACACAGTTATTATTGACTATTTAATTTGCTTCAAAATACTGTTGAATTTGCTCAGTATATAAAATCCCATTATCTGTTGTGTAATCAAACACGTCTGTCTTTCCAATGTAGCTAGCCATTTCTTCTCTTTTAAATAATTATTATGACCCAGTACTCACTCTTTATGAACATTCAAATTCTTCTGTTTTCTGACTTTTTAAAAACTCAATCATGTCTTCACTTTCAAAGAACATGTGCTGCACTTTTTTTAAATTCATCTATCTCTGCACTGCTGGGCTGCGTGGTTTTCTTGTCGTTCCTCTCGCTGCAGTTTTTTTTTTAGTTCGAATATCCTACTGTGCTTTAACAGGTCGATACCCATCTCGGGTTCATTTTAAAAATACCTTGTTTCCACTGTTATATTTTGTAAAGTCAAAACATTAAAATAATTCAAAGGAAGAAACAGGAGCTTGAAATGTGAGTGTAACTTCAAGTTTACTTCAAGTGAGGCACATACATATCATGTATGTGTGATTACATATGCTATTATCATATTTATACATATAACTTGTAATGAATTATTTAGATGATCAAGAATGCTTAATCAACCAACATACAGTGTATACAAGATTACTGAATCATTAAATACACAGCAATGTGAAATGTGTTGTTTTGTAGCAGCAGTACTGTGCAAAGACATAATATTGCTATAAATTGCAAAAATAAATAAATACATTGTGCAAAGAAGTAATAATTCATGAGTTCGTAGATTGTTCAGAAATCTGATGGCAGAGGGAAAGAAGCTCTTTATGAATCATTGAGTGTGAAAGGTATAATTTAAATAGAAACATGAAAAACAACAAAAAAAACCCACAGACACTGGAAAACTGAAATAAAAACAAAATAAAGTTGACATTTGACTGTCTGGTTCTCTCTCCACAGATGCTACCTGACCTACTGAGTGTTTCCTCTATTTTATGTTAATGGAAGCCTATCTTGCTCTCGTTTCTTTCTTTCCTTCTCCTACAGCCATAACCTTCCATCTCTCCATTCCCTTGCACTCTCAGATGCAGCAGTGTTCTGTGCAGTCTGTTTACTGGATAGAGACTCACTGAATCAGAATGCAGAATAGAGTGTTACAGTTATGCAGAAAGTGCAGTACAGGCGGACAAATGAAGTATAAGAGCATGATGAGGTAGACTGAAAGATCAAGAGTAATCCTTTATTGTACAAGTGGTTTCTTCAAGAGTGTTATTAACTGGCTGGCGGTGTAGTGGCATCAGCACTGGACTTTGAGTTGAATGGTCATGAGTTCAAATCCGGCCGGCTCCTTCCTGTTTTCCATCCGTGCTGGGTTGAATGTCAAGCTAGCAACTCAGCCTCGTAAAAACAGACAAAGTGCTAAAGAAAGGACACGGTTGCCGCCTGATGTGCTACAATGCATGGAGCGAAATAACAAATAACAGTAAACAAGAGTCTTCTAACAGCAGAATATAACCTGTCCTTGAGCCTGCTGGTACATGTTCTCAAGCTTTTGCATCTTCTGCCTGTTGGAATAGAGAAGAAACAATGATCGGAGTGGGAAGTGTCCTTGATTATGTAGGTTTCCCAAGGCAGTGGGAAGTATGGACAGAATCAGTGGAGAGGAGAACGGTTTGTGTCATGGACTGGACTGCATTTGTAGCTCTCTGCATTTTCTTGTGGTCTTGAGCAGAGCTTGGTATGACTTGCCATACCAAGTCATGATGAATCTGGATAGGGTGCTCAAAAATCATTAGGGAAAGTAAATGGGGAAGAGGGCAAAAGGATGCAAAAGGGGGATTCAGATAGGTTAAGTGAATAGGTGAAGATCTGGCAATTGGAGTATAATGAGGGTAGAATGAAATTATCCACTACCGCAGGAATAATAAATAAAGGACATAGTGAAAGATTGCAGAGACCTGTGATGCAATGGGATATGGGTGTCCTTGTGAATGTTATATTATGCAGATATAACAAATAATTAGAAATGATAACAGAATAGTAGAGGAATTGAATACAAACATGGCAAAGCTAAGTTCTGTCATAGGGGTGGGTACGTTACTGGATTCAGAAGTTTGGAGAGGAGGGGACTTCAGTCAGGTTCACCACCCGAGGATAAAAGGCAGGAGCAGTTCACGGCAGCGTAATAGAGCTTTGAGCAGCGACCAATTAGCACTTGGGATTAATTAGTAAGAGCAAATTAAAGGAAGGCGGGAGTAAGCACAGGGGCCATCGTATGAGTGGCCATAGTCAGAGTGATGATCTTAAAGCTTTAGCTCTTCCAGGCTTCCACGAAGAGAGGCTTCACTCAGAGAAAGCATAGCTCAAGTTGTTTTTTTCCTTCTCTTCTTTACATCAGCTCAGTTAGGTAGAGATGACAGGCAGGATAGTGCGATGCTCCTCGTACGGAAGGTGGGAAGGCAGGGAGACCTCCAGTATCCCCGACCACTGAAACTGTGAAAAGTGCATCAGGCTGCAGCGTCTAACAAACTGTGTTAAGGAGTTGGAACTGGAACTGTATGAACTTCAGATCATTCGAGAGGCTGAAGGGGGGATAGATAGGGCATATAGAGAGATAGTTACACCCAAGGTGCAGGACACAAGGGACTGGGTGACAGTCAGGAAGGGGAAAGGGGTTAAGGAGCCAGTGCAGAGTACCCCTGTGGTCCATCCTGTCAACAGCAGGTATATCACCTTGGATTCTGTCAGGGTTGGGGGGAGGAAGATGGTGATGATCTAACAGAGGAAAGTCACAGTGGTCGGGACTCTGGCACTGAGTCTGCCTCTGTTGCTCAAGAGGTTCCGTGGGTATGAATGAGATTTCTGGATGGTATATTGCCTCCCGGCTGCCGGGGACTGGGATATCTGACTTCAAGTCCTCAGTGTTCTCAAGTGGGAGGGTGAACAGCCAGAAGTCACGGTAAGATTTCTTCTGGGTAGGACGAGTGACTAGGTTCTGCATAGGGAGTTCGGGGAGCTAGGTGCTAAGTTAAAGGGCAGGAACTGGGTTGTGATCTCAGGATTGCTACCTGTGCCACACGCTAGTGAGGCCAGAACTAGAAACTAGGAAGATTATACAGTTTAGTACATGGCTAAGGAGTTGGTGTAGGAGGGAGGGTATAAGATTTTTGGATCATAGGTCTCTCTTCCTGGGAAAGTGGGGCATGTACAAAAAGGAAGGTTTTCACCTGAACTGGAGCAGGACTAATATCCTAGCAGGAAGGTTTGTTAATGCTGCACAGTGGGGGTTTAAACTAGTGGTGTCTAGTGGCGTTTTACAGGGGGTTGTGTTGGGACCAATTCTTTTTATGTTATATGTCAAATATTTGAATGATGGAATTGATGGCTTTGCTGTAAAGTTTGCAGGCGATATGAAGATAGCTGGAAGGGCAGGTAGTTTTGAGGAAGTAAAAGGGTTACAGAAGGACTTGGTTTAGGAGAATGGGCAAAGAAATGACAGATGGAATATAGTTTTGGTACACTTTGGTGGAAGAAATGAAAGGGTTGACTACATTCTAAATGAAGAGAAAATACAAAAAAACGGAGGCGCAAAGGGACTTGGAAGTCCTTGTGTAGGATTCCCTAAAATTAATTTGCAGTTTGAATTTGTGGTGAGGAAAGCAAATAAAATGTTATCATTCATTTCAAGAGGACTAGGATATAAAAGCAAGGATGTAATGTTGAGGCTGTATAAGGCACTGGTGAGGCCTCATTGGGAGGATTGTGAGCAGTTTTGGGCCCCTTATCTTAGAAAGGATGAGCTGAAACTGGAAAGGGTTCAAAGGAGGTTCACGAGAATGATTCCAGGATTGAATGGCTTGTCACATGAAGAGCGTTTGATGGCTCTAGGCCTGTATTCACTAGAATTCAGAAGAACAAGGGATGACCTCATTGAAACCTATTGAACAGTGAAAGGCCTTGATAGAGTGGTTGTGGAGAGTTGGTTTCCAATGATGGGAGAGTCTAAGACCAGGGGACACAGCCTCAATGTCCTTTAGAGTGGAGAGGAGGAGGTTAGCCAGAGGATGGTGAATTCTTTGCCAGAGGCAAATGTTGAGGCTAATTATGTATGCACTTTTAAAGTAGAGGTTGATTGGTCAGGGCATGAAGGGATATGGGGAGAAAGCAGGACCTTGGGGCTGAGAGGAAAACTGGATCAGCCATGATGAAATGGTGGAGCAGACTTGATAGGCCAAAAGGCCTAATTTTGCTCCTATATTTTATGGTCTTGGGCAAAGGAGTCACCATTTAGCACCATCTTGACTTCACTCCACCTCCACAGCCAACTATGGCAGTGAATTTGTCCTCATCTCTGTTCTAAAGGGACGTTCTTCTATTCTGCCCTCTGGTCCTAGAGTCCCATACTGTAGGAAATATACACTCCACATCCACTCTATCCAGGCCTTTCAATATTCAGTAGGTTTCAATGTGATTTCCCCTTCTTTATTCCAAGCCAGGGGCTCCCAATCTTTTTTATGCCATGGATCTTACCATTAACCGAGGGACCCCCGGACCCCAGGCTGGGAACCCCTGTTCTCAACTCTATCGAGTACAGGCCCAGAGCCATCAAATGCGTATTAACCCCTTAATTCCCAGGGTCATTTCCATAAACCTCCTCTGGACCCTATATAATGCCAGCACATCTTTTCTTGAATATGGGGCACAGGAGGAACACGGTTTGAGACTCCGCCATGAACAAGACAAGTTTCCAAAAATTGTACTCCCACCTATGTAAAGCAGCATTTCAAATTTCTCAGCATCCAAGAATAAAGGTAGAAAACCACTCCCCTTCCCTACAGTGCTCCCACCTGTATCCCATCAGACATCTATCACCAGTATAAAATATATAGGCATAAAGACACTCCATTCCCTACTGTACACAGTGACACATTCACCTACACTCCATTCTCTCCAACACAGAGTGGATCACGGTTAAGCTGCTGTGCTAAAATGCAGCCTCCTTTTCTTCTCACAGAAACAGACCCTTCAGCCCATTGACTGACCTTCTAGCACCCATTTACACTGATCATGTATTAATCATTTTTCCCCTCACTTTCCCAATTCCAACTACCAGTAAGTTGTTGCATGCCTTCGGAAGCACCATCTTAAACCAGAAATTTTTTTTTAAAAATTGGGTTCCTTTGGATTTCTTGCTTTGTGGCTGCCTGCGAGGAAACAAATCTTATACATTCTTTGATAATAGAACTATTTGAATCTTTCCTATCAACTATATTTGGAATTGGATTTTGTGTTAGAAGATTATGATTTTTTTGTTTTTGGTGTGATGATTGATGCCAAATATGTTGCTGTATAAGTAAGAGGGGTGGGCATAATAAGCTGTAGCTTCAGCCTACACCCTTTTGGTCTGTTTTAAAGAATATCTATGTGTTTTGTTGTAATTTTGTCCTATGAAATCATCGTTGTAAATGATGCTTTTTGTTATGCTTGCACTGACCAAAATAAATTAATTTCATTCATTCATTCATTCATTCATTCATTCATTCATTCATTCATTCATTCAAAACTTGTCCACTCATATTCTACCACACACCTGTACTCTAGGGGCAAGTTAACCCACCAACCCACAAGTGGGGTGCGGGAGGAAGCTGAAGCACCCAGAGGACACCCAAGTGAGCAAGTTGCACAGAGAACACGCCTGATGTCAGGACTGAACCGGGGTCACTGGCGCTGTGAGGCAGCAAGCTCATCAACGCAAGAGAAGCTGCAGATGCTAGAAAACATGAGATACCCACACAAAATACTGACGGAACTCAGCAAGTCAGGCAGCATCTGCAGGCACTGTCTACCTGAAAGACCGGGTTTGTTTTGCTTTGGAGCACAGGACACCACAGTAGGACCTGATGGAGGTATAGAAAATCATGTGGGTCATAAATAGGGAGAAAAGCAGAAACCATTCCCCCCCCACAGCAGTAATGTCTAGAACTAGAGGGGACAGGTTTAGGGTAATGGGCATCCGAGTTCATAGCTCCTTGAAAGTGGCCACACAGGTCAATAAGGTGGCGAGGAAGGATTCCGGAATGCTTGCTTTTATTAGTGGAGACATTGAGTTGAAAAGTCAAGAGGTTATGTTGCAACTTTAATAAAACTCTGGTTAGGCCACATCTGGAGTATTGCATACATTTCTGGTCGTCCCTCTATAGGAAGAATGTTGAGGCTTTGGAGAGGGTGCTGAAGAGGTTTACCAAGATGCTGACTGGTTTACAGGGCATGTGGTATCATGAGAGGCTGGATAAACTTGGGGTGTTTTCTCTGGAGTGCCGGAGGCTGAGGGGAGATCTGATAGAGGTTTACAAGACTATGAGAGGCATAGATAGACAGGGAGTATCTGTTTCCCATGGTAGAAATGTCTAATACCAGAGGACACGCATTGAAGGTGAGAGGGGGTAGGTTCAAAGGGGATGTGAGGGGTAAGTTTTTTACTCAAGAGTGGTGGATGCCTGGAATGTGCTGCCTGGTGTGATGGTAGAGGCAAATACATTAGAGGCTTTTAAAGGACATTTGGATAGGCACATGGGAGTAAAGGAGAATGGAGGGATATGAGCATTATGAAAGTAGGAGGGATTAGTGCATGGGCATTTCTGGTTTTTTTTGTAGCTGATTTGGCACAACATTGAGGGCTGAATGGCCTTTTCCTGTGCTGTACTGTTCTCTGTAAAACCTTTAGAGAAGATCTGGAGAAGAACCCTCTCCTCAAAGGGCTTGTTACTGCTCTGTATGACAATGACCATCATTCTATAACATGGTCAACAGTGCATCCTACATAAGAATCTGGTCAATCGGAAGATACTGGTGAATCGGCTCCAAGAACTAAAGATAGAAAAGTTTGAAAACTAATGCCCAAGAGGAAAGGAAAGAGTTAAATTGCCTGAGAGGTTTGGGTCCTTGGAGGAAGGGAGTGATTTCAGGGAGCACACTTCTGAAAGCTGTAGTGGGGAGATACAGTGGGAATAGAAGTGAGTGCTGCTGGAAATCGAATCATGGTGGGAATGATTCATTTGGAATATTGCCCAGACAGTCAGGGAGGAAGGTGTGTCTGGTGATGGACTGTCATTGAGATGGCAGAAATTACTGAGGAAGATTAATTGAAGATGAAGACTAGTGGGAGGAAGATACAAACAAAGGGGAACCCAATTCTTGGTCTACACCCACAAAGAGCTGGAGGAGCTCAGCAGGAATGTGGAATTCATTGCCACAGGCAGCTGTGGAGCCCAAGTTATATTTAAACTAGAGATTGATAGGTTCTTGAATGTAAGAGCTTCAACGGTTGTGGGTAAAGGGCAGGAGAATGGGATTGAGAGAAATAATAATTCAATATTGTAATGGAGGAGCAGACTTGATGACCCGAATTGCCCAATTCTGCTCCTTTGTCTTAGGGTCTTATAGATCAGGCATTATCTTTGAAGGGAAATACAGCAAATAGTCGACATTTCATGCCAAGACCCTTCATCGGGCAGATGCTTCACGCAGCATCTGAAGAAAAGGAAGCAGTGAATGTTTTAATTGAAGGCTTCTTCAGAAATAGCCTGAAATAGAAAGAGAGATCCGTTGGAAACATTCATCAGGCCTGACAAATGTTTTTGTGACCCAAAGCATTTAGTCCTTGCCCAGATGCAGCCTGACTTGGTGAGAGTTTCCTGCATTTTCTGTATTATTTTAGATCTCCAACATCTGCAATTCTTGTTTCATTTTCAAAGCTGGGGTAGTTTTGTTACCCTTGGATAAAGTTTGCGGAGAATTGTGACCATCTATGTGAAATATTTCTTAAGATGGAGGGAGAATTTTGAAAGCAGACTTAAAATGTATCGGCTTGTTAAGATTTAAAATGGGAAAAAAAATAAAACAGAGCCTAGGAGCTCTGCAATGTGCGCTCAGTACTACTGACGGTGGGGGAATTACGTTTGTTCCTTTGCAAAGCAATATCAAAAGGAAAGTTAACCGCTGTGTGGAGTTCAAATAGCGTCTCCGGGCATTTCACAGATACAGAGAGGTGGAACCAAAGTGTTTGGCTGTTGTGCTGCATCGGACATTTCTGGAGCACGGACAGGAAGCGGCTGTGGTGAGCGAATGGAATTGATGTCCGGGTGAGTTCCTGTGTTCATAGTATTTGGGGCAATGGCTGGGTGCGAGACTGACTTGGGGAAGACATAAAGTTTTTGAAGGATAAATGTAAGCAGGTCATTAACTTTATGAGCTGTATGGCTGGGGCGCTTCTAGGGGTGTGTCGCACTTTAATATGCTCTTATCTGGGTCGTGGTTGTAGGATTTATAGGGAGGCAGCTCGTTCATTTTTTAATATATAGATTGGATGTCCTGCAGGCCAGTGCACTTAGAATCTGCAGTGGAGCAGTCCGGACCACACCAAGAGAGGCATCGGGGGTTGAACCTGGCAAAATGCCTTTTGACCTGTGGGGAGAAAAATTGAGCTTTGCATACTGGACTTTCTTTGTAGGGTAGTGGGGGAAGGGTCCCATTTGTCGTATTCTGTTTTAATGGATTATTGGGAACGTACCAGCGGAGTTGGCAAATGTTTCGTACGAATAGTTAAGGAATATTTGGGGGAGTATGGTCTTGGGGATTTGCAGATTATCCCAACCGTGGCCAGGAGTTCCACCTTGGAAATTTCCAGATGTGGGGATAGATTTAACATTACTGGAGGATAACGTCACTGGGGTCTTATCTGTGGTGGTGAGAGGGTGTCTGGTCATTTACGGACGCAGTATATTTTCTTTTTTGCCTATCTTTACAGGCAGTTCTAAAGAGCCAGTTAGTAACCATGTGGGCTCTGGAATATATATCCCCTGGTTTAATGTTGAAGTGGGAAAAGGCTGACAGATGGGTTGTCTGTCTGTAGCAGAATTTATGGCCGTTATCATTAATCTGTAATGGGTTGAACAAGTTAAGCCAAATAGAGCTGAGATCTGCTCAGACTGTACCTCGGTACTGCAGAGTTTGGAATTGGAGTGTTTAAGGAGACTTGGTCTGTTGATGGAAGTGTATTATAATCTATATGTTCCAGAGAGTGTGGGAATAGGAGTACAGTTTTGTTGGATGCATCGGGTAATGGAAGGGCAGATGTTATAGCAAAGCAGGCATTTACAAAGTCTGAGGTAGATATTATAGTTAATATGGGAAAGTGTGAAGCCAAATATTGTATTAGGTTGGCTGGGATTGGAAATGCAAAAATTGTGGGATAGGGAGGTGGTATTACAATTTGTTTCCATCAATTCAGGGAGGGGCCTTTTGGGAAGGAATAGGAGGGAAGATGACCTCCTTAGAGATGAAATGGCGAGACTGCGGTTTGGACATGCGGGTTTGCCCACCACGTGGGCATTTGTTGGTAAGCATGGGAATGGTGGTGTGAGTTTGTAAGGTCCCAGAGAGGCTGGAACATGTGACCATGGTGTGTCACAGATATTCGTTAGGACATAGAAAGCTGTTTAGGCAATTATTGGATAGATCTGTGGTGTCTAGCTTGCAGCACCTGAGGCAGAGATGGTTCAGTCAAGTAGGACCTTGGTGAACTTTTAAATTAAAACAGGTTTGGGAGGTAGGATCTGGTCCCCATCATGGCTCCTTTCATACCTCATTACAGTAGGTATTGGTAATGCACTTTCCTGATAGGTGCAAGCCACCATTGGTGCAAAAGAAGAAGAGGATGTGGTTGAATGTGGCAGGTTGTGGAAGGGGAAGGAGGAGCAGGAGAAAGAGGGGCCTGTTGGCGGGTGGGGAGGTAAGGGAAGCAGAGTGGTGGAAGGAGGAGCAGAGTTAAGTGGGGGAGTGGCATGGAGGGGAGGAAGGAGGAGAGGACTGAGAGGGTGGAGGGGAGAGAATTGAAGTGAAAGGTGAGGGTACTAAGGGTCCACACGAGCAGGCAATAGAAACACGGGGTTCAAGGCCAAATGAGAAGTGTAATGCTTCTTGCTCCAGAGTGAAGGGACTTTCTGGAAGTGGTTCTATCTGTTTGGGACTTCCATGGATTTCCCAGTTTTAATGCTGGTTCAGTGGACACCATTTCATGTGATGAACCAACATAGTGCACCACACGTTGTATGTGGTTGTGTTGTGGAGTGATGAGGTTCCAGCACATTCTTGTGCACGATGACCACTGATCCCCTGTCAGCCTAACATCGTTGTCGTCTTTCTCCAGCTGTTGACGAGTTATGGTATGATGCCTTCACGTAATAATGCCGCTGCTGGGGTCTCCAACAGCAAGGTGAAGTACTCCAAGCTCGCCGACAGCGATGATGGCTACATTGACCTGCAGGTTGGTATTTGACAGTGGTGGTTTCCCAAACGCTATGTTCTTTTTGGGCTCCTTGTCCAGAGCTAGATTGGTAATAGTGGCAGGATGATTGAAAGCTCTCTGCTCTGCTGAATTCCTTGATCGGTGCCCTTCCTGACTATCCACACCAGAAGTCATCTCGGTTTGATAACCGGTTCATGTAAAGTAAGTTGAATCTGAGGATCAGTCTCGACTCCAGTTAGTTTCACTTTGACTGCTGGAGAGAGGAGCCAACACTGATTAATACTTCAGTGATAGTTGTCCATCATGTCCACCAATGACAAAAATCTCAGTGGGAGATTTTTTAAAGTGGGAAAGGCGTTGCTCTGGGGCAGTTCCACTTTCTTGACCTCTGAAGTCCGGGTCCAGTGGTACGAACAAGTGTCACAAACTGGAGTCTTGTTTGCAGTGGATGACCATGACGTCTTCTGTGCCTTGTCATGCTCTTCGCTCTCCACAGAGCGTTGTAGTACCACCTTCCCAGCCGTTGGATCTCACTGTAGATCTCAGCCGCCCAGCTGGCCAGAGCTGACTTTGCATGCTTAGACAGAAATGTCCCTATCTCACCAGGGTATGAAGACCTGGTTTAGCCATTCCCCCACCGCCCCCAGTCGAAATGGTGCACCGGGGTGTGGCTGCTGTCACATGCAAACAGCTACTTGGAGCCACAGGTGAGAGCTGAGTGTCTGAATGGGGAGAAAAGATGAGTGAGCTGCCTTGGAATGGACATTACAAACTCCTTCACCCGAGGTGCTACCCCTCCCTAGACACCCCGTACACCCCGTTGCTTAAATAGAGCTTATAATAAAGCAGAGTGCTCTTGGAGGCTCCACAGGAGTGTCGTCAAACAGAAGTCTGACACTAGTTTTCAGTGAACGTAGAACAGTACAGCAGCATGAAAAACGCCAGAGTAACTCAGCAGATCAGGCAGCATATATGGAGGGAGATGGACGGTCAAAATTCCCCGTCCAGTGTTCCAAAACACCAACTGTCCATTTCCCTTCATAAATGGTGCCCAACTCACTGAGTTCCGCCAGGGTTTTGTGTGTTGCCCTCATCTCCAGTGTCTTCATAAAACTCGACAGCATAGGAAAAGCCCCTTTGGCCTGTGATGTCTATGCCGACTACAATGGCAGTTTAAACTGCACATCTGCTGGAAGGTTAGCCGTCGTGGTCTGTGCTACTCATGGTGATGGACTTTGACATTCCAATCATGTGCCTTTGGTGCTTTCATTGTTTCTTCCAACTGCTTTTCAAATTGCCACACCTACTGGAGGAAGGCGATTGCTAGTAATCAGGTGGACATTTCCTTGCCTTGTTTCACCTGGGTCTGGAGTCAATATTGAGAATTCCTCGGACTGGTTCATATATATCACTGTGCTAACACTTCTAGCAGACTTGTCCTGCTGTGGGACAGGCCAAACCCAAAGATTATAGTGGAGGAGGCTGTCATTCTGTCCGTAAGTCTAATGATGTGAGAACAATTGTGTCCGGCTGTTGCCTGAACAGTTCATACAGTTTAAATATTGGTGTTGAAATGTTTGTGAGGAGACCTCTGCAACTTAGCTTGTCAGATTTACTGTTAAGTTTGAAACCAGATGGTCCCAGTACTGACTGGTTACCTGACTGAGGGCGTTTGTTTCTTTCCTGTTTTTTTCCAGTTTAAGAAGAATGCTCCAAAGGTTCCATACAAGGCTATTGCACTGGCTGCTGTTCTCTTTCTGATTGGCACATTGCTGATCACAATTGGTGCTCTCCTGCTGACCGGATACATCGACAGTTCGGTAAGTCAAGTGACATCTTCCCACCAGGTGAGACGGAGGAGGGATAGCTGACCCCAATTCCGTCACTTCATTCCGTCTTAACCTCAGCTACTGCATCCTCATAACACATGAGTTTTGTCTGCTGCTCGATAACTGGGCATCTTCAGGAAGGCGGTATCCATCGTTAAGGATCCTCACCAACCAGAGTAGGTCTGTGCCCGCGGTGCAGTGCCATCCGCACCAGACTTAAGAGCAAGGGGTCCCGGGTTCAAATCCAGTCGGCTCCTTGCACTCTGGGTTGAGTGTTGTGCTAGCAGCTCAGTCTCGTAATGCAGATAAACACTAAAGAAATGGCAAAGTTACCACCCAATGTGCCTAATAGCGCAGGGAGGAACTTTACCTCGTTTACCAACCGGAGCATGCCCTTTTCTCATTACTATCGTCAGGGAGGAAACACAGGGGCCTGAAAGCACAAAGTCAGCATTTTAGAAACAGCTTCTTCCCCTCTGCCATCAGATTTCTGAGCGGTCCGTGAACACTGCCCATTTTGCGTGATTTATTTGTTTTTTATTACTGTATCATAGTAATTTTTATAGCTTATACTGTACTACTGTCACAAAGCAACAAATTTCATGACCTATGTCAGTGATAATAAACCTGATTCTGATTCAAATTCCAATCTGCTCTCAAAGTAGAGGTGAAAGTTCAAAAGCTCATTGCCGCGGATGGTGGTGAATATTGTTAGCTCGGGTTGAGGTGTTTGATGTTGCAGTATTCACCAAGCTTGGCAATTAGCTTGCAGACGTTTCATCGCTAGTCAAGCGGACATCCTCAGTGCGCAGTTGTTGGTGTTTATATAGGCCCCCGTTCACCTGCCTCGGTCCTGATTGGCTACCCCCTTCAGTTGACCCTTGAATTTGCTTGGCTCACATTTCTTTGGCTCTTTAAGAGTTTTGTAGATGGCAAACTCCATAAACAAGCATTTCAAAATAGACACCATCTACGAACCCCCAAGAAAGGTGTGCAATTAGAATTAAAAGGTCAACTGAAGTGATAGCCAATCAGAACCGAGGCAAGGTGGGGGGGGCTAAATAAACACGAGCATTCCCAGAGAGAAACACCAGCAACTGCGCACTGATTATGTCATGCCAGCAGGTAATGAAATGTCTGCAAGCTAACATCAAAGACTCATTGCTGTCGAGGTTAGATTGAAAGACACATCCTACCAATAAAAGATTAATCTCCACCCCATCAGTTACCACAAAGTTGATGCTCTATTGAACAAAATGCTAAACTTTTATGAAGATAAATCACTTCCCTTTTTTTTAATCCCCTTTCAGTATAGTGACACGACCTGGCCAGTGCTGATCATCGGGATTCTGGTTTTTCTTCCTGGCTTTTACCACCTTCGTATTGCATATTACGCCTCCAGAGGATACCGAGGTTACTCCTATGATGACATCCCAGACTTCGATGACTGAAAGCGATTCTTTTCTTTTGGCTAAGTGCTGCATCTAGTTTGATTCTAGATCTAGCAATGATGGCTTTATCAAGGATCTTCTATTCACAGTGAATTACAACTGCAGTGTTACAATGCTTTTGTCAGTGGTTGCTTTGCTCTGTAGCTAATCAAATTCAAGAGACTCTGATTCAAGTATTTCTAAACATTGATATTGAAGCTGTTTCCAAAGTATTTCTCAGTCTCCATAAAAGATTTCTCTAGTTGTAAATATGACACACAGGTGATTTTCTGCCGTTGGTATATTCACTATCTGAGTCAACCCTCACTGAAGCAAAGGGTGTTGATCCAATTCTTCCAGTCGCTTCGTCAACAGTGACAACACTGGAGCAACCCAAAGGCGTATAGCCCCAATACTGCACCTCTCTGAGGCAAGAAAGGCCGTAACAAGACTATCGATTGAAACTTTAATTGATTAGTTTCTAATAGAAAAGCGAGAGTACTTTGAAAAGCATTGTTTTGGACTACCTTGTCCCCATTAATTACTGCTATTCTTCAATATTGTTCACTTTTATTTTGTTGAATTTGCATATATATATATTCCACCATATTTAATTTTAATGTATAATCAGATGTGTTGATGTCACAAAATTTGAGAGATTTTTGTTAGTGTGAACTCTGTGGATGAATTTAGTCCCCTTGAGACACACAAGCATCTGCCTTTCTATCTCAGTCGGAAGACTGTGATTTGAATTCTCATTCCAGAGAGTTGAGCAGAAAGATTTAGACTGAGTCTCCAATGTGACGCTGGAGAACTAGATTAGCTTTATTTGTCACGTATATATAGAAAGAGACAGTGAAATGCATTGATTACGTCTGTGACCCACGTAACCTGAAGATGTGCCAGAGGCAGCCCGTGGGTGTCACCACGCTTCCAGTGCTGACGTAGCGTGGCCACAATTTACCAACCCTAACCCATAGGTCTTTTGGAATGTGGGAGGGAACCAGAACACCCGGAGTAGACCCACGCGGTCACAGGGAGGATGTACAAACTCCTTACAGACAGCAGCACAGCGGGAATTGAACCGTAATCTTCCGATTCCTGGCACTGTACAGCATTATGCTAACTGCTAATCTCCCGTGCCATTCTAATTCAGCAAGGGCATCTTTTGGGTGATCCTAAAATGATGCTACCTGGCTGTCCCATCATCAAAAGATCCTCCCGTACCATTCACTTGCAAAGAGGTGAGTTACTTCCTGGTCAGTATTTATCCTTTATTTAACATCACTGAAGAAGATAATTATCCTTTTTTTTTTGGAGCTTGCTGTGCACAGAGTGGGTGCTGGCTTACCCACATGACAGAAGGGACTGCACTTCACACATTCATGATTGACTTTGTAAGGTCAAGAAAAGACAGTCTGAACTTTAAACGGAGAAGACGAGCTAGACATCCTGATGATAGCATTTTGTTCATGAAAAAAGATTTTGAACATTTGCAACCTGATGAAAGAAACCATGTCTACACGTGACTAGACCTAGAGAACGTAAATTAATGGTAAAAGGTGAAATATTAAGAGCAACCTGAGAGGGAGCTTCTTTACTTAGAGTGGTGCGTGTGTGGGACGAGCTGCCAGCAGAAGTGGTGGATGGGGGTTCAGTTGAAGCATGTGTCCAGGCTATGGTCCACCTGTGGGTCAATGTGATGAGGCAGGATAGGTATGGACTAGATCTGCCAATGGGCCTGATTCTATGCTGTGTTGTTCCATGACTCTAAAACACCGTCATGTTCTTCTCCTGGCTTCACAGAATAGGCCTGTAGATTTCATTTGAAGTTTCCATCTGAGGACGGATTGACATGTGGAATTGTGTGCCTTGGAAGTCTTTGTCAACACTATTGCGGAGTTACACCGCTGACACTGAGCCGGGTTCATTCTGGTGATCAGTGGGCTTCCTGAATGTCAAGAGGCAGGTCTGAATGACCTTATGGTGATGATCATCCCGAGTTAAGTCTGCTGCCCATTGGCACCTCGTGCTGAATTGACAGATCCATTGTGTCACTGGAGGAGCCACCTGGCTCGGACACTTGCAACTCTCCTTCGGAGGCACTGAGCAAAAACCCAAGAATGGTTTGAACCCCATGTGCGATAATGATCTTCACTTGTTTACTCTGTAGCTCATTATTCCCCTATATATGACAGATCCTTAACATTGTTGATATACAGAGGAGTCTTGGGGTCCAAATCCATGGATACCTGAAAGTGGCCACACACATTGATAAGATGGTAAAGAAGATGTGTGACCTGCTTGCTGCTATTAAGTCATGGCACTGAGTTTAAGAGTCAGGAAGTGATGTTGTAGCTTTACAAAACTCTAGTTAGGCTGCATGTGGAGTATTGCATTCACTTTTTCTCTCCCAATTATAGAAAAGATCTGGAGGCTTTGGAGAGGGCGAAGAAGAGGTTTACCAGGGTGCTGCCTGGATTAGAAGGCATTTGCTATAAAGTCAAGCTAGGGTTTTATATTTTTTTATTTAGCAAAGCAGTGTGGAGTAGGCCCTTCTAGCCATTTGAACCACGTACCCCAGTAACCTCACTACCCCGATTAACCCTAACCTAATTATGTGACAATTTCCAAGAACTAATTAATCTACCCAATATGCCTTTGGACTGTGGGACGAAACCAGGGCACCTGGGGAAAACCCACACAGGGAGGACATAGACTCCTTACAGAACGGCACCAGAATTGATCTCTGAACTCTGGAATGCCCCAGGTTGTAATGGTATCACCATAGCTGCAATGCTACCATGTCTGCCACATGCATTATGTTGTTACTAAACTTGCGCCTAATGCTTCCAGTATTGTGAAACCCAATGCTTGTCATTGGATCGCCACACGTACTGATACACAAATCATGCCTCCTGGTTTAGTTATTTTCACTGGAGCAGTGCAGGCTGAGGAGAGAACTGATGGGAAGTATGGATATAAAATTCTGAGACGCTTAGACAGAGCAGACTGCTGGTTCTCATGGTTGGAATGTCTATTATCAAAGGGTATGCATTTAAGGAGATGGGAAGAAAAGTTCAAAGAAGATGTACTTGGCTTAGGTGGTGCTTAGAATACACTGCCAGGGCTGGTGGTGGAAGTGGGTATGATCAAGGTGTTTAAGAGGCTCTTGGATGGGCAACAGGCACACGAATATTCAATAAATGGAGGGATATGGTCCGTGTGCAGGGATTAGTTTAATTGGGCATCATAACCTTAATTAATTTGGCACAGCGTCATGTGCGAAAGGTCCCATTCCTGTGCTGCATTGTTCTATGTTCTAAACCAGGGAGTCCCAACCTTTTTATGCCATGGACCAATACCATTAAACAAGGGGCCCATATGATCAGTTTGACCTTCAGTGGCAATGCTGTACTATGCAGCACTTTTTTAAACAGGAGCTAACAAACGATGCAAACTCTCCCTCCTCTGTTTCGTACGTCAAGGGAGGAGATAGGCCAGAATTATCTCCCATCTCATCAATTCATCGCTTCAATCAGCTCAAATTCTCCATCTTTTGATCCCATCTGCAGTTTGGTCAGCGGACTATTGAGTCTTGTACCAGGGACATTGGGGACATTTAAAAGATTCTTAAGCAGAAAGAAAAATGGAATGCTAAGCAGGAGGACATCGTTAGAGTAGGTTAAAAGGTCAGCACAATATCATGGGCAGCTTTTTGCTTTAGATACTGGGCAAATAGAATGGTTTGAACCCAATGTGTGACAATGATCCTGGCTTGTTTACTCTGCAGCTTATTATTCCCACTATGTATGGCAGATCCTTAACATTGTACTGTTGAGTTATCAAGCACCCAGCTAACTCTATTTTGTTCTTCCTCATTTCAATGCCTCCCACCAGATTCTGCCACTGCCCTTCAATTGGAAGCAAGTAGCCAGCTAGGCCACCCCAACCAGCGTGTCATGGAGATTCAACAGAATACAGTACTGCAATAGCTCAGTGGCTCAGGCAGCATCTGTGGAAGAAGAAACAGTTCATGTTTCAGATCTGGGACCTTTCACCAGAACATGAGACTCCACTCAGGCAGCAGCGAATGTTGAGGTTTAATTCAGATCTTAGGTTCTGCCACAGCACATTTCCCAAATAACATGTACCAACACCCCCGAGCCTCCTGATCTTACTGCCCTACTCATGAACAATGATCAAAATGCTGGAGGAACTCAGCAGGTCAGACAGAACCTCTTGAGGGGCATAAGCAGTCAACATTTCGTGCCGAGACCCTGCTGACTTTCTCCATCATGTGTGTGGCTTTAGGTTACCAGCATCTATAGAATCTCTCATAATAATAAACAATGATCAATGTGTAAATCCAGAGTACTTTGCAGAATTCTTATAGAACCAAATGTGAGCATAACCAGAGATCTGATTCATAAGAAATTTTCTGTGAATGACATTGCTGTCTCTGGACAAAACATAGTGTGTGTGTGGGCCAAGTGCAAGGTATATATATTTTAAAAAAATAAAGGGTTTCCTGTTTGAATTTTGTTTATCATTTTCATTTCTCTTATCTCTTCGGAAGGTGCGGCAGTGCCACCAATATTGATTGACAGTTGGGCCTTGAGTGCAGGCTCACAAAAGGGAAAACAAGGGATGGATCCTATCAGGCCCACTCCATTCTTGTCTTGGAGCAAAGGTGGGGATTGTGACTGACCCCATCTCTCCCTGATTTTTGATGATGTAAGACTGATTGTTTAAACCTGTCATGAATCGGAGGACCGCTTCGTCAAGCATTTGCGCTCCATCCACCAAAAGCGGAACTTCCCAGTGGTCAAACGTTTTAATTCCCATTCCTATTCCAGATCTGACATGTCAGTCCATGGACTCCTCTTGTGCCAAGATGAGGCCACCCTCAGGGTGGGGGAGCAATGCTTATCTTCTGTCTGGGTAGCCTCCAACCTGATGGCATGAATATCAATTTCTCCTCGTTAAAATAAAATCATACCCTCCCCCTACACTCTTCTATTTCCCATTCTGGCTTTTTACCTCTTCTCACCTGCCTATAACTTCCTGCTGGATTCCCCTCCTTCCCTTCCTCCTAAGGTCCACTTTCCCCAGGTTTCAGATTCCTTTTCCAACCCTTTACCTTTCACTTGGCTTCACCTATCACCTTTGAGCTATCATCCCTTCCCCTCTCCCCCTGCCTTTTTTTTATCAGTCCAGAAGAAGGGTCTTGGCCCGAATTGTCAACTGTTTATTCACTGTCATAGATGCTGCCTGACCTGCTGAGTGCTTCCAGCATTTTGTTTATGTATTACTTCAGCTTATCCTATTGCTGTTTAGACTGGCGCCTTGAGAACAAGGAATCCTTGGATAATTTCTTTGTTTACCACATGCATACACACTTCTCTAAGCCAAGATCCGTACGTTGGAGATTAAGCAGGTTGCGATCTGTTTGAGGTTGTGAAAGGGGTTGCTTTGGATAGCTTACAGCACATATGTTCCCCACAACAGGGGAGGCTAAAATTGGGGCAGTGGTATAATGTGGTCACAAATGAATGTTCAGTTTTGGTCGCCCTGCTATAGGGAAGGTGCCAGTAGCTGGAAAGAGGAGGAGATTTGCAAGGAAGTACTGAGTTTGTGAATACGAGTTGAGCAGGTTAGGACGTTTCAAACTGGAGCTGAGGAGAATGTGGGGTGATCTTATACTGGTGTATAAAATCACAAGAGCCATTGATAAGAGTCTTTCTCACAGGTTAGGGAATCAAAAACACGAGGTGCAGGAGATTTAATTGGAACCTGAGGAACAACCTTTTCACTCAGTGGGTGGTCAGTATATAGGATGTGCTGTTGGCGGAAGTGGTTGAGGCAGATACATTAACAACATTGTACAGGTACATGGATAGGAAAGGGAACAACCCCTGGCGTCCACAGACTCCTTTGTTAATGGTAAGGGTCCATGTCATAAAATAGGGTTGGAACCCTTTTGCTGGAACTAAAGGCAATGGAAATGGCTTAGATGGGAATGTTGGTCACAGTGTGGACCAGTTGGGCCAAAGGGCTATAAGACTAAATTCAGTAGAGGCAACAAAGTTAGATGCACTTCAGGGAAAAAAGCTAAATCAGTTTGAAAGGGAGAAGGATGTGTTAGATGAAAGGAGTTGGAGGAGGTTTGAGGATGTAGGATCTGTGAATTCCATCTGGGGCCAGTTGGGCTGAGTAGTCCATTTCTCTGCTGTGAGAACATATTGACTATCTTTGTGTAGTTCCCAGTGGCCAAACATTTTAATTCTCATTCTGACATGTTGGTCCATGGCTGCCTCTTGTGCCAAGATGAGGCCAGTGTCAGGGTGGAGGAGCAGCACTTTACATTCCATCTGGGTAGCCCCCCACCTGATGGCACTGGTATTGATTTCACCTTCCCCTCCCCTCTTCCCCACTCTGGCTTTTTTCCTCTTCTCACCTGCCTATCACTTCCTCCAGGTCCTCTCCTTCCCTTCCTCCTATGATCCACTCTCCTCTCCTATCAGATTCCTTCTTTTCCATCATCTCTTTACCTTTCCCACCCATCTGGCTTCGCCCATCACCTTCTAACTTGTCCTCCTTCCCCTCTTCCCCCACCCAGCTTTTTATTATTGGCATCTTCCCCCCTTTTATTTCCGTCCTGAAGAGTCAGCCTGAAACATCGACTGTTCACTTTCATAGATGCTACCGGACCTGCTGAGACCCGCCAGCATTTTGTGTATGTTATACCAGCTGCTTTTCAAGAGCAGAAAAATTCCACAAAGACAGACTGCTGATTGACCTAGTTTCTTTATTGGTAAGGCTAAAGAAAGAAGGTTTGAAAATTTTCATGCGTTCCTTAGTTTTGTTCCTGCCTTAATAAGTCACGGACAAGAAAATAGCTAAAGCTCTCACTTTTAATAACAGCTCTTCATATTTCCACTTTGACAGATTATCAGTCAAACTCCTGACACCCCTGGTTTGTTATACCTTAAACTACTGTGCCTTGGATCAGTGACATGATGGGTT
Organism: Hemitrygon akajei; assembly: GCF_048418815.1. NCBI lineage: Eukaryota > Metazoa > Chordata > Chondrichthyes > Myliobatiformes > Dasyatidae > Hemitrygon > Hemitrygon akajei. The sequence continues at coordinate 209,318,096 of NC_133124.1, read as the reverse complement.
AGCGATGTATTCATTCCAAAAGCTGACTCACTTTGCTAGCCTGCTTTGAAACACATTAGATCCTCTAACAAGTAGGTGATGAATATTTTTTTGACAACTGACTCTCCTGTTAATGTTAACATTTCAGTCAGTGACTGAATTGGAGGAAGTATGTAGTGTGTATTGGCTGATTGGTCGGTGTAAAAACACGCAGGAGTGGGCTCGATGCTGTGGTGTTCACCGATCTAATGCCAAGCTCGACGAACACTGCAACATCAAAGGCCCAACCCGAGCTAATAATAAAGTATTATTCAAGCCACTGGACACTAAGATCCAGCAAACACTGTTGAGACTGACGCCATCAGAAGCCAGTCAGAATTCTACCTTCTGGCCTTCAGGTTTTTTTTACTACTTGTTTTCAAAAAGCTTACATCGACAGACCAGAAAAGGCCTCAGAATAGAGAATTGCTCAAGATTTAAGATTGAAGTTTATCACCTCTCCATCGAAGCATACAGTGAAGTGTGCCATTGACATTAACAATCAACACACCTGAGGGTGTGCAAGGGACAGCCGGCAAATATCACCACACATTCTGCCGCCAACAATAAACAATGTTGGTTAAGGGCAGGCTCTCAGATGTTAAGCAGCTTCTATTTTTAACTGAGGGTGACAGGTCTGTTCTATTCTTTCATTATTGCTTGACATCATTCCATGTTATTATTCAATAAAAAGAATGTATTGTTAGCAGCTCCTTGCATCTTTAATGAACCTCACAGGTGGGTTTTCTGTGCTATGCAAGAGGCCAGGTGCAAGCACTGAGAACTGGTAATGCTTCATCATTGTGGGATGACTTGCATTTTTGACTTGGGTTAGAGTCATAGGAAAGTACAGCACCGAGACAGGCCCTTTGGCCCATCGAGTCCATGCCAAACCATTTAATCTGCCTACTCCCATCAAGCTGCACTGGGACCATAGCTCTCTCTATCCCTATCATCCAAGTCCCTATCCAAACTTCTCTTAAATGTTGAAATCAAGCTGATATATGAATAAATAATGCAGACAGTTATGAACATTGCATCTTACTCACCTCCGAAGTGCTAAGTCATAGTGAGATGTATCCCATAGTTACCAGCCGCTCCCCAACATTGACAAGGGCCTTCTGTTCCTCCAACCAGCTCAGTATCTGTGCATTGTGTCACTTATCATGGCTGTATTCTCAGTCAACACCTTTGTGCGAGAAGACTTTGGTCAGGAATGAGACCCTGCCTGATTCAAGATTCAAATTTATTTCCACATGCACATCGAAACATGCGGTGAAATGCATCATTTGCATTAACAAACAGCACCCCCAAGGGCACTTGCAACCTACAAATGTCACCACACATTCTGGTGCCCACATAGCTCGCCCACAATACTCAGCAGAACGCAACAAAACGGAACACATCAAGTACTGAATGGAAAATTCCCCAACCTGAATCAGGGTATATTAGGATTCAAAGGATACGGGGATTAGCCGAAGAAGTGGACTTGAAGTACAAGGTCTTATTGACTGCTCTGAAAGATGGATACCATCAGCAATATTCCATCATTCCATACAAGATCTTAAATGTGTTAGAATTGGTCGGGGTGACTTCTCAGGCAGGAGCGGGATCGATTGGGGAGAGGGTTGGCGGGGGTATGAAAGGATTAGCAATCTAAGGGGTTAGGTGTTGGGAGCTGTTGGTGAGGCTGCCCTTGACAGCAAGGCCACAGTATAGTATCAAAAAGCTTGAAACTAAAGTCCTGAGCATAGTTATGATTGTACACCTTATTGTTTTCCCACAGTGCACTTTCTCCTTAGCTGTTACACTTTATTCTGCATTGTTACTGCTTTACCTTGTTTTGCCTCAGTGCCCTGTGTAATGATCTGATCTGTATGACTGTCTGTACCCCTGCATCTTGGTACATGTGACAATAATAAACTAAAACCCATGTTTATCAAAGGGAGATCACTCCCTTGGTTGGAATGATAACTTACACCAGAGGTTCCCAACCTTTTTTATGCAAGTGTCAAAATGCATTAAAAAATGCATTAAAAAATGAGGCAAAGGAGTCCGTGGGCCATAAGCTGGGAACCCCTGACTTACATAAAGGTTGTGGTTGTCAGAGGTGAACCATCAGCTCAAGTACATTACTGAAAGAGTTCATTAGAGCAGTGTTCTCAGTCCGACCATCATCAGCTGTTCCATCCATCATAAGGTAGAGAGTAGGGATGTTCACTCATAGCTGTGCAACGTTTAAGTCTGTACGCAAATCCTGAGCAAATGACACATCCGCTGGCTGCAGTTGAACAAGACCTAGCTGTCTTTGTGTTACTCTATGAATATTCAGGCTTGGGACTGATAAGTGGCAAATTATATTTATATGTATTACTTAGAGATTACAGATTTATTTGTTATATATTTAGAGGCAGGGTGTGGTTCAGGTCCTTTCAGCCCAACGAGCGGCACTGACAAACAACCCACTTATTTAACCTTAGCCTAATCATAGGGCAATTTACAAAGACCAATTAGCCCACAAACTGGTACGTCTATGGGTGGAAAACGGAGCATCCAGAGGAAACCCACATGCTCATGGGAAGAATGTACAAACTTCTTACAGACAGCAGCGGAATTGAACACTGAACTCCGACGCCCTGATCTGTAATGGAGTCATGCGCTAACCCCTACACCACCCTGTCGCCATCAAAGTGCCAAAGTGCAAATCCCCTCCCATCAATATCCTGAGAGTCATTGACCAGAGGCTGGATTGATCTGGCCATATCAATACTTTGACAACAAGAGCAAGACAGAAATTGAGTATTCTGTAACAATTGACCCATCTCCTGATGCTCAAGGCCATCCATTATCTATCAGTCTGATGGAATATTCCCAACTAACCCCTGTAACAAATCTCATTGAGGTCAATGCCATCCAGGATAAAGCAGCCTGTTTGACTGGCATTCCTTCAGTTGGACTAAACATCCATTTCCTCCACTGTGTCTGCAGTGTGTAATACCTACAAAATGAACTACAGTTACTCACCCAAAGCCCCTTCCAAATCCAACCCTACTCCCAAGAAGGATAAAGACAGCAGTAAGTGCACCTTTGGCTCTACACACTATTGCTGCTGGGACAACATTCTTTAAGTGCCTCATCAAAGTGTTATGGGAACATCTTCATCGGAACTGCATGTAAGCCATTGGCTTAATGAAGAAGACTAATCTGGACCATGATTGGTAGACAAAAGCCCTTATAGACTACCCACCACTCCAATGGTCACTAACAGCAGCAAAATGAAATTATTGATGAGCAATAGATGCTCATTTCTTCAATTGCTAGCAGGTTAGTCAATTGCTGACCCTGTTGTGGATAAAGTATGCATCAAGTGGTTGAGAGTTTTGGAAAACGAAAGCCCAAAGTCAACTTTGATACACAACTCCCAATGACATGTACCAAATTATGAATAAACTATTTCCCAAAAATGTCTTCCCTGAGCATTTATTTACTTGATACTTAAGTGACTCGACTCTGCACTGCATTGAGGCTGTGGCTTGCAACTAACGAGCTCCTGGATCGGCTGTGACTGGCTTCATGTTTGTAGACTCACTTTTGTGAACTTCAGTTCTGAATGTTATTTACTTTTAATGATTGCACATTATTTTTCTGCACATTAGGTGTTTGACCGCCTTTTTTAATGGGTTCTACTGGATTTCTTTCTTTTGTGGCTGACTGTAAAGTGCTGTTGATCTATGTTCTATGAAACAAATCTCAAGTTTGATTTATTATCGGAGTATAAATGATTCAATTATCTCTCTCTCTCCCTCCCCCCTTCCTCCTCCTCTTCCTCCTCCTCCTACTCCTCCCCCCCCCCCCTTTAGAGTTACAGTACAGGTTAGGTCTTCCAGCCCTTTTAGCCATTAAACCCCAGCAACCCCATAACCCCAATTAACCCTGACCTAATCGCAGCACGATTTCCAATGACCAATTAACCTACCCAGTACGGCTTTGGATTGTAGAAGGAAACTGGAGCACTCGAGGGAAACCCACGCATTCCTCAGGGAGGACATGCTGAAGCTCCTGACAGAATGACATTTGGAATATAACTCTGAACCTTGGAACACTCCGAACTACAGTAGCATCACACTAACCACCATTTTACCATGGCGCCTTCTGTTCTATGAACTAATTGCTCACCCATTATATGAATGTTTTCAAATTTAACCCTCTTCAATAGTAGGGCACGTTCTTGGATTCTGCTGCTCCGAATAAGGTGAAATTGTTTGTCATTTTCCATTTAATTCCCTTAAGGATCTTAGACAACAATCATGTCAACCTCCCAAACTTCTCATTCTGAAGAGAGCAGGGCCAGCTTACATAATCACCCAGCATCCATCCCTCTGTCCTCTCGATCAGTTCGAAATCAGAGCAAGGTAGTCATAGATCAGTGTGCGGGGGGTACATAAGGGAACGAACATTAAAGTGTGAAGGGATTGTCTAAAGCTCAGGACTGCCTGGAATGAAGGTAAAACGCCCAGATGGTTCGCCCGGAATAGGATCAGCTTATCATTTCACATTCCGAGACATGCAGTATGTGATTATCGGTGCAGACTGTAGTTTATGTTGGCCTCCTTCAGCTGTTCTGTGTTTTCTTTGTTGTTGTTGATTGGTGGGTTGGCGATATGTTACTTTTTTTGGCTGAGGTTCTTGTTGGTGTTTTATGTTTTCCCACATGAACGATCTGTTAGATTTTTGTTTTCTACAGAGACGTTGGGAGTTTGATCTTATTGTCGCTGTTTTTTTTTGCGTGGGGGTTAGGGGTTTGTGAGTTTTGTTTCATTTAATTTCTCGTGCGAAGGGAGGTTGATATCTTTCTTTCAATTATATCCGTGGTTTTTTATGGCTATCTGGAGAAGACGAATCTCAGAGTTCAATTCTGTGTAATACTTTTATAATAAAATGAACCTTTGAAGCTTTATACTTTGCAAGAAAGAATCTCCAGCTTTTACAAATCCATGATGGCCAAAGGGGACATTTTTCAGTGTTGATTTATCTGACACACCATGACCTCCTAATTTAGTGAAGCACTCCACAGCTTATAAAGAGTACTCTCCACAGAATCTTTCAGATCACAAAAGTACGAAGCAGCCTAACCTGATCAACATAATGCATAGACAAGGTCTCACTTGAGGGCTTTTAGGTCATGTCAAGAATCTAAGAATGTCTCATGTTTAATGAGCCCCCGAAGGAGTTACTTATAAGTTATGTTTTAGGGATATGGTAGCGTAGTGGTTATGTTGCCGGCCTCATAATCCACAGGTTCTGAGACTAATGAACTGGAGACAAGAGTTCAAATCCCACAATGGTGCTCTGGGAAATGTAAATTTAATTAAATAAATTGGGAATAAATATTCATATCAGACGTGATAACTGCAAAATTACCTATTTGACTTAATAACTCATTTGGTTCATGAGATTCTTTGGCAGAAGAAGAATCTGTTGTCTTTACGTAACCTGCATATTCATGACTGTACACTCAGTGTAATATGATCGACTTTAATTCTCTCCTGAAAATGGCACGTTGATACGTTAAAGCGTTTCCCAGTGGCATTGCTTCCTTGATGAGATTCCCTTCCTGGGCAATTTAGACGCCAGGATGAATGGATTGAAAAGGCAGGGCATCAGGGCCAGAGGCAAGAATGGGTGGGCTCTGCTCACTCCTCCATGACGTTTGCTCCGCTGTCCACCGCTCTAAGGCAGAGGCTGAGAGTCAGCTCTGGGCTTTGCATCTGCAAGCTCTGCTGTGTGATAAACTGAGGCTGGGGGCCATGGGCCTGCTCCGGGCTTCATATCTATGGACTCACTATCATTCTGAATGCTGTTGCTTGCTTTTGTTGTTTGCATAATTTGTGTTTTTTTTTCTCCCTCTCTACCCCCAATTGGGTGTTTGTTGGTCTTTTTTTACCGAGTTTTCTGGCGGGCTGTAAAGAGACAAATCTCAAGATTGGGGATTCAAGACTCAAGTACCTTTATTTTCAAAGAATGTATAAATTATTTTACCATTGCTGGTAGAATCTCAGATGGAGACAAGAGAGCATACAGGAGCGAGATATGCCAACTAGTGGAGTGGTGTCGCAGCAACAACCTTGCACTCAACGTCAGTAAGACAAAAGAGCTGATTGTGGACTTGAGGAAGGTTAAGATGAAGGAACACATACCAATTCTCATAGAGGGATCAGAAGTGGAGAGAGTGAGCAGTTTCAAGTTTCTGGGTGTCAAGATCTCGGAGGACCTAACCTGGTCCCAACATATCGATGTGGCTATGAAGAAGGCAAGACAGCAACTATACTTCATTAGGAGTTTGAAGAGATTTGGTATGTCAACAAAAACACTCAGAAACTTATATAGATGTACGGTGGAGAGCATTCTGACAGGCTGACTCACTGTCTGGTATTGGGGGGGTGGGTCTACTGCACAGGACTGAAAGAAGCTGCAGAGGGTCATAAATTTAGTCAGCTCCATCTTGGGTATTAGCCTACAAAGTACCCAGAACATCTACAAGGAGCAGAGTCTCAGAAAGGCAGCGTCCATTATTAAGGACCCCCAGCACCCAGGGCATCTCCTTTTCCCACTTTTACCATCAGTTATAAAGTACAGAAGCCTGAAGGCACACACTCAGTGATTCAGGAACAGCTTCTTCCCCTCTGCCATCCGATTCCTAAATGGACATTGAATCTGTGAACACCACCTCGCTTTTTCAACATATATTATTTCTGTTTTTGCACGATTTTTAATCTATTCAATATATGTATAGTAATTTATTTATTTATTCTTCTATATTGCATTGAACTGCTGCTGCTAAGTTAACAAATTTCACAACCCATGTCGGTGATAATAAACCTGATTCTGATTCTGATTCTGAAATATACGGCTTAAGATTTGTTTGCTCACAGGCAGCCACAAAGTAAGAAACCCAATAAAAAAAAGACCATAAAAGAGGGAAAAATATAACAATAAAAGCAAACAACAACATTCTGAGCCAGATTGACTCCTGTGATCTGCTCCCTGGAACAGCTGGAGTAGGTCCAAGCCGACTCATATTAGCCAGCTCTGTTCATCTTTGTTTAGCAATTACACAAAATCATTGTGTAATTTATACATACTTTGATAATAAATATAGTTTGAACTGATGAAAACAGATTTTCACTCTATGCACCTCAATTGCATTAGAAGATACCATTCCCTTGGGTGTTCTTCAATAAAGTGTGAGAGTGATGTCACGGCACCCAATAAATGCTAGGTTTTCTCTCTCTTGGTGTGGATTATTTCTCAAAATTGAAGTGAATAATGTAGTAATACTTTAAATTAGTTTTCGAGACAACACAAACTAAAAGATAAAGTTGGGAGATTCTGATTAACTCAGTATCTCCTGTAAACAATTAAACCTTGCCCAACCCATCTTTCTGGGCAGGGAAAGGCTCTGGGGGAATTAAGCTGCTAAGTCATTTGCTTTGCCTTAGAATTAAGAATTAGAATTAACAGATGGGGGCTATTTGTCTCAACTTGTCTTAGTTGGTTCAGAATCAGATTTCTAATCACTGACGTATGTCATGTACTTTGTTGTTCTGTGGAAGAAGTAAAGTGCAGTACATAAAAATCAGAATCAGGACTCATATCACCAGCAGTTAACTTTACTACAGCAATAGAATGAAATATATGATAAATAATATATAGGGGAAAAAAGCTGAACTACAGTAAATATATATATAGTCTATTAATAGTGAAATTAAACTAAATAATGCAAAAAAAACAGAAATTTAAAAGTAGTGAGGTGGTGTTCATGGGTTCAATGTCCATTTAGAAATTGGATGGCAGAGGGGTAGAAGCTGTTCTGAATTGCTGAGAGTGTCCCTTCAGGCTCCTGTGCATCCTTCCCAACAGTAACAATGAGAAGAGGACATGTCCTGGGTGGTGAGGGTTCTTAATGATGGATGCAACCTTCCTCTGGCACTGCTCCTTGAAGCTGTCTTGGATACTGCGGAGGCCCGTGATGGAGCTGACTAGTTTTACAAGTTTCTGCTACTTATTTCAATCTGGGGCAGTAGCCCTGCCCTCAGACCAGATGGTGATGCAGCCAGTCAGAATGCTCCCCATGGTAGATTTGTAGAAGTTTTTCAAGTGTTTTAGTTGGAAACCAAATCTCCTCAACCTCCTGATGAACTATAGCCTCTGCCTTGCCTTCTTTATAGCTGCATCAGGACCTTTGTGTCCAGTTTAGGTTCTCAGCGATATTGACACCCAGGAGCTTGAAACTGCTCACTCTCTCCACTTCTGATTCCTCTATGAGGATTGGTTTGTGTTCCCTTGTCTTACCCTTTCTGAGGTCCACAATCAGCTCTTCGGCCTTGCCAGTAAGGTACAATATGGGACATATAAAAAATAAATAAGTAGTGCAAAGTAGGGGGTTGGTGCTTCTGTGGGTGGGGGAGTGGGTGTTGATGCTTTTGAGGCTGCTTATGAAGGGAGGGTGGGGGGGCCTTTGGTGTTTTGATTCATTCTATGGGGTTTCTTGTTTCCTGGATGCCTGTGAAGTGTAAGAATTTCAGGCTGTATACTGTATACATACTCTGATATCAAATGAACCTTTGAATATTTTGAGAGAGCAAGATAGTGAGGTAGTGTTCCTGTGTTCATTGTCTGTTCAGAAGTCTGATGGTATAAGGGAAGAAGCCGTTCCTAAAACATCGAGTGGGCACATTCAGGCTCCTGTACCTCCTCCCTGATGAGAAGAGAGCATGTTCTTTGAGGGTGAAAATACCCACCTCCCTCTGTGTGGAACAAGCTATCCCTCGGTTCCCTTTTAAAAATTTCCCCTCTAATTTTGGACGCCCCTACACTGGGAAAAAAGGCTTTGGCTATACAGCTGTCTATGCCCCTCATGGTGTTATAAACCTCTGCCGGTGATGGTCAATGATGGATGGTGCTGTCTTGAGGCATTGTCTTTTGAAGGTGCGCTCGGTGCTGGAGAGGATAGTGCCCACGATGAAGCTTCCACAGCTGGTTTTTAGGATCCTGTGCACTGGTGCCTCCCCAAGTTGGATGCTGCTGCAAAGAGTCAAAATGTTCTCCATGGTCCATCTGCGGAATAACTCTTTCGAAAGGCAATCCAGAAGTAGCCCAGCTTCGCTACAGCCTCACGTCTTTCACTGAAAAGCATTTAAGATGCAATGACCTTCCTCTGTGGTAAATCACCCAGAATCAGAACCAGGTTTTATCATCCCTGACATAATCCGTGTCATGACATTCGTTATTCAGTGGCAGCAGCAAAGTGCAAGACATAAAAGTTACTATAAGTTACAAAAATAAATAAATGCACAGTGAGAAAGAGGAATGATAGGTTCTTGAACTGTGCGAAGATCTCCGTGATCTAACAAGCCATTCCGATTCTCCAAATCACCCTTCAGCACCAGCTTTGCAACTGGTGGTCCCTCCTTGTGCACTCTGACCTGAGGAAATCAGTCACATCCAAACCAGGGGAAACCTGTGGTGTTGATCATCTTAATTCTTGTGTTAAGTATCGGCTGTCCTCCAAGAGGACCACAACATTGTCTGGGTTTGGAGGCTTGCGTCCCACAATGACCGGGAGAGCTACGTTGGCTGGAGTCAGGGCTTTATGCTTTGTCTCTTGGTAGGGTCACCCATGCCAAACAGGTCAAAGGGGAGAGGCCAGACTAAGAGTGGTCCACCGGTCCTCCAGGTTCAGGGGTTCAGCTCAGGGCTAGCAATTCTGACTGGTAAAACAAAATTGTTATGGAAACAGCAATGAAGAATCCTTCTACATCTGAGTGTGATGGTATTCCTGAGTCTCCACCCGGGACTTGCATGACTGACAGTGGTGAGAACCGAGAGGAAGCTCCTGACATGATGAAGGAAGCCCTGAACACCACCAGAGACGGAGGATCTTCACTGCTGCCCTCAACACCAGTGGTGTAACAGACAGTACCTAAGTAAGTAAAGTATAGGATGTACACTTACTGCCAGTTTTCTGGAGTGTGCTGGAAATTTACCTACTGCAAGTGCATGACTACTGTATTGTCTAAGGTATTGCCCTGCACACACTTATCACTTAATAAGTTCATTTCTGACTTAATTGGCAGTTTCTGAGTCTTTATCCATTGATTCTTGCATTCGAACATTGAGGCCTTCATTACCCTCGGCTTCGCTCCATTTGAAGCCCTGTCCATCATGGGTAAAGGTGCCCCACCCAGCACCACTGAGCACACCTACAGAAAATGTTGTCACCGAAAAGCAGCATCAATCATCAGGGACTCCCAGCACCCAGGTCATGGTCTCCCAGGTACAGGAGTCTCAGGACTCTCACCACCAGGTTCAGGAAAAGTTGTTACCAGTCAGTCACAAGGCTCTTTAACAATAAATAATCCTCCGAACCTTTTAACTGAAATGAAGCACAAAATGGTGAACAGTTAGCTACAGGATTATAGAAATTCATCTACTTCACTGAAGTTCTTCAGGAAGAGAAATCTATACTGTTTACTCACTTTGGTCGAGACATGAATCCAGAACCGCCAATGTCCCTTAGAAACAGAAAATACCGCAAAGACCGAGAAGGTCAGACACCACGAGTGGCATGGTAACATTGTGGCAAGCGCAATGCTATACAGCTACAGTGATTGGTGTTCAATTCCCGACGCTGCCCCTAAGGAGTTTATACGTTCTACCCCATGACTGTGTAGGTTTCCTCTGGGTGCTCTGGTTTCCTCCCACATTCCAAAGGCATAGAGTACAGGTCGCTAGTAAATTGAGTGCATGCCATACCAGCGACAGAAGGGTGGTCACACTTGCTGTCCCCAGTACATCCTTCACCTGTGTTGGCCGTTGACACAAAGGATGTATTTCACAGTTCAAAGTTCAAAATAAATTTAGACACAAAGTACATATATGTCACCATGTACAACCCTGAGATTCATTTTCTTGTGGGCGCACTCAATAAATCCATAGAATAATAACCATAACAGAGTCAATGAAAGACCGCCCAACTTGAGCGAAGTGTGCAAAAGACACAAACTGTCCAAATACAAAGAGAAAGAAATAACAATAGTAAGTAAGCAATAAATATCGAGGACATGATGAGTCCTTGAAAGTGAGTCCTTTGGTTCTGGGAAAATTTCAATAATGAGGCGAGTGAAGTTATCCCCTTTGTTTCAAGAGACTGATTGCTGAGGGTAGTAGCTGTTCCGGAACCTGGTGGTGCGAGTCCTGAGGCTCCTGTACCTTCTTGGTGATGGCAGCAGTGAGAAGAGAGCTTGGGCTGGGTGGTGGGGGTTCCCTGATGATGGAAGCTGCTTTCCTGCGACAGTATTTCATGTAGATGTGCTCAGTGGTGGAGAGGGCCTTACCTGTGATGGACTGGACTGAATCCACCACTTCTTGTAGGATTTTCTGTTCAAGGGGCATCAGTGTTTCCATACCAGGCTGTGATGCAGCCAGTCAATACACTCTCCACTACACATCTATAAAAGTTTGTCAAAGTTTCAGATGTTATGCTGAATCTTCGCAGACTTCTAAGGAAGTAGAGGCACTGCTGTGCTTTCTTCATAATTGCATTTACGTGCTGGGCCCAGGACAGGTCCTCTGAAATAATAGCACCAAGGAATTTAAAGTTGCAGACCCTCTCCATCTGTGATCCCTCGATGAAGACTGGCTCATGGACCTCTGGTTTCTTTCAATAATCTGCTACTTTGTCTTGCTGGCATTGAATGAGGTTGTGGTTATGGCATCACTTAGCCAGATTTTCAGTCTCCCTCCTATATGTTGATTCAGTACCACCTTTTATTTGGCCTACAACAGTGGTATATGGTTTCTCCATATTTTGATGACAGTGATATATGTTCACTATATGTTTTGATGTACATATTGCAAATAATTTACTTACTTATTGCCTGTTATGCTGCTGGTGTTTAGGGCATCAATGAAGCTCCTCCATCTCTGGCAGTGTTCAGGGCTCTCTTCATCGTGTCAGTAGCTTCCTCTCAGTTTCCGCCACTGTCAGTCATGAAAGTCCCAGGTGGAGACTCAGGAACACTGTCTCACTCAGATGTAGAAGGATTCTTCCTCCTGTTTCCATAACCATTTTGTTTGACCGGTCAGGGTTGTTAGCCCTGACCTGAACCTCCGAACCTGGAGGACCATGGGACCGCTCTTAGTCTGTCCTCTACCCTTTGACCTGTTTGGCATGGGTGGCCCTACCAAGAGCCAAAGCATAAAGCCCTGACTCCAGCCAGCGTAGCTCTCCAGGTCATTGAGGCACGCAAGCCTCCAAACCCTATGACAAGGTTGTGGTCCCGTGACAAATAAAGCTATCGGCAATCTTTATCTGTGAAAGAATGCTTCAGATCCAGGGCCCTTCATCTGAACAGGGAGATAAAAAAACAAGTTAGTTTTGGGTAGCCGAGAAGCTGGGGGAGGAATGAATCTCTGGGAGTATCTCTGATAGGGTGACAGCAGACAGCTTAATGTGCCAGTTGTGGAGCAGTTAGGATCAGGTGTATCCGTGCAGGGCATTGCTGACGGTAAGACTGTGGGATGTGCATTGCAGAACTGACTATTCTAACAAGGAAGGAAAAGAAGAATAACTGAGGAGAAATGAGGAAAGATGGAAGAGCTGAGTTCTGACTGAGCCAGAAAGGAAGTTACCTGGCATTGGAGGATTCAGTACACAAATTTCACATCACATGCCGGTGATAATAAACTGGAATCTGAGTATTGAGTCTGGAAGGCTGCATCCTCTCAGACGGAAGATGGGCTGTTCCCCAACCTTGGGACGGGCCTCGTAACATATAAGATAGTCAAGATAGATAGATAGATAGATAGATAGATAGATAGATACTTTATTCATCCCCATGGGGAAATTCCAACTTTTTTCCAATGTCCTATACACTTGTTGTAGCAAAACTAATTACATACAATACTTAACTCAGTAAAAAAAAATATGATATGCATCTAAATCACTATCTCAAAAGCATTAATAATAGCTTTTAAAAAGTTCTTAAGTCCTGGCGGTAGAATTGTAAAGCCTAATGGCATTGGGGAGTATTGACCTCTTCATCCTGTCTGAGGAGCATTGCATCGATAGTAACCTGTCGCTGAAACTGCTTCTCTGTCTCTGGATGGTGCTATGTAGAGGATGTTCAGAGTTATCCATAATTGACCGTAGCCTACTCAGCGCCCTTCGCTCAGCTACCAATGTTAAACTCTCCAGTACTTTGCCCACGACAGAGCCCGCCTTCCTTACCAGCTTATTAAGACGTGAGGCGTCCCTCTTCTTAATGCAGTATGGAAGATAGAAGAGTAAAGCACATGAACAGGCCCTTCGGTCTGACCACGATGCCAAATTAAGCTAAATCTATCTGCCCACCCATGGTCCAAACCTCTCCACTCCCTGTATATTTCTGTGCCTCTTATGAAAAAATTACTTCTTCAGTCTTTTGCCCTCTCACCTTAAAGTTATGTCCTGTAGTATATGGAATTTCTACCTTGGGGAAATGACTCTGTCTACCCGTTCTATACCCCTCATGATTTTGTAAACACCTATCAGGTCCCCCCTCAGGCACTGACACTCCAAAGAAAATGATACAAATTTGCACAGCCTCTCCTTATAGCTCGCATGCCAGCAGCATGCGGGGAATCCTCTGCTGCACAATCTCCACGTCCTCCCTGCTATGGCCAGCCAGAAGTGCACACCGTACTCCAAGTGAGGCCTAACCGAAGTTCGAAAGAGCTGCAGGATGGCGTTTTGGCTCTTTTGACTCCAAACCCTGGCCAAAGGAGGCAGATGAGTCACACGCCTTCTTTACCGGCCTCAGCACTGGCGTTGCTACTTCTGGGGAGCCATGTGCATACAGCCAGGATCGATGGCAAGGTGCCCTTCCCCTCCTAGAGCACACTGTCATGGCAACATGCACCACGTCAGAATATGAGCTTTGTTTCTGACGTATGTGTTATTGACCCGGATGGGGCGGACGTGGAGAGGATGTGTTCTGTGTGGGACCATGGGGCACAGCTTCAGAGTACCACATCCCCTTAGAAAAGAGATGTGGAGTAATGTATTTAATTATTTAGACATATAGTGTGGAACAGGCCACACTGCCCAGCAACCCACCTAATCACAGGACAATTTATAATGGCCGCTTTAACCTACTAACTGGTCCACTTTTGGACTGTGGGAGGAAATCCATGCGGCCACGGGAAGAACACTCAAGCTCCTTACAGATGGCACCGGCATTGAACTCTGAACTCTGACGCCCCGAGCGGTACTAGCATCGCGCCAATTGCCACGCAACCGTGGCTCCCCGAAGGAAAGGTTTAGAGTGGGGAAAGGATGGTGCAGACGGCGAGCTCAGGGTCACTCCTGAGGACGAAACGCTGGCACTCAGCAAGCTAACCATCCAATCCGAAATTATCCTGGAAGGCGGCCAGAGGGCGGGCAATAGCCGGGGGCCAGGCCAGTAACACACACATCTGCTGAGCGCATATAAATAGAACAAAGTGACTGAAGACTGTGGGAAAGTGGGAAATGCCCGAGTGAGCCACCAGAGGGAGCTCCGTCCAGTGTAGGAACGGGATGCCCTGCTGTTTTGGATTGAGGAGCATCTGACCATCTGCACTGGATGTGGGTGTATTTTTTTCCGGTTGCTATTGAAATAGTAAGTCCTCTGCACCAACATTTCTCATCTTGTACAGCATCAATTATTTTTTTTTTAAAAAGGACATATATTGGAGTACTCTGAGGTATGCTGCGTGGGCACAAATAAAGAATTATTTTCAAAACTTTGAGAACAGATACAGACTCTGATAATTGCCCTTGTGACTGTTTGACGCATTATTAAACCTGAAAGAAAAACAGTGATCTTTCCCCCCCCCCCCCCACTGACCACATCAATTGCCATGAATCAAAATTTATGTCAGGCATCCTCCCTGGAAACGTTGGATGGAAAGTATTGTCTATAATAGGAGATAAAAATGCTTTAAGACTGGATATACACACAGTGGCCAGCTTATTAGGTATCCCCTGAGTGTATGGTGACACAGTGCCTTGCTCAATCCTGACTTCTGTATGGAGTTTGCATATTCTCTCTGTGGCCATGTAGGCTTCCTCCTAAACATTCGGCTGTGTTTAACAGGCATTTAGTGAATTGATACAGATACACTTAGTGAATTGAGGAATGGTTTTCTCCAGCTACACAAAGACCTGCAGGCTGGTAGGATAATTAGCTGCTGTAAGTTACTTCCAGTGTGTAGGAGAGTGGTGGGCTCTATGTTCGCTGATGGTGAATTTTCTTGTGGGCATTCCTTTGCACCTACTGTGAATGCCCACGAGAAAATGAAATATACTACCTCAGCGTAGTATATGGTAATATCCAGTACTGTGCAAAAGTCTTAGGCACGTATATATAGCTGGGGTGCATACAGCGTATGTCAACGTAGAATGGAGAGTGATTTTGTAAATCTGGCCAGAGCAAAGAATGTTGGGAATGGCGAGGGTGCTATGCCACAAGAGGAGTGAGGGGCAGGTGGCGGAGAAGGAGTGCCGGGGCAGAGGGTGGCGTGGGTGAAGACACATCCAGCCCTGGGACACCAGGCAAGGTCATTTGATTCCAAACAATAGGCTTATTGATCATTACAGAATGCCCCTCTGGTGCTTCCCACTCCCTCCCCTCTCCCAACCATGATTCCCCTTCGCACTCTCAGTCCACAATAGAGTGTGTGCGTGTGTCTGCCTAAGACTTCTGCACAGTACCGTATACTGGACTGACGATAAATTTACTTTGAACTCTGAATGTTGGAAGAACAGAATGGGATCGGTGGCCTATAGAAAGAATCCTGTCCAGGTACCTCACAACTTCATATGAAAACTGGTCTGCCCATGGCTGCAAGAGATTGCAGAGAATTGTGAATTCAGCCCACCCTATCACAAAAAACAGTCTCCCTTCCATGGAATTTGTCTACACTTCCCACTGACTCAGGAAAACACCAACATAATTGCCCTCCCACCCTGGGCATGCTCCCCTGTCCCTCTTCCATCTGTCAGAAGATACAAAAGACTGGGATCACGTACCATCAGGTCAACAAGGACTTTTATCCTGCAGATATAAAACTCTTGAATGGACCTGTTATACTTTAAAGATGAACTCTCGATCTTTGAATCTACCTCAGTAATGCCTATTTATCTGCATGGTGTACTTTCTCATTTACTGTAACACGATATTCTGCATTCTGTCATTATTTGCTTTCTGTGCTGTCTCCACGTACGCATGTATGATATGATTCCTCCCCCCCAATTTCACCATTACCCATTCCTGTTCCCCCTCCCCATCTCTCTCTCCCCTCTCTCTCTCTCTCTCTCTCTCCCTCTCTCTCTCACACTTTATCTCTCCCCCTTCCCTTTGTTCCATGGTCTTCTGTCCCCTCCTATCAGATTCCCCCCTCTCCAGCCCTTTATCTCTTCCTCCGATTAAAGTCCCAGATCTTTATTTCACCCCTTCCCCCCCTCCTAACTTCACCTATTACCCACCACCTTGTACTCCTTCCTCCCCTCCCCATCCCCACCTTCTTACTCTGACTTCTCCTCTTTCTTTCCACTCTTGAAGGGTCTTGGCCCAAAACGTCAACTGTTTACTCTTTTCCATTTTTACTTAGTTCAGTCTGTGAAGGTTTTATTGGGACGAGAGTCAAAGTCAGTTTACTCTTTTCCATAGATGCTGCCCAGCCTGCTAAGTTCCTCCAGAATTTTGTGTGTGTTGCTATGACATGATCTGTCTGGATGTCGTGCAAGTTATTTTTGTTCCCGCTGTATCTCAGTACAGTGAGAAACTAACCCGAAGGTCTGATTCCGTGCTGTGGTTCTCTATGACTCCATGCGACAATAACCAACAAATGACCAGTTTAATGGGCAAGGCAGGTGGAGTACAATGTAAGGGAAGTGTATGGTCATGCACTTTGGCAGAAGGATTAAAGGAGAGTGCTATTTTCTAAATAGGGAGCAAATTCAGAACTTGGATGTGAAAGGGTACTTGGGAATCCTGATGTAGGATTCCCTGAAGGTTAACTTGCAGGCTGTGTTGGTAGTAAGGAAGGCAAATGCAATGGTAGCATTTATTTTGAGGGAGCGAGAATATAAAAGCAAGGATGTAGTTTTAAGGCTTTATAAGGCATTGATCAGACCACATTTTGGAGTAACCTGAGCAGTTCTGGGCCCCATGTCTAAGAAAGGATGCGCTGCTACCGGAGAGGGCCCAGAGGAGGGTCACAAGAATAATCCAGGAATGAAAGGGTTAACATAGGAAGCGTGTTTGATCACTATGGACCTGTGCTCACTGGAGTTTAGAAGAATGAAGGGGGGAGCTTATTCTAACCTTCTGCATATTTAAAGGCCTAAACAGGGTGGATACAGAGAGGATGTTTTCAATAGGGAAGAGTCTCAACTGGGGGTTACAGACTCAGAATAGAAAGGTATCCCTGTAGAGCCTAGAAGAGGAGGAATTTCTTCAGCCAGATGGTGGTGAATCTGTGGGATTCATTGCCACAGATGGCCGTGGAAGCCAAGTCATTGCGTAAATTTAAAGCGGAGGTTGATAGTTTCCCAATTAGAAAAAAAAGGTTACAGTGGGAAGGCAGAGAATGGTGCTGTGAGAAAAAAATAAACCAGCCCTGATGGAATGGCAGAGCAAACTCAGAAGGCTAAATGGCCTAATTCTGCTCCTATGTCTTATGGTCTTATGGACACAGTGGGCAGTAGGATCTGCTGCCAAACTGCGCCACTCCAGGCTAAAAATCCTAATGCAGCTCTGCAGATGAAGGGGCCCCTGTCTTTTTTTTCTATTATTCTAAGCCCTGACATTAAAGCTTTCACTCTTGTTTTCAGAATGCGACAATTTAAACACCAGCCCGGACAGATTGGATTGGGTGAGGTTGGATTGCTCTGGGAGCCGGGCCGATTTGGAGAGGCAAAGAATGGCTTCTTTGGCAGCAAAATCTGGGCCCGGAGCGACTCAGCATGGTGGAGGTCCTAATGCGAGATACAATCTGCTGTTCAGACATATTAAATTTAAATTTATATTAGGCAAGAAACGGTGTTGGATAGACTGTTGAGTCTGAAGGCTGATAAGTCTCCAGGACCTGATGGTCTGCATCCCGGGGTACTTAAGGAGGTGGCTCTAGAAATCGTGGACGCATTGGTAATCATTTTCTAATGTTCTATAGATTCAGGAACAGTTCCTGCCGATTGGAGGGTGGCTAATGTTGTCCCACTTTTCAAGAAAGGAGGGAGAGAGAAAACAGGGAATTATAGACCGGTTAGCCTGACGTCAGTGGTGGGAAAGATGCTGGAGTCAATTATAAAAGAGGAAATTACGACCTATTTGGATAGCAGTAGAAGGATCAGTCCGGGTCAGCGTGGATTTATGAAGGGAAAATCATGCTTGACTAATCTTCTGGAGTTTTTTGAGGATGTAACTCTGAAAATGGACAAGGGAGAGCCAGTGGATGTAGTGTACCTGGACTTTCAGAAAGCCTTTGATAAAGTCCCACATAGGAGATTAGTGGGCAAAATTAGGGCACATGGTATTGGGGGCAGAGTACTGACATGGATTGAAAATTGGCTGGCTGACAGGAAACAAAGAGTAGTGATTAACGGGTCCCTTTCGGAATGGCAGGCTGTGACCAGTGGGGTACCGCAGCTGTTTACAATATACATTAATGATTTAGATGAAGGGATTAAAAGTAACATTAGCAAATTTGCTGATGACACAAAGCTGGGTGGTAGTGTGAAATGTCAGGAGGATGTTATGAGAATGCAGGGTGACTTGGACAGGTTGGGTGAGTGGGCAAATGTATGCCAGATGCAGTTTAGTGTGGATAAATGTGAGGTTATCCACTTTGGTGGCAAGAACAGGAAGGCAGATCACTATCTAAATGGAGTCAAGTTAGGAAAAGGGGAAGTACAACGAGATCTAGGTGTTCTTGTACATCAGTCAATGAAAGCAAGCATGCAGGTAAAGCAGGCAGTGAAGAAAGCTAATGGCATGCTGGCTTTTATAACAAGAGGAATTGAGTATAGGAGTAAAGAGGTCTTTCTGCAGCTGTACAGGGCCCTGGTGAGACCCCACCTGGAGTATTGTGTGCAGTTTTGGTCTCCAAATTTGAGGAAGGACATTCTTGCTATTGGGGGAGTGCAGCGTAGGTTCACAAGGTTAATTCCCGGAATGGCGGGACTGTCATATGTTGAAAGATTGGAGCGACTGGGCTTGTATACACTGGAATTTAGAAGGATGAGAGGGGATCTGAATGAAACATATAAGATTATTAAGGGATTGGACACACTGGAGGCAGGAAGCATGTTCCTGCTGATGGGTGAGTCCAGAACTAGAGGCCACAGTTTAAGAATAAGGGGTAG
Organism: Hemitrygon akajei; assembly: GCF_048418815.1. Taxonomy (NCBI): domain Eukaryota; kingdom Metazoa; phylum Chordata; class Chondrichthyes; order Myliobatiformes; family Dasyatidae; genus Hemitrygon; species Hemitrygon akajei. The sequence continues at coordinate 209,298,628 of NC_133124.1, read as the reverse complement.
GCCATTTAGAACAGAGATGCGGAAAAACTTTTTCACCCAGAGAGTGGTGGATATGTGGAATGCTCTGCCCCAGAAGGCAGTGGAGGCCAAGTCTCTGGATGCATTCAAGAGAGAGTTAGATAGAGCTCTTATAGATAGCGGGGTCAAGGGATATGGGGAGAGGGCAGGAACGGGGTACTGATTGTGTATGATCAGCCATGATCACAGTGAATGGCAGTGCTGGCTAGAAGGGCCGAATGGCCTACTCCTGCACCTACTGTCTATTGTCTATTGGCCCAGATTGACTGGGGGCTCCTCTCTCCGTGATGCTAAGGCTGTGAGTCTGCCCCAGCTCCTGTGCGTTGTGTCTACAAACTCTGCGGTGATTTGACTGCTAATATGATGAACTGAATACTGAGGCTTTGGGCCTACTCCAGGCTACTCCAGGGATTTGGATCAAAGGAATCAATTTGGTTCGAAATGCTGTTGTTGTGGCTCGCTTCTATTGTTTGCATGATTTGTGATTTTTTTTTCTCTTTCCCTGTGCGCAGGGAGGATTGGGGGTTGGTCTTTATTTACGAATATGCAGATAATGGAGGGATTTTGACCTTGTGCAGGCAAAGGGGAAAAGGAATAATTAGCATTATTAGTTTGGTAATTGATCTGAATGCTATTTGCTTCCTTTTATTGTTTGCACGATTTTTTTTCATATTGGGCATTCGATGGTCTTCTTTTTCATGGATTCTTTTGTGTTTCTTTGTTTTGTGGCTGCCTGCAAGAAGACAAATCTCAAGGTTATGTAAATAAACTCCGAACCTTGAACTTAGAAAACACCATGGGCAAAAGGGCCTGTTCCTGCACTGCACTGGTCTGTGTTCTACATTCTGAAACGTGAAGTGGAAAGTTGAAATGGCGCACTCATAATGAACAAAATTATCCTTCAGTGCCGCTTTTGAATCCTCGATGTAAGGAGTACCTTTAAAACCTGAGTGTGCCACATGCTGTGGCCTTAATATAACATAGCAGATGATGCTGTTTAGATTAAAATTACTGGCTTCAATAAGGGATGTTCTATTTATAGCACTAACTTTATTTACTTACGCTCCCAGCAACATAAAGAAACTCACAAACAATACATCAACTGAGGAAAGTTATACTTGTCATAGAGGGAGTCAAAATCAGAATCAAGTTTATTATCACTGACACACAGTATGTCATGAAATTTGTGTTATAGCAGCAGTGGAATGCAGTACTCAGTGGCCACTTTATTAGGTATGCTTATACATCTACAGGTTAATGCAAATCTCTAATCAGCCAATCATGTGGCAGCAATTCAATGTATAAAATCATCAAGACATGGTCAAGAGATTCAGATGTGCTTCAGACCCAACATCAGAATGGGGGGGGGGGGGGGGGAGAAGTGTGATCTACTGCAAGTGACTTTGACCTTTGACTGTGGAATGATTGTTGGTGCCAGATGGGGTGGTTTGAGTATCTCAAAAACTGCTGATCTTCTGGGGTTTTCATGCACAACAGGCTCTAGAGTTTACAGAGAATGGTGCAAAAGAAAACAAAAAAAATCCAGTGAACAGCAGTTCTGTGGGTAAAAACACTTTGTTAATGAGTGAGGTCAGAGGAAAATGGCCAGATTGGTTCAAGCTGACAGGAAGGTAACAGGTTTGTTATTGAGATAAATAGAACATGGAGTAAGCTCTTGTGGCCCATCAAGTCATGCCGTCCAGCAGCCCCCAATTTAACCCTAGCCTAATCACAGGATAATTTACAATGACCAATTAACCTACCAACCAGTACATCTTTGGACTGTGGGAGGAAACTGGAGCACCCGGAGGAAATCCATGTACAAACTCCTTAAAGGCAGCGGTGGGAATTGAACCCGGTCTGTCTGCACTGTAAAGCCTTGTACTAACCACTACACTACCATACTGTAGTGCCTAATTTACCTTCATAGTTCATCTTTACTCCCTTTCTGGCTTTTTAAGTTGTCTTTTGTTGGTTTTTAAAAGCTTCCCAATCCTCTACCTTCCTACTAATTTTCGCTTTATTATATGCCCTCTCGTTTGCTTTTATGCTGTCCTTGATGCCCCTTGTCAGCCGCAGTTGTGTCATCCTCCCTTTAGAATAATTCTTCATCCTTTCCAACATCTGCAGTCTCCTGCGTGGACCTTGGCCATTCCGCTCTTTGACGCTGTTCCACCATTCATGAATATCATGGTGAATCTTTTACCTCAGCACCACTTGCTTGTACTAAACTCATATTTATTGATTTGTTAATATCTAAAATGCTATTAATTTCTATCTTAAGAAGACTGAGAATCAAGTCTCCACTGCCCTCTCGCGTAGAGGACAACAAAGCTTCCATATCCTCTGGGCAAAGAGATCTCTCCCGAATGAAAGGTGCTGAATGTCCAGACTCTTAATTTGAGACTGTGACTCTTAATCTTAGACAGTAGAAGTGAAAACGTTGTATCTACCCCTTCTGTCATTTCAATAACTTTGTTTCTTTCAACAAAACCATCTCTTATTCTTCTAAACTCGAGGGAGTCAAGGTCCTATCTCATCATTAGCCAGTCTTTCCATCTCTTAAAATCAATCGGGTAAGTCTTGTCTCACTCTCGGGAAATATATATCCCGATTTCCTTACGACAGTGAAATAGGCCATTCAGCCCATTGAGTGTGCACCACCTTGCTTTTTCCTGTTATACAAACTCGGGGCAGTTAATCCACCTCGGAGATGTGGGGAGAAACTGCAAGCTGGAGGAGGCCCAAGTGGTCACATGGAAACTCCACACAGACAGCAAGTCGGGTAAAGAGATCAAACCCATACACAGTCTTCCATGAGCCATCTTATTCAAAGGTTCAAAGTACATTTATTATCGAAATATGTGTGCAGTATATAACCCTGAGATTCGTCTTCCCCACAGTCACAAAACAAAAAAGAAACATGGAACCAATCCGTTGGAAGAAAAACATCAAATATCAAAACTCCCTCCACCCACCACATGCAAACGGCAACCAAAAAAAAAGAGTGAAAACATTGAATATAAAAGACATATTTCAGTAGAGGGCTATATAGAACTACTGAGAGATTTCTTACCATCATAATCAAATCCTCTTGCAACAAAGACTAGGACACCCTTTGACTTTATTCTTGCTTACTCTATCTGCATGTTATAAAGAACAAAGAACGGTACAGCACAGTACAGGCCATTCAGCCCATAATGTTGTGCTGACCCTTAAACCCTGCCTCCCATATAACCCTCCACCTTAAATTCCTCCATATACCTGTCTAGTAGACTCTTAAATTTCACTAGTGTATCTGCCTCCACCACTGACTCAGGCAGTGCATTCCACGCACCAACCACTCTCTGAGTTAAAAACCTTCCTCTAATATCCCCCTTGAACTTTCCTCCCCTTGCCTTAAAGCCATGTCCTCTTGTATTTAACAGTGGTGCCCTGGGGAAGAGGCGCTGGCTGTCCACTCTATCTATTCCTCTTAATATCTTGTATACCTCTATCATGTCTCCTCTCATCCTCCTTCTCTCCAAAGAGTAAAGCCCTAGCTCCCTTAATCTCTGATCATAATGCATACTCTCTAAACCAGGCAGCATCCTGGTAAATCTCCTCTGTACCCTTTCCAATGCTTCCACATCCTTCCTATAGTGAGGCGACCAGAACTGGACACAGTACTCCAAGCGTGGCCCAACCAGAGCTTTATAGAGCTGCATCATTACCTCGCGACTCTTAAACTCTATCCCTCGACTTATGAAAGCCAACACTCCATAAGCTTTCTTAACTACCCTATCTACCTGTGAGGCAACTTTCAGGGGTCTGTGGACATGTACCCCCAGATCCCTCTGCTCCTCCACATTCCCAGGTATCCTGCCACTTACTGTGTACTCTGCCATGGAGTTTGTCCTTCCAAAGTGTACCACCTCACACTTCTCTGGGTTGAACTCCATCTGCCACTTCTCAGATACCTTTAGATATTAATGCACCATTCAGGTCCCTCTAAACACCAACGCCTTTCAAACTTTTCAAAAATACTCTGCCTTATTATTTTTCCTAACATATTGGATGACTTCACATCTATCCACACCATTTTTTTCTATCTGTGTTATTCTCAACGAATCAGTAAGGCAGGGGCTCCCAACCATGCTGTCCACAGACCCGTCAGTTAATGGTAGAGGTCTATGCCATGAAAAAGGTTGGGAACCCCTGACTTAGGCTGTCCATTGTCCCCTGAAAGTCTCTCTCCATCATCTCATAGCCACTTAGCTTTGTATCACCAGCAAAACTGGATATATTGCACATGACCCCAGCAAGCAAGTTGTTAACAGAGTTTGTAAAGAGCCAGGCTCCATCTCCAATCACCGTGGCATCAAACTAATCATAGCTTCCAAGCTCAACATAATTCCACCTAATCCTCCAGGAAATAAAAATGAAAAGAAAAAATTGCAGATGCTGGAAATCAGAAACAAAAACAGAAAATGTTGGAAAAACTCACAGATCTGGTCGTGCCTGTGAAAAGAGAAACTTTAGATTTGGATCTGCCAAATACCATCCAACCTGCAAAGTTTTTCCAGCATTTACTCTATTTATCCCTACTGTTTTGTTTTCCCCTTTAAGCAATCCTTGATCCACTGTATTATTCCCAATCCCATATTTAATGACCTTGTATGTGGAATCTTATTAAAGCCCTCCGAATATCCATAGGGCTTGTTTCATCTTATTTATTCTGCTCATTATAAGCTTTAGAAACTCTAACAATTTTTTAAACAGGATGTACCTTTTCTAAGTCCACATTGACACCACCCAGTGCTGTCCATCACTGAGAACCCCCACCACCTAGGACTTGTTCTCTTCTCGTTGTTTCCATCAGGAAGGAGGTACAGGAGCCTGAAGACACACATTCAATGTTTTAGGAACAGCTTCTTCCCCTCCACCATTGGATTTCTGAAAGGTCAATAAACTAACCCACGAACACCACCTCATTTTTCAAAAATTCTCTTTATGTTTGCACTACTTATTTTATATATATATATATATATATATATATATATGTTTGTGCGTGTGAGTGTACTTCAGGGTCACATGAAGTCATGGGAGCAGGTGGTGGATGGTCATATGAGCAGCTGGTGCATATCACAAGTCCTGGTTATGCGACCACTGACAGCAGGCAGACAATCTCTGAAGAGTATTGATAATGGCTGGGGTCAGCCATCTTGTAAAGACACCACATACCAGAAGAAGGCAAAGGCAAACCACTTCTGTAGAAAAAAATTGCCAGGATTAATCATGGTCGAGACCATGATCGGCCACAACATATGACACGGCACAGAATGATGATGATGATATATATTTTTTATTTCAATGTATTGTATTGTACTGCTGCTACAAAACAACACATTTCACAGCATATGCCAGTAATATTAAACCTGTTTCTGATTCTGTTCCTGCTTTTTTTTTAATTTTCAAAACGGTCTGCTCCATTTCCTCAGTAATAGATGCCAACATTATTCTTCCCACCAATGTCAGAATAACTTGCTGTCTTCAAAGCACATTCGGATATAATGAGGTCATAGTGAAATCTATGTTGCAGGAGACCATTGAGAGCTGCGGGTCTGGGCCAGGAGAAGCAGATGGAGAATGTGTCATCAGACTAAAGATATTGGAGCAAAATGCAGATCTCTTCCTATCAGCATTGTGGAGTGCAAAACTGTTCATGAGAGACTTCAGGTGATAAAAACACTTAAATATTTGAGAGGTTGTGTGGAATGGCAACAAGATTGGAGATGATATTTCAGAATTGTGCATGAATCTGAAGCACTTGGCAAGCAGTAAGGAATGGTAATGGTGGCACCTCCATTTCTCCCAGGGGTATCAAGGTGTTCTCCACATTTGCTTCTTCTCTTCACGTCCCCACACCCTCTTGACCTACCCATCGCCTCCCTGTGGATCCCCACCTTCCATTAGCCTTGCGACTGAGGGAAACCATTACAAGTGACAGGGAGAGTGTGGTCACTGCCCATCCATCGACTGCAGCCAAACCACGAGCCACGGACTGTGATCACTCCTCCAGTGAGAGTAACCATGTGAAGAGTGAGGATCTGATCATTAGGTTTTCACAATACTGGATGTCAAATGTCTCAGGTTTGCAGGCATTTTGTTTATTTCACGGACAGCAAACAGGGCAGAGAGCCTTAGAGCGTTACAGCACAGAAATAGGCCCTTCAGCCCATCTATTCAATGTCAACCACTTTTTCTGCCTCGTCCCACCTACCTGCACCTGGACCATAGCCTTTCATACCTTGTCTCATCCATGTATCTGTCCAACCTTCTCCTAAATGCTTCAATTGAATCACATCTACCACTTCTACTGGCTGCTCATTCCACACTCACACCACCCTCTGAGTGAAGAAGTTGCTCCTCAAGTTCCCTTTAAATAATTCTCCTTTCACCCTTAACCCATGACCTCTAGTTTTAGTCTCACCCCACCTCAGGGGGAAAGAAGTCCTGCTTGCATTTACCCTATCTGTATCCCTCAGAATTGTGCACACTTCTGTAAGATCTCCCCTCAGTCTCCTACACTCCAGGGAATAAAGTCCTAACCTATTCAACGTTTCCCTACATATCAGCTCCTCAAGTGTCAGCAACATCCTTGTAAATTTTCTCTCCACTCTTTCTTATTGAAATCCTTCCTGGCAGAGGAGGACCAGAACTGCACGTAATACTCCAAATTCAGCCTCACCGACATCTTATACAGCTTCAGCTGGTGAGTCTGTGGAATGCGGTTGTGGAGGCCAGATCATTGAGTGCATTTAAGGCGAAGGTTGACGTGTTCTTGGTTAGTAAAGAGTGTGAAAGGTTACGGGGAGAAGGCAGGAGAATGGAGTCGAGAGGGATATGAATCAGCCGTGATCAAATGGCAGAACAGACTCGATGTGCCAAATGGCCTACTTCTGCTCTTATGTTTTACAGTCTTCTGTCCATTTTAAGAACAAGTTTGGCACTTCAACAATGATGTTTGCTCAGATTATTTGTCACATCAGGACTAGCGTATGGGCGACTGCAGACAATGCCACTCACTGGGAGGCAATAGACGATTTGGAACAGGGAATTTGTCAATTGCAAGTTGGTTTGGTTTAGTTCATTACTGTCACATGTACCAAGATGCAGTGAAAAGCTTGTCTTGCATGCTGTTACAGAGGTCAAATCATTACATGGTACATTAAGTTTGAATAAGGTAAAACAATAACGATGCAGAATGAAGTGTAAAATCTACTGAAAAATGGCAGTGTAGTTTAACGGTAAATTGCAAAATCATAATGAGGTAGATATAAGGTTAAAAGTCCATCTGAGTCCTCAGTGAGGGGTCAGCAGTGGAAAGGGTGAGCAACTTCAAGTTCCTGGGTGTTGACATCTCTGAGGATCTATCCTAGGCTCAACATATTGGTTGTTGACTTCAGAAGGAGTAGCGGACCGCACGGCCCCATCTGCATCGGTGGTGCGCAGGTGGAACAGGTCAAAAGCTTTAAGTTCCTCGGGGTGAATATCACAAATGACCTGACTTGGTCTAACCAAGCAGAGTCCACTCTCAAGAAGGCCCACCAGCGCCTTTACTTCCTGAGAAAGCTGAAGAAATTTGGCCTGTCCCCTAAACCCTCACTAATTTTTATAGATGCACTGTAGAAAGCATTCTTCTAGGGTGCATCACAACCTGGTATGGAAGTTGTCCTGTCCAAGACCAGAAGAAGCTGCAGAAGATCGTGAACACAGCCCAGCGCATCACACAAACCAATCTTCCATCCTTGGACTCACTTTACACCGCACGCTGTCGGAGCAGTGCTGCCAGGATAATCAAGGACACGACCCACCCAGCCAACACACTTTTTGTCCCTCTTCCCTCCGGGAGAAGGTTCAGGAGCTTGAAGACTCATACAGCCAGATTTGGGAACAGCTTCTTTCCAACTGTGATAAGACTGCTGAACGGATCCTGACCCGGATCTGGGCCGTACTTTCCAGATATCCGGCCCTGTCTCTCAGTTTTTTTGCACTACCTTACTTTCCCTTTTCTATTTTCTATTGATGATCCATAATTTAAATTTTTATTATATTTACTATCGATTTGTACTCCAGGGAGCGCAAAGCACAGAATCAAATATCGCTGCGATGATTGTACGCTCTAGTATCAATTGTTTGGCGACAATAAAGTAAAGTAGTATCAATGCAGCTACAAAGGCACAACAGTGGCTATATTTCATTAGGAGTTTGAGGAGATTTGCTATGTCACCAGCAACACTTGCAAATGTCTACAGGTGTACTGCAGAGAGCATTCTCACTGGCTGCACCACCAGTTAGGTGGTAGGGGGAAGGCACGGCACAGGATTGAAGTAAGCCACAGAAAGGTGCTAACTTGCCGAATCACCATTTGGTATAGTGTGGTGGTGGCCACTGCACAGGATCAAAATAAACTAGAAAGCTGTGAACTCAGTCTGCTGCATGGTGGGCACTCGTCTCCATGGCAACCAAGCCACCTTCCAGAGGCAAAGCCTCAAAAAAGGCGGTACCCATCGTTAAGGAGCTCCATCACCCGGGACGTGCCCTCTTCTCCTTGCTACCATCAGGGAAGAGGTACAGGAGCTTGAAAGCACGCACTCAACGGTCTGGGAAATCCTCTGCCATCAGATTTCCGGATGGATGTTGAACCCATATAAATATATGCTTACTGTAATTCATAGTTTTCATTATTAAGTATTGCAATGTGTCGCAAGAACAACAAATCTCACAACATATGCCGGTGATATTAAACCTGATTCTGATTCTTATTGTCCAAGAGTCTGATAAATAGAGCTGTCCTGGTTGTACGCACTTTCACGTTTTTGTATCTTCTGCCCAGAGGGAAAGGGGAGAAGAGAGAATGTTCCCGGTAGGTGCATCCTTTGATTACATTGGCTGCTTTTTAGAGGCAATGAGAAGTATAGATAGAATCGATGGACGGGGGAGCTCGTTCCTCCGATGTGCCGAGCTGTGTCCACAGTTTCTTGCAGTCACACGCAGAGCAGTTGCCATACCAAACCAGTATGTTTCCAGACAGGAGACTGGAAACATTCTATGGTACATTCTATGCTCCTGTTTCCAGACAGGAGACATTCTATGGTGCATTGATAAAAATTAATCAGAGTCGATGGGGATATGCCAGATTTATTTACCTCCAAAGGAACTAGAGGTGTTGGCAAACTTTCTTGTCCACGTCATCTACGTGGTTGGACCAGGTCAGGCTATTTGTGATGTTCACACCTAGGAACCCAATGTTCTGAGCTGTTCATGATGGTTTGTCAACCACAGGTGAAAACATTTGCCAGGGTCATCTTTTAATGGTGACCTTTCAGGCAAGGCTATGTCTATAGCTGGTGACCATGTTGTGAAACAGAGATGTGAATGAGTAAAGGACATCACACCCATTTGCAATTTTCTTCTTCTTGGACCCTTAGCTCCCAGTGGAGCATAGGCCATTGATGACCTCCTATCTCCGTCGTCCAAGTCGATGGTCTGGTTGGATCTCATCAATGTCTCTGTAATCCACTGTACAGGGGACTGGCCCATACAGCTTCATCAGTGCCCTGTTGGCAGGTGTTACCCATTTCTACCTCTCATGACTGGGACATAGGGTTGGACTTTCAGTGGCAACCCTTCTGCAACCGGTGGCATGAGTTGTCAGTGGGAGGCCACAGAATGGTGATTCCATAACCCACGTTCAGCATATGGGGTGGCAGGGTGGCACAGCTGGTAGAGCTGCTGCTTCACAATGTCAGAGACTTGGTTTTGATCACTTCAGCTGCTGGCTGTGTGGATTACACACACGATCCCCCCGTGACTGTGTGGGCGCTCCTCCGTGTACTCTAGTTTCCTCCCATATAATAGAAACCTCCAGGTTGGTAGGTTATCTGTCCACTGCAAAATGCCCCGAACCATGTACAGAACTGTGCAATGGTCGTAGGAAAATATGCTTTACATAGCTAGGCTGCCTCAGGTTTTTACACAGTACTGCCAGAATCAGAATCCAGTTTAATATCACCAGCATAGAGAAAAAAAGTGTGAATTACAGTATGAGTTTTACTAAATAGTTAAATCAAATAAGTAGTGCAAAAATAGAAATTAAAAAATAGTAAGGCAGTGTTCATGGGTTCAATGTCCATTCATAAATTGGACAGCAGAGAGGAAGAAGCTGTTCCTGAATCACTGAGTGTGATTTCAGGCTTCTGTACCTCCTTCCTGATGGTAGCAATGAGAAGAGGACGTGTCCTGGGTGATGGGAGTCCTTTCTGAGTATCAATGTCCTGGGTGCTAGGGAGGCTGGTGCCTATGATGGAGCTGATTAATTCTACAACTCTCTGCAGCTTACTTCCATCCTGTACCGTATTTGTCAATGTGGAATGGAGAGCCAGGTTGTAAATCTGGCGGGAGCAATGGATGTTGGGAATGGCAAGGGTGGTGTGCCGCGGGAGGAGTGCCAGGGGTGGAGTTGGGGGGGTGGGGTCAGACACACCCAGCCCTGAAACACCACCACGCATGTTCATTTGATTCCAAACAATTGATTTATTGATCATTATAGAACATCTCTCTGATGCTTCCTGCTCCCTCCCCACCTTCCTTCCGCTTTTCCCAACCATGATTCCCTCCCCCACCCCCTTCCCACTCTCAGTCCACAATAGAGACCCATATCAGGTTTATCATCACTCACGTTTGTCGTGATTTTTTTTTGTGGCAGCAGTACCGTGCAATACATAAAATTACTACGGTACTGGGCAAAGTTCTTCGGCACCCTAGCCTAAGGCGTTTGCCCAGTGTTGCAGGTGGATGGTAGAATCTGGGTGAATTGACGGTTGAGCAGAATAAACAACTTCAGAGTAAAGTAGTGGTTGATGGTTGGCATGGACTGGGTGAGCTGAAGCCGATTGTCCTTATTCAGCACTCGAGAATGATTGCTATCCAGCAATATGAAGTTTGAATTAATATAGGCATACATGTCAAATTTTGACGGCATATGAATCCAAATAAATTATGCATTATTTGTATTAAATATAACACAGAAAGTGTATTAGATTGTAAGATATAGAAGCAGAATTAGGCCATTTGGCCCATCAAGTCTGCCCTGCCATTTCATCATGGCTGATCCATTTTCCCTCTCAGCTCCAATCTGCCCCCTTCTCCTGTATCCCTTCATGCCCTGACTAATCACGAATCTATCAACCTCTGCCTTAAATATTCCCAAAGGCTTGGCTTCCATAACTACCGGTGGCAACGAATTCCGCAGATTCATCACTTTCTGGCTAAAGAAATTCCTCCTCATCTCCATTGAGGAAAGAGGTTCTGCTAAGAGCATTTGAGCAGCTAAGGAAAAAGCGGAGTCAAAAAGGTGGTAATCTCTGGATCTCTACCTGAGCCACATGCAAATTGGCACAGGGTTTAGAAGAGTTATATGCGTGGCTCAAGGACTAGTGTGGGAGGAGTGGGTTTTGAATTCATGGGAAACTGGCACCAGTATTGGGGAAGGAGGAAGCTGTTCTGATGGGACGGGCTCCACCTGAATCATGATGGGACCTGGATCCTGGCGAATTGAGTAACTAACGTTGTGGATAGGGCTTTAAACAAAACAGCGGGGGGGGGGGGGGGCTGGTTCAACAGATTGGAGAAGTATGGATAAAGTAAAAGAGACGTGTGGATAAAGATGAAGTAAAAGCAAAAGTTAAAAAAGAAAAAAGTAAGGGTGGAGTGCAGAAAAGTCAAGCTCAAAAGAGACCAAGATTACTAGATTTTAAAGGCACAAAGAGTTTAAAGGCACTTTATCTGAATTCCCGTAGCATTCGTAACAAGGTCAGTGAACTTGTGGCACAAATCAGTATAAAGGGATATGATTTAGTAGCCAATACAGAAACATGGTTGCAAGGTGGAGAGGACTGGGAATTATATATCCAAGGATATCGGGTAATACGGAAGGATTGGCAGGAATGTAAGGGATGTGGCTTAATATTCATAATTAAGGATGAGATCAGGGTGATAGTGAGAGATGATTTAAGATCTAAGGAGCAAATTGTTGAATCTATCTGGGTAGAGATTAGAATTAGTAAAGAGGAAAAAAATCACTGGTGGGGGTTGTCTATCGGCCACTGAATAATAACATTACACTGACACTGGCAATAAACCGAGAAATATCTGAAATGTGTAAGGATGTAACAGCAGTTATTGTGGGGGACTTTAACTTGCTCATAGATTGGGCGACTCGAGTTAGTCAAGGCATTCTTGAGGAGGACTTCATAGAATGCATCAGCGATGGCTTTTTTGAACAGTATGTTACTGAACCTACAAGGGAACGTGCTATCTTCAATCTGGTCCTGTGCAATGAGACAGGTAAATTAGCAATCTTTTAGTTAGGAAAGAGTGATCACTGCATGATTAGGTTTCTCATATAAATGGAGGGTGCAATAGTTCGATCTAAAACCAGTGTATTATGCCTAAACAAGAGTGACTACAACGGGATGAGGTTAGACTGGGAACACAGGCTGTACGGTGGGATGGTTGAGGAACAGTGGAAGACTATCAAAGAGAATTTTTCACGGTGCTCAACAAAAGTATATTCCAGTTAAAAGCAAAGAAATTATGGGTGCAGAAAGCCAGCCATGGATAACCGAGGAAATAAAGGAAGGCATCAAACTAAAAGCTCATGTGTACAACGTTGCCAAGAGTAGTGGGAAACTGGAAGATTGGGAAAACTTTAAAAAGCAACAAAGAACCACGAAGCGAGCGATAAAGAAAGGGAAGGTCGATTATGAAAGCAAACTAGCACAAAATATAAAAATAGACTGTAAAAGTTTTTATAATTATATAAAGTGGAAAAGGGTAGCCAAAGTGAATGTAGGTCCCTTGGAGGACGAGAAGGGGGAATTGATATTGGATAATGAGGAAATGGCCAAGGCTTTGAATGACTATTTTGTGTCGGTTTTCACTGCGGAGGACACGTCTAACATGCCAATGAGAGATTTTGTGGATGTGATGGGAGGAGAGGACCTTGATACAAGAGCTATCACTAAAGAGGTAGTGCTGAGCAAACTTGTGGGCCTGAAGATAGAGAAGTCCCCTGGTCCTGATGGAATGCATCCTAGGGTACTGAAAGAAATGGCAGATGTTATAGTTGAGGCTTTGGTGATAGTTTACCAAAATTCTCTGGACTCTGGGGCAGGTCCCAGCGGATTGGAAGAAGATGAATCTCATGCCGCTGTTCAAAAAAGGATGTAGGCAAAAGGCAGGTAACTATAGGCCAGTTAGACTAACATCTATAGTTGGGAAAATGCTTGAAGCAATCATTAAAGAAGAAATAGTGAGGCATCTGGAAAGAAATGGATCCATCAGGTAGATGTAGAATGGATTCAGCAAAAGTAGATCCTGTTTGACAAACTTACTGATGTTCTTCAAGGATATAACAAGCGCAGTGGATAGAGGGGAACAGATGGACGTTATTTACTTGGATTTCCAGAAGGCATTCGATAAGGTGCCATATAGAAGACTTATCCATAAGATAAGAATGCGTAGAGTTGGGAGTGATGTATTAGCATGGATAGACGATTGGTTAACCAATAGAAAGCAGGGAGTTGGAATATATGGGTGTTTCCCCAGTTGGCAATCAGTGGTGAGCGGTGTGCTGCAGGGGTCGATGCTGGACCCACAATTGTCATGATATACATTAACAATTTAGAAGAAGGGACTAAGTGTAGTGTATCTAAGTTTGCTGATGACACTAAATCGAGTGGAAAAGCAAATTTTGCAGAGAATACAGAGAGTCTGCAGGCAGATATAGATAGGCTAAATGAGTAGGCAAATGTCTGGCTGATGGAGTACAATGTTAGTAAATGTGAGGTCATCCACTTTGGAAGGAAAAGTTCAAGATCAGATTATTATTTAAATGGTAAATGCTATGCAGGGGACTTGGGAATGCTTGTGTATGAATCACATAGGGTTGGTTTGCAGGTGCAGCAGGCTATCAAGAAGGCAAATGGAATGTTGGCCTTCATTGCTAGAGGGATTGAATTTAAGAGCAGGGAGGTTATGCGGCAATTGTACAGGGTACTGGTGAGGCCACGTCTGGAGAACTGTGTGCATTTCTGGTCTCCTTACTTGAGGAAAGATATACTGGCTTTGGAGGCGGTTCACCAGGTTGATTCCAGAGATGAGGGGGTTAGACTTTGAGCAGAGATTGAGTCTCCTGGAATTGTATTTGCTGGAATTCAGAAGACCGAGAGGAGATCTTAAAGAAATATATAAAATTATGCAAGGGATCAATAAGATAGAGGCAGGAAAGTTGTTTTCACTGGTAAGTGAAACTAGAACTAGGGGACTTAGGCTCAAGATTCGGGGGAGTAGATTTAGGATGGAGATAGGAGGAATTGCTTTTCCTAGAGAGTGGTGAATCTGTGGAATTCTTTACCCAATGAAGCAGTGGAGGCTACCTCAGTAAGTATATTTGAGACAAGGTTGGATAGATTTTTGCATAGTAGAGGAATAAAGGGTTATGGGAAAAGGGAGGTAGGTGGAGATGAGTCCATGGTCTGATCAGCCATGATCTTATTAAATGGCGGAGCAGGTTTGATGGGCCAGATGGCCTACTCCTGTTCCTATTTTTTACGTTCTTATGTTTCAAAAGGATGCCGCTCTATTCTGAGTCTGTGTCCTCTGGTTTTAAACTCCCCCACCAAAGGAACCATCCTCTCCACATCCACTCTATCATGGCCTTTCAACATTAGATAGTTTTCAATGAGGTCAGCCCTCATTCTTCTGAACCCCAGTGAACAGAGGCGCAGAGCCATCAAACGCTCCTCATATGACAAGCCTTTCAATCCCAGAATCATTTTCGTGTATCTCCTTTGAACCCTCTCCAAAGCAGCACATCCTTTCTTAGATAAGTTCCCCTCTCCTGGTCTACAATTAGTTCCTAGGTCTTATTAACATTGAGTGAGAGGTTGTTGTTATGATACCATTCAGCCAAATTTTCAATCTCTCTCCTGGAAGCTGATTCATCATCATCTTTGATTCAGCCCACAGCAGTGTGGTGTCATCAGCACACTTGAATATGTTGTTGGATCTGTACTTAGCCACATAGTCATCAAGCGAGTAGAGCAGGGGGCTAAGCAGTAGCCTTGTGGTCCATCTGGGCTGATGGAGAATCTCTTTGCCAATCTGAACTGAGGAAATCCAGGATCCAATTGCACAAGGGGATATTGAGGCCCAGTTCTTGGAGTATACTGATTAGTTCTGAGGGGATGATGGTATTACGTCCTGAGCTGTAAACGACAAAGTGCATCCTGATGTACGCATCTTTGCTGTCCAGATGTTCCAGGGTTTTGTGAAGAGCCAAGGAGATAGCATCTGCTGTAGACCTGTTGCTCCGGTTGGCAAATAGGATGGTTCCAAGGAGCTGCTCAGTTTCAACACCAGGCTCGCCAAACACCTCATCACTGGAGATAGAAGTGCCACTGGGTGATAGTCACCGAGGCACAGCGTTCTTCGGCACTGGTATGATTGAAGCCTGCTTGAAGAGGTTGAAGATATCTGTGAACACACTAGCGTGTCAGTACTCATCCAGGTACTCCATCCTTGTCATCCTTGTAATCATGCTCTTGAAGGCAGACTACATGTCACTTTCAGATACTAAGAGCAAAGGATCATTGGGAAACATGGGAGTGCGCAATGGTTCCTCCATGTTCTGGTGGTCAAAGTGAGCACAGAAGGCATTGGAGCTTACCTGCAAACTTGGCCACAAAGCCATCAATTCCATCAACCAAGTCATTGACATATAACGTAAAAAGAAGTGGTCCCAACACAGCCCCCATGGAACAACACAAGTCACCGGCAGCCAACCAGAAAAGGCTCTCCTTATTCCTACTCTTTGCCTTCTGCCTATTGGACAATGCTGTATCCATGCTAGTATCTTTCCTTTAATACCATGGGCTCTTAACTTGTTAAGATATATGGGTGTTTCCCCACTTGGCAATCAGTGGTGAGCGGTGTGCTGCAGGGGTCGATGCTGGACCCACAATTGTCATGATATACATTAACAATTTAGAAGAAGGGACCAAGTGTAGTGTATCTAAGTTTGCTGATGACACTAAATCGAGTGGAAAAGCAAATTTTGCAGAGTGCAATTTTGCACTTGGATTTCTGAAAATCCAAGTATTAATATATTATGAATGAACTATGATGCATTAAAATTAAATAAAATATGAAATGTACTATTATTATGTTCTTTGATTCAATAAATAAAATATATTATACGTTAAATTTATATATAATGCATCATATAGATTTACTATATAGAATGTTTATGAATGTATGTACAGTATTTACTTGGTGGCAAATAACTTCAGACCCAGTTGGAACTGCACATGCGCGGGAGCCTTGCTGCTGTCGCTAGCCCCGCCCCTTCGCTCCCGCTCTGGCCCCGCCCGCCCGCCGGGTGGAGAGGAGTGACGTCACTGTAAGATGGCCGGGGCGGGCGCGCCGCCATTTTGAAGGGGGGTGTCCGGCGGCGGCGGGCTCAGCGAGCGGGGGGAGGCGACTTCAGCGCCATCGGGAAACGCCATCCGCCGCCATCCTCTGCCAAGTGCGGCCCGGCCTCTCAGTCTCGGGCCTCGGCCACATCACCGGACGCCGCGCTAACACAGAGGACCTCCATTTCCAGCCGATTCCGCCATGGCAGGTGAGAATTTGAAGTGTGAAATAAAAGGGCAGCGGGAGGGGGGGTGGGTGGACTCTCCCCGCCTCTCCATCCTGCCCCCCAACCCCTGGCCGGGATCGCTTTCCAGCCTGCACCTCTTCCCCTCCCTCTGTCAGCTCATTTTAGGCCTGCGGACTCTGCACTGAAGCTGAAAGGGCAGGCAAACAGCCCGGGTCTGGAAGGAAACATCTCCACCACAATTCTGCAATTGCTGGAGTTCCCCTCCTCCGTCCCAGACCTGCCTATTGATTTAATTTTAATTGCATTGAACCTCCCCCCCCCCACCCCTGTGTAAAGCTTGGAGGATCTGGTGCCCTGTGAGTGTTCCTCCCGCCCACCCAACCCCTCCCCAGCATCTGATATGCATGTTTCCCCTCTCTTCCGCCTCTCCAGCAATATACTACTTCATTAATTTTCATTTTCTCCCATTCATTCAGGAGTTGGAAGTGGTGGCAATGACATCCAGTGGTGTTTCTCGCAGGTGAAAGGAGCTATAGACGATGATGTTGCAGAAGGTAGAGCGATTCAAATTTGCATTTCCCCTCTCCCTCCCTAGTTGCTTCTAGTGCCTTTTGACTGTGATTTTTTTTCTCTCTCTCTTGTTGAATGGTTGGAGCGTGTGTTGCAGCTTCTCTCTCTCTTCCGCCCCCCTCCCTCCCCCGGTATCATTCTCTTGCACTCGATGACGGCAAGTGATCTGCGAGATTCTGAACATGATGTAGGAATTGCTGTGGGAACTAACATGATTGTGAAAAGCTGAATGTTGAGTGTGCTCGTGCGCTTTTTATCCGTGCATTATGTGCTTGGAAGTACCGTAGTGAGCTGAGAATGGATATTGTGTAGGTAAGAGATCATCCAGATGCTAATGTTTGTTCTTTAAGCGTTTGAGGTGTGTTTAGTAGTTGAGATACGTGGTAGGCCTATAACTGATGAAGTTGAGCTGTATACTGAAGTGCTTCCTGTGGGTACTCCGGCACTCCTTGCTCCTGCAGTCATGGCTGTTTGCATTTGCTCCTTGCATAGGTTGAGTTAATTGAAATAACACATTGCTGTCACTTTGATTTGCTGTCCAGCAAAAGTACATACAGCTTCTAGGAAGTGATTCCCACTGATTGCTGCAAACCTTCTGAGCTAGTTTAAGGGCCAAATTCTTTTTTGTAATGAGTGAGCTGTTGAAGGCCAGTGCCCTTTCATTTCTGTACATGCCAGGCAGTGTCATTCCGATTTCAGTAAGTTGTATTCAGAAAAAATGTAGTATTCTATCTGTGTGAACTTTAACTTGCTAAGTCACTGATTTCCAGACCTGGATAATAGTGTATTTTGCATAGTTCTGAGATGTTTGAGATTGGGGAGGGGGTTCTCGAATCAGTTGAACTTGAATAAGTGACACTGTAGACTGTAACATTGAAAGAACAAGCTGTGTGTTGGTCTCCTCTCACTCTGGAAGGGTTCTTTGTTGTTAGTAAGAGAGAAAGAGCCTGTGGCATGTCAAAGTGCTGGGTTATGGACTGCAGCTTTTGATGGACCTAGATCATGGGCTCTTTGGGGGCTTTACTATTGCTTGCTTGAAGAAGGCTGACGCTTCCTACTGGAGCAAGGAAGGGGAGGGGTAGGGTTGATGTATGGGAGGGAGGGGGTTCTAAAGTTTTTCTGTCATTTATTCCTTGGTGTTTTCTTCTGTTTCATGGATGTCTGCGGAGAGCAAGAGTTTCAGGTTGTGTACTGTATACAAATTACCTGATATTAAATTAAACCATTCTGTTGATTACAGAATTGTCAGTGGTTTAAAAGGTGTTAAAGTGTATTGAATAAGGAACTAGTTTAAGTCTGCATATGGGAATGTATCAGATTTAAACTGTAAGAACAGTGCTCTTCTAAATTCTGCATGAAGTCATTAGTATGTTTGCTAAGTTCCCCTGGCTTCAAGTTGTGTGTTCTGAGCATGTTTCAGTGTTTGTCATAGTAGTGTAGATTTGAGAAAAAACTGTATCTTGACAGCAAGGGAGATGTTCGGATGTAAATAGCAAGGTTGGATTGTTCATGTTAACTGGAGCAGTAAACCCATTTTGTAACAGCCCTCCGCTGGTACTCTGCTCATGTCAGGTCGTGCTTTTAAACAGTGGCGGGAGCTTCATGAGCCAAATAAGATTACCAGTGTTTTAAGAATTGAGTGCAATCATGATTCATTTTGTTACCCATTACAATGATTTCTTTCACTTCAGTGCTGCCATGCATACAGTGTCGGTGCCATGCGTGCAGTGTTACATACCAGTTTGCTGGCTGATCCCAGGGCTGAAAGATTTTAAAAAAAGGGTCTTTGAATGTTGTGTCTCAGTCCAGTTTGTTGCATGTTGTAGCATCCAATCCAGGCAAAGAGTCTCAGCTCATAATTCCCTCTATAGATGCCGCTTGAGCTGCTGAGTTCCTCCAGCAGCTCATTATCAGAATCAGGTTTAATATCATTGGAGATTTGCTGTTTCGCTGCAGTTTTACATAATAAAGAAAATAAATTACAATAAGAATATATTAAAAAATTAAATAGTGCAAAAAGAGAAGAAAAATGATAGGTCGTTTTCATGGCTTCTTTGTTATTCATTCGGAAGTCTGAAGGCATGGGGGAAGAAGTTGTCCTGGAATGTTGAATGTGTGACTTCTCAGGCTCCTGTACCACCTCTATGGTAACAATGAAAAGTGGGCACGTCCTGAGTGAAGGAGAGTGCTTTAATAATGGATGGTACCTTTTTGAGGCATCGCCTTTTGAAGGGGTCCTCATTGCTCTAAAGGCTAGTGCCTGTGATGGAGCTCGCTGAGTTAACAACTTTCTATAGTTTTTTCCAATGCTTGTTGCATCGATTGAATGAGTTGTGTGGTCTGACTGTTAGCAACTTCTCTAGGAATATGCTTAGCTATTAATCCTTCATAGTACAGGAGATACATTTTGGCTTGCTGTTGGAAAGAACTGAGTTCAAATTAGTATGACCTGATGTTCTACAATACCGGTGTACCCTCGGTTATGGTTACCTGTATGGGAGACCAGATGGATGGATGAGTTTGGGCTTGTTTGTTGTTGCAGGTTTGTAGGTATCTAGGGTGGGGATGGGACATTTCCCTGTGCTGCCTTTCCCCACCCTCAGGCTGCAACAATCAGGAGTTGGAATAAACTGAGCAGAGCTGGGGTTGCTGTGCAGGTTCACTCATTGAAACAGCGAGACCAGCTTTGACCCTCTTCCCACACTTTGCTCTTCCATCACAGCTGCTTCTGTGACCCTCTTCTATGAACTGATTATGTTCATTTCTGACTTGTTTGGATTGTGAACAGCCATCTGGGATAGAACCCAATTGTAAACTAGGACTGATGTATTTAAATTCATTCATTTTCAACAGTCCCAGTATTTGCAAACATACCCACAAGTCCATTTTCACTTGATGCAAGTAGACCAGTTCAAAAGAACTTTTCTATAGGTTTGTACAACTCCTGTAAAACCTCACCCACAAATCCTTGCATAAGCACACAAGTAGAGGTGGTGCCTTTGTCTTGTCTTTACAAGCCTTGGACCTTGGTCTGTGGAGCAAACTTTATTGATATTTTACAAGATTAGATTGAATTTCACAGAGCAAAGGAGGAAACATAATCAGTGATTAGAGTGCTCATCTATTTGAATATCTTGCAGGATACTTTCCAGTGAAAGATACAAGAATATGATTTCACTTTAAGTATTTGTGCGATTTCTTCATAATCTGCCATCGGGATTACGTTGAAGTATTTCCATTTCATTTTGTTTTGCTTTGCAATATGCAGAGATTTATGTTGTGCAAGTAATGAACTAATTGGTGCTTTTACTGATTGTTTTATCACACGAATTTTAGCTACATGGTGCAGATCTAGATACCTAATCTGAATATATCAAAATTCCCGGATGATGATCAATTTGTACTTTTCTCAGTCTGACACCAGATAGAATGGTTTACCGCAAATCCAGAGAATGGTTTGAGGCTTGAAACAAAAACTTCTAGCTCTGATTTTTTTATATGTATAAGCATATAAACTCAGCTAGCTCCATCATGGGCGCTAGCCTCCACTCCATCAAGGACTCATCAAAAGGCAATGCCTTAAAAAGGCGTCATCTGTCATTAAGGGCACCCAGCATCCAGGGCATGCTCTACTCTTATTACTGTAATCAGGGAGATATTACAGGAGCCCAAAGGCACACTCAACATTTCAGGAATAGCTTCTTTGTCTTTAAATTTCTGAAAGGTTCATGAAACTCAAACGCTACTTCACTATTCTTGCTCTTTTTTGCACATTTTATTTTTGAAATATTACTGTAATTCATAATATGTATTGCACTGTACTGCTTCCACAGAGTAACAAATTCTTTGATGTATGTCAGTGATAATAAACCTGATTATGATAGGGAAAAGTGATTACGGGATACACTCAAAATTTCATGAGAGTCAAGCGATAGTTCCATTTGATTCAAAGTTGCCCATTTGATTCAAAGTTGCGATACCAAAATCTTTGTCAAATGTAGCTGGGTCATGGAAAGTGTGGTTGTGACAATAGTTTGCATTTTATTTAAAATTCCAAAATAAATTGTATTGGCATAACGTTTATCATTTGGGTCAAGTCGGCTTGTCGAAATACCCAGCTGTTGAGATGTTGCAAAGGCCATTGTCGACAAAGATGATCAGTAAGGATTCTAGCGCACTTTCTTGAACAATCTATCTTGGAAGGGATTTGGACTAAGTCTTCCAGCATTGTTAATAGAAGGCAAAGAGTGGAAATAAAGAGAGCCTTTTGTGGTTGGCTACCACAGGGTGTTCCATGGGGATTGATGTTGGGTCATTTTTTTTGCGTTGTCTAAATTTGTGGATGATACAAAGATAGTGGGTGGCAGACTATGTTGAGGAAGCAGAAAGTTTGCAAAAGAATGAATGGATTAGGAGAATGGAAAAAGAAGCGGCAAATGGAATCTGGTTTAGGAAAGAACGTGTATCATCGTGCATTTTGGTAGAGGGAATAAAGGTATAGACTGTTTTCTAAACAGTAGAACTTCACAAATCGGCGGTGTAAATAGACTTTGGTGTCCCATTGCAGGTTTCAGTAAAGGTTAACTTGCAGTTTGAGTTGGAAAGAAGGGAAATGCAACGTTAGCATTCATTTGAGAGGACTGTAATATAAAAGGAAGGATATGATGCCAAGGCTTTATAAGACATTGGTCAGACTGCATTTGGAGTATTGTGAGCAGTTTTGAAACTCGTATCCAAGAGACTACACGGACCGAAGGGCCTGTTTCTGTGCTATACATCTGTCTGACTCTGAACGATACCCTGACGTTGGAGAGGGTCCAGAGGAGATTCATGAGGATGATCCCAGGAATGAAGAGATTAACATTTGAGGAGCAAATGATGGTTCTGGGAATTCAGAAGAATGAGTGGGTGGATCTCATTGAAATCTCTCCAGTGTTGAAAACCTTAGAGTGGATGTGGAGAGGAAGTTTAGGTTAGTTTAGGACCATGGGACAGCCTCAGAATAGAAAGGTGTCCCTTTATTAAAGAGATGAGGAACTTTTTTTTTAACCAGAGGATGACGAATCTATGGAATTCATTGCTACAGACGTCTGTGAAGGCCATGTCATTGGATATATTTAATGCAGAGGTTGATAGGTTGTAAAGGTTATTAAAGGTTATGGGTGGGCGTGAGAGAGATAATATATCAACCATGATTGAATGCTGGAAATTACTTAGTGGGCCAAATGGCCTAATTCTCCTATATGTCGTGATTTATGGATGTCTTTAATCTGAATAAGGGCAGGTGCAACTCTGTAACCTCTTCCAGTGGAATATGTCTAGTAAGAATTATCCAGTTGGACAGAGGAATTGACTCCACTGGTTGAAATCTGGTAGAATAGACAACTTTCAGGAAGATGTTCAAAGGGACGTGTCTCTAGTATTTGAAATTTGATGGGTAGTACAATATTTCTGCTCATTTTAGTTTAGTGCGATTGTCTTTTAGGAGCATTCTGTATTAGTGGAATGCTGTCCGTTTTCTAGCAATGGTTTGTGTGGACCGTTGAAGGAATAGTTCACCCACTTGGTTGCTCCTCTTAATGATGTGCAATTAAAATTACTGCTAGACAATAGAGATTCTGAATATTCTAGAATTCTTGACTGCATACAAAATGCTGGAGAAGCCCGGCAGGAAGGAAATGAACAGTTAAAGTTTCAGGCCGAGACCCTTAAGATCCTTGTGGCACTTGCAGTGGTGTATGAGGTCACTGAGGGTCTGACCAGGTGACTACTGAGAATCAACATGCTTTCCAAGGATATGGTGGGCGTAGTCACATTTGCATTGCCAACAATGCATGCCCACAGCTTACTAACCCTCACCCGTATGCCCTTGGAATGTGGGAGGAAATGGGCACCCAGAGTTTGTAATTTACCTCAGGGATGATGTTCAGACTCCTTACAGACAGTGGTGGAATTGAACGTGGGTTGTTGGTGCTGCAATAGCTAACAACTATGCTACTGTGCAGCCCATGCTATCAGTCTTGGTAGTATTTTCTTTAATTGTGTTAAAAAGGAATTGCCCACTAATGGGATTAATTGGATTTGAGATTTATAAAGGTAGCCCTATATTGTACTGTCTTACTCGAATTGCATTAAAACACCAAAATAGTTTTAAAGTCATTGAGGCCTATAGTAGAGAAGTGGCCCCTTTGATGCATCACATCCATGCCGGCTATCAAACATCATTTGCACTGATCCCATTTTTTTCTCTTTGCTCATTCACGTCAATTCCATTCACCTATTCATTATGAGTTGTGCTGTATGTCATGGGCGATCATGGTCTTTCCACGATCATTGTTCTTGGCTAATTCTATAGAAGTGGTTTGCTGTTGCCTTCTTCAGGGCAGAGTCTTTACAAGACGGGTGACCCCAGCCATTATCAATACTCTTAAGAGATTGTCTGCCTGGTATCAATGGTGGCATAACCAGGACTTGTGATATGCGCCAGTGGCTCATATGACCACCAGCCACCTGCTCCCATGGCTTCATGTGACCCTGATCGGGGGTGAAGCTAAGCAGGTGCTATACCTCGCCGAAGGGTGACCTGCAGGCTAGCAGAGAGATGGAGCACCTTACACCTCCTTTGGTAGAGGCCTATCTCTACCCTACTACCCCACTAGTGTCTCTGAAAGTCAATGATTAATCTTTTAATCCACATATCTTTGTGATGTGTAAGGAGAATGGAACACCTGGAGGAAACCCAACTTGCACTGCTATCATTGGAAATCAAGATTGAATCCAGATTATTGTAATATTTGTGGCAGCACTTCTGTGTGCTTCCAGTTGAGATTAAAATATTTCAAACTAGTTGAGTGCAAAAAGGTTTTTGAGCTTTGAAATTCTAATATTACTGACAGTATCATTCAAGCTTACTGAATTGATAATGGCTAATCTAAATCCTTGTTGAACAGTATACATTAAATAAACTTGGTGATAAAATTTCTCTGGAAATCCATCATGGCAAAAGGAGAGAATTAAGGTACCTATCTTCCATTTTTTTTTGTACTAAAGCTTTTCTCTGCAAAAATTCCCAATATACACTCAGTGGCCATTTTATTAGGTACATCTGTACATCTTGTTAGTGCCAATATCTAATCAGCCAATTCGTGGCAGCAACTCAAAAAGCATAAAAGGCATCGTCAAGAGATTCAGTTGTTCAGAACAAATGTCAGAATAGGGAAGAAATGTGATCTAAGTGACTTTGACTGTGGGAATGATTGTTGGTGCCAGACAGAGTGGTTTGAGTATCTCACTAACCACTGATCTCTTAGGATTTTCATGCACAACTGTCTCTAGTGTTCACAGAATGACATGGAAAAACAATATGAACATCTAGTGAGTGGCAGTTCTATGGGTGAAAATGCCTTGTTAATGAGAGAGTTCAGAGAAGAATGTTCAGACTAGTTCAAGCTGACAGGAAGGCAACAGTAACTCAAATAACCACACGTTACAGCGGTGGTGTGCAGAAGAGCATCTCTGAATGCCCAATGAGTTGAACCTCGAAGAGGATGGGCTACAGCAGCTGAAGACCACAAACATACATTGGTCATATTATTAGGTACAAGAGTTAACTAGTAAAGTAGACACTGAGTGTACTTTTAAGTCTATGGCACACTATCTCGATAAAAAATTATTGTTGATCATTATTGTTCAAGGGTTATATTGTTGCATCTGCCCATTTCATTTGTGAACGTAGAAACTGGTGGCTTTGTGTACTTCAGGGAAGTTTAAGCTACTCAGCTATTTAAGTTCAGTAGATATTGCAGCACCAGATTGTTCAGACTAGGAAATTGCCAAGTTGAATCAGATTTGACAATGTTTTCAGCCAGTTTGGCTTTTGATTGCTATTCTTCCCTGGGTTGGGGAGATATACGTTAGTGAGTGGGTGTGTGTGTGTGTCTAATTATAAAAGATGGGATGAGCTTGCTCACCATAATTTTTGGCCCAATCATCTAAGGTCTCAGCACTGAATCTAATTCTAATATTTACTTGTCTGATTTAGGACAAAGCTTCTTTTAGGACATATAATCTCTAGCTTAGTACTACAGTAGACTTGCTGTCCATCAGCCAAGAAGCCATTATTGGAGCACACAACTAATTCCTTATGTCAACTTTCAATTGACTAAATGGGTTGCATCGATATTTGAATGGACACTCCTGCATATATAAAAGTTAAAAATATTCCTGGGCATAAGTGTTCTGAACTCCATTTTATGATGTAAATGCGGCTGGTTCCATTATATTAGCTGCCAGGTTTTTAAAATCATTTTTTAATTCTATGCAATACACAAATATAGGAAGTTGATTAGGACCCCCCCAAGTTGCTTCCGCACTCTGAAAATGTCATGTGGCTTGAATGTATATATTTGTATATGTATTACAAACCTGCATTGCAGAAAGCAAAGAAGCAAGAGTTTTTTCATTTTCATCTTTTATATATGCATACATCTAGTAATGCGTTTTATTTTATTCTTGATAGTCTCAATAGTCATTAGGAGTTTGTGCAAACCTGAAGGAGCATCAGCATAATTAAATCTGGCACTTTTTATCTGATGTCCACTAAATATGTGGTCTTTGGACAGGATCCTGGATAGATCTTGGATGTTCCCTATCTTTAATGCCAGCTGAGAACAGTGTACAGACTGAACATTTAATCTGTATTTTATGTCCTATCACTTTGGAAGCCAGTGGCAGGTGTCGCACAACTTCTGATCTGTTCTCATGTCTGAGTGGTCCAGATTCATCAACTCTGTGGAAAAATATGTGTAGTAGTAAGAGTAGTGCTAAGATTGATTGCATTTTCTGAAACATGAAAAAAAAATCCTTGTCTTTTCTATACATTTCCACCAAGAAGGGCAATAAATGGCGGTGAATCAACTTTAAAGCGCTGTCATAGTACACTGGCTGATTTCCCCCTCCTGCCACTACTCTGGGCCATTACATGATGAAAAAGGCATTATGTAACATCAATGTCCAGATGTGTTAGTCCTTTGTCCCAACTTTGAATAACTGAAATATATCTAAGCACAGCATTAATAACTTGGAGATTTGAGAGACCTCAGATGCTGGAAATCTGGATCAATATGCACACAATGCTGGAGGGACTCAGCAGTTCAGGCTGCGTCAATGGAGGAAAAGAAATAGTCGACATTTTGGCCAAGACCCTTCATCAAATCAGTCTCAATGAAAGTTTTTGGCCTGAAATGTCGACTATCCATTTTCCTCCATTGTTGCTGCTTATCTCCTGCATTTTTCCAGCATTTTCTGTGTGTTGACCCTATATCAGTCCCTTGTAGCACTGGAGATTTTACACCAGATATTTGTATTGTACTTTTTACAGATTTTAGGAAATTTGAGGGAGGAGGTGAGCATATAGACTAGGCCTGATAGCCTGTAATTCTCGCCATCCTTTAAAAAAAAACTCACAAATTCAAATGAGGTTGGAATGGCGGATTATTTGAGGTATCCTGATAATTCATCACTTTCAAAGTCACTTTGTTTCTAATATGATCAAAATTGAATGCTTTTTTTTGGTTTAAAATTCAATTTGCATAGATGATCACTGCTTTGCATTCTTGCAATCCAGTGTACCTCTGGTATTTAGGACAGTGTTATTTTTCCACCCCTATTTGCTTCTGGCAGGAAAACCACCTTGCACAGTATATTTGATGTTGCCAATACTGCTTCCAGAACATTTTGTTACTTTAAGCCTTAAAGTTTAAGGCACAAGGTGATTAATCCTGTGCCTAACTTCCTACTTGGAGGACCACAGTGTTTGTTTGGTCATCCTCCTCTGAGCAGTTTAGGAAGCCTGAACCTGCCAGGAGTGAAAACTACTGCTTACACTGGCTCTGGGAATCATAAGGGAGTGCAAGCTACCCTGCAGAGCAAGACATGGGTACTAACAAAGGGTAGATTGGTTAGTATAGCATCAGTTTGCTGAATTTGATTGTTCATGAAGAGTTACAAATCTGAGATTGAAGGCTGCAAAGTAAAAATGACTGCTCTCTACTTCAAATGACTGTCATTTGGTACTTGTTGGTCCAGGACCAATGTATTAAACAAAATGAGGTGACTCCGTAGTGTAGAGTTTCGCATAACTCTATTACAGCGTCAATAACCCGGGTTCAATTGTGCTGCTGTCTGTACGGAGTTTGTACGTTCTCCCTGTCACTGCGTAGGTTTCCTCTGGGTGCTCTGGTTTCCTCCCACATTCTAAAGACATGCAATTTGGGTTAATTGGTTAAATTGGACAGGGCAGGCTCTTTCATCTGGAAGAGCCTGTTACTGTGCTGTATCTCTAAATAAAAAATGTTATTCCCACTATAGACCAAATTTGTACGAGAGGTAATATACAATCTTCTTAATAGACTGGTTCAGGTAATGTAATTTTAACATGGAGATGCAGTTTGTTGACATGTGTATCTTGTTGTAGGAATTCTTTTATTTCCAAGTTGCATTTCAGCCAGTATGGCACTAAGGCTCAGTTCAAGCTGTGTATTAAGGGTAGGACTACAGATGCTGAGATTCGCTGTACCCTACTCGATGTCATGAAACAACACAGGACCACAAGTCCTTTGCTCTTGCGTGTCCCCTTTACCCGGAGAATATCCAGAAAAATTGACTGGCAAGCCTTTAACCGGCAGACCAAATTTTACAGAATAGCTTAAGATGGGGAATATACTTAAAAATAAATTAGTATTGAGCAAAAGTTCATTTCCAAGGATCAGGTCAAGAGTGATGATCAGTATTTTTGCTTGGCAAAAATTTGAGCACCTGAGTTTTATTGCCAGGGTATTGCGAAGTGTGACAGTGCCAGAAACAAGCACACTGTTCTGTGGTTCTTGTGTATGCGCTTTCACTGTTTCAATACAAGGGAGAATCTGCTTGGGTGTATTAACCAGCTAATTCATTACTGTTCTGTTATTTGGGTGCTTATTTATTTATTATTAATGTTTTTCATTTTGTATTGGCAGTTTTTTTGCATGTTGTTGCTTACCCGTCCTGATAGTCAGAAAAATACTGCACAGAAACAGGTCCTTTGGCCCATTTAGTCAGTGCCGAATCATTTAAACTCCCTATTCCCATCGAACTGTACTGGGACCGTAGCCCTCCATACCTCTACCATTCATATACCTATCCAAATTTCTCTTGAATGTTGAAATCGAGCTTGCATGCACCACTTGTGCTGGCAGCTTGTTCTACATCCTTACGGCCCTCTGAAGAAGTTTCCCCTCCTGTTCCCCTTAAACTTTGCGCCCTTAACCCATGACCTCTAGTTGTTCTCCCACCCCTCCCTACCCTCAGTGGAAACCTCTTAAGGGGCAGTCTTTCGTTGATTCTATAGTGTTTCTTGTATTTACTGTAATTGCCCACAAGAAACTGAATCTCGGGATTTTATATGGTATTTGATGATCTACTTTGAACTTGTCAAATACTACAAGGCATAGATTTGAGGTGAGAGGGGAAAGTTTGAAAGCACATTTGGGGCACGCTTTTTACATGGAGTGGTAGATGCCTGGAATGAATTGCTAGGTGGTGGAAGCAGATATAATAGTAATTGTAAAGAGATATTTTGACAGGCACCTGAATAGGCAGGGAATGGAGGAAGATAAACCATGTGCAGAGAGATTGGATTAAATTAGTAAGCACAAGTGTGAGCTGAAGGGCCTTTTGCTGTGCTGTGTTCTGTGTTCCCTACCCACAGATGCTTCCTGACCTATTGAGTGTTTACAGCACTTTTTGTTTTTAATTGCCCTTCAGTTTTGAAACCTGCCACAGAGCCATTGATCTCTGATGCTTTCATATGGGTAATGGTTATAATTCTGTCATGGGACCGGAGAAGAATTGGTAGAGTTTGTCCAGCACTATAGTTGGCTGTGTGTTGCATTTAAATCCAAGTCCTGTGTACATCCTCAAAATGGAATCTAGTGTAGGTATCATTGCTGTATTTCAAGCAACTTGAAATGAAGGGGTAACCGTGGAAGTCCAGATGAGAGAAATGAGCCAGCAAGAATACTTGAATTCCTTTCCTTCTCTCCTTGCAGCACTAAGATGTCTGAAATGTTATTCCTCCATACTTTCTGAAGTCAAAATTTTATCCTGTATGTTACAGAAAGTGAAATATGTAGTTGGCATGGGTGTAGATTAAAGAAAACATTTCTTGTGAGTAAAACTTCACAATATCATTCCAGGTGGAGTTTCAATGCTTGTTGCGACAAGTCTTTTTGATGACTAGCTTTGTCAGTACTTCATTTGCTAATCATAGGGTGTGGTTTAACTGTGCAGACCAATAAGGTCCATTGGGTGAATTAACCATCTTGTACAGGGTATTGTTGGGTAGGTGACACTTGGCCTCTGGTTTTGGAAGGCAATAATTAAGTAAAAGATTATACGTATAAAATTCAATGGCTCTATTATTGGTACCCGAAGTGGACAGGGAAAATCTGTAACAGAAGAATATAATGCAGGAATTAAGCTGTTTGATAAATTAATTTGACCATTGGAAGCCAACAAATTAATTTGGTAAACCAGATGTAATGAAATGTGTTTTTCTGTCCAACCCTGATAGTTCAGTAGCTACATCTGAAATAGTACTGACCACATACCAAACCTTTTTGATGTCAATAAATTTAATTGTTGTTGCTCTATGTCATCCCTTTATTCAGGGGTGTCCTGCTTTGAAATGTGCTTTTGACTGTAGTATCTGGTATTGACCAGCACTGTGAATGTGCCTTCAGTTAAAGAATTTGTAGATAATTTCATATATTTGGAATGGTGGGCACATGCTCATCTGTAAAGCTTCAAGTGGTTGTAGAATGACAGGTTTAGTACAGTAATTGGATTGACTGATTGTGGACCAGTAATTTGGATGTTCAATCTTCCTTGTAGCCAGTCAAGATTGTTTAATGTCATTTCCAATACAAAAGTGTAAAGGAGAACACAATAACACACACAAAATGCTGGTGGAACACAGCAGGCCAAGCAGCATCTATAAGGAGAAGCACTGTCGACGTTTCGGGCTGAGACCCTTCATCAGGACACAACAATTGTTACTCCAGATCCAGTGCAGCACAGAATATAACAAAAATGCAATAAATAGAAATACATAAGATAGCTTGTATACATTGATTGTATGTCCATAAAGTTGCACACAGGAGTGTTTGTACATACGCTGATGGACAGGTAATGATAAAGTAGCAGAGGATTTGGGTGTGAGGAGTGCAGGTGTTGATCAGCCTTACTACTTGGGGAAAGTAACTTTTTTTGAGTCTAGTGGGCTTTGGTTGCGAAGTAGCCTCCTCCCTAATGAGAGTGTGACAAACAGTCCTTGAGCAGGGTGGGTAGGATCTTCCATGATGTTTCTGGCCCTTTACAGTGTATATGTCCTCAACGGTGGGTAAGTTGGGTGCTTTGCTGGTGATGCATTGGACGGTTTTGACTACCTGTCAATTGTAGAGTCTTCCTGTTTGCCACAGTGCAGTTTCCGTGATGCAGCTTGTTAATGATGCTCTCTGCTGTGCATCTGTAAAATGACATGAGTACAGATGTGCATAGCTGCTGAAGAAACTTTAAAATATTCTCATGCTGTTTCCTTGCTTGAATGTGTTGCTTAAAATAGGCAAATAACCTTTAAGTAGACACCAATTTCTCATTATCTTCAGCCCTGCAATGTTTCTTTTGATGTGGAATAGCTTTTTCCTGCCCAGTGTTTGGTTTCCAGTGTTAATATTTTGGCATGCTGCTACAGGAATTTCGGCAGTGTGCAGAAGAGAATGAAAACTGCTTATTTCACATGAGCTGTAGGTGTAAAACAAAATAGAATTGACAGGACAGCTACAGACCTTGATCTCCCAAATCTGCTTATGAGATGTAAAGTACTGAAGAGAGTGACGGAAATGATTTGAAGTTATTAATTAAACATGCCACAAACGAGAGTTTTTTTTCTTATTCTATGCTAAATGAAATGTAAAGGTGTTGAATTAAGAATCTACCGGATGGATATTTTATTGTCGGAATGATTTTGGTGAGGTTGTGCTCGTTCCCCATCCTTATTTTTCCCCAAAGTTCATTGCTGCATTTGTTGAGATAATGTATTAATAGTGGGGTTAGGACTCTCAAGGAAATTTTACAGTTCTTGTTTTCAGTACCATTTATATTTGCACATTTAGCCATCGTTTGCTCATTGTCATTTTGTCTATTTATGTATAGTTTTTTGAAAAATTCTATGGTATTTTTTCTGTGAATGCTTGCAAGAAAATGAATCCCAAATAGTATATGGTATCTGATGCATCAGTAATACATGTACTTGGAACTTTGACTGTAGAATTTTACCCTGTCATTGAACAAACAGCAGTGCGTGTTAAACGGGATTGAGTGTAATTTGGAAGTGGTTGCACCCATGAGGTCACCTTACTCTTCTTCCTTATAGATGTTTTGAGGCTGGAGTGTCATTAATGCAAGCACAGCATGCTGCTGCAGTCCAGAGTGTAGATGGGACATAAAGTAGCTTCAGTAAGTCAGTTGAACATCTCAAGTCTATTGTAATATTAATCAAATGGACTGAGATTTCCTGTGTTGGGCAACAGATTTTGTTGCCAGCATTTTGAATTCAGTGAGAGCAGTGACAATTATGTTGTGTCTTCCTCTGGGCAGGTCAGCTTTACAATTTCCTTTCTCTTTGGTTAAGTAATTTGCTAGATTAGGACTAGACCTCAATTCCTACACAGCTTTAATTTTGAGTATGCACTCTACAAGTCGAAACCTGGCTGCAGTTTTCACGTTGAAAAAGTCTGTCAGCATTTGAGAACATTTTTTCCCCAAACAAATTGCTTATTTGAGGTGTTTTCAGGTATATAGTAAAATATTTCTTAAATACTTCACTAGGTTATTTTCTTTCGAAGAGAAAATTTGACAGGTATGTTTAAGATCTAGGGTTTGGAGAGAAAACTTCAAATTGTTGAAGGTTTGCTAATCACGGATCTTGCAGCTGATTGGATAGGGTGCCAGAAGCCACTTGAAAATCCTTTGTATGAAGTGAGTCATTAGGAGTCAGTATTCACTACTTGTGGGTGTTGGGGTTACAGTTACTGGTAACGTGATTCAATATTCGAATTGCAGTGAAATGGCGCCAGGACTAAGCTGGTGGATCTGACAAAGGTACTAGTCTGAAAAGCATCCTTCTGTGTCTTTTCAGTGACTTGTAGGCAAAGATATTGACAGATTTCTTTCATGTGCCACTGGAATCTTTGAAGTTATCACTTTCATTTTAATAGTAATATTTAATATTTGAGTTTGGGTTAACAATGCTTTATGTCAGGATGTACAAAGGGAAAGGAGTCTGGTCAGAGTGAGGATGACTTGGTTTTGTGGCAGACAAGGCTGATAGAACCACATTCACAAAAGGGGTAGGCAGAGGCTGACAGGCCAGCCAGGTGTGTAGTTTGAGGTGGTATGCTTCTGATGCATTACCCCCAGGTAGTAAGTACTTTCCCATATTCTTTAAGTAGTCATCAGTCAGCGATTTTCCCCAAGAGTCAATTGGGGAATTATGCCTACTGACTCTTTGGAGTCTCTGTGTCTTGGTGCAGGTTCTGGGTTTGAACTCCCTGCCTATGAGCCCCCAGCTATATTACTGCTATTGTATGAACAGTGCCTATATAAAAAAAAATAGGCTTCCCCTTGGAAGTTTTCATGGTTTATTATTTTACAACATTGAATCACAGTGGATTTAATTTGGCTTTTTTTGACACTAATCAACAGAAAAAGCAAACACGAGGAAATCTGCAGATGCTGGAAATTCAAACAACAACACACACAAAATGCTGGTAGAACACAGCAGGCTAGGCAGCATCTATAGGGAGAAGCGATGTCGACGTTTCGGGCCGAGACCCTTCGTCAGGACAGAAAAAGGCTCTTTTGTGTCAAAGTGAAAACAGATCTCTACAAAGTGATCTAAATTAATTACAAATATAAAACACAAAATAACAGATTGCATATGTATTCACCTCCTTTAATATGACAGACCAAATCATCCCTGGTGCAGCCAGTTGGTTTTAGAAATCACATAATTAAATGGAGATCACTAGTGTGCAGTCAAGATGTTTCAATATCACCTGTATCTGGAAGGTCCAACTGCTAATGAGTCAGTGTCCTGGCAAAAACTACACCATGAAGACAAACAAAGCACTCCAAGAGACTCTGCAAAAAGGTTATTGAAAAGCACAAGTCAGGAGATGGATACAAGAACATTTCCAAGTCACTGAATATCCCTTTGGAGTACCAATCATGAAGAAATGGAAAGAATATGGCACAGCTGTAAATCTGCCTTGGGCAGGCCATCCTCAAAAACTGAGTGACCGTACAAGAGGGGGACTAGTGAGGGAGGCCAGTAAGAGACCTATGACAACTCTGGAGGAGTGACAAGCTTCAGTGGCTGAGATGGGAGAGCCTGTGCATATAACTGTTGCCTGGGTGCTTCACCAGTCACAACTTTATGGGAGAGTGGTAAAGAGAAAGTCACTGTTGGGGGGAAAAAACTCACATGAAATCTTGGATAGAGTTTGCCAAAAGGCATGTGAGAGACTGAAGTCAGCTAGAAGAAGGTTCTATGGTCTGATGAAACCAAAATTGAGCTTTTTGGTCATCAGGCAACATGCTATGCTTGGCACAAGCCAAACACTACACATCATCAAAAGCACACCATCCCTACCATGAAGCATGGTGGTGGCCACATCAGGCTGTGGGGATGCTTCACTGAAGCAGGCCTTGGAAGCCTAGTAAAAGTAGAGGGTAAAATTAATGCAGCAAAATACAGGGAAATCCTGGAGGAAAACTTGATGCAGTATGCAAAAGAACTGTGACTTAGGAGAAGATTTGTTGTCCAGCAAGACAATGACCACCAAGCATAAAGCGAAAGCTAAGCAGGGATAGCTTAAAAACGACAAAGCTAATTTCCTGGAATGGCCAAGTCAGACTCCGGATCTCAATCCAATTGAGAATTTGTGGCTAGACTTAAAGAGGCTGTTCCCTCATGATTCCCATGCAATCTGACAAGAGTTTGAACAGTTTTGTAAAGAAGAATGGGGAAAAATTGCAGTGTCCAGATGTGCAAAGCTGATAGAGACCTATCCACACAGACTCAAGGCTGTAATTGCTGCCAAAGGTGCATCTGCTAAATGCCAACTTGAAGGGGGTGAGTAATTATGCCATCAATTATTTTGTGTTTAATGATTGTAATAAATTTAGACCAATTTGTAGAAATTTGTTTTCATGAGTCTTTTCTGTTTATCAGTGCCCATAAAAGCCAAATTAAATCCACTATCATTCAGTGTTGTAAAACAATAAAACATGAAAACTTTCAGAGGGTGGGTGGTGAATATGTACTTATTATAGACATGGTACACAGAACAAGCCCTTTGGCCCATGATGCTCTGCTGAACTAATTAAACTTGTATCTTTTAATTAAACTAATTCCTCTTCCCTGCACGTTGACCATCCCTCTCCTTTCTCTGTATATTCCTGAACCTACCTCTCTCAAATTTTCCCGTGCTGTCTGCCTCCACCATCACAAATGGCAGTGCCTTTCCAGCCTCACCTCCCCCCCACATTATGTAAAACAAAAAAAACCCCTCACTTTGCATATGTCCTTGGTACTTTCTCCTTTTTGTATTAAATAAAGGTCCTCCAGTATTAGAAACTTCAGCCTAGGGGTGGGGAAAGCATCTATGCCTTGCATAATTTTATAAACTTCTATCAAATCTCCTCTCAGCCTCTGTTGCTCCTCTACCCCAATTACGTAAGTTCTGTGCATAAGAACAGGAAGTTGAAAATCGCACTCAAAATACGAGGATCCTGGGTGCAATGGAAAGGTAGAAATATCTTCACTTTAGCTGAGTTGATATTTTCTGAGCAAGTAAAGATAAAACTTTAAGGTATCCAGCATTAATTTTCTTTTTCCTATGGGAAATGCATTAGCTTGAAATCATGTGTGTAAAATTTGTCATTTGGCTTTTGCCATTCCCTTGTAGAAGTATTTTGCGGAATCTGTTGGACTTTGTTCTCTATTTTTGAGACTTAAGGCAGGAAACAAACTTTTGTCACCAAAAAACCATAGAAGCAGTATTGATGAACATTGTGTGAAGTGGGCATTGTTCCAGAAGCTTTCTTTTCTGAAACAATGAAGCTGAATAATTCTGAATAGGAAAAACAAACATAATTTTCCTCTTTCTTGAGGCTGCCGGAAGTACGTGAGGTCAGTGTGTCCCACCCCTCCACCCACCCACCCGCCCCCAACTGTACTCCGTGTGATGTGGTGCTCAGTATTCTGGCCACCCAGGTGATTTGTAGTTGCCTATGTTCATCTGTTCTTCAAATTTGATTCTTAGTTATTGGAGAGCAACACATCCAAAATGCTGGAGCAACTCAGGTCAGGCAGCATCTATGGAAAAGATTAGTCTGTCAATGCTTGAGTCTGAGACTCTTCTTCTGGACTGAGAAGGAAGATGCCAGAATAAAAAAGTGGGGGGGGGGTAGGGGAAAGGCTAGCTAGGTGATAGGTAAAGCCAGGTGGGTGGGAAAGTTGAAGCCTGGAGAAGGAAGAATCTGATCGGAAAAAGGGGAGGGGGAGGAGGGGACTCAGGAAGGAATAGGGAAGTGAGAAGAAGTAAAAGGTCAGAATGGGGGGGGGTGGATTTGTTTACTGGAAGGAGAAATTGATATTCATGCCATCAAGTTGGAAGATACCCAGGTTGCTCCTCCCCCCTGAGACTGGTATGCTGCACCTTAATGTCGTGGGCATGCTGTCATGCGGGTTTGTGTGGAGACACCCGTGGGCTGTTTTGTGTGTGTGGTTATTAATGCAAATAACACGTTTCACTGTATGTTTCAATGTAAATATGATGAATCTAAATGTCTGCAAATAGTACTTGCCCTTTTGTGTAGCAGTTGCTTATTGTGTTTTCTCAGCACCATCTCACCACTGCCTTCCTTCCCTATGCTGTAACCCCAGGACAGTGTAAGAAAAACACTCAGTGAAAATAACATTCTATTAACGCTTTTGGACCTTGCTGGCTCGCACTTCAAATTAAGGGAAGTGTACGGGACAATAGAGGTGGGGACGGATTAAATTGTCACTGTGGTAGCTTATCTGGAAAAAACTTAAGTCATTAAAATAAAACCTCATTGGGCAATAATCAGTGCAATTCATTGGAGACGCAGCGCAAGGCTTTAAAAGAGCTCAGGTGCTAATCGGATTTGGCCCGTCAGACTTGGGCAAGTACAGGCAGGGATTCTAAGTAAGAAAGTGAGTTTTTAGTAAGTTTTTTTCCCGCCGTTGTTGCAAAGCTAGTGCGCTGAGAATGAATCTGGAGGTATTGACATTTTCCGAGTGTGAGATGTGGGAAATTTGAGAGACCTCCAGTCTCCATGGTGCATTGAGCTGTAACTCGATGATCTTTGGCTCATATGGTAGAATCAGTAGGTGAAAGATAGGAGCTGCGGGGAGGTAGTCACCCCTAAATTGCAAGAGGTGTGGGTCCCTGGGTGACTGAGGAGAGGGATAGGGAATAGGCAAAATGCGGAGTACCCCTGTAGCCGTTCCTCTCAACAAATAGTATACTGTTTTGGATATGGTTTGGCGGGGAGCAACCTACCAGGGGAAGGTGCAACGAACAGATCTCTGGCACTGAGTTTGGCAGAACAGCAATGACTGGTGTTTCTGGGGGAAATTTGGAAGGCACAAGAAAGACACATTCCAAAGATGAAGGAATGTTCTAAAGGGAAGATGAGGCAACCATGGCTGACAGGGAAGTCAAGGACAATATATACTAGAGCAAAAACAAGAAGGAAGGAAGAGGATTTGGAGTCTTTTAAAAGCCAATAGAAGGCAACTGAAAAACCCATAACGGGAGAGAAGATGAAATATGAAGGTAAACTAACCAATAATTTGAGGATATAGTTGGCCCTCCTTATCCGCAAATTCCGCATGCACGAATTCAACCAACCGTGGATCGTGAAAACCCAGAAGTGCTCTTCCAGCGCTTGTTCGAGAATGTACAGACTTTTTTTTCTTGTCATTATTCCCTAAACAATGCAGTATAACAACTATTATATAGCATTTACATTGTATTAGGTATTATAAGTAATCTAGAGATGATTTAAAGTATACGGGAGGATGTGCGTGGGTTATCATGGATCGGGATTGAAAAAAATCGGAAGTTCTTACTAAGTAAGTCGGAACAGGTACATCCGGTATTACTTAGCATCAGTTAGTCAAACATTTGTCTTAGTATAAAGTATATATTTTACCTTTCTATGCATATAAAACACTTAAGAAACGTATGTTTCAGCGCTGGGCTTGAGAACTTCTTCCTGAGTTCGATCCAGTGACAGACTGCTATTGAGTGTCCTCTCCACCGTGCTGGGTTGATGTGGAGGAATCAAAAACCCAAAACCCAATAATTAAACCACTGCATTGCTTGGTAATAATTGTAGCTTTCATCGTAGCCTTTCTCACTTTATCCATTAAAATTGTTCCGATCGTTGACCGACTGTAGCTTATTGCTTTTCCAATGACCGATGGCGTTTCACTTCTTTCCGATCACTTTATTATTTCCACTTTATTTACAATTGTTATTGTGATTATTTTCGTGAACAGAAGCACTGCAGATTCAGATCTCTGCCACTGGGTCCTAATGTCCACTGCACTGAGACAGGTTGAATAAGGGGCTTGAGCATCCGCTAATTTTGGTATCCGCGAGGGGTCCCAGAACTAATCCCTCGCAGATAAGGAGGGCTGACTGTACATGAATGTATTTTCAGATACATTTCAAATTCAGATAGGGAAAAAGAGTTTTGGCCCGAAACATCGACTGTAGTTTTTTTACAGAGATGCTGCCTGGCCTGCCGAGTTTCTCCAGCATTTTATCTGTGTTGCCTGGAGAGGTAGTGGGAGGGAAAGAAATGACAGAAGAGCTGAAGTATTTTCCGGCAGTCTTTACTGTGAAAGATACGAACAGAATGCCAGAAATGTGAGTACGTTGGGACAGAAGTGAGTGTCATTGCTGTTACTAAGAAGGGAATCTGAAAGGTAGACAAGCCACTTGGACCAGTTGGATTCTGAAAGAGGTAGCTGAAGAAATTGTGGAGGCATTAGTAATGATCTTTCAAGAATCGTTAGATTCTGAAATGGTTACAGAGGACTGGAAAATTGCAAATGTCACTCCACTCTTTAAAAAGGGAAGGAGACAGAAGAAAGAAAATTATAGGCTAGTTAGCCTGACTTTAATGGTTAGAAAGATGTTAATATATTAATAAAGATATTTTGAGTCAAT
This sequence comes from Hemitrygon akajei, assembly GCF_048418815.1. Taxonomy (NCBI): domain Eukaryota; kingdom Metazoa; phylum Chordata; class Chondrichthyes; order Myliobatiformes; family Dasyatidae; genus Hemitrygon; species Hemitrygon akajei. The sequence goes on along the minus strand of NC_133124.1, from coordinate 209,259,961 downwards.
TAATAAGGATAAGGTTTTGGGGTACTTGGACGTAAATGATAAAATGGGCCATGGTCGGTATGGTTTCCTTAAAGAGAAATCTTGCCGGACAAATTGGTTAGAATTCTTTGAGGAAATAACAGGCAGGATAGACAACAGGGAATCTGGATGTTTATTTGGATTTTCAGAAGGCCTTTGACAAAGTGCCGTACATGAAGCTGCTTCAACAAAATAAGACCCCATGGTATTATGGGAAAGCTACTGGAAAGGATAAAAGGTTACTGAAAGGCAGGAGGCAACAAGTGGGAATAAAGGGGGCCCTTTCTGGTTGACTGCAGATGACTAATGATGTGCTACAGGGATCAGTATTGGGGCTGCTGCTTCTAACTTTGTATGTTAATGATTTAGATGAAGGAATTGATGGATTTGTGGCCAAGTTTGCAGGCAATACGACAATAGATGGAGGGGCAAGTAGTGTTGAAGCAGGGTGTGTGCAGAAGGATTTGGACAGATTGGGGGAATGGGCAAATAAGTGGCAAATGGAATATAATGTAGGAAAGTGCTTGGTCTTGCCCTTTGGCAGAAGAAATAAAGGTGATGGCTATTTTGTAAATGGGGAGAAAATTTTAAAAATCTGAGGTGCAAAAGGGACTTGGGAGTCCTTGCGCAGGATTCTCTAAAAGTTAACCTGCAGGTTGAGTTGGTGGTAAGGAAGGCAAATACAGTGTTACCATTCATTTCACGACGGCTCAAATATAAAGCAAGGGTATAATGCTGGAGCTTTATAAGGCATTAGTCAGACTGCACTTGGAATATTGTGAGCAGTTTTAGACTCTTTATCTGAGAAAGGATGTGTTGGTATTGGACAGGATCCAGAGGAAATTCGTGAGAATGATCTCAGACATAAAAAGGTTATCTGATGGTGGCATTTGATGGCTCTTGGCCTGCACTCACTGGAATTTAGAAGAATGATGGGGGATCTCATTGAAATCTACCAAAAGTTCTGGCTAGAGAGGTCATGGAAAGGATGTTTCCTATTGTGGGGAGTCCAGAAATGAGGAACATTTCATTTTGAACAGTGATGAGGAAAACTTTTAGCCAGTGAATGGTGAATCAGAGGATTTCTTTGCAACATACGGAGGGTGATAGGTTAAAAATTACAGGGAGAAGGCAGGAGAATCAGAGAGATAATAAAGTACCCACGATGGAATGGAGGAGCAGGCTTGATGGGCTGAATAGCTTAATTCTGTTCCTATGTCTCATGGCCTATTTGAGGTATTGGCCCTTTTGGGGAAATGTCCCACTGTCCTACCTAACACATACAAAATGCAGGAAGAACTCAGGTCAGACAGCATCTATGGGGAAGAATAAAGAGTCGGTGTTTTGGGCTGAAGCTGAGACCTGATGAAGAGTCTTGGCTCATAAGATCAGCTCTTTACTCCTCACAATAGATGCTGCCTCCAGCATGTTGTTTGTGTTACTTTGGATTTCCAGCATCTAGAGAATGTTGTGTGTTTCTGTATCATTGTCCTGTTTTCCAGATTGTAAGTAAATAGAACCCAAATTGAGGTTTGTCCATTGAGGTTCCATTGAATTGTTTTACTGTCTATATCGCAACACAGATTCTGAAATTTTTCAATTGTGGCCACCAGGTTCACGGGCATCTGCTTCCTTTCAGCCATTTGGGTCTTGCCCAAACTTAATCATTACCTCGTTGTAGCAACACCATGGCTACTTTTCATCACAATAGGCTTGTTCTAAATCTTGTATAATTTAAGTTTAACTTTTTTTTTCAAATTGTCTCGTTCATACAAGTATGTTTTTAATGTTATTGTGCATATATTGTAAACTCAAGTTTGAGTCATGGAGAGAGGCTGAGCAGGCTTGGAATTTATTAATTGGAGTCTAGGAGAACAATGGTGATATTACAAATGTGTATTTAAGGCAGAGATTGATAGTTTCCTCATAGGTTAGGGCATGAAAGGATATGGGGAGAAGGCAGAAGATAGGGGCTGAGAGCAAAATTAGATCAGCCATGATGAAATGGCACAGCAGATGCAATGGCCCAGATGGCTTAATCCTGTTCCAGTACCTTATGGGCAATGATTTTATGACTCTATAACTCTGTTTCTGCTAAAGGATTGGTGATGAAGACAAAGGAGATGCAATGGACATGGTGTACTTGGATTTTCAGAAGGCCTTTGACAAGGTGCTGCACATGGAGGCTGCTTAGCAAGATAAGAGCCCATGGAATTACAGGGGAGTCACTAGCATGGGTGGAGCATTGGCTGTTTGGCAGAAAACAGAGTGGGAATAAAGGGATCCTATTCTGGCTGGCTACCAGTTACCAGTGGAGTTCCCCACGGGTTGGTGTTGGGACCACTGCTTTTTTACAATGTATGTCAATGATTTGGACTATAGTAATAATGGATTTACGGCTAAATTTACTGATGATACAAAAATAGGTGGAGGAGCAGGTAGTGTTGAGGAAGCAAAAAACCTGCAGGGAGACTTAGTTTAGGGGAATGGGCAAAGAAGTGGCAAATGAAATACAATGTTGGAAAGTGTATGGTCATGCACTTTAGTGGAAGAAATAAACAGGCAGATTATTATGTAGATGGGGAGAGAATTCAAAATGCAGAGATGCAAAGGGACTTGGGAGTTCTTGTGCAAGATGCCCTAAAGGTTAACCTCTAGATTGAGTCGGTTGTGAAGAAGGCGAATGCAATGTTGGCATTCATTTCTAGAAGTATAGAATGTAAGAGTAGGGATATGATGTTGAGGCTCTATAAGGCACTCGTGAGACCACCCTTGGAGTATTGTGCAGTTTTGGGCTCCTTATTTTAGAAAGGATATACTGACATTGGAGAGGATTCAGAGAAGATTCACAAGAATTATTGCAGAAGTGAAAGCATTACCGTATGAGGAATGTCTAGCAGCTCTTGGGCTGTATTCCATGGAGTTTCGGGGGGGTGGGGGGAATCTCATAGAAACATTCTGAACGTTAAAAAGCCTGAACAGATTAGAAATGACAAAATTATTTCCCATGGTACTGGATTCTAGGACAAGAGAGTATGAATTCAGGATTGAAGGAAGCCCATTTAAAACTGAGATGCGGAGAAATTACTTCAGTCAGAGGATGGTATATCTGTCCACGAGCGGCTGTGGAAGCCAAGTCATTGGGTATACTGTATTTAAAGCGGAGATCGATAGATTCTTAGTAAGGATGTCAGTTTATGGGGAGAAGGCAGGAGAATGGGGTTGAGAGGGATAATAAATCTGCCATGATAGAATGGTGAAGCAGACTCTGTGCCAAATTTCATTAACATTACATAGATACACATTGCCAATTAAATGGTGCAGGATGTCCCTCAAATGCAGGAGGGCTAGATACCATAAGGCCATAAGAGTTAGGAGCAGAATTGGCCATTTCACCCATTGAGTCTGCTCCACTATTTCATCATGGCTGGTCCATTTTCCCCCTCAGCCCCAGTTCCCTGCCTTCTCCCATATCCCTTCATGCCCCGACTAATCAAGAACCTAGCAACCTCGGCCTTAAATAGCCTGCACATCTGTCTGTGGCAATAAATTCCACAGATTCACCATCCTCTGGCTAAGAACTTTTTCCTCATTGCTATTATAATGGACATCCCTCAATTCTGAGGCTGTTGATATAATAATAAAAATATTTGGAGTCAATAAGGATGAGATTTTGGGGTACTTGAAGGTACATGGGTCCTAGACTCCCCCACCTAGGAATCATCCTTTCCACATCCACTCTGTTGAGACCTTTTAGTATGTGATGGGTTTCAATGAGATTCTCCCTTATTTTTCTAAACTTCTAAATCCTTCTGGTTGACAGGAAACATAAGGCGCCTTGTCTGAGGTTTCTTGCATTTGCTGTCCTCTGCCTTGTCTGCCTTCCCTTTATATCCACCTCCTCCCAAAAGAAAATCCAAACAGTTCTCTTGTTTTTAATGCTCACTGTTACTTGAGCTTTACTGGCTTGGCCCAGGCCAGGGATCTTCCTGGTATGTGTGGCCTGTAGCCACACTGTGTAGTGTATTTAGGCATTGAGCCATCATGGCGATGTGTTGACAGGATAGGTAGGGAAAGGGGAGAGCAAAAGGTTGCAGGAGCACAGCTGAGCCTGATCTTCTTTCCACCTCACCACCCCCTCCATGTGCAGTAAGTGTTGTGCTGTGTGATCAAGGACAAGAATCTCCTTGCTTGTGTCAAGAATGGATATTGAGATTAGCTGTAGAACTCATGTCATGCTGAGATGAAATGCTTTAGTGTGGGATAGAGTTTGGATGTATAATTCGTTAACAAGACTTTCTGCAAGTGTTGGAAATCCAGAGTAACACACAGAAAATGCTGGAGAAACTCAGCAGATCAAAGTTCAAATTTATTATCAAGGTGTGTAAACTATATACAACCTTGAGGATTCATCTTGCAAGCAACCACTTAAAAAAAAAACCCACAATATCATCCACAAAGAAGTAACGCAACAAAAATTGACAAACATCCAACATGCAAAAGAGGACAAATTGTGCAAATAATTTTTAAAAAAAGTAAACCTAATATGTGGAACATGAGCTGCAGAGTTCCCGAAAATGAGTTTGCAGACTGCTGAGGTGAGTGAAAGTGGGCTAGTAGCCTTTGATTCAGGGCAACAACTGTTCCTGAACCTGGTGGCATGGACCCAAGTTACCTGAACATCCCACCCAATGGTAGTAGAGAGAAGAGAAAACGGGTCAAATGCAGGCAGATAGCACCAAACATCAGTTTGTTGTCCATGCTTGGTGCTCAATGTTTTAATCTGGCTCAGTGCTTTAATTGGAGTGGAGTAATGGAGCTGCGTGTCATACCCCCTGCAGCGATGGCTATACCTCTGTTCTTTTGAGTCAAGTTCGCCGAATCCTTCAGTAGATCATACAATTGCTCGGTTGTTTTGAAGGTTTAAAAGTACATTTCTTAAAGGGAAATTACAGGGTGCAGATTGCAGTAATCATAGTTCAGAAGTTATGGTAGTTTTGAGCTGCCTGCAAAAATGTTGTCAGTGCCTTCAGCTAGCATCAGGTAGAACTCACCTGATGAAGGGTCTTGACTCAAGACATCGGCTCTTTATCCGTTTTGGAAATGTAATTTGTACATCAGCTGAACCAACAAAAAAGCCTCCAGGGATGTGATCTTATTTGACAAAGTTGGCTATTGAAACATTCTGAATGTTAAAAGGTCTGTACAGATTAGATATGGCAAAATTATTTCCCATGATAGGGGAGTCTAGGACAAGAGGGCATAACTTCAGGATTGAAGGATGTCCAATTAGAACAGAGATGTGGAGAAATTACTTTAGTCAGAGGGTGTGGAATTTGTTGCCATGAGTGGCTGTGCCAAATCATTGGGTGCATTTAAGGCAGAAGATAGGTTCTTGATTAACCAGGGCATCAAAGGGTATGGGGAGAAGGCAGGGGACTGGGGATGGCTGGAAGAATTGGATCAACCCATGATTGAATGGCAGAGCAGACTCGATGGGCCTAATGGCCTACTCCTGCTCCTATATCTTATGGTCTTATTGTCCAGTTATGCACGACCACCTTGAACTGCAGCAGTTGTATTTCTTATGGTGATGTGGAAGTCCCAACATGTTGACTCAGCAATAAAGGAGGAATGTGATGATATTTTCATATCAAAGGTTGAAAGTGTGGCATTGTGACATAGCTGCTGCTCTTATACTCCAGAATAGTAGAGGTGATGGGTTTGAGTGTGCTTGGCAATTGCAATCATTCCATTTCTAGATAGGAAACATTGCAGGCACAATCTACTATTTGTGTATAGAGTTGTGTAAGATGGTGGAGAGGGTGGTAATCAGATGGATAGTATTGTGTTGTTACAGCTGTGCACATCAGGGCCATTGGAAAGTATTCCTTCCCTTACATTTTTCTGTTTCATTGCTATAAAATTCTGGGGAGGGAGGTGGTGAATGGTGTGTTTTTGGGTGAGCTGTTGAATTATTCACCACTGGTCTTGAATCGATATGTTAGGACTACAGAGCCTCTGGAATCATTTTCCTCTTCTTGAACCTGATGCCTGCCTGTCCTAGGTTATAATTTGCCAGATTAACATTTCAACTTTAAGGTGTATAAGATGTTGCTCCTCGTGTACCGTTCTAATTTGTCATTGAACCAGGAACCAGACTTGGCCTTGTTGCTTGTGATAAGGGTGGAGTCAGGGATGTACTTACCTAGGAAATTAGATGCCGGTAGATATCTATCTCATTTACCTTTTTGGTAGTGCCACACAACATGAACGATATTTTCATTGAAATGCTTGCTTATGGCAATATTGTTTACAAAGCATTTAATAAATCTCTCATATGGTTCCACCACAATTTGCTACTTCATTTAACAAAATGGTCAGTGTAAGTGAAATTTCCTTCAATATTTGATAATGTGATCTCTGCTTAATTTTAACCTATTCAGCCTTGCAGAGATGTATACTCCCTGGGCTCTCGCAAACTAGCTGTAAGGTTCTGTGCCATGATATTTCCTAAATGTGTGAATTGCAAACATTATTAGTGTAGCATGCTGTGTCACAATGTTGAGTGTTGGTTCCCACATGTTCATGAGTTGAAATGTGAAGCAGTAGCAAGTTAGCTTGAAGCAGGGAAGGTTGGCCAAACTGACAGGTAGTTAATACACAACCTTATAGTAAATTTAAAGCCAAGGATATAATGGTGGATTGGAAATTGAATGAAATGATAACTGACCATTTTGGATTCCCAGTTTTCTACTAGTGTTTATTTTCTTTGCCTGATTGGTGAAATCAGGAACTGCGTTGGAGGGGTGAAGAGCATCTGGTGAAGCAAAAAGAAGCTCTAACTTCTGCTGTGGACAAGAGTAAATCTCAAAGCTGACATGCTTCATGGGTGTAGTTTGCAGATAATAAATAATCAAGATGCTTTAATCATGGATCTTGAGATGTTGGCATGAATTTTGGAGTTTGGTGAAGGTCTGTCTACCATGTTTGGAAATGTGAAAGTAACTATTGGAAGATATTATCTGGGGCTTGGAAGGAAAGAAATAGTATTGTAGCATCTACCAAAATTTACTGGTTATTTGCCTCTACCTCCCCACCTGTGGCTCTACAGATCAGGGTTCATCAGTATTACTTAGTCATGAGACTGAAAAAAACTCAATAGTTATGAGTTGCTCATAAACAAGAGAAAATATGCAGATATTGGAAATCCAAGGAATACACCCAAAATGCTGGAGGAACTCAGCAGGCCAGGCAGCATCTCTGGGGGAAAAAAGTACAGTCGATGTTTTGGGCCAAGACCTTAATTGTTTCTACTGTCTGGGTGAAAAATCTGTTTTCACCTTTAATTCTAGCAATTGCCTGAACTCTGTATCTTTGGTTTATTGATACCTGTGTTGAGTCCTTCCTTTTAACTCAGTGCAGGTATAATTCTTAGTTAAGCCTCTTCGTTGGTGCCCTGTGTCAAAGTATACAGCTTTATTTTGTGGTAATGTTCTCACAAACCTTCACCCTCTCCAGTAAAACGGCATCTCTCTTATAATGCATTGACATAAACAGATGCTGTACTCAAGCTGTAACCCAACACCATTTACACGTTAACCAGTTGTATGAAGAAATTGAGTAAAATGAGCAGCTTATGCCTGAAATGCAGAAAGAAGGCTGCTGGAGAACTCAGTGGCAACTTTGCAGTTGACTATAATAAAAATAGTTAGTAATTTGGCATGATTACTCCATTTGAACCACAGGCAGTTGAAGCAGTAGGGCCAATATTAAAAGCAGCAAGACTGTGTAGTCTAATTCAGTCATTGCTCCCTTTTACGTTTGTTAAAATGACAGTTGAATTCTTAGAACAGAGAACAGTACAGCACAGGAGCTGGTCCTGTAGCGCTTTGTGCTGGATACAACACCAAATTACACATCACTCTCTGCCTGAATGTGATCCATATCCCTCCTTTGACTGCATGTCCTTGTATTTATCTAAAAGACTCTGGACTTTTATTTTCCACAGAGATAAATTTGACCATCCTTTCAGATCATCTGTTCAGTGGGCATGTACTATCGTGAGAGGCTGGATAAAGTTGGGTTGTTTTCTCTGGAGTGGCAGAGGCTGAGTGGTGATCTGATAGAGGTTTATAAGATTATGAGAGGCTGAGTTTAAAAATAAAACTTACCTTCAATGCATGCCCTCTGGTATTAGACATTTCAACCTTGCAGAGTATCTGTTTCCCAAGGTTGAAATGTCTAATACCAGAGGGCATGCATTGAAGGTAAGTTTTTTTAAAAGCTCAGAATGGTGGGTGCCTGGAAAATGCTGCCTGGTATGGTGATCGAGGCAAATACATGAGATGCTTTTAAGCGACATTCAGAGTGGCACATGAATGTGAGGAAAATGGAAGGATATGGACATTGTGTAGGTAGGAAATATTAGTGTTTGGGTGTTTTTTGATTTGCTTTTTAGCTGGTTTGCACAACATTATGGGCCAACTGGCCATTCCTGTGCTGTGGTCTTTGATGTCCATGTCTATCCTATATATGTGATGTGAGCACTAAAACAAACGATGTGATATGTTGTGTGGGTCTGGTGATGCTGGTCAACAGTATATTTACAGGATTTTCTGTTTTCATTTTATAGTTATTTTGCCTTTTGTTGCTATATGTATAGCTGGTCTCCGTAGTTGTAATTTTAGACATTGTCAGGGTCTGTTGTGACTTTATCCAATTAGTGAGAGTAGAGAGACTTTTTGTTCTTAATATCCTGCCAGACCCAGAATGGAGAAGCTTGTGATCATTTGCTGTGGTGGTTCCTAGTAAAGACCTCATGTTCCAAAACACTTCCTGGAGTATGTGTCCCAGAAGGGTCTCCAACCACTCTGTGTGGATTCTTCAGTGGGTGTGATTTGATCAAGGGTTAGCTAATGTATGGCGCATGGCTCATAGACTACATCTAGTCCAGATGTAAAGATATTTGTAGATGGTTGAGGTTTGTGTGGCCATACTTTTTTAATTAATGGATATACAGTAATGTGCAAAAGTCTTGGGCACATATATATTACTAGGGTACTTAAGATCTTCTGCACACTGTTTGTTCATGTGGAATGGAGGTTGAGTTTGTAAATCTGGAGGGAACAAAGAACATTGGGAATGATGAGGGTGGAGCATCACAGGAAATGTGTGGGACAGGTGGCAGAGAAGCAGTGCCGGGGTGGGGTGGTAGAACGGGTGCAGACACACCCAGCCTTGAGACACCAGGAAAGGGTAATTCTAAACAATTGGTTTATTAATCATTTCAGAATGTCCTTCAGGTGCTTCCTCCTCCCTTCCCTTTTTCCCAGCCATGATTCCTGTCTTCCTCCTGCCCCCTTCCCACTCTCAGTCCACAGTAGAGACCCATATCAGAATTGGGTTTATCACACACATATGTCATGAAATTTGTTTATTTTTTCGTGGCAGCAGTACAGTGTGATACATAAAATTACTACAGGACTATGCTAATGTCTTGGGCACCTTAGCCATATATATGTGCATAAACCTTTTCACAGTACTGTATGTATTTTTCATAGTAGCAGGCATCTACCATGGCAAGAATATCACACTGAGATTAGGTAGCAAGGCACTTTTTAAAACTCCATTTTTGTGTTATTTAATGTAGTTCAATTAATAAGTTATAGGGCTCCCAAGAACTACTTGAACTAAGTTAAATTGGCAGTAACCTCTTCATACTAAGCAGGTATTGCTTTTTAACCATCCCAAATTAACAGCACAGGAGGAGTTTGTCTGGCCATCATATCTGAGATGGTTAAAGAACTGCCTTCCTTCATGCCAGTTCCCAGCCATCTGAGTCAGGTTGCAATTTATGGAACTACAGGGGCATATCTAATTATTTTTATCATTTTAACTGGTGCAAGTTCTTTTTTCCGTGTTTCTGTGCCCCATCACCACATGTAGGTGAGAGATTTCTCTTTGCTAGTGCTGCAGGTGAATTCATATGTATATTGTCTTATTGAATTATCTCAGAACTATTGACTTGTAACTAAGTAACTGGAAAATTTACAAAATCTAATTAAACCTGCCCTTTTATTTCCTTGGTTCCATTTTAGCAATTCAAGTGTATCTAATAAAATTCAGTTTTGCCATCTCTTAACTTCAGTGCAATTGCAGCCTTCATGTGGCAGTCTGCCTTGCATATGGCACTCAAATGGTGGACTAAATTGTGTGTGTGTATTTCTGACATAGTCAACCCATTCCTTTATATTCTGTACCTCAGCTAGTAAAATCAGGTATGCTACAGTGCCTTGAAAAAGTATTCAACCCCACAACTACTTTCACATATTGCTGTCTCATTTACTAAATTTAAAATATATTGAGGTAGGATTTTTTTGAGCTGATCTACAAAACATTGTGCATCATATCAGTGTTATTTGTTGATGCTTGATGTTCATTACTATTTGTTGATGTTGAAAATTGGAAGATCACCTGTTTTCAATTAATTCATAAGAATAAATACCATACTCTCTCTAAGGCCCAACAGTATGGTAGAATTTTAATAGACCAAATGAAAAGGAAAACAAAAAAGCATTCAAGACAAATCGAGGAATTAAGAGAAAAGCAAATATCTGGGGAAGGGTAAAAGACCATCTCAAGGGCAGTGAACATACCTCAGTGTAGTTCATCATGTAAAAAAACTGGAAAGAATATGAGAACAGTCCTACTGCCTAGGTCAGTCTGCCCCTCTAAGCTTAGTCGCCAGATGAGAATGGCACTTGTAAGAGAGGCTACTGTGATGCCAAGAGTCACTCTGAATGTGCTGCAGAAGTTGGTGCCTGTTACTGGAGATGAAGTTCATGGCTTCACAGTCTCTTAAGGCCTTCCATGAAAAGGGTATTTATAAAAGAGTGGATCAGAAGCAACCTTGGCTTAAAAATAAGCATGTCCTTGCCCGTAAAGACTCTTCAGAGCGTCACTTAGAAGGTACTGTAAAGTTGCGGAAGAAGGTCTTGTCAGATGAGACGAAAGTGGAACTTTCTGGCCTCAACACTAAGTAGTACATGTGGCATAAATCTAATTCTGCACATCAGCCAGGTAACACCATCCCTACTGCAAAGTATGGTGGAGATAGCATCATGCTATTGGGATGCTTTTCAGCAACAGGGGCTAGAAATCTGGTCAGGATTGATGGGATGATGAATGCAGCTAAATATAGGGAGATCCTGGATAAAAGCTTGCTAGCCTCCTCCCCAGAAAGCTTAAAATTGGGAGAAAGTTCATCTTTCGTCAAAGCATACTACAAGAGCAACCTTGGAGTGGCTTCAAGTGAAGAAAATTGATGTCCTTGTTTGATCTGGTTAAGGCCAGAGTCCTGACCTTAACACGATTGAACATCTCAGGCACAGCGTGAACAATTTTACAAGGAGGGTGGGCAAATCTTGTCCCATCACCATCATGTTGTGCAAAGCTAATAAAGACTTATCCAAAAAGACTACCGGCTGTAATAGCTGCAACTAAGTACAGAGCAAAGGGATGAATTTTTCTGAACTGCTGACATTTCAGTTCTTGAAATTTTAGTTTTTCATGCTGTACAATTTTCCCTGTTTTTTTATTTGGGCTGTACTGTGGGGGGGGGGGAGGGGGAGAGCATGTGATTCACAAACAAAACTTATCAGTTAAATTAATCAAAATCTCTGGTTGTAGTACTCATTAATGTGAACAAAGGGTTGGGGGCTGAATACTTTTTCAAGCACTGTATTTCTCATGTTTAAGGCACTGTGTGCACTGTATACTGCTTCAGAATCAGGTTTAATAACACCAGCATATGTTGTGAAATTTGTTGTCTTTGCAGCAGCAGTACAATGCGGTTCATAATAGAGTAGTAGTGAGGTAGTGTTGATTAGTTTAATGTCCATTCAGAAATCAGATGGCAGAGGGGAACAGGCTATTCCTGACTCAGGCTTCTGAGGATTACTGAGGTACAGAAGTGCCTTTGGGCGTCTGCACCTCCTTCCTGATGGTAGTAGTGAGAACAAGGTATAACTTGGGTGATGGATGCCACCTTTTTGAGGCATCGCTTCTTGAAGATGTCCTGGATGTTGGGGACACTGGTACCCATGATGGAGCGGACTGAGTTTACAACTCTCTGCCGCTTATTTCAACTCTGTGCAGTAATGCAGCTAGTTAGAATGCTTTTCACAGTGCATATGTAGAAATCTGTGAATGTCTTTGGTGATGTACCAAATCTCCACAAACTCCATTCGAAATAGAGCCAGTGTTGTGCCTTCTTTGTAACTGCATCGATATGTTGGGTCCAGGATAGATCCTCAGAGATATTAACACCCAGGAACTTGAAATTGCTTGCTCTTTCCATTTCTGAGGACTGGTGTGTGTATTCCCTCGTATTTCCTTTTCTGAAGTCCACAATCAGTTTTTTGGTCTTAGTGGTGTTGAGTGCAACATTGCGTTGCCTATCTGTTCTGCCTTCAGAGATCTATTCATGAGCACTTTCCTTTTATTTCTACATTCATGTTGAAATCTTTCCATTTGTTGTACATTTCTTTGCCCAAGTTTCTATTTTTCTATCTGCCAATAGCTTCCTGCAGGCTAGAGCTTTCTTCCTCACTAATAACTACCTAGGCAATATTTTTAGTGCCAAATGCATTCTAAAATACTGGTATTTATTTTGTAGCTCTAGATTCAGGCTGTAGTTGATTAGAAAGTCAGCCTTCATGCTTTCTCCTGAGACGTTGGGCTGTAGTGTAGTTTTTGCTGTTTTTGCTCAGTCCACTCTTATAACCACTTTATTTATGAGCTTACATGGCAAGTGCAGATGATTATACATATGAAAAAATACTGTGGAGTTTGTCAAGCTGTGAATGCTTTCTCTTATCTGGAGGCAGTTAGCAATATTTGCCAAAATAAGGCTTCTAAATTTTCATGCTTATGCTATTCCTTTAACTTGTGGGGCATTACAGTCATGCATGACACAACCATGCTGCCCTACTACACTTGGATCCATCAAGCTCCAACCATCCTGGCTCCTCAGCTTTCTCAGAGCTATAATATGTCCGCTATACAACACAAGCAGAAATCTCCCTGATACTGGGAAGACTGAAGCCATTACCATCTGTTTTCATTTATTTTCAGTAATTGCTAACTGAACAAGATTGTTTAAAACATTAATGTTCAATTTGAGCATCTATTTGCATTTGTTCTATCACCTAGATTTCTCATTTCTGCCCCTTTATTGTAGACTAGTTCTTCCATTGCCGTGGTTCAATCATCATCCTTATATTTGATTATTCCAGTACTTCACTGGCTAGCTTCCCATTTCCCACATTTCATTGAGGTCATCCAGAGTTCTTCCCTGATCTTAGCTTGCTCTGTTTACCCATCGCTTCAACGCTTGCTTGCCTACTTCAGTTCCTGAAATGAAATCAGAAATTGCTTGTGTTGTTCTGCACGTCATTGGAGGGAGAGAACAAGGTGATTATCAAGGCCGTAAACTCTGAAAATCTTTCTTTAAATCCTCTGTCCTTTTGAGATGCAGCTCCAGATCGATTTTTTTGATCCATGTTGATCTTCTTTTCAAGTGCCTTGGGTTATTTTATTGCATAAAAGTAACATAAACAAATATACTGCATGTTGTAATTCAAATTTAAAGCTTTCTTTAATCAAATCCAATCCATGTCAGCAATATGATTTTAAGTTGAAGATTTTCTCATTAACAGAGTGCAGTATGGATTGGGCAGGCCTAAATGTCCTGAAGCAAAGGAGTGCTTTCATTGATCTCAGCTTGAAAGTATACACTTGTAGGTTTGGAGTAAGGAAATGATAGGGCTTGACTAATGTTCTAGTGCATCCCACTTCAACAGGTGGACTAAACTAGGTGAGGTTATCCGGGACACCTCATACCCCTGTGCGATAGGGACATGCCTATCTCAGCGTGTGAAGCCAGCTTTTGTGGACTGGGCGGATGAAATCAGCAGGAAGATCGAACGGCCAAGAAGGCAATTTTGCAATGCTTTGTGGAGAGCCAAGGGCATGACAAGGCACAAAAGTCATGGTCATTTAGTGCAATAAAGGGAGACCTTAGTTGTGAAGACTGCTTGTACCACTGGAACTCGTCTTCTGAGGTTGACAGAGTGGAAATGCCCCAGTGCAACATCTTTTATACTTTAAACACCCTCCCGCACAGGGTCTCTGTCATTGTTGAATATGATGGACGGCCAACAGTGTGCTAATGCCTACTGGGCTGTAGATGAAGAATGGTGAGTTAAGCAAGGTGTCAGGGGTGTCATCACTTCTGGGTGCTACGATAGTGCAGATAGCTTTCCCGGGAGGTTCTGAGTCCTCAGTGCTCTCTTCCACAAAAGGTTGCAGAAGCAAAAAAAAGCGACTTGGTTAGCATTCTTACTTCTAACTTGTTAACCAAAGAGTGGAAATGCAGGTGTGAATACAGAACTGAAGTTACAGACAAGTCCAGCATAATTGTTCCTGAATTGCTGAGTATGTGCTTTCAGGCTTCTAAACAGTAACAATGAGAAGAGGACACGTTCTGGGTGGTGGGGGTCCCTAATGTTGGATGCCGCCGCCTTAAAGTTATCCTGGAAACTAAGATCTACAGAGAACATTGTTAGCACTGTAGTGCCAGTGGGAGGTGATTGTGGTGGCAGAAGTTTGAGATGCTGTAGTATAATCAGAAAATACAACATCAGTAAAGCATATGGCGGAACACTAAAGCATATCAGTTAAATAGCTTTCCCTGATGTTACTTATATAGCAACACACTGACAAACCTGGACTGATGTGACAGATGTTGCTCCAGAAACAGACTAGAGCTGAAAGAATGCCTAATTCATAAAACTTCTAACATTTCCCACGCACAGGATTATAACTCAGCTCATATCTGCCCACTCATCGGCTCCTCTTCTTTCACTCCGGGAGGGTCATTGCCAAGACAGTGAGCAAGTTTCTCCACTTCAAGGCTTGTGAAACTTGAGCAAATGGCATTTTAAAGATTTTTTAGTTGGATCGCTCATTACCTTCAATAAGCCTGTTAACTTGTTGCCAAATGCTGTTCTGGTGTCTCCCATTCTTTACTCATGGATACATCATTAGCAAATCTGGTCCTGTGCTCCTTTGATTTTACAAGGCTTGTATGACAAAGCGTTGTTGGATGATATCCAGTACTAGGAATCCTAATATTGGTTTCCAACATGTTTTAGCCAAATGTTATTTTGTTCCACTGTCCTTTCCTTGGCCCATGCTGAATTGTAGCTCACATGCTGGAGTTAAATTGGGTTGTCCTACTGTTTGTTGATGTTCAAGTTGGTTATCATATAGGCATAGGTACGATCAGCTGTTCAGACAATTTAAATGCTGGCCCAGATAGACTGGGGGCTCCTCTCCCCGTGACACTGAGGCTGTGAGACTGCCCCTGGCTGCTGTGCCTCATGTCTGTGCACTTTGTGACAATTTGCCCTGCTAATGTGATGAACTAAATACTGAGGCTTTGGGCCTACTCCGGCTGCTCCAGGGATGTTGATCTAAGGATTCAGTTTGTTTAGAAATGCTGTTGGTATGCTTGCTTCTATTGTTTGCATGATTTGTTTTGTCTCTTTGTGCATTGAGGGTTGGTCTTTATTATTTTTAATTTTTTTTTCGAGCTTCTTGCTTTGTGGTTGCTTGTAAGAAGGTTGTATAATTTGTACATGCTTTGATAATGCAGGTATACTTTGAATCTTTGAAGCATGCTTGCATACACAAGTTATAAATGCCAGGAAAATTAGCTTTTTGCAGCAGTGTCTCAATATCAATATCACCAAGACCAAGGAGATGGTGGTGGACTGTAGGAGATCTAGGCCTCATATGGAGTCAGTGATCATTAATGGAGAATGTGTGGAGCAGGTTAAGACCTACAAGTATCTGGGAGTACAGTTAGACGAGAAGCTAGACTGGACTGCCAACACAGATGCCTTGTGCAGGAAGGCACAGAGTCGACTGTACTTCCTTAGAAGGTTGGCGTCATTCAATGTTTGTAGTGAGATGCTGAAGATGTTCTATAGGTCAGTTGTCGAGAGCACCCTCTTCTTTGTGGTGGCGTGTTGGGGAGGCAGTGTTAAGAAGAGGGACGCCTGACGTCTTAATAAGCTGGTAAGGAGGGCGGGCTCTGTCGTGGGCAAAGTACTGGAGAGTATAACATCGGTAGCAGAGCGAAGGGCGCTGAGTAGGCTACGGTCAATTATGGAAAGCCCTGAACATCCTCTACATAGCACCATCCAGAGACAAAGAAGCAGTTTCAGCGACAGGTTGCTATCGATGCAATGCTTCTCAGACAGGATGAAGAGATCAATACTCCCCAATGCCATTTGGCTTTACAATTCAACCGCCAGGAGTAAGATATGTTAAAGTGCCGGGGTTAGGACTCAATGTATTTAAGTAAACTACTTAAGAACTTTTTAAAAGCTATTATTAATGCTTTTTGAGAGGGTGATTTTAGATGCATATCATATTTTTACTGAGTTAAGTATTGTATGTAATTAGTCTTGCTACAATAAGTGTATGGGACATTGGAAAAAATGTTGAATTTCCCCATGGGGATGAATAAAGTATCTATCTATCTATCTATCAGTGGCTCAATACATTACAAGCTGAGGCTAAACATGGGTTAACAAGCTTAAATGAACTGGGGTGGTATGGTAACATAGTGGTTAGCACAATGCTTTATAGTACAGGCGACTGACCCAGGTTCAGTTCTTGCCGCAGCCTGTAAGGAGTTATTACGCTCTCCTTGTGACCACGAGGGATTCTTCCGGGTGACCCAGTTTCCTCCAACAGTCCAGTTGGGAGCTAAATCGTCCCATGATTATTAGACTCAGATTAAATTGGTTTGCTAGGTGGGGCGGCTCAAAGGGCCAGAAGGGCCTATTCTGTGCTGTATCTCAAATAAGTAGCTGTGCAAGATAATAACACTATGAATTTAAAAAGATTGGATCTACCTTTTGGCTGAAGTTGTTCTTCAAAAATCTCGGATACCTAGTCAGTAAAAGATTCTTTTTGAGCCTGTTAATGTAATTCATTAAGTATTTGCAGATCGCTAGATTTAGGTCATTGTTTCCATTGTGGATTTCCTTGAAAATCAATTGCCTGAAATGCATTGATCGACAAAATGCACTAAGATTCTGCTGTTACCACTGGCTGGAAAATAGTATTATTTCACCATTTTCTCAAAACACATTTGCCTGCAAGGAGAGTGATAGGTATCAAGGATACGGCCTTAAATAGTCAAAATTTTATGGCATATCAAAGCCTTGAAGAAATAAATCAACAGTTATTGGGGTGGGCTGATATTTTGCATGTCACTGCAGTGTTTGTCAAATGGTTCAGTGGCAAGAATGATGGTGGCCTGAGGGTGTACGGGAGAGCTACATGGCCTTGTTTGTTTTGCGGACCGGGCCCTCATGCCAAGGTGTCACCTCCTGCAGCTACCCAGGGAATAGATGCCTGAGACAGTATGAGAGAGAATAGACTTGCAGTGGTGCCAGTTCACTGGTATTTGCTTCCTGGAAGTCAAGCTGGAATGTCTTCATCTGCAGCAGACCCAGCACAAGATAAGGAAATGCTGCTTACTTGTTCTTGCAGAAACGTGGCTCCAGGACAACATCCCATGCACCAGCAGTCTTCAAGCCTTGCCACTTGGGGGCTTGTATTAATATTATTTTGTGACTGTTTATAATATGTTTTGCTCTTTGGCCCTAGAGGAGCGATGTTTTGTTTAGCTGTATACAGGTTGAATGAGAATTGAACGGTGTTTTGGAGCACATGCTTGTTTCAAAATCATCTGTTTTAAATGCCTTCAGCGAAGAGATGTGCAAAAAATAATACAAAAATAAAATGGAAGTGAAGTAATTAAAGCCCCTTCACTACCTGAAAATAAACTAGGCATATGTGTATTTTCAGGTTTCACTTGTAGGGTCGGGTTAACAATAGGTCTCTGATGCTTTTCACACAACAGGTTGTTTTGTGTGTGGTTGTTCTGAAAGCTGATCTTCACTCATACTCACTGATTTATGCTTTTATTTTCCATTTACTCTCACCTCTTTTCTCTGCTTAACAAAAGCCTTCCTTGTAACGTCCTCTGTCCGGATCACAAAGTGAAAATGGGCTTGTCAGATGCAGCTGAATGGTTGTATGTTGTCATAGAACAAGACAAATAATGTGAGCAGTGAACTGAGCTTTGAATTTTGGACACTACATCCCTGAGAGCTGCTGTTCTCCAAAAATTTTTGTATGTTTTATTGCATGTTGCTTTTAGAATTAGGTTTACATTTCTACTAGTTTGTGATTGTTAAAATCAGTCCCATTTAGATAATTGTTTGATATAATTGTCATCTCCATGGAGAATTCTGCTGCTGCTAAGCATCTGATGGTTAACAAATTGCCATGTAAGACTTCAAAGGGTAGGCATTTGTGATTGTTCTGTGCATAGTAAAATTGCACCTTCCTAATTATACAGGCCCAGTGTTAGTTTCCTGTACCAGAACAGATTCGCCATTTTGAGACTCTGTGGAGAGAGCTGATCTCAATACTGGAATGGCTATGCTAGTTTAAGAGGTTGCAAATTTAGACCAGCATGGGTAATGCTGTGGGACCTGATAACTGTGCAAATATTCAAGTGGTTGTCCAGTAGCTTTTTGTTTCCAGGTTGTTGGTATGTTTACCCATAGTTTGAATAAGAAAATATTCTCCATTCAGAGTCACTGTTCTTTCTACTCCAAAGTTACTGGGAGAAGGAGA
Source organism: Hemitrygon akajei (assembly GCF_048418815.1). Lineage (NCBI taxonomy): Eukaryota > Metazoa > Chordata > Chondrichthyes > Myliobatiformes > Dasyatidae > Hemitrygon > Hemitrygon akajei. The sequence continues at coordinate 209,241,154 of NC_133124.1, read as the reverse complement.
GTAAAGTCCTTATGACAACATTCAATTTTACTGCAAGAGCTTACCTCATAATTCAGGCAAATTTCCCACATGTTGTGATACTGAAAATTGCAGACTTCGTAGATTTGTTTTGAGATCCTGTGGCATTTGTTAATCTTGGCAACAGTGGTATTGGCCTAGAGAGAATGAAATGAAAATAAAGCCTTCTATTAACCTTTGCTTGAAAATGATTTTAGATGACGGTGGCAGGGATGTGTTTAGGGACTGGATTCACATGATGTGCTCTCGTGCTGGGAATGGGTGTCACATTGCCCAGATATGAACAAGAAAGGCAAATTCTGTTAAGCTCCAGAGGCAATTTTTCCCTTGGCACATGCCTTCAAGACACAAAAAGGGAAGAAATGGGGTAAGTATGGGGGGGGGGGGTGGTGAGTAACAAAAGGACAGAACTGTCTTACTGGTTTGACATGCTGTTGTGTTTGATTGATCTTGTAGATGGGCATTGAACTGTTTTGTGAGTGAAATGTAAAAGATCTTCTGTTTTGAAGAAAGAGTGTATATTGTATCCTGGTAACATTTACTCTTTCACTAAAAGCTCCATTTTTCCCCCAGTTTGTGATCCTGCTAAGCAAAATAATGAAATATAGCAATTTTTTTGAAGAAATGAGTGCTTTACAGCATTCTGAGACCGTACAAAAATGCTGTGAATGCAGACATTCATAGTAGTGATCATTTGTGGTGAGCACGATGTTCTCCTAAGTCAGGGGTGTCAAACTCATTTTAGGTCACGGGCCGGATTGAGCAAAATGCAGCTTCATGCGGGCCGGATCAGTTGGACGCGTGTGAACGCAGCTTTCGTTGCCTCCGTTTTTTCAGCCTGCTCTCATGTATCTCAGTCTCTGCTATAACTACAAAGTGTTTCACTTTACAAATTCCGTTTCTTATGAAGAAGACTGCCGAGCAAGACTGCCGAATAAACACTAAAAACCCTGAAATCCTGGTACCTGAATAAACTCAGCATTAGCCATATCATACGCCATAGGCGCTTCGATTACTGGGGCCAGCTTTAATAGTAATTAGATATTATCTCGCGGGCCAAAGATAATTCCATCACGGGCCGGATTTGGCCCGCGGGCCTTGAGTTTGAAATATATGTCCTAAGTGGTCGTCAGTTTGTGGGTCCTCAGATGGCTGTAAACGCTGATCCAGGATTCACATATCTGGCAGGTTAGGGTGGACTTGCTTAACGGAGGACACCTGTGTATGACTTTGTTTGATATGAGGAGGCTGATAAGCTGGCAGCCTCCGCGGGGTCCTTGACAGGTTGGCATCAGGGTTCCATTGACATGGATTGAGGATCCTTCACTGCGGCAACCTTCCTCTGCCTTCAAGGTCTGTTGTGATGTATCATCTTCTTTTGCCAGCTCCATGATAGAGGCCTTGTTTGAATTTCTCTTCGTCTGGAATCTCCTCCCCTTGACCCTTACCGTCATAGGTGACCCTACCAGAGCTAAGCGCCAGATGTCATCACTCTCAGGGACGTAGGTGCCAACAAGTCTCTCCATCACAAGCTGACAGATCTGCAGAAAAGGATCATTCATAATATACCAGTGACTCAAGTGTTACCACCATCCAAAGTAGTTTGGCTTCCCCATATGACAGTGATATCCCATTTTAAATCTTCTGGAAAAACTCTGTGGGGTAAGGAGCAATTTTTTAATGTGTCGTTAGGTTAGGAGGGATTTTCAAGTAATTGTGTCAGGATTTTAAATCACTTAATGTATTTTACGTTGCTTTGGTCTCAATAGCAACCCTCTATGTAATTGCCTTTTGAATATATCTTGTTACATCTATTAATATCCATCTTTAGTAAAAAGCTGAATGAAACAAAAGCCATAACCCTGGTGCTGTATTTTGAAAAACAAAGGTTGCATCAAAGTTCTCATCTTGCAGTATTTGACAGCTATGGAATTACTTTTGAAATGCAGTCATCTTTGTGTTTCCAAACTTCACATGTTCCCATTCTGGAAAGAATGAAAGTATTGGACCTCGTTCCTTTATTAATAATGCAGCACGGCCCCTCAATCACCTTGTCTAGCAAATTGAACATTTTAATTTTAAATAAATTTCAAAAATAGAATTCTGTTACCAGGAAGTTGACTGCTCCAAAATGAATGAGTTACATTGATTTAAGGCAGCAATGGTAAACTCTAAGCTCTGGAGTGTTGCTATGCTAACTGTTGCTGCCGATAATAAAATAACATAACTGGCCTCTGAACACATGCCCTCTTACGACTCAAGCATTTTTTATATTTTACCTGTGCACAAGGACAGCCTTGTCACCCACGTTCTTCTCAAGTCTGAAGAGAAAACTGCTGTTTTTATACAGAATTGCCTTATCAGTTACAGATATTCACCATTTGGTTAATTGTAGATGTTTGAATCACTTGCTCACCAAGATCAAATGCCATTCATAATGGAGGTGTTAAAAGTAATTTGAAACAAGCTGACAATTGATGTTTTCAAGTTAATAAAGCAATTGCCCCTTAGTTGTTGATTGTATTTCACATCCTTCCATTATTCCTATCTAGATTGTTTCTGGCACATTCTGTAAAGGGACACTATATTTTGCAAAGATCTTTGTAGAAAAGTCTTACTACAGAGGCCTCACTCACTTAGTTTGAATATATGCTGCCACAGTCTCTCTTTAGTTAGCAGAGGTGTCCCTAGCAGTCTCACTTGACTACAACTGCCCCCAGGCTATACTTGCCTGGACATTGTCTTTAACCCTTGCCTCACTAACCAAAAAGTAAAGCTCCTGAGTTTAGTCCTGGTCGGCAAACTGGCCCCCAAATTGGAAGGGAGGAATTGACCATGTTTTCCCCCATCATAACCCCACCTCAGTAACCATTAAGCAAGGGGTCAATGGACCCCCCCCCCCCCGATTGGGAACCCCTGATTTAAAGGGTTGTTGAAGGCAATTAATATCACTTCCAATGGTTGGCTGGCTTAAATTATTGGGGTTTTAAATCACTTGTTTTCAGCAACAGAGTTTACTACATCATAATAGATCATAGAAATGTGGCGAATATTGGTCGATCTTTTATGTCCACCTGAGGGGACTCAAAAGTAGCATTGAAATTTAACACTCCCTCACTGCTGCATTAGAGGACCAATTAATAGGAACGGCTATGTTGTAGGTACATGTTACACTGTCCCAGATTGTTTTTTTTTCCCCAAGTTTTTACCATTCCTGTGGTAGATTGAATTTATCTCTGTAATCTTTGTCTGTTCGGTTTCTCCCCTGGATTATTTTGGTGAAGAGAGGTAAGGAATTTGAATTGGAGAGGTCTTCCGAATTGGGCAGATCATTTCTGGTTATTTTTGGTGCACTGCCTCGTAAAAGCAGAATTTTCTGGAAATAGCCAGAAGGCCGATGACTGTCCGTGGAATGTGGAAAAGTTTTGAGTGAAATTTATTGTCACTGGAAAAGGTTGCATCTCTATCCGTTTCTGATGAAAGATCTTTGAAATGACAGTGATTTCTCTGTAGATTCAGCCCGAATTCAGCTGTTTTCTGTTCTTGCTTCATAATTCAAGCAATCATGTTTTAATACAATTGAGGCAATTCAAATGCTCTTTTTATTGGTGATTACATAAATTTGCTTGCATTAATTGGTCTCCAGTGTCCTCTCATTGCAAAGTTGAAAACACTTCAAAAGTATTTCAGTTGCTGTTGAGCAGGGGTTACCAACCTTTCTTAAGCCAAGTACAATTAACTGAGGTATCGATGGATTCTAGGTTGGGAACCCCTGTTTGAGGTGAAAGCTGCTACAAAATAAGAGTTTTATTTCATTAAATACAAATTTACTTTATTAGTAAATCAGAGTCAGTTTTAATATCACTGGCACATCCTGACGAAGGGTCTCAGCCCGAAACGTTGACAGAGCTTCTCCTTATAGATGCTGCCTGGCCTGCTGCGTTCCACCAGCATTTTGTGTGTGTTGTGAAATCTGTTGCCTTTGCAACAGCAGCACAATGCAGTACAAAAAACATGAATTATTAGCTGATTCAGTAAGTCATTGGCATCTGTACATCTCGAGATATGATGGTGTGACACTTTTTCTGGGGTTTCTCGGTGTTGTAGACTTGGGGCTATTTGCACTTTCTAGAGTGGCTATACAGCCCCACTCTAGAGTGACTGTCTCTTTCACAGCAGCTGCAGGAGGAAGGTGCTCTGTCTGATGCAGCTTTGGCTTTTCTTCTGGCTCTTGGTGATGAGTGTGTTGGTCCTTGCTATCTCAGCACATTGTACGCTGCTTTTGACTCCAGCCCTCCATGCTCTCTGGTTTTCAACTGTTTCCTCCCATGTGTTGAGGTCAATGCCGGCCAGCTTCATGTCACACTTACAGATATCCCCTTAGCGGAGGCATGGTCTTCCTTGTTGGCGGTAATCCTCAGCTCGCCATTTGACGTGGCCTAACCATCTGAGGTGTCTGGCTGAGTAGTGCCTGGATGCTGGAGGTGTCAACCCACTGCAGAACCTCTGTTGATTCTGTCCTGCTAGCAGATGTGCAAGATGTGCCTGAGGCAGCATATGTGACAAATGTACGATGTCCAAGCCTCGGTGGCCTTACACACGCAGCTTAGTCTTTGTTGCTGTAATTTGTTCCACACTGTTTGGTCTGGCCATGACAGCTGTAGCTTTGGCAATTCTGCTGTTCACCTCTGCTTCGAGGGACAGGGAGCTGGTGATAGTTGGCTCAAGATAGGTGAAGGAGTCGACTACATCAAGAGAGCAACCATCAATAGTAATGCTTGGGGGGGGGTTTCTGCACTCTGGGCCATGACATTTGTCTTCTCCAGACTATGCTCAAATTCCTTGCAGGCATGGGTAGAGACGTTAATCAATTGTTGGAGTCTGCCTTCAGTGTGTGATGTCAATGCTGCATCATCTGGAAACAGCATCTCGTGAATGAGGGGTGCCCTAACGTTGGTCTTGGAGCTCAATTGAGCGATACTGAAGACCTTGCCTTCAGTGTTGATTAAGTATTGCAAAAATAATAAAGTAGTGAGGTAGTGTTCATGGGTTCATTCAGAAATCTGATGGCGGAGTAGAAGAAGCTTTCCTGAATCGTTGCCTTCAGGTTCCTGTGCTTCCTTCCTAATGGTAGCAATGAGAACAAGGGTGGGAGTCCTTAATAGTAGATGCTCCCTTTTTGAGACATCACTCCTTGAAGATGTCCTGGATGTTTGAAGATGAAGATTTGATATGGGATTAGGCATTGGATGTGGGATCACTGCCTGTGAAATGTCTTAATTGTATTATTGTATTGATTTAACTTGCTGACTGTGTAACCAGCCTCTGATTACATAAGAAAATACACATTGCATAGCTGCTTCTGTTTAAAGTAATTGGGAGAAAATAGCACGTAATTTGCTGGGCCTATAAATGGTCTTGAAAAGGAGCGAGAATCCCTTGAGCCAAGTTCCTATACATTTGAACTGTAAGCTCCCAAACTTTAGAAATGGATTAAATATGATTTAGCTTACCCTGGTAGAGAAATAGTTAAAGCTTATTTGAATGTTAAAATGATTTTGATAGTTCAACCCTTTAAGCCTTATATTTTCATCATTTTTCTATAAAGGCAAAAAAAATTTAATTAGGGTATGTTGTAGAAGTACTGTATTGCACCCTTTTTGCTAAATTGTGTTATGTTCTGTTGATTATTTTGAACTTTTTTGTGTTGGCACGAATATTAGGCAAAAACAGGGAATGGCTGAGATCTGAGAATAGAGCTGACGTCATGTTCACCTTGGTAAGCACAGCAGGATTATGCTCTCTCTCCCAGTGTTCAATGCCATAAAGGTTGGCACTTCAAGGGGTGGAGAAAACCATCGACTTTTCTTTTTGCTGGAAAACCATTGTCTCTTTAATTTTGCATTGTCGCTGAGAAGGAGCTAAATGTCAGGTTCTAAACAGCTCCCGGTTTGAATACTGGTCTTGCATATGCAGACGGCTGAATTCTGCATTTTACAGAAAAATCTTGATAGCGCTGGTGGCTGTTTTCCTCCTCTTCTCCCCCCCCCCGAAAGACTTCTCCAGTGAAAGGATTGCTGCTTTAAAAAAAACAAGCTGGTCAGGAGATGAAGAGGGAGGAAAGGACTGTTTTATTGCAATTATGCCACACGTATTGCCATTGCAAGACGAGACTACAACTACTGTTGTTAATTGAAACAATATAAAAAGATTGAAAGGCCTCCTCCTTGTTTTGGGGTGTGGTGTTAACAAATGAGAATCCAGCAGCGTATCAGTGTACTGCGGAAGATGAAATGCTTCCCCTGTCATTTCTCCTATTCAATTAAATCATCTTTCTCTGGCCTAAATGCCCTGATGACCACTTCACCCTATAATCAAGGTATGGGCTGTTTATATTTGGTAAGTTGTAGGGATTTTTTTTGGACAGCGTAACATCGTACATGTCTTCTTTTGCAAGCAGGCGACTGCTGAGCATGTTTTGCTAGTTGAGCTGATTGAATAGTCTTGCCCTGAATACTGGCATGGCTTGTCGGGTGTTTTGTGAAGGAGACAATCTGCTACATTTCTTTCAGTCCAGGGCACTTCAAAAGTGAGATACTCTTCAGAACTACTTAATCAATATTTAGTTGAATGGTGATGTGCATTTTGTTTCCATTGGACTTCAAGTGAGAGATGTTTTAACTTTAGAATTCCGGGTATTGTGTTTAAATTGGATGCGTGAGGGAGTCATGATTAATATTTTCCATTTCATAATATTTCAGCTGTAATTTTAAGCAGTTTGAAAAGAAAAATCCTGTTCCCTCTACTTAGTAATTAACATTTTAATATCTTCAACCACAGTTACTATTTATCAAGTACCACCAAGTGCTCCATGGCTTTGAATATTGTACACATTAAAAATCATAAAGCATAGCACTCTGATTCTTGGCTCTCTTCAGTATTGATTTTGTTTGTTGACTGTACTTTCAACAACTGTAAGAAATTCTTGCTGGTGTGGAGTGATTTGAAATGAACAACGTTGGACAATTTTTTTTAACAAGTGTTGCTTTCTCAATTTTTTTTGTTTATGACAGACTGCTTGAAGCTGAACACAAATATAATTTCAGACTACTTGTATCATGTAGGAATTTGGAGAAACAAGAAATTAATTTTTATTAAATATAATGCATTTAATTGCATAAGTGCTAATGCTTTGCAATAGTTCAACTAAGCTAAAAATATTTTGTTGATGATTCTTATTTGTACTGTCTGAGGCTTCTCACAAAAGCGTCCAACAGTAATCAGCCAGCATTGATGGATTCCAGTTGTCCTGATATTGTTTCTCCGTGACTGCATTGTCCTGGTGAAACCTTTCACCATGCTCGCCACTGACACTGCCAAGACTTGCAGTAAAGAAGTCTAAAAGGGAATGCAGAAAATGAATTTTTAGTGACATGTTGCACTTCATGATTTTGTATCCTTGAAGCATGTTGTCAACCAGCTGCACGTAATTTGGTGCTCTCTAGTTGCCAAGAAAAATTTGAACAACAACCTTGAATGCGATTTTCTCCGGTCCCACTTGAAGTTCTAACATTGATGGCTGTTTGATTTGCGTACCAACAAAAGTGCTTTCCTTAATCTTAGCATAAGTTAGTCTAACTTGAATTATGAATTCAAGTAACTAATATAGGCTTTTTTTTTCCCAATGGTGCATGATAGGGAAATTTCATGGTGATTTTCATGATCAGCAGCCCAAAATCCATGAGGTACATCCAAAAGTATTCAGGAAGCAGAATCTTTGTTGTTCAGTGTAATCAGGTCATGAAGAGGAGAAACATTCTGCTTAATTGTTTTACTCTTTTTGAACCATTTCAAAGCCAGTTGGTGGTGTAGTGGCATCAGCACCAGACTTCAAAACTTTTGGTTTTGGTTTCGAATCCGGCTGGCTCTTTGCATGCTTTCCATCCATGCTGGGTTGAATGTTGAGCTAGCAACTCGACCTCATACAAAAACAAACCAAATGCTAAAGCAATGGCAAGGTTGCCGCCTGATGCTGCACAAGGAATGACAATACATTGCAATAAAAATTGTACCTTTGCTAAGTCAGCGTGGCTGTAAGAGTTTTGGCATTCAATGTTAAGTACAATTCCAATTGATGTATTAAAGTAACTTTGTGGTCAGTTTTTTGAAAATAATGTAGTGGTAAATATACGAGTAACATTCTAAGTGGTTTATTTTCTTTTTGCATTTGCCTTTACTCCATTATATGTGGGGTCATTTTTTATGCTGCTAGTTTAAATGGGTCATTTGTGGGTGAACTTAAACAAACTGCTAGCACCCTGACTGGGATATTAGAACGGAACCAGATTACTTTACTTGCATTTTCCCCTTTAGATATTCCTGGCAAGTGATCAGAAATGTGGACTCTTTCTCTTTCCCTAGATATAGTCTGATTAATCTATTGAATTTTCCAGCACCTATTTGGGAATTTGTGGTGGATATTTTAACTTGGGTGCCAAAAAGTTGCTTGTTATCTCCTGTGGAGATGTTTGCCAGTTCATTGGCCCAGAGATTAGATGTCAGGAATTGATGTTGTTCCAGGTCACTAATCAAGATGGTGGACAAGGCTAGGGTATTGGTGAACTTAAATTTGTTTGGTATTTTGGTTGTGATCAGGGGTTGGGTTATGGTAGTTATTTACTGTGTTCACAGTAGCGTTGTCTGTAAGGAGTTTGAATGTTCTCCCCATGACTGTGGGTTTCCTGAGTGCTCTGGTTTTGTCCCACATCCGAAACACACAGGTTAATTGGTCACATGGGTGTAATTGGGCAGTTTGGGCAATTTTCCTTAATCTTGGCATAAGTTGGGCCAAAATGGCCTATTACAGTACTGTATCTCAGAATTGGGTAAAGTATCACTGGCATATGTTGTGAAATTTGTTAACATTCCGGCAGCAGTACAATGTAATACATGATAAATTTAGGGGAAAAAACTGAATTACAGTAAGTATATATGTATATTAACTACTTAAGTTAAAATAAGTAGTACAAAAATAGAAGTTTTAAAAATAGTAGTGAGGTAGTATTCATGGATTCAATGTCCATTTAGAATTCAAATGGCAGAGGGAAAGAAGCTGTTCCTGAATCGTTGAGTGCCTGGCTTTGAGTTTCTGTACCTCTTTCCTGATGGTAATAATGAAAAGAGGGCATGTCCTGGGTGTTTGGGGGGGGGGGGGGGTCCTGAATGACAGAACCACCTTCCTGAGGCACTGCTCCTTGATGTCTTGGATACTACAGAGGCTAGTACCAATGATGGAGTTATGTAAATATGGGAGACAAGTAGTCACAGTTGGTAGTTACGTGATATGGAGATCTGTTCTAAGAAAGATTTTGATTCTGGCTACCTCCACTATTTGTATTTACTGGAAACATTTCTATTAGACTTTATGATATTTAAAATACCTAAATTTAAAATAAAAAAATCTGACTTGTTTTTAGTACTGCATGCTTCACTACATAAAAGATTTTGTTTTTAAACAATTTCCCCCTCCATTTAGAATAACCAACATTTCAGTACCATTACTTCAATGCAATTTCAAGACTTGGGTCAGATTTGACGAGAAAATTGTTTTTGCTAGGATCCCGTGATCAGTTATGCATTAAAAAGAAATAGAAATGTGTGTGGGTGTGATGGGGAAAGGGAGTCTCGGCCTGAAACATCTCTTTTCCATAGATGCTGCCTGGTCTGCTGTGTCCCTCCAGCATTGTGTGTGTGTTGAAAGGGAAAACAATCATTGAATGAATAATACCTCCCAGGGTTATGGTAAAAAGTAGTTTATGGAATTGGTTTTAATTGGCCTTCTCATTTAATTAGACATATAGCATGGTAACAGGTCCTTGTAGTCCAACGAGCCCACACTGCTCAGTTACACCCATGTGACCAATTAACCTACTAACCAATATGTCTTTGGAATGTGGATGGAAACTGGAGCACCCAGAGGGAACCGAGGTCACAGGGAGAACTTTTTAAAGTTGAAGTTCGAGTTTATTGTCATCTGACTGTATCCATATGCAACTAAACAAAACAACGTTCCTCCGGATCATGGTGCACCCACACAATATACATCGCACACAAACCAAAATGTTATACTATGAATGAGTTGTTGTTCCTTTCAATGCCTTGTGGCTCATCATGTGGCAACCTTGCAGTTTCTTTAGCATCTTTGCTTTTTATGAGGCCGAGTTGCTAGCTCAACGCTCAACTCAACACAAATGGAAAGCGAGCAGCAAGCTGGCCAGATTCAAACCCAGGGCTGCTTGCCTCAAAGTCTGGTGTAGATGCCTCTACATCACCGGCTGGCCATGAATAAGTTAATAAAATATAATTCAAAATACATGCCGTGAAGGGTAGCACAGGTAAAAGAAACCTTCCTTTATAGAAAAATTTCTAGAGCAGCATGGATACTTTTTAATTGGTGGTTTATTGGAGTAGCTTGTTGAAAGTCACTGACAGAGCAAATCACCAAATACACCAATCTCATTGGGCAGTGGGCATTGTAAAATGTTTCTTACTGGATTGTTAGTCTTTGAAATATGGGTAAACTTGTATTTGAAAAGTGGCTGTTGTATGTCAACCATCAATCTGTTGTGCTGTCAGGCTGCTTGATAAGCTTCTCAAACGAAGTGTTGCATAATAATTAGGTTTTAAACTCGTGAACCGAAATGATGCTTAAGCACAATCTGTGGCCAAGAATTACAGTCACAGGCTTGGTAGTCAGCTGATTGGGAAAACATGCTGCTCTGGAATGACCAGACCCTCACAAAAAAAATTAAATGTGATTGTGACCTTAGTCCTTGATTTCTGATTGCTGGATTCTAATTAATACAAGGGTGAGAAAACAATGCTTGGTTGTAATATTGAGCTGTGAACTGTATTGTGGATGCAAATTTGAAATGTGATATGGCAATTGTCAAGAGTTTCTGTGTAAATGCAGTGACGTGTCCTGGAGTGCCTCAAGTTAAACAGCTATAAATAACCAGCTGTCTATGTCAGTCTTCCTTGTCATTGCAGCAGATGGGGCCTTCTCAACTGAGGAAACAAAGGAAAGCTATTGGTTATGAGTGAAATGGTTATTGTTTCCAAGATTGTATGACAAATAGTGCTAAACTATCTGCTACTTGGGGTCCTCATACAAATAGGTTAGTCAGTTTAGGAGTGCATTTAATATTTCTGCACTGAGGATGGTCAACATTTGGAACTCAGTTCTGCAAGCTATGTGAATTTGTATCCATCTCCAGATTTAGACACGGGATACTGCAGGTACTGGAAATCTAGTGCAATGCACACAATGTGCTGGAGGAGTTCAGCAGGCCAGGCAAAATATATGGATGGCAATAAACAGTCGACACTTTGGGCCAATCCAGTGTCATTACATTCTACAGAGGATGTATCGAGAGCATCCTGAGCAGCTGCATCACTGCTTGGTTTGGGAATTGCACCATTTCAGATCGCAAGACTGCAGCGGATAGTGAAGTCAGCTGAGAAGATCATCAGGGTCTCTCTTCCCGCCATTTCAGACATTTACACCACACGCTGCACTCACAAAGCAAACAGCATTGTAAAGGACACCACGCATCCCTCATACAAACTCTTCTCCCTCCTGCCATCTGGCAAAAGGTACTAAAGCATTCAGGCTCTCACGGCCAGACTGTGCAACAGTTTCTTCCCAAGAGTCTAGACTGACATCTTTGCAAGAGTCTAGACTGACATCTACATCATTTATTATTATATTGAAATTCATCCTCTACTGTGCCTATTGTCTTGTTTATTAATTAATTATTGTACTGTCCTGCACTGTTTTGTGCACTTTATGTAGCCCTGTGTAGGTCTGTAGTCTAGTGTAGTTTTTGTGTTGTTTTACGTAGTCTAGTGTAGACTCGAGTTGTCTCACATAGTCTGGTGTAATATTGTTTGTATTGTTTCATGTAGCACCAGGGTCCTGGAGGAACGTTGTTTTCTTTTTACTGTGTACTGTACCAGCAGTTTATGGTCGAAATGACAATAAAAGTGACTTGTGGCATCAGCACTGGACTTCAAGGCGAATGGTCTCGTTTGAACCGTGCTGGATTGAGTTTGAAGCTAGCAACTCGATCTAAAAAAAAAACAGTCAAATGCTATAGATATGCCAAAAGTGCAGCCTGATGTGCCGCAAAGTGTGAAAAGGAACAGAAAAATGTCTGTAGTTTGGCGTACTTGGTGTTTTCTCCCAGTCTTTTGTACTATTACATTGCACTTGTACTTTTGTACTTGTATTATCACTTATTTCTGAGCAGGAACTCTCCCCTCCCCCCACAAGAACGATCTGCATTAAATCACAAGCAGGCAGGTCAGCCTGATCTTCGCAGCATAATTTTTCATGATTGAATGGTAACATGAAGATCAGGCAGAAGCAATCAGTTCTTCCTTAAAAATTAGATTAACACTCACATTGGTCTAAAGACCTCCACATAACCAACAGAATAAACATATTATAGTATTCATTCCCTGCAGTTAGAGGAAGCTTGGCTTATAATATTCACAGAATACTGCTAGAGGCTGCCATCTGGTATTCTGTACATGTTTTGCTTTCAGAGGCTTTTGAAATTTCTGGAAACTAGAAGATTTGATTGAAGAGAATGCAGTGCAAATATTCAATTCTGAAGCAATTCAATGTTAAATTTAGAACAGCCAGTGGACTATGTCAGAGCTTTCAGGGGATTCTTGGTTGAGAGTAGTGTGTCACTAAATGCATATACTCTCAAGTTCAATGACAAGGCAAATAGGGTTTTCTCTTTACAGCCATTTGTAATGTTTCTCCCCCTTCTGAATCTTATTTCCTTCAGTCCATGACTTGAGTTGCAAGATAAACTTGTGATGATTGCAGATCTTGGCTTAAAATCTGGGTTGTGATCCAAGTACTGTGAGTTCTGCAGTTTGCCTGGAAAATTGCCCTGTGATTATGTACTTGAGGTCAACAAGTTTCCCATTCTGTGGACATTTATGTGGAAGGTATACAGATTTGAGTACGAGTAGGGAATAAGCCTTGTGAAATCTCAACTGCCTCCATAATGTTTTGTTGACAGGTTTATGAGATTCACTTTGCTTGCGTTGTGCTGGTCAGTAGTTCCTTTTAGGCTTCTGACCCATACCTTTTGGTTGAATAGAGACCATTTAGAGCAGGAGTGGTATAAAATTATATTTTAAAAAAACTGTCTCCTCCTAGTTTCAATCATACTATTGGATTTTCCTACGATCTCCTGAATCCTACACAGTTAGCTCCCTTGAGACAAGATTGATTCCTGCTGGGTTTCTGTTTGATCATTGAACTGTACTACTTTGGCTGTGGCGGTTATTTTTATTTTATTTATTTAGAGTTACAGCACGGTAACAGGCTCTTCCCACCAATGAGCATGAACTGCCCAATTAACCTACTAACCCATATCTCTCTTTGGAATGTGGATGAATCCCACGCAGTCATGGGAAGAATGTACAGACTCCTTGCGGACAGTAGCAGAAATTGAATCCAGTTCGCAACGCTGTAAAAACTGTGCCACACAACCATACTTTTAGCAAGTTTTGAATGTTGGCTGTTTGGTGAGAACTTGACATCTAACACTGGCCAGCTCAGTGTTCATGTGCCCCTTCAGAGAGTACAGATGGAAAGCCTTGCATAATCCAATAGAATAAAGATCTCTTGGAGGTGCAAAATTTTGTACCATATTTAAAATCTATTTTGTCTGATCGCAATAGAAATTGTTTATAGCTTTTGTGTACTGGCATGTAGGACAACAATGAAGGTCCTCCACCTCTCTTTGTACAGAAGGATTCTTCATGAATGATGTAAATTTCTTTTTCATATATGGATGCTTCAAACTGGATTGATCATTTGTTGGAGTTGGAGCAATATTCGTTTTGCATCTGAATGAAAATAGTGGCCTATCAATTTCAGTTGTGTATGATTAGAGCTATTTGCTGAATGGAGCTGGGGGATCAGTGTTGTGTGGAAAGTCTTACTATTTTTCGAGGATGTACTGAGCTGCAGATAATATTTATAGAAGTGATGACTAAGTCTAAGGCATTATCACTGTATAGAGCCAGTCAGATTCCATCTACGTGAGCGTTTATAGATTTGGTCACCTAGTGAATGGTATTTTTGTTTTTGCTATGGAGCAGTAGGAAGAGAAATTATTCCAGTGGTGGGAAATTTTAATTTTTTGATGAAAAATTAAGGAAGTTAATCCATGATTTGGAAAGAGATTTTAAGCTGATCTGATCAAAGCCCTTCGTCCAAAAACTGGGCTCGACGGGGAATGTTATTGAATGAATATGAGTTCATCGGGTATGTAGTGCATTACTGCAATGAGGCTGCATCATTCTCACCTTTGGCTTCCCACAGTAATTTATCTCCAGTGTACTTTCGTCACATTATTGAATGCACCCGAGATTTTAACCAATAGATCCACTGTGGGTTCCAGTATTAGTGTAGACTGGTGCCAGGCAAAGCAATTTGTCATCCCATATCTTTTTATTTCTTGCTGCAGTGCTACAGTTTCTCTTCAAACTACCTGCTGAAATGTTGCTTTGCCCCTGCTTTCAAAGGTGACCTTCATCAGTATTCGGCAATTTAATGGCAATACTTGTGCAAGTGTTTGGAGGCAGGGTTCGAAGTTCACCAGTTCACCGAAGTGTACCAGAGAATAGACCTCAGCAGAATAAAGGTCTTCTAACAATGTGCCATCGGTCCACCACACTGCCCTCCAACAATAAAGGTTTAGTGCAGCACCCTGGAAAACAGACCATTCCTGGCATCAATGAAGTAGTTCGCCATTTCCTCAGAATGCTGGCACTAACTTTGTGAAATACAGTATTTAGGATCAATACCAAAGGAGCTGGTGCAGAGTTTCTGGTCTGTACAGCAACAGCGATGTCTGCCCTGCAGTGTGCTTCTGAGAAAGGAACATATGAAATAGTAGCAAGGGTGGGCTATCTGGTCTATCGAGTCTGCTCCACCATTCCATAAGATCATGGCTGATCTGGCCATGGACTCAGCTCCATGAACTTGCCTTTCCCTATCACCCTTAATTCCCCTGCTATGCAAAAATCTATTTGTCTTAAATATAGTTTATGAAGTAGCTTCTACTGCTGTCCTGGACAGAGAATTCTACAGCTCCATTACTCGCTGAGCAAAGCAGATGCTCCTAATTTCCATCCTAAATTTATTCCCCCAGATTTTGAAGCTATGTCCCCTAGTCCTATTCTCAAGTAACAGTGGAAACAACTTTCCTGCCTTAGTCGTATCTATCCCTTTCATGATTTTATGTTTCCATAAGATCCCCTCTCATATTTCTGAATTCCAGCAAGTATATTCCCAGGTGACTCAATCACTGCTCACAGGTTAACCTCCTCATCACTAGAATCAGCCTCGTGAATTTCTTCAGACTTCTATCAGTACTTTCTCTACAGAATCTCTGCAGAGTCCCAAATCACTGTGGGGATAATTGACAGTATTTGCATCCTTCCCCAGCCCACTGCCAACAGCATTGAGACCCTAATTCCATCATTTTGATGGTCAGGCCACCACATCCCCATCCTTACTCTTGCTGTGATAGAATTTGGTGTTTCACATATTCTCAACCTCCACTCTGAATGGTCATGCCCAAAGTTTCTTTCTCACAAGTAAGTGGAGACACTGCAGTTTTCCAAGGAGACTTTTAAGTCCTTTATTAAGGCACTTGCAATGTCTTACTACTTCCTGAAGGGTCACTTTAATTTATAGTTTTCAAAAAATATATTGCACTGTACTGCTGCTGCAAAATAACAAATTTCATGACATCAGTGATGTTAAATCTGATTCTGAATGTCGTCTCTTTGGGAGTTTACAGAATTCAGTGGAAGAATTCTCACAATTGGGACAGGTGGGTGGAGTATGCATGTCCCTCACTCACCTCAGAGTCACTCAGGTCCTTTTCAAGCATATCTTGGAGCAAGCTATCATCAGCTCTGAGAAGAGGATGGATTGAAGGATGTAATGGGCTGTATCAAAAGGGAGGTGTTCTGTGCAACAAGTTGTTTTTCAATTTCTAAAAATCGACATTGGAAACTAGTTTCTGAACTAGTTCCCCAAGTAATTTTATGCTTTATTTTCAGTTGCAGTTTTGTAATTGTTTTTTTTAATTTATGTAATAGTATTTGGTGGAAATTACTTACTCAGACCTGATAAAAGCATTTAAGAATAAGAATATACCAAAATGTATAAAATGGTGCGTTTTTTTTAAAGGGCTGTTAAATGTTGTACTTAAGAGGATACATAAAATTCGGTGCAGGCCATTTGGCCCTTCATGCTTCTCCACTATTCAATAAAATTGCAGCTGATCTTTTGCCTTAATGTCTCTATCCTGTATATCTCTCATACAGGAGGGGTCTTCTAACATCAAATCTCATATCTCTCAATTCTCTTAATATCCCAGAATTGATCAAACCCAGCAGCTTCACATTTCTCATGAAGGTGGAATTCCAAAGATTCACTACTCTCTGGGTTGAAGAAGTTTCTTTCCACCTGTATCAAACCCTTTCTTTTGAGCCTGTAACCCCCCTCACATCCCCCAATGCCACATAACCTAGCCAAAGTAAACATCAACCATGTCAAGCCTTTAAGAAGTTTATGCTTTAATGAGATCTCCTCTTATCTAAGCTCGAGGGTTTAACCCAGTCGGTTTTAATCTTTCCTAGTATAACAAGCCTTCCATCTCTGGCATTAATCTGGTGAGTCTTTACTGCGCTCCTTCCAGTAAATCCTTGAGTTGGGAAAGTAGAGCAGTACACAATATTAATAGTCTCACTAGGGACCTGTCATTGGAGCAAGATGTCACTTCTCATTCTGAAATGATCTTGCAGTAAAGGTCAATAAACTCATTGCGTTATTAATTGGTTGTATTACCTGCATGTTAACTGTTGGTGATCTGTGTACAAGGACACCTGGGTTCTACTGAACACCTTTCATCTCTGAGCATTTAACAAATACTTCCTCTTTCTATCTTTTCCTACAGTATTGGTTGATCTCATATTTTTCCCCATGTTATATTGTGTCATGTCCTTGCCTCTGCATGATCAACACAGCACTGAGCCACTTCTGTGTGTCTTACCTGTTTAATTTTGTCACAGGAGGACATCTTTTGGAAAAATCTGTTTTATACTTTGAGAAGGTGGTTAATATTTCCAGGTGACAACATTGAATTGCAGAAAACTTTTTTAGTAAATTTAGAAACTTGGCTAAAGCTCTGACCAAGCATAAGTGAAAAGTCTAAATTAAGTTTGTTGTCATTGACACTAGTACATGTATGCATAGATACAAATAAAAGCTTACTTGCATCATGGTGGTTATCCTTTTTGTCTGATGACAAGAAACCTGTGCAGGAAAGTTTTTAAAGTAGAAAAGCCATTGCTCTGGGGCAGTTCCACTCTCTTGACCTCAGAAGTCCAAGTCCAGTTGTATGAACAAACATCACAAACTGGGGTCTTCCTTTGTTGCAGTGGATGACCAGAACATCTTCTGTGCCTTGTTGCCTTGTCATGCCCTTTGCTCTCCATGGAGAGTTGTAGCACTGGCTTCCTGGCAGTTGGATCTTACTGTGGATCTTGTGCACCAGGTCTGCCAGAGCTGATGGTGCATGCTGGGGCAGGTGGGTTCCTAACTCACCAGCCACTGTTGCATGCAAACAGCTACTTGGAGCCACAGGTGAGAGCTGAGTGTCTGGTGGGGACCAAAGATGAGTGAACTGCCCTGGAATAGACATGACAAACCCCTTCACCAGAGGTATTACCCCTCCCTGGACATTCCACACATCCCGGCAGGACAAATGGTCATAGTGTTGCTGGTTCGTTCAAGAGCCAAATGTTTGAAAGGAAGTAACTGTTGTTAAAACTGGTAGTGTGAGATGTTAGGGCCAATAGTGGCTGCAAAAAGATGGCGTGGTCTGAGTGACAGATGAGCAGGGGAGTACATGAGTTCATAGGAATGGCCATCAGAATCAGATTAATGATCACTGTCATAGAGAGTGAAATTTATTTTGCGATTACAGTACAAAGGCATAATATTACACTGACACCAGGCAGACAATCTCTGAAGAGTATTGATAATGGCTGGGGTCACCCGTCTTGTAAAGACGTTGCCCAGAAGGTGGCAATGGCAAACCACTTCTGTAGAAATATTTGCCAAGAGCCGTCATGGTCAATAGACCGTGATCGCCTATGTCATACTGACATGACACATGATGATAAATTACCTTAATGCTGCTTATGTAGTGAGAGATGAATTTCATGAAAACCTTGTTTTCTGTTCAGCAACCAGATCAAAATGAAGTGCTTTGCTTTCCATTTGAGTTCTTGTCTTGGGTATTGGATCACTGGCCTATTTGTTCTACTCGCCTGAATTTAGGTGGCTCAGTGTAGTATACTGCTGGGAATTTTAATTAAACAATATTGTCCTGTGAAATGGATGTTCAGTAAGGGGGTAAAATAACCAGCTGCCAGAAATCTTAAACTATTTTTGAATAAAATCATTCAAAGCCAGATTGTTAAAACTTGCAGAATGCTACTGGTTGAGCTTTTAAACTAATTATACTGATGAGGTAGAAATATTTGATGCTGATGCTGAAAGGCAGTTGAACCCATGAACACTACTTGACTATTTCCTTGAGGGCAAATCTTGCCTAACAAATCTCTTGAAATTCTTTGAGAAAATAATAGGCAAGATTGGATAGTGGGTGTTTATTTGGATTTTCAGAAGGCCTTTGACAAGATGCTTCACGTGAGGCTGCTAAACACAATAGGAGACCATGGTATTATAGGAAAGATAGTAGTATGGATAGAAGATTGGCTGTCTGGCAGAAGACAGAGTAGGAATAAAAGAGGCCTATTCTGTTTAGCTGCTAGTGACTAGTGGTGTTTCACATTGGTTAGTGTTGGGTCATGTTGCTTGTTCAAAGTTCAAATTGCATATATGTCACCATGTACAACCCTAAGATTCAATTTCTTGAAACCCAATAGAATCAATGAATGACTAATGAAGTTTGCAGGTGATGCAAAGATAGATGGAGGTGTTGGGGAAATGGGGAGCCTGCATGACATGGACAGATTAGGAGAATGGCCAAAGAAGTGACAGATGAAATGCTGTGCAGGGAAGTGTATGGCTATTTACTCCAGTAGAAGGAATAAAGGCACAGGTTATTTTCTAACCATGAAGCGAATTCAGAAATTGGAGGTGCAGTGAGTCTTGGGATTCCTCCTACAGGATTTCCTGAGGGTTAACTTGCCATTTAAGATGGTAGTAAGGAAGGCAAATGCAATGTTAGCATTCATTTTGAGAGAGCAAGAATATACAAGCAAGGATGCAATGTTGAAGTTTTATAAAGCATTGGTCAGGCACATTTTGAGTATTGTGAGTAGCTCTGGGCCTCGTGTCTTAAGGAAGGATGTACTGGCAGTGGGTCCAGAGGAAGTTTACAAGGATAATCCTGGGAATGAAAGGGTTAATGCAAAAGGAACATTTGATGGCTCTGGGCCTGCACTCACTGGAGTTCAGAAGAAGTGGGGGGGGGGGGGGGAGAACATGGTAGCGTAATGGTTAGCACAACACTTCACAGTACCAGTGACCCAGGTTCAATTCCCACTGCTGCCTGTAAGCATGTTCTCCCCGTGGCCGTGTGCGTTTCCTCCCCCAGTCCAAAGATGTATCAGTTGGTAGGCTAATTGGTCATTGTATATTGTCCCGCGGTTAAGTTGGGATTAAATTGGGGGATTGCTGGATGGCACACCTCACCGAAGGGCTGGAAGGGCCTATATCCTGCTGTATTTCAATAAATAAATAAACTGAAACAAAATAAATAAATTAAAACGTGCTTTGCAAGCCTGATAGAATTTTTTTTGAGTATGTGACTAACACATTGAAAGTAGGGCAGTAGATGTAGTGTGTATGGATTTCAGCAAAATATTTGATAAGGTACACAATGCAAGGCTTATTGAGAAAGTAATGTGACATTGCTTTGTGGATCCAGAACTAGCTTGCCCACAGAAGGCAAAGATTGGTTGTAGATGGGCCATATTCTTTATGGAGGTTGGTGACCAGTGGTGTGCCTCGGGGATCTGTTCTGGGACCCCTAATCTTCATGATTTTTATAAATGATCTGGGAGGAAGTGGAGGGATAGGTTAGTAAATTTGTTGATGACACAAAGGTTGAGGGTGTTGTGGATAGTGTGGAGGGCTGTCAGAGGTTACAGCGGGACATTGATGGGATGTAAAACTGGGCTGAGAAGTGGCAGATGGAGTTCAACCCAGATAAGTGTGAGGTGGTTCATTTTGGTAGGTCAAATATGATGGCAGAATATAGTATTAAGAATGTAGTATTAATGGTAAGACTCTTGGCCGTGTGGAGGATCAGAGGGATCTTGGGCTCCAAGTCCATAGGACACTCAAAGCTGTTAGGACACTCAGGTTGACTCTGTGGTTAAGAAGGCATACAGTGCATTGGCCTTCCTCAATCATGGGATTAAGTTTAAGAACTGAGAGGTAATGCTGCAGCTATATAGGACCCTGGTCAGGCCCCACTTGGAGTACTGTGTTCAATTCTGGTTGCCTGACTACAGGAAGGGTGTGGAGACCATAGAAAGGGTGCAGAGGAGATTTACAAGGATGTTGACTAGATTGGGAGTATGACATATGAGAATAGTTTGAGTGAACTCTGCCTTTTCTCCTTAGAGCGACGGAGGATGAGAGGTGACCTGATAGAGGTGTATAAGATGATGAGAGGTATTGATCGTGTGGATAATCAGAGGCTTTTTCTCAGGGCTGTGATGGCTAACACAGTTTTAAGGTGCTTGGAAGTAGGTACAGAGGGGATGTCAGGGTTAAGTTTTTTACGCAGAGTGGTGAGTGCATGGAATGGGCTGCCGGCGATGGTGGTGGAGGCGGATACAATAGGGTCTTTTAAGAGGCGCCTGGATAGGCACGTGGAGCTTAGAAAAACAGAGGGCTATGGGTAACCCTAGGTAATTTCTAAGTTAAGGCGTGTTCAGCACAGCTTTGTGGGCTGAATGGCCTGTATTGTGTTGTAGGTTTTCTATGTTTCTAAAAACTGTGTTGCGTATTTAGAAAGGCTAATATAAAATTTATAGCATCTATTATGGCACAAAACCTATTGAATGGTGAAAGGCCTTGATAGAGTGAATGTGGAGAGAATGTTTCCTATAGTGGGAGAGTCTAAGACCTGAGAACACCGGCTCAGAATAGAGGGGCGTCCTTTTAGAATGTAGATAAGTGTGGTGGAATACATTGCCACAGGCAGCTGTGGGGGGTAAAGTCTGTATGTATATTTAAGGCAGAGGTTGATAGATTCTTGATTGGCCAGGGCATGAAGGGATGTGGAGAGAAGGCAGGTGATTGGGGTTGAGGAAAAATGGATCAGTCATGAAATGACAGACCAGGCTCAATGGGTCAAATAGCCTACTTTGGCTTCTCTGTCTTATGGTCTTCTGGTAAAGGGCAGTTTGGCCCAACTGGTCTGAGTTGACGTTCATAATCTGTATAAGCCCCCCCTCACTTGGCTTCATCTAACTGAAGTCACTATTGACCTGATTTGCTGAGCAGACTCCTGGGCCATTCACCTCAACTTTAAATCCACAGTTACAGCTTATATACTGTCACCACTTTATGGCCAAAGAGTATTGTCTTTACTTCTCCAACTTTTTTACTGTCTTTTATGTTTCTTAGCTTTGTACACAACCTGAACCTGAGCCTAAAGCTGTTGACTCATCGTCCAGACATATCTGGAGTCATTTGATGGTGACCAAGCAGTACACTGGCTGACATTTTTCACCCATGAATGTTCAGATTATTTGCACGTTATAACACTTACAGTATTTTGCATTACATAAGCGTCAGGGTAAAACTTAAAACTGCCTTTAGGGTCCACATGAATGCATCTCTATGCAAACAAGTGCAGAATTATTGAGTATGCTGCTTCTATGTTGTTGAATGGACAACATCAGTTACAATATGTAAGGTTAGCAAGATGCTATTACAGTTCAGGGCGTCAGAGTTCGGAGTTTAATCACAGCACTGCTTGCAAGGAGCTTGTATGTTCTCCCTCCCCCCCCCCCCCCCCCCCCCCCCCCCCACCCCATGATACATTTGTTTTTCTCCTGGTGTTCTGGTTTCCTCCCACATTCCACAGAAACACCAATTTTTGGCCGTCATAAGTTGCCCTAGCATTAGACTAGGGTTGAGTAGGTGGGTTGCTGGACAGTGTGGCTGTTGGGCCAGAAGGGCATGTTCCGCGTTGCATCTCTAAATAAATAAACATTGTGGACCCCAGGATTTGAAAATAGTGTGTGTTATTGCCAAGTCTACGTGTAGAACTTCAACCTGCAGGGTTATTAACTGAATTGAATGAAAGTAGTAGTACTAAAATGTGAATAATTCAATGCAGGTATCCGGACACCTATAAATTGTAACACCTTAGTGTTCAGTGGGTGATTATTTTTGTACTATGAGATTGGAATACAGAGACTTCACGTGTGTGGGATTACCAGCCTTTCTTATGCCATGGAACCCAGCCATCAGCAGAGGGGTCTGTGGACCTCAGATTGGGAACCCCTGCATAAGAGATCTTCACTGACTTGGCAAGTGATGCATGAAGACTAACTAATCTGATGATTTGTTCTTTATCTGCTTACTTGGCTCAAAACTCCTCCAAACAAATACTGACTGTTTTATGTATAAGTTGTGCATTTGTTGAATTTAAAGTAAGTGGATTAATCCTAATATTTTGTCTATCTCTTTTTTTTTTTACAGCTGATGTAATTTCCACAGTAGAATTCAACCACTCTGGAGAACTACTGGCAACTGGGGACAAGGGGGGTAGAGTCGTCATATTCCAGCAGGAGCAGGAGGTGAGTGTTAACTGGGAGGCACATCAACAAGTTGAAGTTAACTATTTCTTATACATACTTATACGATTAAGTATCATTGTGGTTGGCCTTGGTGTGGTTCTTGTGACTGAGCACGGGAGACGTGCTGTAGCATGTTCCAAGGAATATTCCTGATGATCCATTGGTCCATGTTGTCACCATGCATATTTTGCATATTGTAAAATGCAACATGAGCTTTAATGTTTGAGTTGAGGCATTGCTTTGCATAATAAAACATAGAATTCACAGCATAATAACACCACTTGACCAGGCAGGTCACTGCAGTCATTATGTTCCATGAACACCCTCCCATGTTAATGCCCTTCCCACCCCCCAGTTAATATAAGTACCTAGAAATTCAGTTGGAATTTTTTGTTCTCTCCAGAGTGAAACACGATAATGAACATTTCCAGGGCATTTTGCATTTTAAAAAATTTGGCTAGGCACTTAAAAGTAAAATAAAATTTATTACCAGAGTACACATTGCCACATGCAACTGTGAGATTCTTTTTTCCGTGGGCATACTCAGCAAATCTATAGGGTAATAGCTGTAAACAGGATCAATAAACAACAAAATAAATA
Organism: Hemitrygon akajei; assembly: GCF_048418815.1. Classification (NCBI taxonomy): domain Eukaryota; kingdom Metazoa; phylum Chordata; class Chondrichthyes; order Myliobatiformes; family Dasyatidae; genus Hemitrygon; species Hemitrygon akajei. Next base: position 209,217,574 of record NC_133124.1, on the reverse strand, counting down.
GCAATAAATAACTAAAGCATGCAACACCAAGATAAAGAGTCCTTAACGTGTGAACATTAGTTGTGGGAACATCTCAATAGATGAGTGTAGTTATCATCTTTTGTTCAAGAGCTTGATGGTTGAGGGGGTAGTAACTGTACTTGAACCTGATGGTGCGAAAGCTAACGCTCTTGTGCCCTCTACCTGATGGCAGCAATGAGAAAAGAGCATGGCCTGGGTGGTGAGGATCTTTGGGTGCTGCTTTCCTACAACCATTTTTCATGAAGATGTGTTCATTGGTTGGGAGGGCTTTACCTGCGATGTGCTGGGCCAAATCCACTAACTTTTTTCAGGAATTTTCCTTTGGTGTTCTGTAATGCACCCAGTCAATACACTTTTCACTACACGTCTATAGATGTTTGTCAAGGTTTTTGATGTCATGCTGAATTTCTGCAGACTCCTGAGGAAGTAGAGGCACTATTGTGCTTTCTTTGCAATTTTATTAATATGATGAGTCCATGACAGGTCCTTGGTCTTGCTGACATTGAGTTGAGAGGTTGTTGTTATGACACCACTCAACCAGATTTTCAATCTTGCTTCTGTATGCTGATTCATCACCATCTATGATGCTGCACACTTCTGTGTGTGAACAATATGCACTTTCAGCTTGTTATATGGTGACTGAATGTGTATGTTGTTTGGTTCTGAGATGATACCCTCAGTATATTGGTAAACAAAGTTATGAATTCAATTATGCTTTTAATTGGAACAAGGAGGAACCTTTGTTCGCTCGTTTTCTGACAGAAATTTAACAGTATCTTTTAACAACTGTTTTATTGTGGTTATTTATCTGTGATTAATGTACATGTTTTAAAGCTAGTCATGCTTCATTTTCTGCAGTGTTTGCTGGAGGTGGGATTACTGTGCTGTTCTATAGCCAAGTAGCAGGGTATGCTAGGATGGATACCTTCTATTTATCTATCAAAAATAAAGATGAATTACTTTCACCCTGGTTCTGTGCATTCTCAGGTCAATGTAAGACCCACAAACTTCTAGAACAGTCCAAGAAGTGCCAAACTGGATTGATGCCTAGTTTTAGATGGTGTGTTCATTCTGGAGGGCTTTCTTGTAGTCCCAAAGCACAAGTTTAAACTTGTGCGCTGTTTTGCATTCTCATGGTTCAGGGATTTCTGGGAGTTGGTGCAGAAGTCCAAGGACGCTTTGAGAGCATCCATGAGTAATTTCTGCTCTACATCTGGTAATCTCTTCCTGTAATGGAGCTCCAAATGGTGTCAAAAGTGCAGAGTACATGGCTTGCCCAATGAATATGGGTCTTAATATTGAGAATTTTGCCCTAAGGAATGGTTGCTTTCTTGGTTTACTTCTGGACGATTTTTAAAGGGACGCCATTTGTGGTATCTATTTAGTATTTTCAGGTGCTTGCTCTAGGTAATCAAAGTTTGGAAAGCATGCAAGTGGGGCAGGATTGCAACAGACAGACCATGACTTTAACCTGGATTTTATGTACTTCAGCTATCTCTTTCTTTGTCCAAATGTTTTGCTGGCACACTGAAAGTGTTGTTTTTCTGTCTTACGCTGTTAGGAATGATCTGCGTTTTCTAGGGCCTCGCCAGGAACCTTTTTATTGACTCTGTGATGCTGTGGTGCAAATTAATAGAGACCTTTTGCATAGTGGATGTTGAGTGTAGAGTCTGTCCTTTCCTGTTTCTTAGTGAGCAGATCGATGCAAACTTGGAGCTCAGCCTGAACATATGCAGATGCAAGCATTGTGCACTGTATTTCAAGTATACAAGTGGCGAATGGAGATGATCCATAGTCCTGCATATTAGCGCCGTTCCAGCAAAAGGCTTATTCAAGATGCAGTTCTTCCTGCTATGGCAGTGAGATATATTGAAAGACGTGTCATGAGCCTGCTTAATGCCAGAATGTGCTGTATTGGACTCATTGATTAGTATTGTGGCTTGAATGTCATGAAGTGAGAAAGTGGATTTCTGTGGGCAGTCAAAATTGAAGAGGTTGTGTCTCCCAGTTGACAGTCAAAGGATTTAGTGAGGTCAAAAGAGGTCATGAATAGTGATTGATGCTGCTCCCTGCATTACTCTGGAGTATGCCACAGTAGCACAGTAGGAAGTGCCAAGTAGCGCTACTGGCTCATGATTCCAACAACCTTGGTTTGATTTTAGCCTTCAGTGCCATCTGGATGGAGTTTGTACATTTTCACTGGCTGTGTGCTTTTGCAATGTCCTTGCTCATCACAAAAAAGAGCTGCTCTGTAGATTAATTGACCTCTGTGGATTGCCTGTAGAGTGTGTAGAATGTAGGAAAATCAGGGTAGTCTTGAAAGAGACATGAGGGTTTAGGCTCCAGGGAAATGGAGGCATTGGATTATCCCAAAAATTGGCATAGACTTTGTGCCAAATGACCACTTCCTATGCATAAGGAAAAACATGGAAAGTAAAAAAGATAAATTAAGATCATGCCCGTTATGCTGATATACTGTGGAGTGAATTCAGCTATTCAGAGAATGCTGTCTCCTGTGGTAGACAGCAGGGAAACCTCAGTATTTAATGGAATTAATTTTCATCGCTTTTCTTGAAGATGGTCAGAATTATGGTTTATCTGAGATAGCTTGGCATATTCTTCTCCTCCCTGATGTGGACTATGAGGTTATATATTTAATGACTGGATTATCAAGATGCCGGTTTAGAACTTCAGTGGGGATGCCATTTTCTCCTGAGACTTGGGTAGCAATGACTCAATCCACTTGTTGTTGGATTGAGTCGAGCTCACAACAGGGACAGTCACGATTAAGGTTTTCAGTCTCTTTTGGGTCATCATTGACTGTGACAAACGATGAACGCCTTGATTTTGCAGGTCCTAATTATGGTGGATGCCAGGGCTGTCTAAGTAATGTGGATGTAGTGGTTTCTGTTGGCTAGCAGGTCCAGCATTCTACCTGGCTTTATTAGCCCAAAATCTTGTTTGCAGAAGTCTGATTTAGAATATTTCCATCCTCCATTTGTGCATCTAAGAAGCACAGGGTTTTACTAGTTGGGCATATCCATTTTCCTGCAGAGATTTTTTTAAAAATAACTGAAGGAGTTTATCGTAGGCTTTGCATTTGTGCATTGTATTGCCAAAAAAATTCAAGCATTTCCAAGGCAAGCGTACTGAATTACTTTAAAGTTCAGTGTAAAGTAGGCTGTCCAACCAAGGTAGCAAATCACATTTTTGTGTGTTTGACAGAGATCACTATCCAGACCAACAGAATTCTTTGAATCCAGTTATAATCATTTTTTTTCCCCTGGTTAAAACAAAGTAGTTAATTTTATCATGGGTAGATATATGCCATAGTTATGGTGTTCAAATCTATTCTGTTCTTTTCTTGCAGAGCAAAAGCCAGCCTCATTGCAGAGGTGAATATAATGTTTACAGTACTTTTCAGAGTCATGAGCCAGAATTTGACTACTTGAAAAGTTTAGAAATTGAAGAAAAGATCAATAAAATTAGATGGTTACCCCAGCAAAACGCTGCACAGTTCCTGCTCTCAACAAATGGTGAGTTCCTTCGTCATTCTCTTGCTCAGGGCAGCATCCTTCCAGTCTGAGCAACACTCACAACATTCAATAACAGATTTCACCAATGTTTGTAATACTTAAAGCCTCTGTTTCTTCAGAATATTGCAGAAATTCTTATATTTTGAACTTTCTTTTTGTCTTCTATTTTCTTATTGGCTGGAGAAAGCTGATGTAGCAATGACAAAATATTCAGAATCAAGGGAATTTGTTTTTGTGTGGTGCAGAATGTGCAGAGCAACCTCTGTTTTGAGTAATATTTGATCACAGAGTAATACAGTGTGGAAATAGGACATTCGCCCCCATCTCCAGACCACACGCTTTGCTCGAAACCTCACTAAACTCACTAGGAGACAGCAAAGCGCTAATCACTCAATCCGCTCAAAAACACACCACCAAAATATAAATAACTGGCTCCAACAGGAGCAGAACCACATTTGAAAGTATAAGATGAAGTATGCCAAATAAAAGTAGTAGGTTTGTAAATGTCTGAAGAATATGGCCCTTAGCTGTGTTGTTCGCTGGCACCATCTTCTTGGATTGTTTTGCTGTTTTATTTGAAAATGGAATTGGCAGAATTGTCAGCTGCTTTTTATAATATAAGAAACTGCATTTATGAAAAAATAGTATGCAAATAACTTAGGATTATCACATCTCTAAAATATCTATGTAAATTTAAACCATTGCTCTGGTATACTATAAAAGTTAAGTTAATCTTTCAGCTGTATGGATTCAAAGACAACATTGCCATGCTGAGGTCCAGTTTCCAAGTTGTACTATTGGACATTGATCTTTAGTGCATTTATTCTCTGATATTACTTATTGCAGCATTGTTTCCAGCGTCTGCTATGATGCAATGGGGTTATCATGCCAGATTAGTATCGTTAAATGGTTCTGACAGGCACTTGTTCATGCAAATGGCCAGTCTGGATGAGATCCCTGCATTTCACAACTAAATTCATTTTAAAATATTCCTCTCGGATCATTTAGAAGTTTAACTCCAACACTTGCATGCTACAGGCTCAGTTGCCACTACTTATTCATGCATCTTTATTTTATTTGCCAGATAAAACAATAAAGTTGTGGAAAATCAGTGAAAGAGATAAACGACCAGAGGGATATAATTTGAAGGAGGAAGATGGTCGATATAGGGATCCTGCCACAGTCACTACACTTAAGGTGAGCACAAATTGCTTTGCAGCGCACAAAAATGTCAAGTTAAGTTTATTGTCTTTTACCCATATGCACGTATGCCGTCATATGAGATGGTTCTCCGAACCGGGTGCAAAGCACAGTAGTACACATTGCACACAATAACTTGGGAAAGTAAGAATAATATCTACAGATGAATTGTGTCTAAATAAACAAAGTAAAGAGCATAAATCAAAAATTATAAGGTACAGAACAGATTGACCAGTGACACTTCAAATGCAATGCCACAAGGAGTTCAGAAGCCTAAAAGCCCGAGGGAAGAAACTGTTTTTCACCCTGGCCATTCACGTATTTATGCAACTGAGTCTCCTGCCTGATGGTAAAAAGTCAGAGGATGCTAGATAGGTTTGGTGGGATCCTTATTAGTACTAAGGGCCCTGTGTACACTGAGCTCCTGATAAATATCCCTAATGGGTGATAGGGAGACCCCTATGATACTCTCAGCTGTTCGCTCAGTCCTTTGAAGGGACTTCCAGTCAGAAGCTTGGCTGCTCCTATACCAGATGGAGGTGCAGCTTCTCTCAGCACTCTCAATGGTGCTCCTATAAAATTGTGTTAAAGATGGGGGGGGGGGGGGGGGGGTGTCCTCACTTGCCACAATCTCCTTAAGAAGTGGAGGTGCTGCTGTGCCAACTTGTACAGGGAGATGATATTAAGGGATCAGGTGAGGTCATCTGTGATGTGAACTCCCAGAAACTTGGTGAACTTGACTCTCTCTATGAAGTGTGCATGTTTTAGTGTTTTTGATGATGAAGTGTGAAATCTGGGGTAAATTTTCTTTAAAAGGGAAATTCTAAGACTATTTTGGATGGCAGTTTTGGTCCTGTTTCAGGGCATCCATTTTTGCGGAGTCGCTGCGTTCTTATTACCGAGGCTGAAGGTCCCAATTTGGGCATCCTGGGACCAAAGTCCAAAAATAAATAATTGCCTCTATATGGCACCTTTATTGTAATGAAATATTTTGGACATTCAGAAGATCTTTTTCAAATAGAATATGATGCTAGGACACAAAAGATCCTTGTTCCTCTGCACAGTTCTGAATGCCATATTGTAAAAGGGGAGCATTCATATCATCAAGATTGAAAGCACCAGTGCAAAGTTATATAGATCAAGGAATGTTGAGCAATCTAGCTCTGGGTGAAAGGAGAAGGTTGAAGCATGACTTGCTCAATAATTCATTGGATAAGGATGCTGCTGGAAAGCCTGCCATTAATTTTCCACCCTTACTAACTGAATAAAAGCGAGCCACTTTTGAGCCATTGTGCAAGTTTATTAAATGCAATGTTGTTGTGAGGATTTGTAACTAAAATAGGGCAATGTAATTCCAAGTTGGGATCGTGCATCTTGGAGGAAACTTTCAGATTTTAATGTTTCCAAGAAAGCTCGCACTTCAAGTACCAATATCATTGAGTGGCGGTCCATTCTTTTTTGACACAAAGATCTGTATCTTGCTAATCTTGTTTATGTGCTTTCTGGTGAAGGAGGGTCTGTGGAGTAACCCAATAGGGCCCTAAGTTTATTAATGAATGTGACAGAATACACAAAATTAGTGATTCCAAGTCGAGAGTAAGCCAGGTTCTATCAATGTGAGATCATTGAAGAATCAAAAAGAATTTTAACTTGGGGCAACTGTTTTGATAGGAAGCACTTGAGGTGAGTACTGTAGAGAGAGAAATAAGAGGAAGTCTGCAGATGCTGGAAATCCAAAGCAACACACACAAAATGCTGGACAAACTCAGCAGGTCAGATAGCATCTATGGAAATGAATAAACCTTTCTTCATGACTGAAAGGAAAGGGGTTAAGATGCCAGAATAAGAAGGTGGCGGGGAGTGCAAGGAGACAAGCTGGAAGTTGATAGAGAAGCCAGGTGGGTAGGAATGATAGTGCTGGAGAAAAAAGAATCTGATAGAAGAAAGGAAAGGAGGGAGGGGATCCAGGGGGAGTGCAAGGTTTACTGCTGGAGGAAGACTGAGAAGGGACGTGTGAAATATAAATAGCATGAGTTTGTTTAACAGGCTTATTGCACTGTTCCAGTGCTGTATGTTCTGCAAGGTCCATGAGCTTTGTTAGAGGTATTTTAAAGAACATCTTAAAGGGAGAAAGGGGTTTGGAGAACTGCTGGGCCCTGGTAGCTGAAGGCCACTGATGGACCACACTTAAACTTGGCGCTACACATATACAATGCTGAAGGAGCTCAGCAATTCATGAGGGGGGAGTAAACAGCAGTTAAGCGCCATTGAAGCTGCCTGACCTGAGTTCCTTCAGAACTTTGTGTATGATGCTCAAGATTTCCAGCATCTGCAGGATCACCTTGTGCTTAAAATTGGGATTACATTGGAGGGTAGAGCTGGAGTATAGAATCCTTATGGATCTGAAAGAAGTTAGGGTGGAAGAGATAAGCCTGTGGGCAGACTTGGCGATAAGTATTTTAAATCAGAGTTATTTAAATGGGATCCAGTGTAATTCAGCAGCGAGATTGACAAATGGAACAGTCCTAGTTAGAATATTGGCAGTGGGTGATATTTATAGAGGATGGAAGATGAGCGAGGGCAGGACTGTGTGCTATAATCAAATTTAGAGCTGATGGAAACAAAGCTAATCCGTTCAGTAACACATTCATGAAGGTCAGCTAAGTTGCACTGGATCTGATTTCTGTTGATAGCTGGTGCCTATAACAGAGTAAGAACACTTGTGTTATATTTGTTGTTTCTTTTCCTGGATTTACAAGCATGTTATTGCTGTGCGACAAGAAGGGGCAAAGGCTGGTGCCTTAAAACCAGTTGCCTCAGGCAGATGGGGCTCGTCAGCTGTGGTTGGCCGCTCATCTAGGAGAAGGAAAACTTGGTTTTCAAACCTCCACTGCCTTCCAGTTATACCCACTCATGGGGTAGGCTTTGGGAGTAAACTTCGAAGGAAAAATCTGGAGCTGGAACCCCTGAGGCAGTCCCACGTTGAATTCAACATTGACTGGCAACGCTGCCACTGGTGCCAAACTGTATCAGTTTCTGCTGTTCCAATGGGTTCATCATCTGAGTGGAGAGAGGGAGCTTGCTGGGCAACAGCTGGGATGCAAAATCCATGGTCAACCCTGACCAGTGGAGGTCTACTACTATTGCTGTGACGTGTAGAGCTGTATACCAGATATAAGCAAACATTTCCAAAGGGAATTGAATTTAATTGACTTTATTACTTGTGTCCTTCGTGTACATGAGGAGTAAAAGTCTTTACGTCTCCGTCTAAATGTACAAAGTGCAATTTATATTAAACAGTATGTACAACAGGCCAGTCAATATAACCTAAAAATACAATTGTATCAGCATGAATTAATCAATCTGATGGCCTGGTGGAAGAAGCTGTCCTGGAGCCTGTTGGTCCTGGCTTTTATGCTGTGGTACAGTTTCTTGGATGGTAGCGGCTGGAGCTGCAGTTTGTGGGTTGGGGTGACTCGGGTCTCCAATAATCCTTTGGACCCTTTTTACACATCTGCCTTTGTAAATGTCCTGAATAGTAGGAAGTTCACTTCTACAGGTGTGCTAGGCTGTCTGCACCACTCTCTGAAAAGTTCTGTAATTGAGTGAAGTGCAGTTCCCATACCAGACAGTGATGCAGCAAATCAGGATGCTCTCAGTTGTGCCCCTGTAGAAAGTTCTTAGGAATTGGGGGCCCATACGAAACTACTTCAACCATCTGGTGCAGATGTAGTAGTAACCCATACCAAGTCCTGTTATCCTGCTTTCTAGCCTGTGCCTTTCTCCCTACATCCACTTCGTCACAGGGAGATAGACATTACATCCTTGCAAAGCAAATTATTCCATATTCTCTGCATGTAGGAACTTCTTAACAACCTGTTCATTTTCTGAAATTTGAAATCGACTCCCTAAGCATGATTTTTTTTTTGTCTGTTCAATTTCCATTTTAAAACTTAATTTTCTGAACCCACTACGCCATATCTCTATAAAACCTGAGCAGTGGGACAACTTGTACTTGTGCTATAGTCTGCCACTCTCCCTCATGAAATGAAATTCTTTCAATAAGAACTACTGAAACATGATATAAAAACAAGATTAGATAAACTCGGCGTGTCAGGCAACATCTGTGGAAAGATTATACTGTAATGTACAGTGATATACCTTGCTCCATTCTGTTTATATTGTTTAAAATTTTAAAACATCTTTTTGCTCTTTCCCAGGTGCCGGTATTCAAACCTATGGATTTAATGGTTGAAGCAAGTCCTCGAAGAATATTTGCTAATGCGCACACATATCATATAAACTCTATTTCAGTCAATAGTGACTATGAAACTTACTTATCAGCCGATGACCTTAGGATTAACCTGTGGCATTTAGAAATCACGGACAGAAGTTTTAGTATCCTTATCATTTTGCACACATCCTTTTCTGGGCAAAAGCTTTCTTTTTTTTCCAGGCAACAGTGCTACTTGACCTTGGCTACCATGCTAAAGATTATTTCATGTAATGTTCTGTTGGTATTGTTCAACACATTACCCTTTGTATCCTAAACCCGATATTGAGTATTTAATGTGATTCACAGCCTGGCTTTCCAGTATTTTGTAGGTGCATGGCTGTCAGGGCAGGTTAATGGTTCTGCTGATCTTCCACGATCAAATATCTGGACAATGCTGAGGATCCCTGGATTAATTGTGCACACTCTTGATTCTTCCAGACCAGTTGTGCATACCTAGAAATGCAAAGCAGCAGGCTTGAACAGCTTCTATGGCAGCATCTATGGAGAGGAATAAACAACCGGCGTTTCAGGCCGGGACACCATCAGGATTGGAAAGAAAGGGGGCAGAAGCTAGAATGAGATGGTGGAGAGAGGGGAAGGATTACATGCTGACAAGTGAAAGGTGAGGTGATGGAGAAGATAGATCTGTGGGTGGGATAAGGGGAGTGAAGTGAAAAGCTGGGAGGTGATAAGTAGAAGAGGTGAAGGGTTGAAGAAGGAATATTATAGGAGAGGGCAGTAGACCATGGCAGACGGAAGGAGGAGGGGCACAGGTGGAAGGTGCGCAGCATGTGAGGAGAAGGGAAAGAGGGGGGCTGGAATGGGAAAAGAGGAGAAGGGAGATATTACTGAAAATTAGAGAAGCCGATGTTAATGCCATCAGGTTTGAGGAGCCGCACCTCATATTCCACCTGTGTTGCTCCAAATTTGCATTATCTACAGAATCTCTTGTGTTTGTGATTTGAGCAGCTTCAGGAGTGTTATGAATAAACCAAGTCATATACAGCTCATTTAATCTGACAGCTCCTTTTATTGATCTGAAGATTTTAGTAGCTCTGCCAAGAAGTTTGCTTTTATTCCACATGTAACAATATAATGTACAGCTAAATCTGAGCCAGCTACAGAAGGTTTTTTAATGTTTCTGTTGCAAAGGAAAGATAATTGGAAATGGAAAATTGCTCAGCAAATCAGGTAGAGTCTGCAAGGAAAATATTTCACTTTTCAGATCGATGACATTTTGGTTGCAGAGTAAAACTAAATTTGGTTGAATTGTTAAAATGGACAATTTATGTTACAGACAGCAGTAATCTTGAGGAGATCTTGGAGAATGCAGGCTTAGGTATGGGAGAGTTCTATGGAATAACAAGGCAGCACGACTGACTTGTTGGCACAAGTTAACATGTGGCTTGGGATGGGCAGCCATTAGAATGAATCAGATTTCTCTGGAACTTGGGTAGTTGCAGTTATTTATGGAGCCTGAAGTTATTTATTTTGAGGTGAATTTGACCAAGCCTTTTATGGTAATAGATTGCAACTAACTGGCGGACAATAGCCATAATGAAAGACTGGTTGTTGGGTTTTGTGAGGATTGTGGAAATGGGTCGCAGAAGAAGCATGAAGACATGGGTAACCATCTTGGGGCTAATATTTTTCCTGTTCTAAATATTGTCCATTGCAGAGTTGAGCCTTGCAGAAGTGACTTTTTTTTTGCTTTAATAGTTTATTTTTCTTTGCTATAATTTTATGGAAATGGGATATTTCTTGGGACAGTTGCAATCATAAGCTGAAAAGATGACTTTTCCATCCCCCGACTAGGCTGTCATTTTGTGTGGCCAGTTGTCCTAGTATTACCCTTGATGGCCTTTCTCAGATATTGTAGATATCAAGCCTGCTAACATGGAGGAGTTGACTGAAGTGATTACAGCAGCAGAGTTCCACCCCAATCAGTGCAACACATTTGTATACAGCAGTAGCAAGGGAACCATTCGACTGTGTGACATGAGAGCAGCTGCCCTGTGTGACAAACATGCCAAATGTAAGTCGGTGACTCAGATATTTATTCTTCAGTGATTTGTAATTTCAATGAATGCTCCTTTCACATGGCTTAGAAATCAGCCCCTTTTGATTGGACAATTGCAACAAATTGTCAGTGGTTCAGTAACCACTGACATTTAGCAACCTGCTGCAATCTATTGCGGGCAAATAGTGGAGCCAGAATACCTATTTGTTGGCTGACAGACTTGATTTATTTCTCAATGTTTCTATATCTTGTACATCTGTTTTTGGTTTCTGTAGCGGTTGTCCCCTAATATAAAGAAAGCAGGATCCCATGGTTAATTTCCTACATTACACAGACTGATGTAATATTACAATATTGGTACTATGACATTACTCCTTGTATCTCCTAAACTATTTCACAGGCAAGGCTAGCTCTCTTTCCCTGCAGCCCCCCCCCCCAACCCCCGAAGTGGATTGATTATTTCATTCTTTCTGTTTCTTGCTTCTGATCCACGTCACCATGTTCTGTTACATCAGCACCATTCTAGTCCCTTCCTCATGCACAACCACTCCATGTCTTTCTGCAAAGAGTTGATTTTTCCTTGTAAAAGAACTCAAGAGTCCCTGTGGACTCACGATGGAGATACAACTTTGGTTGACCCTTTAAAGCAGGGGTTCTTAACCTCCTTTATGTCATGGACCCCTATTATTAAGCGAGGGGTCCGTGAACCACAGGTTGTGAACCCCTGCTTTAGAGCAAATTGATAATTTGGCATTGATTTGGACCTCTTACATTGAAGGTTGTGATGTGACAACCAAAATTCTGCTATACCTGGTTTGTCAATTGGAATCCTATTATTTACAAGATATCTATGCACTAAGACAGGCGGATCCAAAAATCTGGCTAAAAATAAGGAACATTTTCTAATGATTAAGATTCTTTATGGTACCATGTCCACTGCCTTGTGGGACTACATGTTATGACAAAACATAAGTTTCTGGTTTTCTTAGCAAATAATTTGATGAGATTCTAACTATTTTATTTGTTGAACATGCATTTATTTACATTTCTTGCTGTAAATAGGGATACTCATGGGCATGAATTTAATATTTTACTGGATAGGTGTTGAATATGTTGTTTAATCAAGGCGACAGTTGTTTAGTTGCTTCCAAGTGGAATATAAAATAAAAGATCTTTCTGGACCATCTCAACATCTTTTCCTCCCCAACAGTGTTTGAAGAACCTGAAGATCCCAGCAACAGGTCGTTCTTCTCAGAAATAATTTCTTCAATATCAGACGTCAAATTCAGTCATAGTGGTCGCTACATGATGACACGAGATTACCTATCAGTGAAAATCTGGGACTTAAATATGGAAAGCAGACCTGTGGAGACATACCAGGTACACAAGTTTCTGCTGTTTTGCATTGGCAGTTTGGTATGCTGTTTGCTTGATAATTGTGTGATTAGGGCTTTATGCCAGGGTCCATTTTTCATTTTTTCAATTCATGCACTTGGGAAAGGGCCAATACAGAATATACCCACAGTAGCGTAGTGGTTAGCGAAATGCTTTAACAACACCAGCAACTCGGGGTTCAATTTCACCACTGTCATATGTTCTGCCCTTAATCTCAAGAGTTCCTCTGGGTGCTCCGGTTTCATCCTCCTTCCAAAGATGTATTGGTTAGGGTTGCTAAGTTGTAGGCATGCTATGATGGGGCCAGATGCATGGCAACTGTTGTAGACTGCCCCCAGCACATCATCGGACCATGTTGGTCATTGACACAGGCAGGGCATTTTACTTTGTAAATCTGACAAATAAAGCTGATCTTTACCCTCTACCAAAAACTGCAGCAGACAAACAGCACCTGCTAAACCAATGTGTTATTTTCCCATGTGTCCTGAACTATCCAGTGATAAAGGTATCTAATGATGTACTAGGGACACTTGTTCTATAAATTCATTGGCACCAGGAATTGTCTCAGCTGGTTATAGCTGGGAACTGGGAATGAGAACACAACCTTATATTTTTGTTTCTGGCTACGGCATCTTTTTATATCAAAGCTAACTTATTTTACCGTTTGCCACAAAAGGACCACTTGGCAACTAATTCACAAAATGCACTAGACAGATGTGTATCTTTTCATGCTGCCTTGTGCAGTTTTTAATGACCAATTAACTGGTTGGTTTTCGGTCTGTGGGAGGGAACCAGAGTGCTTGGAGAAAACCCACAGGAGGTTGTGCAGACTCAATACAGATGGTGTTGGAACTGAACTCTGCCCTGGACTGTAATAGTGTTGCAGTAACTGCTACACTATTGTAGCATTCAGTTTTGGGTGATAGGTTATATTTTAATATTACGCGCAGGTTCCCAACCTGGGGTCCGCAGACCCCTTGCTTAATGATATTGGCCCATGGCATTAAAAAAAGTTGGGAACCTCTGTGCTATCATGAGGAAAACTTGCATTGCAAAGTTCCTTGCTGTCTTAATATCTCACATAAAACAGTAAATATGATAGCTATGCACAGACATGGCAAACATTTACAACTTGCACAATCCCATGGACAGTTGTGATATGAATGACTGGTTATCTTTTTGTTTTTTGCAGTCTGTGTGGTGAGACAGTACAGGAGAGTTCTCCATCTAATGTACAAAAGGCAGCATTTCTGACTCTGTATTTTTACCTCAGTATTGATTTAGACTGTCAACGGAAATGGAGCAGCATTTACAGCTTTCTGGCTTGGATAAAAGTACTATCAACTGAAGCAAGCTTAGACCTATACTCAGTGACCACTTTATGAGCTAAAGAAGTAGAACTCACTGTGGTCTTCTGCTGCTGTAGCCTGTCCACTTCAAAGTTCAACTTGTGCATTCAGACATGCTCTTCTGCACACCACTGTTGTAATGTGGACTTATTTGAGTTACTGACAATTTTTTGTGAGCTTAAACCGGACTTGCTATTTTCCTCTAGCCTCTCTCATTAACAAGGCATTTTTATTTTACAAAGTTCAAAGGCTTTTTCCACTGAGGCCAGGGGAGAAAAAAGCTAGAGGTCATGGGTTAAGGGTGAAGGGGGAAAAGTTTAAAGGGAACATGGGGGGAGGCTTCTTCATTAAGAGAGTGGTGGGAGTGTGGAATGAGCTGCCAGATGAAGTGGTGAATGCGGGCTCACTTTTGACATTTAAGAAAAACTTGGACAGGTACATGGATGAGAGGGGCTTGGAGGGATATGGCCCAGGTGCAGATTAGGCAGAAAAATGGTTCGGCACAGCCAATAAGTGCCAAAAGGCCTGTTTCTCTGCTGTAATGTTCTATGGTTCTAAGTTCAATGTATTATAGAAGTACACATGTCATCATATACAACCCCGAGATTCATTTTCTTGCAGAGAAACTCAATAATTCTATAATAGAATGGGAATCATAATAGACTCAATGTATGACCACACCAACTGGGCATTCAACCAGCGTGCAAAAGACAACAAATTGTGCAAAAACAAAAAGAAATAAGCAATAAATATTGAGAACATGGGATGAAGAGTCCCTGAAAGTGAGTCCATAGGTTGTGGTAACATTTCAATGATGGGACAAGTGAAGTTGAGTGAAGTTATTTCCTTTGGTTTAAAAACCTGATGGTTGAGGTGTAGTAACTGTTCTTGAACCTGCTGGTGTGAGTCCTGAGGCTCCTGTACCACCTTCCCAATGGCTGCAGTGAGAAGAGAGCATGGTCCTTGATGGATGCTGCTTTCTTGAGACAACACCATGTAGATGTACTCAATTGTCGGGAAAGCTTTATCCATGATGGACTGGGCCATATTTTTGTAGAATTTTCTATTCAAAGCTGTGATGCAGGCAGCTTTCATTCTCGATAAACCATAGAGACTGTTATGCTTGAAAATCCCAGAGATCAATTTCTGAGACACTCAGCCTCTCGTCTGGCACCAGCAGTCATTCCATATAGCGTTTGGTCTGAACAACAATTGAACCTCTCGACCATGCCTGCATGCTTTCTGCATTGATTGGCTGACAAGAGCAGGTGTACCTAATAAAGTAGCCACTGACTGTAGGTACAAAATCAGCTGCTTGGTGTCTTAAAGAATGGTTGGGTTAGGGCAGCATGAAGCAGAAAGCCTATGTCCTAAGGACCCCTTACTACTGTGAAGTTGCAGCCTTTAAATTGTGTCACTTTTTATGATCCCTTGATATTTGCACCGTGCATGCAAAAGTTGGTGCACATCCTTTCAAATCTCTAATGTTACTGTGTCTGATGCAAATTACCTGGTTTAATTTTGGTGCTGTTGCTCCTTAATTACTTTTGCTTGATCTAAGGCATCGTGTTAAACTGAAGGAATGATAATATGGAGACAGCAGCTTAACTGGTCAAGAGTTGTTTCACATGCTGTAATTGCCCAAATGTATCAGGGTGACTTGGAAATTTGATTGGATTCTGATGAAGCAAGACTGATTTCTCTTCGTTACCTGGGGGGGGGGGGGGGGTGGGGGGACATATTGGTTTACTTTTTATTTTCCTGACTTGCTTTGTAAAAAGAATTCTGACACTCTTCCTATTGATAATCCCACTCCCTTAAGTTTATTTAACCCTTAACCCTACACCCTCACCACCTAAATACTGAGATTTTCAAATGTTGCACCTGGCTGTATCAGTATATTAAAGGATTTAATGACAGTCTACTTATGCAGAAAATTACTTGTGATCTTGTATTTTGTATAACACTCCAGATGAGTCTTCACTGTGGCTGCACTAGTGCTGATTGTTGATTGTTCCTACAGGTACATGAATACCTCCGAAGCAAACTCTGCTCACTATACGAAAACGACTGTATTTTTGACAAGTTCGAATGTTGTTGGAATGGATGTGATAGGTAAAAGTTGATTCTTCTACCATGAGATCTTCAATTGTTCTTGCTGTTGGTATCTATTTTGGTAAATTGTGTCATGGGACCAGTGATTGTTGTGTGCTCTGTGCTTCAGGTACAGTGATCCAGTGCTTGACAGTGATTCGTTTCAGATATTCATAGCTTGTAGTTTTCTTTGAAATATAACACTTGTTCAGGGTTACAGTAAAACTAGGAGATAGGAAAAGAGCTAGGCCATTTGGCTCATCTGAGTCTACTGTGCTATTCCATCATGGCTGATATCCCTCACAATCCTTCTGCTGCCTTCTCCCACCTTCTCCCTGTAACTTATGACACTCTTACTAATTAAGAACCTATCAATCTTTGCTTTAAATATACCCAATAATGTGGCCTTCACCCTGTCTGTGGCAATGAATTCCACACATTCACTTCCCTCTGGCTAAAGAAATTCCTTGTCATCTGTATTCTAAAGGGATGTCTTTCTATTCTGAGGCTGTGCCTTCAGGTCTTAAACTCCCCAACTCTTCACATCCACTCTGTCTGCCAAAGCAGCAATGAAATTTAGTTTAGTGCCTTTTCTCGGACTTGGTAAATCAAGCTTGATATGTCTACAGTTTCCAGGGATGGGCAGCTAGTCTGACTCCTGAATAGAGCATAGACCTGAGACTCTTCCCACTGGGTAGGATGGCTGCTTCGATTGAACAGTGGTTTGGCTGGTTGCAACATGCTGTACTGCAGTAATACGTCTTTTATTGAGATCATGTTCTCTTTCCCTGGTGAGTAGATGGAAGAAATGTGACCTTGTTTGGTGATTGAAAGCTGGATTCCCATTTTGTGAGAGTTAACAAATGTGGGGGGACTGGATTCTCAATATTTTTACATCCTAAAACAGATGGGGTAGGGTGTAGCCAGTTGATGCTTACTGAGTAATAGGAGATGGGGTTGTCTTGTCTTTTACATCTGCCTCAATCTATGGAAAACTTGTTCAGTAAATTTGGGATGAAAACAGGTTCGTGGCAGAGGTTGAGTCACAAAGGCGAAGATCACTTGTCTGGCATGCTGGCTTTAATTTAGTACATTTAAATAATAGTTCAACCTGTAAATCAGTACTGTGACTCACTGATAAAAGTTTCAAAATTTTATAATTTGTTTTCAGCAAATTAAGGTGGTTAACAATCAGAAGGCTTAACTGAGTTGATGTTTGAAAAGATCAACTGATTGGCTGCGTCCCTGTGAACAGCAAATGAATTGGTCTGACGTTCTGGAAATACTAGTGGGATTGCTGAGTTCACGATTTACTGAAAGCAAAGTTATGCCATTGTTAGTGATTGCAGGCTAGAACCTTTTGTGTACTCATGTTTTAAATATGTAATGGGTGGTCATCTAATATAATGTTTTAATTCTATCCACTTGATCCATTTGTTAAGTACATTTCAAGATTTTCTTCCTTACTGACTTGCCTGGAAAAAATATTTTGAGCCTGGGCATATAGAGTGATGTGTTGGTCACGGCATGAGCTGCAGATTGCACACGTGTTTTGCACTTTGGCTTGATGCTTCCAAAGTTTCTTGCAATGGGGCCCATCATGTAAGTTTAGAGCAGTTGCTGTTACCTATCATTAGTGATCAGTAGCTCATTCTGAAAACTTTGTCTAAATTTTCAAACATTGCTCTTGGTGTAAATGTTGGCTCCATATTATGGCATCCATTAGTGAAGACTTGCCGGGAGCATGGTTAACACTGAGCCATTGTATGAGTGAATTCATGTTGAAAAGAAAAATGGTAAATGGCTGATTCACCATAAATTGGAAAGGTAACTGACTTTGTGCAGTAAGTGTTGCAGGTTTTGTGAATTCTAAATACTGTGTGGTTGTAGCTTTGCCTTGGAAGGTTATTCAGTAGCCAGTGTTTGCAGTACCAGGCTTGGTCAATGCATTAATGCAGCGAGTCCCACAAGCCATTCTAATCTTTGAGACTGACATAAAATTAACGAGCGTCTTTTCAAAGCCACTTAGATTTTTAAAAATTTGTAAGGCTCTAAATTGTCAGTGATATGTTAATAATCTTGTGATGTGCCAAGCCAGAGTTTCAGATTGCAGCAAAAGCTCTTGTACTGACTCAGTGATACTAATGGTTGAATGTTTTACCCCCTTCCAGTGTTGTCATGACTGGGTCGTACAACAATTTCTTCAGAATGTTCGATAGAAACACAAAACGGGACATTACGCTAGAGGCTTCGAGAGAGAACAGCAAACCACGGGCTATCCTGAAGCCACGTAGGGTGTGTTCAGGCGGCAAGAGGAAGAAGGACGAGATTAGTGTTGATAGTCTGGACTTCAACAAGAAGATCCTCCACACAGCTTGGCACCCCAAGGAAAATATCATTGCCGTAGCCACAACCAACAACCTGTATATATTCCAGGACAAAGTGAATTAAAACCTGTGCAGTGAAGAAAGAATCCGATTCCTGCCTAGTTAAGATAGTGTAGCCTTTGTATCTTGTAAGAGAGAGGCCCATTCTGGCCCCCTCCCCACCTCCTCTCTTCAATCAGTGCCATTTATAACGCACACCAGTCACGTTATCGCAGGGAATTGTTTTTACTTCTATACCCAACCCCACCCAAATTTGCAACTTATGATCGCTAGTCATTTGGCGGGGAGGGAGGTTGTCTCTGCATTACAAATTATGGGCTACTACATTAGCATTTTACTGCATCAGATCTTCATTTAATCCACTCCTTTGCCTTCCATTGTGATGAGGTTTTGAGGAAGAAGTCCTTCAGTCATGGTATGGCAATGTTTTACTGTGTACCCTCATTACCGTAATGTTCTCTAACCCCCCTCGCCCCCACCCTCCCCCCTTTTTATCTACATACAGCTTGTTGTTAATGCTTGTAACATTCCTTCTCTGACCTCACGGATTCCTCCATCCGGCCCCATTGGAGTGTAAAGGACATGACCAGGTCAGAGTTGGGTCAGTGGGTCAGGTGGTTTTTGTTGCATACAGATGTTTTAACAACCGACTGTAATATTGCTGCCCTGCCATTTCTGGCACCAGAAAAACCTACTGAATAAAAATGATAAAAATAGCTCCTTTGGTGCTTTTCTTTTTGGAATTAACTGTACTTTTTGAAAATTCCATGTACTCTTTTTAACGGAATGCATTAAAGAGCGTGTCTAATACTGGTAAGTTTTAATGATGTTTGATGTAATGGAATATAAATCTTAAGTATTTTCTACACGGTGTTAATAAACTTGTGCGTTTCAAGGGGACGCCAGTGGGCTTGACGAAGTCCATCTGTGTTTACTGTTTCATTTCCGCCCACCCCCAAACCCCACCCTTTCATTTCTCAGTGTTCTTTTGCGTCTTGTGAATTGCATGCAGAACTTGCGGTGCTTAGCCTTGAGCTACACTTAACTGCAGAAATTTGGGATCTGATTGCTTCTCAGTGTGAGTGATCTGGGTCAACACAATGGGCAAAATTGTGATTGCGGATATAATGTGTGAAGTTTCAGGTGGGAGCCCTTCTACAGTTACTCTGATTCATTCAGTGTCAAAAATTGAGCAGTAGGTGCTGGATTTTCATTTAAGTTGGATAGTTAAAATCTGAATTGGATCTGGTAGCATTCAGTGAATTCCCTGCCCTTGACACCAGTATAAAAATTACATCCTTTTTGCTGATATCATTAGACCAGTGGAAGACTGATTTGACCCCACTTAAAGTAACTTGGTGTGGAAAACAATGTTTCTGGTCACTAATGCTGCATTGCCACTGGGTAGAATGGAGGTTCCAGTCCAATTTGGTTTTAGATACACCATGAAGGATTTTTTGACCACTGCTGTGACTTCAGCATATCTGCTGGGATGGGGTGGTGGGGGGACTGGTATGGTACTATTTCAAGATTGTGCCTCAAGATCTTCTAAAATTATTTACGTGCAAAACAAAACCACAACAGCTGCTGTGACCTCATTGATTTGAACCTGAGGTGGTTAGACATTGTTTGCTCCAGCTTATCTTCATTTCCCTCTGATACCTTTCTCAGTACCAACCAGTAAGATGTCAACAGGACCAGAATTCCAGGTAAGTTTTGCTCTCTAATTGGAGAAAACTGGAGCAGTACAATTTTTGCTGCCACCTACAGTTGTGTGCAAAAGTCCAAGGCATGTATATATGGGTAGCATGCTTAAGACTTGCACAGTACAGTACTTGTCAATGTGGAGCAGAGTCTGCAAATCTGGCAGGAGCAAAGGATGTTGGGGATGGTGAAGGTGGAATGCCGTGGGCCAGGTGGCAGGTGAGTGGTGCCAAGGGTGAGGTTGGCGCAGGTGCAGATGCACCCAGCCCTGAGGCACCAGGCAGTCATTTGATTCCAAATGATTGGTGCACTGATTATTATAGAATGTCTCTGTGGGGATTCCCACTCCCTTTCCTGCCCCCCCACCCCTTTCCCCAACCATGATTCCCCTCTCCCTTCCTCCTTCCCACTCTCAGTCCACAATAGAGACCCATATCAGAATCAGGTTTGTCATCACTCTCATGTCATGACTTTGCCAGTGGCAGTACAGCACAATACATAAAATTACATATATAATGTGCCTAAAATCTTTTGTCCTGTATCTTAGCTAGTTAACTCACTGTAGCAGTTATCATGGATTTTTGGATCTTTCTCAACTCACTCAGTGTTATGTCATTGAACTTAGTAGTTGAGCCTTAAGAAACTGTTTGTTTCAGTTCAATGGGCCACCTGAAGCCTAAGTTGACTGTTCAGATGGCTCTGTGCTTATGTGTTGACTCTCATTGTTGGCTGAGCTGTAGCAGTGGAGAGTAACAATTGGGATCATTAGTGCGTTGAGGGTGAGGGGTGATAGGTGGTAGCAGCAACAATTCTGATTTCCCAACTTTGTTTTTGTGGTCAACAATCAGGAGCAAGTTAAACTTCGTACCACATGGAAATATTAGTTCCTGTATGACTGAGTGTGGTGGCCATAGACATGGGAAGGACAAAGGAAATGCATTAAGATGTGGGAATCAGGGCCCCAAACAGTTCTTCCAAGAGAGGCAACACTTCACCTGCAATTCTGTCAGGGTTGTCTTGAATCCGGTGCTGCTGATGCAGTCTTCTCTGCATTGGTGAATCCCAATGTAAAATGGGGGACACTTTTTTATGCACCTGCGCTCCATTGGCCAAAAGTGGAATTTCCTGGTGGCAAATCATTTTAATTCTTATACCCATTCTGACATGGCTGTTCACAGCCATCTCTTTTGCCACGATAAGGCCACTCAGGGTGGAGGAGGAACACCTTGTATTCTGTCTTGGTAACCTCTATCTGATAGCATGAACGTCGATTTTTCCCATCCCCCTTCTCTCATCTTCCATTCCCCACTCTGGCCTTGTACCACTTCTCACCTGCCTATCACCTCCTCTTGGTGCCCCTCCTCCTTTCATTTCTCCCATTGTCCTCTCTTCTCCAGCCCTTTACCTTTCCCCCACCTATCCAGCTTCACCTATCACGTTCTAGCTTGTCTTTTTCCCCTCCCCCAACCTTTTTATTCTGGCATCTTCTCCCTTCCTTTCCGGTCCTAAAGAAAGGTCTCCGAATGTCAACTATTTATTCATCTCCATAGATGCTGCATGACCTGCTGAGTTCCTCCTACATTGTGTGTTGCAGTAAGATGTTAACTGGTCTTAAATCTCCTTTAAATTGAATTCTAAAATTGGGGAGTAATTGATGCCAAAAACTATCTGCGCATCAGGGATGTTTTTTTGGCCAGAATGAGGAATATACAATAAACAGTCCAGATTTTGTTTATTATATGATTGTTTATTAATAACTTTAATGTCCCATGGTTCACTGTAGGGAGTTAATGAACTGGCGTCATGCAGGATTGCAGATTTGCTTTTATTTTTACTTTATTTGCATATTCTGTCAGTAATGTATTGAGGTTCAGATTTGGAGCAATTACTGGGATTTAGCATCCTGATAGAATTGCCACCTTTTACCCTGTGGAGAAATGGACTGTTCAAGGAACAGCCTCTGTGAAGAATGATGAAACAGGATTGTGCAGTTTAGACTGGAAAACATTTTTTGGTGGAATGGTTTTGTGGGTGTTGAAGATCCTTGTAGTTATATACAATACAAAAAATGCTGGAGGAGCTCAACAAGTAAGCTGGCATCTATAACAGTTGACATTTATTCCTCTCCATAGATGTTGCTTGACCTGAGTTCAGCCAGCATTTTGTGTGTGTTGCTCAAGATTTTCAGCATCTGCAGGATCTCTTGTGCTTGTAGTCTTATGCACAGTTGATAGGAACACATGGTGGATGTAATTTCTTCTGCAGGCAATTATCTTCAGAGTTTGCAGCCTCTAAATTTAACAAAAGAGTTCATAAAGTGCCAGCAACTCTATATAAGACATGCCACATCCCTTTTTTACTTTTTCCGTTCATTCAATCTCAAGGCCTTTGAGTTGAGGAATTGTTACCCTAGCAATCGAAACTAGCCGTGATCTGCATGGCTCGTTGACCTGTTGAATGCAGAATGGGCTACACCCCAGGGTTCTGAAAGAGAGGGCTAAATTGTGGAGGCATTAGTAATCATTTTTTTCAAGAATCACTAGATTTTTAAGTGTTTCTGGAGGACTGGAAATTGCAAATGTGGCCCCCTTCTTTAAGGGAGGGAGGAAAAACATAAATTATAGGCCGGTTAGTGACAATTATTAAAGATGTGTTTTGGGCTTTTTGGAGGCACGTGATAAAATAGGCCTTAGTCAGCATAGGTTCCTTTAGGGAAAATCATGCCTGACAAATCTGTTGGGAGTTATTTGAGGAAATGACAAAGGAGAGTCAGTGGGTGTTTGCTTGGATTTTCAGGGGGCCTTTGACAGGGTGCCACACATGAGAATCTGAATTTTACTGCAAAACCATTGAGGCAGTTGGTTCCTCACAGGAAGAATAGTCATTTCTTTTTACTGGTCAACCCCATTTTACCTGTCTATTTAGTTCTCAAATTTATTATTTTACACCAGTTGTGAAGTTATTTTGAAAAACCTGTTTTTTGGGGGGAGGGAGAGGTTTCAGGATGGCAGGTTTAGAAGGACTTGGACTCTGGCCTTAAATTTTGGCTGAATTTAGTGAGGTTGAAATATCTGTATTCCACTTTAAATGTCAGTATTGGGTTGAAGTTTGATAATTTCGTTTTTCAGTGATCACTCTGGATAGGTCAGTGATGAATCAACAATTCCAAGTGGTCTGTTGTCTAATGTGAACCTTTCTAGTGAGTATTCTAAAGCTTAAACCAAAAATGCTGCTAATGTTCACATTCAAGGTGAGAGTCCTACTTGGGAGTGGTAACAAGTGGTTCCATTAACCTAGGCTGGCTTCAATGTCTGGAAGATCAGTTTCCTTTGTAATGCATCCCCCCCCCCCCAAAAAAAAATCAAACTGAAAACATCCTACTCTGAATTGTTGTGCACTATGTAATTACCATAGTCTCCTCTTGGGCAGCCATTTAGGTTTGGGATAACTTCTGCTCCATCTCTGGGGGTTTTGGGTGGTTAATGAGGCCATCGTATGATCTGCAGACCTCAACACATTGAGGCAGAAGTTGCTTTATTGTGTGGGTGGACGAGAAGTCCTTTATGTCATCCTGAAATCTGCTCAGTTTTTGAGTGGTCACCAACTGAGATTCCAGTAAGTTGTCGGAACTTTTTTTTAACCAAGGAGGTTTTGAGAACACCCTTGAAATGTCAGCTCTGTCCTGGTAATATCTCGCTGTGAAGGAGCTTGGAGTACAGTGCCTACCTGGGGATTCTGATGGGTATGTGAACAATGTGGCTGCCAGTTGAAGCTGGTTGAGTAATTAGTTTAGATAATGGGGGTGTTGGCCTGGAAGAGAGCACTTTGGTTCACTTACCATTGCATTTTGGGAAATAGGTGGTACCTCTCCAGTGCTCAGAGGAGCTATAGGTAATCTATTTCCTGAAGCATGGGGAGCTCTTGAACTTGCTTTGAACACACCCTTCTTTTGCCAAAGGTTGTGCTGTTCCACCTGAAATGGTGATTAATTTTTTCATAAGGACCTCCCTTTGCCGAGTGAAAGAGGCTTGTGTCTTCCAAGGCCTCAGCTCTCTATCTGGGGGGGGGGGGGGGGGAGGAGAGGAGAGGGTGTTGGAGGTGAGATGCAGTAGTTCAGTGACATGTTGAGTGTAATGGTGTGGCTTTGTTTGACCTTAGTTCTGCACTGTGTTTAAAGTTATTGCTTGTATGCAATCAGGCAGCAGGCTCCAGTTATCACTGTCATTAATGTGACAACTGTTCTGGCTGAACTCGAAGGAAGGAGGAGCTTGAGGAACAGAACATCACAGAATAGGAATGAAATCTGGAAGTTTCAAAAAGCCCTTTGTGTTGCTTGACAATGTGAAGTTACAGGGCTTTTAATGGGGTATTGGGAACATGAGAATGGAGGTTTATTTTGAATTCTGCTTCCCCCATCTGAATGTTGCCAGCTGTGGTGCGGCTCAGGCCCCACTCATAGCTGTGAGAAGTGATTTATCTAAACATACTGTACTTGTGTTAAAAGGAATGGAAGAGACTGATACAGTTTGGCACTAGTGGCATCACAGGAGTTGTCAGTCAGCGTTCAACTCAATGTAGGACTTCCTTAGGGACACCAGCTCTGGATTTTTCCTCGGGGCTTATTTCCAATGCTTTCCTCATAAGTGGGTATAGCAGCAAGACAGCAGGCGTTTCAGATTGAAATTTAACCTAGATGAGGTATCAACCTTGGCTGATGAGCCTCGTCTGCCTGAAGAGGTTTTAAGGTCTAGGTAACCTGCTTTTGCCTGTTCTCCCAGAAACTTCCACTGGGCTTAGTAGCTAAGCTACATGTGAAGGCCAGGACCTGGACTTGGTTGTCAGACAGTATTTGAGATGCTCACCATTGGGAAGATCTGATAGGTTGTGGGACCTTATCCCCACTACATCCCCCCCAAGCTATATCGGCCTTAAGGAACCATTGATACTGAAGCAGTAAATTCTGAGGGTACACACAATGCTTGATCTGGAACATGGTCATGGCTAATGTTTTTTCCTCAATATCATTAAACAGATCATCAAATGTTACAGGAAGAAGGCAGGAGAATATGATTGAGAGGGATAAAGAATCAACAATGATGGAATGGCAGAGCAGATTCGATGGTCTAATGACATAATTTTGCTCCTATGTATTATGGTCCTATGTCTTTGCTGTTTGAGAGATCAAATTTACATCATTGTTCTACTACACAATATTTCCAACCAACCTATCAAGTGCCTCCTGCCCTGTATAGATAAGGGTGTGCAGATCTCATCTTAAGCTTGCTGGGCTCCTTAAAACAAGGCTGCAGTGAAGAATAGCATGATAGTGAAATCAGTGAGGGCACTGGGTATAAAATTAAGTCATGTTGCAACTATATGAAACTCTAGTTAGGCATCATCTGGGGCCCTAAGTTCAGTTTTGGTCACTATATTACTGGAAAGGTGCAGGAGAGGTGATTAGGATGTTACTTGAATTACCATAAGGTATTCACCATAAGGAGAGGGGGGATATATTCAGAATTTTGAAGTATAATAGGCTGAGAAGCAACCTAATAGAAGTGTATAAAGCTGAGAGAATTTCATGCTTCGTACATATGGTCTTTTTGCCCCAGACAGAAATAACAATACTTAAAAGGATGTAAATTTAAGGCAAGAGCGGGAAAATTAAGATTACAAGCAATAGTTTGTATATTTACAGGAATGGTAGGTGCTTGAAATGCGCTGGAAAAATTAGATAACAAAAAATAAAATCACAACATAAGAAGCATTTATACTGACACATGAACAGCAGGGAGTAGAGAAATGGATCATTTGCAGGCAGGTGGGAATAGTTGAGATTGGCATGATGGTTGGTACACATTGTGGGCCAAAAGGCCTGTACCTACACTGTTCTTGTAGGTGATTGCCCTTTTTTCCCCCATAACTAAAGTTAATTGAGATATGCCAAGAGAAAAGCTGTTATAAAAGTTGTTTACACCTTCAAAGATATTTGGTGTTTGTGCAAGAGTTCTACAAAACGGCATTCATGGTTTTATCTAATTTCCAAAGTGAAATATTTCCAGATTTTCTTTGTGTATCCTGATTTTGAAATGTTTGTAACAGAGTTAATCTAGAGCAAGGTACAACATGACCCAGCTGATTACCGTGGAGCAACATTTTGGAACACTACCATCACTGATGCTTAGAATTCCAGCCTGAATAAAATTTAGCACTTCTAAAAGCTGTTAAGGCTCTGTAATTTGGTAAAGGGGTGGGAAGAACATTGTTTAGAAATTGCAGTGTTCTTGGATCTTAAATTTCATTTTCGAGCCAAAAGAGGACAGAATGCCCCCCCAAAGAATTTACTGGTTGATTTTTTTTTTGCTCTGTTTATGTAAATTTCTATTTGGATTTAAAACCTCCTTCACTGTCATAATTGGTGATTTCCCCAGCAACGAGCGATGTATTTATGTGCAAGAAAAATATCTGATGAGGGGAAAAAATGAATAAGGGTTTTCGTCCTGTTTCACTGCCCTGTTAACTAGTAGGTAAAGCAATTTCAGTTCCTGTTATAATGAACTCAAGTAATGTGTTCCATTTAGCTTCTGTCCATCAATAGGCGCCCACATATGTGCATCTGTCTTGTAAAGAAGAATAATTTACTGTAATTCAATACAGGAGCTGCTTGGATTATGGATAGACCGACTTACAGAAATTTGATTTTACACAAAATCTCCCATAAGTTTTTTTTTAAAATCAAAATGACAATAACTACAGTATTGTGTGATATTCAGTTGAATACAGTATGCTTCATTAGTTTAATTACACTGGACAATATAAAGATTTTGCTTAAAGTGTTACGAACCCCGTAACTGGGTGCCTTACCAGCAAAGATAGAAGTGTCCGTTGGAGTCTGGTGATACTATTTTCAACAGTATTTATTAGTAAAAATATATAAAAATAATATCAATGCAAATATACAGATCATATACGTCAGCAATACTAAACCTAAAAGTGCGGGTATAATAATAATCACTAATGAAACAAGCTCTATCGTTGTCTAGGGGATAATGAATTGTCAGATGGAAATATAAAGTTCAGCTCAGTTCATGCAGGCTGTGGTAGTTGTTGGTTGCTGTGTTGCAATTGTTGGAGAGAGAGAGAAAGCGTGTGAACAGTAACAGCTACTATCTTGCCAACCTTCCTTTATGATTTTGATCTGTCGATGCGTCGTCGTTGTGGCCATTCACGTATGACCCCTCTGTCCTTTAGCTAGACCGTTCTTCCGTGGTGGACTTGTCACCCAGGCAAGGGTGGACACACACACAAGCCCCCACTGGTCTCGCTATAAACATTGTGAGTTAAAATTTACCAACCCTTCATTCGGTCTCCGATCTCCCACCCTGTCTCGTGGGGGTTCTGATGCTCACTAGCATTTCTCCTGGTGCGTCTAAGGGGTGTTACCCCAGACCTCACTTTTATCCCCACTCACGGGGTCTCGGGTGTCAATCAGGTTGGGATGATGTAACCCATCAAACCAGCCCACTCTGGCTGTCCCCTGAGGGATTTCAATGAATAGAACAGTACCAAGTAAACAATCCTTCTCCAAAAGACAATAGCAGTAAATCAATGGCTTTTGTCAGTAGGAGACGTTCCACCTTAACTGTGTCTCTCTCTCTCATTCTCTTTCATGAGCTGTTATCAATAACAACTGCCCGGACAGATTTCCTTTTGTCTCTCTTACTTCCTTGGTAGCAGCATCGAAATAGTAGTGATTTGTGATTCTCCAAAAGGGGGGTCAGGGGCCACTCTGCACCCTTCTGCTCATCAGAGTTGTTCATCCTTCGTAACACCCCCATCCTTCTAGGAATTTTCACCAAAGGGGAAAATTAACTAATACAGAGTCTTACAGAATTACAGAATCTAACACAATACAGAAGAGTTTTTAACTACAGAGCAATACAGATATACATTCAACTTAGCATCTAGATAAGCAGTCAGCGAGTACATTATCACTTCCTTTAATATGCTGTATCTTAATATCAAATCCTTGCAGCATCAGACTCCAACTTAATAACCTCCTGTTTTTATTCCTTTTCTTCAGCAAAACAAAACTAAAGAGTTGTGATCTTAGCTTAAGTGTATATTACAAAATGTGAACCAATACATGTGTGATTATTCTGTAGTACATTACAAATGTTTATGCAAATACTAATCTTTATTTTACTTTTAACCTTAACAGTCAATCTTCCATGGTGTTGTCTTTATTATTTACATGCTTTGTCGAAATCCCTCAAAACCAGATCCTGTTATTTAAAGTGGCATTTTGTCAACCTTTGCCTCGTTTCCATTTAACTTTCAGGTGGTTAGCTTGCTCACCAGTTTGGAATAGGCTTTCACATACTCCTTTCATAGGAGTTATTTTATCAACAATGTTTTCCAAACTTACCCCATCTTCCGAACTTCCACACAATTCTTTATTTTTAAGCCAGTCATTAGTTTTATCTTCAGGACCCTTCATTCTATTAGTTTTCAGTTTAACATCTGCAAGTTGTTTACCTTTAAATTCCAAAACAAACTGTAATTGATTCACAGGCACCTTGTTAACAAGCCATTGTTCCTTCCACCTGGTTACTGCTTCTGAAACCAATCCAGACTTTAAATTTTCTTCATTCAATTTAGGAACTACACTTTTCCCTTCTCCTTCAATTATAATATTCACATCACCAGCTTCCATCTCCTCACTAACTTTTAACACACCTCCTAACACAAACAACTGAGAATTCTCACTTCCCACTGGTACCAAGGTTAACCCTTTCTTCACTGAACCAAGTCCATCTGACCCAAAAGGACTGCATTCCTTTTCAACTAAATCAGATACCTCGGACTTTTACTGAGTTTCATTACTAGGTTCAGTACCATGTGCATCCACATCTTGAACACACTCAAACGGGACATCTACCTCTTCCAGGCTTTCCATACCAGTCCCTTTTTCAAATTCTAAGTTCCCCTGATCCTCCCAGTTACTCTCTGGGCAACTCCTATCCGGAGTAAACTCAACCCTGCGAGTTAAAACAATTTCATCTGCTAACCCAGCAGACTTCTTCAAGGTAACGGCATCCTTTTCATCTAGGACTGCCCTTATATCATTATTGGGAACACATTTCAATTTTTCAATTTCTTCAAACAGTTCTGTCAAGCCAGACAGATCATCCATGTCAACCCTGGACCTTCTAACTGCCTTATCTGTTTCTCATCTTTACTCTGTGCCTCTATAAGTTCCCTCTTGGCTAAGGGTAGGTCTACCTCCTCTCCTTTACTCTCTTTCACCTCCCTATTCTCCGTTTTACCATCCCCTAACCCCTCTTGGTACAGGGTCGATAAAAACGTCTCAGCCAAATCGACACTGGACCGATTTAAACTGGTCTCTTTCTCAGCTGCCTTTCTCGACATGCTGCGAGTGATTGTGCATGTGGGATAGATCTTGGAATCTAGGGGCGGGTCCTCAACACTTACAGGCTTGCTCGTCAGCTTGACTGCTGAACACACGTCACCACCTGTTAAATCGTTACCAAGAAGGACGTCCATGCCGTGTCTTGGTAATTCTGACCGTACCCCTATTTCAACTGGTCCAGATACCAGGTCACAATTTATAATTATCCCATGCAAAGGCACAGCTTCTGTCCCTTTTCCTATACCTCTTAAAACTACCTCTCCAGTCTCAGGACCAAAATCTAGTACCTTACTGAGAATCAATGACTGCTCAGCTCCAGTATCTCTCCAGATCCTCCCTGGAACTGGGGGTTCTCCCTCTTTCACAGACACGGTCCCTTCTGAAATAAATTTCTCACGCCCCTCTCGTATTTTATCTACCTGGGCCTTTCTTGTCGATTTGCTGATCGACACAATACACCCTGTAGGGACTGCTGCGTTCCCTTTTCCTGTCTCCTTCCTCGGAGCAAAGCACTTAGATGCAATATGACCCACCTTTCCACAATTAAAACAGGTCAAGCCAGGAACCCTCCTGCCAGCCTGCCTTTCTTCCTCCTTACCTTTACCACCAGCTCCCGGCTTATTCTCTACCTCAGCCGGCGGGCTTTCTCTACCATCCCTATGGTCTTTCTAGTAACTCTTATTCGAGGAAAACTGTCTTGTGGGTTAGGGCATATTCATCTGCGAACCTGGCAAATTCTGATATAAACTTATCCAACTTCTCGTTCAAATATGTCTGGATACCATTCGAAACACAACCTTTAAATTCCTCAATCAGAATTAACTCTCTGAAACGCCGGAAATCCTCCTCCACCTTTTCTGCTGCACACCAGCGATCCAAGAGCACACCCTTCTCATATGAAAACTCTGCATATGTCTGATTCCACACTTTCTTTAAATCTCTGAACTTTTGTCTATATGCTTCAGGGATTAACTCATAGGTCCAAAGGATGGCCCACTTTATTTCCTCATAATCCACAGACACATCCATGGACAATGCCGCATATGCCCGTTGAGCCTTCCCTTTTAACACACTTTGTAACAACGCCACCCACTGATCTCTGGGCCACTTCTGATTCACTGCCACCTTTTCAAAATGCAAGAAATAACTATCAACATCTGTCTCCTCGAACGGAGGTACTAACCTAAGCTCCCTACTAACATTAAACCTCTCCTCTCGGTCTGCCCCGGGACTCTTCCCTCTTGCTTTAACTTCTCCATTTCCAGCTCATGCTGCCTCTGTTTCTCCTTCTCCTTTTCAGCTCTTTCCTTCTCCTTTTCCTCTGCTTCCAGCTGTTTTAACCTAAGTTCATGCTCCCTCTGTCTCTCTTTCTCCTGTAACTGGAGCTCATACTCCCTTTTCTTCTGTTCCTCCCTCTCCTTTTCAGCTCTTTCCTTCTCCCTTTCAGCTCTTTTCTTCTCCCTTTCCTTTGCTTCCAGCTGTTTTAACCTAAATTCATGCTCCCTTTTCTTCTCTTCTGCGTCCAGCCTCAATTTTTCCAACTCTACCTGAACCGTCCCAATAGCTGGTACCTTTTCAGGGATATGTTCCAATACCTCAGCCGAAAACACATCCTTCTCAATATAATACTGAGCTATGGCCCTCTGCATCTCCCACTTTTTCATTGACGACTTCACCTCTGTGAGATTTAATCCTTTCGCAATATTTACCAAGTCCGTCTTTGTGGCATCCTCTAGCGCCTTCAAAGTCGTGTTTTGTGTAAATTTGTCTACGTCCATCTTTGCTGGTTTCCCATCTGGTTACCCAAGCAACCAGATCCAAGTCTGGACTTATAGCCCAATTCACTGGCCCTCCAATTTGGTATCAAATCTCGAGACGTGGCCCCAATTTGTTATGAACCCCATAACTGGGTGTCTTACCAGCAAAGGTAGAAGTGTCCGTTGGAGTCTGGTGATACTATTTTCAACAGTATTTATTAGTAAAAATATACAAAAATAATATCAATGCAAATATACAGATAATATACGTCAGCAATAATAAGCCTAAAAGTGCGAGTATAATAATAATCACTAATGAAACAAGCTCTATTGTTGTCCAGGGGATAATGAATTGTCAGATGGAAATATAAAGTTCAGCTCAGTTCATGCTTCCGTGGTGGACTCGTCACCCAGGCAAG
Organism: Hemitrygon akajei; assembly: GCF_048418815.1. Taxonomy (NCBI): domain Eukaryota; kingdom Metazoa; phylum Chordata; class Chondrichthyes; order Myliobatiformes; family Dasyatidae; genus Hemitrygon; species Hemitrygon akajei. The sequence goes on along the minus strand of NC_133124.1, from coordinate 209,185,983 downwards.
GGTAGACACACACACAAGCCCCCACCGGTCTCGCTACAAAACACTGTGAGTTAAAATTTACCGACCCTTCATTCAGTCTCCGATCTCCCACCCTGTCTCGTGGGGGTTCTGATGCTCACTAGCATTTCTCCTGGTGCGTCTAAGGGGTGTTACCCCAGACCTCACTTTTATCCCTGCTCACGGGGTCTCGGGTGTCAATCAGGTTGGGATGATGTAACCCATCAAACCAGCCCACTCTGGCTGTCCCCTGAGGGATTTCAATGAATAGAACAGTACCAAGTAAACAATCCTTCTCCAAAAGACAATAGCAGTAAATCAATGGCTTTTGTCAGTAGGAGACGTTCCACCTTAGCTGTGTCTCTCTCTCATTTTCTTTCATGAGCTGTTATCAATAACAACTGCCTGGGCAGATTTCCTTTTGTCTCTTTTACTTCCTTGGTAGCAGCATCGAAATAGTAGTGATTTGTGATTCTCCAAAAGGGGTGGGGGGCAGGGGCCACTCTGCACCCTTCTGCCCATCAGAGTTGTTAATCCTTCGTAACAACTGAATTAACTGTGTAACAATTACAGCACGGAAATAGGCCATCTCGGCCCTTCTAGTCTGTGCCGAACGCTTACTCTCACCTAGTCCCACTGACCTGCTCTCAGCCCATAACCCTCCATTCCTTTCCTGTCCATATACCTATCCAACTTTATTTTAAATGACAATATCGAACCTGCCTCTACCACTTCTACTGGAAGCTCGTTCCACACAGCTATCACTCTCTGAGTAAAGAAATTCCCCCTCGTGTTACCCCTAAACTTTTGCCCCCCTAACTCTCAACTCATGTCCTCTTGTTTGAATCTCCCCTACTCTCAATGGAAAAAGCCTATCCACATCAACTCTATCTATCCCCCTCATAATTTTAAATACCTCTATCAAGCCCCCCCTCAACCTTCTACGCTCCAAAGAATAAAGACCTAACTTGTTCAACCTTTCTCTGTAACTTAAGTGCTGAAAGAAACCCAGGTAACATTCTAGTAAATCTTCTCTGTATTCTCTCTATTTTGTTGACATCTTTCCTATAATTCGGTGACTAGAACTGTACACAATACTCCAAATTTGGCCTTACCAATGCCTTGTACAATTTCAACATTACATCCCAACTATACTCAATGCTCTGATTTATAAAGGTTTATCTCATGGATTTTGGGCTGCTGATCATGAAAATGCCTATCACGCACCATTTAATAAAAAATCACCTCTATTTATTATTTCAATTCATAATTCAAGTCAATTAAAATGTTGTCCACAACATAAGTTGAAAAGTTTTCTATCTTGTCCAGGGCATGCTTAGAGAGGGCAGGTGCTGCATGATGGCTATGAATTTCTGCCAAGAATTTCAATATTTGAGACCGGTGTTTCCCAGAATAACTGATGCCAAGATTAAGGAAAGCATTTTTTGTTTGTTGGTCCACAAATCAAACAGATGAACAATGACAGGAAATTTGAAGTATTTCCACTGGGACCGGAGAAAATCACATGGAAGGCATTCAAGGCTGTTGTTGAAAATTTTCTTGGCAACTACAGAGCATCAAACTATGTGCAGCTGGTTGACAACGTGCTTCAAGCATATAAAACCATGAAGTGCATCATGAAGCTAAGGTTTCATTTTATGCATTCTCTTAGACTCCTTCACCGCAAATCTTGGTGCTGTCAATGATGAACACAGTGATCGGTTTCATCAGGACATGTAGTGATAGAGAAACGATATGTGCAACTGGAATCCACTAATGCTGGCTGATTATTGTTGGACACTTAAGTGAGAAGCCTTAGGCACTGAGTACAAATGAAAATCATCAACAAAACATTTTTAACTTAGTTGAACTGTTGTAAAGCATCAGCACTGTTATGCAATATATTCAATAAAAGTTAATTTTTTGTTTCTCCAAATTCCTATGTGATACAATTAGTCTGAAATTATATTTGTGTTCAGCTTCAAGCAGTCTATCATAAAGAAAAAAATTCTGAGGAAGCAGCACTTTCGAAAAGAATTGTCCAGTGTTATGGGTAACCTTAGGACAGACGGAAGATATTCAATGAAGTGAAAGATTATATGGGTAGCTAAGGAAAATAGACGGTCTGACCCATGGGAAATATTAGTTTATGGACAGTTTTCAGGAACTGTAATGGGGGAACTGTCTATAATGGCTCTCAAGAACAGTAACGGGGAACTGCCTAAATTGGTTTTCAGGGATGGTAATAGGGGAACTGCCTTACATTGGTTTGCTGCCACACTGTGGTGCTACAGTAAATATTGATGATTCTTACGAATTCACCCTTTTAAACTGGAGCCTCCTAAAACCAAGACATCTCGAGGCTCCCAATGTTTTCACCTGTGTCAGATTTCTTGATTTTTACTTAGCCTACATACTAACATTTTTTTTTCAATGTTTCCCCTGCTGGGTACCAAGTTACCTTTGGCAAGGAGACTATCAAAGTTAAGTGAATGTCTATGTTGAAAGAAATTTGAAAACGGCCTGTACAAATTGTCTCAGGTAGCCTTTGAAAGGGAAGGATGTTGCCTGGAAATGATTCAAAAGAGCATAAGTGCTACTAAACTGCATGCCTAATCATTGGAATTGTGATGTACTAGCTGCTTCCTAGCGCACTTCATGGAATGGAAATAACGACTAAGAAATCTTCATCTACATTCTGTATCACAAACAAAAGAAAATCTGCAGATGCTGGAAATTCGAGCAACACATAAAATGCTGGAGGAGCTCAGCAGTCCAGGCAGCATCTAGGAAAAGAGTATACTTTTCCTAAATGCTGCCTGGCCTGCTGAGTTCCTACATTGTGTACGTTAGATAGATTGTATTTTTTGGAAGGTGCCCAGTTACTAATTACAGCCCATAACTTGGGTTAGAATTGTAAAAATTTCAAGTATCTTATTATCTTGAAATAGCCTACATGTCACTTTTGGAAAGGTTGTGAAGTATTGCACACTGGGAGATCAAAAGTACAGAGACAGTTCACGGCCAACAACAAGACTTTTAACAAAGTTGATGTGCAGAGGGATTTTGAAGTCAAAGTCCATAGGTCCGTAGAAGTGGCTTCACAGGTTGACAGGATGGTAAAGGGGTGTTGACAGTTGGTGCTGATTCTATGGGCTGAAGGGCCTGTTTCTATGACTCTGAAGAAATGTGTCACTATTTCCGATTAAGGATTTTTTTTTTGCTTCGTAGTTACCAATTTCTTATGATTGAACTGGTGCTTTTATTTTCTTCAGTCAAGTAAGTTAGACCCGAATAGTCATTAGTGTATAAGAAAAAAACTGCAGCTTCCCCCAAAACCAACTTCTGTTATGAGCCAGTTAATGCAGAAAAACCATTCACACTCCTCTCCTATTAGAATCCTTTCTCTTCAGCCATTTACCATTCCTACCCACCAGGCTTCACCTGTTACCTTGTAGCTATCACAAACACGGGAAAATCTGTAGATGGTGGAAATCCAAAGCAAAGGCCTGAAACATCGACTGTTTAGGATAGATGCTGCCTGACCTGCTGAGTTGCTCCAGAATTTTTGTATGTGTGTTATCTTCTAGCTCTCCTCCTTCCCTTACTCCCCCTTCCCTCCCCTACCTTTTTATTGTGTCCTCTTCCCGAAGAAAGGTCTTGTCCTGAAACGTTGACTATTTTTTTCATTTCCATAGATGCTGCCTGGCCTGCTGAGTTCCTCCAGCATTGTGTTGTGTTTGTGTGTGTGTGTGTGTGTGTGTGTTTTGCTTCAGACCATGAAGGCTCCGACTTCGAACCATGGCTACCGTGTTTGTAAATCTCGGTGTAGTTGTAGGAGAGTTGTTAAAGATGTGGGTGTTGCTGGCAAACCTATTACAGGGAACTGTAATAGTGCCAAGTCCACTTTCCTTGCCTCCCCGCCCTAGAAAGTTAATTGTATGTGTAAATGAAGGAACAGCAATTGCAAACAATGGTGTTTCTATGTAAATAAAAGGAGCGGATCTCTCCACAATCTGAGTTTTACATATACAGCCGAAGGCTACTGTATTGTCCTCCGGAAATGCTTAGAAGGGAAAAAATGCCATGTACTCCAATTTAAAACTGAGACTGTTATTCTTATAAAACACTGCTAAACAACTTTCCCTCTCTCCTATGAGTCTGGTGATGATAGTCACACTATTTAAAACCTTTTCCATCATGGAGTATAATAACTTGAAGCTTTTTTAAAAATTAATTCTGATGTTTGATTAGTCTGCTTATATTTCCTTCTGTTGCACTTTTGAGATTTATTATAATCATCTGACAATTGTCATTGTTGTCCAGCAGGTCAGGGCTATTTGTAATATTGTGGAATACAAAAATGCAAGTCATTCCTATTTTAATTTCACAATATTGTAGGTTTCAAGCTGACACTTCTTTACAACGGTATTCCCTTGTGTAATTGTATCTGCTGACGAGAGGGATGGAGACAATTTTGTGTTTAAGGAAGTGGCGTTTTGTGGGGTGGATGTTATGATGTTTTAGGCTTGCATGTTGCTTCGGTATTCTACCAACTTGTGATCCCTCATTCATTGCTGCCTATTGCTGATGGATAGTAGGCTACTGCTTTAGAGACACTAGACTATTTAATAATGACAAATCAGGTCTAACTTTTCTACACCCTTCATGATAGATGTTAAGGTTTAGTCTCCTTTTGCTGCTGAATAAATTGGCAATTGGTTTTGTATTGTCACATCCACTGAGACACAGTGAAAGGACCTGGACCCCCTGCAATAGGTCAACGGCTCATCGCACATAGCCTTAGACCCCCTATGTCAGGATGCTGTTCATCGACTGTAGCTCAGCATTTAACACCACCATTCCCACAATCCTGATTTGATAAGTTACAGAAGCGGGGCCTCTGTATTGCCCTCTGCAATTGGATCCTCAACTTCCTAACCAGAAGACCACAATCTGTGCGGATTGGTGAAAATATCTCCTCACTGATGATCAGCACTGGTGAACCTCGGGTGTGTGCTTAGCCCACTACTCTAATCTCTCTATACCCATGACTGTGTGGCTAGGTACAGCTCAAATACCATCTATAAATTTGCTGATGATACAACCATTGTCTGTAGAATCTTGGATGGAGCTGAGAAAGTGTATGGGAGTGAGATATATCAACTAGTGGAATAGTGTCGCAGCAACAACCTCAGTAAGGCAAAAGAGCTAATTGTGAACTTCCAGAAGGGTAGGACATAGAGGGATCAGAAGTGGAAAGCGAGCAGTTTCATGTTCCTGGGTATCAAGACCTCTGAGGGCCTATAAAGAAGATGAGACTGCGACTATGCTTCATTAGGAGTTTGATGAGATTTGGTATGTTAACATTAACTTCTATAGATGTAATGTGGAGAGCATTCTGACAGGCTGTATCACTGTCTGGGCGGCTACTGTACAGGACCGAAAGAAGCTGTACAGGGTTGTAAGTTTAGTCGGCTCCATCTTGGGTACTAGCCTACAAAGTACCCAGAACATCTTCAGGAGCAGTGTCTCAGAAAGGCAGCATCCATTTCTAAGGACTCCCAGCACCCAAGGCATGTCATTTTCTCACCGTTACCATCGGGTAGGAGGTACAGAGCCTGAAGGGGTACCGCTAGGCTCAGTGCTGGGACCCCAGTTGTTTACAATAGTAATGATTTAGACAAGGGAATTAAATGCAGCATCTCTAAGTTTGCGGATGCCATGAAGCTGGGCAGCGGTGTTAGCTGTGAGGAGGATGCAGGGTGACTTGGATAGGTTAGGCGAGTGGGCAAATTCATGGCAGATGCAATTTAATGTGGATAAATGTGAAGATATCCACTTTGGTTGCAAGAACAGGAAAACAGATTATTATCGGAACGGTGGCCGATTAGGAAAAGGGGAGATGCAACGAGACCTGGGTGTCATTGTACACCGGTCATTGAAGGTGGGCATGCAGGTACAGCAGGCGGTGAAAAAGGCAAATGGTATGTTGGCATTCATAGCAAAAGGATTTGAGTACAGGAGCAGGGAGGTTCTACTGCAGATGTACAAGGCCTTGGTGAGACCGCACCTAGAATATTGTGTGCAGTTTTGGTCCCCTAATCTGAGGAAAGACATTCTTGCCATAGAGGGAGTACAGAGAAGGTTCACCAGATTGATTCCTGGGATGGCAGGACTTTCATATGAAGAAAGACTGGATAGACTAGGCTTATACTCACTGGAATTTAGAAGATTAAGGGGGGATCTTATTGAAACGTATAAAATTCTAAAGGGGTTGGACAGGCTAGACGCAGGAAGATTGTTTCCGATGTTGGGGAAGTCCAGAACGAGGGGTCACAGTTTAAGGATAAAGGGGAAGCCTTTTAGGACCGAGATGAGGAAAAACTTCTTTACACAGAGTGGTGAATCTGTGGAATTCTCTGCCACAGGAAACAGTTGAGGCCGGTTCATTGACTATATTTAAGAGGAAGTTAGATATGGCCCTTGTGGCTATATGGATCAGGGGGTATGGAGAGAAAGCAGGTACAGGGTTCTGAGTTGGATGATCAGCCATGATCATACTGAATGGTGGTGCAGGCTCAAAGGGCCGAATGACCTACTCCTGCACCTATTTTCTATGTTTCTATGAAGGCACACACTCAGCGATTCAGGAACAGCTTCTTCCCCTCTAAATGGACATTGAACTCGTGAACACCACCTCATTTTTAAAATGTGTATTATGTCTGTTTTGGCATAATTTAAATCTATTCTATATACATACTATGTAATTTATTGATTATTTTTTTCTTCTAATAAACCTGATTGTGTACATCTGAGACTTTACAGTGGGCAGTTTCCCTAATAAGCGATGATGGTTGCCATTATACCAGAGCCTAAACACGAATGCAGTGTTAGCAGTGCTATGTGTGGGTTGGAATGCACAACTCCGACCCCTTCAGTGCATTTGTTAAACGGGCCAACCTTTCTTCTCCTCTGTCTCATTGTTTTATATACTTTGATGTAAAGACACTGCGATGACACGCCTCTTGGAACTACTGGTGACGCTGGAACGCGATGACGCAGTGATGACCGGCGTCCTTCCCTTGGCCCGACAACGGCTCGGCGCATGCGCGCTGATCTAGCAACCGAAAGCCGCCGAGAGCTTGCGTCGGGCCGGTGGGGAAATTCAAACAGCGAGGGGACGGACGGCCGCCCACTCCCCGCGACCGGGCGCACAGCGGGGCAGGTGCACCATGGCTGCCGCACAGCCACCCATCGAAGAGACAGGACTCAACGGTGAGTGTGAGGTGATGTGTGCGTATCCCACAGTCCGGAGCCTTGGGCAGCAACTTCCAGCCCACACCCCCATCCATGGAGAAAGTGTGCAGGCGTTGGCGGAACCGCCGCAACGACATCCTGCGGTTGCAGCCGGCCGCTGACGGTCTCCGGTTTCCCGAGGCGGCTCGGTGGTAAACAAAAACACGGCGGCAGAGGGGAGGAAGTGTCGTCAGCTGACTGACATCGGCCCCCAGCCAATGACGTGGCGCTGATGTGCGTCGGGCTGTGGTGCTGGCAGCTTTCGGCCAATGGAAAGTGGCAGGGGCGGGGTGAGTAAGGACAGCTGACTATCTTGGCAACAGCTTTGGGCAAATTGTGGCCACGGCCCAGGATACTCCATGGCCGCTTTGGCAACTGTCCCCGTCTCATTCCAGGCTAGTTGCTCAGCAGTACTCGGCGGCCAGTCGGAGGTGCTGGTTGGGTCTCAGATCCCACCTCACCTAAACCTGACATATTTTACCCTGGCCCCCTGAAACATTTCATGGCAACTGATGTCTCTGTGATTTGAGAGAGCTTGCTGGACTTCGCCGGACTTCATAATCACTATATTTTGCTTTGGGGGACACTTTGAAAGGTTGCAGTTTGCAGTTTCTTTCCACCCTTCCATTCATATCCTGGTCTCTCAGTATAGTGAGGAGCATCTGTGCAGGATGTATAGTTAATCTGTCAGTACAAATTTATCCTCATATCCTTGTAAAAGTTAAACAATTCTTCCCCCTCCCTTCTATATCCCACTTTGGTCTTTTACTACTTCTCACCTGCCTATTGCTTCCCCTTGGATCCTTCCTTTTCTCATATGGTCCACTTACCTCTCCTATCAGATTCCTTCTTCTCCAGCCCTTGACTTTTCCAGCCCATCTGGCTTCACCCATCACCTCCCAGCTAGCTTCCAACCCGTCCCCCAACCGTTTTATTCTGCCGTCTTCCCCCTTCCTTCTCAGACCTGAAGAAGACTCTCGGCCCAAAATGTTGATTGTTCATTCATTTCCATGGATGTTGCCTGACCTGCTGAGTTCCTCCAGCATTTTGTATGTGTTAAAATAGAGCAGTAGTTATTTGTAATGTATAGCTGCCAGATCGTATCTGTAAACGTGTATGGTTAATTTTGCACCAAAGTGTGTTTGTGCTGGATTCCCTTCTCCTGAAATTTCTTATATGTTATAATATCTACTCTGCATAACGTTGAGACTCTTAAATTGCCTGTGTGTTATATTATATCGGCTCTGATAGTATCGACCAAAAAATCTCATGGATGGTTGATTTTGACGAACAAAAATTGGAACAGATTTAACATTCCATAATAGGAAAGTAATAATAGAACACAACCAGCTGCCTTGTTTATGATCTTGTAATGTCACAGATGGAAGAGTGCAGTGTTACCTATATTATATAAACTTTATCTTTATTACTTCTTAAAAGGTAAAATTTCCATATTATAACACCTGCACTAATATGGACTTAATGTCATTTCATAGTTTCATTAATATTGTGACAGTCCTTACATTTTCAAGCTGTTGCCTTACTGCTTGAGTTTCACTGTATTTATTTGTCATTTGTAGCCAATGTAAATGGAACACACCCTTTTAGTTTGCTGTCCCGGATGTGATTTAATCAGGGAGTGCCGAAAAACATTTGAACATAAGAGTGGCATCCCAAAGCTCATAACTACTTAAGGAAGGAAATGGAGGCAATGGCATTTGGGTCACCAGATTTATACATCGGTATTTTGAGTCTAACTGTGGTATTTACAATAGGCTGCATGGAGAAAAATATATACAATTACTCAGTATAACAATAGCCAGAATTGCTTGAAACTATAAAGTTATATATTGCAACTGTAAAAGGATTGACTCGGCTTTGGTGTACATCTTTGCTTTTCAATTATGTTGTTTGGAAACAATTATAAGTTGCCAAGCCAGGCCTGAATTGAAGAAATCATCCAGTGATTTTATGCAAACATGTTATTGTAGTGCATGAAATTGTTTCCTTAGTAATTGAGAATTCCGTTTGTTTATATATATATATATATTTATAGCTCTAAGAAAAAGTTTGAACCCTTTGCAATTCCCTGGTTTTCTGCATTAATTACTCGTAAAATGTAGTCAGATCTTTATTTAAGTCCCAATACTAAACAAACGCAATCTACCTAAACTAACAACACACAAACAATTGTGCTACTTCTTGTCAATATTGAGTATACTATATAAACAATCACAGTCTGGGTTCATAATAGTATATGAACCTTTGGGGTAATGCCTTCTACAAAAGCTATTTGGATTAGGTGTTCCATTCATTGAGATGAGACTGGAGGTGTGGATTGTAGAGATGTCCTGTCCTGTATATTAAAAAATTAAGTTACTGACAGCCTGCTCTTCTCAAGAAAGATCTGTTTATGTGCATCATGCCTCGATCAAAACAACTTTCAGAGATCCTTACAGGAAGAATTGTAGAGATTCATGAACCTGGAAAATGCTACAAAAGCATTTCTAAAGACCTGGGTGTTTATCAGTCCACAATAATAGAAGCTGTCTACAAATGGAGGAAATTCAATGTTGTTACTCTCCCTTGGAGAGGGCGTCCTGCAAAGATCACACCAGGAGCACAACGTATAATGCTGAAGGAGGTGAAAAAGAACCCATGGGCAACAACAAAAGACTTGCAGTAATCTCTAAAACTTGGTAAAGTCTCTGTTCATGTGTCCACTACAAGAAAAACACTCAACAAGAATTGTGTTCATGGAAGAACACCATGTAGGAAACCACTGTTCTCCAAAATCTGCTTCATGCCTCAAGTTTGCAGAAGACCTGAATGTTCCACAGTGCTTATGGGACAGTACTCTGTGAACAGATGAGCCTAAAGTTGAACTCTTTTGACAGAAATGCACACCGCTTTGTTTGGAGGAGAAAGGGCACTGCACACCAACACCAAAACCTCATCCCATCTGTGAAGCATGGTGGAAGGAGCATTATGGTTTGGGACTGCTTTGCTGCCTTGGGGCCTGGACAAAGACCATGATCTGCAGTAGAACAAAAACTACCGTTCACCTGACAGTTCAACATACTGAAGGCTCTCTCTCTCTCTCCCTAATAAATGGACAGAGAGGTTGTGCTTTTTCACAGTGAGAGGGGACACCAACAAGAACAGACAACTTGCTAATTTATGGTGTTAAAGTCTGTCGCGTTGCTTTTTTCCAAGTTCTCTGACTTGACTATCGGCAACAAACTCTCCACCAATGACAGAGAAAGAGAGAGAGATTAAAGATAGAAACTAAATTGTTTCTGCAGATGAGCTTGCAGATACGGTGTTGAGCACCATCGTAGTTCCGCCCTTTGGCAAGTATAAGCCTTTTAAGTTGCTCTTTGTGGCAGCATCCAACACTTAGTGCCATGGAAGTTAATTTTTCACAAAATTCAGTGCTTTGACAGGGTGGGATTCACGTGGGAAGTAGCTAAGGGGGAGATATGTTTTTTTAAACTATTGAATCAAGTAAAAACAAAGTAGAAAATACAAGATGCCTGGCAGTGATAAATACTTCAGAATAAATCCAGTCTTTGTTGAGAGTCAATCTGGAAAGTGTAGATAGTGGTCTGTTCTATGGAATAATTAACATTAATATATGCTTCCTCTAAACATTTTCTGCACCATGTGAGTTCCACAAGTAGCTGCTTTTATGCAATTTTAATATTATACTAGAGTTAAATGAGGAAGATGAAAACTCAGAACATCTGGTTGCTTCTGAGTATGTCTATATCAAACAGATAGCAAAAGGTTAATGTTTAGCTGAAAACCATTGTTAACAAGTGAAGGAAAGCGATGAATAGTGGCACAGAGACTGTCAGCAGCAGTCATTAGCATGAAAAAAAGTACACCAAATTTGGACTGTTCTCATTGAAATGGTCGGATCCTGCTGCTTTTTCAGACCTCGTCGAATTCTGTTAGTATCCTGTTAAGCAAATCCTCACTGCCTTTGTGCAATGAGATACAATGCCTCTCATAAAATCTCGTTCTACATAAATATTTTATTGGTATGTAAAAATACATTGAATACTAAGCAACATATACAAAATACTGGCGAAACAGCGGGTCAGGCAACATCTGTGGAAACGAATAGATAGTCGACATTTCAGGCCCTTCTTCAGGACTGAGAAGGAAGTGGGAAGATGGCAGAATAAAAAGGTGGAGGAAGATAATAGGTGAAGCGAGGTGGGTAGGAAAGGTCGAGAGGGAGAAGGAATCTGGAGAGGAGAGTGGACCATAGGAAAAGGGAAGGAGGAAGGATCTATTGTGATTGTGAACAAAGTAACCAGGAGACACAGAAGTTGGTGATATAGAAGTCTTTATTCCGAACGACAAGCAGATATTATTCTAGAGACACTCTTGGAAGAAGAGGCTTCCTGACCCAATATTACATCACGTTTTATATATTAAAGGACAAAGGTAACAACAGGACAATTTCTACAGTTACGTGTTCATAATGCTTCCTTTGAGTTTCAAGCACCTACAGCTTCCCACCAATACACCCAAAATGAGTGTTAATAATCTTGCACTCATGCATACGCAGACACCTCAAGTGAATGGACGGATGTTTCTTGGTTTGCAATCACCCAAGTCTACAGGTCCAGAAAGATCATTGTTTTGGATTGCATTTTATATTCAATCTACAGTCTGAAGACTGATTGCTGTTGAAATTAATATTTGTTATGTTCCATAACTCCAGAATATGTCCAAACAGGGACCCAGGGGAAATAATAGGCAGGTGAAAGGAAATGAAAGGTCAGAGTGGGGAATAAAGGGAGTGGGGGGAATTGAATATTAAATTGTTTTAAAGCAAGGGTTCCAAACCTGGGGTCCACAGACCCTTTGGTTAATGGTAGGGGTCTATGGCATAAAAAAGGTTAGGAACCCCTATATTAAAAGTTTACTGTACAGACAGAACAACTTATGCTTATAACTGATGTCAGTTTGCAAAAGGGTCATTACACCAATATCTTAATTTCTACATTTAATTGTGCTGCACTTAGCAAGTGATAGACTGTTAATGGAAGTTCCTTGTTTGAACTGTGATTTCTGTTGGACTGGATAATTAAATTTGCTAGGTTCTTCCATCTGCAGAATCTTTTGTGTTTAGATTTGTTTTGGTTCCATTGAGAGAAAGAGGGAAGCTCATTTAAATAAAGCTTGTAAGCTGAAGTTTTCATTGGTAATTCTAATGAATGATAAAAGTCAAATGAATTCCTAATTGTAATCATGAATAAATAAATTAGAGCCTGCAAGCATTAGTCATAAGAAGAAATTTGTTGTAATTTGACCTTTTGGTTGCATTTTAAAAGAAGGAGCCCTTTTTCTGACAAAGGTAATCGTTGTTTTAATTCCACACATTACTGTCTTTATACTTATAAAATTACGTGTGATAAAAATAAACTTGGTTGGAGCTTAAGTAATAACCAGCGGTGCGGGCAGAGAAGTGATCAAAAGAAAGTCTTGGCATGCTGCCACAACTCCTAGTGCCTCAGAATTTCCTAGTTCATAATTATAGCGAAGAAGGCCATTTGGCCCATCAAATCTATGCCAGTTCCCAGTGGAATCTGGTTTTGCAAATTCTTTTCTTGTAATCTATTCTTCACTTGTCATTTAACAAACTCCCACCACCATTCTGCCATCGGCCACCTGCACTAGGAGCAATTTACTGTGTCTAGTTAACCTGTCAGCATGGCATTGGTAAGTGGGACACAATTGGAACACCTGCAGGAAGTCCATGTGGTTAGAGGTAGGAATGTGTGGAATGTGCACTATCACCCAGGGTCAGGATTGCATCTTCTGGAGCTCTGAGATAGCTGCACTGTGCCACCTGGATGCAGACGATGATATGTGGCAATGTAAATGAGGTTTACAGACTTATAATACTTAAACCTATTTCTAGGAATAAGTGTTTAAGTAAGTAAGGATTAAACTGCTTCCCTCTCCCAGTGTTGGCCGTTGAAGTGTGTCTCAACATCATTTGGTTCCTGTATTGATTAGTATCTTTTGTTTGCTGCCATAGATGTGAGGGCAGCAAATGTTGGGGAAGGTGATGTCAGATATCCCAAGTAAATTTTCAGCTACAGTTTGAGGTACAAGTTTGTGCTATTCTTGTCTTACCACTTTGTGTATTTGCAGAACAGCTGAAGTGGAACATGTTTTCCTCCTACAGCAGTAGAGACTGAGTAAAGCAAATTCTGTGTTCAGATTGGTTAAATGCCATGTGCACTCTAAAGGAATTTCAGCACCACTGTTTTTAGCAATGATGTTCCTTCAACCCATTTGTACTTATTGTGTGCTGCAAGTAGTTATGACTGTGGAAAGGTAGGTCAGTCCTTATACTTGTGGTTTTTCATCACACGCTTGTTAAATGTCTGCCTTCTTTCCTTTGCTGAGTTAATGATGAAGACCTTTTAAGTTAATTATTGAGAGTGTTTACAGGGCTGTGTTCATATGTGGATAAGTTGAAATAAGCCCAGGTATGATTAAATCGTACACATGTTTATGTTGATTATGCTGAAGTAATGTCTAGAGTGATTTAACTTACAGTTATGATCATAGAACAGATTCTATATGTCATATTTAGAAGGTTTTTTTTCAATTTATGTGCGACACAGTAGTGTAGAGGTTAATGTATTCAGGGTTTAATTAATCAGATTATTGCCGCTGTCTATATGTAGCTTGTATGTTCTCCCCATGACTGTATGGCTTTCTTTCAGGCGATCCAGGTTCCTCCCATGTTCCAAAGACATATGAGTGAGTTGTGGAACACAAAACAACACCTTCATTATGTTTTGATGTGATAAATAAAGCTTATCTTTAACTCTACTTAAAATCCGATGAAATTAAGCATATTCTTTAGAAAACATTTTGAATTGAGATGACAGAACAGAAGCTACCAGATGTCCGTGACCATTTAAAGAATTGCAACGGTTTGCAAAGTTTTTCCTTTAGATGTAGGGTAAATTTGAGTAAATAAGGTCATTTGAAACTCTTACTTGGGACTGACCAAACTCTGTACAGTCAGCCCTCCTTATCCACAGGGGATTGGTTCCGATACCCCCCGCAGATACCAAAAAACGCGGATACTCAAGTCCCTTATTCAGCTTCTCAGTGCGGTGGTCTTTAGGACCCAGCGGAACTCTATTTAACATGTCTCAGTGCGGTGGACATCAGGACCTGGCACCACAGCTCTGAATCGGCAGTGTTTTTGTTCACAAAAATAATCACGATCACGATTGAAAATAAGGTGGAAATAATAAAGCAATTGGAAAGTGGTGAAACGCCATCAGTCGTTGGAAAAGCGTTAAGCAACAGTCGGTCAACGATCAGAACCATTTTAACGGAGCATGTGAAAGGCCCTGCCCTGATGAAAGCTACAATTATTACTAAGCAACACAATAGTTTAATTATTGAAATACAGACAGACATACTTTATTGATCCCGAGGGAAATTGGGTTTTGTTATAGTCGCACCAACCAAGACTGTAACGAAACCCATTAGTACGAATAGTACAAATACGTAGGTTTCTTAAGTGTTTTATAAGCATAGCAAAGTAAAATATGTACTACTGTATATACTAAGAAAAACGTTTGACTAACTGACGCTAAATAATACCGGATGTACCTGTTCTGACTTCAAATTTGACTTAAAGACGGACTCAGGAATGGAACTCATTCATAACCCGGGGACTGCCTGTACTTTTGAGTCATTTCTAGATGACTTATAATACCTAATACAATGTAAATGCTATGTAAATAGTTGTTATACTGTATTGTTTAGGGATTAATGACAAGAAAAAAATAGTCTGTACATGCTCAAGCAATGAGTGTTGGAGAGAGAACTTCCAGATCCTGATCCGCGGTTGGTTGTATCCGCGCATGCGGAATCCACGGATAAGGAGGGCCGACTGTACTCTTTTCACCCATCAGCTTTGTGCTTGATGGTCTTCAGTGACAATCAGTAAACTAATGCCTCTTAGAATCATTGGCCTTTCCTCCAGATTCCTCTGTTGTCTTGCACTCATTTCTGTAACCGCATCCAGTCCTGTAATCCTATCATAATTTTAGATTAATTGTTAGAATTTAATTATTCTAGCTTTAGGTAGCCATTTCTTTTAGCTCCTAGAGGTCCCTTCCTGAAACTTTCCATATCTTTCCTTGATTACTTTCTCCTTCCTTGGAAGTCTGCCTTTCACCACACTACTTGTCATTTATCCTACCCTAATATTTCCATCGGTGGTTTGGCATCAGTTTTAATTTAGTCACCAACTTGCGAAACATAATAAAATATTTTGCATGTGTTGTGAGTGTTATGTAAACAGAAGCCATTTAAATCTGTGCTTTCTCCTGTAATTTAAAGTTTAAACTCCAGTTTTAGATTTTCCCAAATGAAATATCTTTGTCATTCCTAAATATTGAGCATAATCAAAAGATTGTGGCAGTGCAAATGCGAAATTATTCCACGACATTTGTACAGCTCCTGCTATCTCTCTCCCCGCAGGGTTAATATTCTGAGTAAGTTTCTGATGTGTTTACTGTGGTGTCATAAAGGGATTTGCACATTTCTCTTAAGTAATCTTGTCTGGCAGCTACAAAAGGAAACCTGTGGGGCATTGCAAAGTACAAAGGGTATAGAGCAGCATTTATTAATTTTGTTCAACGCAGGGGAACTGGGGAGGGGACGTTCTCTAAGAATGGAAAAGTAATCCAATCAGTACATATACTGGAAACTATTAATGACATTTACAGAAGGATTTATTGGTAAATATCCAAATGAAATTTGCTGTCTGGTGTTTGTATTTTAAATGCATCCATTGTAGCATTAATAACTGAATGAATTTAACGTATAGCCTTCAAGAGAGAAGAAAGAAAATTGCATTCTGGATATCACCTTTGTTATTCTTAAAACCTTTAGGTTCTTGGGTGGAGTTGCACATAAAGAACAATGGGAATGGGAATGATAACAGCGCTGGGCGAAACGGAGGGTTGGAACACGTGCCCTCATCATCCTCCATCCATGACGGAGACATGGAAAAAATCCTTTTGGATGCCCAGCATGAATCTGGTCAGAGTAGCTCGAGGGGAAGTTCCCATGCTGACAGGTAAAGAATTACCAATTAATATAACATTTAAGAAAACTGCACTCTTGATTCACAAAAGTGAAATTTTCTGAGGGCTGCTTTCTCTTTTGCTCAAAATTAAGTCCTCTGTGTACCCACAGTGCTGATATTATGCATTTTTATTTCAACAGTGCTCCATTTGTTCTTTTAGGATTGTTTCCTTGTAGTGTTTTGGAAAAAAAAAGAAAGTCTCCTGCATGGACATACTATATTGTGCACTAGGAAGATAGATGCCAATGTCTTTGATCCCGTTGTGTTCCATATCCTTGTGACTAATTTAGAGTCATGTGTTATGCAGCTCAGAAATGGGCACTTCACCCAACTTGCTCATATGGACCAAACTGCCTTCCTGGGCTGCTCCCATTCGCCTGCGTTTGGCCTATATCCCTTTAAACCAGGGATCCCAAACCTTTATTTTATGCCATGGACCAGTACCATTAACCATGGACCCCAGGTTGGGACGCCCTGCTCTAAAACTTTATTATCCATGTATCTGTTTGAATTCCTTGTTAAACATTATAATTGTACCCGCATTTATCACTTCCTCTGGCAGCCTACTGCCTTGTATGTGGAAAAAAAAATCCCTTGTGTTTCCTTTAATTTTTTCCACTCACACCTTTTAAAATCTATGGTTTCTACTTATATGCTCCTCTACTTTGGTGGGCAGGGTGTGGGGAGATGGAGAAAGAGTGTGACCATTCGCTCTATATATGTTTCCTATAGTTTTATAAACCTTAGTTGGGCCAACCCTCAGATTCCTACATTCCAGCCTGTCCAGATTCTCCAGTCCCAGTAACATCCTCGTGAATCCTTTATGTACCCTTCCCAGCTTTTGTGCTTTTCATCAGTAACTGCCCCTACTTCAGTCTTCACCCACAAGCTTCGTCCATGTTGTTGACAACTCCATATTCAGTGGTACGGCCAGTTTTGAGTTGGATGGTTGTGGGGCAAAAAAATTGTTTAAATATTGAGGTAACACACATAAAATGCTGGAGGAACTCAGCAGGCCAGGCAGCATCTATGGAAAAGAGTACAGTTAACGTTTTGAGCTGAGACCCTTTAGCAGGACTGGAGAGAAAAAGATGAGTAGATTTAAAAGGTAGTGGGAGGGGAGGGGAAACAACAGGTGATAGGTGAGACCAGAAGGGGGAGGGGTGAAGTAAGGAGCTGGGAAATTGATTGGCAAAAGAGATACAGGGGTGGGGATGGGGAAATTTAATAGAGGATAGAAGGCCATTGAAGAATTAAAAGAGGGGAGGAGCACCAGGGGGAGTAATGGGCAGACAAGGAGATATGGTGAGAGAAGGAAAAGAGAAAGGGGAATGGTGAAGGGGGGGGGGGTCATTACCGGAAATTTGAGAAATTGATGCTCATGCCAACAGGTTGGAGGACCCAGATAATATAAGGTGTTGTTCCTCCAACCTGAGCATCGGTTCCTCGAACTTCCAGTAATGCCTCCCCCTTCACCATTCCTCAGTTCCTTTTCCCTCTCTCACCTTATCTCCTTACCTGCCCATCACCTCCCTTTGGTGCTCCTCTCCTTTTTCTTCCCCCTTTTCCTTCTGTTCTCTCCTATATTCCCCCTTCTCCAGCCCTCTATCTCTTTGACCAATCAACTTCCCAACTCTTCACCTTATCCCTCCCCTCTCCTGGTTTCACCTGTCACCTTGTGTTTCTCCCACCCCTCCCTCCACTTTTTAAATCTATCCTCATCCTTTTTTTTCTTCAGTCCTGCTGAAGGGTCTCAGCCCGCAATGTTGACAGTACTCTTTTCCATAAATGTTGCCTGGCCTGTTGAGTTCCTCCAGCATTTTGTGTGTTGCTTGGATTTCCAGCACATGTAGATTTTCTCTTGTTTGTTTAATAATTGGTTTTGATTGCTATGTGTTGAAAGTCAGTAGAATCACAGAGCATTCCAGCATATCTGGGTACATGCTATCAGTGATACCTATCTCCACTGATCTCATTTGCCCACAGTAGGCCTGTCAATATCTTTAAACATTGTAATTCTATCTGATTTATTTCCTCTGGAAGCTCATTCCAAATATTCACCACCTCTTGCATGGGGAAAAACCTATCCCTCAGTTCTCTAAGTTTCTCCACTCACACCTTAAGCCTGTCCCCTCTAGTTCTAGACTCTCTGCCCTGAAGAAAAATATTCTTATTATTTACCCTGCCTATGCCCCTCAGAATTCTATAAATATCTACAGGGTCACTCCTCAGCCCTTTTCATTCCATTAAGAGTAAACTCATTTATTTTTATAGATCTGTGTAATGCTGAATATAATGGGGTTTGAAGGATAATGAGTAATTCTTCTTAAACCAAATGCTTGTTTAGAAATATGTCTATGAATTTGCCTTATAATAAAAAACCTTGACAATACGTTCAAAGTACATATATTATCGAAGTATGTATACATTATACAACCTTGAGATTTGTTTTCCTACATGCAGGCACAAAGCAAGAAACCCACAAGAACCCATTAATAAAGACCAACAAACACTAAATGTGCAGAGTGAGAAAAAAACAAATAGTGCAAGTGATAAAAGTAAGCAAATGGTGTTTAGAACAAAAGTGAGTCCTCAGACATGAAGCCTGGAGCAGGCCCACAGCCGCAGTGCAGTGAGCAGAACCAGTCCAACCCTCGCCTCTGGTTCTGACACCCTGACTTTTCACTCCATCCAGCAACATTTGTTGATTACTCTTTTATTGGTTAGCAGTTTATTTTGTCCCACTGTACAAAAAAAAAACTGCAGAATGGTGAGGACTTTGTGGAGGAGCATCACTAAATAAATTTTGCTATGAATACCACTTTGTGATTATTGGCGTCATGGTTCTTTGTAGAATTGTGTGAAGTTTCATCTTTCATTTTGTACTATAGCTTTGTTTGGTATGCAATCAATATTTGGCAGTTTCTTTTAAGATGGCGCTGGTGAAACACAGTGATGCCTTACTGGCAGCAAACAAATCTACTAAGTACTCAATTAATCACACTTATTCTAGACAAAGATCACTGTAATCAATAGCCTGTAACTTCCTTTTTGGTACTGAGCTTTTGAACCGCCTGTATGACCTAGCATTTTTGCAGTGTGAACTGAAGTCTCGAAGGTGCAGGATGGTTGTGGTGTGGCCTGTATGGACCAAATTGAGGCGGCAAAGGCCTAGGTCTGAGAGAGAGGAACAAGCGGATGTTTGACCAATTTAAGCAACTGGCCAGATTGGAAAGGTCAAGTTGTCAGGGCTGGAGGTGAATGATGGGTCACTGCCCTTCGAGGTTTATTCATCTCTGCATTGAACTGAGACTGTGGCCTACAGCTAACGGGCTCCTGGACCGGCTGCAGCAAGAATTGGCTTCATGGCTGTGAATTCATTTTTGTAAACTTTAGTTCTGAATGTTATGCGCTTACTTTTGATTGTGCGATTTGTTCTTTTTTTGGCACATTGGGTGTTTGGCAGTCTTTTTTAAATCGGTTCAAATGGGTTTCTTTTTTCTGTGGCTGTAAGGAGACGAATCTCAGGGTTGTATATAGTATACATACTTTGATAATGAATGTACTTTGAACTTTGAGTTTTTTAGAGCAACATTAATTTGACCAAACAAATTGGGGACATTCTCACTGGTCATGTTGAGTTGGCTATGTCATGAATTTGAATTACTTGTACATGTTTGAAAAGTTTTCTTATTTTATTCTTGTGGTAACATAGACATTGCTTTATCCTAGGTGACATGTTCAATAACATAAGATTTATTTAAATGAATCGTGCATATACTCAAAATGCACCATATCAAATTTCTTTATTGGAAGTAGCTGACCTACAACCATTAATATTCTACGCTCGTATTACGTTATGTTATTGCGTGTTTCCTTTTTATAGTTCATGTAATCCAATAAAACAATTTCAAAATCTCTTTGCAGTTCACTGAAGTCCAAATGTCAGCATGCGGGATTATAAATCTTTACATATTTGTTAGACATTACCTTAATATTCAATCTCTAGTTATGCAATAGAAAAAGAAACTAGTGTTTTTAAATGGAGTTTTGAACAGTACTTTAATTTAACCTGGTGTGCCTTTTATATCATGGGGGGGGGGGGCGGATTTCTTTGCAGCATTGTTTCTACATTGTAATAGCTTGCTTGGGGTGCCAGTGAATCAGAGATTTGAAAATAAATGGGGCCAAGTAATGTTTGTTTTGCAACTCTTCTGGTATTGGATATGTATCCCTTTTGTTACCGAGATATGTATCCATTTGATAGGTATCCTACCATAGATAGAATTTTTGGTAATTTTAAAACTTACAAACTTTTGGCATGGTAAGTCTTGTTTCTGTCTCATATGGGTTGACCACTTCTGTTGAATTTTCCAGTCAGTCTCGACCCCAAACACCTCAGATGACTCAAGCAGTCTTTGAAGTAGAGCCGCAAAGCAGCAGGGACAACAGTTCTCAGGTATTTTACTCTGATGTTCATGGTTGCTTGCAAATGTAACATGTAGGATTTACTGCAAAGATAATATATCAAATTTCATGTCATAACCTGACACAAGCTGCCTTAGACTATGTTCAGACATCAATCCATGTAAAGGTATTATGACAGTGCCCAAAAAGTCAATGAGGTTTCTTTTGCAGAGTGATTGAAGTGTTTTGAGAAGGGGAGTACTGAACTTTGAGGGCAGGGAAGGTGAGAGAAATCTTGGTGGTAGAGGAAATGTTTCAGAGTTGTAGAAGAAGAATTGCATGAGATAGAATTTTGAGGGTTGTATTGTAGAAGAGTTTGTAGAGATATCTGTTCTAAAGCTACAGAAGGGTGTTAGCTTTAAGATTAGACTTGCAGCCCAGGGAGGGATAAGCCTCTTTATGTGTGTGCAGTGCTAGATATGAGTTAGGTTATGTGCAACAGAGTTTTAGATAAGCTTAGATTAAAGGAAGATGGTAAATGGGAGATCATTTGTCTGGAAATATAGCATCAACTTCAACCTATCCAAATATTAATTTCCCTGATATTGATTGGCATCTCCCTAGAGCAGTGGTTCCCAACCTTTTCTATGCCCCACACCCCTAGGAAATGTTTGATTAATGTTTGCACCCCCTACAAAAGTAATATCACATTTGAAGCTGAAGAAGTCTAATTTCTAATTTTTGAACCACATACAATACTGCGGGTGAACAAATTGAACTTAAAAACAATAAGCTTTTAACTCAGTGCATAAAATGCAAATATAAGTTGAGCAATTAGATTCTAATTTATTCAGAAAAGATTGTAAACAGTAAAATCAATCCCAATTGTGAACATAAAATTCAATGACTTCTTTGCTCCTGCTTCTCATTCATGATTTTGTCAAAACGTGGAACTTTCTTGCTGACTGTGATCCGCAGGTCTGGCTGTGGATTCAGGTGATTCCTAGATTTTGTCTTGATTGACAAAAGAGAACTGAATCCAGATTCACACAAGTATGTTGTTGCAATTGGAATGAGGACACGGAGTGCTTTTCCACCAAATCTTGGGAGCATATCCAGTGCTGCACACCAAAACTCCTCCGAAGTCTTGCTTTCAAATTGCATTTCAAGAGCTCGATTTGTCCGCAAATCAATAAGATTACTTCAGCTCTTCATCATCTGACATTTTCTCCAAATTGTAGGAATATGGATTCATGATCCATTCTTCTGAAATCTTCAGGTCTCTAGCAGCAAAATATCCATCAAACGATTCTGACAGCATTTCCAAATGAGCCACAATTTCTTCACGCACAGTAGAAGTTATGGATCCAGCATCTTCAGCCATCTCTTCTAGTGAAGGAAAATTTGAGAGACTACCTCTTTCCATCCTTCAATGCCAAAGACGTAACTTTTCTTTGAAGGCATTCAACTTTTCACAAGCCTTTAATATGTTTATCCCTTTTCCTTGAAGAGAAATACTGAGGTCATTCATACGAATGAAAATGTCAGCTAAGTAAGCTAGCATTTGGGCGAATTCCTGTGATTCCATTGCCCCAACCAGATCACATTCAAGCTGCTTCAGAAAAACTTTGATTTCTTCCTGCAGTTCAAAGAAGTGGGTTGAAGCTTGTCCTTGTGACAACCAATGGACTCCTTTGTGGAAAAACAAAACTGAATGCTCATTTCCCAGATCCTCACAAAATGATTTGAAGATACGATGGTTCAAAGCACACCCACTGATCCAGTTCATGATCTTCACACAAGTATCAAGGACTTTCTTCAAATTTGGAGGCAATGTTTTTGATACCAAAGCATGCCGATGAAGAAAACAATGGGTAATTTGCAAGTCTGGAATCTCCTTTTTCATCAATGCAGAAAAGCCAGATTTATTTCCAAGCATTGCAGGTGCCCCATCAGTGCACACAGAACCAATGACTTTGATATCTAAATCATGTTTGGCTAAGAAGTCTTTCACCAGCTGCATCACATAATTTGCAGTTGTATTTGTTTTCAGATCTTTACAAAACAGGAAATCTTCCTTCACAGCACCATCATTGACATACCTCACTAATGTGATGAGTTGACTACAACTGGAGACATCAGTTGACTCATCCAACTGAATAGAGATTTTACGAGGACTAGCTCTGACATCTTAGATGACTTGGTCCAAAATATCTTCACTCAAATCACTGATTCGGTTGTGAATGACATTATTTGATAGGGGCACCTGTTCAAATTTTTTTCTTGCTTCTTTGCCCGGGATAATTGTTGCCATTTCCAGTGCACATGGCTTGATGAGATCTTCCACAATTGTATGGGGCTTCTTGGATTTGGGCACTTTATATGCCACTTATATGAAGCAAGAAGTAGTGGTTTTTCAACAGAAACAAAACCTAATTTTGGAAGAGTTCCATGTGAATCAAAACAAGCTCTTTTGATTTTCAATGACCGAACATCATGTCCTTCAACATCAGCTCTGCCATGCTTGTTCTTGAAGTGCTCTTGAAGCTTGGATGGCTTCAGATTTGAGTTGGAAAACACAACGCTACAAAGAATGCACTGGGGTTTTTGCAAGCCATCATTTCCTGTTGTGCAAGTGAAACCAAAGCACACATAGTCATCATTCCATTTCCTTCTTTTTGACATGATGAAGGGTTAAGGGTAAAGAGAAAAATATGAGCTAATATGAGAAAAACTATGACTAAGTTAGGGATGACCGCTTTACTCAACCAGACACGCCTATAGCAAAGTATTGCAAGAAATACGCTTTTGAATATTATATTACGATATTATCTGCGGTTACGCCAAGATAAATCGTCAGGTGGAAATGCTACAGGGACACAACACGACTCATTAGGCTACTCTCTACTGAATTTACATACCTATTTCCGATGATTACTGGAAATATAAACTCCCATCACACGATTCAAAGTCCTCAGTGCTAACCATGATACCTCCTCAACTAACACAATTCAAAATTATCAACGATTCAAGAAAAAAACCTTTTAAAAGAAAAAAAAATCTTTGAAATTCAAAAACTTCTTTAAAGCATTGAGACAAATACGAATGAATGAATTCAGCTGCTTTTTATCAAAATGCAGCTTTTTAAAATTTTATAATTGAATAATTTACCTACTGTCTGTGGGTTTGGTTTTAACACGAAGTTGTTACTCGATGGTTGATTCGGGATGTATAAAGACTTTGGCATTATGAGATGATTTTTAACTCTGAGATGTAACCTTCTAGCTAACATTGATGAGACTCCTCAACTCTGAGATGTAACTCCCAGGTAACACTGGTGAGAATCCTCAACGCTGATTCGGGCAGCGGGAGACTGGAGTGAGTTTACGTCTCTCTCAACTCGGGCAGCGGGAGACTGGAATGTGCTTGGTTCAAACGTTACTACCACTTCTCAAGGCACATTGGCAGCTGGCTGAGTGATGACTCGTGACTTGTCACTCAAGGACACAAGCCACTCTTTGTCACACCCTCTGAAATTCCATTTCGCACCCCCTGGGGGTGCAGGCACCCCAGGTTGGAAACCCCTGCCCTGGAGCAAAGGGTTTAGATGGGGTGGAGTTTGTTAGGTGTGTTCAAGAAGGTTGTTTGTCACAATATGTAGATAAGCCTACAAAAGGAGAGGCTATACAGGTGTGCGCCGCTTAAAGTCCATTCGGACAACGCCCGATCACAGATACATCCGTACTCCCCGTCGGAGAGCGTGACGTAGTGAACGTAACCTATCTCGTGTATCACACGTCTCTTGAGTGTAGTAGTGTTATTGCTGTTTAATTTTCTTTCAGAAGTATTACCGTAAAGTGCATCATGGCTTCCAAACGCAGCAAAACCACTCCTAGTGATAGCAGCAGCAAGAGGCAAAGGAAAAGTATTGATTTGGAAGTGAAACAAAAGGTTATTAAACAATATGAAGGTGGAAAACCAGTGAATGCTATTGCTCGGGATTTAGGCATGTCACACTCGACAATCACGACGATCCTGAAAAACAAAGAAAATATTTTCAAAGCTGTTAAAGGATCGGCTTCACTGAAAGCTACAAGGCTCATGAAAATGTGAGAGGGACCTATATCGGATATGGAGAAATTGCTAATGACATGGATTTACATAAAAGTTTAAAATGAAATAAAAATTTATAGTGTATGTATGTATTATAGTGTATAGTATACAGTTTTAGTGTAAGTTCTTTGCTATTTAGTCAATAAGGTACTCCGTGTAGGTTTGGACTCTTGGCAGTGTGGAGGATCCAAAGGAATCTTGGGGTCTGAAGCCATAGGACACTCAAAGCTGCTCCGCAGGTTGACTCTGTGGTTAAGAAGGCATACGGTGCATTGGCCTTCATCAATCGTGGGTTTGAGTTTAGAAGCTGAGAGGTAATGTTGCAGCTATATAGGACCCTGGTCAGACCCCACTTCGAGAACTGTGCTCAGTTCTGGTCACCTCACTGCAGGAAGAATGTGGAAACCATAGAAAGGGTGCAGAGGAGATTTACAAGGATGTTGCCTGGATTGGGGGGCCTGCCTTATTGGAGTAGGTTGAGTGAACTTGGCCTTTTTTCCTTGGAGTGACAGAGGATGAGAGATAACCTGACAGAGGTGTATAAGATGATGAGAGGCATTGTTCGTGTGGATAGTCAGAGGCTTTTTCCCCGGGGCTGACATGGCTAGCATGAAAGGGCACAATTATAAGGTGCTTGGAAGTAGGTACAGAGGAGATGTTGGGGGTAAATTTTTTACACAGAGAGTGGTGAATGTGTGGAATGGGCTGCCAGCGACAGTGGTGAAGGCAGATACGATAGGGTCTTTTAAGAGACACCTGAATAGGTACATGGAGGTTAGAAAAATAGAGGGCTATGGATAACCCTAGGTAATTTCTAAGGTAAGGACATGTTCGGCACAGCTTTGTGGGCCGAAGGACCTTTATTGTGCTGTAGGTTTTCTATGTTTCTATCATTGATTACAATGAAATTATTTTATTATTCATGAAAGGAAGGTTCTGTACCTTGTTTGTTTTATGTGTTCAATTTTTTTTCCAAATGTAGCCACTGAACCCAAATGATCATACATCTTAAAACAGTTCATACTTAAGATTGCATTTGATCTTTTACCTTTGCCTTCCCAATTTTCTTTTTATCTCTTATCAATAATGGCAAAAGCATTTTGCTGTTGAATTTCAGTGCAGCCTGCATACCTCAGGTTCTTCTAACAGCTATCAGTCTGTGATCTCAGATGGCAGTTTCATAACAGGAAGACAGCTGAGATCATAGCTCAAAGTGATAGTCTGGAAAACACTTTGTAAATAGATTTCCATCACTGAAGCACAGGTACTGGTATGAAGCATTGAAAGACTCCAGCAGTGTGCAGAATTACACTTCTACAGGAGTTGGAACCTCAGAGGTGTGCAGGGTGCAGGTTGAAAAAAAAAAGATTACAAGTCAATCTCTTTCCCTGTACACTAATTCAACATCAATGCATTTGTTTTTAACCCTGCCATGGATAAATCTATTTGGGCCAAATGACAGTTTACTGTGACCTTGTCACTTCATAGTTTGACGTAAATTTTACATCATCTTAGCATGATCGATTGTTCTTCTGACCTGGATTGCAGTCCATGAACTTATCCTCAAATTGACAATTAGTTGATAAAGCAGTCAGAGGAAATGGCAAATGATGTTACATAGATAACTGCCAAAGACAAACAATATTTTAAAAACTAATAAAATTAAAAGATAAATGAGAGAATAAAAGAAAACAAGTTCTCATTTGTTGGCTTGTGGCTTAAAAAATTAAAGCTATCTGTCTTACCAATATAGCTTTAATATCAGTGCTTATCTTCCACTTTTTGCTTTTTAGGTGTTTCTAAAGCAGGGGTTCCCAAACTTTTTTATGCCATGGACTCCTACCATTAGCTGAGAGGTCTGTGGACTCAGTTGGGAACTCCTGCTCTAAAGGAAGCTGCTGTTCCGTAGCAGCTCGGTCTGCCTTTCATCAACCCGCTATTTCCTGTTTGCTGATCATTTGGTGTATATTTTTATAACACATTGCTTTTCTTGTTATCTATGCCATTTTGAAGGATGGAATTGATGGCTTTGTTGCAAAGTTTGCAGAGGATATGAAGATAGCTGGAGGGGCAAGTAGTTTTGAGAAATAGGCTACAGAAGGACTTAGACAGGTTAGGATAATAGGCAAAGAAATAGCAGATGGAATACAGTGTGGGGAAGTGTATGGTCATGTACTTTGGTAGAAGAAATGAAAGGGTTGCCTATTTTCTAAATACAAAAACGAAGGTGCAAGGGGACGTGGAGTCCTTTTGCAGGATTCCCTAAAGGTTCATATGCAGGTTGAGTCTGTGGTGAGGAAGGCAAGGGCAAAGTTAGCATTAATTTCAAGAGGACTAGAATGTAAAAGCAAGGATGTAGAGACTTTATATGAACTAAATGAGTGTTTTGCATCAGTCTTCACTATGGAAAATACTAGCAGTATGCTTGATGTTGTAGTGTGTGAAGGAAGAGAAGTGGGTGCAGTTACTGTTGCAGAAAGATGTGCTCAGAAAGTTGAAAGACGTAAAGGTACACAAGTCACTCAAACCAGATGAACTGCACCCTAGGGTTCTGAAAGAGGTAATGTTAGAGATGTGGTGGCATTAGAAATGATCTTTCAAAAATCATTAAACTCTGGCATGGTACCAGAAGACTGGAAAATTGCAAATGTTACTCCACTCTTTAAGAAAGAGTCAATTGTTACGGATGAGGTGATGGAGTACTTGGTGATACAGGACAAGATTGGACAAAGTCAGCATGGTTTCCTTCAGGGAAGGAACCTTGTTAGAAAACCTGTTAGAATTCTTTGCGAAGATTACAAGTAGGAGAGATAAGAGGGATGCACATGGATGTTGTATCTTGGACTTTCAGAAGGCCTTTGACAAGGTGCCAAACATGAGGCTGCTTACCAAGTTAAGAGCCCATGGTATTACAGGAAAGTTACTAACTTAGTTACAGCAGTGGCTGATTGGTAGGAGGCAGCATGTGGGAAAAAAAGGATCCTTTTCTGGTTGGCTGCCTTTGACTAGTGGTGTTCCGCAGGGGTCGGTGTTGGGACCACTTCTTTTTATGTTGTATATAAATGATCTAGGTGATGGAATAGATGGCTTTGTTGCCAAGTTTGCAGATTATATGAAGATTGGTGGAGGGGCAAGTAGTTTTGAGGAAACAGGTAGGAGGCAGAAGGACTTAGACAGAATAGGAGAATGGGCAAGAAAGTGGCAAATGAAATACAATGTTGGAAAATTCATGGTCATGCACTTTGGTAGTAGAAATAAATGTGTGGACTATTTTCTAAACGGGGGGGGGGGGAAATCCAGGAATCTGAGATGCAAAGAGACTTGTGAGTCCTTCTGCAGAACACCCTAAAGGTTAGCTTGCAGGTTGAGTTGGTGGTGAGGAAGGCAAATGCCATGTTAACATTCATTTCAAGAGGTCTAGAATACAAGGATGTGATGCTGAGGATTTATAAGGCATTGGTGAGTATTGTGAACAGATTTGAGCCCCTCATCTTGGAAAAGAAGTGCTGTCATTGGAGAGGATCCAGAAGAGGTTCACAAGGATGATTCCAGGAATGAAGGGGTTGTCATACAAGGGATGATATTGAAGGAAACTTTTAATTTTGATCATGTGTAGACTGTAGGTAAGGTTCGTCTATCCTCATCGATGAAGACCTCGACCCCATTAGTACTTTTTACGAGCTTGATGCTCAACCTAGCACGGATGGAGAGCCAGCTGGATTTGAAGTTGGGACCTCTCGGCCCGAAATCCATCGCTGATGCCACTATGCCAACATCTGGCTGATGGTGTCAAGACTAGCGCTTGATTTGGATTTAAGTGAGGGAAAGTTGTGCAGTGTCAGAAGACACAGCTTCACAAGAGCAGGATGTCCTTTTAAAACGGAGATGAGGAATTTCTTTAGCCAGGGAGTGTTGAATCTGTGGGATTCTTTGCCGCAGCGACATGTTCTCCCACCAGAGGTGCTATCCCTCCCTGACACCCCATACACCCCACTGTAGATATGGGGCCATTTAAACCAGTTGTGGAGCCTCTTTCCATGCAGTGCTACTGATAAGCTTAGTGATGACACTTATAGCTAGATTTTAGTTTACCCTATCCATTTTTGAGGGCTGGGTAGTGTAGTGGCATCAGTACTGGACTTCAAAGTGGTTGGTCCTGAGTTTGAATCTGGCCAGGTCCCAACCTGGGCAGCAGCAGTTTCTGTGTGGAAGAATGGTCTTCCATCCCTTGCCATGAAAATCCTATGAACAACTACACTATCCATGAGTCGATAGCAACTTGACAGCACTCAACAACATCCATTTTTGAATTTTCCAGCCTCAGGGTGGTCCCACATTGCTTGCTCATGGTTAACAGCATAATGACATTCTCTTTCAGTATTTAGGACTTTAAAGCTGATGTATGTAACTAGGTTTACTATATTTATTTATTTTGGTGTTACAGATAATATTAGTGCTATTTAGTTCAAAGAAACAGTATTTCTCTTCAATTGAAGTGAATTATTGTACAAGACAGAGCAAAATTTTTTCTTCCAACATTTGGCTCATGATGTTTATGCTCTTTGAGCATTGCTATCAATCGTATTCCTCCACTTACTTCCTTGTAATTTATTCTTTCTTCAATGTCCATCAGCTCCTCTCTGATTTTTCATTCACCCATCTATACAGAGAGTAATTTCCAGTAACTTCACTTTCAAATCTTTGCTATGTGGAATGATACCAGTGCATACATGGAAAACCTATGCAGCCACAGAGAGATCCTTCAAACTTGACACTATAAGCACACAGAGTTGGGATTGAATTTGGGTCACGAGCTGTGCTACAGCAGCACCAACTTCAGAACTACAATATGAATCCGTGCACCAATTTCTAAAGGAGACTAAGTTAATTAAAACTCGGCAATAATTTCTTTCTCTTATTGATAACACCCTGTCCTCTAGGGGTGCAGTTTACCTTTGCAGCAGCTTGTCATCTTACACCAGAGGTGTAAAATTTGATATTTGAAGATTAATGTCATAGTCATAAGGAGATACAGCACAGAAACAGGTCCTATGGCCATGGAGACTGCACTGACATTATCCCTAAATTTGTTTTCCCTGTATCCTCTTCAACTCTCCTCAGACTCTACCATTAGAGAAATATTGCAGTTAATCTACTAACCCATGTGTATTGGGAATGTGGGAGGAAACTGGAGAACTTGGAGTAAGCGTATTTACAGGAGAATACACAAACTCTCACACCACCGGAGGTTGGAATCGAACCTGGGTCTTTGATGCTGTTTGGCGGAGCCATTTTATTTCTTTCCATTAAGAGTTTTAATTGACATTTAGGGTTTATGGCAGAATTTTTTGCAACTTTCTTCTTTCCGCATACAATGAGAACACTTCAAAGAAGCTGATTGAATCTATTGGAAGTAGCACAAGTAACTAATATTAACTGAAAATATGGAGATGTGATTTTAGTTAAATATTCAAATTAAAATTGTGAATAATTTGCACGTCGCTCCAACAGCAAATCCTGTAAATGTAAAGGTAAATGAAGTTGATCCTTCATATCCTTGAGCTTTTATTTCCACATTTCCATTTTGAAAGACAGGTAGGTATTGTTACCAGACATTCCTTGCCTTTTGTCAAGCCTGAAATCTGCAGCCTGAGTTTTCCCCTCAGTGCTTTATTAAAGTGAAATGGTGTGATTTTTTTTTTGCAGTGAAATGCCACGCCAAACTGCCAGTATTTTCCTGCATTAGACCCAACAAGTTCAGAATTATCATCAGTACTTGGATATATTTGGAAATCTTGAACTTGCCAACAGTGGTTTACAAGCATTTCTGTGACAGTATTCTGAACTTCTGGCAAAGTTACAATGCTTAGACTGAAACAGGTAGAACTGGTTTAGGAACAGTATCTTTATTTATTTGAATAGAGAATGGCATCTGTGAGAGAAAATGTTATTAAATTGTAATTGAGTTTAAATTATTCCAAATTCTGTTTAGTATTTTAGTATAATGGCGTAATTAGTGTGTAGTTCTTTTAATGTGTTTAAGGTTATTGTCAGCTTCAGCAGACAACAAACCAGGAGTCATGACTTGCATGTCAGTAAGTGTGGCGACCTGCTAGCCAGGACCATCATGTTATTGGAAGCATTAGGCACAAGTGTAGTAACAATGTAATGCACACTTCAGACATTTGCCAATTCAGTCTGTTTTCCATCTAGTCTGAAGATGATGGTCTGGAACGAGACCGCGAGATGGAAGTTATGATGAAGAAGCGTGCTGGATGGATTTCTGACTGGTCAAGTCGACCTGAAAACATTCCTCCAAAGTGAGTGCCAGTATGCTAGTCAAGAAGGAAATGCACCGTACAGAAAAAGTATACAGAAAGGGTACCTAAGACTCTTGCACAGTACTATAGTAATTTTATGTATTGCATTGTACTGCTGCTGCAAAAAAATATATAACATGTGAGCGATGATAAACCTGATAAGGGTCTCTATTATGGACTGAGAGTGGGACGGGGATAGGTAGAAGGGAATCATGGTTAGGGAAAGGGAGAGGGGAGGGAGCAGGAAGCCTCAGAGAGATATTCTCTATTGATCAGTGAGCCAATTGTTCAGAATCAAATGACCTTGTGATATATATTTGCCTAAGAATTTTGTGTTGTACTGTGTCTTCTGTTTGGAGGTATGCTATGCCATATAAATTAAGTGTTTATAAAAAAAATATGTTGGAAATTAATAATGTCTGTTTTTGTGTAGTTATGAGAAAAATGTTTATTTTCTTAATAGATCTGGATGAAAACGGACGTGGGTGAGTTAGTAATTTTGTAGATGATAGGAAGATTGGTGCTGTTTTTGGTGGCTTAAAGGCTGGCAAAGAATGACACAGGATATAAATGAGTTGCCAATATGGGCAGAAAAATGGCAGATAAAGTTTAACATGGCCAGCTGTGAAGTGGTGCAATTTGGGGGATCAAATGTAAAGAGGCAGTACACTGTTAATGTAAAGACATTTAAGAAGTTAATGTACAGCGGGATAATAGGGTCCAAGCCCATAGTTCCCTGAAAGCAGAAACATAGGTAGGTAGAGTGGTGGAGAAGGCACTGGACATCTCATGCTTCCCTTTATTAGACAAGGAATGTAGTTCAAGGGCTGGGGAATTATGTTACAGCTTTATTCATTCAGTAGCTACTTTTATTAGGTACACCTGTACACTTCATTAATGCAAATATCTAATCAGCCAATCATGTGACAGAAGCTCAATGCATAAAAGTATGCAGATGTAGTCAAGTAGTTCAGTTCAAGATTCAGAATGAGGAAAAAATATGATCTTAAGTGTCTTTGACTGTGGAATGATTGTTGGTACCAAACAGGATGGTTTGAGTATCTCAGAAGCTGCTGATCTCCTGGGGTTTTCATGGACAATAATCTCTAGAATTCACAGACAATGGTGCAAAAAACATCCAGTGAGTGGCAGTTCTGTGGGCAAAATTGCCTTAAAGGTCAGAGGAGAATGGCCAAACTGGTTCAAGTTGACAGGAAGGTGACAGTAACTCAAAGAATGATATGTTAGTGGTGTGCAGAAGAGCATCTCTGAATGTACAACATGTCAAACCTTGAGGTGGATGGGCTACAGCAGCACAAGATCACAAAATACACCCAGTGCCACTTTATTAGGTATAGGAGAGAACTAATGAAGTGGCCACTGAGTGTAAATTTCTAGTTGCGCTGCATTCACAGTGTTGCATTCAGTTCTGAGTCCATTAGAAGAATGTTGCTGTTTTAGAGAAGTTGCAGAAGAGTTTTACCAGGATGCTGTCTGGATTAGAGGCCTTGTGCTATAAGGAAAGATAGAAGAAAAGTGGTAGAGGCTAAGAGGAAACCAACCAATTAGATTGAGACGCCTAGATGCAGTAGACAGCCAGTATCTTTCTTTCAGGTTTGAGATGTCTAATGCCAGAGAGCATTTATTTAAGGTGAGAGGGTGCAAGTTGAAAGGAAATGTGTGGAACAAGTGGGTTTTTTTTAACAGTGTTGAGTGCCTGGAATGCACTGTGTAGGGTGGTGGTGGTAGAGGCACACATAATAGAAGTGTTCAAGACTCTTAGGCACATGAATGTGCAAGCTGTGGAAAATAATATGGATATTGTGTACACTGAAAGGATCAGTTTACTTGGAAATTTGATCACGACATGACATTGTGGGTCAAAGTGCTTGTACCCGTGTTGTACTGGTCTGTGTTCTATTAGATGTACTGTCAATTGTGGCCATTTTGTCTATGGATACTATTTTTTCCCCTCAGCTAGGGAACTCTTATTTTTTTTTACTTTCTCAGACTGGAAGGAATTGATGTTCTGTTGGCAGGACCTGACTCTATTCTTCAAAACAAGTACATGGTTGAAATTCTTACTGATGTGCTTTTTCATCCCCTTCCCAGCATTAGCACAAAAATAAATCACAACACCTCTACTAAACCCAAGCTAAAAGCAGCTAATTCAGTAGAAATCAGATATCAATCCTGGCATATAATGTTTAAATGTTACCATAACAAAATACAAACAAATCTTTGATGCATGTTCTAGATTGTGTTATTGTGTAACTAAACTTTTGGGAGAAAACCTCTCAGGGATCCAATTGTGTAGCTGGAGAATGTGAACGGAATCATTCAAATCCTGAGACTCTGCATTTCCCATTTTAGTAGCACCATTATTGAAATGCACTTAACAGAACCCAAGTGCATCCACTATGGCTTTAATCCTTCTGAATATTTTGTGCATTTCTGGTATTTTGAGAAGAACAGCACATTGAATAAGTTACATAAGAACACGAGCAGAATTAGGCCTATTCAGCCCATCATGTCTGCTCCACCAATCAGTTATAGAAACATAGAAAACCTACAGCACAATACAGGCCCTTTGGCCCACAAAGCTGTGCTGAACATGTCTTTACCTGACAAATTACCTAGGGTTACCCATAGCCTTCTATTTTTCTGAGCTCCATATACCTGTCTGGGAGTCTCTTAAAAGACCCTATCGTATCCAACTTCACCATTGCCGCCAGCAGCCCATTCCACGCACTCACCACTCTCTGCGTAAAGACTTACCCCTGATATCACCTGTGTACCTACTTCCAAGCACCTTAAAACAGTGCCCTCTTGTGCTAGCCATTTCAGCCCTGGGAAAAAGCCTTTGACTATCCACACGATCAATGCCTCTCATCATCTTAATACACCTCTATCAGGTTACCTCTCATCCTCCGTCACTCTGAGGAGAAAAGGCCAAGTTCACTCAACCTATTCTCATAAGGCATGACCCCCAATCCAGGCAACATTCTTATAAATCTTCTCTGCATCCTTTCTATGGTTTCCACATCCTTCCTATAGTGAGGAGACCAGAACTGAGCACAGTACACCAAGTGGGGTCTAACCAGGGTCCTATTACGTTCCCTCTCGATTCCTAATCTCAGTCCCATGATGATGAAGGCCAATGCACCATATGCTTTACCACAGAGTCAACCTGTGAGTGTCCTATGGACTCAGATCCCAAGATCCCTCTGATCCTCCACACGGCCAAGAGTCTTACCATTAATACTGTATTCTGCCATCATATTTGACCTACCAAAATGAACCACTTCACACTTAACTGGGTTGAACTCCTTCTGCCACTTCTCAGCCCAGTTTTGCATCCTATCAATGTCCCACTGTAACCTCTGACAGCCCTCCACACTATCCTCAACACCTCCAATCTTTGTGTTATCAGCAAACTTACTAACCCATCCCTCCACTTCCTCATCCAGGTCACTTATAAAAATCACGAAGAGTAGGGGTCCCAGAACAGATCTCTGAGGCACACCACTGGTGACCGACTTCCATGCAGAATACGACCTGTCTATAACCACTCTTTGCCTTCTGTGGGCAAGCCAGTTATGGATCCACAAAGCAATTTCCCCTTGGATCCCATGCCTCCTTACTTTCTCAATAAGCCTTGCATGGGGTACCTTATCAAATGCTTTGCTGAAATCCGTATACACTACATCTGCTGCTCTACCATCATCAATATGTTTTGACACATTCTCAAAAAATTCGATCAGGCTCACAAGGCATGACCTGCCTTTCACAAAGCAACGCTGACTATTCCTAATCATATTATGCCTCTCGAAATGTTCATAAATCCTGCCTCTCAGGATCTTTTCCATCAAATTACCAAACACTGAAGTAGGACTCACTGGTCAAAAATTTCATGGGCTATCTCTACTCCCTTTCTTGAATAAGGGAACAACATCTGCAACCCTCCAATGCTTCGGAACCTCTCTCGTCCCTATTAATGCAAAGATCATCGCCAGAGGCTCAGCAATCTCCTCCCTCGCCTCCTAATGTAGCCTGGGGTACATCACGTCCAGTCCCTGTGACTTATCCAACTTGATGCTTTCCAAAAGCTCCAGCACATCCTCTTTCTTAATATCTACATTCTCAAGCTTTTAAGTCTGCTGTAAGTCATCCCTCCAATCGCCAAGATCCTTCTCCATAGTGAATACTGAAGCGAAGTATTCATTAAGTACCTCTGCTATGTTTTCCGGTTCTATACGCACATTTCCACTGTCGCACTTGATTGGTCCTATTCTCTCACGTCTTATCCTCTTGCTCTTCACATACTTGTAGAATGCCTTGGGGTTTTCCTTAATCCTGTCTGCCAAGGCCTTCTCATGGCCCCCTCTGGCTCTCCTGCTTTCTTTCTTGAGCTCCTTCCAGCTAGTCTTATAATCTTCTGGATCTTTATCATTACCTAGCTTTTTGAACCTTTCATAAGCTCCTCTTTTCTTCTTGACTAGATTTAGAACAGCCTTTGTACACCACGGTTCTTGTACCCTACCATCCTTTCCCTGTCTCATTGGAACATACCTGTACAGAACTCCACGCGAATATCAATGTGAATATCCCTGAACGTTTACCACATTTCTTCTGTACATTTCCCTGAGAACTTCTGTTTCCAATTTATGCTTCCAAGTTCCTGCCTGTTAGCCTCATGTTTCCCTTTACTCCAATTAAACGCTTTCCTAACTTGTCTGTTCCTATCCCTCTCCAATGCTATGGTAGATAGAATTGTGATCACTATCTCCAAAATGCTCCCCCACTGAGAGATCTGACACCTGACCAGGTTCATTTCCCAATACCAGATCAAGTATACCCTCTCCTCTTGTAGGCTTATCTACATATTTTGTCAAGAAACCTTCTTGAACACACTGAACAAACGCCACCCTATGTAAACCCCTCACTCCAGGGACATGCCAATTGATATTTGGGAAATTAAAATCTCCCACTACGACAACCCTGTTATTATTACACCTTTCCAGAATCTGTCTCCCTATCTGCTCCTCAAAGTCCCTGTTACTATTGGGTGGTCTATAAAAAAACACCCAGTAGAGTTATTGACCCCTTCCTGTTCCTAACTTCCACCACAGTAACTCAGTAGACAATCGCTCCATGTCTTCCTCCTCTCCTACAGCTGTGACACTGTCTCCTATCAACAGTGCCACGCCTCCACCTATTTTGCCTCCCTCCCTGTCCTTTCTGAAACAGCTAAAGCACTCGAACTAACTATTCCTGCCCTTGAGCCATCCAAGTCTCTGTAATGGCCACAACACCATAGCTCCAAGTACTGATCCACACTCTAAGCTCATCCGCTTTGTTCGTAATACTCCCCAGGGATTCAAGTGCAACCTGTCCTTTTTGTACAGGTCACTTCTGCCCCAAAAACATCCCAATGATTTAGAAATTTGAATCCCTGCGCCCTGCTCAAATCCCTCAGCCACACATTTATCCTCCACCTCACTCTATTCATATACTCACTGCTGCATAGGCAATAATCCCCAGATGACTACCTTTGTGGCTCTACTTCTCAACTTCCTTTCTAACTTCCTGTAGTCTGCTTTCAGGACCTCCTCCCTTTTCCTGCCCATGTTATTGGTATCAATGTGTACCACAACCTCGTTCTCCTTCCCACTTCAGGATATCTTGGATGTGATCAGAAACATCCCAGACCCTGGCACCTGAGAGGCAAACTACCACCTGTGCTTCTTTCCTGCGTCCACAGAATCACTTGTCTGACCCCTTAACTATAGAGTTCCCTATCATTGCTGCCATCCTCTCCCTTTCCCTACCCTTCTGAGCCACAATTTACTTTGATTCTGATTTACTTTGTCTCTCAACCCCTAAATGGTTTAGGAAGTGGATTTCAATTTGGATATTATCAAGCTCCCTACAATCGGCACATTTCTTAATTGAGAACATTTGATAAATCCATTTTTGTTTTATTTAAATGTGAGAATGTTGTCAATTCACAGATGTGCTACTTGTAACGTAGCTCTTTATAAAATAGTAAAACACTAAGAAGCTGCTGAAAATACACAGAATAGGTTCAGCTAATGATAAGAAGTTGCAGGAGCAAAAATCAGCAGTGCCAGAAAATGAATGTTGAATCAGAGATTGTTGCTGCTTATTTTGTTATAAAGTAACATTTGAGTATTACACACTTACCTACAAAATGAAGAAAGCTCTCAATTTGGTGTGATTGAAAGTTTGTGAAGTTAAAGTGAAAAACTTAGAAAATGAACCTGAAACGTGTTTTAAATCCAAGATGTTATGTAACTGCTTGTAACTAGCTTTTTGAAGTTAAAAGAAAAAAGTATATAATGCATTTCAGTTAAAAACAGAGAGAGAGAGAGAATAAACAAGACTCAGCAGTACAAAGCTTTACACAAAAGATGGAAAATTAATTTGAATTTATGTTCTTATTGTATTTGTTTCTCCTTTGTCATCCATAGTTTGTTTATTGCTTTCTGCTTTTGCTGTAATTACTGTTAATGCACAGAAAAAGAGTAGCTACCTGCTGATGTTATTTATCCTCAGATTTTATTAAGATACATAATTGAATTTAAATGTGTCAGTCTGAGAGATCCATAGTTGTACATAATAGAAAATGTCTTTGAATAAAACACAGTTCTAAGTTTCATTGTCTGCTCTCCTGCAGGGAATTTCATTTCAAACATCCTAAGCGTTCAGTCACGCTCAGTATGAGGAAAACTGCAGCAATGAAGAAAGGAGGTGTATTTTCTGCTGAATTTCTGAAGGTTCTGTTTCCTTCCCTGCTTCTGTCACATGTTCTGGCTCTTGGCCTTGGGTGAGTGTTTAACGATGAACCTTCGTGTTAATTTTTAAAAAGCCTTTACTGGATTTTAAAAAAGACACAAAATGGGGTTCTTATTTGAGAGTAACCGGACTGTGGATATTCAGGATGTTGTTATTTCTTGCTGAACGTTTATTTATTTGGCGATACATTGTGGAACAGGCCCTTCCGGCCCTTTGAGCCACGCCACCCAGCAACCCACTGATTTAACCCTAGCCTAATCACTGGACAATTTACAAAGACCAATTAACCTATTATCCAGTCTAAGATCAGAAGAGACAGCTCAGGAGAGAGGGGCATTCTTTTGGAACGGAGATGAGGAGGAATTTCTTTAGCCAGAGAGTGGCGAATCTGTAAAATTCGTTGCCGCTGGCGGCTGTGAAGGCCAAATCATTTTATAGGCCAATATTTAGGGCAGAGGCTGATAGATTCTTGATTAGTCAGGGCATGAAGGGATACAGGAAGTAGGCAGGAGACTGGGGCTGAGAAGAAAAATAGATCACCCATGATGAAATGGTGAAGCAGACAATGGGCTAAATGGCCTAATTCTGCTCCTATTTCTTATGGTCTAACTAGCACATCTTTGGACTGTGGGAGGAAACCAGAGCACCCAGAGGAAATACACATTCCATGGGTGGGACGTACAAGCTCCTTATAGAGGATGCGGGGATTGAACTCTGAACTTCACCCCAAGTTCAAAAAGTGACACGTTAACAGCTATGCTACCGTGGCCCCCAATAGTCCCACTGGTGACAATCCACCAGTGGGGTGGGCTGAAGCACACTGATGGCATTTGTTATTAGAGAATAGGTGTAAGACAATACTTTGGAGTTAAATATTTATCTAAATGCTCCTATATTTATAATTGCCTCCTTGGAAGACTTGCTGATAATAAGGTCAATAACTTAATAAAATACAAATGCCAAGATTGTTTCCTATATCTGTCTTTGATCTTGCAGATTAATAAACACTGCAGCCCACCCAAACACAGTTGCAGTTTGTTCAGATGCAATACACAATAACTCTTCAGCGTTGTGATCTGCAGCTCTGCTAATGCTCCTGCTTCATTCTTGTAACTCTGCTATTTTTCCTACTCCACTTATCCATTATTGCTGTTGTTTCTTGTGCACGTTCCTTTGAGTCAGAGGCAAAGTTGGAAGACCTTTCTGTAGCTGTAGATCTGTGAAGTGCTGTTCCAGTCTTTGTCCCCTTTCTGTTGGAGATATCCTTTTGTTTCCACTTTTTTCCATTCACTGTTTTATGCAAACTATTTTGTGGCATGCCTGTTTGCATAATTCATTTTAATACTTCTGAATTGGCATAGCCAGTCTCATAATTTTTTCAAAATCAACACTTGCAAACTGTAACAGAATTCAGATAGGCTTGTATTTCCTGTTTTCTTTGACTACCTACTGGTTTCTGTCAAGCTAGTCTAAAAACACTATTTAAATCATTGTAGCTGGTTAATATGAGCAGTCTATAACTACTACATCATCAGAGAACCTTCTGATGGGAATGGAAACCCAAAATGGGGGTATCTGCAGGGAGTCAGAAGGATTCGTTGCCACTGGCGACGTCGAGGTAATTTACCACCAGAAGTAAAATTAATTCCACCTTGGATGGCTAACAACTTCAGAGATTCTGCTGTCATACCTTTTCTAAATTGGGCACAACTGTAGTAATCAAAATAAACTCATTCCGGGCACTAGAATTTTCACTAGCGCAGTGGGTGTGGGAGTGGAGTAATAATGCTCTGATCTGGGAGTTCCCAGCGCCAATACAGGATAAAGCATAATTTAAAACAAATGTTTTAGACAACAAAATGGTCTAAAGTTAGAAAGTCAATTTTTAATGTGTCTTTTGCTTTTAATGTTTTCTACCTCTTACCCTGCAACTCTGCATTATTTTATGAATTCATAGAATAATAAGAAACTTGTGATGCAGGAGTCCATTCAGCCTATTATGTCATTACTACCGGTAGTTGAAAAAGAGCTGCCTAGTCTAGTTCTACTTTGATCCATTCTGCAGCTCCATGTATTTTTAAAAAATATAATTAGGTTTCACCTCTTACCACACTTCAGTTAGTGAGCTCTGCCTTGGAAAACATTTTCCCTCAATCCTTCAAAACCTTATCACCAGTTATTTTAACTTTATGCCTCCTGAACAGCAGAGGTATCAAAAGATCCCTCACTATGGCCCTCAGACTGTTTAATCTTCTCTGTCCCTGTTGCTTTTCTCTGGCATAATATTTTTGTAATTGTTCTCCACAGTTTCTGTGATGTGGTGACCAGAGTTGTACAGAATGTTTAAATTGTACTCTGGCCAATGTTGCACTTTTCTTTGTGGGGAGTTGTGATTGGTTATAAGTGCAGGTTTATCATATTTTCTCAGACCTTTGGGAAATTACCAAGATTTACTGAGCCACCTTTTGCATTTTGTATGCATTTAAAACATCTGTTGAAACATCTGTAAGTCTATCACTATGTTGATATTTGGATTTAATTGTTTGGAATTCATATTTCTTAAAACCCTTGTATACCAGGCGATCTTCAAGCTTCTGACTTCAATTGGAGGGACATACAGTATTTCATTTTTGTGAAAGACATATCAAAGTGCAAGATTAAATGCCTGGAGGGATTTCATATTTATTGTTAAAATAAGTGTTGTCAAGGGCCCAAGTCTCAAATTTACTGACTACATGAATGGCTCTGTTCATGTTGAGAGTGCACTGGCCTAAACCTTAATTCCAAGCTGAAATTGAATATGGAGAATAAAAATCGTGCTTTCATTTATAATTTTAACATAATGTTCATTTTCAACAATGTAAATTTAAAAATGTCATTTGCATTGTGTGAGTGAGAATTTGATAGGGAGAGATGTGGTTTTCCTAACCTGAGCCCTTCTGTTTTAGGATCTACATTGGGAAAAGACTGACAACCTCATCATCCAGCACCTTCTGAGAGCCAGATTCAGATTTAAACATGACCTGTGAAATTGTGTGGATGTCCCATCAGTACATTTGAATTGGAGGAAGAAAAATACCCATCACAAGCACAAGACATCCCATCTCATCACATATTCCCCTTTGTTACTTTGTAGAGAATGCTTTCCTGAGCACTAACTTGGACTCCTCTCTTGCACTTTGACTTGTTAAGCAAGTTGTGTTACCACCTTACAGCAACCCTAATATGCTTTTAATTAATTGTTTGCATCAGTGTGAAGTAGATTCACCAGCAAACACCTTTGAAGATCTGTGCAATGCATCTTTTAGTGCAGGCATTTAGATTATAAAATAGCACAACTTATGCACAGCACAAAAGGTGTCAGTAGGGTTGGGAAAAGAAAGGTTTGGTGCCCAGCAGCATTGAACCAACAAAGCAGTGGGCAATGAAGTCTCACGTTTAACATTTACAACCTCTTGAGCAAACAGCTAAATACTTGAACTAACAAATCAACATATTGTTTTGCTGATGAAGTTATTCCAGTTAGATTTATGTTTTTGATTGTAATGATTGACATTATATTTAATCTATTATGTATTCTCTTACCTAACCATAAATCACTGCTTCTTTACACGCTTGATGCTAACAAGAAAGTAGCCATGCAATTTGGCCTTGACTCTACTGATCAGATCAGTGTTTTTTTGTCTTTGCTTTCTAATGCTTCCCTGAAACATTTTCAGAATTCTAAAGTTAATTGTGATATTTGTTTAAGAATTAATTTTTACCTCTGAATGTTGATAACATCTCTCTATTTCAAGCACACTTTATTGACCTTGCCAATCTACACCCTGTTCCCACCTGATGTTTCCTAACAGGTTTCATGGGGGAAAGAAGTGTGAGCTGATTTCCTCCCTTTGCAGATCCTATTGCCAGCAAATATTGAGACCAGTTGTGATATCCCAGCTAAGATTTGGTAAGTCAGCCCAGACTGGTGATTATCCCTGAAACTGAAGGATCCAAACTCTGAACCCTCTGATGGGCAAAATTCAGAAATCTCACCATTATTTGAGGATATGAACTACTGACAGTAATGTACACCTTGGGCTACAAATGATAATTTCTGCTGTTTTGTCACATCCTGTTTGACTAAGCTGCAATGGTCTGGATATTTTAGCCTTTCCCCTAATACTTTAATAGGAAGATTTTAGTTCTGGAAGCTAATACATTAAAACTATGTCCTATAACCTTTCAGTTTTTTTCTGTCTTTTGTTTTCAGCGTAGTTGCAATCTTCTGTTTGGGTAATAGTTAGAGCAGGGTTTCCCAACCTTTTTTATGCCATGGACTCCAGGTTCGGAACCCCTGATTTAGAGTAAGATTTTAGATTTTTCATACATGGGGTTTAATTCAGCTAATTCTGATGGGATGAGCAGGTCTATTTTCTCTTGGTTGTAAGAATTCTGCCCCAAGTAAGTTAAGGCAATCTGAGTCCGGTTCCCAAAGTGTTGGCATGTGTAACACAAAATTGCCCTCAGTTCTTCATTGATTTCACAGTCGTCTTTAGTATTGCTATCTGGTGAGAAGTAGAGGAACCTCAGTGTGTTGGGGCTGCTTTGAGATTGAAGCAGTGTTAAAGAGCTTAATTCTGCTCCATTGTAGTGGGCTGACTCTGGATGTTGTTGCAGGGATGTTTGATATTTCATTCCACTACATGACTCCCCCTGGAATTGAAGAATATAAAAGCCCCCTCCTACAAAATGGCTCTTTCAGCTAACCCATGATGTTAAGCAAAATTATTTGACCATATTGACCAGGGGGAGAAAATAAAGTTTGGAAAGTGATTTTTGTAAAGTTTCTTTTAAGAAAAACAAGTAAAATTTAAAACAAAGTGAATTTATTTAAATTCTCTTGAGATAATCTAGCTCCTGTTGTATGTCTAGTTCTAGTAAAATACAACCAAGGAGGATTCTTGTTTAAGAAAATATTGGTTTGAAATGAATGTTGCTTGTTCTCCAGTGAAAAGATATCCTTGTCTGAATGCTGTCTGCAGAAGAAGCTCAGTGCATTCTGAAAATGTATTGTTTTCCTTCCATTTTCAGCTCTTGAGATCTAGACAATTTCTTTCAGTTTCAGTTTGTTGAAGGAGATGGTGAGATACCAGAGAATTACTGATTTTTTTGCCAATATTACACGTCAATTTTTAAGAAAGATGTTGGAATGCTGTTTTAATTAAAGCAAAAGCCCAGTATATATTGAAAGATATATTCAGAGATTGTATGCTTGAAGGACATAATATCACAAAATGATTGAGAAATGCAGTTTCTCAAAGAAAGGGCAATCAACTTTGCACAGGACCCTTCAAAACATCTATGTGGAATCAGCTGCCAGAGGAAATGGCTGAGGCCGGTACAATAAAAGCTTCTAAAATATATTTGGATGGGTACATGAATTGGAAAGGTTTAGAAGCTTCTAGGCCAAATGCTGACAGGTAGGACTAAATTGGATGGGGCATCATAGTCGGCATAGACCAGTTGGGTCGAAGAGTCTGTGTCTGTGCTGTATACCTTTTGTCTATGACCAAGGAAGGTTCCTGACTGAAGCAGTCTTCATTTTCTCCTGCAAATGTTGCACCGTGCAGTAAGAATATTTGTTTTGTGCACAATACCTTAAATTGCATGTCTGTATATGCCAAATTGGCTCTGAAATGCTCAAGGATTGGTTGAGTGCAGGCAGTGAGATTGTGACCATCGTATGGGGACACCACAATAGTGTGGTTGTTAGCATGACGCTATTACAGCTCAGGACGTTCCAAAATTCAGAGTTCAATTCCGGCACCGTCTGCAAGAAATTTGTACGTTCTCGCCTTGAGTGCATGGGTTCCCTCCGGGTGCTCCAATTTCCTCCTACAGTCCAAAGATATACTGGTTAGTAGGTTAATTGGTTATTGTAAATTGTCCTGTGATTAGGCTAGGGTTAAATGGTTGGGTTGTTGGGTGGTGCAGCTCATTGGGCTGGGAAGGCTTGTTCTGCGCTAGATATCTAAATGAACTAAATATTGTTTTCAATGTGAGGAGGTGCGGGGGTGAAGGAACTGTCCTCAATTTAAATTTGCACTTTGAGATATTAGAAGGAGCACAGCTTTACAAGATTGAATTAATTCCCCATACCTCCCAATCAACAAAGTAGAAAAGATTATACTTTGATCTTTAGCATAAACATTTAACTGACAGGTATTTATA
Source organism: Hemitrygon akajei (assembly GCF_048418815.1). Classification (NCBI taxonomy): domain Eukaryota; kingdom Metazoa; phylum Chordata; class Chondrichthyes; order Myliobatiformes; family Dasyatidae; genus Hemitrygon; species Hemitrygon akajei. The sequence goes on along the minus strand of NC_133124.1, from coordinate 209,141,661 downwards.
TGGTAATAAAATAACCTAAATATTGCACATTAGTGTGTTATGCCTGCAGCAGCCAAGATGTCAATCTGCAGCACATATTACTGAAAAAAAGTTACAATTTAAAATAAATATTTTCTTCATTAATTTTGAAATGGTGGGACAGGTTTTCAAAAATGAATCTGTTGAATTTAACTGAGCCAAAGCGAATATCAACATACCTGGCAATTATCTAGGTAGCACTTTGTATTATGTATTCTGATTAATGTAAAATTAGTATCATAACCATTTTTGTGCCATTAAACATATAAATACAAGACTGTCTTTTTTTTCATCTTTCTAAAGGTTCACAAAAGGAAGTCAGTCTGTGACCCCTTTTTCTATAAGCAGCTTGGTTATATAATACTTAACACAGTAAATGCTCCAGGCTACCGTAGGAATTGGAGACCAGTTGGAAAAGTAGACTTATGGAGAGGAGGAAGAAAAATGCTTGAAGTATTGAAAGTTTTGGAGTGACATTGCAAGGTAGCGGTTGTTCGCTTTTACAGAGTGCTGTTTATGTGGCATTAAGTGTCTGCTGAGTGCTGTAAGTGAAAACATACTTGACAGTTTGAAGATTAATTTTAGTTGAGTCAGCAAAAAAAATCAGAATCAGGTTTAATATCATCTGCATATGTTGTGAAATGTATTAACTTTACAGCAGAATTACAATAAAATACATGATAAGTCTAGGGAAAAATTGGAATTACAGTAAATATATATATCTCTCTAAAATGTCTATTAAATAGTTAAGTTAAAATAAATTGTGCAAAAGAAGAGTAAATAAAAAAAGTAGTAAGGTAGTGTTCAAGGGTTCAATGTCCATTTAGAAATCTGATGGCAGAGGGGAAGAAGCTGTTCCTGAATCGCTGAATGTGTGTCTTCAGGCTTCTGTACTTCCTTCCTGATGGTAACAATAAGAAGAGGGCATGTCCTGATGGTGGGGATCCTTAATGACGGATGCTGCCTTCCTAAGGCAATGCTCCTTGAAGTCATCTTGGATACTACAGAGGCCAGTACCAATGATGGAGCTGACTAATCTTTTAAGGCTAATGCCCTGAAAGATCTAAGAGTTGTATAATTTTATGGGTTGTGGGAGTTTTGTTTTGTACAGACTACTTTTTGACAATGTTGTCAAAGAGGTGGAAGCAGGTTGGAATGTCTAGGCTATTGGCAAACATCTGACTGAACAGCAAACAAAGTAGTTTATTCCTAAATTTGTTCAATGAATGGAAAAGCAGAGCCCATGGCAAAAACTACAGCAACTTCAGGTAAAAACAAGATCATTTCTCCAGGGGGAAAAAAAGCAGCGAGTTACCTACAAGTAATTTCCATAAAATGGGGCTGTTGCTAACAGCAGTAATGGAAAAGAGGCTGCCCAATTAGTTTCCACTAATCAGTATCAGATTCTAACCTGGGCATCTGTTAAAAGTTTCACCCACAAAGTGCTGGAGGAGCTCAGCAGGTCAGGCAGCGTCTATGGAAAAAAATTAAACAGTTTGAAGTTTCCAGTCTGAGTCCAGCATTTTGTGTGTGTGTTGCATTGGATTAACAGTGTCTGCAGATTTTCTCACGATTGTGAGTTAAAGGTTTAGCTCCATGCTACCTTTAATTTTCCATTCCAGCCAAATTGCTGAGTGCACTTAAATTTGTTCTAAAGTCTGAAAATCATTTTGTTTCTGCTTCCACAAGAAAGTATTTGTGAATGGAAAATCTCTGAGGCAGCCCACTGAGAAGTATTTTTAGACTGTATCTTCAACCACATAGCATTCTGTTAGTTTTGGCTTAGGTTATGCCTTAATGTTCTGGTGTTGATTCCAGTGCCTGAAAGCAGAAAGCTTCTAGCAGCCAGCTTATTCAGTATTTGTCCCAAGGTCAGGCTCTATCCTCTAAATTAAACAATGCAGTAACATCCTGTGTAGACAAAATGGTTGACGTATACTTTTATATGCAGCGTAACTGACCAACAGAGGTCACTGCTGAGCATATTATCACAGTCTGAGGTAAGCAATACTCAAGCAGAATTTATAAATATATTTTAAGCAGGCACTTTATAGCTGGCATTTTAAAACAAACATACTGTCTTAAAAATATAGGCTGATTTAATGATTTTGGAATATATTATTCAACATGTATTTTTTTACCTCCAGGGTACTTCCTGACTCCCCCTCTGATCATCTGCTGAAACTCTCATCCATCCCTATATTGTCCTTGGATTTGACCATCCCAGTGCATCCTCAATGGCTTCTCACTTTCTGCCCACCACAAGCTTGAGGTCACATTAAACTACTTTATCTTAACACACATTCATTTCTGCTTACTGATCACCCCTGAAACTACTGAAGTTTGTGATTCCTCCTTAAACTTTTCAATTCAGAATCAGTTTAATATCACCGGTATATGTTGTGAAATTTGTTAACTTAGCTGCAGCAGTACAATGCAATACATGAACCACAGGAAATAAATAAATAAATAGATAGATAGATAGATAGATAGATAGATAGTGCTATAAAATTTATTCACTCCAGTTGCAAGTTTCATGTTTTATTGTTTTACAAAATTGAATCACAGTGGATTTAATTTAGCTTTCTTTTGACATTGATCAACAGAAAAAAAATCTTTTGTGTCCAAGTGAAAACAGATCTCTACAAAGTGATCTAAATTAATTATAAATATAAATCAAAATAATTGATTGTGTAAGTATTCAACTCCTTTAATATGACACACCAAATAATCACTGGTGCAGCCAATTGGTTTTAGAAGTCACCTAGTTAGTAAATGGAGATCTGCTTTTTGAAGATCACTTGTGTGCAGTCAAGGTGTTTCAGTTGATTATAGATTATACACCTGTATCTGGAAGTTCCAACTGCTGGTGAGTCAGTATCCTGGCAAAAATTACACCATGAAGACAAAAGAACACTCCAAGCAACTCTGCTGAAAGGTTATTGAAAAGCACAAATAAGGAGATGAATACAAGAACATGTCCAAGTCACTGAATATCCTTTGGAGTACAGTTAAGTCAGTCATCAAGAAATGGAAAGAATATGGGACAGCTGTAAATCTGCCTCGCACAGCCGGTCCTCAAAAACTGAGTGACTGTGCAAGAAGGGGACAAGTGAGGGAGGCCACCAAGAGACATATGTTAACACTGGAGCAGTTACAGGCTTCAGTGACTGACATGGGAGAGGCTGTGCATACAACAACTTTATGGAGAGTGACAAAGAGAAATCACTTTGTTTAAAAAACACATGAAATCTCAGCTAGAGTTTGCCAGAAGGCATATGGGAGACTGAAGTCAGCTGAAAGAAGGTTCTATAGTCTAATGAAACCAAAATGGGCTTTTGGCCATCAGACTAAACGCTATGTTTGACGTAAAACGAACACCGCACATCATCAAAAACACACCATCCCTACCGTGAAGCATGGTGGTGTCTGCATCATGCTCTGGGAATGCCTCACAGCAGCAGGCCCTGGAAAGCTGGTGAAGGTAGAGGGTAAAATGAATGCAGCAAAATAAGGGAAATCCTGGAGGAAAACCTGATGCTGTCTGCAAGAGAACTGCGACTTGGGAGATTTGTTTTCCAGTGAGACAATGACACCAAGTATAAAGCCAAAGTTACACAGGGGTGCCTTAAAAACAACAAAGTTAATGTTCTGGAGTGGCCAGGTCAGAGTTCAGACCCCAATCCAATTGAGAACTTGTGGCTGGGCTTGAAAAGGGGTTGTCAACTCTTGATCCCCATACAATCTGACAGAGCTTGAGCAGTTTTGTAAGGAAGAATGGGGATAAATTGCAGTGTCCCGATGTGCAAAGCCGATGGAGACCTATCCACATAGACTCAAGGGTATAAGTGCTGCCAAAAGGTGTAATCTACTAAATACTGACTTGAAGAGGGTGAATACTTATGCAATCAATTAGTTTGTGCTTTATATTTGTAATTAATTTAGATCACTTCGTAGAGATCTGTTTTCACTTTGACACGTCTTTTTCTGTTGATCAGTGTCAAAAAAGCCAAATTCACTGTGAGTTAATGTTAAACGATAAAACATGAAAACTTCCAAGGGGGATGAATACTTTTTATAGGCATTTTATATTAAATAGTTAATTAAAAATAGTAGTACAAAACAGAAATAATAAAGTGAGGTAATGTTCAGGGGATCGATATCCATTTAGAAATCGGATGGCAGAGGAGAAGGAGCGGATCCTGAATCACTGAGTGTGTGCCTTTAGGCTCTTGTACCTCCCGCCTGATGGTAATAATGAGAAGAGGGCATGCCCTAGGTGCTGGAGGTCCTTAATTATGGATGCTGCCTTTCTGAGGCACCGCTCCTTGAAGATGTCTTGGTTGCTATGGAGGCTAGCACCCATCATTGGAGGTGACTAATCTTACAACTTTCGGTAGCCCCTTTCGACCCTTATGTATTTCCATTTTTGTGTCTTTTTTCTGTCCTTGTCCTTCTGAAGAACAGGGATCTGATTGAAGTATTTAAAATGAGAGTTGCAGGAGGAGGAGATGGAACAAAACATAGAATCGTGAACATAAAATTCAAATGATCTGAGAATTTTATTTTTATGATGTTAGGGTTTGTAATGGATTGTGAGAAGTCATAGTAGAATTCTTTCAGTTGTACTGTTCATAACAGTGTCTTATTAATATTTGAAAGAAAATAAAATTACAAGGCTGTGGGTAGGGGGCAAGGAAGTATCATTGGTTTGACTGATCAGCAAGGGGTGAGGGTGTGGTTGAGGGGCTGCACTGTAACCATGCATTTTTTTGTGTGTGTGTGATCTATGGTTCCTCCAGATATCCGTCTAGCTCTTTAACATTCAAGAATCAGATTGCTAGCGATGCTCCAATTTCCAAACTTAAGGTTGAAAAGCTTAATAAACATGAGAAAACTGCAGTTGCTTTAAATGTGAAATGAAGTGGTAATCCGTGCCTGGTGCTCACATGGAATTCCATGCTGAAGAACAGCACTTGATCTTAGACCTGACAAAATGTCCCAAGGTGCTGATTTAACTGTCAGATTTAATCCTGAGACACTAGGAAGTTACTTTTTTTTTAAAAAGGCATGGTCCAAAACTCCAATTTACTCTGCATTACTTTCCTTCCTTTAAAGGAGGAGCAGAATTATGGAACTTTGGGTTGCAACATGCTAGTACAACAGTGCTACTTCACTGTTCCTAAGCCTGGGTTTTGAACCTGGCTGTGTAGAGTCTACATATCTTCCCTGTGACTGTGTGGGTTTCTTCTGGGCGCTTGGAATTCCTCTCCCATCTCAGAGATATGCTTGTAGGTTTATTGGTTGTGTGTTTTCCTTGGTGTAACCACATAGTAAATGAAACAGAAAGAGAGAATTTGCTGGATACATGAGAGGGAATAGTATGCAGAGCCACAGAGAAATAAAACAATGGGAATTCACTGATTGGACTGCTTTACTGTTGGCAGGAAGTCGATGGGCTGAATGGCCACTTGTCATCAAGTATGAGTGATAATGCTGAAATGAAATTCAGAGGGCGGGCGTGCTGGAGAATTTGTGTAAATATGACTGTAAAGGGAGGGGTTTGAAAATGATTTAAAATATGAACTGGTATGTTTGTGATGGCAAATGTAATTGGTCAGTTTAGGATTTTAGGGAAAAGAGTTTTGGATGGGCTGCAGGGCACAAAGGACTGGAAAAATTGTCCGTAGTTTACATGGTTAAAGGATTCAACAGCAGATGAACTAAAGCAGAGCAGATTGGACAGCGTTATTTTTACTTTATTTAGAGATGTAGCCCATGTGACCAATTAACCTAATAACCCATACATCTTCAGATTGTGGGAGGCAACCAACAGAGTCACAGGGAGAGTGTACAAACTTCTTGCAGACAGAATTGAAACCTGGCTGCTGGTGCTTTAGTAGTGTTATGCTAACTGCTATGTTACTATGCCACTATAGGGCTGGAAATAGCCAGTGTTAGTGAGGCTTGTCTGTGGTTTTTTAAAAAACACCACAAAGTCTGCAGATGCTGGAAATCCAAATGCTGAAGCAGATGAAGGCAGAATCTATGGAAAAGAGTAAACAGTCAATGTTTCGGGCTAAGACCCTCCTTCAAAGTCTTTAAAACTCCTGAAGAAGGGTCTCGGCCCGAAACATCAACTGTTTATTCTTTCCTATGGATGCTGCCTGACCTGTTTAGTTCCTCCAGCGTTTTTTTGTGTGCTCCTGTGGTTTGAAAACTTGTCCTACTTCAAGGACACTTTTGACAGTACAATTAAACATAATTAATTGCTGCTCTACCTAGTAACATATAGCACACTCCATGCTTTTATTTCCCCGAAATAATATAACAAAGAACTAATTAGAGATTAATGTTTCTTTTATAAACAAACACAGCATCTATAAAATTATAGTGGTCTTTTGAATGTTATACTTATTAACACAGGAGATTCTGCAGAATCTGGAAGTCTTAAGCAAATGCTGGAGGAACTCAACAAGTCAGTCAGCATCTATGGGTGAGAATAGTCTTTGTTTTGGGCTGAGACCCTTCATCAGGACTGGACAAGAAGGGAGCATTCTACTCAGTGAAAGCTTTGAGAAGCTCTCACAATACCGTGGCATAGTTGCATATTGCTATTACTGTGCTAGCAAACTGCGTTCAATTCCTGCTGCTGTCTGTAAGGGGTTTGTATGTTCTCCCCATAACTGCTTGGGATTTTCTCCCACATTCCAAAGATGTATGGGTTAGTAGGTTAATTGGTCACATGGTGGAATAGGGCGCACCAGGTTCATTGGGCCGAAAAGGTCTGTTCCCGTACTGTATCTTGAAACAAAAGTAAATATCAGAACCTATTGCCACAGACCATTTAGGGAAGAGTATTATAAACTTCTGTACATTGTTATATTTCTCAAATAAAATGCAAGTTTGAATTGTTGCATCGTGCAGACAGATAAGGAATTAGCCAAAGCAAATGTGTCCCATTTCAACACAAAAGCAGTCTCCAAGTGTATAATTCTGACAATGCCCCAACAGCTGAATGCAGAAAAGATGTCTGACTTACAACAGGATCCCCTGCAGAAGATCTGAAGACGATTTTGATGCAGATGACCTTGTCAGTTCAAATAAAATCTATACTGTAGCCTCCTTCCATAATGCTCCATTAAACAAGAATGAATGGGTCATTCAAACTCTAAATCCGGATGTATTTTCTTAATGCTTTCCCCAACAAAGAATTAGAAGAATGTCCCAAGGAAACAGAAATCTGATTGTTCATTTTGGCAAAAATAGACTTTCATTGTCTACAGTGCCTTTCACAACTTTGGATCATCCCAGAGCACGTCGCAGTCGATGAAATACCTTTTAAAGTGTGATCACTGCTGTAACATGACATGTCCTAGCCAACTTGTGCACAGCAAGAGCCTGTTGGACATAGGTAATGTAAAATGCTGCAAGTGTAATTCATCTGGAAGCTACATGGCCCCATTTTGTTGCGTGGACCAGGCCCTTGTGCTGCTCCATTGTCTGTTACAGCCACTCAGAAAAGGAGGCACTAGAAGTGATGTTGAAGAGAACAGTGATATGGCAAGTGCGCTGAAATCTATACTGGCTTGGGGACTGGCCCCTCTCTTCAGTGCGGTCTCTGGTGTTTGCACCCTGACAAACTGGATTGCCTTAATCTGCAGTTCCAGGAGATGAACTGCTGCATCTTTGTTCTTGCAGAACTGTGGCTCCAGGATAATATCTCATGCACCATCAATCTTCAGGGGCTTGTGCTAATATTTTTTGTGACTCTATGTGCTACTGTAACTGTACTGGCAGTGTGTGACTGTATGTGCTGTGATTTTCTCTTTGGCCCTGGAGGAATGCTGTTTTGTTGAATGACAATTGAATTTGAATAAACTCCTACAAGCAACATGATAATGACTAGCTAACACACCCAAAATGTTGGAGGAACTCCGCAGGCCAGACAGCATCTATGTAAAAGAGGAAACAGTCGACGTCTCAGGCTAAGGCCTTTCATCAGGACGAAGAGTCTGCAGATTTTGTGTTAACGAATAGATCATCTCTGTATGCTTTGTTGTGATTTAGCAGGGAAGCTGTCTGTTTGCCAGGGTACAGGTTCTTGTCTACTGGAATAAACCCTTCTCAAACATAGGAAAGTCTGCAGATGCTGGAAATCCAAAAGCAAAACATACAAAATACTGGAGAAACTCAGCAGGCCAGGTAGCATCTATGGAAATGAGTAAACAATGTTTTGGAGACTCTTCTGATAGTATTTTCCTTATTTTCTTTCCTGTGAAATGTAGGTTTTGTATGGCAAAGCAAGGTCATAGTAAGTTGAAACAAGGGACTAGGAGAGCTGTCATATGTGACACCTTTCATATCTAGCAGAGAGGCTAACTTCTCAGTGATGGGTTTACTTTGAATTTACAGCACTGATATCATGAGCTCTGCATCAGACGCCTCCCAACCTCTAAACCCACCAACGTACTACATCCATTTCTCATGTTCAAAGTAAATTTATCAAAGTACATATATGTCACCATATACAACCCTGAGATTCATTTCAATGATGGGGCAAGTGAAGTTATCCTCTTTTGTTCAAGAGCCTGATGGTTGAGGGGTAGTAACTGCTTTTGAACCTGGTGGTGCGAGTCCTTGAGGCTCTTGTACCTTCCTGATGGCAGTAGTGAGAAGGGAGAATGACCTGGGTGGTGGGGATCCCTGACGATAGATGCTGCAGGCATATACAGTAAATTCAGGAAATATAATAGCATTACTGAAAGGCCATAACCAACAGGAGATACAAACAACCAGTGTGCAAATACAAAAGATAATAATAATAATAATAAATAGGTAAGCAATAAATATTGTATTTCACTATCTTTCCCTTTTATCACTTTGGCCACTTCCTCTGGTGACAGTTACGTATCCCCACTACTCTCTGAATGACTAAATATCTGCTGAATGTATTTGTGGATGGATAAGTGACTACCTGTTTATAGTCTCTAGCTTGGTCTTGTCCACATGGAAGCAAATTGTAATCTCCCTTGAACTTGCTGGTACAGAAAAAGTGGGGTGGATTGGTGAGGCTGGAAATTCTATTGTCCATGAGACATAGGACTGGAAATAGGCCATTCAGCCCATTGAGTCTACCCCACCAATCATGTCTAGTTTATGAAGCTCCCCACCAGGTTCGTATGGAAACTTGGCTTATTGCCAGCCCCGCCAACAGCCACAGGACACAGCGGCAAGAATGCTGCTTTTCATAAACCATAGGCGTCATGGGTCAGTGTGATTTGGGGCTCAAGCAAAGAGGAATGTTGCAATGTTCCAATTCAAGAAACCTTGATTTGAGCGAGTGCTGCATAAATCCAGTCCGTAAGCAATTGTTGGCCAGCAAGAAATAACAAATCGTACACTGCATATAAGTATAAAGAAAGTATATTTACAAATTTCAGCTTTATCAAACAGTTAATCAGAAAATGAAAAGGGGGAAAAAAAAGGGAAAACCTGCAAATGCTGGAAATCCAAGCAACACACACAAAATGCCAGAGGAACTCAGCAGGCCAGGCAGCATCTGGAAAAGAGTACAGTCGATGTTTCGGGCTGAGACCCTTCAGCAGTCCTGTATTCCTTTCGATAGATGTTGCCTGGCCTGCTGAGTTCCTCCAGCATGTTGTGTGTGTTGCCCAAAAAAAAGGGCCTATTACATTAACCCAGTCCAAATGTCCTCTGAAGTTGGAACTCATACTGGAATTGCCTTTAACTTGCACGCTGGATCCACAGTCTGCGTGAAAGCACACACATTCCGAACTTCAAAATCCATTTTGAAGAGGAGTATTGGCCCTTTTTTCTTTGAGCCATTCATCTGCACAAAGCTCTTTGTGCAACAGGGATGCTCTTTCCCATAGCATCCTCAGCCATCTTTCCTCCTGTCCTCTCTGTAGCTCCCGCCAAAAAAACTGCAAACCACACTGTCGCCACAAATCTCTCTCCATCCTGCTCTCTTGTTCCGCTGATTTCACCATCTTGAATGGCTGACACGATATTCCTAAGTTGAAGATCATAGCCCCTTCAAGCTGAAACCAAACATCTTAAAAGCAGAACACACTGCTTTTGCAGAACTACTAAAGTGAAATGCCTGTAGCATAGCAGTAGAAATCTCAACCAGGGCATTGCATTTATTATCTGCACAACCCCATTTTCCTGCCTTCCCCATAACCTTTGACACCTACTAATCAAGAATCTGTCAATCTCCACTTCAAACATATCCATTGACTTGGCCTCCACAACCATCTGTGGCAGTGAATTGCACAGGTTCACCAGCCTCTGGCAAAAGTTATTCCTCCTCTCTGAAAGGGTCGTTCTTCTATTCTGAGATCGAGCCCTAGATTCCACAATTGGAAACATCCTCCACATCCACTCTTTCTAGGTCTTTCAATATTCATCCATTGTCCACCCAGGGGGTGATGGGCATTGAACTTTTCACCACATTGTCATCAAGATAATACTTTGTTTACTCCTAAAGTGTTGTAATCGACAAGTCCTCAGGCCTGGAGTTCCATGTTGGAAAGGGGATTCAGTGGTCCCTACCTAACATCCCATTGAACTCTTTCATAAACTTAAAGACTTTGATTGGATTTCCTCCAGCCCTGTCTTTCTGATAGAACAAATGATAGGCTGAATGGTCTTGGACATGTAATCCAAGCTGCCAGTATGTGGACTGGGATTAGAGCAATCAATTGTATTAAAACACTATGCAGAGGTGGATTAGGAGCCTGAGCTTCCCACATGTCACTCTGCTTTTTACAGAGGTACTGAAAGGAAATTGGGGGAAAATTATCAGTGGATCCATCCTGGGTGACAGCTACAGACACCTGGAGATGCCGTCACTTATCCCTGCAAGCGTGACAAGTGCTACAACTCCTCCCTCATTACCTTTAAACAGGTCTGTTGGGGTCATCCATCGTACGTACATCGGTGAAGCCTGATGCAGATTAGGGAACCACTTTGTTGAGCTCCTTTGCTCTGTCTGCTACAAAAGGTAGGATCTCCTTGTGGCTATTCATTTCAAAATCATCTTCCCATTACTATTTTGACATGTCTCACCATAGCCACTTCTACTGCCAGAGTGAGGACAAATTCAGGTTGGAGGAGCAACACCCCCATATTTATCTGGATAGCCTCCAACCTGAGGGCATGGATCAATTTCTCCAACTTCTAGTAACTTCTTCCCCTGTATCTCCTCTCTTTTATCATTCCCCATTCTGGTTACCCTCTCACTCCTCACCTGTCCATCATTTCCCTCTGGTTTCCTTCCTTTCCTTTCTTCTATGATACACCCTTTCACCTTTTAGATTCCTTCCTCAGCTCTTTAACTCATTCACCTCTGCTCGCCCAGCTTCTCACTTCATCCCCACCTCCCCCACACACCCACCTTCCCCCTAACCTGGTCTCATCTGTCACCTGCCAGTTTGTAATCCTTCTCCTCTTTCCAACCTTCTTATTCTACTCTTTATTTATTTACTTATTGAGATAAAGCACGGAATAGGCCCATATGGGCCTTCAAGCCGCACTGCCTAGCAACCCCTCATTTAACCCTAGACTAATCAAGGGATAATTTACAATGACCAATTAACCTACCAACTGCTATGCCTTTGGACTGTGGGAAGAAATCGGAGCACCCGGAGGAAACCCATGTTTCATCCTCCTCCCTTTCCAGTCCTGATGAATGATCTCCGCCCGAAACATAGACTGTTTATTTCCCTCCATAGATGCTGCCGGACTTGCTGAGCATTTTGTGCGCGTAGCTTTGGAAATGCCTTCCTGGTTTAGTTAAAAGCGAAGCAGAGGAGCTCAATCTGTGTTTTGGTTATTGGGTATTATAAGACTATAAGACCTAGATGCAGCATTAGGCCATTTGGCCCATCGAGTTTGCTCCACCATTCCATCATGGCTGATTTATTATCCCTCTCAACCCCATTCTCCTACCTTCTCCCTGTAACCTTTGGCCCCCTTACTCATCATGGATCAATCAACCTCTGCTCTAAATATACCCAATGACTTATGACCTATTATAGGAAGCTGAATGTCGTTTATTACAGTCTGCAGTTATCCAAACTCTCAGCTAACTCTCTTCAAGCCTCTGTGACTCTGTGTGTCTGTATGGTTCAACCATTCACTAGCTAAAGTCTGCAGCAATGAAGGCTGCACACCCTGAGCCAAAATCAAGATGTATTGATTTCAGGAATTAGTTCATATTTGGCCAAGGTTGTGGTGTGAAATGAGTTTGGAAGAAGGGCTTTGATTTAAAGTGTAAAGATACCTCATTTAAAAAAAATATCGACTGTAAAGAGCAATGGGCATCTGAGGATGGGGAGGACACTGCAGAAATGCAAATCTTTGTACAACTGCAGACATGGGAACCAGAGAAATGTTCCCCTGGGTTCTGCCCTTGACTATAGAAGTACAGAGAGATCTATGGTCTGAAGCCATACCATATTGGGCTTGAATCTATTATCTGTCTGGATTTGGAAATGGCCCAAACTCTGGCACTGACACCCTTCATCCTGACATGTATAAATACCACACATAATAAAATGTGGATCTGGAAAGCTTTTTAGTATAAAAATGGCTTTTATACTATTAATAATTTAGTGTGACATTCATTGGTTAACCAGTGAGGAAATTTAGGATTATATCACTGTCACCATGGAATATATTTACACCTTGCTGCCAGGATATATTTTATTTAAATTTAGAGATACAGCGTGGAACAGCCTTTCTGGTTTAATAAGCTGCATCGCCCAGCGACCCCCCCCCCCCCCACCCAATTAGACTGTAGCCTAATCGCAAGACAATTTACAATGACCAAGTAACCTACTAACTGGTAGGTCTTTGGAATGTGGAAGGAAACCGGAGCATCAGGATAAAACACATACATTTGTGGCAAGAAATGTACAAACTCCATACAGACAGCCTTGGAACTGAGCTCCAAACTCTGACGCTCTGAGCTGTAATATGCGACTCTGACACCCAGTATAGATCCATGGTCTTTTGACAAAATAGAGATTTCTATAATAGGGAGCTGATATCAATGGGAAATTTACAGACAGGCTTAGAGCTGAAAATCCAATTTTGTACTTGAAATCAGGAGAGCCAGCAGCTGCAGACAATACTCCTGGAATGTACTATTAAATAATATATGTTGGACAAGCGGATATGTGCAAGGAGATTTGAAGTGCTTACATTTAATCAGCTGTCCTAATACATCCTCCTATGGCTTGACATTAATTTTTTTTGCCAAATTCTTATGATATATCTTGGGGTGTTTTACTGTGTCAGAAGTGCTGTATAAATACGGATCATTGTTGTGGGCCTGAATAAGTGGTGCATTAAGGAGATGTCAGTGAGGTACAAGGACCAGTTGATAACAAGACTAAATTCATGTGCTCTTGTTCAAAATTAAATAACCCTTTATCCTGCCTTGGAAAACTGAAAACATAAAATCCTGAACACCGTAAGGTATAGGAGTAGAATTATGTTATTCAGCTCCTCAAGTCTGCTACACTATTCCACCATGACTGATTTATTATCTCATGCAATCCCATTCTCTTGCCTTCTCCTCATAACCTTTGATACCCTCACTAATCAGGAATCTATGAATGGTAATCCATTATATTAAGTAAAAAGCAACACACACACAGAATGCTGGAGGAAATCAGCAGGCCAGGCAGCATCTATGGAAAAGAGTAAACAGTCGATATTTTGGGCCGAGACCCATCATTCGAGCTTCTGCAGATAGTCTCATATTAAGTAAAAAGTTGGGCTAATATTTCCAGCCAATATTACTGAGGATAAATATAAGACCCATAGACTGGGAACATAAAAGTCCCTTTCTACTCATCTCAAATTTGATAATTGTAGCAATATTTGTCATATTGCTTCCACTCGGCTTTTCTTTTGAATAGGCAGAGGTCCAGGTTGCACTTCACAAGTGAACAAGAACTGATAATATCTTTTAAAACCATATAATCCACAGTCCCCATCAGAGCTGTGAGACTTCCTCAGCACACTGAAAACGTTTCAGAAGTCAGGCTTAAGGTTTCGTATCATGTCCCAAGGACATACAGATTGATTTAGGGTAATTCTTCACTATAACTTGCTCCTAGTACATAGGAGAGTAGCAGAATCTGGGTGGTGTTGAAGGGAATATAAGAAGATAATAGGATTAGGGTAAATAGGTGATTGATAGTTAGCATTGGTTCTTTCTTTCTTTATTTGTACAATTTGTCTTCTTTAGCATGTTGATTGTTTATGAGTCTTTGCTTATGTGTAGTTTTAAAATAAATTCTACGATATTTCTTTCCTGCAAATGTCTGCAAGAAAATGAACCTCAGGGTAGTGTATGGTGATATAGACATATTTTGATAACAAATTTACTTTGACTCTTTTCCTCTGTGCTCAATGTCAGTAAGACCAAAGAGCTGGTTGTGGATTTCAGAAAGGGTAAGTCAAGGAAACACACGCCAGTCCTCACAGAGGGATCGGAAGTAGGCAGAGTGAGCAATTTCAAGTTCCTGGGTGTTAATATATCTGAGGCCCTAACCTGGTCCCAACATATCGTGCAGCTATAAAGAAGGGAAGACAGCGGCTAAATTTCATTAGGAGTTTGAGGAGAATTGCTATAGTTGTACCGTTGGGACAGGCTGCATCACTGCCTGGTATGGAGGGGCTACTGCACAGGACCGAAAGCAGCTACAGAAAGTTGTAAATCTAGTCAGCTCCATCTTGGGCACTATCCTACAAAGTACCCAGGACACCTTTAGGGAGCGGTGTCTCAGAAAGGCAGCGTCCATTATTAAGGACCTCCAGCACCCAGGGGATGCCCTTTTCTCACTGTTACCATCAGGATGGAGGTACAGAAGCCTGAAGGCACACACTCAGTGATTCAGGAACAGCTTCTTCCTCTCTGCCATCAGGATGGAGGTACAGAAGCCTGAAGGCACACACTCAGTGATTCAGGAACAGCTTCTTCCCCTCTGCCATCCGATTCCTGAATGGACATTGAAGCTTTGGTCACTACTTTTTTTAATATACAGTATTTCTGTTTTGGCACTTTTTAAAAAGTCTGTTCAATATACGGAATTGATTTGTTTATTTATTATTCTTTTTCTCTCTCTGCTAGATTATGTATTGCATTGAACTGCTGCTGCTAAGTTAACAAATTTTACATCACATGCCGGTGATAATAAACCTGATTCTGATTCTGATTCACTCAAATTTCTACAGCTATATTATATGTTGTAAAATTAGTCAGCCCCATCATGGGTACTAACCTCCATAGTATCCAAGGCATCTTCGAAGAGTGGTGCCTCAGAAAGGCGTTGTGCATCATTTAGGACCCGACTACCCAGGACATGCCCTCTTCTCATCAGGTAGGAGGTACAGAAGCCTGAAGACACCTACTCAGTGATTCAGGAACAGCTGCTTCCCCTCTTCCATCCGATTTCTGAATGGACATTGAACACTACCTCACTACTTTTTAATCTTAGGTTTTTTTTGCAGTACTTATTTAATTTAACTATTTAATATGCATATATACTTACTGTAATTCAGTTTTTTTCTACATAATTTAACTTGTATTGCAATATACTGCCGGTAAAGTTAACTCGTTTCACGACATATGCCGGTGATATTAAACCTGATTCTGATTCTGCCGTACTGTCCTACGTCCTAAAATAAACTTGGGATTCAAAGCTAAGTTTTACTGTTAGTTGTCACAAATCAGCGAATATGGGGATGGTGGCGAGCAAGTCTGATTCACGCCATCTTAACTATTTCTTCCCCCAGTCTAGTTAGCCCCCCACTCACCCCCTCTATTACCTAAGTCACTGCACTGTAAACACTTTAAACCACTTTTTATAATATTGTTTATATTGTAAATAGTGTTGTTATTTATCTATTTATGTACATTTTATTCTATATCCGTACTTTAACCTCTAAATTTATTATTTACATAATTGCTTAGAATTGATTTTTTGTTACCTGTCGCCCCAACACACTACAGCAAATTCCTAATACATGTACATGTATATGGCGAATAAAGTTGATGCTTGATCGTGAGAGATAAGAGTTTTTAATTTTCACTCGCATTGTTTTGAGGAGCGGCACCCGCAGAGGGGTCTGTTAGCAAGGAACGGGCCTTCGAAACGGCAGCAGCTCTTCCCTGCGGCCGCAACACTCGGTGAACAGCATTCCAGCGGGTCTGCACCAGCGTCAAACACAGGTCGCCAACTTTTTACTTAAAATAAACTAAACTTTAACCATAAGATGCAGAGAGCTGTAAACTCAGTCAGCTCCATCATGTGCACTAGCCTCCGCAGTATCCAGGACATCTTCAAGGAGAGATGCCTCAAAAGGGCGACATTCACCATTAAGGACCCCCATCACCCAGGACATGCCCTCTTCTCATTGCTACCACCATGGAGAATTTTACCGGAGCCTGAAGACACACACTCAACGATTCAAGAACAGCTTCTTCCCCTCTGCCATCTGATTTCTGATGGACGTTGAATACAACTTAACTACTTTAAATGTCTCTTTTGCACTACTGATTTAACTATTTGATATATATGCTTACTGTAATTCACAGTTCCTCTCTATTATCATATATTGCATTGTACTGCTGCCGCTAGGTTAACAAATTTCACGGCATATGCCTGTGATATTAAACTTGATTATGAGATGTGTGGGCAGTTTTTTTTTAAATACAGTGGTATGAGCCTGGAGTGTTTGCCAAGGATAAAGCGCAAGTATGGGGTGGTACACTTCTACAATAGTCGAAGGGCTTCCACACCCAACCTGGCCACCCCTCCCCAGTAGCGGAAGAACCCTTTTTGGTGGTCCTGTCCCATCGAGCCCTTGTGGTGGCTTCAGAACGTCCCTCAGCCCGAATGTCTGCTCCAACTACATCATTCAAGACCTTTCTCCGAAAGCCAGACTGGAAACTTCAATCAAATTTAAAAGAGAGGGCAGACCTTCAACTGGGGACCAATCACAGAAGGAGAGCTCGCCTAAACGCAAGAGGTTCTACATTTTTTGATTGGGTGGCTCTGGTGTTCTGATGTTCTCCTGCAGGCTGATTGGCTGGTTCAATGTCATGACAACTGGTCTCTCCTATTAACAAAATGTATGCGCCTGTTAGCAATAGGGTGCAATTAATAATATGTTTGGCACGAGACACTGCTTTTAAACAGAAATGTGCAGCTTGATATGATTTCCAGCTTTCAATATTAATAATTAATATCGATCTGTGCCCTTTCCCCTGCTATATGCAATGAAAGAAAAAACTCAATCAGCCTTTCTGCACTTTTCCAGGCAACGGCTGAAAATACAGCAGATTATGGAAATAATATTCCCTGAAATGTTTAAGAGATTTTTTCTCCTTCTAGAGCTGTGTCATGAGGAACAGCTACATGCTGTCGATTCATCTGGGCTGTCGTTGCTGTGAATTCAGACAGAATGCTTGATTAAGGATTAGCTTTATCTGTAACATATACATCAAAACATACAGTGAAATGCCTCATTTGCATTAATGACCAACACAGTCCAAATGTGTGTTGGGGTAGTCCGCAAGCGTCTAGTGCCAACATACCACGCTCAACAACCAGAATCAGAATCAGATTTATTACCATCGGCATGTGTCGTGAAATTTGTTAACTTCGCAGCAGCTGTTCAATGCAACACATAATATAGAAGGAAAAAAATAAAGTAATAGTAATAATAAATAAGTAAATCAATTACAGTATACGTATATTGAATAGATTAAAAATCATGCAAAAAAACAAATAATATATATGAATTGCTGAGTGTGTGTACCTCCTACCTGATGATAACAGTGAGAAAAGGGCATGCCCTGGGTGCTGGAGGCATGTCTTTCTTTCGCAATGGACACTGTCTTTCTGAGACACTGCTTCCTGAAGATGTCCTGGGTACTTTGTAGGCTAGCACCCAAGATGGAGCGGACTAAATTTACAACCCTCTGCAGCTTCTTTTAGTCCTGTGTAGTAGCTCTCCCACACCAGACAGTGATGCAGCTTGTCAGAATGCTCTCCACAGTACATCTATAGAAGGTTTTTAGTGTATTTGTTGACATACCAAATCTCTTCAAACTCCTGATGAAGAATAGTCGCTGTCTTTATTACTGCATCGATATGTTGGGACCAGGTCAGAGATCTTGACACACAGGAACTTGAAACTGCTCGCTCTCTCTACTTCTGATTCCTCTATGAGGATTGGTATGTGTTCCTTCGTCTTACCCTTCCGGAAGTCCACAATCAGCTCTTCCATCTTACTGAAGTTGAGTGCCAGGTTGTTGCTACAACACCACTCCACTAGTTGGCATCTCTCACTCCTGTATGCCCTCTCGTCACCATCTGAGATTCTGCCAACAATGATTGTGTCATCAGCAAATTTATAGATGGTATTTGAGCTATGCCTAGCCACACAGTCATGGGTATAGAGAGAGTAGAGCAGTGGGCTAAGCACACACTCCTGAGGTGCACCAAAGTTGATTGTCAGAGAGGAGGAGATGTTATCACCAATCCACACAGATTGTGGTCTTCTGGTTAGGAAGTTGAGGATTCAATTGCAGAGGGAGGTACAGAGGTCCAGGTTCTGCAGCTTCTCAATCAGGATTGTGGGAATGATGGTATTAAATGCTGAGCTATAGTCATTGAACAGCATCTTGACGTAGGTGCTTGTGTTGTCCAGGTGGTCTAAAGCCGTGTGAAGAGCTTATGAACCCTAACACATAAATCCTTGGAATGTGGGAGGAAAGTGGAGCTCCTGGAGGAGACCCATGTGGTCACGGAGAGAATGCAAAAAATCCCTTACAGACAAAGGCAGGAATTGAACCTGGGTCACCAGTGTGGTAATAGTGTTACTCTAACCACTTCCTACAGTGCTGCCCCCCTCCCCCCCCTTGAGTCTTGTGGGCAGCTCATCCTGGGCCATTTTCCTCCTCAACTACCCCAGTAGAAACAAAATCCTGTCATGCCCGCAGCATCTACTGTCCCTGCCATCCTGTCGCACGTCCCTCAGCCATCAGACTGGCTCAGACCAGGATCTGAACCTGGTCACTGAAACCTACAAATGGATCTGAGCAGGGAGGACATTCACCCAGATGTGGCGTACTGAACCAGGGGGTCGCAAGCTCCGGATAAGGAGGACTGAGACGAGAATTGTATTTAGTTAGAGGGTGGTGACAGTTTGAGGATCCCTACCCCTAAGGCCTGTGGGAGATCAGTCATTCAGTCCATTGAAAACATTTCTCAATCAATAATCAACTTTTCACCATATGCAATACATTTACATGTGTTAGGGATTTTCTAATACAAGTTCCTAATATATGTACTGCATTAAGGATGTTAAGGAGCTAAGGTAGAAGATCAGACATGATCTTGATGAATGCACTGCATATTCAAAGTACCAGATGGCCTAATCCTGGTTTTCATTATATTCTTGTTCTGCTTTGTACATTACGAAACCATCTTGTGTGGTACTCTTTGACGGCAAGCAATTGAGAAGACTTCCTGGCTCTTTGGAGTTCCTTGGTATAGAAATGATGGAGGATGTGGTTTCGGCTTGATTTTCTTTTTGAGGTAAAATGCGCTAAATCGAGAAAAATCTGGAGGTTTTTTTTTGGTGGTGGATAAGATAGGGGAAGTATACCTGCGATAAGAGTTCTGAGCCCCCAGTTGTCGGAAGGACCTTTTCCCAAGGTGATGTAACTTTAACTTTGAAACGAATAAACTTTTAGCACTAGATTATAAACACAAGAGGATTTTGTAGATGCTGGAAACCTTGAGCAACACACACTAAGTGCTGAAGGAAGTTAACAAGTCAGGCAGCATCTATGGAGGGGAATGAACAATCAATGCTTAGGGCTAAGTCCGCAGGTCCAAACTTCTCATCCTGGTTTCCAGATCTTTCCATGTTCTCACCCCTTCGTACAATCCTCTCTAAGCTTCTAGAAACCCGCCCTTTATATTAACTACTGTGCTATTTATGACCTTGCTTTGAGAGCTGTAAAATTCCCTTCCCAACATGGGTAACACCCTCCCAACCATTGAGCACATCTACACGGAGGCTTGTCTCAGAAAAGCAGCATCCATCATCAGGAGACCCCCATCTCCCAGGTCAGGCTCTCTTCTCGCTGCTGCCATGGGGAAAAAGGTAAAGGAGACTCAGGACTCCCACCACCAGGTTCAGAGACAGTTATTACCCCTCAACCCCTCACTCACTCCATCATTGAAATATTCCCATGAACTATGGACTCACTTTCAAGGACCCTTCATCACACGTTTTCAGTATGTATTGCTTATTTATTTATTATTATTATTTCTTTTTGTATTTGCACAGTTTGCTGTCTTTTGCACACAGGTTGAACACTCAAGTTGGTGCGACCTTTCATTAATTCTATTATGGTTATTATTCAATTATGGATTTATTGAGTATTGTTCATTCATTATGTGCCATGTCTTATGACATAGGCAATCATGGTCTTTCTGTGACCATGACTGTCCTTGGCAAATTTTTGAACAGAAGTAGTTTGTCATTGCCTTCTTCTGGGCAGTGTCTTTACAAGAAAGGTGACCCTAACCCCTGCCAGCCTTTATCAATACTCTTCAGAGATTGTCTGCCTGGCATGAGTGGTCCCTTAACCAGGACTTGTGATATGCACCAGCTGCTCATACGACCATCCACCACCTGATTCCATGACCCTGATCTGGGGGACTAAGCAGATGCTACACCTTGCCCAAGGGTGACCTATAGGCTAGTGGAGGGAAGGGGGACCTTACACTTCCTTTAGTAGAGATGTATCGCCACCCTGCCACTCAGTTGTTAGATATCCTATACATTCAAATCATTGTTTTGAAATTTAAAAAATGTTGACTGGGAAGGGAAATGGAGGGGAAGGATAGAATAAGGACAGGGTTCACTTTACTGCACTTCCTCTGTGACATTACAGTATGTACTGTGCAAAAGTCTTAGGCACCTATATATAGCTATTTGTCTACGTGGAGCAGACAGTGAGTTTGTAAATCTGGCGAGAGCAAAGGAGTTGTGAATGGCAAAGGTGGAGCGTCGCAGCAGGTGTGTGGGACAGGTGGCAGAGAAGGAGTGCCAGGGGCAGGGAGTGGCACGGTTGCAGACACACCCAGCCCTGAGACACCAGGCACGGTCATTTGATTCCAAACAATTGGCTTATTGATCATTACGGAATGTCTCTCTGATGCTTCCCGCTCCCTCCCCTCTCTCTTCCCCTTTTCCCAACCATGATTCCCCTTTCTCGGCCCCCTTCCCACTCTCAACCCACAACAGAGACCAATATCAGAATCAAGTTTATCATCACTCAGAAGTGTCATGAAATTTGATTTCTTTGCGGCAGCAGTACGGTGCAATATATTAAAATTATTACAGTATTGTATTTTCCGCATTTGTTTGCCTTGTTACTTTCTCAATGTACGTGTGTGTGGGATGTCACAAAAACAAGCTCATTAGCTTTATTTGTCACATGTACATCAAAACATACTTTGAAATGCATCATTTGCATCAAGACAAATCAGTGAGGACTGTGCTAGGCAGCCTGCAAGTGTTGCCATGCTTTCAGTGCCCACCACTCACTAGCTTAACCCTATTTATATGTCTTCGGAAAGTGGGAGGACACCAGAGCACCCGGAGGGAACACACATGGTCACGGGGAGAACGTAGGAACTCCTTAGAGGCAGCAGCAGGAATTGATCCCCAATCTTACAGCGGGTGCTGTGAAGTGTTGCACTGTTGCTACAATACTGTGCCCCCCCCCCCAAACAAAAGCTTTTCACTGTATCTCAGTACATGTGACAATAATAAACCAACTCCATTTCCAGGGGATGTTGAGGGAGAGAAGTTGAGGCAGAGGCAAAAGAGAAACAGACCACTAAAGAATGGGCTGATGACTTAAACGAGGAACATCAGTAAGATGGCAGTACTGCTATGACCCCTAGATGGAAGAGATGGGGCTGACAGGGAGGGTGCAGGCAGAAATGGTGTTCATGAAAACCCCAGGGAAAGAATTGGGGAAGTTGGGATATGAGTTGAGATTGTACAGAAATGTGAGATCATGGCCTTCCCTAGAATCAGCATCAGGTTTATTGTTGTTCTATGCAGTAGAACATTGCATAAAAATTACTATAAATTACAATAAGAAATAATACAAAATAAATGGTACAAAAAGAGTGCAAAATAGTGAAATAGTGTTCATGGGTTCATGAGCCATTTAGAAAACTGATGGTGGAGAGAAAGAAGTTCTTCCCAAAATGGTGGGTGAGCATCTTTTCCTTCAGTGGTTCCATTTAATATGAGAGAATGTATATAGTATACAACCTGAAATTCTACTCTTCACAGACATCCACAAAACTCAAGAAAAACCCCAAAGAATGAATGACAGAAAAGCGTTAGAACCCCAAAACCTCCTGTGTTCCACCCATAAGCAGCAGCAAAGCATCAACTCTCCCCTCTCTCCCTCAGCCCACCTGTCTCTGCAAAAGCATCAGCGCCCCCACCACTTGCCATGCAAACAATAGCAAAGCTCCCAAAGAGACCACGATCTAGACTCCGTCAAAAAAACTACTGTTCATTCTAATACTTTGTCATGCCACAATATCTCTCCCTCACTGATCAAGGAGAGAGCTGAATCACTTCTGCCACAGTGAGAGGGAGAGCAACATCGCAATGTTCAACGTTTCGATGTTATAGTCTGCAGCGTCTCTTATTTTGACAGCAGTGTACGCTGCTGTCTTGATTTTCCGATCTTCAGTGAAATTTCAGTCTGTGACACCGGCAAGGAATCAGGTCATCCACAGGCTGCACCCAGAAGGTGCACATCCTCCAGGCCTCCTTGACAATAGTAATGAGAAGAGAGCACGTTCTGCGTGGTGAGTGTCCTTAATGATGGTTGCCAACTTCTTGAGGCATTGCCTTTTGAAGATGCCCTCAGTGGTGAATAGTCTGGTGCCCGTGATGGAGTCTACAACCCTTTGCAGTTTTTTCAACCCAGTGCAGTGCCCCCCACCCCCACACCAGACGGTGATGTAACCAGTTAGAATGCTGTCCTTGGTGCATCTGTAAAAATTTGCAAGAGTCTTTGGTGACATGCCAAATCTCCTAATGAAATATAGCTGCTGCCCTGCCTTCTTTGTGATTGCACCAATATTCTTTCCTTTACCTAATCCATTAGTACAAAGACCTTAGCTAATGGCTGCAATGTGCTTGTGTGTTACATACTCTTAATATTGATCTCAGTGTTGGCTGCATGCTCCATCTGCATTTCAGCACTGATTTGGACACCTCTGAATTAGCAGCTGGTTGTCCTCCTTGAGGGCAGAATTAACTGGACGTGCTTTTTTCTTCACTTGCTGCCAATCCAAGCTTAAACACACCCGCAGCCCACCGCCCTCCCCCTCCCCAACAGCTGAGAGTCCACACTCGGCAGTCCTCCAAACTCCCACAACGATGGTGATAAGAAAGGGGAGGGGTGGAGGGTCAAAGGTCAGCCTGCCATCCTGTTGCCAGGATATTAGGGATCAGAGAGCAGGGGGCTTCTGGATCTGCAAAGACAAAGGAAAAATGTGACCTGTTAGCGTGACACTGAGATGTTCCCTATCACCAGAGTTAACGTGTAACCTGCACTTCCTTCAGAGATTGGATGTGTAACCTATTCTCAGTGGCCAATTTATTAGGTACCTCTGTACCTAATAAAGGGTTCACTGATTGTATGTTTGTGATCTTCTGCTGCTGTAGCCTATCCACTTCATGGTCCGACATGTTGTGTGTTCAGAGATGCTCTTCTGCACATCACTGTTGTACCATGTGGTTGTTTGTGTTACTGTCTCCTTCCTGTCATTTTGAACCAAGCTGGCTATTCTCCCCTGACTGCTCTCATCTATTTATTTATACTGAGATATAATGCTGAATAGGTCCTACTGGAATCTTCCATTTGCACCACCCAGCAATCCCCTGATTTAACCCTAGCCTAATCATGGGACAATTTACAACGACCAATTTACCTACCAACTGGTACATCTTTGGACTGTGGGAGAAAACCAGAGCATCCGGTGGAAACCTAGTCATGGGGAGAATGTACAAACTCCTTACAGGCAGCGATGGGAATTGAACCCCGGTCACTGGTACTGTAAAGGGTTGTGCTAACCACTGTGTTACAGTACCACCCTACATAACAAGATACTTTCATCCACAGAACTACTGCTCACTGGATGTTTTCTTTTAGTTTTTTGCACCATTCTCTAAACTCTAGTCCAGAAGATCCCAAAGGGTCAGTAGTTTCTGAGATACTCGAACCACTTTGTCTGACACCAACAGCAATTCCACGGTCAAAATCACTTTGATCACATTTCTTTTCCTTTCTGATGTTTTGTCTGAACAACCACTGAACCTCTTGGCCATGTCTGCATGCTTTTATACATTGAGCTGCTGCTGCATGATTGGCTGATTAGATATTTGCATTAACAAGCAGGTGTACAGATGTATGTAATCAAGTGGCTACTGAGTGTATTTTTATTTCTGTTAACACATAAAAAGGATGATGAATGATTCTATGGCTGTCATTGCAGGCATTGGCTAAGAGGAGAGGGTAGAAATAGAAGAGAAGCACGTAAGTTGTTTTTGAAAACTGAGTCAAAAGCTATTCAAAAATGGAACAGCCACAGTTATTCGGTTAAAGTTAAAAAAACTAAGGGGTGCAAAGGGACTTGGGAGTCCATGTGCAGGATACCATAAAAGTTAATTTGTAGGTTGAAGAAGCAAGGTTAGCATTAATTTTGAGAGGACTAGAATAGAAAAGCAAAGTAGTAATGTTGAGGCTTCAGGAGGCACTGGTGGGGCCTCACTTGGAGTATTGTGAGCAGTTTTGGATTCCTTATCTAAGAAAGGATGTGCTGACATTGGAAAGGGTTCGAAGGACATTCACCAAAATGATTCTGGGATTGAACGGCTTATCATATGAAAAGTGTTTGATGGCTCTGGGCCTGTACTCTCTGGAATTCAGAAGAATGAAACCTATCAAATGTTGAAAGCCCTTGATAGAGTGGATGTGGAGAGTATGTTTCCTATGTTTCCTAGACCAGAGGACAGAGCCTCAGAATAGGGGGATGTCCATTAGAACACAGATGAGGAGGTATTTCTTTAGCCAGAGAGTGGTGAATCTGTGAAATTTTTTACCCCAGGTGGCTGTGGAAGCAAGTCATTGGGTATATTTAAGGCATAGGTTGATAGATTCTTGATTAGTCAGGGCATGAAGATTTACAGGCAGAAGGCAGGAGATATGGGCTGGGAGGGAAAATGGATCAGTCATGATGAAATGGTAGAGCAGACTCGATGGGCCAGATGGCTTAATTCTACTCCTATGCCTTATGGTCTTACGCAATTTTTGAAAACATTTCATCTATCTAGCATCTGCTTTGTTCAATGTCTCATGCTTTCTGCATTGTTTTTAATCCTCTGTTTTTGTTCATCTCCTCTTGTCCATTTCCTCCTGACAGATCGACCACAATAAACAAACCATAGCCACATCTCTCCGCTGGTATTAACTCCGACAATATGTTGGTGAATGAAAACCAAAAGAGTTGCAGATGCTGAAAATCTGAAACAAAACCAAAACTGTTACAAACAGGCGACAGGTTAGACAGCATCAGTGGAAGGAGACAGAAAGTTAATATTTCAACACGGCAATATGCTGTGGTTTTTCTTGGTTGTCCGCCTATCACAGATACTCCATTTGTTTTCTCCGCTGTTCCCCTTTCAATGCAATTTAAATTTTCCAATTCTGAAGAAGTGTTGTCTCTTTCTCTCTCCTAAGGTGCTGCCCGATCAACTGAGCAGTTAAGATTAAATCAAGAGTGATTTAGAAAGAAAATGAATGGATATTTGTCTTTCAATATTCAGAATGAACAAGGCAAGTCCCGGAGTGGGTTCATCAGACAAACTCCTGAGCCTCATTAGTGGAACTTCTTGAGAAATAGAGTCAGAGTCCTGGTGGGCAAACCTGCTAGAAGGTTCTGGCAGGTATGCAGGAGTCCTGAACTTGTTGGAATTTACTCAATCTGGCTTTAAAAAATCCAGTTAATTTTAGAGATAATGGTACTGCTGTCATACATGGAATTTTACCTAGTCCTGCAGTAATTGTCCTGGACTGACCATTTTGAATCAACCAGATGCGGGTATGGAATCTCATATGAACCAAATTGGGTATGGAAGGCAGATATCCTCTCCTGACAGATATTAGAGGACTTGCTGAATTTCACAACAAAATGACTCGTGTTTTACAGAGGAAATGCATTCTAGAAAACCGTCTGTATCTCAATTTTCCATAATGTGAAAACTTGATAGAAATGGACATTTGCAGTTTATTTTGAACTTTGGATTGAGTTATATTTTCCTCAATAAACTCCAAGAGTGAATTTTTATTCTGTAGCTCAATTTTTTAAAAAAACCAATTTGTGAACATCTTTAAGTGCAATTTCTCATTGCCGAGCTGTCATAGAACATGGATACTCTGTAATTTGTGACAATCATCCACGGGACTCTAAGATTTAGGAGCAGAATTGGGCCTTTTGGCTCATTAACTCTGCTATGCCATTGAATTATGGCTGATTTTTCACAACTCTATTCTCCTACATTTTCCCCTTATTAGTCAAAAACCTACCAATTTCTACCTTAAAAACACCAATGACTTAGCCTCAACAGCCCTTCATGGCAATGAATTCCACAGATTCACTACCTCTGGCTGAAGAAATTCCTCCTCATCTCAGTTTCAAAGGGACATCCCTTTATTCTAAGTCTGAGCCCTCAGATCCTAGTCTCTCTTACTAATGCAAATGTCCTTTCCACATCCCATCTATCCAGGCATTACAGTATTCTAAAGGCTAATGATTCTATTTTTAAAATTAGTATTAAGTTAATTTAATCTTACAGCTCCTTTGATCATGTTTGAATTTGAGCTTCCAGGTCATTAGTGTTGACCTTGGGTTATACCTCAGGGACCACTACTCCACCATTATATTCTGCTGACTTTTCCATTCTCCAAACTTGTTCCCCTCATCTGGATTCCTGACAAAACTTCCTTGTTGTTTTTTTAAAAACAGGTTTCTGTGCATGTTGCAAAACAAAAATTAAAAAGGACAAAGGAAATTGAAAAGACTTCTGAATTTATGGAAGACATTCAAAAGATGAAATCTCATTGATAGATAATCTATTTTATTAAAAAATCTCACATTTCTTAAAAGATTTAGAAATATTTTGAAGGTGCAATACACGATCAAAGCAATAACCAGAGACAATGAACAGTTAGTGTTTTGAAGTTATATTCAGATAAAAGCTTGCAGAAAGAGAATGGAGTAACACACACAAAATGCTGGAGGAACTCAACAGGTCAGGGAGCATCTGTGGCAATGAATAAACAGTCGACATTTCACCTGAGACGTACAAAAAAGCTGGATGAACTCAGCAGGTCGGGCAGCATCCGTTGAACAGATTTTTCAACGGAAGCTGCCCGACCTGCTGAGTTCATCCAGCTTTTTTGTACGTCTTGATTTGACCACAGCATCTGCAGTGTACTTTGTGTCGACATTTCACCTGAGACGCTTCTTCAGGACTGAGAAGGAAGGGGGAAGAGGCCAGAATAAAAAGGTGGGGCAAGGGGATTGAGGCTAGCTGGAAGGTGATAGGCGAAGCCAGGTGTGTGGGAAAGGTCAAGTGGTGGAATGGAGAATGGAGTTGAACACAAGAAGCTCATTTGCTAGAAAAATTTGTATATAACTATACACACCCCTTTCAGTTTCAGATTTATTTCTCACATGCTCATGCAAACATACAATGAAATGTATCATTTGCTTCAACAACCGATGCCCCTAGCCTAGGGATGTGCAGGAGGCAGGCTGCAAATGTCATCACACATTCCAGTGCCAACTTATCATGTCCACAATGCTCAACAGAACAACGCAGACCACAACAAAACAGAACACAACGAGCACTGAAACAACACAAGCAAAAAAAAAAAATGCCCCCATTCCTCCCTCTCACCCACGCACACACACAGTCCTCCAACACCTGGAGAGGCCTGTCTTCTCCACCGTCAGATCTCTGAATGGTCCATGAACACCTCCTTACTATAAACGTGAGAAAGTCTGAAGATGCTGGAAGTCCATAGCTACATACCGTACACACAAAATGCTGGAGGAACTCAGCAGGTCAGACAGCATCTATGAAAATGAATAAACAGTTGATGTTTTGGGCCAAGACCCTTCTTCAGTCCTGAAGGAGAACCTTGCCCTAAAACGTTGACGGTTTATTCATTTCCATAGATGCTGCCTGACATGCTGACTACATTACTATTCCTTTTTTTTCAGAACTGTTTATTTATTTTTAAAATTATAACTTATAGTGAATTTTTTGTCTGGCATTATATGTACAAACACCACTGTATGTGTGTCAGTGATAATAAGCCTGATTGATTCTGATTCAGAGATGAACTTACTTCCACACAAAGAATGAGTGGGGCGGGTCCAATGGGCAGAGATGGTGTCTTTGGAACAGCACCCGTGAGGGAGGATAGAAATTACACTGGAAAATTAGGAGACCAGCTTTTGACATCTACCACCCCTCTTCAAGTGCTACACAATGCTCTGTGGCTGCAAAGGTTAGGTTAAGTCCATCGCCCTTACTGGGGCATAGGCAGCCAACAGCAGCTCGCCAGAGTCCTCTATCCTGAGCCAATCTTTCAGATTGTCCCTGGATGTAGCCCGTCCTCCTTAAAGATCTTTCCCCTCAGGGGTGTGGTCTTTGGAACTTTTATTAGCATTTCTGTAGCTCCGAATTTTTATGGGATGGGTTTGCTAGTCCCAAGCCCAACCCTCCTCCTTTTGCAGATGGGCTTGGGACCGTCCATGGTGGAGTTTGGCTGCTAAGGGGCGCTAGTAATTCCCTGCTTTAGACTATAAGACCATAAGATATAGGAGCAGAATTACACCATTTGGCCCATTGAGGCTGCTCCACCATTCCATCATGGTTAATTTAATATCCCCCTTAACCCCATTCTCCTGCCTTCTCCCTGTAACCTTTGACACCCTCGCTAATCAAGAACCTGCCACCCTCCGCTTTAAATATACCCAATAACTTGGCCTCCACAACCAACTGCAGCAGTGAATTCTACAGATTCATCTCTCTCTGGCTGAAGAAGTTCAAGGTTCAAATTTAATATCAAAGTACATATGTCATTATATATGTACTACCCTGAGATTCACTTCATTGTAGGCACTTACATGCAAATAAAGAAATACAACATAACCGAGACAAACAAACATCCAATGTGCAAAAGAAGACAAATCGTGCCAGTGATAAATTCCTCCTCACCTCTGTTATAAAGGGACATTCTTCTGTTCTGAGGCTGTGACTCTCCCACTATTGAAAAGATCCTCACCACATCCACTCTGTCTAAGCCTTTCAATATTTGATAGGTTTAAATGAGATCCACCGTCATTCTTCTAAACTCCAATGAGCAGAGGCCCAGAGCCATCAAACACCCCTCATACACGGACGCTTTCATTCCCAGGACCTCGACAGCCTTCATCATGCATTCATCAGAGAAGCGATTTGAAGGGATACAATTAAAAAGTAGAAGGGGAGCAAGTGAAGAAGCTTAAAGAGAGATTCCAGAGTTTTTTTTAAAAAGTTTCCTTCTTTGAGACCCAGTTTCCTGGAGGAAGCTTTTCTGTTCTGAAGGCATGAATATTGAGTGCTGGTTATTTTCAAGGCTTGTGAGAGGCCAGAATTGGAGGGGTGATAAATGCTTGGAGGTTGTGGAGCTGGAGGAGGTTACAGAAATAGAAAGCAGCAGGAGGTAGGTGCTGTCGTGCGTTAGTAATCCAGGTGCCTAAACCAAAATCCTTACTGTGGTAGTCATGGGATCAGGAACAATGACCGCAATACAGCACTGAAATTTTATAAGAACAACATCTTATTCACTCACAACCTTCAAGGAAGGCAATGTGCCATCCTTTTCTTCATACAGCAGGGAAACAGACTTTTCAGCCCACTAAGTCATGTCTTGGCCATTAAGGATCCTTCCGAAACAATCCTTCCATTTTATTCTACCCTCCCCCCCCCCCGCCATCCCATCAATTTACTGCAGATATACAAATCACAGCAGCCTAATAACTTGCACGTCTTTAGAAAGTGAGAGGAAACCCCTCCAATCACAGGGAGAACGTGCAAATTCCACACACGCACAGCAGCTGCAGTCAGGACTGAATATATCACTGCACCCGTGAGGCAGCATCCCTACAAGCTGCACCCTTGCCCTTACCTGGCCTGACCTACATTTATGTGACTCCAGACGCATCCCATGTGGTTGATGCTTAATATCCGGCAAGTGACTCACAGTTGTTTGCTCAAATAGAGAAGCACATCGAGTATTTCACTGGTGACCAACAAAAAGTAGTGGATACAGCCCGGTCCAACACAGCTAAAGCCTGTGAGCAGATTTACATGGAGCTCTGCTACAAGAAAGCATTATCTATCATCAAGGACCCCTACTATCCAGGCCATGCTCTCTCCTCACTGCTGCCACCAGGAAGAAGGTACAGGAGCCTCAGGACTCACACCACCAAGTTCGGGAACAGTTTTTACCCCTTAACCATCAGGCTCTTGAGGGGATAACTTTATTCATTCCAACACCAAATGCTTCCACAACCTCTGGACTCACTTTGATATTTATTGCTTGTTTGTTTGTTTGTTGGTTAATTTATTATTATTATTATTTAAATTTTTTTGGATTTGTAGAGTTCGCTGTGTTTGCACATTGGTTGTTTGTCCGTCTTTGTCATTTGGGGTTTTTCATTTATTCTATTGTGTTTACTGCGAATGCCTGCAGAATCTGAATCTCAGGGTAGTACAAGGTGACGTAGATGTACTTCGATAATAAATTCACTTTCAACATTGAACTTTGGAAGGTGACTAACCATCAGCGTCTCGGGGACAAATGGGGGTTTGCAATAAAAGATGAAGATGACAGATGTCATGTCTGTATTGGTGGGTCTGTGAGTGAGTGAACAAGTGCCTCTGTTTGGGCAGCTGTGGGTGAATCCATGGGTACGTGTGTATCCGGCTAGGTGTCTGTGAGGGGGGAAATGTCTGTCTGTCAATTTGGATGAGTGTGGGGTGAATGTGCGTCTGCTTGTTAGGAATTGTGCGGGGTGTCAGAGCCGTCTCTATTTCCTGAGGAGACTGAGGTCCTTTAACATCTGCCGGACGATGCTGAGGATGTTCTACGAGGCTGTGGTGGCCAGTGCTATCATGTTTGCTGTTGTGTGCTGGGGCAGCAGGCTGAGGGTAGCACACACTAACAGAATCAACAAACTCATTTGTAAGGCCAGTGATGTTGTAGGGGTGGAACTGGACTCTCTGACAGTGGTGTCTGAAAAGAGGATGCTGTCCAAGTTGCATGCCATCTTGTACAATGACTCCCATCCACTCCATAATGTATTGGTTAGGCACAGGAGTACATTCAGCCAGAGACTCATTCCACCGAGATGTAACACTGAGCGTCATAGGAAGTCATTCCTACCTGTGGCCATCAAACTTTACAACTCCTCCCTCGGAGTGTCAGACACCCTGTGCCAGTAGGCTGGTCCTGGACTTATTCCCACTTGGCATGATTAACTTATTATTATTTAATTATTTATGGTTTTATATTGCTGTATTTCTTCACTATTCTTGGTTGGTGCGGCTGTAATGAAACCCAGTTTCCCTCGGGATCAATAAAGTATGTCTGTCTGTCTGTGTGTATGTGTGCACGTGCGTGTGTGTATGTGTGTGTAGGAGGGAAGGGGGGTGAATCTGTGTGTGTGTGTGTGTCTCTCTCTCTCTCTGAGTGGCTGGGTGTGGGGTGTGCATGTGTCCCTTTGTGTGAGTGGGTGTGGGGTGCGTTGTGTGTCTTTGTGTGGATGGGTGTGTGTGTGTGTGTGACTGTGTGGGGTGTGGGTCTATCTGGGTGTGTGTGTCTATCTGTGAGGGTGGGTGTGTGTATGTGTGTGTGTGTGTGTGTGTGTGTGTGTGTGTGTGTGTGTGTGTGTGTGTGTGTGTGTGTCTGAGTGTGTGGGTGTGTGTGTGTGTGTGGGGGGGTATGTGTGTGTGGGGTATGTGTGTGTGGGGTATGAGTGTGTCCCTTTGTGTGAGTGGATGTGGGCTGCGTTTTGCATGTCTTTGTGAGGGTGGCTGTGTGTAAGCGTGTGTGTGTGAGATTGTGTGGGGTAGGGTGTGTGTGTCCCTCTTTGTGTGAGTGGGTGTGCGGTTTGTGTGTATCTGTGTGTGTGTGTGAGACTGTGTGGGTGGGTGTGGGGAGTGTATCTCTCTGAGTGGGTGGGTGGGGAGTGTGTATCTGTGAGTGTCTCTCTGAGTGTGTGGATGTGGGGTGTGTGTGCCTCACTGTGCAGGTGTGTGTGGTGTGTGTATGTCTCTGAGTGTGTGGGTGTGGGGTGTGTGTGTCTTTTTGTTTGGGTGGGTGTGGGGAGTGTATCTCTCTGAGTGGGTGGGTGGGGAGTGTGTATCTGTGTGTGTCTCTCTGAGTGTGTGGATGTGGGGTGTGTGTATGTCTCTGAGTGTGTGGGTGTGGGGTGTGTGTGTCTTTTTGTTTGGGTGGGTGTGGGGAGTGTGTGCCTCACTGTGCAGGTGGGTCTGTGAGTGAGTGAACGAGTGCCTTTGTTCAGGCAGCTGTGGGTGAATCCATGGGTACTTGTGTGTCCAGCTAGGTGTCTGTGTGGGGGAAATGTCTGTCTGTCAACGTGGATGGGTGTGGGGGTGAATGTGCGTCTGCTTGTTAGGGATTGTGCGGGGGGTGTGTGTGTGTGTTGGGGGTTAGGGAGTGAATCTGTGTCTGCGGTTGTGGGGGAGGATTGTGTGTGTCTGTCTGTGTGTGGGTGTGGGGTGAACTTGTGTCTGTGTGGGTGTGGGGAGTGTGTGTCTCCGTGTGGATGTGTGTGGGGTGTGTGTGTCTCTGTGCGTGTGTGGGGTGGGTGTGGGGAGTGTGTGTCCCTCACTGTGTGGGTGGGTATGGGGTGTGTATCTCTCTGAGTGGGTGTGCGGTGTGTGTGGGTGAGTGTGTGGTGTGTGTGTGTGTGTCATTGTGTGGCTGGGTGTGTGTGTGTGTGTGTGTGTGTGTGTGTGTGTGTGTGTGTGTGTGTGTGTGTGTGTGTGTGTGATTGTGTGGGTGGGTATGGGGTGTGTATGTCTGTCTGAGTGGGTGGGTGTAATTGTGTGGGTGGGTGTGGTGTGTGTGTGTGTGTGTGACTGTGTGGGGTGTGGGTCTATCTGGGTGTGTGTGTCTCTCTGTGTGGGTGGCTGTATGGGTGAACATGTGGGTCTGAATGTGTGTGTGTGTGTGTGTGTGTGTGTGTATGTGTGTGTGTGTGTGTGTGTGTGTGTGTGTGTGTGTCTTTGCGATGTGAATTGAAAATGCCAGAAGGTCCATTTACCTCCAAGTCCAGCCCTGCTTGATTGATTGATTGGTTTCAATGCTGTATCACTGGTGTGCTGGGAAATCATAACATCACTGCCCATTTGGAAGCAGTGAGTGCTATTCCTGCGGTTAACAGTATCAGCCTCTGCAAAGTTATAGCACGCAAACCTTTTAGATGCTTCACGAACGGAGAGAGAGAAAAAGAATCTGATTATGGCTCAGAGAGCGGTGGGGCAGACAGACACACCAGCTTGGTTTGCCTGCATGGGATCTGGCAGCCCGAAAACCCAGCAGAAATTCGGTGAGACGGTTGATGGTGCCTTGGAGAATAAACCTCTGAATCTGGCTACTTTGGGTTGTGGCTGGTGCATGCAAGGAACGAGCAGGAAAGAAACAGAGGCTTCTCGATACATAGCATCTGCAGGCAGCAGTGTGCAGAAGTCAGATATTAGCAGAGCAGCTCGTCAGAATAAACGTTTTCAAAATGCAGACTTAAAGGTGAGAAAACCCATTCCCTTTTTCTGCACGGCATATTATTATTGCAGTACCTTTGATATTTTGGATGCTGAATCATTGCTGTCTGAGTTAATGCTGACAGTGAGTATTCGCAGCCTTAAATATTAAGTATTTTAAGCAAAGAACTGTGCTTACAAATATCCTGACACTGGTTGATTCGCAACTCTCTTTAACTAGTCTTGTCTAACATGATTGGTACATATGCCATGTCAATTGACACTCCCTTTACCAGGAAGACAAAATTGATAAGTTGGATCAATGGGGTGTCTATCTCATAACTTTGGAATATATTTATTGTTCAGTCTTTTGAAGGCTGCTGTCACCAATTATTGTAACCAACTGGTTCCCATGATGTCCATGGCAGTCTGTTAGTATTGGCCATGGTTCTTGTCTCCAGTTAGGTTCAATGTCAGATGACTTGTTATAAAACCATAAGGCATAGGAGCGGAGTTAGGTTATTCAGCTATTGAGGCTGCTCCAACATTCTTTAATGGCTGATTTATTTTCCCTCTCAACCCTATTCTTTTTCCTTCTCCTCATAATCCTTGATGCCCCAACTAGTCAAGAACCTATCAACCCCTGCTGTAAATATACCCAATGACTTGGCCCCACATTTGTCTATGGCAATTAATTCACCACCCTCTGGTGAAAGGAATTCCTCCTCATCTTTGTTCAGGATTTACATTAAAGGCTGGGACAAATGCTAGGGGCCATGTTTAAGAAGATTGATGCTACAAAAATTGGCACTGCGTTTGATAGTGGGGAGATAGATTTGGGCTTCAGGAAGATTTGGAGAGGTGTCAGATATTGCATTTAGGATGGAAAACTGCAACTGAACAGAGCAGAAGAGATTCTACAGATGCTGGAAATCCACAGCAACACACACAAAATGCTGGTGGAACCTCGGCAGGTCAGGGAGCATCAATGGATAGGAATAAATAGTCGATGTTTTGGGCTGAGACCTTCCATCAGAACTGAAAAAGAAGAGAAGAAGAAACCAGAACAAGACGGTGGGGAGAGAGGGGAAGGAGTACAAACTGGCAGGTGATAGGTGAAACCAGGTGGGGGAAGGTGGTGGGCGAGGGAGGGGGGATGAAGTAGGAAGCCGGGAGGTGATAGCTGGAAGAGGTAAAAAGCTGAAGAAGAAGGAATCTGATGAAGATAGTGGACCATGGGAGAAAGTGGGCCACCAGAGGGAGGTGGTGGGCAGGTGAGGAGAAGAGAAGGGGTGGCAGGGAGCCAGAATGGGGAATGGAAAAAGAGAGAAAGGGGAGGAGGAGAAATTACTGGAAGTTAGACAAATTAGTGTTTCTGTCATCAGGTTGGAGGCTCCCCATATGGAATATGAGGTGTTGCTCCTCCTCTGCGTTCTACATAATATTGCTTTAATGTTTATATTTACTGCAATATTATCCATGTAGCTTACCGCAAATAAAAAAAAGAGTTTTTAGCCTGCCTTTTAGGAGCTTCTGAGGCAGTTTTCAGTCAATACAATCATACACCCAGCGGCTATTTTATTAGGTACACCTGTTTATTCAATAATACAAATATCTAATCAGCCAATCATGTGGCAGTAATTGAATGCATTAAAGCATACAGACATGGTCAAGAGGTTCAGTTGTTGTTCAGACCAAACATCAGAATGGGGAAGAAATGTGAATGAAGTGACTTTGACCATGAAATAATTGTTAGTGACAGACAAGGTGGTTTGAGTATCTCAGAAACTGCTAATTTCCTGGGATTTTCACTCACACCAAACTCTAGATTTTACAGAGAACGGTGCAAAAGTATTACTTCAGTGAGCAGCACTTCTGTGGGTGAAAATGCCTTGCTAATGAGGGAGGTCAGAGGAGAATGGCCAGACTGGTTCAGGCTGACAGGAAGGCGACAGTAACTCAAATAAGCACACATTACAATAGTAGTGTGCAGAAGAGCATCTCTGAATGCATAACACATCGAACCTACAGAAGGTACTTAATAAAGTGGCTTCTAAGTGTATGTATTAATAGTAGGAGTAGGCACTTGGACCTCTTGATAGTATAGGATGGGCCAAATGGTTTTCTCCTGTACAGTGCTGTTGCAATAATTCTGCAACACAGGCTATTTAAAATTCTTATTTCGTAGCTCTGGCTTAGAGCTTTGCTTTCCTCTCCCATTCTCTATAGCATTAATTCCTAATTAATTTCCTTTCACAGTGCGGGCTGCGTCACTAAATGGTTTAGTTGGCAAAGATTTTTTTTAATAGAGGGCCATTAAGGCCTTTTCCCTGGGCACATTAGCCACATCCATTAGTCGTTAGGGTTATACAACATGGAATCAGGGATTCTGGCTCAATTTGTCCATGCGGACTAAAGTGCCTTTCTGAGCTAGACCCATTTGTCTCCTTTTGACCCACATCCCTTTAAACCAGGGGTTCCCAGCCTGGGTCCACGGACCCCTCAGTTAATGATAGGGGTACATGGCATAAAAAAAATAGGGAACCCCTGTTCTAAACCTTACCTAAACGTACTTATTCAAACTGTTTTTGAACATTGTCATTATACCCTCCACAGGAGACAGCCTCAGTCTATCCGGCCTCTCCTTAGAACTCAAGCTGTCCAATCCCAACAACATCCTCATGAATCTTTTCTGTGCCATCTCTACTCAATTATATCCACAGTATGCTAACCAGAATTGTGTGCCTTATCCAAATGCAGGCTCAAAAGATTATTGCACTTCATGGTATTGTATGCTTGAAAACCATGTTGTCAACCAGCTCTACATAAGTTGATGCTCTGTAGTTGCCAAGAAAATTTTCAGCAACATCCTTGAATGCCTTTCATGTGATTTTTTCTGGACCCACCTGAAGATCTTTGAATTGCCTGTCATTGATGACCTGTTTGATTTGTGGGCCAACAAAAATGTCTTCCTTTCTCTTGGCATCAAATATTCTGACGTGAATTATGAATTGAAATAACAAATAAAGGTGATTTCAAAAATAGTGCATGATAGGGAAATTTCATGGTGATTTTCATGATAAGCAACCCAAAATCCATCAGATACACCCAAAAGTATTCAGGAAGTAAAATCTTCGTTGTCCAGTGTATTCAAAAACTCTGTTGAGGGATTGGGTTACTGTGAAAGTTAAAGGGAAATGGGATCTTCTGTGAGCTAGAATTGACTTGACGCCTGAAGTGGCCTCACTCTATCCTTTAAGGAAATATGGTGTTATCTGTTCCACTGACTTTTCAGGAAGAGAGTTCCAAATACTGTCATCCCATTGAGAGAAAGCGATTCTGAATTTAATATGATGGGAGATCCCTTGTCTAATTTTGACAAACCAAAGTCAAACTTTCAGACTGGATATTGTTCAAGATGAGGCAGAGGAGATTTACCAGGATATTGCCTGGATTAGAGAGCATGTCTTATGAAGAAAGTTTGAGAATGCTAGGGCTCTTTTCTTTGGAGTGAAGGAGGATGAGTGGTGACTTGATAGGGGTGTACAAGATGATAAGACACACAGATTAAATGGACTGCCAGTGCCTTTTTCCTAGAGTGGAAATGGCAAATACGAGGGAACATAATTTTATGTTGATTGGAGGAAAGTATGGGGGGGGGGGGGATGTCAGAGTTAGTTTTGGGCCGAAGGGCCTGTACTGTGCTGTAATGCTCTATGTTCTATTTAACTTAACCATTTTGCTTTTATTTATATTTCTGATTATTGCCCCTTCACATTCTCCCTTAACTTGCTAGCTGACTTGATCACCTTGTTGGGTTGAGTCATGCAGAGGTAGGGCAGATCAAATAAGGATGGCAAATGTTCTCAAATGGTTGCATCATCGTCTGGCATGGGGGGTTGAGAGTGTGGAACAAGTTCCCAGCACAGGTGGTGCATGTGAGCTCGATTTCAACGTTTAAGAGAAGTTTGGATTGGTACAGTACATGGATGGTAGGGGCATGGAGGGCTATGGTCCTGGTGCAGGTTGATGGGAGCAGGCATTCTAAATGGTTTGGCACAGACTAGATGGGCCAAAGGGCCTGTTTCTTGGCAGTACTCTTCTATGACTCTATAACTCTATATGACTCTAGTGCTTTCCAGAAGGGAATAGATGATTAGGTCCACCAATTGCTACAAGTGTGCAGGTTGGCCAGATTTGTAGTCTGTTTCAAACATTGATGTCAGGTTTGATCCCAGCCAGTGGTAGTTTGGAGTTACTCTGCCTCTACAGTACACAAGGGGGGCAGTTGTAAGATCAGTTTCTGCCCTTCTTCCAGTTATTCCTAATTTAAAGTGACTCCATGAAGAGCAGGAGCTGTCCATGGTGATATCTATTAATATTCACCACCAAAGCAGGAAGAGGCACTGTTTTTAACCCTCTTTTACCCAGGGAGCCTGGGCCAAATGCCCCCATCTTGGCTGGCAATATCTTTACCATAACGACAGTGGTGGTTCAGGAGGTTCAAGAGGGCAGCTTACAGCCATTATGTCGAGAGCATTCACTAATGAGCAATACGTTCCTGAGACACCAGATGTGGCTGGTGCTGATGGAGCTTTATGTTGTCTGAAATAAATTCAGAGTTATGATCTGGAATCCCAACATAGTAGCTAAGGACATTAAATTCACAATTCTTCCCCATTCTGATGTTTGGTCTGATTGACAAATGAACCTATTGACCATATCTGCATGTTTTTACGCATTGAGTTGCTGCCACATGATTGGCTGGTTAGATATTTGCATTAATGAGCTCGTGTACAGGTGTACCTAATAAAGTGACCACTGAGTATACATTTACCATGTAGTAGGAATTTGTTATGTTGGCGCGACATGCAAGAAAAACAAATGACATTCAACAACTATAAACAATAAAGAATTATATAAAAATAAAATTAAAGGTTGAAGTACCGATATGGAATAAAATGTGCAAAAATACCAGCATGTATTGTCAATGCTTGTGTACAGCTCTGTCCCTTTACGACTCTTTCTGAGGTCTACCACTTGATTACATCTCCCATTATATCACCTCAAGGGGGCATGGCCGTTCTGTCACGGTAAAACTACCACTGTGGACTGAGGCGAAAATGGAAAAACCTTGTTGAAAATGTGCATGATTCTTGGGAATCCCAGCTCACGGCTGCTGGGAGTGGAGGGTCCTTTGGTCCAGGACCCATGATCAGGTTCACTCCTAACCTCAGCTGCTATTTGTGCGGAGTTTTCATGCTCCCCCTGTGACTACATAAGCATCCCATGTAAGCAGCACAGGGAGCTCATCATCTACTTAAGGCACCCATCTGCTCTGTATTCAAAAGCTTCTAAGGGTCCTGCATTGGCTTTCAAAGTTCAAAGAAAATTTTATCATCAAAGTACATATACGCCACTATATAAAACGCTGAGATTCATTTTCCTGAGGGCAAATCTATAGAATAGTAGCTATACAGGATCAATGAATGATCAACCATAGTGCATAAGACAACAAACTGTGCAAATGTAAATATAAATAAATAGCTATAAATAACGAGAACTCGAGATAATGAGATATAGAGTCCTTAAAGGAAGATCATTGGTTGTAGGAACATTTCAATGATGCGGCAAGTGAGTGTTATTATCCTCTTCTATTCAAGAGCCTGATGGTTCAGGGGTAGTAACTGTTCTTGAACCTATTGGTGCGAGTCTTGAGCCTTCCTGTACATTCTATCTGATGGCAGCAGTGAGAAGAGAGCATGACCTAGGAGATGGGGGTCTCTTAAGATGGATGCTGCTTTCCTCTGATTGTGTTTCATACAGATGTGCTCAATGGTTGGGAGGTCTTCACCCGTGATGTATTGGGCCAAACCCATTACCTTTTGTAGGATTTTCCGTTCAAAGGCATTGGTGTTTCCACATCAGGCTGTGGTCCAGCCAGGCTTTCAGTGGTCACCTCAGGACACACAGAACCAAGGGGAATCAAATTGTCTTCCATGCCTTGGAACTGCTTCAGAAGAAGGGGTGTGGTGCTGGATTAACAGACCCCTGTGGACACCATACCGAGGTTATGGGTGCTGGGTAATATTGGTTGTTGTTGCATCAGGTTGCTTAGGCGCCATTTGCACATAGGTCCCAAGCTTGGAGGTCTGGTGAAAGAGGACCATATTGACAAGGGTTAAACAGTCAAAGGTCAAACCCTGGACTCTGCTCCCATTGTGTCTGCAGTTTTCAATTCGCCTGTCATTTACAGTGATGCTGTCATTTTGATTTCTGTGAGAGCAAAGTCGATGTGTGCAACAGAAGGATGCAAGAAAAACTACCCGGATAAGAGGAACCCCACCCTTATTCCGTTGGGGCAGCGATCTGTCTGCGCCTTTGTGGGCTGGAAGATCTCGCTTCCACACAATGCTGGGGGCGAAGCAAGTACTCGCGCTCACGTCCCGTTGATTGAAACCAATCGCAGTGGCGGGGAGGCTGGGCTTGCGTTGGTGCTGGGTGCGGCAGGGCGCATGCTTGCAGCCGCAGCCTGGGCTAATTGCATTTTTGCTGTTGCCTCTCCCAGCTGGAAGCGGCTCGGCATTAAAAAGGGGGAGGCTGCAGAGAGGGGGGGAAAAAAAAAGAAAGGAGAACAGGAATAAAGGCGTGCAATTTTTTAGAAATATATATTTAAAAGCAAAAAAAAAAATAATTGGAAAAGTCGTGAAGCTGCGGCGACAATCGGAGCTTGCAACACAGGAAAACCTGCATTGAATTGCAAGTAATCACAGCCATGTCTTACCAAGGGAAGAAAAATATACCGCGTATCACGGTGAGGAATCGGAGGGCTTTTGTGAAATCTGTTGTCTCGCTTCCTTTTTTTGTGTATTTTCCACGCTGAAGCTCTTCAGTGCTTGCAGAGCCTGGGGGTGGTTTAAAGGGACGGTCCGACCCGCACGGTTTCAGCGCAGTTAAATTTTTTTTTTCACGTCCTGGAACCAAGGACAGCGACTGTGTAATGCTTTGAAGCGATAATGGCGGTGTCTGGAAGTTTTTTTCCCTCCCCCCCTCTCTGTCTACCCTTCCCTACAGTTGTGAATTAATAATCGGAGAAAAATATTCCCTGGGCTCCGTCAAATCGCAGACAATCCTTCTGAGAGAAAGAACTGAAAATGTCTATTGTGCAAAATTATATATTTTGAGTCATTCTCCCGTTCTCCTCCTCAAATGCATTGCAACAAAGGTATTGAGTGGGACCTATTTATATTGGAAATTTTAATTTTTTTCCGAAAAATAAATTAGTGCGGCTGTATTTTGAATTTTAAGAGCGCTGGATCATTTGTTATGTCTGTTGTAAATATGAAGGTGTGGAATATTCTGGATTGGGACTATATGCCAATTTTTCTGCATTGAATGTCCCCTCATTCAGTACAAATGCATGGTAGGCTTGAATAGCCACACATGGAATATAATAGAAACTGGTGAACAGAGGCAATTTGCTAGATCTTTTCTTAATATGGAAATATTTTGGCTTATTTTTAAGTGAATTCGAATCTGTTCCATTATTATAATATGTCAGGAGCCAGAATCAATATTAAAATTTGTTTCAAATGAATGGTTATTAATTGATCTCTTTCAGAGTGAGCGTATGCTGGTGAAGGGTGGAAAAATCGTAAATGACGACCAGTCATTCTTTGCTGACATTTATGTAGAAGATGGATTGGTCAAGTAAGCTGGCTTTATTCTGCTCCAGTAGGAATTCAGTGTGATAAATCAGTCCTTTATTAGAAAATTGATTATATTTAAAAAAAAGAACTTTCTTTTTGTGTGCCTTAGGCAAATTGGTGAGAATCTGATAGTGCCCGGCGGGGTGAAAATTGTCGATGCCCACGGAAGGATGGTTATACCAGGGGGGATTGATGTCCACACCCGCCTACAGATGCCCAGCAAAGGGATGACGGCTGCTGATGACTTTGCCCAGGGAACAAAGGCAGCCCTGGCTGGAGGCACGACCATGATTTGTAAGCTTTGATTTCTATTTTCTTCCAAAATTTGCTATCTTTAAGAAAAAGCGTGATCCCTTTAATGAGTTAAATGCACTTTGAGCAAATGTTTGAAGTCGTTACCCAATTGCATTAAATAAATTAGCAAACAGCTTGGAGAGTGTAACAATGGATCAAATATGGTGTAAGTGGGGAGCGTGCACTGTGTAAATACATGGTTTGTAAAATGCACCTGTGCTCATCTCCTGCAGATCACCGCTCACTGTGCCCCGCATGATAATTGCATTCAGAAAAATAAACAGTCTAGATTGACTAATGTTTCTCTTCCAGAGATTTTATATCTACATTTTAAAAATAAAGTCATTCCTCTGTGGTTTGCATCCTTTCCCATCGCTCTGGAAGCTAAATGTGAGATGGGAACAATCAGTTGGAGCTGCCAAACTTCTTGATTGTATAACTTGGAGTTCAGATGATTTAGGGCAGTCTTATTGGAGCTTAAGAAATTGGGAGGGGATTTCAGTATGAATGGAGCAAAACTATTTCTGTTGGTTGGTGAACGTAGGACTTGGGGATGGAATCCATACGTTCATCATCATTATGTGCCGTGTCGTATGACGTGGGCGATCGTGGTCCCATGAGCATGATAGTACTTGCCAGATTTTTCTCCGGAATTGGTTTGCTATTACCTTCTTCTGGGCATTGTCTTTGCAAGACGGGTGACCCCAGCCATCTAATGAGGTTGTCTGCTTGGTGCCAGTGGTCACAGAACCAGGACTTGTGATGTGCACCCAGTTGATCATACGACCACCCACCACCTGCTCTTATGGCTTCACGTGAACCTGATCAGGGGTGGGGGGTAGGGAGCTTGCTAAGCAGATGCTACACCTTGCCCAAGGGTGACCTGCAGGCTAGTGGAGGGAAGGAGTGCCTTACATCTCTGATAGGGAAGTACCTCCACCCAAGATCCATAGGTTAGAACCAGTTATTCGGGAATGGAATGAGAAGAACACACATGCAGGTAGAAATTTGGAACTCCTCTTCTGCCAAAGACCAACGACACAACACTATTAAAGTGCCTGCAATCCAGGTTCAATTCCCACTGCTGTCTGTAAGGAATTTGCACATTCTCCCTGTGATAGTTTGGGCTTTCTTTAGGTGCTTTGGTTTCCTCCCTCATCCCAAAGACGTATGGGTTAGAAGGTTAATTGATCACACGGGTGCAATTTGGCGGTGTGGGCTCACTGGTGCTATGATATCGTGCTGTATCTCTAAATAAATAAAATACTTTGCAGTTGCTAATTTACAATTTGGGACAAGTTATTGCTGACCAAAGACACTAAAGTAAATCAGGAAGAGGAGGGTAGCATTAGGTTTTAAGAACAGCTTACATGATTGAACAGTCTCCAGTTCCCAGATTCCATTCCAGCTGATGTGCAAACGTAGGGAGAGTTAGGTGCGCTAAATTCCTGGGAGTTAACGTCATGGACGACCTCACCTGGTCCCTTGATATCAGCTCCCTGAATAAGAATGCACAACAGTGACTCCCACTTCTTGAGGAGATTGAAGCAAGTGAGCCTTTGTGCAACCCACCTCCCCCACTCCATCTTAACTGAATGTTACAGGAGCACCATTGAGAGCATCCTGACAAACTGCATCTCCATCCGGTATGGGAACAGCAGAGCATCGGACTGGAAGTCCCAACAAAAGACTGCGAGAATGGTCGAGAGGATCATGAGGGTCTATCGACCATCTGTTAGGGGCATTTATCAGGAGCGCTGCATACACAGGGCCCTTAGTATTATCAAGGACTCCCCCCCCCCCCATTCCATTCAGCATCCTCTTTGACTTTCTACCATCAGGCAGGAGATTTGATGCGTCAGAACGGTCAGGATGTGAACCAGCTTCTTTCCTCAGGCCATTAGGCTTCTGAACTTCCTGCTGCATGTCATTCGAAATGTCACTGGATGATTTGCACTGTGCCCTGCAATATTTAATTTATTCACTTTACTTGTTTATCTATGAGTAATTCTAACTTGCCTAAGTCATTGTTTGTTATGTATACTACTGTGCTTTACACCCTGTACTGGAGAACCATTGTCTCATTTGGCAAGACACTTGTATATAGTTAACTGACAATAAATGTGACTTAACTAAATATTGAACGGTTAGCAAACCATTTTGGATCTGTGTAACCAAATGTAATCCTGACTTGTGTGTATGAATGTCACGTCTGCTGGCTATAGTGTTGGCGTTCAGTTCCTGAACAGGATACTCCACAATAAAATAAGCATAAAATACTGGAAGTGCTCTGCCGCTTGGGCCACAAATTTGGAAAAGAGAAACGCTTAACGTTTCAGGTTGCGGACCCTTTGTCACGTGGGGGAAGGGGATTCGGGATGAATCTTGGCTGTCAATGGAAGACAGCAAATTACGCACTCTGTGCAGAGGTTAACTTTGTGGACTGTGAGAAGGTGCGAAGTACAAGGTGGAATTAACGTCAGAGGTGTGGATAGTCTTGTGAGCACAGACTAGATGGGCCGAAGGACCTACTTCTGTGCTGTAGTGTTGTGTGACTCTTGGAAGAGCAGCCTATCTGAAAGTCCTGTTCAGAATG
Source organism: Hemitrygon akajei (assembly GCF_048418815.1). Classification (NCBI taxonomy): domain Eukaryota; kingdom Metazoa; phylum Chordata; class Chondrichthyes; order Myliobatiformes; family Dasyatidae; genus Hemitrygon; species Hemitrygon akajei. The sequence goes on along the minus strand of NC_133124.1, from coordinate 209,097,033 downwards.
GACTCTTTGCTGTCCTCAGAATCCCCTCTCATTGTATTTGCTTGATTGATGGAGGGGAGATGGGAGGCTGTGGAAAGGCCTGTGTTTAGTATAAATGTCTCTGAGAAAATGGCGACCTTCCACCTTCTTCGGTCGCTGCAGTCCACTTGGTGAAGAAGATGCAGTGGTGCACATTCTTTTGCTACTTGGCACAACTGACTAATGTGCTGAACCATTTCAGAGTGCAGTTACAATTCATCCATGTTTGTCCAAGGCCCCCATTGTGCATAGACTAGATGGGGAAGGAAGGCTGAAAGAGCTTGGCAGGTCAGGCAGAGTCTGTGGAGGGGAATAAACAGTTGATGTCTTGGGCTGAGATCCTTCAACAAGGCTTGATCATCAGGCCCTGATGAAGCATCTTTGCCTCAAACATCAACTGTTTATTCCACTCCCTGCTGGCGGGTTCCTCCAGCATTTTGTGTATATATGGGTTGTTTTGGATTTCCAGCATCTGCAGGTTTTTTTTTGTGTTTATGAGAAGGAAGGGAAGCTTCCTTCCCTTGGAGGATGGTGGTCCAAAAACCCAGCAGGTTCACCAGTCTGCCTGAGGGTTTCAGGCCACCATTAGGAGCAGCGATCTGTTCATTTCAGATTCATTCAGCTTGCTGAACTTACTCCAGCTAGTCAACGAGTTTTCTTCTTTTTTTCCCCCCAGTACAGTGGTATAATGACTAGGCTAGCATAGCCCTTGACTAACTGTGCTAGTAATCATCTGGGAGCATGGCCCCAGGTGGTAGGGTCTGTCAGAGATGCCACTTAGAATCAGGATCTGAGACTTGAACACTGATGAAAAACTGAGCCAGGGATTTGGATGCAGGGATGGGAGCTGAGGTTTTTAAAAAAAAAGTTCAATTACTTTTTGACGCTGAGAATGTTATTGACAATAAGTAGCCTAAAGCTCACTGAATTCAGTCAAGAGTTGCTTTCCCCTAATGTAATCAAAACTTTGGAAACCAGACAATATATCACCTCTGGTGTGGTGGCATTGTAGCATTTTTTCCCCCTCATTGGCTCTGAGGGTTTTGCCAGGGATAACTTAGAACTATGATGGACCGAATGGCCATTTATCTCATGGAACTGCGGACACTGCAGGGCCACCTTGGCCATCTGCGGTTGGGCAGCAAGGGGTTTGAGCGAAAGGTCTTGGATGGTCAAGTGGGTATGAGAGTTAGCTTCTGCTGTATGTGTCAGCTTTGACCCTAAGCCTGAGTTGTCTTTCAACGAGACAGGGTACTGTACTATACAAGCAGCTGGAGGAGCTCAGCAGATCAGGCAACATCTATGGAGAGAGATGGACAGTTGATGTTTCAGGTCAAGATTCTTCATCTGGAAAAGCAGTGCAAAGAAAGGGTCATAGACCAAAACCTCAGCCATCCATTTCCCTCCATAGATGCTGCCTGACCTCCTGAATTCCTCTAGCACTTTGTGTGTTGTCCCAGAGCCAAGCATCTGCGGTCTGTTCTGTATCCAAGCAGTCAGGGCAGCAGGTGGTTCTAATGTCTCTTGTGTTAAAGAGAGGCGAATATTGGAAGTCAATGCTCCCTCTAGTTCTTGTTACAGTTGTGGAGGCCAACCATTGCTCAGAGCAGGAAGTTTTTTCCTGGCCTGAAAACTGCTCGGCACTTAATATTAACATTACATAAAAGAGAACTCCAGCTGTGTGGTGACAAAGGCTATGTGCATGAGAACATTTCAGCCATTGTTCCTGCAGAGCTGAGAGGGAACAGTGTTGGATGTAACTGCAGTTTAGTAGCAAGGTTGGGTGAACTAGGGCTTTCTCTTTGAAGAAGGAAGAGGGGTGACCCGATAGAGGTGTATGAGATAATAAAAGGCATAGTTAGATTGGACACCCAGTGCCTTTTCCCTAGAAATGATTAATATGAAAGGGATGATTTTTAAGGGGATTGGAGGAAAGTATAGGAGGGATGTCAGGCGTAGGTTTTGTATATATGTCATGGTTGGGGAAAAGGAGAGGGGAGGGAGTGGGAAGCACCAGAGAGATATTCTGTAATGATCAATAAACTAATTGTTTGGAATCAAAGGACCTTGCCTGGCGTCTGCACCCACGCCACCCCTTGCCCCTGGCACTCCTTCTCTGCCACCTGTCCCACACTCCTCCACCCTCACCATTCCTATCATCCCTTGCTCCCACCAGATTTACAAGCTCACTGTCTGCCTCACGTTGACAAATGTAGTACTGTGTAAAAGTCTTGGGCACCCGAGTGATATAAATATTTCCTCAGGACTTTTACACAGTACTGTAGATTGGGAGCATAAACACATAGATGGCATAAAAATGGGGGCTGTGTGGGGGGAAGTGTCCAGTTGATCTTGGCATAGGTTAAAAGGTTGGCACAACAACGTAGGCAGAAGGGCCTGTACTGTGTTGTAATGTTCTTTGTTCTTCATGACAATGAAGCCTAAATGGCCGTCAAGGTCTAACAGCCTCTCAATTTTGTACAGTGGGTGAGAATGTATAGCTACTTGTGCACATGGAATAGAACCTCAGCAACAGTAAATGCCTCTGTCAAAGAGCGGGAGAAAAGGTTATAGTCCAGAATTAATTTCAGTTAGTTTGAGTAAAGATCATCCATTGGCTATTTCCAGTTGTCTGATTGGTGGGTTGCTATCAATGGCTGGAGTGGTGGTTACCTATGGGTTTGGTTACCCTCTGGTTTGAGCCATTCCAGTGGCTTCTGTAGAGAGGAAGCACATTTCAAGTTCAAGTTTATTGTCATTTTTATTATTGAAGTATTTACGCATAATAGAACTCTGAGATTTGTCTTCTCCAGATTGCCATGAAATAGAGTAAAAAAAAACACCTGGAAGTCATTGAAAGAAGACATCACCCCTCCCCACACAAAAAAAGAAAATGGAACAAAACTCAAACCCATCACAGAAAAACTAATAGACTGCCCACCCGGAAAATGGTGACTAGAACATTAAACCCTTTCCAATGCCAAAAAAAACTCAGTGACAATAACATTTAATCCCCAAACCCCACTCTCTCACACAAAAAACTGACAGATTGCCCACACGGAAAAACACAGACAAAGACATTAGCCCTTAAATACTCAAGCCATCACTCGCACAAAAACTAACATATCACTCGCTGGGAAAACGGCAACAAGAAAGAAATCACAGAAAATATGGTCACTCAACCGTACAAATGTGTATCACCAAATGAAACAACATTTCTCTGGACCAAGGTACACAAAGCAGTGCATGTAACTTGTATGCAACCACGGATATCTCAAAGTTTGTTTGGGGAGCTTTTAACCTTCTTCCCTTTGTTCCTAGTTCTACTGTCCTTTCTTATAAGATTCCTTCAGATCTTTACCTCTTCCACTTATCATCTCCCAGCTTCTAACTTCATTCCCCCTCCCTCACCCACCACACCTTCCCCCTCATCTGGTTTCACCTATCACATTCCAGCTCATACTCCTGCTCCTTGTCCCACCTTCTGTAAAGAAAAATTATTTTAAAGTTTGTTATGTGTCTTTTCCTGGTTCAGCTCAGGATATTTGCAAACAAAAGCAACAAGCATGCTTAAGGCACCAGAGAAACACTTTATTAGATGTGGCTCAAATGCAAGATAGAAAGAAAAAAAAACCAAGTCTCTATCATAGTAGCAGTACAGAAGTCAAAGTAATTCTTACCATTCAATAAGCAAGACGATCTGGAGGGGGCCACAGATCCGACAACCTCATACGTAGTTTGTGTGTGTCTCTGTCTCTCTGTCGACGTACATTCCCAATCTTCACACTAACTGCCAGCTGTGACTCTTCTAGCACCAAGCAGGTGCCCCTTTTATATCCTGCAAAACCCCTTACACTGGTACTGTTCCATGCATTTGGCACCTGCATGATAACCTTGCCTTCCTGTGAAAAACATGTTTTTCGCCATTTTCCACTGTTATGGCTGTAGACCTGTCCTCCCTTAACTTTCTCAAAGCACTGCTGTGGGCGTATTCTCTTGTACTTTGTCAAAACAGTCCCTCTCAAAGGTTACAGCACTTTGTCTTTCAGGCTTCTGTTTTATTTTGGCGTATACCAAGCAGGAATCACATTTAACATTTCCTTAATTTATCATTGGTACATTGACAAAAATTGCAGTAAGTACAAATCGGCTGGAGTTACTATAATATAATTAAGCAGTGGGATTGTAATTCGAATTCTGAATAAGCAATAAGCTACAATAAACTGCATTTTAAGTACAACTAGATAGATAGATAGATACAACTAATATTATGATTAGTTCACGTCCACTATTCGCCAGTCCCCAAACTTTATTTTGAATAATACGAACCCAAAAGCAGTTAATCCTGGTTAAATTTCACAGATGTGTTGGAGGCATTGTTGCACTGGAGGACGTCTTCTCTTTCCGTAGCCGGTCTTTGTGTGTTCTTTTTCATAGTTCAGACGGTGACCTCTGCTTGGCAGGGAGGGACCATTGGCCAGATTAATTCCAGGGCTGTTATTTCACCTGAAAGGAAGCAAAATATCTGTTATTATCGAGTCTTCACAAAATTTGAATAATTTTCGACTGGCCAGTATATCTCCCTGTTCAAACACACCAGATGGTCTTGTACCGATACCCTATAAGTGTTACTGTCTCTGTTTTTTTCACAATCGTCCCCCCTTGGAAACTGGGAAGTTTGAAATGTGCATCCATCTTTTCCTTTGCAACGTGGGAGCCCTCTTTTCAGTATCTGTTTCCTCCTCCGGTTGTGGGGTACACTTCATCATTCTGGCCTTTGGTGATTCTTGGGGTAAAGGTCTGTTGTTTAGATTGCACAAGGCTTGGGATAGTATAGTCAGTCAGTGAGTTGGTGTGAATAAACAAAGTTGTTGTTTTAAAAGTCCATTCATTCGTTCGATTAGCCCTGATGCTTGGGGAGGGGAGGGTGTATCAGGGCATGTCTTATACCCAATGAATTCCTCTACTGACAGCCCAATCTTTCGTGGCCTGCCCCAAGAACTGAGGCCTGTTATCTGACTGTATTTCTTGAGGGTCCCTAGATCAACCAGTTAACTTCTGCAATCCCTTCAGCTTATGAATCTGGCCAGTTATTGTGCAAGGAATTACCATTAACAGCCCTGAATAGATGTCAGCCATGGTCAGCGAATACTTGCTACTGTGGCAAGGGTTTGATGTAATCAATCCGTGATTCTAGGGCTGGACCAGCCTTAAGCAGTCAGCTTCTCGGGAAGTGCTCTTTTAACCTGCCGACAAATATTACATACAGTAATAACTTCTGTCGTGTCTACCAGTAGTCGTATACCTTATTGTCCAGCCCACTCGATGCACTCCCAAATTACCAGCCATGTTATGTGCTCGCTGTCCCACCGCACGGAATTCTGGGGTGCTGAATCGACGTATCCGATTTAACGGGTCCACTTTATTATTAAAGGCAGTGGATAGAGCGGTGTCTTTCTGGTGAGAATTCTACATGGAAAACAGAGATCTTCATTTTTCCAAAGAGCCTCTGCCCACAAAGGCTTTCCTTGTTTCTACCAGCTCCGTTGTTGGCACCCTGTCGTCTACACCGCCATTCCGTTCGCAACGGCCCCGTGAGTCTGTGTGTGTGTGAGAATGCTGAGAAGTGTGAGGTTCTACATTTTAGCAGGAATAATCCAAATAGAACATACAGGGTAAATGGTAGGGCATTGAGGAATGCAGTGGAACAGAGAGATCTAGGAATAACAGTGCATAGTTCCCTGAAGGTGGAGTTTCATATAGATAGGGTGGTGAAGAAGGCTTTTGGAACGCTGGCCTTTATAAATCAGAGCATTGAGTACAGAAGTTGGGATGTAATGTTAAAATTGTACAAGGCATTGGTAAGGCCAAATTTGGAATATTTTGTACAGTTCTGGTCACCGAATTATAGGAAAGATATCAATAAATTAGAGAGAGTGCAGAGACGATTTACTAGGATGTTACCTGGGTTTCAGCACTTAAGTTACAGAGAAAGGTTGAACAAGTTAGGTCTCTATTCATTGGAGTGTAGAAGGTTGAGGGGGGATTTGATCGAGGTATTTAAAATTTTGAGAGGGATAGATAGAGTTGACGTGAATAGGCTGTTTCCATTGAGAGTAGGGGAGATTCAAACGAGAGGACATGATTTGAGAGTTGGGGGCAAAAGTTTAAGGGAAACACGAGGGGGTATTTCTTTACTCAGAGAGTGATAGCTGTGTGGAATGAGCTTCCTGTAGAAGTAGTAGAGGCCAGTTCAGTTGTGTCATTTAAGGTAAAATTGGATAGGTATATGGACAGGAAAGGAGTGGAGGGTTATGGGCTGAGTGCGGGTAGGTGGGACTAGGTGAGATTAAGAGTTTGGCACGGACTAGGAGGGCCGGAATGGCCTGTTTGCGTGCTGTGATTGTTATATGGTTTTATGTGCAGCTGACTCGTTTCATGCTGGAATGGTAAGGTGATTGCTACCAGTTCAGTGAGCTGCGTCCGGGTTCAGCATGGCAGCTGACACCGGCTTTCCAGCAATTGGAGCCGTCCAGAAGCCAGATGTGGCATTTGTCCGCTTCAGACAACTATTCATACGCTACTCCCCCAGGAGAGGGAAAAGGTTCAAAGGTTCATTTTACTGTCAAAGTATGAATCCTGATGTTCGTTTTTTCCAGGTAGCCATGAAATACAGAAAGAGCATGTGAGCTGTTGAAAGAAAAGATACCAACCTCCCCCCACAAAGAAAATGAAAAGAAACAAAACTCCAAGCTCCTCACCCCCTTGCTCGCACAAACACTATCAGATCACCCACAGGGAAAATGGCAGCTAGAACATCAAACCCCCCATCCCCCTCCCTCGCAAAAAAAGAATCGCAGCCAAAGCATCAACCCCTCTCAACCCCCTCTCTCGCACACAAAAGCCAACAGATGGCCCACACAGCAAAACACCAACATGAACATCAGACCCCAAATCCCTAATCCCTCCCTCGCACAACAAACTAACATATCTCCCACCTGAAACCAAACCTCCCAACCCACCACTTGGCAACAAGAAACACAGAAAACTGAAGGAGACCAATATAAACTACAGTCCAATAATTGTATAAATCTCAGAATTTTGAAAAAATCCGTCAGCATCTAGGAGAGCTGATTTAGTCCTTCTGTGAAGAGCAACCACCAGCCCGTGGCCTTCCAAGTACCACCAACCCAGCTACCGACCTGTGGCCTCTGTGGATAGCAGTCGCTAACCTCCTCTGCATTCGCCTTGATGCTTCAGTCTTCCCCGGATGCTTCAAAATGGAGTCGATCATGTCTCTGGTCTTCTCCTCGAGGCAACACGTGCTTGTGTTCCTCTCCGGGGACAGCAGAGCGTTAGATCATTCGATCAACCTCCAAACTGCACATCGTAGGCTCCAATAGTTTCCAAAACCCAGTCAAGAACATGCAGAAGAAGTAGAAAAATTGAATTAAATGAAGAGATTGGCTACCTGGAAGATGTTGCCCAAGGAATCGTTGTTCACTGCTGCCATCTTGACTGGGAGGTACTGGTGTGGGGGGTTCGGCAGTTTTAGTACAGTTTCTGTCCACAGGCATTTGGGCTACACTTTTGTGTAATTTGATGACTCCCTCCGAGCCCTTATTTGCCCGCTGTGCGAGGTACCACTTCTGTTTCACAGCAGTGGCTTGTTGCGCCCTCCCCACCCAGCTAGTGGAGCTCTCCGAGAGCACCCATGTCAGAATGGAGAGGTCAGGTCTCGTGATCACCTCGCTTCCCTGAGTGGAGGCCTCCGTTTCCACCACCGCCCAGTAGCGGGCTAGAAGCTGTCTTTCAAAGTGTGTGCATCATTTGTGCATCAGGCAAGGTGTGGGACCAGAATCCTCTGAATCAGAATCAGGTTTATTATCACCGGCATGTGTCGTAAGATTTGTTAACAGCAGCAGAAGTTCAATGCAATACATAATATAGAAGGAAAAAAGCACAAAATAAAATAATAATAATAATAAATATATCAATTACAGTATACGTATATTGAATAGATTAAACATTGTGCAAAAAACCAAAATAATATATATTTAAAAAAAGTGAGGTAGTGTCCAAGGATTCAATGTCTGTTAAGAATTGGATGGCAGAGGGGAAGAAGCTGTTCCAGAATCGCTGAGAGTGTGCCTTCAGGCTTCTGTACCTCCTCCCTGATGGTAACAGTGAGAAAAGGGCATGCCCTGGGTGCTGGAGGCCCTCAATAATGGGCGCTGCTTTTCTGAGATACTGGTTCTTGAAGATATCCTGGGTACTTTGTAGACTAGTACCCAAGATGGAGTTGACTTAATTTACAACCCTATGCAGCTTCTTTCGGTCCTGTGCAGTAGCGGAATGTTCACCCCATCCTGCATTTGCCTACACTCCATATAGTGGTGTTCTGGTGTATGAATACTTGTAGCTCAAAGGGCAGTCCGGGTGAGCCAGGGGCGGGGCCTGAGCCACTGCTTCCTTAGCAGCCTTGAAGACCTGTTGTTGCTCTGGACCCCAGTCAAAAGTTGCTTTCTTCCTAGTTACTGTATATAAGGATATACATGATGAGGGGAAAGTTAGAGTTTGAAGTCAAAGGAGGGGACAGGAAGCATTAAGAGTAATGCAGGCAGTCTGTCCAACTCACCAGGAAATGTTTCAAGCCTTGTTAAAGGCAGGGGTGGATCAGGAGAGGATTGATGGTATGCCCGGGGGACCATGTACATGTTATGGAAATGACATTGTGGTAACACAAACGGTGTGCCTGGTGTCCCTCCCCTGCAAGGAGAGTCCATTACCCAGTCTGTAGTGCAGGGAGAGTCACAGACAGAGACCAGGAGCACAAGGGTCGATTCAGAATGGCCCATATCCTCCCTCCCCCCACCAAACTCACGCATAGGGCTGGGGCAAAAGTCCCTGAGCAGTCAGAGAAATGAAGCCTCTCCATCGGGGGAACTCGAGGCCTTACATAGCTATTATTTTGTGGTGGGGAGGATACACATTGGCATGGACTAGAAGGGCCTGTTCCCGTGCTGTAATTGTTATACGGTTATATAGATCATAACAGGGTGGTTTGGTGTGGTTTATAGCTGAATAGCCCAACAAACCTTTGGGTCTCTTGCTTATTGGTGGGGGCAGCCGTTCTGATTTTCTGATTTTGTACTTTGTCCAAGATTGCTGAATATCCTGAGGCCCACTGGACTATCTGGCTCGGCCCCTGTGTTTTCTGTGGATTCACCACCTATCCTCAGTCCCTCGTGTGGCTTACCAGCACGTCCAGGGCTCTGCTACCCCTTCGGGGGTATATTTAAAGGGAAGTTGATAGATTCCTGATTGGTCAGGGCATCAAGGGATCAGTGATGATGAATTTGTGGAGCAGACTCGATGGGTTGAATGGCCTAATTCTGCTCCTATGTCTTATGGTCTTTCCCCCGCCTCTGTGGACCCTCTTACCATGATTCATCGAAATCGTGGGCTATTTGTACATCAGACAGGAGAGTATGTGTATCGAGATCTTGCCCCATCAGCTCATGATAGAGGGTAGGGCCATGCACATACCCCTGAGGCAATCTGGGGAAAGTGTACTGCTTACATCCCCATGTGAAGGCAAATTTGTCCCATGACTGGCGACGGGAATGGGAAAAGAACGTGTTGGCCAGATCTATTGGAGCGTACCATTTCTAGTCTCTCTCTGACATCCTTTCCACTGAGGGCACTACGTCTGGAACAGCAGCAGTTAACAGAGGGACGTACTTATTTAACTGTTGATAATTGACTGTCGTCTTCCAGCTGCTGTCTGATTTCCTCGCTGGCCAGACAGGACTGTTAAACTCAGATGTTGTCTATCTGATTGCACCTTGTTTTAATAACTCTGCTGCGGTGTCTGAGAGCCCGTGTGTCATCTCGGTATTTGCTATTGTTTCACACAAACCATGGTGGTACAATACGTGGAGGTATTGTAAGAGGCTCCCAGCTTGCTATCCCCAGTAAAACAGTTGCTTTCAAGATGCCAGATATGAACTTCCCCAATTTAGTCTGCACTGTCCGTCCCTGGAGTGCATTCATTCCAATTATATTTTCAGATAATGCAGCTATCAGTACTCGGGCCTCCAACAGCGGTCACTCCCCAGAGGCCAATTGGACCATTGTTTCCCAGGCTTTTCCTACACTTCCTTCTAAACCCTCCACTCACCCCAGAGGCCTCTGATGCTGGTCAGGGTTTCCGCTTATGACTGAATGTTCGGCAGCCGAATATTCAGTATTAACCTTTTGTCTGTTGCCACCTCCCCACCACAAAGTAACAGCTATGTAAGACCTCGAGTCCCCCCCCCATGGAGAGGCTTCATTTCTCTGACTGCTCAGGGACTTTTGCCCCAGCCCTATGCGTGAGTTTGGTGGGGGGAGGGAGGATATGGGCCATTCTGAATCGACCCTTGTGCTCCTGGTCTCTGTCTGTGACTCTCCCTGCACTACAGCCTGGGTGATGGACTCTCCTTGCAGGGGAGGGACACCAGGCACACCATTTGTGTTACCATAATGTCATTTCCATAAGGTGTGCATGGCCCCCCTGGGCATACCATCAATCCTCTCCTGATCCACCCCTGCCTTTAACAAGGCTTGAAACATTTCCTTGTGAGTTGGACAGACTGCCTGCATTACTCTTAATGCTTCCTGTCCCCTCCTTTGACTCCAAACTCTAAATTTCCCCTCATCAACCTGCCTGAATGCCTCCATCCCCTCTAGTGCCTCACCATAGGGTGTCCCACTTACATCCCCAAGAGGCACACCAGCTTTCCCTTTAAATGCGAGGTCACACAGTGATCCATCCTGTTCGCATGCCCCTTATTCAATATCTCCTCATCTGGGCCGTCCCACCTCGACCTGCGGTAAACACCTATGTGTGTAACTATAGCCCGAAGCATTGCAATTCCTCATCTGCAGTGTGCCAAGATGCACCTTGCTGTCTGAGGCTACTGCAGAGGGATAAATCCTTCATACTGTGCATCTGTCATTCCGCATTGGATTATTAATACCACTTTGTGTAGAGAGAGGGAGTAAGCTATTCACTTCCTCCTTCATCAAATGCAGCGTGCTAGCAGCCGTATCCCACAGCAAGTCAACCGGATATCAAGACATTCTCCGCTCCTCTGCACATATTTGCCTTGAATGGCCCCCTTTACCTCAGTCTTCCATGCCCTAGTCTCTCTTTCCTTCTGTGTCATCTGACCACCCTCCCCATCCCGTGTCTGTGTAATCTTATGACACTGCACTGTATTGCCGAGTCCTCACAAGTAATATTTGGCTCAGGTTTCAGTGCGGTAGCGGTCCTGAGGATCTCCCACCGAGTATCAGTGTCCTACCAGATATCGCCATCCCAAATGTTGGGATCTGACCCCTCGGCCATTATTGATCTCGTTGCGATAGGATCTGGCCGCTGATCACTCAGCTTCGTCCTGTGCTCTTGCTGTGCTCTCAGCAATTTACACGCTGGGGTGGTTTGCTGGGGTTTAGGCTCTCTCAGCTAGTTCATGGGTCAACCCAGCTCATTCAGCTGAAGTAAGATTTAGCTGCTGTAAGATTCCAGTTCTGTCATTAGCGGCAGACAGTCTTTGCTCAGCAATCCTGTACATGTCAAGTACAGTTTTCAAAGCAAGCTGCAAGATCCAGCAGGCCATTCCATTAGATGCTTCCCGTTTGGGGAAACCCTACCTTATTTGGCAGAGTGCCTGCTGTGCCCAGGATGTCACCTCTTCTGTTCTCCAACATGAAGGAGGGACACCCTCAGACAACGTGTTGGCCACTGCAGCAAAACTATGGATGGTGTCTGCCCACCCTGGGACCTTCGACTTGGTCTCATCCTCGGATGAGACTGCTGTCTGTGAAACATGCTACTCAGTATGCCAAACCCTGCTCGCAGCGCCAATTGTAAATGAAAATCATTTAAAAATTCCTTATGTGTTCTTTCCTAGTTCAGAGGGTATTCGCATATGTATGTATATGCAAGCAAAGGAGATGACACACACGTTCAAGGCCACAAGAAAACATTTTATTAGAGCTAGTGCAAAGGCAATACAGAAAGAAAAACCAAATCTTTGTGTAGTAGTAGCACAGATGTCAAAATAATGCTTGCCGCTCACTAAGCAAGCTGACCTGGAGAGGGCCACAGATTCAACAACCATACATGCAGCCTATGTTTTTCTCTGCCCCTCTGTACATGTGCTGACTCGGTCTCTTGGTCCCACTCGATGTGCGCCCTCTCTCTTCTTAGCACTTGTCACCAACTGTGAGCTGGCCTAGGGCAAAGCTCTCTTCTTCTTGCACCAGGCAGGCGCCCCTTTCATACCCTTCAAAACCCCTTACACTGGTACTGTTCCTTGCATTTGGTACCTGCACACTGACCTCATTTTCCTGTGATAATCATGTTTTTCACCAGCTTCCACTGTTATGGTTGTAGACCTGTCCTCCCTTAACTTTCTCAAAACACTACCGAGAACTGGTTCTCTTGTAAGTTGTCAAAACAGTCCCTCTTAAAGGCAACAGCACTTTGTCTTGCAGGCTTCCATTCTATTTTAGCCTATACCGAGGAGGAATCATATTGAACTTTTTCCTTGCGCCTTCTTATTCAGGTTTCAACCTCTTTACAGTACTGACGAAAGCTCTCAGCCTGATACTTAGACTGTTTAGAGATGAAGATGAGCTTTATTTGTCTCATTTGCATTGAAACACAGTGAAATGTGTTATTTTGCATTAAATCAAGTCAGTAAGGAGTGTGCTGGGCAGCCTGCAAGTGGCGCTATGCTTCAGGGCCAACATAGCATATGCACACAGCCCACTAACCCTAAGCTGTGCGTCTTTGGACTGTGGGAGGAAACCAGAGCGCCTGGAGGAAACCCATGCAGTCATGGGGAGAATGTACAAGCTCCTTACGGAGAGTGACGGTATTCCAGCCCGATCATGTACAGCTGGCATTATAATGCACTGCACGACTGTCCCACCTCCTGCTCATTCCTCTCCATAGATGGTGCCGAAACTGCTTTCTCCAGGTGCATGTTGCCGAAGATTTCCAGCACCTGCAAAATCACTCATGCCTGTGATTGCTTTTTGACACAGCTTTGTTCGATAAAAGAGGATAAATTGGTTTATGAAGCCATGGTACATGGTTCCACCTCCGACTTAAATCTGGTTTGACCAGCATCTGGAATTCAGTCACTTACTATTTCATCTCGATCTCCAGTTCTGACCTTCACTACTCAGAAAGGACCGAGAGAGAGAGAGGTGGAAGAAATGAAACAATAAATCTTTAAGTGACTGCATCTTGAAGAAAAAAAAACATGTATTTTCAGTTCGAGTGATTTTCTGACCTCGAGGATCAATCCTCTCCTCGATGTAATTGATTAAGGGCAATAAATCAGAGAGGTCATGGGTTAATGCAGCTGGCAGTATTAGACAGGTGTAAACAGTTTTCATCTTGGATGGTTCTCGATTAGTGAGGGTGTCAAAGGTTCTGGGGAGAAGGCAGGAAAGTGAGGTTGAGAGGATAAATCAGCCATATTGGATGGCAGAGCAGGTCCGATGGGCTGAGTGGCCTAATTCTGCTCCTATATCTTAAGAAAGGGTGGTGGTCAGGGAAAGAAACCCTCTCCACAATTTATAAAACTCTTGGAGGAGCACTTGGGTGAATTTTGTATGTGTGGATGTGATTAGGCAAATATTACTCAAGTTTTCACTTTGGGACTTTCGGATGTGTGAGTTATGACACTGAGCTTGTTTTCAGTCTTTCCCATAGTCTGAATGTGTTCCCTCCATGACAGCAGTGGTTCCCAACCGTTTTACGCCATGAGTCCCTATCATTAACTGAGGGGTCTGTGGACCCCAGGTTGGGAAGCCCTGCATGAGAGTAACCGAGATGTCAGATGCTCCCTTCATTGTTATCCCTTCAGGATGCATTGGGAATTGAACCTTCATTATCCTTGGTTGTACAGTTGTGCCGGAGTTAGTGCTGCTGTTTCTCAGCATTCCAGTTTGATCCGGACTTCCAGTGTGCATTTTGAATGTTCTCCCACTATGAGGTGGGGTTCTTCTTCCCCACCCCAGCTCCCACACTCCAGGTTCCTAAAATGAGCTGCTAATTGCCTTCTGTAAATTTGGGATGCGTAATTTTATTTATTTATTGAGATACAGCGTGGAATAGGCCCTTCCTGCCCTTCAACCCGTGTCACCCTGATATCCCCGACTTAACTCGCCTAATCCTCGGACAATTTACAAAGACCAATTAGCCTACCAGCCAGTAGTTCTTTGGACTTTGGGGGTCAAACTGGAGCACCCTGAGGAAACCTACGTAGTCATGGGGAGGACGTACAAACTCCTTGTGGGCAGTGGCAGGAATTGAACCTGGGTTGCCCATACTGTAAAGCATTGTGCTAAACATTATATGAATCAAGGGAGTGTTCATTAGTGTTTGTGTGTGAAAATAGAGTACAGAGGAATAAAAGAGAGGGCAGTGGGACTCACACAAAATTCTCGTGGAACACAACAGGCCAGGCAGCATCTATAAAGAGAAGCACTGTCGACGTTTCGGGCCGAGACGTAGAAACATAGAAACATAGAAAATAGGTGCAGGAGTAGGCCATTCGGCCCTTCGAGCCTGCACTGCCATTCAGTATGATCATGGCTGATCATCCAACTCAGAACCCTGTACCCGCTTTCTCTCCATACCCCCGATCCCTTTAGCCACAAGGGCCATATCTAACTTCCTCTTAAATATAGCCAATGAACCGGCCTCAACTGTTTCCTGTGGCAGAGAATTCCACAGATTCACCACTCTCTGTGTGAAGAAGTTTTTCCTCATCTCGGTCCTAAAAGGCTTCCCCTTCATCCTTAAACTGTGACCCCTCGTTCTGGACTTCCCCAACATCGGAAATAATCTTCCTGCATCTAGCCTGTCCAATCCCTTTAGAATTTTATACATTTCAATAAGATCCCCCCTCAATCTTCTAAATTCCAGTGAGTATAAGCCTAGTCGATCCAGTCTTTCTTCATATGAAAGTCCTGCCATCCCAGGAATTAATCTGGTGAACCTTCCCTGTACTCCCTCAACAGTGCTTCTCCTTATAGATGCTGCCTGGCCTGCTGTGTTCCACCAGCATTTTGTGTGTGTTACTTGAATTTCCTCTGGTTTGGAAGTGGGACTGATGGGATTACTCTGCTGAGAGCTGATATAGACGCAGGTGGGCCCCTTATCTAAGAGAGGATGTGCTAACGTTGGAGAGGATCCAGGGGAAGTTCACAAGACTGATCCAGGGATGGAAGGATTAACATATGAAGGGTGTTTGATGGCTTGGGGTCTGTACTCACTGGAGTTTAGAAGAATGAAGGGGATCTCATTGAAGCATATTGAAAGGCCTAGATAGAGTGGACATGGAGAGGATATTTTCTCGAGTGGGAAGTCTAGGACCAGTGGTACAACTTATGAATAGAAGGACATCCCTTTAGAACAGAGACAAGGAGGGATTTCTTTAGCCAGAGATTCAGATTCGGTTTATTGTCATTTAGAAACCACAAATGCAATGCAGTTTAAAAAATGAGACAACATTCCCCCAGAATGATATCACAAAAGCATATGACAAAACAGACTACACCAGAAAATCCATGTAACATTTGGCAATCCCCAATCCAGTGTCCGGAGAGGCTGTTGCGTATTAATATCGCGCTACCGTCTAGTGTGTTCCCCGGAAAGGAGCTCCAAATCCACCAGACAAAAACAAGACCAAAAACTAAAGCTACAAGACCTGCACAAAACCACATAATTACAACATATAGTTACAACAGTGCAAACAATAGAATAATTGATAAAAAAAAACAGACTATGAGCACAGTAAAAATAGTCTAAGATGTTAAAGGACTGTAAGTTCGAAAGAAATCACCACACAGTTTCCACAAGTCCCCAGGGTCCCGACAGACTCTCCATCCCACGCCGGCGGCAGAAGGGAATACTCCCGCTATGGACTTCCACGGTGCCGCCCGACTCAGCCTCGCAGACGCAGCACACAATGGAAGCTCCATTGAAACCAGCCTCGCAGACGCAGCACACACTGAAAGCGACCTGAGTCCGTCGAAAAGACTCTGAGTCTGTCGAACCTCCGAGCCGACGACCATCCCCTCCGGCAC
This sequence comes from Hemitrygon akajei, assembly GCF_048418815.1. Taxonomy (NCBI): domain Eukaryota; kingdom Metazoa; phylum Chordata; class Chondrichthyes; order Myliobatiformes; family Dasyatidae; genus Hemitrygon; species Hemitrygon akajei. The sequence goes on along the minus strand of NC_133124.1, from coordinate 209,080,857 downwards.
AGCTTCTCTGAGCTCCATCCTCTGCTGAGTGTATTAAGACGGCCCCGCCAACGGCCATTGGCAACGCGACCCCGAGGACCGGGGGCCTGTTCTTCCCAGCAGAGTCCCGGACCTCACAGCAGCAGCAGCAGCAACGAAGAAGGTCTTCCTGGAATTTCCCGATGTTTCTCCGTGCTTCGTCCGTTTCCAATCGGTGGTGAATCTGTGGAATTAATTGCCACAGTTGGCTGTGGAGGCCAAGACATTGGACATATTGAAAGTGAAGGCTGATAGGTTCATGTTTTATCAGGGTGCCAAAGGTTTTGGAGAGAAGGTAGGCGAATGATAATAAATCAGTCATTATGGAATGGTGGATCCGACTTGATGGTCTGAATGGTCTAATCTGCTCCCATGTCTTTTGGTCAATGGGTGGAATGATGTCCTTGTGGTAACTATGTTTTGCCTCCCTCAATAACAGCACTGACAATTATATAAGTGTCTTCATAAGGGATTGTTTCCTCTTATGTCTCATAAGGCTGTCTTTGGTCAGAGAACAGGTCGATTACAATCCTTCAATTGAAGAGCCATCATGTTTTTTCTTTCTGTCCATCCATTCATCACTTCTCTCCCAAAAGCCGTCAAGCTCCTTGTCCAGAGGGTGTGTTTTCCCATTAGACCAGATAGAGGAGCAGAGTTAGGCCATTTGGCCCATGAAGTCTGCTCTGCCATTTCATCGTGGCTGTTCCAATTTTCCTCTCAGCCCTAATCTTCTGCCGTCTCCCCATATCTCTTCACGCTCTTGTCAATCAATAATTTATCAACCTCTGCCTTAAACACTTGGCCTCCACAGTTGTTGTGGCAAAGAATTCCACAGATTCACCACTCTCTGGCTAAAGAAATTCCTCCTCATCTCTGTTCTAAAAGGACACCCCTCAATTTTGACGCCGTGTCCTCTGGACTTAGATTCTCCCACCATAGGAATCATCCACTCTACATCCACTCTTATCAAGGCCTTTCACCATTTGATAGTTTTCAATGAGGTCACCACTCATTCTTTTGTATTCTAGTGAATACAGGCCTAGAGCCATCAAATGCTTTTCATATGACAAGCTATTTAATTCTGGAATAATTTTTGTGAACCTCCTTTGAACCCTCTCCAGTTTCAGAACATCCTTTCTAAGACAAAGGGCCCCAAACTGCTCACAGTACTCCAAGTGAGGCCTCACCAGTGCTTTATAAAGTCTCAACATTACATCCTGCTTTTATATTCTAGTCCTTTTGAAATGAATACTAACATTGCACTTGTCTTCCTCACCACAGACTCAACCTGCAAATCAACCTTTGGGGAATCCTGCACAAGGACTCCCAAGTCCCTTTGTATCTCTTTTGTTTTGTATTTTCTCTCCATTTAGAAAATAGTCAACCCTTTCATTTCTTCTACCAAAGTGCATGACCATACACTTCCTGACACTGTAATCCATCTGCCATTTCTTTGCCCATTCTCCTAATCTAATTCCTTCTGTAGCCTCTCTACTTCCTCAAAACTACTTGTCCCTCCACTTATCTTCATATCATCTGCAAGCTTTGCAACAAAGACATCGATCCCATCAGCCAGATCATGGACATATAATGTAAAAAGAACTGGTCCCAACACGGACCCCTGTGGGACACCACTAGGTACCAGCAACCAGTCAGACAAGGTTCCTTTTATTCCCACTCTTTGAGTCCTGCCAATCAGCCACTGCTTTTTCCGTGCTAGAATCTTTTCTGCAATACAATGGACTCATGAGGCTGCTTAACAAGCTATGTGGGGCGCCTTGTCAAAGCCCTTCTGAAAATCCAAGTACACAGCATCAACTGATTCTCCTTTCTCTATCCTGCTTGTTATTTATTAAAAGAATTCCAACATATTTGTCAGGCAAAATTTTCCCTTGAGGAAACCATGCTGACTACAGCCTATTTTATCATGTGCCTCCAAGTACCCTGAGATCTTATCGTTAGTAATCGACTCCAACATCTTCCCAACCACTGAGGTCGGACTAACTGGCTGATAGTTTCCACTCTTCAAGCTTTCTCCCTGCTTGAAGAGTGGAGTGACATTTGCAATTTTCCAGTCCTCTGGAACCATTCCAGAATCTAGTGATTTTTGAAAGATCATCACGATCTCTTCAGCCACCTCTTTCAGAACCCTGGGGTGTACACCAACTGGTCTAGATGAGCTATCTATCTTCAGACCTTTCAGTTTAGCAAGAACCTCTTTAGTTATCGTAACTTCACACCCTTCATGAAGCCTGACACCTGAAGCTTACACCATACTGCTAGTGTCTTCCACAGTGAAGACTGATGCCAATCTTCGCCTGCCATTTCCTTGTCCCCCATCATACCTCTCCAGCATTGTTTTCCAGCGGTCTGATGTCCACACTCGCTTCTCTTTTACACTTCGTGTATCTGAAGAAAGTTTTGGTCTCCTCTAACATTATTGACTAGCTTACTTTCCTATTACATCTTTATCTTCTTCATGAATTTTTAGTTGCCTTCTGTTGGGTTTTAAAAGCTTACCAGTCCCACTAATCTTTGCCCTATTGTATACCCTCTCTTTGGCTTTGATGTTGTCTTTGACTTCTCCTGTTAGCTACGATTGTATCATCTTTCCCTTACTTCTTCCTCTTTGGGATCCTGTGCCTTCTGAATTGCTTCCAGAAATTCCAGCCCTTGCTTTAGTAACTTGGAATGAATTCTCCTGCTCTTCAGTCAATTATCCCTTCATGGGGAGGTGAGCAGGTAAACATCACGGGTGTTATCAGTAGTTACTGCACTCTCTACAATGTTGAGTCTTGAGTTGTGTTCGGACTAGGCCAAGTAAGGACAGCTGCTTTCCTTCTCCAAAGGATATTGGTAAACATTTTAACCGACTGTAGTTTTATTGATGTAAATCCTTGAATTGAACTCCTGAGGTGGCGTGGTAGGATTTGAAATCGTGTCACTTGGATGAGATTAGGCTGTCAGTCCAGTGTCTCATTGTTGTGCTACTGTACTGCTCTGCCTGTGCACAGTTAACATGAGCCATTGTTCATTTCAGTTGACCACGTGCTGGTGGAGTCTGGGGTCAGCCTGATCACAGCGATCGAGCAGTGGAGAGACTGGGCGGACAACAAGTCCTGCTGTGACTACTCGCTCCACGTCGACATCACTGAGTGGTACAAAGGCCTGCAGGAGGAGATGGAGTTCCTGGTGAAGGAGCACGGTGAGTCTGTGGGCCAAGGAAGAGCCTCGAGTGTCAGCGTGAAGGGGAAAACACCCTGAGGCCTGCATGGGTGGGGGAGGGCTAATTTTAAGGTGTTTGGATGAAAGCATAATGGGAGTGGAATGTCAGAGTTAGGTTTTTTAATGGAGTGGTGGGTGTATGGGATGCGTTGCTGGGGTTGATATACGTGGCAGATACATTAGGGACATTTAAGAGACTCTCAGATAGGCACATGGATGAAAGAAAAATGGAAGTCTGTGTCAGAGGGCAGGGTTAGATTGATCTTAGAGTAGGTTAAAGTGCAGGCACCCTATCATGAGTGGAAGGGCCTTTGCTGTTCTATGTTGTATGCAAGGTTGTGCAGAGAACATCTCTGCACTTCAGTGACATACCCTGCTTGTAAAAAAAAAAGGAAGGGGTCTTTGTAATTGAGGGTGTAGGCATCGCAGAGTTGTACAGCCTGGAAACAGGCCCTTCGGTCTGATACACCCATCCCAACCAGATTCCAACCTAAGCTGGTCTAATTTGCTCTTGTTTGGCCCATGTCCCACAGCCATCCCTTTGCATAGGTCGGTGATCGAAGAATTTAGACTCGGTCACTGTGCACTCCACAGCTTCTCACTTCACTAAGTTTTGATGCTGAGTATAAACACTTGGGTGGAACTGACACATAAAGTGCCAGAACCCCACCCCGGCAGGTCAGGCTGCATCTGTATGAAGAGTTACTGCTTTGGGATGAAGACCCTTCATTAGTGCTTGAGTGGAGACTGCGATGGAGATTTCTTTAGAGTGTGCTGCCGACTGGAGCTTTGCAGCCAATGCAGGAAGTCACTACAGGGAATGCAGCAATTAATATGCACATGGGCAAGCTCCAATTTAAAAAAAACATGGTTGTTAATGGGTTGTCTGTGAAATGAGGAATAAGTACCTTAAGCTTGGTTGAGTTGGTGACGACGTTTCTTCTGTAGGACATCATCTCCAGCAGTGTAGCATTTCCACTACTTCACTGAAGTGTGGAGCCGGCATCACTGAAGTCATGGCTCTGGAAGGGGGGACTTGCATCTATAACCTGTCTGACTCCGGGGAGATGCAGTCCCACGGGCCAGTGCGGAGAGCTCAACATTAAGGATTGTCCTGTGAGTTCAGTTTGGAAATGGGACATTTGAGCTCTCGAGTTGAAAGGCTAGGCCGTTTGGTCTATCTCATCCATGCCAATGGAGTTGTCCTTCGAGCTAGCTGTAGTGGTGTTTATATGTAGGAGGAGAAGAATGTAGAAACTGCGTAAGCATTCTGTTTGGATGCTTAACGGCTTAGTTGGGCAACTCCTCTGCACGTGACTACAGGAAACTGCAGAGAGTTGTGGACACAGCTCAGCACATCACAGAAACCTCCAGCCCTCCCCTCCATGGTCTCTGTGTACACTTCTCCCTGCTTCATTAAGGCAGCCAACGTAATCCCAGACCCCACTCATCCTGTACATTCTCTCTTCTCCCCCCTCCCAAAGTTCAAAGTACATTTATTATTGAAGTATATGTATATTATACAACCTTGAGATTTGTCTCCTTACAGGCAGCCACAAAACAAAGAAACCCATTAAAACGAAAGACCATTATGCACCCAAAGTGCAAAAAAAAAGCAAACCGTGCAAACAAAAAAAGTGAGCAAATAACATTAAGAAATAAAGTCCACGAAAGTGAGTTCACAGCTACGAAGCCAGCCACAGCGGATCCAGAAGCCCTTTAGCTGCAGGCCACAGCCTCAATTCAGTGCAGAGATGAGTAAACTGCGCCAAGCAGGGAGCTGAACACCAGCCAGTTCCTTGCCTCTGGTCCCGACACCAGATCTGGCCTGGCCAAGCAGTGGATCATTCACTGCTCTCAGTCTCGGACCCAGCTCCAACACCCTGATCTTTTCAATCTGACCTTGTGCTTAAATCAGCCAAACACTGGGTCGTTCCTCGCTCTTGGAACTGACCCTACTGCTTTGAATCGCTCTCGGGCCTGGGCCTCATCGATTAAGCCCGTACCCGTTCCAGCAATGGCCAAACATTGGCTCGATTCCCCGCTCTCGGGCCTGAGCCCCGCTGCCGCCATTCAGCCTGTAGTTGCTGTGGCGCAACCATCCCGCACCTTCCAGACTTCAGTTCGCACCACAAAAATGCCAGGTTGTGCAGGCGTTCCAAAAACTCAACTCCGAATAGGAAGTTGCAGGCTATTGATCATAGTTGATCAACAGGCAGAGATGCAGAAGCGTGAAAACAGGCACCTCCAGACTCAAGGACAGCTTCTATCCCACTATTATCAACGGATCTTTACAATCAGATGGACTCTTGGCTTCACAATCTACCTTGTTATGCATTATCTTGTACTTTATCATTTACATACACTGCATATTTTTTGGTGGCTTTTACACTTTATTCTGCATTGTTGTTGTTCTGCCTTGTTCGGACCAATGCATTGTGCGGTGATTTGATCTGTATAAACAGTATGCACGACAAGCTTTTCTCTGTACATGTGACCATACCAAAGGTAGTTTCTTGCTATCAAGAGTCCATGGTTAATGTAGATGATTGAAGGGAGGGAATACAAACACCCTAACAAGATATAACCCAGAGAAAACTGTTGCAATTCAGTGTACATGCAACCTTGTATTCCTATAGAACAGGGATTCCTTTAGCCAGAGGGTGGTGAATCTGTGGAATTCAATGCCAAGGATGGATGTGGAGGCCAGCTGAGTGGGTACATTGAAAATGGAGGTTGATAGGTTCTTGATTATTTATTTGGCAATACACGGTGGTGTGGGCCCTTCTGGCACAATAGTAAGGGAGTCAAAGGTTATGCGGAGAAGGCAGGAGAATGGGGTTGAGAGTCCTGATGAAATGATGGAGTAGACTCAATGGACTAAATGGCCTAGTTCTGCTCCTATGTCTTGTAGGATCGCCATTCATTGGTCTATCATTGCATCTGCCCAAGATTGTAATGCAGTTTATTGACTTAACTTCAGCCATCCAACAAAATCATCTCCTACTTTTCCCACTCCTTTTCACTAGGTGTGAACTCTTTCCTTATCTACATGGCTTACAAAGAACGCTACCAGCTCTCCGATGCCCAGGTGAGATCACAACGCTGATGGCACAGCCATTCTGGAAAGCATCGTACCTCTCCTCGGTACCTCATCTGGTAATTGGCTTCCTTTGTGTTCTGACAGATGTACGAAGCTCTGAGTGCGATCCGTGACGTGGGTGCCATCGCCCAAGTTCATGCTGAAAACGGTGACATTATTGCTGAGGTACGGCAGCTGGGATGGGTCAGGGGCGGGGGGGGGGGGAAACGTCAGTGTACGGTTATCTGAAACAGATGAGGTGGAAGTGAGACGCTGCCATCTCCATTTTATAGTTCACTGGATTGATCAGATGGCAGTGGACTTGCATTAAGTGGAGATTTCATCTGGTCTGTCCTGAATAAGATTCCCATCTAAGATGATCCGATTTGTCTGCGTTTTGGCCCATATGCCTCCAAACCTTCTCTATCCATGGACCTGTCCAAGTGTCTTTTAAATGTTCTTAATGTACCTCCCTCAGCTACTTCCTTCAGCAGCTCATTTCATATCTGGACTGCCCTCTGGGTGGAAAAATTGCCCCTCGGGTTCCTATTAAATTTATCTGCATTCACCCTAAATTTACCCCTTCTACTCCTTCATTTCCCCACTCCTGGGAAAAAGGCTGTGTGCATCCACCCTAAATGTCTTGGCACAGACTAGATGGGCCGAAGGGCCTATTTCTGTGCTGTACTATTCTATATATGCTGTGCACAATCTTATACTCCTCTGTAAGAGAACTTTTTACTCTCCTACACACCAATGAATATAGACCCAACCTGCTCAACTTCTCTACGTAAATTGGTTCATCAAGTCCTGGAAACGTCCTTGTGAACCCCCTCTGCATGTCAAATTTCCTGTGGCTGGGTGACAAAAACTGAAAATATGGCCCAGGTCTTGTCCAACAACAACATAACCTCCTAGCTTCTACATTTGATGCCTTGACTGATGAAGGCCAGCATGCCGAACATCTTCTCCACTACCCTGTCTACCCGTGGTGCCACTTTCAGAGAACTGTGTGCTTGTATTCTTATGTTCCTTGGTTTAGCAACACTCCCCATAACCCTACTGTTCACCATGAAAGTCCTACCCTCATTTGTCTTCCTAAACTATAACACTTTGCACTACCTCACTTGCTTACTGCCCATTACGCTGCTGGCATTTAGTGTAACAGTGAAGGTCCTCCATCTCTGTCTGTCCATACATTCACACACAGGTGTAGAAGGAATGAATGTTCATTGATGTTTCCGTAAGTTTTGTTTTTGACCAGTCAGGATTGTTAACCCTGAACTGAACTCCTGAACTTGGAGGACTGGTGGACTGCTCTTGGTCTGGCCTCTACCCTTTGACCTGTTCATGAGTGACCCTACCAAGAGTCAAAGTGCAAGGCCCTGACTCCAGCCAACATAGATATCTGGGTCATTGAGGCCTACAAGCCTCCAAACCCTATGACAAGGGACAACCCTCTTGGAGGACCTTGCACTAACCTGATTTAAATTCCATTTGCCATTTCTCAGCCCACTTACCTAGGTGATCAAGATCCTCCTCTCACTTCTGATAGCCAAGAGATGGTTGGTGGGGAAATAGGAGATGTTCATACGATGAGAGGATCAAAGCTAGATCCTTCAGCTATTGGACTGATCGCTACTGATTTCCAATCCAACTCCACCGACCTGTACCTCCGATTCTCAGATGGATCTGAATTCACAGTAGAAATTGATCCATAGGTTGGCTTTAACTTGGTGAACTTTAGAGGGCACTGAGCACTTCCAGGCATTTATTCTGAAGAGTTTTCACAATGTCTTTGTAGAAGACGGGTGAACTTTACGTGACTGAGTAGTCAATAGGAATACAAGGGAAAGTAGTGTTAGGGGAGTCAGCACTGTGAACTTGCTGTGCCATTCTGTAGAAACTAAATTGATTTGGCTTGTCTACTTTCCTTCCTTATACCATACCTTTGATATCCTCTTAGTTTCCCAGGATTTGGTCCGTCACAAAGGCATGGAACATAGAAGCAGGACCTTTAGCTCACCAAGTCTACGCTATCAACCACCCATTTCCACCTGTCCAGCAATAATCTCATTCTCCCCACCTTCTCATTAACTTCCTCCATATTCTACAACTCGCTTGCACTCCAGAAGCAATTTACAGTGGCAAACTAACCTTTGAAGTGTGGGAGGAACCTGCAGCATCCAGTGGAAATCCACATGGTCACAGGGAGGGCGTGCAACCCGAGGTCAGGATTGAACCTGCATCATGGGGGCTGTGAAGCAGAGACACTATTACCTCTGCCACTGTGATGCCTTTATTGTTTATTCAACTGCCTTGAATATATTCTACGATTGAGCAACCCTTTGCCTTCTGCTCGCGTTAGGAAGAGGATCATTCAGATCTAGGAAGCAATTTGGTGAATGGTTGTTCAATTCTTTTCAGAGTCTATATTCTTCATTGGGTATGGAAAACTGAACTCTTCATTGTACCTGAGGTGTGGTGTCATGATAGTCCAATGTAATTGCCCACTTAATCCCAGGTCAGCTCCCTTTGTACAACGCTAACATTGTACTTGTATTCCTAACTTTTTGCTCATGAGCAGTTTATGAGGGTCTGTTTTTCAGATGCAGTCATGTGGGCTTCCTGAGAGTTTATGGACCTGTATTTGTCCAAGGATGTGAAAAGTATTCTATTACGCTCCTGACTGTAGTGCCTTTGGGATGTCAGGACATCCCAACGTTTGACCTGCCCTTGTAGCCAGGTTAATAATGATCCCATGGACATTTATTAATGCCTCCCATTTCCATAATACCTAGAAAGAAGACATTTGGCCCATTAAGTCTGTACTGTCTCAGAGAAGTCCCATCCTTCTCATTCCTGTACTTTGTTTCCCTGTGACCTGTTGTCCCTTATGTGCCCATAAGCTTCGCCCAATTCTCCTGCAACTCATCCACACTAGGGACAACTTACAACTTCCCATCAACCTACCAGTGTATCTTTGGGATGTGGGAGAAACTGAAGAATCCAGAGGAAACCTGTGAGGTCATGGGGAGGACCTGTAATCTCTTTGCAACAACTGAGATTGGGATCAAACACAGGGTCACTGGTGCAGTACGGCGGCAGTAATGACTGGTGCCATCTGCTGTGTGCCAACAACAGATGTCAAGTAGGAGGCAGTTGGTGCCTGGCATGTGGCCACTTATAGATAGATACTTTATTGATCCCAAAGGAAATTACAGTGTCACATTAGGATAATAAGCACACAGATATAAATATTAAAAGAGAAGTAGAAGGACTAAAAAATAAGTTACCACAAACAGCCTGACAGGAGGGGGTCACCACTTCCCTGGCTATAAGTTGACTCATTATAGAGTCTAATGGCTGAGGGTAATAATGACCTCATTTAGCACTCTTTGGAGCAGCACAGTTGTCTTATCAACCCATGTCTGAATGTAGTGTAGGTCTTTCTGCATATAGGTGTGGGCTGCTTTATTGCTGATGAGCTGTCACTGGAACTGTAATAATACACGCTCATCAGATGTCATTTTCCACTCCTCCACCCCAGCTTCTGATCTTGTAATGGACAGAAGGTCAATGGCAAAGCAGCTCAAGATGACTGGGCCTAGGACAGTTCCTGAAGAGCTCCAGCGGGGGTGTCTTTGGAGGGAAAAGGAAATTATACAGACAAAGTTTATTTTTCACATGTACGTGGGAACGTACCGCAAAATGCGTCACTGGCATCAATGACCAGCAGAGTCCTGAGGATGTGCTGGGGGCAGCCCGCAAGTGTTGCCATGCTTTTGGCGCCAACATAGCATGCCCACAGTTTCCTAACGCACACGTCTTTGGAGTGGGAGGAAGCTGCAGCACCCATAGGGGGGAATGTACAAATTCCTTACAGACAGGTGGGAAATGAACCTTGATCAGCAAGCCTGGCACTGCAAAGCATTACTTTAGCCATTACGCTACCGTGTCACTCTATGCAGACAGCTGACGTTTTGGGCTCAGGTCGTTCACCGAGACTGGCATTCGCCAGTCAGGTGAAGGACGTCGCCCCGAAATGCCTAATGACCGTTTCCCACTTGCCCCTTGCCCCCTACCCCGGTACACACTCTTGCTGCCTGACCCACTGAGCTCCTCCTGCAGCTTGCTTTCTGCCTTCAGATTTCAGTAGCCGTAGTCCTTTCTTCTCCAGCAGTCCTAATACTATTGCAAGCCTTGCATTGACTGTACCTTAACCCCTGTGCTTCCCATTCCAGGAACAGCAGAGGATCCTTGCTCTGGGTATCACTGGGCCCGAAGGCCATGTGCTGAGCCGACCAGAAGAGGTAAGTGTTTATCATCGGAGAAGCATGTTGAAACGGGCTCGTCAGTCCACTGAGTCTCGGCCACCATCGAAGTCCCATTTACACTAATCTTAATTTAATTCCCCCACCTTTCAAATTTATTGTCATTCTTGATTACACGCATGCCAAGGAGAACAAAATAATTATTTCACGAGATCTAATACAGCCTAAAAAAACACATAAAGAAAACTATAATTTTAAAAAAACCTCTAAATATAAAAGCAATCCTATAAAACTTAATGTACAGGTAACTTCTGAGTGTGGCTATATATTGTATATGTAAAATTACCTTGTGTACATGGATACTCTCTACTGCCTGTTAGGGCAGCAATGAAAGTCCTCCATTTCTGGCGGCGTTCAGAACTTCATTCATTGTGTCTGTAGCTCGGTTTGCACTACTGTCAGTTGTGCAAGTTCCAGGTGGAGACTCAGGAATACCATCACACTCGGATGTAGAAAGATTCTTCATTGCAGTTTCCGTAACAATTTTGCTTTACCATTCAGGGTTGTTGGCCCTGAGCTGAACCCCTGAACCTGGTGGACCAGTGGGCTGCTCTTAGTCTGGTCTCTACCCTTTGACCTGTTTGGCATGGGTGACCCTACCAAGAGCCAAAGCATAAAGCCCCGACTCCAGCCAACATAGCTCTCCGGGTCATTGAGGCACGCAAACCTCCAAATCACAACATAGTTGTGGCCCTCTTGGAGGATATACATAGACTATATGTATATAAAGAGATGGCAGTTTCCACAGTTCCCTTCAGAATTTATTGTTCACACACACATTAGGGGGCGACTTAGATCAGCCAATAGATCAATATAATGTGTGTGAGAAGGTTCGGACTTTACAGAGACTGGAGGTGAGGGTTGGACTCAGTACCTCGAGTTTCACTGCTGTGGATATATTACACAAAATGCTAGAGGAACTCAGCAGATCAGGCAGCATCTATGGAAATTAATAAACAGTGGAAGTTTCGGGCTGAGGCCCTTCTTCAGGACTCTCGAGACTCGGCCTGAAACATTGACTGATTATTCACTTCCATAGACGCTGCTTAACCTGCTGAGTTTCTCCAGCATTTTGTGCGTGTTGCCCTGCCTTTCCAGCATCTGCAGACTTTCTCTTGTTGTGGATATATTAGTTGTGTCACTATGTTGCCCTATTGACTTTCTGAATTATTCATTGTATCTGAATGTTATTGCTGTTTGTTTCCAGGTGCTAGGACGACTGTACCACAATATTCTGAATTTTTCAACCCATTTGAATGATAACTGCTGTTTTCATTTGTCCTTTCAGGAAGGATAATCTTACAGTTTCCCACATTATGCTTTAAAGATTCAAAGTACATTTATTGTCAAAGTATGTATGCAGTATAGACCCCTGAGGTTCATCTTCCTGCAGACAGCCATGAAACAAAGAAACACCACTGTCAAACACCCAGCACACATAAAAACAAGCAAATTGTGCAAACCACAAAAAATGAGCGAATGACACACAGGATATTAAACAGCAAGCCGCATAGTCCTTGAAACATTCTAGGAATGTTCACAGTTTATTTCCATTCAATTTAGTGCTGTGTCATTTGTTGACTGCACCTCAATTAAAATTCTGCACCATAGCAATAAAAACATGAATATAACATGAATGGCAGAGACCTCTAAACTGGAGCCTAATCCGCGCACCGCGCCGATCAGATCTTGCCCAAGACCTTGCACCTTCCTCTGGCAGGCAGAGAGCAAGGGGGAGAGGGAGACCGGTCAAGCGCAGGCAGTCGGCACTAATCACCCGCTTGCCTTCTGCTTCTGTCCTCGTTGATGGAAATCTTGTTCAGCACTTTAATCAATGAGAACTAGAGCTGATTGTGGGTTCATGCTCTGGCGTTAGGCCACACAGTCCATTCTCTATCATGGTAAATTCCCCTGGAGACAGTAAAAGTGCCAGATCGCTCAGTTGCCCCAAAAAGCATGTGATCAAAATGTACATTCATCAGTCCTTCATCTTTCCCCTCTCTTATCCATATCCCTTTGCAGACTCTTTAATTTCTCCTTGAATCTCGCAAACTACACTTTCTGTGGTCTTGGTAAAGCAGCCAGCATGATCCATTACCTTGCCCACACAGCCTGGATGCTATCTCTTCATGATCCTCTCCCCTCCCCACCCAGTCGGGCAGAAGATATAAAATCCTGTATCACCAGGCTCAAGGACAGCTTCTGTCCCACTGTTACAAAACTATTGAATGGTCCCCTGGTGCTATAGGATGGATTCTTGACCTTGCAGTCTTCCTCATTATGGCTTTGCACCTTATTGTCTAACACTATACTCTGCATTCTGATCTCATTTTCCCTTGTACTACCACAGTGCTGAGGTAGTGAAATTATGGATTGCATGCAAAACCAAGTTTCTCCTTGTACCTATACGGCACGGCAGTGTAGTGGTTAGCACAAGGCTTTGCCGTACTGGCGACCCATGATCAATTCCCACCCACTGCCTGTAAGGAGTTTCTACATTCTTCCTGTGACTGCGTGAGTTTCCTCCGGGTGCTCCGGTTTCCACCCACAGTCCAAAGACGGGCAGGTTGGTAGGTCATTGTAAGTTGTCCCACGATTAGGCTGTGATTAAACCGGGGGAATTGCTGGGCAGCTCAAAGGGCTGGCTGATCCTGCTCAACACTATATCTCTATAAATAAATAAAAATGACAATAATAAACAAATTTACCAATTTAATGATTATAAAGACTTGAGTGTCCAGCATTAGTCCCTGTGGTACCAGACCAGCTACTGTAAGTCAATCTGCAAGTAATCCGTTCATCCGGACTGACTGTCCACTCTCTTATCCCAGCCATTGTATTTTCTCCGACGTCAGTGTATCTGTGCAACAATATCTAACGTGGCCTCCGATGCAATGCTTTCTGGAATTCTAAATGCACTCACTACATCTGTTTGTTTCACTTTCAGTGTGGAGTCAGGTTGGGCAGACCAGTCTAATGATGGACTGAGTGTTCTCCCTTGGTTATGGATGTTGGGACCATAAGACATCGGAGTAGAATTAGGCCATTCGGCCTAACACATCTGATCCACCTTTCCATCATTGCTGAATTGTTATCCCTCTCAACCCATTCTCCTGACTTATCTCCATAACCTTTGACACACCTACTAATTAAGCTATTAACCTATGCTTTTAATATATCCACTGACTTGGCCTCCAAGCTGTCTGTGACAATGAATTCCTCTGGTTAAAGAAATTCCCCCCCATCCCTGTTCTAAAGAGACATTCTTCTATTTTGAGGCTGTAACCTCTGGACCTAGACTCCTCCACTCCAGGAAGCACCTTCTCCACATTCACTCTATCTAGGCCTTTCCACAGTTGACAGGTTTCGATGAGATCTCCCCCCCTCCCCCCCCCCGTTCTAGAAAGTAGAGGCTCAGAAAATGTTGGCAACATGCTGTCATCAGGATGTTCTCTGTATCTCCACAGGTGGAGGCGGAAGCAGTGAATCGGGCCATCACTATAGCCAATCAAACTAACTGCCCGCTCTACGTGACCAAGGTAATGAGCAAGGCAGCAGCTGATATCATCGCCCAGGCCAGGAAGAAAGGTGAGTGGTTGTGATGCTCAGCTAAATTCAGACTCAGTGTTTTTGAATCCCATCTTGAGATCTTGTGAAATAGTGATACAAGTATTAAAATAGATTGATTGCAACCTTTTCTGTTTTTGATTCAGTAGACAATCTCTCCATGATCACCTCCCTTTCTGCAACTGTGACACTGTCCCTAATTAGAAATGCCACTCCTCCACCTCTTCTACCTCCCTCCCTATCGCTTTAGAAACATCTAAACAGGGATTCCCAACCTTTTTGATGCCTTTAACTGAAGGGTTGGTGGGCCCCAGATTGGGAACCTCTGATCCAAACTCTGGACCATTCAGCAGTTGTGATTGTATAATTATGGTTCAAGTTTTTACATGACCATAGTGATGATAAGGACTAATTCTTTTTTGAAAAGAATGAACAAGTGAATGTACACTCAGTGGCCACTTTATTCAGTCTTCCTGTACATCTTGTTAATGCAGATATCCAATCAGCCAACAATGCGGTAGCAACTCAGTGCACCAAAGCATTCATTCATGGTCAAGAGGTTCAATTGTTCAGATCAAACATTGGCATGGAGAAGAAATGTGATCGAAGTGACTTTGACTGTGGAATGATTGTCGGTGCCAGATAGGGTGGCTTGAGTATTTTAGAAACTGCTGGTCTCCTGGGATTTCCACACACGACTGTCTCTGACCTTTACAGAGGATGTGCAAAAAAACAAAAATCACCCAGTGAGCGGCAGTTCTGTGGGCAAAGTGGCCTTGTTCACGAGAGAGGTCAGAGGAGAATGGCCAGTCTGCTTCTAGTTAACAGGAAGGCAATAGTAACTCAAATAACTGTGTTACAATAGAAGTGTGCAAAAGAGCATATCTGAATGCACAACCCACTGATCGTTGAAGTAGATGGGATACAGCAGTGGAAGACAGTGATTTTTGAGTTTAGGACATATACAGTTAGCATTAACTTTGGCTGCCTGTCTTCACATCAGAAAATGTATTGTGGATTTAATTTGTAGTGCAGCTCTGAACAATGCATTCCTAAAAGCCGTGAATCCCAGACCAGACAATGCTGATTAAAATTCATCTGCATGTCTGTGGTGTGGATGTGGATCCAGCAGGTGTGAAGGTTGTATGTAGTTTCAAAGAAAGCACTGTCCATACACTGTAAATATGGAATTGTCCTTTGATGTTTGGCACATAAAATATTGAGCCCCACGTTGGGCCAGGAGACCTTTCAAACGGAAGAGTCTCCATATGGTTCCTGCTGTACCTTGTTTTGTCGAATAAAGCAGTTCCTTGTATCTACCAGTAATTTTCTCTGATGACTTCATTCACGCAACAACAAGGATCATGACCTTATCCAGAGTGGCTACTTCATTAGCTACAGGAGGTAGCTAATAAAGTGGCCACTGAATGTACAGTATTTGGCTGCCAAATATATAGATTTCTGAAGGGCATTCACTAACATTCCCAAGAATAGACTTTCAATAATGCAGCTGACGCTTAAGAAATTGAAAGTAAATTATTTGTCTCTGAAAATTTGTATGGGCTGCAGCATATGGAGATTACAGATACTAGTTCTGGGCTCTCTAAGTAGCAGGAGGTGCTGCATTAAGGTATTCCACAGAGATCTGTCCAGGGACTGTAGTTACTAAGAACTTGGATGTCAGAGTGAAAAGTTACATACTTAAATTTGCTGGTTGGTGTAATTGTTAACCTGTGGAGGGAAGTATAAAATTATAAAGAGATGTTAATAGTTTCAGAGTGAAAGACAGAAACTTCCTGGTTCCCTTGTGTCCTGGAAGAGAGACATGCAATTTCAAAGCAGCTGTTGTATCCCCTTCAGAATATTTCAAGTACTTTATGGCCAAGGTATACTGTCGGCATATGTTGTGAAATTTGTTAAATTTCCAGTAGTTGTACAATGAAATACATTGTACTGAAAGAAGCTGCAGAGAGTTGTAAATCTAGTCAGCTCCATCTTGGGCACTAGCCTACAAAGTACCCAGGACACCTTTAGGGAGCGGTGCCTCAGAAAGGCAGTGCCCATTATTAAGGACCTCCAGCACCCAGGGCATGCCCTTTTCTCACTGTTATCATCAGGTAGGAGATACAGAAGCCTGAAGACACACACTCAGCGATTCAGGAACTGCTTCTTCCCCTCTGCCATCCAGTTCCTAAATGGACATTGAACCCTTGGACACTGCCTCACTTTTTTAAATGTACAATATTTCTGTTTTTATTGCATGTTTTAAAAAATCTATTCAATATATACAAATGTTTGTATATACGGTAATTGATTTATTTATTTTTTCCTCTTCTATATTATGTATTGCATTGAACAACTGCTGCTAAGTTAACAAATTTCATGTCACCTGCCGGTGATAATAAACCTAATTCTGATAATAAATATAGGGGGGAAAGTGAATGACAGCAAATGTATACATGTCTATTAAATAGTTAGGTTAAAATAAGTATGGCAAAAAAAAGCAATAAAAACTTCGTGCGGTAGTGTTCAATGTCCATTTAGAAATCAGATGGTAGAGGGGAAGAAGCTGTTTCTGAATCGACGTGTGCCTTCAGGCTTCTGTACCTCCTTCCTGATGGTAACAATGAGTAGAGGGCATGTCCTGGGTGGTGGGGCTCCTTAATAATGGATGCTACCTTCCTAAGGCACTGCTCTTTAAAGCTGTCTTGGATACTATGGGGACTAGTAGCAATCATGGAGCTGACTAATTTTACGAGCTTCTGTAACTTTGATCTTGTGCAGTAGCTCCCACCCCATACCAGACAGTGATACTGCCAATCAGAATGCTCTCCATGATAGATTTGTAGTTTTCGAGTGTTTTAGTTGATAAACCAAATGTCCTTAAACTCCTGAAATATAGCTGCTGTCTCGCCTTCTTCATAGCTGTGTCAATATGTTGCGCCTAGGTTAGGTTCTTAGAAATATTGACATCCAGGAACTTTAAGTTGCTCACTCTCTCTACTTCAGATCCCTCTGTGAGGATTGGTTTGTGTTTCCGTATTTTACTCTTTCTGAAGTCCACAATCAGCTCTTTGGTCTCGTTGATGTTGAGTGCAAGGTTGTGCTGTGACACCACTCAACTAACTGATATATCTATCTTCTGTATGCCCTCTCATTTCCATCTGAGATTCTGCCAACAGTGGTTGCAAATTTATAGATGGCATCTGAGCTGTGCCTAGCCACACAGTCATGGTGTAGAGAGAGAGTAGAGCAGTGGTCTGAGCACACATCCCTGTGGTGCACCAGAGTTGATTGTCAGTTAGGTGGTGATGGTATTTCTAACCCACATTGATTGTGGTCTTCTGGTTAGGAAGTCGAAGATGTAGTTGCAGATGGAGATACAGAGACTCAGGTTCTGTAGCTTTCTGATCAGGGCTGTAGGAATGATGGTATTAAATGTTGAGCTATGGTCGATATGTCAGGATGCTTTTTAGATACTTGCATTGTCCAGGTGATCCAAAGCTGTGTGGAGATCCAATGAGATGGTATCTGCTGTAAACCTATAGTGGCTATAAGCAAATTGCAGTGGGTCCATGTCCTTCCTGAGACAAGTGCCCAACAAGAGCAGCATGAGCTGCCTTAACGACTATCGTCTCAGTGGTATTCACATCTGTGGTGATGAAGTGCTTTGAGAGGTTGGTTATGGCTAGAATCATGACCAGCTTCTCAAAGCATTTCATCACCGTAGATGTGAATGCCACAGTATTATAGTTATTAAAGCAGCTCGTGTTGCTGTTCTTGGGCACTGGTATATTGTTGCCCTTTTGAAGCTGGTGGGAACTTCTGACCATAGCAATGAGAGATTGAAGATGTTTTTTGAGCACACCTGTCAGTTGGTTGGCACAGGTTTTCAGAGCCCTGCCAGGTACTCCCATCGGGCTGTGCTGCCTTGCGAGGGTTCACCCTTTTGAAAGACAGCCTGACGTCAGCCTCTGAGACAGAGGTCACAGGGGTCACCAGATGCTGCATGTGTCCTCATAGCTGTGGTTTTATTCTCCCTTTCAAAGCGAGCATAAAAAGGATTGAGCTAATCTGGCAGTGAAGCATCGCTGCCATTTATGCTATTGGGTTTTGCTTTGTAGGGAGGAATGGCCTGCAAACCCTGCCAGAGTTGATGTGCATCCATTGTTGCCTCCAACCTCTCTTGGAGTTGTTTCTTCTCTCTTGAAGTAGCCCTTTGCAAGTCATACGTGGTTTCCTTATACAGACCTGCCTCAGATCTAACATTTAGCAGACCATGGCTTTTGGTTTGGGAATCTACAGTGGGCACAGACTCATCCACACAGACTTTAATGAAGTCAGTGACAACTGTGGCATTCTCATCCAGACTTGCAGTCCACCGATTCAAAGCAGTCCTGTAAGTGCCCCTGTGCTTCCCTGGACCATACCTTCTTGGAAGTGTTGGAAAGCCACCAACTGCCATGCACAGTAAGATTCCACACCATATTGGCTGGTTGTTCAGTCTTAATCTGAAAGCAAAGTGATGTTGGGGATCTGAAAGAGATTGCTGGAAATGCTCAGCAGGTAAGATGGCATCTGTGGAGGAGGAAAGGTCAGTTAGTATTTCGTGTTGATGACCTTTCACTGGAACTGAGAATTTGAAGGTGTGGAGGAAGGGGGACGTTGCTTATGTTGCATAAAGGGTGGAGATGAGAGATTGAGTGCCTCTAGCACTGATCCTCTTGAGGGGGTGGGGGGAAGGAGTGCGTTGGTGATGGGAATCTTGGGGGTTGCATAACTTAGGAGGAGATGAATGAATTGAATTGACTTATTTCTTACATCCTTCATATACATCAGCAGTAAAAATCTTTACATTACGTCTCCATCTAAATGTGCAATTTATAGTAATTTATAATAAATAGTATGTACAACAGGACAGTCAGTATAACACAGAAGTACAATTGTAGCAGCGTGAATTAATCCGTCTGATGGCCTGCTGGAAGAAGCTGTCCCCGGAGCCTGTTCGTCCTGGCTTTTATGCTGCTGTACCGTTTCTCGAATGATAGCAACTGGAACAATTTGTGGTTGGGGTGACTCGGGTTCCCAATGATCCTTCAGGCCCTTTTTACATACCTGTCTCTGTAAATGTCCTGAATAGTGGGAAGTTCACATCTGCAAATGCGCTGGGCTGTCCGCACCACTCTCTGCAGAGTCCTGTGATTGAGGGAAGTACAGTTCCCATAACAGGCAGTGATAGAAATGTGAGAGGAATAATGTGTGAGCTAATGGACTAGTGTCTAGAAATCAATCTGTGTATATTTGTAAGACAGACGGTGTTGTCAAGGATACCTGCCACTTTGACCCATCCATTTTGTCTCTTCTGGGAGAAGACCAGACATAGCAGTGGGGAAGAAGCTGTTCTATCGGACTCCTGAACCAAGTTCCTCTTTCACATCCTCTTCCCCGTCTTTGGATCTTAATTCCACCTCTCTGGGTTATTCTGCTATTGCCACGTCAGTGTTCTTTTTGCCCTTTTTCAGATTGCACTGCAATCTTTGTACCATCCTGTTTTGCGTTTGTCCCTATACTTGGTATTGCCGTGTACACTGTTCACGTTGAGCTTCACGCAAGCAAGGAATCTGAGAGTAATCTAATGTAACCTGTCATTCGTAAATACTAAGCAACACACACAAGAGGCTTGAGGAGCTCAGCACGTCAGGCAGCTTCTATGGAAATGAATAGATAGTCACCGTTTTGGGCTGAGACCCTTCTTCAGGACTAAATACTGGCACCTTTAACAGGCCACAGGCTGAACATCTTGTACCTGTACTGAAATTCCTCAAATTATGATTACCGGTATGAATATTTCTATTATGCCATTGGCTGTTTTGTGCTAAGTCTCCAGCTCCTGAAGTAGTTTTTCTCTATAGCCAGTAGTATTTTCACTGCATCGGAATGCCAGCATCAATGTTCCTTTTTTATCAATAGTCTTTTCAATTTATGACATTTTGCTCAGTTAAATGTCTTCCAGCCATGTCTTCCTTTTGTAGATTAATGAATGGCTTTAGCTGAAAGATGACACCACTGGGCATGCAATGTTTCAGAGTCTGAAGTGAGTGCATACTACCAGTCAAACCGGTATAGTCAGGTCTATAGCAATGCAGTTAGCTGTGAGTGGCCCCTTTGCCGCTCCTTCCTGATTCAGGGACTTGATTTGTTCAATAATGGTGTGTCAAGCACCCATCCCAAAGCCAACCATTTCCTCTGCAGCATCTTCAGGTCTGCCCGAAGCCAGTTGTCTCACTTGAAAGAGTGCCATTTAGCTGATTAGAGCCAAAATGTGCATGCTTATACCATACTAAACAGGGCCCTGATGAGACAGCATCTGGAATATCAGCGAATCTCAACACAATCTCTGCTTGCAACAGGAGGTTAGCAAAGGTTCGATATATAGATTTCTGGTGTGGCTGGTGTGGTGAACTACATATACCTGTCTGGACACGCCCCCCCGCTGACTGCTCCTGTGGCTCCGCCCACGGACCCCGGTATAAAGGCGATTGGGGACTCCGCCCCGGTCTCAGTCTCCAGGATGCAGTGTGGTGGTCAGTTGCTGCTTGTTCTTTCTTCCAGCCAATAAAAGCCTATATCTCGCCTCACGTCTCCAAGAATTATTGATGGTGCATCAGCTGGTATGTCTCACGGGAAGAGGTTTAATCAGAGTCTGCACAGTTTAGAAAAGTAAGAGGCAATTTTATTGATGTGTGTAATTCTAATGGATCTCAACAGGGAGGAAGGGAGGAAGTTTCTCCTGACTGGCATGGCTAGAAACTGCATGGTCTCAACTTAAGTGACCTGCCATTCTGGGTAGAGAAGATCCCCCAACCCACAACTAAGTAGAGGGCACTGAATCTATCAAATTCCCTACCCAAGAGAGGTGGGAGGACTCTCAATGAATATATTCAAGATTGAGAGTAATGGATTTTAGATAAGAAAGAATGAAGAGAAGTGAAGCTGAGTTAAATAGTCATGATCTTGCTGGTTGTCACAGTAGGGAAGAATTATGATTGGATTATGGTGGTGGTGTGAAGAAAGGACAGAAAGTTACTCCATTGACAGTTCCAGAGCTAGAAAGCATTGCTGGAAACAAGGTTCCATTCCAACATGTTGGTCCGTAGCTTCCTCTTGTGCCACAATGAGGCCACCCGAAGGGTGGAGGGACGCCACCTTAGATTCCATCTGGGTAGCCTCCAGCCTGATGGCATGAATATTGATTAGAGAAATCAATATCAATATTATAGAAATCAAACTGGAAAGAGATTCCAGTTAAACAAAAATATTCCGTCCCCTCTCCCTCTTTTATTCCTCGTACTGGCCTCTTACCTCTTCTCACCTGCCTATCACCGCCCCTGGGTAGCCTCCAATGGTCTACTGTCCTCTCCAATCAGATTCCTTCCTCTCCTGCCTTTACATTTCCTACCCACCTAGCTTCACCTATTATCTTCTAGCTATCCTCCTTCCCCTTTCCCCACCTTTTTATTCTGGCATCTTCCCTCTTCCGGTCCTGAAGACGGGTCTCGGCCTAACAAGTCATCTGTTTATTTATTTCTATAGATGCTGCCTGTCTTATTGAGTTCCTCTAGCATTTTGTGTGTGTTGCTCTGATGGAAAAGTACAGGTGGTCATATAGTTTTAATGGTAAGACTCTTGGCAGTGTGGAGGATCAGAGGGATCTTGAGGTCCGAGTCCATAGGACGGTCAAAGCAGCTGCGCAGGTTGACTCTGGTTAAGAAGGTGTACAGTGTATTGGCCTTCATCAATCGTGGAATTGAATTTAGGAGCCAAGAGGTAATCTTGCAGCTATATAAGACCCTGGTTAGACCCCACTTGGAGTGCTGTGCTCAGTTCTGGTCGACTCACTACAGGAAGGATGTGGAAGCCATAGAAAGGGTACAAGGATGTTGCCTGGATTGGGGAGCATGCCTTATGAGAATAGGGTGAGTGAACTCGGCCTTTTCTCCTTGGAGCAACAGAGGATGGGAGGTGACCTGATAGAGGTGTATAAGATGATGAGAGGCATTGATAATTGATAAGTGGTGTAAATTTGGTTGGATTGTGCGTGTGGGAGTGGTGGGCAAGGCAAGATGGGGGGGGGGGCTGTGGCTTGCATTTGCCATGCAAAAGTTAAACTATAAAGAAAAAAAAGAAAAATAACAACTCTACACCCTAATCCAACAGTGACCATGTTAGGAGAAAATCAAGTGCCCAGTGCTTGAGAGATACAGCAGAGGAGGAGAACATTGTCCATTTGTATTGTGCTGGTCATTCACAAAGAACCCCTCAAGTTTTGTCCTATAACCAGCTCCCCCTGCCTTGCCCCCGAACTCCCACACACACAATCCAGCACAAGTCCCTGTTGGACCACCTAATTTACACCACCTATCAAGCACTAATCAAAAGTCATCCCATTTTATTCCCCCCACCTCCCAAGATTCGACCACTCACCTACACACTATGATAGCGTGGAAGTTAGCGCTACGCTGTTATAGCTCGGGGTGTCGGAGTTCAGAGTTCAATCCTGGTATCCGCTGTAAGGAGTCTCTGTACTCCTTCTCCGTGGAGTGCATGGGTTTTTCCCCAGTGCTCGAGTTTCCTCCCACAGTCCAAAGACGTACTGTGTAGGTTAATTGGTGATTGTAAATTGTCCTGTGAGTAGTTTTGGGTTGAAGTGTCGTTATCGTGGTTGCTGGGCAGTGCAGCTGGAAGGGTCTATTCTGTAAATCAGGAGTTCCCAACCTGGGGTCCACAGAGCCCTCAGTTAATAGTAGGAGTCCATGGCATAAAAAAAAAGTTGGGAGCCCCCACTCTACAAAATAAATAAATAAAGGACAATTTACAATGACCACTTACCCTGCCAACCCGCATGTGCTTTTGATGTACGAGGAAACTCGGGGTGAACTGGGAAACTCCACACAGACAGTAGCAGAGATCAGGATTAAACCTGGGTTGCTGGAGGTATGAGGCAGCAGCTCGACAAGCTGATAAGCTGTGAAGTCTCTGGATTCGCAGTTGGCCACAGCATTGGTTTGTGCACTGGAGACTTCAAAAACTCTCCTGCATGAACAGATTTCCCTCCCTCCCCTCTGGTTTTGCAGAGATTATTTTTTCTTTGCCTTCTGGTAACCGTGCCAGATGAAATAAATTTTTCCCTGCTAATCATGGACTCATTGAAAGGTAAAGACAGATCCCCGGTCAGCAGCTGAAACTGTGGCTGTTACATGGACTCTTGGTGGTGTTCGGGATGGCAGTAGGCATTTAATATATTGCCTGGCTTTTATGGGGTGGGTGTTGGGTACCCCATACAGGAGGATTCTGTTCAGCTGTAATAAGCACAAGCATGGTTATTGGTTTATTTTTGGTAACGTGAAAAGCTTGTTTTGCAAAATGTTCAAACAGATCTAATCATTCCCCAGTGCATTGAGGCAGAACAAGGTGAATCAGTAACAACGCAGAATAAAGTGTAACAGCTACAAACAAAGTACAGTGCAGATAAATGAAAAGATGCAAGATCATAATGAGATATGTTGTGAGATCAAGAGTCCATTTTATTGTACAGTGGGTCCATTGAATAGTTGTATATCAGTGGGCTAGAAGCTGTCCTCGAGTCTGCTGATAATGTGCTTTCAGGCTTGTTTTGTCTTCTCCCCGTGGGGGAGGGGAGCAGAGAGAATGCCTGAGGTGAATAGCTTCTTTTATGAGGCAGTGAGAAGTGTGGACAGAGTCCACAGACGGATGTGCTGAGCTGTCATCTGCATTGCAGTGGCCATACCAAATTTATTAAAAGCTGCCAATGTCATGCATCTCAAATGGCCTCTGACATCCAAGTCCAGCTCTTGGTCTTTACATGTGGCCTAGTTACTAAGCTACTGGAACATTTGGACAGCAAAGGTGCGTATATCAGGATTGTCTGTAACCCGGCATTCAATACTATCATCCCCTTGAAACCGGTCAAAAGCTCCAAGACCTCGGCCTCAATAACTCCTCAAAACTAATAAATAAGCTTCAAGACCTTGGCCTCAATACTTCCCTGTGCAGTGGGATCCTTGATTTTCTCACGTGTAGACCCCAGTCAGTTTGGATTGACATCATCCATAACTTCCACCTGCTCAGGTACACCACAAGGCCGTGTGCTTAGCCCCCTGCTCTACTCACTTGACACTTAGGACTGTGTGGCTAAGCACAGCTCCAAGCCATAATTTAAGTTTGCTGACGATACCACTGCTGTAGGTCGAATCAGTAATGGTGATGAATCAGCATAAAGGAGGGAGATTGAAAGTCTGGCTGAGTGGTGCTAAATAATCACCTCTTATTTAAAGTCAGCAAGACCAAGGAGCTGAATATTGCCTTCAGGAGGAGGAAACCGGTGATCCATCAGCCAGTCGTCATTGGGCCGTCAGAGATAGAAAGGATCAGCAACTTTAAATACCTTGGTGGTGTTATTTCAGTGGACCTGTATTTAAGTGAAATTGTGAAGAAAGCACAGCAGCACCTCTACTTCCTTAGAAATTTGCAAAGATTTGACATCTAAAACTTTGACAAACTTCTGTAGATATGTAGTGTAGAGTATATTGACTGGCTGCGTCATAGCCTGGTATGGAAACGTGAGTGCCCTGGAATGGAAAATCCTAGAAAATGTAGTAGATGTGGGTAAAGCCTTCCCCACCATTGAGCACATCTACATGAAACGCTGTCGCAGGAAAGCCTCCCATCACCCAGTTCATTCTCTCTTCTCACTGCTGCCATCAGGAGGAAAGTACAGAAACCTCAGGACTCACATCACCAGATTCAGGAACAGTTATTACCCCTCAACCATCAGGCTCTTGAACCAGAAGGGATAATGATGCACCTTCACTTGCCCCATCACAGAAATGTTTTCACAACTTATGGACTCATTTTCAAGGACTCTTCTTCTAATGTTCTTAATATTTATTTCTTATTTATTTATTATTATTTTTTCCTCTTTCTTTTTGTATTTGCACAGTTTGTTGTTTTTTGCACACTGGTTGATTCTGTTATGATTATTGAATTTATTGAGTATGCCCTCAAGAAAATGAATCTCCTGATTGCATATGGTAGCATATATACATTTTGACAATAAATTTACTTTGAACTTTGAAGCCTGGGGGAACAGTTTCTACTGACAAGAAGGGACAAACGCAGATTATTGTTGCCTTAAAACCAGTTGCTTTGGGCAAATGGGACTCTTCAGCTGTGGTTGGCAGATCATCAAGGAGAAGGAAAGCTCTGATCTGAAACCTTCACTGCCTTGCTGCTAGACCCACTCATAGGAAGGCTTTGGGAGTAAACCCGATGGAAAAATCTGGAACTGGAGTCCCTAAGGCTGTGCAACATTGAGTTCAGTGCTGACTGGCAACTCCTGCAACACTGCAGGTGCCAAACTGTATAGTTCTCTGCCGTTCCTTGGGCGTGGGCAACAGCTTGCTCTCCATATTGTACTGCCCTGGCTTGCATATCGCATAGACAGCTAGGATGCAATATTCATGGTCGACACTGACCAATGGAGGGCCTCGATGTTTAGATGTGCAAAGTCCCTTTGGTGGAGCAAACACAACAAAGATAGCTGAGTAGAGAGAATGGATGGTAGTCCTTTTGGAAGAAAGGAAGTAAAGTCATAGACACAAGATATTCTGCAGATGCTGGAAATCTTCAGTAATGCGCAGGTACAATGCTGGAGGAACTCAGCAGGTCAGGCAGCATCTATGGAAGAAAATAAACGTTGACTGTTTAGTTCGCTTTCCATAGATGCTGCCTGATGTGCCGAGTTCCTTCAGCATTCTTTGTGTGATTTACTCAGGAGGTAGTCTCAACTCAATGGTGGCAGACTGTGGGATAATGATCGATGTTTGTGACCATAATAAAGCAGCCAAATGAAATGAGCAGTGTCTCATTTGGCTGTATTCATGGGTATTCATGTATGGTTGAATGATAATTAAACTTGAACTTGGCCTCTGAGTTGTCAACAGATCCATAAAGGGAAGGCAGGAGTCGGAGCTGGATTGTATGAAGGCAAGAGCAGGAAATTAGGAGCAAAAGTAATGAAATTTGCACACCGTATGACTGAAGGAGACCATACCTGATCCAGATGGGGAAAATAGGGAAATGCTGTTCCATTAGCAGGTATATTCAGAGATACAGGGAACAAGTGAGCAATCTACTCTAAGGTGGTGGAAACAACTTGCCAAAGGGAACTGGACAGACATCTGCAGGAAAATTATTTACAGAGAAAGAATGGGGGGACAGAACTTACAAGTTCAAAGAATATTTATTATCACAGTTTATATGAAGTTTACAACCCTGAGATTCATCTTCCCCCGCAGACAGCCACAAAACAAAGAAATACTATGGAACGCATTCAAAGAAAAATAGCAACTCCCTGCGCAAAAGAACAAATTGGGCAAATGCCAACAGGAACATCACCCCTCCTACACGCACAAAAAAAAATTGTGCAAATGGTAACTAGAAAGAGCGAAAACACATAATATTAAACACAAACTCAATAGAGTCCATACTCAGTTCATTTCAGTTCAGCGTTCATTATTTGCAGGCCATCTCAATGTGAAGTACAGTCCAATCCACAAACCGCAGACCCAGAACTTCAGTATCATCATCTGAGCGTATCGAGGGCGAGAGAGACCATTCGAACTCGGGGACCTTCCCTTGGGAGCTGTGAGCAAGAGTGAGAGAGAGAGCGCGTCACATGCAGACTCCTTCCTCTGGCATCAGCTAGCGAGTGGCTGATAGACTGTGCTGAACACTCGCTCATCTTCCACACTCACTGCAATGTTTTCAATCTTCCTTGATGCTTTAGTCAGCAAGAAATGGAGCCAATCATGGACTCATGTCCTGTCTCTAGGCTTCTTGGCCTTGAGTCTGCTCACCTCCCAGAACTTTCTTGGTGACAGCAAAGTGCCAGATTGCTCAATTGGTCTGAAAACTCGTCATTTACAAACTGTAGATCACAGGCACCAACAGTACCAGAGCTATATTTGAACAAAAAAGAAGACGTCAAAGAAGTGAAAGAAACAGCTTTGTGGACCATCTGGAGGATGTCGCCTGTAGGAGCATTGTTCTCTGGTGCCATCTTCTTCCAGTCCTTTATGAGTTGAATGGCCTTTTCGCTACACCTCTGTGCGTTTTGAACAAAAGCTTAAATTTTATCAATTACTTTGAAATCCACAATGAAGTTCTCAAAGGATCACCGTGCACATTTACATGTATTAGGAATTTGCTGTGGTCTGTTGGTGTGACATGCAAAAAAAAACCAACATTTGACAATTATAAAGAATAAGTAATTCTATAAAAATAATTGTTTTTAGTTCAAATGAAGGGTCCAACCCATTAATGCATTGAAGGAGTCCTGAATAATTGCCTGCTTTATTCTGATCAGGGAACCTCCCTGATGAAGTATCTGCTCTTGACATCACTGGACAGGTGAAGCAGAGACTCAATGATCAGCGAAATTCTGTCCTTTTAACTTAAGGTCTATCTGGATGAGCATTAGAATTGGAAGGGTTAAAAGTTCATAGACCGGGTGCTGGTAAATGCGATTAATGATGGTTGATGTGATGGGCCTGAGATGTTTTGTGCTCTGTAACTCTGATTCAGTGATTCAAAGCCTTGATATAAACATTGACATTTTCCCAACAGGTACAGTTGTGTACGGAGAACCAATCACTGCGAGTTTAGGTACCGATGGATCCCATTATTGGAGCAAGAACTGGGCAAAGGCTGCTGCCTTCGTGACTTCCCCTCCACTGAGCCCCGATCCGACCACCCCAGACTATTTGAACTCCTTGCTGTCCTGGTATGTTGAACTTTGAACTTTAAACCTGTTAAGCTGATTATTTCCACAGCAGAAATGAAGTAATCAGTTGAAACAGAATCTACAATCAAGGTGTTCTAGGGTTAACATTTTGGACTATCTTCACTCAACCATTTCCGTTGCAATGACAAATAAAAAAGATCTAGGTGTGGTGGTAAAATGGTTCTGTTTCTGGGTGGTTTACAGAAGGCTGGGCTATTAGTATAGAGGTACTAGTTTCAATAGTTTACCCCTTTCAGCCCTACTTCCCACCCACACACCCCTACTCCATGTTGAATTTTAAATAGGGTAAACTAAGTTTGGTGCATTGGCTATGGAACATAATATTTTGTTGTTTAAAAAAAAAATCAATGTTATTTATTAGTGATCCTTGTCTTGTTTGGTCTACGTGACTCCCGATCACAGCAATATAGCTGAATCTTCATGATTACTTTGCTCCTGAAACCCGTTAGTTGGTTACATTGGGAGGTGGCAGCTCCTAAGATCATCTCCATTTGGACACTAGGTCATCAGGGCATGGAATGAGTCCCAAAAGGCTTCTGATGGAAATTACGACATTAAAAAAGTAAGGGATGTAGATAGGAAACCTTTATACAAAGGCTTATGGAGAAATGGTATTGATAGGGTAATATTGACAAAGGATGCACAGGTTCAAATCTGGGAAGGCCAGTGTGATGAGACATTTTTCATTGATTGGATGGAGCATTTGGAATGGCATTTTGGGGGTGGATGTGGAAAGGCACTGGGTACTAACAAAGTTCCAAGAGATTCGGCACATCCTGGCTATCTTGAGCAATGCACACAAAATACTGGAGTAGCTCAGCAAGTCTGGCAGCATCTATGGGGCAAAATAAACAGTTGATGTTTCAGGTCAAGAGACTTCATCAAGACTGGTGAAGGGTCTCAATCTGTAGCGTTGACGATACCCTTCACTAGGCCTCTTTGAGGGTTTCGACCTGAAACATTGATGAGACCCACCCCTCCTTCACCTGTCCTCATTGAGGGTTTCAAACTGAAACATTAACTGTTTATTCCTCTCCATAGTTGCTACCTGACTTGCTGAGTTCCTCCAGCATTTTGTGTGTGTTGACCAGTAAGGTCCCGGTTAGTACATGAATGATTTTGGAGGAGGGAATTATGCTGCCCAAGAACAACATTGGGGGTTTGTGGAGGTTGGGTTTCGGAGTGGTGATGCATTTGCTCCTGCAGCAGAACTCACAGACCCGTGTGTGTGAATTGGTTCCTAATTCACTTTGTCACTCACTGGCTCAAGGTCGGCAAGTCTATGGGGATGCTTCCCTCTGCCTTTTCAGTTCACAGCAACCCAGGCATTGTTGGACCGTCTGTCCTTTGTGATAAATTGGTTGAGCCCAAGTTTACTGAACTTTAAATGATTACATTGAGAGAGATTTGAGATTATTGACAGAATAATTGGTCTAGAACTCTTTCCTGAAGCCTCAGGTTAACATATCAAGAGTGTTTGATGTCTCTGGGCCTGTCCTTGCTGGAGTTTAGAAGAATGAGGGAGGGTCTCAATGAAACCTATTGAATATTGAAAGGCTGAGATAGAATAGATGTGGAGAGGCTGTTTCCTATAGTGGGGGAGTCTAGGACCAGAGGACTCAGCCTCAGAATTGAGGGATGCCCGTTTAGAATGGAGATGAGGAAAAGTTTCCTTAGTCAGAGGTTGGTGAATCTATGGAATTCATTGTCACAGACTTCTGCAGGCCAAGTCATTGGGTGGAGGTTGATGTTCTTCATTACTCAGGGCGTTGAAATGTTATGGAGAGAAGGCAAGAGAATGGGGCTGAGAGGGATAATAAGTCACCTGTGATGGAATGGCGGAGCAGATTCGAGGGGCTGAATGGTCTAATTGTGCTTCTATGTCTTATGGAGCCAAGGGGCACAAATCTCTGCACAGGAGTGTCATTGGGTTGTGAAGAGAAGCAACTTTGGCACACAGGAGTGTAAATGTTTGCACTTCCTTAGCCTTGATCTTCTGCTGTTGAATTTACTTGTGTGAGGTTGATGGGCTGTTAGGATCAATGGATCTGGGAATTGGTGAAGAGATGGACAAAGTATGGGATTGGCCATGACCTTCTTGGTGGAGCAGGTGGGATACTCAAGCTCCTGGATCTGTCCTTCCATGCCCTTAATAGGGGGTGTGCCAATTGTTCAAGTTCCAAATTTATTATCAATGTACAAAAATGTAACCATATACAACCCTGAGGTTCATTTTCTTGCAGGCAAATTCAATAAATCTATGATAGAATAACAATCATAATAGAATCAAAGATGGACTGCACCAACTTGGGTGTTCAACCAGTGTGCAAAAGACAACAAATTGTGCAAATATAAAAATAAAGAACAAATAATAATAAATACGTAAGCAATAGTTATAAATAACATGAGATGAAGAGTTCCTGAAAATGAGTCCATAGGTTGTGGGAGCGTTTCAATGATGGGGCAAGTGAATGTCAGCATGTGCAGTGTGACCCCTCCACCCATTGAGTCTTGTCACTTCTTCCTCCAGTGGTGATCTGCAGGTTACCGGCAGTGCTCACTGCACCTTCAACACCTCTCAGAAGGCTGTAGGGAAGGATGACTTCACCATGATTCCAGAAGGCACCAATGGGATTGAGGAGCGGATGTCCATTGTGTGGGACAAGGCTGTGGTGAGTACCTGAAGGCATCACAGAACTTTGAAGTGTTGTGGAGGATCCTGAGAGAAGGTGGGGTGTGGTCATGAGGATGGCCTTCATGGGAATGATTAAAGGAATTACATTGAAAGGGAGGTTCTAATGCGGACATCAATGAGACAACTTGCAGGGTTGGAACAGCCGTGCATAGAAGGTCAGGATATTGGAGATGACTCTGAAAGGGTGAAATGTTTCTGCAAAAGCTTTTGTGGAAAAAGACACTGGGACTTGGAAGGTGGAGTCAGTACTGATGTCCCAGTTAGCAGTTGGGCAGTGATGCAGCCTGAAGATGGTTACCCACAGTACAAGTCAACTGGGTCCATACCAAAGGACACGGCTCCTGCAGTCCATGTTCTTAGCATCAACTTTCTTTGTCATTTTGGAGAACAGGGAACATCTGTTTCCAGCCAGAATAGAAAATTAAGGAAGGCAAGCAAAGAATAGTACAAGTCCCCTTATACCAAACTGCTGCCTGTTGTGGTGTCTCTCATGTGCACTGCGATAGGGAGTGGTGCCTGCAGTACTGGTAATTTCCTTGAATGAAACTAGTATCATTTGCATTAAATTGTGTTTGCAGAAAGTAAAATGTTGGCAGTTTGCATATTAATCGATGTGGACAAGTTACATCAGTGGTGGGGTGGAACATCAGTATATGGATATTTAGAACTAGAGATCATGGGTTAAGGGTGAATGGTGAAATATTTAAGAGGAACATGAGGGGAATCTTCTTCACTCAGAATGTGGAATGAGCTGCCAATGGAAGTGGTGAGGTCTGTTTGCAACATTTAAGAGAGAATTGGATAAGTACGTGGATGGAAGGGTTATGGAAGGCTATGGTCCAGGTGCAGATTGATGGGACTAACGAATCATAGTTCGGCACAGACTAGATCAGGGGTTCCCTTGCTTAATGGTATTGGTCCATGGCATGAAGTAGGTTGGGAACCCTTGGGCTAAGTGTTTCTGTGGCTGTGGTGTTCTATCACTCTATCAGTATAGACTAGTTTGTTCAATTTCCTGTTTCTGGGTTGTAATTGCTTCATGTTTGAATGTAACGCTGCCTGCAGATAGTGAATGACACAGCACTAGATTGAACTGAACTGTGCTGAACTGAATGTCCTTGGACTCTTTCGATTTTGTGTTTTATATTCTGAGTTTGTTGCCATTTGTGTGATTGGTTGCTTTTTTTGCAAGTGGAGGTGTTTGATGTTTTTCTTTGAATGGGTTCCATGGTTTTCTTTGTTTCATGGCTGTCTGAGGGGAAAACAAATCTCAGTTGTATACTGCGTACGTACTTTGATAATAAGTGTACTTTGAATCTTTGGATTGTTGGGAATATTATGCATTGAGTCTAGTATGATTTTTCTCTGGGATATACCTGTACACAGGATCAGTGATCCCTGTGGTTACTATGATCAAAGAATTATTAGATGTGGGAGAAGGCACTCGGGTGGAAGAACCCTTTACCATGTGCATCCCTGGTGTGATACACTGTGTATTAATTGGGCATGTGTAAAGTGGTAGCTGTAAGGCTACGTTGGCAAACTCATCATACCCACACAGATGAGTTGACAACCGCTCTCAAAACTCTGAACTGTTTAATCCATCTGCTGTTGACTTGTTAAACCCAAGCTTCATTTAGAACGTGTTTTAGGCTAATGGTACGGGAAATATCATGTTGGCTGGTCCAGTGTCCAAGGTTTGGGATTTGGTATCTGAAATGTTGTCGTAGGATTAGCATAAGCTCTACCTGGTGTTCACCTTGTGACTGCTTCATGCTGCCATCAGGAAGGAGGTGCAGGGGCCCGAAGCCACACACTCAACAACTCAGTCACAGCTTTTTCCCCTCTGCCATTTGATTTCTGAATGGATATTCAACCTAGGAACACTACCTCACTACAATTTTTTATTTAATATATGTACCGTAAAGAGGAGTGTTTGAGCTGAGAAACTGTGGCTGCTCAAGACAACTGTAGTGTCGCTTTCAAAAGATCTGAGTTGAATTCAGATTGGAATTCCTTGCTCTTGTGAAGCTTTCACAGTAAACATGATAGTAATAAATACAACAATAAATAGAGCAACAAGTACAAAACTTAACAGCAGTGTGGATATCACCATCACCACCATCGTCACCGCCACCATCACCACCACCACCACCACCACTATTATTATCACCACCATCACCATTATTACCGTCACCGCTGTCACCAACACCACCACCATCACCATCATCACCACCGTCACCACCACCACCACCATCGTCATCACCATTATTACCACCATCACCACCAACACCATCACCACCACCACCACCACCATTATTACCACCATCATCACCATCACCACCACCACCATCACCATTATTACCACCATCATCACCAACACCACCACCACCACCATTATTATCACCACCATCACCATTATTACCATCACCGCTGTCACCAACACCACCACCATCATCATCATCACCACCGTCACCATCACCATCATCACCACCGTCACCACCACCACCACCATCGTCATCACCATCACCACCATCATCTCCACCACCACCACCACTATTACCATCATCACCACCACCATCACCATCACCATTATTATCACCACCATCACCAACACCACCACTATTACCACCGTCACCATTATTACCACCGTCACCATCACCATCATCACCACCACCAACACCACTACCGTCACCACCATTGTCACCACCACCACCATCATCATCACTGCCATCATTGTCAGCACCACTACCACCATCAACATCACCACCATCATCATCAATATCACCCTTATTATCCTCATTATGCATCGTGTCGTATGACGTGGGTGATCTTGGTATTTCGTTGACCATGATTGTTCTTGGCAAATTTTTCTGCTAAAGTGGTTTGCCATTGCCTTCTTCTGGGCAAGACAGGTGACCCCGGCCATTATCAATACTCTTCAGGGATTGTCTGGTTGGCATAACCAGGACTCGTGATGTGCACCAGCTGCTCCCATGGCTTTATGTGACCTTGACTGGGGGTTTGGGGGTGTGGTGTGCTAAGCAGGTACTACATATGTTAACTCTTTCATTCCCAGGATTATTCAAGGGTGAGCTACAGGCTTGTGGAGGGAAGGAGCACCTTACAACACCACCACCCCTCCACTCAGGGAAGTGTAAGGTCAGACACATTGGTAGAAGGAATATAGACACAGACTATTTTCTAAATGGGGAGCAAATTCAGAAATCGGAAGAGCAGAGGGACTTTAGAGCCCTAGTGCTGAATTCCCTAAAGATTAACTTGCAGGTTGATTAGTAGTAAGGGAGGTAAATGCAATGTTAAAGTCCAAAATAAATTTTATTATCAAAGTGTGTGTGCGTGTGTGTGTGTGTATGTCACCATATACAACCTTGAGATTCATTTTCATACTCAGCAAATCTGTTGAATGTAACTGTAACAGAATCAATGTTAGCATTCGTTTCAAGAGGTCTGGGATAGAAAAAGCAAGGACATAATGCTGAGACTTCATAAGGCATTGTACAGACTGCACCTGGAGTATTGTGAGCAGTTTTGGGCCTTGTTTCCAAGAAAGATTGTGCTGACATTGGAGAGGGTCCAGAGAAGGTTCGCAAGAATGATCCTGGGAATGAAAGAGTTAATGTATGAAGAACATTTGATAGCTCTGGGCCTGTACTTGCTAGAGTGTAGAGAAGGAGGGGGCGGGGAATCTCTTTGAAACCTACCGAATATTGAAAGGCCTAGATAGAATTGACATGGAGAGGATATTTCCTTTGGTTAGGGATTCTACAACCAGAGGGCATAGCCTCAATATAAAGGATGTCCCTTCAGAACAGAGGTGAGAAAGAACAACTTTACCCAGACACCATAAGACACAGGAGCAGAATTAGGTCCTATCCGCCATTCAATCCTGTCTGAATTATTAACCATCTCAATCCCATTCTTCTGCCTTCTTCCTGCAACTTTAACACCCTTACTAATCAAGAACCTATCAACCTTCACTTTAAATATACCCAATATACCCAGGCTTCAACATGAGCCTGGAGCAGAGAAGAGTACCCAGACAGTGGAAGACATCCTGTATTGTCCCGGTACCAAAGAAACCACAACCAAAGGAGTTGAATGACTTCAGACCTGTTGCCTTGACGTCGCACGTGATGAAGACCATGGAGCGGCTGATAATACAGAATCTGAGGCCACAAACCAGGCACGCCCAGGATCCTCTTCAGTTTGCATATAAGGAGAAGGTGGGAGTGGAGGATGCTATCACGTATTTGCTGCACAAATCACTCTCTCACCTAGAGGGGGTCAGTTGTGCTGTGAGGATTACATTCCTTGACTTCTCTAGTGCCTTTAACACCATCCAGCCCAAGATCTTAAGGCACAAACTAACGGAGATGGGAGTAGACTCTCACATGGTGGATTGGATAGTGGACTACTTGACAGATAGACCTCAGTATGTGCGGTTGGGAGACTGTAGGTCTGACACGGTGGTCAGCAGCACAGGGGCGCCGCAGGGAACCGTACTCTCTCCGGTCCTGTTCACCCTGTACACATCAGACTTCCAATATAACTCGGAGTCCTGCCATGTGCAGAAGTTCGCTGATGACACGGCCATAGTGGGGTGTGTCAGGAATGGACAGGAGGAGGAGTATAGGAAACTGATACAGGACTTTGTGATATGGTGAAACTCAAACTACCTGCGTCTCAATATCACCAAGACCAAGGAGATGGTGGTGGACTTTAGGAGATCTAGGCCTCATATGGAGCCAGTGATCATTAATGGAGAATGTGTGGAGCAGGTTAAGACCTACAAGTATCTGGGAGTACAGTTAGACGAGAAGCTTGACTGGACTGCCAACACAGATGCCTTGTGCAGGAAGGCACAGAGTCGAATGTACTTCCTAAGAAGGTTGGCGTCATTCAATGTCTGTAGTGAGATGCTGAAGATGTTCTATAGGTCAGTTGTGGAGAGCGCCCTCTTCTTTGTGGTGGCGTGTTGGGGAGGAAGCATTAAGAAGAGGGACGCCTCACATCTTAATAAGCTGGTAAGGAAGGCGGGCTCTGTCGTGGGCAAAGTACTGGAGAGTTTAACATCGGTAGCTGAGCGAAGGGCGCTGAGTAGGCTACGGTCAATTATGGATAACTCTGAACATCCTCTACATAGCACCATCCAGAGACAGAGAAGCAGTTTCAGTGACAGGTTACTATCGATGCAGTGCTCCTCAGACAGGATGAAGAGGTCAATACTCCCCAATGCCATTAGGCTTTACAATTCTACCGCCAGGACTTAAGAACTTTTTAAAAGCTATTATTAATGCTTTTTGAGATGGTGATTTAGATGCATATCATATTTTTTTACTGAGTTAAGTATTAGTTTTGCTACAACAAGTGTATGGGACATTGGAAAAAAAAGTTGAATTTCCCCATGGGGATGAATAAAGTATCTATCTATCTATCTATCAATAACTTGGCCTCCATAGCCATCTGTGGCAATGAATTCCACAGATTCACCACTATCTGTCTAAAAAAAAAAAAAAATCCTCCTAATCTCTGTTCTGAAGGAACATCCTTCTATTCTGAGGCTGAACCTGGATTCTCCAGTATAGGAAGCATCTTCTCCATGCCCACTCTATCTAGGTCTTTAAATATTTGAGGGGTTTTAATGAGGGCACCATCGTAGCATAGCAGTTAGCGCAACGCTATTACAGCTCAGGGCAGCTAAGGGTTTGTACAATCTGTCCATGACTGCGTGGGATTCCTCTGGGTGTTCCAGTTTCCTCCCACAGTCCAAAGAGGTACCAGTTCGATTAATGGGTCATCATAAATTGTCCTGTGGTTAGGCTAGTGTTAAAGAGGTGGGTTGCTAGTCCTCTCGAAGTGAATGGTAACAATGTATTTGATTTCCTTATCACCACCTCAGCCTGCAGACTTTAATGGTGGTGAATCTGTGGAATTCATCGCCACAGTGGAGGTTGATCGGTTCTTGATTAGTAATGGTGTCTAAGCTTATGGGGAGAGGGCAGGAGAATGGGATTGAGAAGGAATTATGATTGAATGGTGGAGCAGACTTGATGGGACAATTGACTCGTGTCTTATGGTCAAACCTGGGGTTTCTGGTGAAACATGCAGTTCAAAGACTGGGGGCCAGTGGGGGAAGGGCTGTACGATGAACTCCTGTCCCATCGTTTCGGCCTGCAGTCAAAGAGTGACTCAGCTCTAACCAAAACTAAGCTGAACATTCCTGACTGTATTGATGACTTAGTGTTTTGATGTTTTTATATTTGTGTGTTGGGGTTGATGTTTGCCTGTGAATGGGTTTGAACAGGTTCCATGATGTTTCTGTGTTTTGTGGTTGTCTGTGGGAAGACAAATCTCAGGGTTGTATACTGCATGCGTACTTCGATAATAAATGTACTTTGAATCTTTAATCTCTTAGCTCTTCATTTCCAGTGACTGAGTCTGAGCTTTGCTGAGATGTTTCCTGTTTTGTTTTAAATACCCAGGTCTCTGGCAAAATGGATGAAAACCAATTTGTGGCTGTGACCAGCACCAATGCAGCCAAGATTTTTAACCTGTACCCGAGGAAGGGCCGTATCGCTGTGGGTTCGGATGCAGACCTCGTCATCTGGGATCCTGACATCGTCAAGACAATCACTGCAAAGAATCATAACCTGGTGGGTTGTCCGGGTTCTGGCTGCAGTTCATGCAACGTCACATGAGCATGGGGTCTGTGAGCTTCGGCACAAGCTATTATGTTCACTGCTCATTTATACAAGGACTGTACTCAAATACTGACCAGGACTTGTGCTGGAGTTGCTCCGTCTCCTCTGCCAAAAGAACAAAGGAAATGGAACATCACTGTACAGGAACAGGCCCTTTGGCCCACATGACTCTGATGAGCATGATGCCAATTTAAACCGTACCTGGTCGAAATCCCTGAATTCGCTACCTGTTTGAGTGTCTGTTTAAAAGCCCTTCGTCGTAACTGTTTCTACCACCTAGCTGAATGAGGGGAGATTTGATAGAGGTATATAAAACTCTTTTGGTATAGAGGGTAAATGCAAGCAGGCTTCTTTTCCACTGAGGTGGGGTGAGACTACAACTAGAGGCCATGGGTTAAGGGTGAAAGGTGAAATGATTAAGGGGGACCAGACGGGGGGTGCAGTTCTACCCTCAGAGTGATCAGAGTCTGGAAGAAGCTGCCAGTGGGAGTGATGGATGTGGTTTGATTTCAACATTTAAGAGAAGTGTGGGGAAGTATATGGATGGGAGGGTAGTGGAGGGCTTTGGTCCAGACACAGGTCGATGGGACTAGGCACATTAATAGTTCGGCACAGACTGGATGGACAGAAGGGCCTGTTTCTGTGTGGTAGTGTTCTATGCCTTTATGACACCTCTCCATTGTGTGTGTGTGTGTGTGTGTGTGTGTGTGTGTGTGTGTGTGTGTGTGTGTGTGTGTGTGTGTGTGGAAATAAACCTACCACATAAATCTGTTTTAAACTTCCCCCTTCTCCTAAAGCCGTGCCTGCCCTCTAGTGGGGGCGTGGAGAAAGACACTGACTACTCACCCTATCTATGCCTCTCTCATTTTGTATGCCACCCCTCAGCCTCCAGAGAAAATTGTCCAAGTTTATCCAGCCTCTCCTTACAGTCAGTACTCTGTAATCCAGGCACTGTTCTGGTGATTCTCTTCTGCACCCTCTCTACAGCCACCCCACTATGTTGCTTTTACAGGGGTGATTTAATGCTAGTGCACGTCCACTTTCTCTCTTGTTGCATCCAGGCAGTGGAGTACAATATCTTTGAAGGGATGGAGTGCCGTGGTGGACCTTTGGTTGTCATCAGCCAAGGGAAAATTGTCCTGGAGGATGGAATAATGCATGCTTCCGAGGGCTCTGGACGCTACATCCCCAAGAAGGCATTCCCCGACTATGTGTACAAGAGGATTAAAGCAAGGAGCAAGGTAAAGGGTTTTCTGTCCTTTATTTTTCAGGAATAGCTTTATTTGTGACAAGTACATCGAAACATTGAGTGAAAAGCATCGTTTGCATCAACAGCCAACATGGTCCAAGTATTTACTGGGGGCAAGTGTAGCCATGCTTCTGACACCAACATAGCACGCCCATGATTTACTAATCTTTATAATCTGTACATTTTAGGAATGGGGGTTTCCGGATGAAAACTCTATGTGGTCGTAGCTAGAATGTGCAAACATCCTTGCAGGCAGAGGCAAGTGTGCTAGCTGCTATGCTGCCCCCAACTTTACTGGGGTGAGAATGCATTGCTGTCAGTTTCTAGCATTTTGTACGCAGTTGTTCAGACTGTGTGTTTTGCCCTGAGTGAGCAAAGTGTCTGTGCTTTCCTGTCTGGAAAAGTTCCCTGTAATTGGAGACCAATCCCACGTTACCCGTGGAGACAGCTGCTGTGCTGATAAATAATTCATCTGTTAGAACATAGAACAGTGCAGCAGAGAGAGAGGCCTTTCAGCCCATTGTGCCGGTGTTGACCACAGTGCCAATCTAACCCATTGGCTTGCAAATGTTATAAGACCATAAGACGTAGGAGCAGAATTGGGCCGATCAGCTCATCGAGCCTGTCCCGTCATTTCATCATGGCTGATTTATTGTCTATCAACCCCATTCTTCTACCTTTTCCCCACAACCTTTGGTGTTCTTCCTAATCAAGAATCTATCGGCCTCAACTTTAAATATACCCAAAGATTTGCCCTCCTCAGCTGTCAATAGAAATTAATTCCACAGATTCACCATCATCTGGCGAAAGAAATTCTTCTTCACTTTTGTTCTAAAGAAATGTCATTCTACATTGAGGCTGTGCCCTCTGATCTTAGACTCCCTCACTGTAGGATCAGTTCCCTGTCTGATCATGGTCTGATTAAATCTCTGTCATATCTACTTCTTTTAATTTTTTTTTATTGAAGTTCATCATCAAACATTTCCATAAGATGTATTTCAGACATTGTACATATATATCATATAATCATATATATCACAAATCTTCACAAAGTATTTATCTGAGGTATACACTTATCTACTTCTACCATTTTCTCTGGGTGTGCCCTCTGAACCTCGGCTCCCCCACAATAGGACCAGTTCCCTGTCTGATCATGGTTTGATTAAATATCTGTCCATATAACCATATAACAATTACAGCATGGAAACAGGCCATCTCGGCACTTCTAGTCCATGCCGAACGCTTACTCTCACCTAGTCCCACTGACCTGCACTCAGCCCGTAACTCTCCATTCCTTTCCTGTCCATATACCTATCCAATTTTACTTTAAATTACAATACCGAACCTGCCTCTACCACATCTACTGGAAGTTTGTTCCACACAGCTAGCACTCTCTGGGTAAAGAAATTCCCCCTTGTGTTACCCCTAAACTTTTGCCCCCTAACTCTCAACTCATGTCCTCTTGTTTGAATCTCCCCAACTCTCAATGGAAAAAGCCTATCCACGTGAACTCTATCTATCCCCCTCATAATTTTAAATATCAAGTCCCCCCTCAACCTTCTACGCTCCAAAGAATAAAGACCTAACTTGTTCAACCTTTCCCTGTAACTTAGGTGCTGAAACTCAGGTAACATTCTAGTAAATCTCTTCTGTACTCTCTCTATTTTGTTGACATCTTTCCTATAATTTGGCGACCAGAACTGTACACAATACTCCAAATTCGTCCTTACCAATGCCTTGTGCAATTTTAACATTACATCCCAACTCCTATACTCAATGCTCTGATTTATAAAGGCCAGCATACCAAAAGCCTTCTTCACCACCCTATCCACATGAGATTCCACCTTCAGGGAACTATGCACCATTATTCCTAGATCACTCTGTTCCACTGCATTCCTCAATGCCCTACCATTTACCATGTATATCCTATTTTGATTAGTCTTACCAAAATGTAGCTCCTCACACTTATCAGCATTAAACTCCATCTGCCATCTTTCAGCCCACTCTTCTAACTGGCCTAAATCACTCTGCAAGCTTTGAAAACCAGCTTCATTATCCACAACGCCACCTACGTCTTTCACCTACGTTGGCAGCATATTCCAGCCACCTGCCACTCTTAAAAACAAACTCCATAAATGTCTTTAAAACATTCCCCTTTTCATCTTAAGTGAAAGCCCTCTAGCATTTGACTCTTCTGCCCTGGGGGTGGGGGTGGGGTAGAGAAGAGAAGTGGTCCACTCTATCTGTGTCTCTTATAATTTTATATCCTTCTCTCAAGTCATACCTGAGCCTTCAGTGTTTCAGAGAAATCAATCCAAGTTTGTCCTTTCTAGCTAATGTTCTCTGATCCAGCCACCGTTCTGGTGATTCTCTTCTGCATCCTCTCCAAAGCCTCCACATGCTTCCTGTAATGCGACAACCAGAACTACACATACTACTCCAAGAGCCCCCTAGCCAGTTTTCTACGATTGCTGTCGTTCTGTGCTAGCTTTCACTTACTTTAAGATAAACCGTGGTCTTTCTATCTATTCTTCACATAAAGGTTGCTTTTATTTGTGCGACGTTGATCAGCAGTTTAGTTCCAAACCCAACGGAAAAACTTTTTCACCCAGAGAGTAGTGGATATGTGGAATCCTCTGCCCCAGAAGGCAGTGGAGGCCAATTCTCTGGATGCATTCAAGAGAGAGTTAGATAGAGCTCTTATAGATAGTGGGGTCAAGGGATATGGGGAGAGGGCAGGAACGGGGTACTGACTGTGTATGATCAGCCATGATCACAGTGAATGGCGGTGCTGGCTAGAAGGGCCGAATGGTCTACTCCTGCACCTACTGTCTATTGTCTAACTGTTGAGCAGGAGACAAGGCCACTTCTCTGCTCCTTCTACCCAAATACAGTGTTGATAATCATTTAAAAAAACAAACAAACCTGCTGTTGCTGAAAATATGAAGTAAAGTAAGAAAATGTTGCTGGCATTTTGCCAGCAGGTCAGGCAAGTTCAAAGTATATTTATTATCAAAGTATGTATACATTATACAGTCTTGAGATTCGTCCCCTAAAAGGCACAAAACAAAGAAATTCAAAAGAACCCATAAAAAAGATCATCAGACACCCAATATGCTGAGGGAAAAAAAATCAAATCATGCAAACAGTAAATGCAAGTAAATAGTGTTCTGAATTGAAGACCACAACGACAGTTGACCCCAGACTCTTAGTTCAGTTCAGTGCAGAGTAGCAAGCTGAACCTTACCTCGGGCTATGACACCCTGACCTTTTCAATCTGGCTCGGCACTTAAATTTTCCAAACTTTAGATTCAGTCGCATCGATAAGCTCTGGGGTGTGGACCCTGGATTCGGCCTGTACCCGACCTTTCCGATTCTGCCCTTCAGTTAAATTGATGTCCAAACATTGGGTTCAGTTGCTTCAATATTCTGTGGGGCCTGGACCCTGCCACCTGGATTTGGCCTGTAACCGACCATCTTTTCAATTCGGCCTGGCATTTAGATCGATCAAACCTGAGGCCTTACACGCTTATGGCTGCAACAATGTCGCTAGCCAGTTGTTGAGACTCAACAGCACCATCTTAAACCAGCACCTGTGGAAAGAGAAACATAGTTAAGTTTTCAGATTTGGCAAGGGCTCTTCGACCTGAAATGTTGACTGTTTCTCTCACCACGTGTGCTGTCTGACCTGCTGTGTATTCGTGCATTTATTTGTTTTTTGTTACAGCAACAGATGTTCCTTAACAGTCTCTGGCAAGAAAGACTCCCATTTCTGCCCTGACTCTTATAATCTTGAGACCACAAAACATTTTAACATCTGATGGGGTCCTTCAATCCCGAAAGCACTGCAGGCAGGTTCTACAAAGCAAACGACCAAATGATGGATTTTAGTGTGGATGACTGAGAGAGAACTGTTGGTCAAGATGATGGGGTTATTTTCTTGCTCTTAAAGCAACACAGTGAGCTCTTCTGCACACCCCCATGGGCCTCTACCTGCCATCAGAAAGGAGACAGACCTGCCAGGTTGGGGACATTTGTGAAGCTCGATTTTCCTTGCTGCTAGGAGAAGCCTGTATAAGAGGCTGTTCATTCAGGGCCTTACTTTATTTTGAGTCTTGGTGGGAGAAAGGGGGCACGTAGTGTTGACCGAAAGCAGTGGACAGATGTGCCCGTTGCCCTGATTTAGGGTGTGTAGTTTTACCCATCCCCCCGTGAGTGAACTTTAACCCTGCATCTTTTTCCCCCAGTTAACAGAACTGAGAGGTGTCCCCCGGGGTCTCTATGACGGACCTGTCTGTGAGGTTTCAGTGACTCCTAAATCCGTCACGCCCGCTTCCTCTGCAAGGACCTCACCTGCAAAGCAGCAAGTACCCCCTGTTCGGAACCTTCACCAGTCAGGATTCAGTTTGTCTGGTAAATGTGTGTTTCCTCTTTTTATTCCGTCTTGGCATTTAAAATTATGTTTGCATTAACAAAATGTCTGACATTGGTGTTGGGAGTTAGTTGGGTTCCCTTGCATTATTAATCATGGAAGGTTAGTGTGCAGGCGTTGCATTGATTTATTATTGTCACACGTACCAAGATACCGTGAAAGGCTTGTCTTGCGTACTGCTCATACAGATCAAGTTGTTACAGTGTATTGAGGTAGAACAAAGTGTAAAACCCACCAAGAAATAGCTGTGCAGGTAAGCAATGAAGATCATAAGGCAGCAGGGTAGCGTAGTGGTTAGCACAACGATTTACAGTGCCAGTGACCCAGGTTTAATTCCCGCCGCTGCCTGTATGGAGCAGGCAGGTTTATAAAGACGTGCTGGTTGGTAGGTTAATCGTCCTGTGGTTAGGCTAGGGTTAAATTGGGGGTTGCTGGGCAGCACAGCTCGAAGGGCCAGAGGGGCCTGTTCCACGTGGTGTCTCAGTAAGTAAATAGATATGTGAGGTGAAGAGTCAATCTTAACATGCAAAAGGTCTATTCAAAAGTCTGATAGCAGTGCGGTATTGTTCAAGTTTAATTGTCAGTTGGCTATACGCGGATACCCATGAATACAGCCAAATGAAACAGTGTTACTCCGGGGCTAAAGGCACACATAAGATACCAGTAAAATACAGCCACCCCATCCAGCAGGGATAACATTGCCTTTGTCAGGAGGTGTCTAATGGGGAACACGGGACTTGGGGATCCAAGGGGGAAGATGGACACCAACAAAGAGAGGGCGGCTGGCTCCAACCGCAGAGCGGGAAAGCACCTACTGAAGATCTAGGACAGGGGATCCTAACTTCTTTTTATGCCATGGGCCCCTACCATTAACCGAAGGGTCTGTGGAACCTAGGCTGGGAACCCCAGATCTTGAGCTTTACACCTGCAGCCTGGGACATTGTGGTCATCTTGCTTTGGGAATTGGCCAGTTCACTGAAGGAGGTGGCATCCATCATTAAGGACCCTAACCGTCCAGGACATGTCCTCTTTTATTGCTGCCATCAGGGAGGAGGTACAGGAGCCTGAAGACACCCACTTAATATTTTAGCAACATCCTCTTCCCCTCTGAACGGTCCATGAACCTGTGACTGCTACCTCACTGTTCTTGTTCTGCATTGTATTTTTTTTATTGTAGCATAGTAATTTTTTTTGTCTTGCACTGTACTGCTAGCACAAAGCAACAAGCTTCACAAAATATTTAACTGGTACTCCTGATCCTGAGGAGAGCCCTCTGTCTGGTGGTCAGCTGTAAATGTGCAGGGGATTTGACCACTGATAGATCGTGCAACTTTGGCCGGGTCCAGAGAATATAACGGAAGGCTGGCACTCCCGTTCCAATTGGCACCAACCTCCAGAGATGGCATCGACCCGTTCCGCCCTTGCACCTATACAGCAGGGAAATAGGCCATTTAGTCCACCTCAACCATTGTGGCCACCAAGATGGTCACATTTGCCTACGTTTGGCCAGTATTCCTCC
This sequence comes from Hemitrygon akajei, assembly GCF_048418815.1. Taxonomy (NCBI): domain Eukaryota; kingdom Metazoa; phylum Chordata; class Chondrichthyes; order Myliobatiformes; family Dasyatidae; genus Hemitrygon; species Hemitrygon akajei. The sequence continues at coordinate 209,036,126 of NC_133124.1, read as the reverse complement.
AAGCCCCTCGTACTTGTGCACTAATCCAAATATCATTTGAATACTGTTTTTGTACTGGTCTCAGCCACTGTAATCTTAACTCAAAAGTTTGAAGTAAATTTTTTATCAAAAGTACATACTGTATGCGTTTCCATATACTTTCTACTACATTAATTTTCTTGCAAGAATTCACAGTAGAGCAAAGAAGTTGGAAGGTCGAAAGCACATTTATTATCAATGTATGCAGTATACAACCCTGAGATTCATCTTCCCACAGACAGCCACGAAACATCAGGGAACCCGTTCAAAGAAAAACATCAACCCCCACCACGTGCAAACAAAAAAAAATCACGCAAATGGCACACAAAAATAGCAAAACACAGAATATAAAATCCAAAATTGAAATCTGCAGGTTGCCCCGATCAGAATTGGCCAAATTAGCAACAAAGAAAGGAGTGGCCAAAAACCAGAACTACAACAGAATCAATAAAAAAAACACTACACATAAACAAAGACTAACAACGACTGAAGTATAAAAGAAGACAAATTGTGTAAACACAATAAATAGGTAACTAAATGATTGGTAGATACTAAGAACATGAGTTGTAGACGCCTTGTAAGTGTATTTATAGTTTGTGGAACTTTTGGACAGTTAAGTACCTAAGAGCTGTCACCGATGTGTTAGCGGGGAGTAAGTGTCCCACTTTGTGCAGACCTAATTCCTCCTCTCCTTCCCGCCAGGTGCGCAGGTAGACGACAACCTCCCTCGCCGCACCGGCCAGCGAATTGTGATGCCTCCTGGTGGCCACGCGAACATTACAACGCTCGGATGATCGCCCCGGTCGTTCACTGGTGCTGGTGAAGCTATCATCGTTCCTTCCATTTTTTTGTTTTTTTTCTCTTGTTTTTATTTTGGAAGAGCCTGTGACAGTTACTGTGGACAAACAATCCTGGGCTCACACGTACCTTTGCAGTGTTACATTAATCGACAACTTGTTGCCGTGAGGGAGCTTTGCGCTCTCTCTCCTCAAATCCATGTTCTGATGTGACGAGGTGCCCCAGGGTAGCTGGCTAATTTAACAAACAAAGCACCTTGAGTGAGGGAGGTAGGAGTGAATTCCAGAAAACCTCTGTGCAATTCTTGTGGCAGACGTGAGAAATCTGAACCGGTGGGGAGGAGGGGTGATGTCCAGACAATGTGTGTGTCAGACCCCAGTCTGTTCTCAGTAGATACAGTATGAGATGCACAGTATAGTATTTGCATTTTAATTAGAAATAATTTTACTCATTGATTCATCACTTTTATTAAATAATACATATTTACTCAATTTTCTTATTTAAATTTCACTAGGTGTGATGAATATTTGTCTCCATAAAACTTGGTGCTTATTGAAAAGCAGGAGGTATAGGAATTGTAAAACTGAGATGGTGCCTGTGTATAAGGCTGGAAATTGAAAGACTAATTGATGTTGGTTTACATTTTCAATTTTGGCTGCTTGGACAGTGGAGGAAGCTTTGAATCCCCTCTATCACTCAGCTTCAGTATTCTTCCTCAGAAGACTATTGGGAACAGTTTGATCCTAAGCTAGAGAGTAACCATCACATGGTGAGGTATTACGTGTGTGTTTGCGTGTGTACACACAGCAGAAAAGTGACGCGACTAGTCAGTGGTGACCCATGTGAGGCCGTGCTGGAAACCACAAAGATGAACCTTTAGATAATAAAGTAATGGTCACAGAATGCTGAGTTTCTCAACAGGTCAGGCAGTATCTAAGTAACGTTGATGTTTTGGGCCGAGACTCTTCACCAATCCTGATGAAGGGTTTTAACTTGATAGAATCTTGATTGGTCAGGAATACAGGGAGAAGGCAGGAGTTTGGGGCTGAGGGGAGTAAAGGATCAGTCATGATAAAATGGTGGAGTTAAATGGCCTAATTCTGCTCCTATACCATATGGTCATGATGATTTGACTCTTTAAGGGGTTCCCAACCTGGGGTCTACAGACCTCCTTGCTTAACGATAATGCTCCATGGCATTAAAAAAAGTTTGGGGACTACTTCTCCTCACCAATCCTGATGAAGGGTCTTAGCCTGAAGCATCAACTCTTTCCTTCTTTCCATAGATGCTGCCCGATGTACTGAGGTCCTTCAGTATTTTGTGTGTTTTACTCTGGATTTCCAGCATCTGCAGAATCTCTTGTGTTTACCTTTAGATAATAGGACACTCTAGGTAACAAGCTTACACCTTCAGTCAGTTTTCATCCAGAAGAAGTGGGAGGAAATTTCTCCTTCCTTGTATGTGGTGAGTGCAGGTTTTAGCGATATGATCCATCTTGGACTCTGCCTTGAGAAAGTCTGTTCCATTAGGACCAGGTTTCAAAGCAAGAATTATAAGAATGTGTAACAATATTGTGTGTGTGTGCGCAGTGCATGCTATATATAGAGAGAGAAAGAAGAGTTTCTATCCTGAGGTATCTTCCTAGCTCTCTGTGGTTTGTGCTGCCCCCTCTTGTGGTGCTGTCTTACTTTGATCTCCAGCCAATGGGAATTCACTGTTGTCTTCCTCTCTGGGTGCTTTGGTCCACTTTGGCCAACTTCCATTTTGAATTTTTCAGACCGCCAGCTAACAGCAATGTCCATTGATAGCTAGTTTGAGTTTATCACCGAAAAAGCCTCCTGCTACCTGGGCAGTTTTGTAGGTTAATTGACCGCAGTGACTTGATGCTCTGAAACTCATGGCAATTATGAAATGTAGTCTTGATGGATTTTTACATACAAAACCCTGTATTGCATTTTCCTGAAGAGGTGGGAACCAATGTGAGTAGTTGCATTACTGTTGGAAGGGTTAAGGATAATGCCCTTGTCTGTTTTGTCCCCTCGTACACTGTTGTGTTGAATGAAGTTGTGATTTGTTCCTTGAGAGAAGGCTGAAGACGAATAAAGTTTTACTGACCTGAACTCACAATAAAACAAATTGCTGTTTGACCGTCTAAATGTGGTGGTGTTTGATGCTGGATTCTGGAGGTGTGCCTGACCAGTGCCTTTGGGTTAGGCAGCATGCAAGACATTTACGTCCTAGGCCTTGCTCATCCTGAATCCTCAAGTTCAAGTTTATTGTCAATCATCCATATGCATGTAGGTTTATTTAAAGATTCAAAGTACATTTATTATTAAAGTATATATGCAGTGTACAACCCTGAGATTCATCTTCCCACAGACAGCCACGAAACAAAGAAAACCCAGGAACCCATTCAAAGTAAAGCATCAGCTAAACAAAACATTCCTCTGGGGCCAAGGTGCAAAACACAGTACTTGCTTATAGTCACATTTAGTACATAGGCTAACAATAAAGCACAGTGCAGTTCATACAAAATAATATTAGCGCATTTCCCTCAGTAGCGGGGCCTGAAGATTGATGGTGCATGGGATGTTGTCCTGGAGCCACGTCTCTGTTAGAACAAGGACGGAACAGTTCCTCATCTCACTCTGGGTCAGTTATAGAGGAAGATAATCCAGTTAATTTTCCAGGGAACAAACTTTGGAGAGCATTATTGAGGGGAGAGCTGGCCTGCAAAGGTTAGCCTTTTAACCTAGCATGGATTTCAGTGTACTTGCTGCTCTTCTGTATTCTCTCAGGGTCTTGCGATCATGAGGGTCTTGTGGGGTGGCATGGTAGCGTAGTGGTTAGCTCAACACTTTACAGTACCAATGACCCGGGTTCAATTCCTGCCACTGCCTGAAAGGAATTTGTACGTTCTTCCTGTGACCATATGGGTTTCCTCCCAGTGCTGTGATTTTCTCCCACAGTCCAAAGATGTACTGGTTCAAGGGTTACTTGGTCATCTGTAAATTGTCCCATGATTAGGCTGGGATTAAATCTGGGGATTGGTAGGCAATGTGGTTGAAAGGACCAGAAGGGCCTATTCCGTGCTGAATCTCAATTGAAAAAAATCAAAAACGTGAAAGAAAAACACTTGCAGTATTTCATAAACATGAGAAATTCTGAAGATGCTAAAAATCCAAAACAATGCATGCAAAATTCTGGAGGAACTCAGCAAGTCAGGAAGCATCTGTAGAAATGAATAAACAGTCACAGATTCAGGCTGAGACTCTTCTTCAGGACTGAAGAGAAAGGAGGAAGATGCCAGAATGGGGGGGGGGGGGCGGGGGAAGGAGGGGAAGGAGGATAGCTAGAAGGTGATAGGTGAAGCTATAAGACCACAAGATATAGGAGTAGAAGTAGGCCATTTGGCCCATCAAGTCTGCTCCACCATTCAATCATGGGCTGATCCAATTCTTCCAGTCATCCCCACTCCCATGCCTTCTTCCCATACCCTTTGATGCCATGGCTAATCAAGAACCTTCTATCTCCTCCTTAAATGCACCTATTGACTTGGCCTCTACAGCCCTCATGGCAACAAATTCCACTGATTTACCACCCTCTGACTAAAGTAATTTCTCCGCATCTCTGTTCTAAATGGACGTCCTTCAGTCCTGAAGTCGTGCTCTCTTGTCCTAAACTCCCCTACCAAGGAAAATAATTTTGCTATATCTAATCTGTTCAGGCCTGTTAACATTTGGAATGTTTCTATGAGATCCCTCCTCATTCTCCTGAACTCCATGGAATAGAGCCCAAGAGCTGCCAGCGTTCCTCATATGGTAACCCTTCCATTCCTGGAATCATTCTCGTGAATCTTCTCTGAACCTTCTTCAATGTCAGTATATCCTTTCTAAAATAACGGGTCCAAAACTGCACACAATACTCCAAGGGTGGTCTCACAAGTGCCTTATAGAGCCTCAACATCACATCCCTGCACTTATATTCTATACCTCTAGAAATGAATGCCAACATTGCATTCGCCTTCTTCACCCCGACTCAACCTGGAGGTTAACCTTTAGGGTATCCTGCACAAGGACTCCCAAGTCCCTTTGCATCTCTGCATTTTGAATTCTCTCCCCATCTAAGTAATAGTCTGCCCGTTTATTTCTTCCACCAAAGTGCATGACCATACACTCTCCAACATTGTATTTCATTCGCCACTTCTTTGCCCATTCCCCTAAACTATCTAAGTCTCTCTGCAGGCTCTGTTTCCTCAACACTACCCGCTCCTCCATCTACCTTTGTATCATCGGCAAATTTAGCCACAAATCCTTTAATCCCATACTCCAAATCATTGACATACATCGTAAAAAGCAGCAGTCCCAACACCGACCCCTGTGGAACTCCACTGGTAACTGGCAGCCAGCCAGAATAGGATCGCTATTTCCCAATCTCTGTTTTGGGCCAATGTTCTATCAATGCTAGTAACTTCCCTATAATTCCATGGGCTTGTATCTTGCTGTGCATCCTCGTGCAGCACCTTGTCAAAGGCCTTCTGAAAATCCAAGTACACCACATCTACTGCATCTCCTTTGTCTACCCTACTTATAATTTCAGTAGGTTTGTCAGGCAGAATTTTCCTTTCAGGAAACCATGATGTCTTTGGCCTATCTTGTCATGTGCCTCCAGGTATTCCGTAATCTCATTCCTAACAAACGATCAGGCTAACAGGTTTATAGCTTCCTTTCTGCTGCCTCCCACCGTTCTTAAATAGTCGAGCAACATTTGCAATTTTCCAGTCATCCGGTACAATGCCAGAATCTATTGATTCTTGAAAGATCATTATTAATGGCTCCACAATCTCTCCAGCTACTTCCTTCAGAACCCGAGGGTGCATTCCATTAGGTCCAGGAGATTTATCCATCCTCAGACCATTAAGCTTCCTGAGCACCTTCTCAGTCATAATTTTCACTGCACATACTTCCCTGACACTCTTGAATGTCTGGTATACTGCAGATGTCTTCCATTGTGAAGACTGATACAAAATACACATTCAGTTCCCTTGCCACCTCTGCGTCTCTCATTGCAATATCTCCAGTGTCATTTTCTATTGGTCCTATATCGACCCTCAACTCTCTTTTACCCTTTATATACTTAAAAAAACTTTTAGTATCTTCTTTGATATTAGTCGCCAGCTTCCTTTCATTATTCATCTTTTCCTTCCAAATGACCTTCTTAGTTTCCTTCTGCAAGTTTTTAAAAGCTTCCCAATCCTCTATCTTCTCACTAGCTTTGGCTTCTTTGTATGCCCTCTCTTTTGCTTTTATTTTGGCTCTGACTTCAGTTGTCAGCCATGGTAGTGTCCTTGTTGCATTTGAAAATTTCTTATTTGGAATATATCTGTCTTGCATTTACCTCATTTTTCGCAGAAACTCCAGCCATTGCTGCTCTGTTGTCCTTCCTGCTAGTGTCCCTTTCCAGTCAACCTTGGCCAGTTCCCCTCTCATGCCATTGTAATTTCCTTTATTCCACTGAAATACTGACACATTGGAATTTAGTTTCTCCTTCTCAAATTTCTAAGTGAACTCAATCATATCATGATCACTGTTCCCTAAGGGTTCCTTAACCTCTCTTATCATCTCCAGATCATTTGTACAACCTCCAATCCAGCACAGCCGATCCCCCAGTGGACTCAACAACAAGCTGTTCTAAAAAGCCATCCCTTAGACATTCTACAAATTCTCTCTCTTGAGGTCCAGTACAGGCCCAGTTTTCCCGATCCACTTTCATGTTAAATTCCCCAACGATTATCATGCCATTGCCTTTCTGACACATCTTTTCTATCTCCTGCTGTAAGTAGGAAAGTTAAAGAGCTGGAAAGAAGACACCTGATAGGAGAATGGACTATAGGAGAAAGAGATGGAGGAGGGGACTCAGGGAGGTGATAGGCAGATGAGAAGAGGTAAGAGGCCTGAATGGGGAATAGGAGGGGGGAGGAAAGATTTTTTTTACCAGAAGGAGAAATCTATAGTCATGCCATCAGGTTGACAGTTATCCAGGCAGAATATGAGTTGTTGCAGCTTCACGCTGACAGTGGCCTCATCCTGGTCCAAGAAGAGGCTGTGAACTGACATGTTAGAATGGGAATTAAAATATTTGGTCATGCCAAGTTCCGCTTTCAGCGGATGGAGCGAAGGTGCTCGACGAAGCAGTCCCCCAGTTTGCACAGTTTGTCTGGTTTACCGTGCTTCCGGTTTTTTCTTGTGGTTCTGTCCATAGTGTGTCACCGACTCAGTCACACATGAGAAGTTGGAGGAACTCCGCAGGTCAGTACCACCTATGGTGGGGAATAAAGAATTGATGTTTTGGGCCGTGATTGGAAAGGACGGAGGCAGAAACCCGAATAAGAAGGTGGGGCTTGGGGAAGGAGTGTAAGCTGGCAGAGGGAGGAGGGTGATAGGCTGAAGGAGGGGGAATCCGATTGCAGTGGAGAGTGGACCATGGGAGAAAGGGATGGAGGAGGGGAACCAGAGGGAGGTGATGGGCAGGTCATGAGGGGGAGGAGAAAAAGGGTGTTTGGAGGAAGACAGAGGGGAGAGTTTACCAGAAGTTAAGAGAAATTGATGTCCATGCCATCGGGTTGGAGATTACCAGACAATTATGAAGAGTTGCTCCTCCAATGTGCATTTAAGCTCAAAATGACCCCGGATGTCATTAACCCCTGGGTCATCACCTGACCATTTCTGTCCCCACTTGTACTGGGGGAGTTAATTTAAATTTCTCTTCTGTTGGAGTAATTCAAAAATCAAAGTTGGAGCTGGTCCATTAACAGCAAGGTGATTTATTTCAGAGCTCCTGAAGATTGACCCACAATCTTTTCTGGTCTGTTTTACCCTACGTAGAGTTTTGGCACACGCGCTGTTACAGTGCTTAGCACACACGGTCAATGTACTTTAAACATACTGTAATCAGGAGCCTAATTTCCAGCTGGTGTGTCCTGTTTGTTCAGCAGTTATAGTCCACAAGTTTTCAACAGTATGTTTATTGCAAAACAAGAACATCATGTTGCTTGGGCAATTGCAGCTGAATTTACCTTACTCTTAATCTGCCTTCCTAACTCTATTAACTTGCCTAACTAACAATATTTACTTACCTAACTGTAAATCTGCCCAACTCTATTAACCTACCTACATAACTCTTTACCTGCCTAACTAACTTTATTAACCTGCCTGCCTAACTCTTTTAACGTAATTCCTAATCTATGAATTTACCTGTTAATCTCCATTACTCCATTAACCTACCTAACTCTTAACTCCATTAACTAAGTAATTCCATTAACCTACCCAACTCTTGAACTGCCTTATATTAACCTACCTAACTAATTTTATTAACCTAACTCTATAACTAATCTTATTAACCCATCTAACACTACAAAGCTGCCCAATTATTCATCTTACAGTTCTGAACCTGCCTGATTAAATTTTTTCCCTTAACTGCCCCTCCAACAACTTTCTTTAAAGGTCTGTCAACCTTATGGAAAGTGCCCCCTAATGATTAAACTTACCAATGCTTCTTCCATGTGGTTACTGTCCTGTCCTGGCTGGGGTTCTTGGGCCATGTGAGGGAGGATAGAGTATCAAAGAGCACATTACAGGAACTGGCCCTTTGACCCACAATTCTGCACCGACCACACTGCTGTTTGATCCTGATACTTTTGTGATCCAAAGGAGAGGTTCTTTGGAAGTCAGGAATGTGGTATGAAACTTATTATTGATAATTTGTTAAGTATTACAAGTCTGGAAAGGGTCCAGGAAAGAGGAGCCGACAGAAAAGGAAAAGACAAAGGGAGAAAGTGGGGTCCGGGTAAGAGAATGAAATTTTGTAACCTCCTGGACACAGGCTTCAGCTACTGGATGGGTGCATCATTCTAGAGCAGGGTCTCCCAGCTTAATGGTATTGGTCCGTGGTATGAGGAAGTTTGGGAACCTCCGATCTGGAGGGAGTGACCACTTGGATGGGCATTTGAGCAGTGGGTTCATCCTGACTAGTGGATTCGGCCCAGTACATCACGGGTAAAGCCCTCCCATTGAGCACATCTATATGAATCGCTGTTGTAGGAAAGCAGCATCCATCATCAAAGATCCCCACCATCCAGGTCATGCTCTCTTCTTGTTGCTGCTGTCAGGTAGAAGGTACAAGAGCTTCAGGACTCGCACCACCAGGTTCAAGAAGAGTTACTACCCCTCAACCATCAGGCTCTTGAATAAAAGGGGATAACCACACTCGCTTGCCTCATCATTGAAGTATTCCCAGAAACAATGATCTCACTTTTAAGGGCTCTTTATCTCATTATCTAATGTTATTTATATTTGCATTTGCACAGTTTGTTGGCTTCTGCACTCTGGTTGATCTTTCATTGACCCTGTTATAATCAATATACTACAGATTTGCTGAGTATGCCCTCAAGAAAATGAATCTCAGGGTTGTATACGGTGACATATATGGACCTTGATAATAAAATTTACTTTGAACTTTGAGGTGCATTGAACTTTGGTGGGCATTGGTCTTGGTGACTGAGGTGGATCATATCAAGGTAAAGTTTTATTTATCTTCTTTAATATTGTATTCAAAGTGAGTGGCCATAAAAGTAATGGAGGCTAGGGTGGTGGTATTCTCCTCCTGCAGGATGTGGGAGATCCAGTGTTCTTGCAGGGGGTGTGTGCAGATGCAGCTCCTGTCAGACTGTTTAAAGCAGATGGAGTTACGATGGACTCCCTGTGGAACACCTGTAATTAAAAGCTTTTTCCCTTGAGAGAAGGCTGAAGATGAATAAAGTTTTACTGACCTGAACTCAACAATAAAACAAATTGCTGTTTGACTGTTTAAGTGTGGTGGTGTTTGATGCCAGATTCTGGAGCTGCACCTGACAAATGATTTTGGGTTGGGCAGCATGCAAGGCAGGCACGTCAGGCTCATCCTGAATCTTCAAGTTCACGTTTATTACCAATCATTCCAAATGCATGCAGATTCAAAGATTTAAAGATTGAAAGTACATTTATTATCAAAGTATGTATGCAGTGTACAACCCTGAGATTTGTCTTCCTCACAGACAGTCATGAAACAAATAAGATCATGGAACCTGTTTGAGAGAAACAGCAAACCCCTAACGTGCAAAAAAAAAGTGCAAAACACAGAATATAAATAATCAAACCACGAAGTCCAGGAATGTTCAGTTCAGCTCAACCTAGCACTATGGTGATCAGTAAACTGTGGGTGGCAGAGTCAGCCCACCCTGATTAAAATCGCACAAAATAGTAACAAAAAGAGAGCAACCAGGAAGACATCAGAAACATGGACTACGTTGTCCACTCCACAAATCACCTCGATTTGTGAGGAATGCAGAGAATGACAGAAAAGAAAGGGAGGAGATGGGTTCCTGCATGGTAGGACAGAATGATAGTATTCAATGGCATTACCATCACTGTCAGGGATGGTTGTAGAGGCAGATACTTAGGGACAATGAAGAGACTATTAGGTCGGCATATGGATGAAAGAAACACGGAGGTCTATGTAGATGGGGAGGGTTAGATTGATCTTGGAGTAGGCTAATAGGGTCAGCACAACATTGTGGGCCAATAGGGCTGTACTGTTCCATGTTCTGTTCAGGACATGGTTGCCCGTTTAAAAGGCACCGCATCCACAGTCTTTCATATGCACCGCCAGTGATGCACAGTGGCGATAGTTTCTACCACCTACAGGATGCAGTGCAGCCACTTATGTGGAAAGCTTAGACAGCACCCTCCAAACCCACAACCTCTACAGGTAAGGGCAACAGCAGAAATAAAAAAGTACTGGGATGCCAGCACCCTCCAAACTGATTTGGAACTGTGTTTCTGTTCCCTCACTGTCGTTGGGCCAAAACCCTGGAGTCTCAGCCATCATTGTGGGTGTGCCCACATCTCAGGGACTGCAGCGGTTCAAGAGGGCAGTTCACCACCATCCTCTCGGACTGCGGAACCCACGTTCATCGAATGGATTAAAGAAAGCACTATGGCTGCGTTGTGTCCCATCCACAAATTGCAGTGCAGTCACCTAGTCAGGCTACTCCAAAAGCTCCACCTAGTCCCACAACCTCAGCCACCAAGAAGAGCAAGGACTTCTGCCGCCTGTGTGAAGATCACGGAAAGGAACAGCAGGCTGGAGGGGCTGAATGGACTCTGGCATTGAAAAGATAGACAAATCCAGAGAGAGAGAGAGAGAGCCTGGAGCTACAAGATCGATCCCATATACAGATGGGATGGACCATATGGAGAGGGTAGAGACGTTTGACTCCCAGTGTTGGATTCTGGAGCAGATTAACTTGGATGAGTTTAATAGAGCAATGTACAAAGGCGCTCCTCCAAGAGGATCACAATGTTCTCGTAGGGTTTGGAGGTTTGCGTGCCTCAGTGACCCAGAGAGCTATGTTGGCTGGAGTCAGGGCTTTATGCTTTGGCTCTTGGTAGGGTCACTCATGCCAAACAGGTCAAAGGTTAGAGGACAGACTAAGAGCGGTGCATCAGTCCTCCAGGTTCGGGGGTTCAGCTCAGGGCTAACAACCCTGACTGGTAAAACAAAACTGTTACAGAAACAGCAATGAAGAATCCTTCTATATCTGAGTGTGACGGTATTCCTGATTCTACACCCGGGACTTGCATGACTGACAGTAGTGACAACCGAGAGGAAGCTACTGATGTGATGAAGGGAGCCCTGGTGGTCGCAGAGACGGAGGACCTTCAATGTTGTCCTAAGTAATGGCCAGTGAGTAAGTTAGTAAGTACATAAAGGCACTGAAGGAACTTAGACAGCATTGACGAAGGGAAGTGGACAGTCAATACTTCTGGTTGAGACTCTCCATCTGGACTGAGCTTGAGACTGGCTTTATTTGTCACATGTACGTTGAAACCTACAGTGAAATGCATCGTTTGCATCAATGACTAACTCAGTCCAAGCATTGTCCTGGGGCTGCCCCCAAGTGTCACTATGTTTCCTGCACCAACATAGCATACCCACAACTCTCTAATCTTAAGTCTTTGGAATGTTGGAGGAAACCAGAGCACCTGGAGGAAACCCAAACGGCACAAACTCCTTTCAGGGAATCAAACCCCAATTAGTGATAGCAGTAAAGCATTATGCTAACCACTGCAGCACTGTGTGGCTCTCAACTTGCACCCAACCTTGTCTCATTTCTGGTCTCAACCTGAAACGTCAACTGTCCACTTCCCTCCGCAGAAGCTGCCTGACATGCTGGGTTCCTCCAGCATTTTGTGTGTGTTGCCCCGGATTCCGGTATCTGCAGTCTCTCACATCTCCAAGAATCTAATGGACCCTTGTACCTGGAATGATGAACAATGACATGTTACCTGCAAAGTATGGGCCAGGCCCAGAAGAAAGGAAATCCAAATGTTAATGTTCGATTGAAACAGGCACAAGGGTCAAGATTGGAGTAATAATTGTTCATGATAGCTTGTGTGTGAAATTGAAAGTTGATAATTCTGACCAGTTAATACAAATCTCATTCAGAAGTTACATACACAAAATGCTGGAGGAACTCTGCAGATCGGGGAGCGTCTATGGCAATGAATAAACAGTTGTTGTTTCGGGGCAAGACTGAAAAGGAAGGGGAAAGACACCGGAATAAAAACGTGGGGGAAGGCAAAGGAGGATAGCTGGAAGGTGATGGGTGAAGTCCAGTGGGTGGGAAAGGCAAAGGGCTTGAGAAGACGGAACCTGATAGGAGAAGAGAGTGAACCATAGGAGAAAGGGAAGGTGGAGGTGCACCAGGGGAGGGTGATAGGCAGGTGAGAAGAGGTAAAAGGTCACAGTGGAGAATAGAGGAAGAGAGGAGACTTTATGATTTACTGGAAGGAGAAATCGATATTCATGCCATCAGGTTGAAGGCTGCCCTGGCAGAGTATAACATATTTCTCCTCAACCCCGAGGAGACCATGGACTGACATGTTGGAATGGGAGTGAGAATTGTAATTAACACATTTGACCACTGAGAAGTTCTGCTTGTGTCGGATGAAGCACAGGTGCTCGACAAAGTGGACCCCCAATTTATGATGGGTCTCACCGATGTAGAGGAGGCTGCATTGGGAGCACCGGACACAATAGACGACCCCAGCAGATTCACCTGGAAGGACAGTTTGCTGCCCTGAATGGAGATGCGGAGTTTTTTTTTGCTGACTTCCCTGTGCCTATTTCCTTACTTCTGCTTATTTTTATGAAAACTGAGCTTCCTCTCCAATCACCAGCTGTGATTACAGTCCTGGGCAGGTTATATAGTATGGAAACATGCTCTTCAGTCCATTGTATCCATCCCCCCAACCATCAGGCACCCTTTACATCAATCCCATTTTCTCCTTGTGTCCCCATTAGCCGCCCCCCAACCTACATACTAAGGATAATTCAGCATGTCTCTGGGACGTGGGAAGGAACAGGTACTTCATGGAAAAATGCACATTGTCAGAGGGAGAGTGTACAAATGCCACACAGAGAGTAACAGAGGTCCAGGTTGAACTCGAGCAACAGGAGCTGTGAGTCAGCAGCGCTCACTTCTGCATACTGGAATGTCAACTGGACATCCGTATCCAGAGGCTGCAGTGGGATTGCCAGAATGCTTTCTGCTTTTCCCCGAGCAAACACGAGGAAATCTGCAGATGCTGTAAATTCAAACGACAACACACACAAAATGCTGGTGGAACACAGCAGGCCAGGCAGCATCCATAGGGAGAAGCGCTGTCCACGTTTCGGGCCGAGACCCTTCGTCAGGACTAACCGAAAGGAAAGATAGTAAGAGATTTGAAAGTAGTGGGGGGAGCGGGAAATGCGAAATGATAGGAGAAGACTGGAGTGGGTGGGATGAAGCTAAGAACTGGAAAGGTGATTGGTGAAAGTGATACAGAGCTGGAGAAAATGCTGTGTTCCATCAGCATTTTGTTTGTGTTGTCTGCTTTTCCCTGTTGCATTGACACACAGGAAACACCAGAGGGCAGCATTGCCCACGAGCAGAGTTGGCCTGACTCTCGCAATGAAGGTGAAGTCGATTTCATTCTCATAGGCACAGGTGCAAAGAATGAACTTTCAGCAGCATCGCGTGCAGAGAGAATCGAATAAGCAGTGTTCAAAAAAAAACCAAAAGCATCCAGGAATGTGGAAGGGTGATGATACAATAATACAAATGTTTGTGGAAAATTCTATCATCGTCATCATCACTACGTCGTGTCATTTGTCGTGGGCGATCATGGTCTTTCATCTGTCTTTAAACTGTGAGGTGTCATTGTCCATGAGGAAGACCCCTTCATACTGTTGTTCTTATTCTTTTCTTGACCCATAACCATGATTGTTCTTGGCAAATTTTTTTTTGCAGAAGTGGTTTGCCATTGCCTTCTTCTAGATGGGCCGTGTTTTTATAAGACGGGTGACCCCAGCCATTATCAATATTCTTCAAAGCTTGTCTGCCTGATGTCAGGGGTCGCATAACCAGGACTTATGATCTGCACCGGCTGCTCGTACGACCATCCACCACCTGCTCCCATGGCTTCACGTGACCCTGCTCGGGGGAGGTGGGTAAGCAGGTGCTACACCTTTTGGGCCAGCGGAGGGAAGGAGCACCTTACTCCTCCTTTGGCAGCGATGTATCTCCATCCCGCCACCCAAAACTGCATCAAACTTTGCCTCCATTGTTCGCTGAAGGAGGAGGGTGTTAGGGTTAATTCGAGACTGCCATTACAGGTCAGCAGTGGCTCACGTAATATTAGGAGACCGGAATGCGAGGGAGGGGGGAAGCGAAACTGGGGATTCCGCTACACCGAAACTACTAGTGTCACGCGATTCAGTAAACAAAAGAAACAGGTAACTCGTGAGTGTATGGCATCGGGCCAATAAGATGGACACAAGTGCCCGATATTACCTAATATGTAGCGGGGGGTTGTGCTGGGGGGAAAAGGGGTATAAATAAGAGCAGATTGTAAGGGGAAGAGAGAACGCGCCTTCTCCAGCGACTCCGTGGATTCGCTGTGCCAGTTACGAATTCTGCAATAAACCCAAGTTTAGTAATATTCCGGTGTTGGTTGTCTCTCTTCCTAAACGAACACAGGGCAGAATTTCAAGCCCAACAAGGGGCATAAGTGTTACGCACCCAGCAGCAATAGAATTACACCTGGAGTCTGGTTTTGATGTTAAAACCACTATCTTTATTAGTAACTACTTGTAATATCGTAACTTAAACAAGATAAATAAAAGTTAACGGTGTTATGCAGGTATGTAACTGTGTGGCTTCCAAGGTAACAAGCTTGGAAACAAAGCTTAGAGTCTTATGAAGGTAAAATAGGAAAGTTCAGATGTCCACGAAGTGAAGGATGGGAGAGAGATATTTGTAATCCAAGGGTAAATGTAGAGAGATGGCGATTATGTCGAATTCCACTGGTAATCGAAGACCGTCATGGAAGACCTTGTCTGTTGAATCAATCCAAAGTCCACTTAGATATATCACCAGAGTGATCTGTCACAGGCATGTCGTCTTCAAGTGATCACCACATGACATAACCAGGCAAGGGTTAACTTGGAGTGGTCCCACAGGACATTCCTAAATGCACTCCTTTGGATTATATGAAGTGACAGACACATATTCTGAAGCAAACCCTGCCCCAGCATTTACTCAGACTATGAGAGTAGCTGTTCTGTCTCTCTCATTCCAACTGACTGTCTCTCTTTCTCTCTCTGTGAAAATCAGAGGTCAGCCGAGAAAGCTGGTGGCTGACGTCATAGTCAGTCCTGCCTCACTCAGGGGTGCTCTTAAAGTGA
Organism: Hemitrygon akajei; assembly: GCF_048418815.1. Classification (NCBI taxonomy): domain Eukaryota; kingdom Metazoa; phylum Chordata; class Chondrichthyes; order Myliobatiformes; family Dasyatidae; genus Hemitrygon; species Hemitrygon akajei. The sequence continues at coordinate 209,020,481 of NC_133124.1, read as the reverse complement.
CAGTCCACCATGTGAGCCCGCAGGCTCGTAATGACAGGAATGAGTATGGGGGGCGGGGGTGGTGGAAGGGTGGGGGAGAGTATGAGAATATGGTATTGAGAAAGAGGATCAGCCATATTGCTTTAGAAAATGGCCGAGGCTTGAATAATCTGTTCCTGCCTTTCTAAAGGCGTGTTCCTCCAAAAGTACTTTCCTCAACAAAAGTCAATACATTTCAATTCTTACATATTAGAGTATGTAGATTAGGTCTTGCATGATGCAGGAGTGCCCTTAGAAGTTGAAAAGTGAGCAAAAATTCTTCAAGCCACTGTTGTGAGACTTGAGGTTGCTAGAATGTCTCAATTTTTCTTATTCAGCCCTTGATGTGACCATTTGGGTTTTAACCTTTGAGGTGACCCTCTTCTTGTACCTCCTTCATGTCCTGACTCCAGAAAGGCAGTCATTACATAACCCTTAACCATATTTTATATGTTCCTGATTGCCTGAATGATAAAAATCTATTTTTCCAATGTGTAGCCTCAACAGCGATGTGACTAAGGCTTAGAAGATGTTGACAGGACCACATGATGTTTGTATGGCCTGCCTCTTTCAATTAAATGGTTTAAAGAGGAATTACTGACTTCACACTTTGAAGTGATTTAAGACCAGATCAAGGTTAAATGTCAGAAAGTGATTCTTTTCCCAAATATTGTGGGACTCTTGAGCAAAGTTGCCGATTCACTGAAAATCTTCAATTTGGAGATGGACCTGATTCTGTCTGGTCTACAAATCGTCTTCTGGTGAGGTACTGTGGACAACACACCAGGTCTATCACCAAAAAGCCTCAGGGTGGAATCTCTCAAATACTTTTCCCCACTACTCTATAAAGCCAGATGGAATTCGATCTGGAATAGTGTGAAGTGATACACTTTAGAAGATCAACTGTGGGGGAAGAGTGTGGGGTTAATGACAGAATATGTAACAGTGTGGAGGAAGACAGGGCCTCCAGCTCCAAGTTCATGGATCTCTCAAAGGTTGCCATGCAAGTTGTTAGAGTGGTTAAGAAGGCTTATGGTGTCAGGGGATTGAGATCAATTGCAGCTCTATAAAATGCTGTTTAGACCACACTTGTGGTATTGTGTTCAGTTCCCGTCACCTCATTAAAGAAAGGATGTGGAAGCTTTAGAGCAGTGGTTCCCAAACTTTTACTTATGCCATGGACCAAATACAGTTAGACAAGGGGTCCAAGACCCCAGATTGGGAAACACTACTTTGGAGAGTGTTCAGAGGAGATATATCAGGATTCTGCCTGAATTACAGAAGGTCTCTGATGATGAAAGGTTGAGAGAGCTAGATTTTTCTCTTTGGAGCAAAGGAGGATGAAAGACAACTTTATGTAGAGGTGTATAAGATTATAAGAAGCATTGAAAGCGTGGACAGCCAGTGGTTTTTCCCCAGGGCGACAAAGGCTAATGCCAGAGGGCATACTTGGACAATGAGTGGAGGAAAGTTGAAGGGAGATGTCAGGAGTAGCTTTATTTTACACAAAGAGTGGTAAGCGCCTGGACGAACTGCTGGCAGTTATGATGGTAGGGACTGATACATTTGGGACATTTAAGAGACTCTTAGGTGCATGGAAGAAAGAGAAATGGAGAATCCTGAGCTGTGCAGGAGGGAGGGATTAGATTGTAGATTAAAAGTTCAGACAACATCGTGGTCCACAGGGACAAAGGAACTGATTGTGGACTTCAGGAGGGGTAAGATGAGGGTACACACATCAACCCTCATAGAGGGATCAGAAGTGGAGCGAATGAACAATTTCAAGTTCCAGGGTGTCAATATCTCTGAGGACCTAACGTGGATGCAACCTATCGATGCAACTATAAATAAGACAAAACAGTGGCTATGTTTCATTCGGGGGTTGAGGAGATCTGGTAAAAACAGCAAAAACACTCGCAAGTTTCTACAGATATACCGTGCAGAGCATTCTAACTAGCTGCATTACCGTCTGGTATGTGGATTGTCAGGATCGAAGTAAGCTGCAGAGCATTGTAAAACTAGTCAGCTCTAATATGGGCACTATCCTCTGTAGTATCCAGGATATCTTCAAGGACCGATGCCTCAGAAAGGTGGCATCCATCATTAAGGACCCCCACCACCTAGGACATGCCCTCTTCTCATTGCTACCATCAGGAGGTAGAGGAGCCTGAAGGCTCACACTCAATAATTTAGGGACACATACAACATGCTGGAGGAACTCAGAAGGTCGGGCAGCATCTGTGGAAACGAACAGTCAACGTTTTGGGCTGATTTGACGGGAATTCAGGAACAGTTTCTTCCCCTCTGAATAGACATTGAACCCATGAACACTCCCTCACTGATTTTTCATTTCCTAATTTTTGCACTACTTATTTAATTTAGCGACTTAATATATACATACACCTCTGTAATACACGGCTTTTTTCTCTCCATTATCATGTGTTGTACTGTACTGCTGCTGCAAGGTTAACAAATTTCACAACTTATGCTGGTGATATTAAATCTGATTCAGTTCGATGTTCTATCAAACATCCCAGTGGTGTGCAGGTTCAGAGATTAATTAGCTGCTCGAAGTTGTTCCTGACGAAGGGAAGAATCCGGAGGAGTTGATCGGAACGTAGGAAGAGCAAAACTAATTAATGTAGGATTCTTGTGCGGATCCAGTGGGTTGAAAGACCTGTTTCTGCACTGGGTGACTTTTTAACTACACCTCATAATATCTTAAATAAATGTGACCGGTGCCACATTTCTCTACTTCCCTCACAACATGTAGAGGAGACGGAGTACAGAGTTATAGAAAAGTACAGCACAGAATAGGCCCTTCAGCCAAAGCTATTTAAACTGCCTTCTCCCATTGACCTGCACTGGGACGATAGATCTTCATACCCCTGCCATCCATGTACCTATCCAAACTTCTCCTAAATGTTGAAATCGAGCTCGCATGCACCACTTGCACTGGCAGCTCATTCCACGCTCTGATGACTATCTGAATCAAGAACCATGAATATCCCCTCAATAGAACCATAGAACACTACAGCACAGTACAGGCCCTTCAGCCCTCCATGTTGTGCCGACCCATATAATCCTTAAAAAAAGTTCTAAACCCACACTACCCCATAACCCTCCATTATTCTTTAATCCATGTGCCTGTCCAAGAGGCTCTTAAATACCCCTAATGTTTTAGCCTCCACCACCATCCCTGGCAAGTCATTCCAGGCACTCACAACCCTCTGTGTAAAAATCTTACCCCTGATGTCTCCCCTAAACTTCCCTCTGTTAATTTTGTACATATGCCCTCTGGTGTTTGCTATTGGTGCCCTGGGAAACAGGTACTGACTGTCCACCCTATCTATGCCTCTCATAATCTTGTAGACCTCTATCAAGTCCCCTCTCATTCTTCTACGCTCCAAAGAGAAAAGTCCCAGCTCTGCTAACCTTGCTTCATATGACTTGTTCTCCAAACCAGGCAACATCCTGGTAAATCTCCTCTGCACCCTCTCCATAGCTTCCACATCCTTTCTATAATGAGGTGACCAGAATTGAACACAATACTCTTAAGTGCAGTCTCACCAGAGATTTGTAGAGTTGCAACATGACCTCTCTACTCTTGAACTCAATCCCCCTGTTAATGAAGCCTAGCATCCCATAGGCCTTCTTAACCACCCTATCAACGACCTTTGAACCACAAGGTCCCTTTGAACCTCAAGCTCCCCTTAAACTTTTTGCCTTTCACCCTTAACCCATGACCTCTGGTTGCAGTCGCACCCAACCTCAGTGGAAAAGCTTGCTTGCATTTACCCTATCTATACCCCTTATAATTTTGTATACCTCAATCAAATCACCTCTCAATCTTCTATGTTCCAAGAAATAAAGTCCTAACCTATTCAGTATTTCTTTATAACTCAGGTCCTCCAGACCCGGCAACATCCTTGTAAGTTTTCTCTGCGCTCTTTCAACCTTATATACATCTTTCCTGTAGGTAGGTGACCAAATCCGCACATAATACTCCAAATTAGGCCTCACTAACGTCTTATACACCTTCAACATAACATCCCATTTCCCGTACTCAGTACTTCGATTTATGAAGGCCAGTACTTTTTTGCAGCATTGAAATGTCTAACACCAGAAGGCTTGCATTGTAGATGAGAGGGGGGTAGGTTCAAAGAGGATGTGAGGGGTAAGTTTTTTACTCAGAGAGTGGTAGATGCCTGGAAGGCACAGCCTGGTACGGTGATAGAGGCAAATACCTTAGAGGCTTTTAAGAGACGTTTAGATAGGCCCATGAATATGAGGAAGATGGAGGGATATGGACATTGTGTAGGTAGGAGGGATTAGTTTTGAGATTTTCTTGACGAACTTTTTTAGTTGGTAAGGCAGGAGATTGTGGGCTGAAGGGCCTGTTCCTGTGCTGAACTGCTGGATGTTCTAATTCTATCCATTATATGTCTTAAACCCGCATTCTGTGTGACATTGTTTCATTGCTATGCTTTGAGAGACACAAGAGGTTCTGCAGAAGCTGGAAATCTTGAGCAACACACGCACACACTCACACACACACACACACACACACACGCACACGCACACGCACACGCACACGCACACGCACACACGCACACACACACACACACACACACACACACGCACACACACACACACACACACACACTCACACACACACACACACACACGCGCGCACACACACACACATTCAGACCCACATGTTCACCCACACACACACACACACACACACACACACACATTCAGACCCACATGTTCACCCACACACACACACACACACACACACACACACATACACACACACACACACACACACTCACACACACACACACACACACACACACACACACACACACACACACACACACACACACACACACACACTGTTGGAGAAACTCAGCGGGTCAGGCAGCATCTATGGAAGGAAATAACTAATCAACTTTTCGGGATGAGGTCCTTCTTACCAACCTCTATATATACACACACACACACACACACACACACACACACACACACACACACACACACACTGTTGGAGAAACTCAGCGGGTCAGGCAGCATCTATGGAAGGAAATAACTAATCAACTTTTCGGGATGAGGTCCTTCTTACCAACCTCTATATATATATATATATATACACACACACACACACACACATACACACACACACACACACACACACACACACACACACACACACACACACACACACACACACACACACACACACACACACACAATGTTGGAGAAACTCAGCAGGTCAGGCAGCATCTATGGAAGGAAATAAATAGGTCTCGGCCTGAAACATTGTCTGTTTATTTCCCTCCATAGATGCTGTCTGGGCAGCTGAGTTCCTCCAGCATTTTGCTTTAGATTGCTTTGCCCTCATTCAAAGAGCCTGATGACTGAAGGTTGCAGCCATTTTGAAAATTGAGTTGTTGGGCTCCCATTGGTAGCCAGTGTAATTCAGTGCAGACTGTGGCTTTGCTCCTTGGGCTAACATGGTTTGTATTCATCAGTCTCATCGTGGTTCCACCAGCAAAACCACAGGAGAGGCAGCTTCAGCCTTTGACAACTATCGAGAGCAAGACTGTGGGAATGAACTGAGGAGAAAAAGAGGAATTGCTCCTTTATAAAGATAGTCATACTGGAACCAATGTTCAAGAAAGCCATTTATTTCCCCATGTTCTCCCAGCAGAGTAATCCCTTGCATTTTTAGTATAATTTAAAAAAAGATCCTTCCTACACTAATGCCTTTTACATGCCTTTCAGCGGCTTTCATTTATTTTCATTTAAAATTACATGTATCTGTTCTCAAACTAATAAAATCACTAAAGCCCTGGTGACATTGAACACGTTGGATAAGCTCTGAGCAACCTCTCCATTGTTAGCTGTGTTCAGTTATAATCTCTCTTGCTTCTGCATTGGAGTGTTTTGTGCTTGAAGCAACAGTCAAATTGCCCAGCACGACACTGGCGCCAGAGACACTGCCTCAAGAACATTCCGTGTGTACAGAAAGGTGTTGGGAAAAGGTCAGCAGTATCAAGAAGGATCCCAACCACCCAGCCCATGGACTCTCTGTCCCACTCCCATCAGGAAGGAGGCAATGTCACTTCCATGCCAGGACTACTGGATTTTCCCCAAGTAGTGAGGCTGATCAACACCTCCACCCACTAACTCACCCACCACTACGTTATCATTTCCTGTCAGAGTCACCTTGTGTACAGACACTAGCCCCACTTAGTGGACATATAATCAATCAATGTATCTAATCTATCTTACGCTTTTTCATTTCTCTCTACTGCCCGTTACGCCTTTGGCGTTTAGGGCAGCAACGAAGGTCTTCCATCTCTGCCGGCGTTCGGGGCTTCTTTCAGTGTGTCAGTAGCCCATTTTTCACTACTGTCAGTCAGCTGAGTGCCGGGTGGTGACTCGGGCATATCATCACGCTCAGATGTAGAAGGATTCTTCAGGGCTGTTTCCGTAGCAATTTTGTTTTACCCATCAGGGATGTTAGCCTTGAGTTGAACCCTTGAACCTGGAGGACTGGTGGACCACTCTTAGTCTGGCCTCTACCCTTTAACCTGTATGGCATGGGTGACCCTACCAAGAGCCAAAGCATAAAGCCCTGACCCCAGCCAGCATAGCTCTCCGGGTCATTGAGGCATGCAAACCTCCAAACCCTTCGACAAGGTTGTAGTCTTCTTGGAGGATATTTACATTTATTGTTTTTTTTTAAAATGACTGTGTTCTTTAACTTAACTGTGCTTTATTTTGGATCCGGAGCAACGACTGCTTTGTTCCCCTTTACACTTGTGTACTGGAAATGACAATAAACATTTTCTGAATTTTGAATCTTGAATCATGAATCTCATTATGTCCTCAGGAAGATCGCACAAGAAGGAAGTGTAAAATATTTAGTTCCTCGTGTGACCCATCAGTAATATTCACTCAGTTTTTCTTTCTTAGCAGACGACCGCTGGCCATTTCCAGCATTCTCATTTTGAACACAAGGTTCTGCAGCAGTTTTCAGTCAGTAGTAAAGGAGATGGATGCAATTCAGAACATAAAGGCAAGGATATGCTGCTGAGGCATTGTAAGACCGCTTTGGGAGTATTGGGAGCCATTTTGTGCCCTGTATCTAAGGAAGTGGGTGGCAGATGGGAGATACATCTCTACCAGAGGAGGTGTAAGGTGCTCCTTCCCTCCGCTAGCCTGCAGATCAGATGTAGCACCTTCTTAGCCCCCTGATCAGGGTCACGTGAAGTCATGGGAGCAGGTGGTGGATGGTCGTATGAACAACTGACGCATATCACAAATCCTAGTTGCACGACCACTGACGCCAGACAGACAATCTCTGAAGTGTATTGGGGTAACTTCTCTTGGAAAGCCACTGCCCAGGAGAAGGCAGTGGCAAACCATTTCTGTAGAAAAATTTGCTAAGACCAATCATGGTCATGGATAAGACCTTAACCACTCACATCATATGACATGGCACGTAATGATGGTGATGATCTCAGCATGTACCAGACCTGGAGATGGTCCAGAGAAGGTTCACAAGAATTATCCCAGGAATGAAAGGAAGAAATACAAAGAGCAATTGACGTCTCTGAGCCTGTACTTAGTGGAGTTCAGAAAGAGGAAGGGAGATCTCATTGAAACCTATGTAGTCCTGAAAGTCCTAGATAGAGTGATGTGGAGAGGGTGTTTGCATTAGTAGTAGACCCTCAGCTCCGAAGGCACAGCCTCTGGATAAAGCAACATCCCTTTAACACTGAGATGAAGACAAATTTCTTCAGCCAGCGAGTGGTGAATCTGCGGAATTCATTGCTAGAGGGTTGCAGAAGCCAAGTCCACAGGATGGGATTATTTAAAACCAAGATTGATAGGTTCTTGATTGGAAAGGGAGTTAAGGGTTACGTGGGCAAGAAAGGATAATGGGCCATAATGGGTAGAACAGACTCAATGGAAAAATGGCCTAATCTTGCTCCTGTAGCTTATGGTTCATAGCATATTCTTTGTTAGTTCTCCAATATTACATTATGACATAAAAGGAGGCCATTCAGCCTGTAAGTCTTGTACTGGCTTTTAAACTCATCCCCATTCTTGTTCTCTGTAGCCTTTTCTCTCTCACATCTCCAGAATTTCCCTCTCTTTCATCTGTCTCTCACCTACACTAAAGGTAATGTAGAGCAGTGAATTTACCTCCTTCTCTCATCATCAATCTATCACCCAGATGGTTCCATAGACATAGGGATCAACTATCAACCCTGTTCTCACCCTATCAGTGGCATTTCCTATGCACTATTCACCCCTCTCCAAATCTAACCACCTTTCTCACTATCCCAGTTCTGATGGGGTTTGTCTTGGACTTTTGAAATGTTAACTCTGTTTTTTTCTCTCTCATCAGATGCTGCCAGGCCTGCTGCGTGTTTCCAGCATTTTCAGTTTTTATTTCAGATTTCCAGCATCAGCACGCTTCAAGTTTAATTCACATGCTTAGCAGAGACATTGATGGAAGGTAAATTCTGGTCTGGGGCAGAAAGCCTCTGGTCTTCTTTGAAACACTGTAATACAATTTCTTTACCACCAGAGGGCAGATGGAGCTTTAGCTTGATATTTTCTCCAAGGCAGTGGCACCTTGTACACTACAGTACTCCCTTGGAACTGGGCTGGGCTAATTCCAAGGAACGTAATTGTCGACTATTTTGTTGAGGGCCTAAAGTCCCAAAGGAATTTCTTTCCTTAAATGGCATTCCTGAATCAGATGGGTTTTTTAGAGCATACCAATAGCTTTCATGGAAACATAGAGAAAATCCCTCATGGATTAACACAGCCCAAATGGTCCATGCAGACCACAGTATCCTCTCATTTGCCCACATTCAACCCATAACCTTTGCAAGCTCCTTCCCCTCCATGTACTTATCCAAATCCCTCTTTAAAGTTGCAATTATACCTGCCTCAACCGGTTCTTAGCATCAATAATTGTCACCTCATCGACAATTCCCTGTCCTATAGTTGGATGTGAACTCAAATCTGCCAGATCGTGTATAGGTGAGAGTTCGAATCCAACTAGGGAACTAGGGATGAGTTCAAAAGTCAGAATTATTAATGCTGAGATTATTAACTTTGTTTTATTAAAATGAATCCTGGGGTTGTACTCTATATGGTCTCTCTCTCTCACACACACACACATAAATATATAGATACTAAATTTACTTTGAACTTTGAAATACAAAACATTTAAAAATTAAAAAAAAATTCCATTTAGGCCAGAGAATGCTAGCAGATGGTTGCGCCTCTGACTGGAGGCCTGTGGCTAGTGGTGTGCTGCAGGGATCAGTGCTGGGTCCATTGTTGTTTTTCATCTACATTAATGATCTGGATGATAATGTGGTTAACTGGATCAGCAAAGTTGCAGATGACACCAAGACTGGGAATATCTAGGACAGTGAGGAGGGCTATCTTAGCTAGTAGTGGGATCTGGACCAGCTGGAAAAATGGGCTGAAAAATGGCAGATGGAAGTTAATGCAGATGAGTGTGAGGTGTGGCACTTTGGGAGGACCAACCAGGTTAGGTCTTACACGGTGAATGGTAGGGCAATGAGGAGTGTGGTAGAACAAAGGGATCTGGGAAAATAGGTCCATTATTCATTGAAAGTGCCATCATAGGTAGAGACGGTCTTAAAGGAAGCTTTTGACACATTGGCCTTCATGAATCTAGGTACTGAGTACAGGAGGAAGGATGTTCTGTTGAAGGTTAAGACATTGGTGAGGTCTAATTTGGAACGTTGTGCGCAGTTTTAGTCACCTACCTACAGAAAAGATGTAACTAAGGTTGAAAGAGTACAGAGAAAATTTACAAGGGTGTTGCTGACTCTGGAGGACCTGAGTTATAAGGAAAGATTGAATAGGTTAGGATGCTATTCCTTGGAACCTAGAATAGAATAGAATAGACCAAGGAAATGGTGGTGGACTTTAGGAGATCTAGGCCTCATATGGAGCCAGTGATCATTAATGGAGAATGTGTGGAGCAGGTTAAGACCTACAAGTATCTGGGAGTACAGTTAGACGAGAAGCTAGACTGGACTGCCAACACAGATGCCTTGTGCAGGAAGGCACAGAGTCGACTGTACTTCCTTAGAAGGTTGGCGTCATTCAATGTCTGTAGTGAGATGCTGAAGATGTTCTATAGGTCAGTTGTGGAGAGTGCCCTCTTCTTTGTGGTGGCATGTTGGGGAGGAAGCATTAAAGAAGAGGGACGCCTCACGTCTTAATAAGCTGGTAAGGAAGGCGGGCTCTGTCGTGGGCAAAGTACTGGAGAGTTTAACATCGGTAGCTGAGCGAAGGGCGCTGAGTAGGCTACGGTCAATTATGGAAAACCCTGAACATCCTCTACATAGCACCATCCAGAGACAGAGAAGCAGTTTCAGCGACAGGTTACTATCGATGCAATGCTCCTCAGACAGGATGAAGAGGTCAATACTCCCCAATGCCATTAGGCTTTACAATTCTACCGCCAGGACTTAAGAACTTTTTAAAAGCTATTATTAATGCTTTTTGAGATATTGATTTAGATGCATATCATATTTTTTACTGAGTTAAGTATTGTATGTAATTAGTTTTGCTACAACAAGTGTATGGGACATTGGAAAAAAAAGTTGAATTTCCCCATGGGGATGAATAAAGTATCTATCTATCTATCGATTAAGAGGATATTTGATAGAAGTATACAAAATTATGAGGGGTGTAGAAAGGGTAATTGCAAGCCAGCTTTTTCCACTGAGGTTTGGTGGGCCTGCAACCAGAGGCCATGGGTTAAGGGTGAAATGTGAACATTTTAAGGGGAACATGGAGGGAAACTTCTTTGCTCAGAGAGTGTGGAATGAGCTTCCTGCACAGGTGGGTTTCAACGTGTAAGAGACGTTAGGATAGGCACATGGATGGCAGGGGTATGGTCCCAGTGCAGATCAATGGAAAGAGAGAGTTTAAATGGTTTGGTAAGGACTAGATGGGCCAAAGGGTCTGTTTATGTGCTGTACTTTTCTGTGACTCTATTATAACAGGCTCTCAGTTGATTTGTCCTGGAGCTATAACGAATGCAATGCTGCTTCAGTCATACTTGCTTATGATATCGTGAGGCCGCATGGGTCTCTGGCTCTACGCTAACTCGTGGAACAAACCCATCACCTTATTCACTGTCCTGTGACCTATTCTCTCTCACATACCCATAAGCATCCAATTATTGGGGGGGGGGCGCGGGGAGGGCGCAATTTACAGCGGCCAGTTAACTTGGCAATCAGCACATCATTGGAATGTGGGGGGGGGGGTACGGGATCAAAACCATAAGGAAGGATGTGGAAGCTCCACATGGATAACGCTCAAGGTGAGGATGGAACCTGGCTGACTGGAGCTGTGGTGCTAACCATTGCAGCTTTATTACAATCCAACATGAAGAAGCAGTTGTATATAGAACATAGAACACAACAGCACAATACAGGCCCTTCGGCCCATTATATTGTGCCACCCTTTTAGTCTACTCTAAGATCAACCTTACACCTCCTTCCCACATAGTCCTCTGTGTCACGTACCCCGTGACCGGGTTAAGAACCAGCAGAAGTGGAAAACACTTTGGAGTCTGTTATTACTAGTAACTAATAGTGTTCATTAGTAAACTAAGCAATACAGTACAATAAAATGCGAATATATGAAATAGGTTAGCAATGATATATACAGAAGTGTGGAAATAGAAACCAGGCCCAGGCTCTTTCAGAGCTAGGGGTAAATGGATACAGTCTTATGATATGATGCAGAGTTCAGTTCATTTGAGTTCAAGGTAGTTGTTTGAATATCATTAGAGAGAGAGAGGTGATGTCATTGCCGTCGATCTTCCCGTTGTCTTCCTGTTGTGGTCACCGACTATGACCATACCACGTACGACCGTTTTTTAGTGGTGGACCTGTCACCCAGGCGAGGGTGGACACACCAACAGTTCCCCACCGGTGGCACCTTTACACTCTGTGAGCCACTGATCGATTTCTCCGAATCAATCCTCTAAAACCCCCACCTTCACGTGGGTGCACAAAGCTCGTTCAGGGTCCCATGGTGCGTCTGCCTGTGTCTTAGCAGACCTGCTTTTTATCTCCACGTGCTGGACACCAGCTGTCCATCAACCGGCTCTGCCCTGCTTTCTCTGCAGGAATCTTAACACACAGGCAAAGTGTCCTTGGAGAAAAGTAAACAATCATCCAAGGAACCATAACATTAAATCTTGTCTCTCTCTCTCTCATTTGCACTGGATGCCTCCCCCCCTCTCAATAGCAGCACAAACAGTGTCCAAAAGCCAGTCTCATTCTCCTGACATTTTAAAGTGATTGTCCACAGAAAATATGAACTCGAGGGGTACATAACATCTGTTTTACTATCATCCAGATGCCTACCAGAATTGGGTTTAGTATCACGAGGAAATCTGCAGATGCTGGAAATTCAAACAACAACACACACAAAATGCTGGTGGAACACAGCAGGCCAGGCAGCATCTATAGGGAGAAGCGCTGTCGACGTTTCGGGCCGAGACCCTTCGTCAGGACTAACCGAAAGGAAAGATAGTAAGAGATTTGAAAGTAGTGGGGAGAGGGGGAAATGCAAAATGATAGGAGACCGGAGGGGGTGGGATGAAGCTGAGAGCTGGAAAGGTGATTGGCGAAAAGCTCTTAGCTTCATCCCACCCCCTCCGGTCTTCTCCTATCATTTCGCATTTCCCCCTCCCCCCACTACTTTCAAATCTCTTACTATCTTTCCTTTCGGTTAGTCCTGACGAAGGGTCTCGGCCCGAAACGTCGACAGCGCTTCTCCCTATAGATGCTGCCTAGCCTGCTGTGTTCCACCAGCATTTTGTGTGTGTTGTTGATCGGGTTTAGTATCACTGGTTTATGTTGTGAAATTTGCCATCTTTGTGGCAGCAGTTCAATGCAATACATAATAATAAAAACTGTGAATTGCAGTAAATACATGTATGTAAAACAGTTGCATTAAAGAAGAAGTGCAAACAAAGCAGTGAGGTAGTGTTCCTGGGTTCAATGTCCATTCAGAATTTTGATGGCAGAGGGAAAGAAGCTGTGTCTGTTTTGCTGAATGTGTGGCTTCAGGCTCCTGCACCTCCTTCTTGATGGCAGCAATGAGAAGAGGGCATGTCCTGGGTGATGGGGGCCCTTAATGATGGATGCTGCCTTCCTGAGGCATCGCTCCTTGAAAATGTCCTGGATGCCACAGAGGCTAGTGTACAGAGGCACAGTGCCGATTTAAAGAGTTGCTTAAATGCCCCTATTGTATTTGCCTCTACCACCACCACTAGGGTGTTCCATGCACCCTGTGTGAAGAACTTGCGTTTACTTGCGATCCACAGCCTGACAGCTTGCGGCTCTGCTTTCCCTGATGATTCCCAGATACCATCATGTCCTGGAACTTACCCAACATCTGCTGTTGCAAAAAAAATTAATTCCCAGCATCTGCCAAGAAATAAAATCTGATGACTAGCTTAATAGCCAGTTTTCAAGGTCAATGGTGAAGATTTCGATATTAGCTCCTTAATTAACGAGTCAGCAATTGTCTATTGGTGATTGATTTCAATAAGCCAGCTGAATGAAACAAGGTGAGAATGTGAGTTAGTGAGCAGATGGGGCTCCCAACAGTTCATGCGTGCTAAGTGAAAAATCAGGTTCAAAATCAGGTTTATTATCATTTGCACGTGCTGTGCAATTGGTTTTGTGGCAGTAGCACTGTGCAATACATTAAAACTAATTACTATACATTCCTGTACCTAATAAAGTGCGTGTTCATGGTCTTCTGCGGCTAAGCCCATCCACTTCAAGGTTCAATGTGCTGTGTGATCAGAGATGGTTCTCTGCATATCACGGTTGTAACTTCTGGTTATTTGAATCATTGTCACCTTCCTGTCAGCTTGAACCAGTGTGGCCGTCCCTCTCTCGTTAATAAGGTGTTTTCACCCACCGAACTGCCACGCGTCATCTGTTTATTCGCTTTTTACACCTTTTTCTGTAAACTAGAGGCTGTCATGCATGGAAATCTCAGGAGATCAGCAGTTTCTGAGATACTCAAACCACCCCATCTGGCACCAACAATCGTTCTACAGTCAAAGTCAATTAGATCACATTTCTTCTCCATTCTGACATTTGGTCGGAACAACAACTGAATCTCTTGACCATGTCTGCATGTCTTCATGCATTGTGTTGCTGCCACATGATTGGCTGATTAGATATTTGCAACAACAAGCAGGTGTACAGATGTACCTGATAAAGTAGCCACTGAGCGTCTGTTGTGAAATTTGTCGTTTCGCAGCAGCAGTTAAAATATTACTGTAAGCTGCAATAAGAAATTAAAAAATTATAACTAGGTAGTGCAAAATAAAGGAGTCTGAAGACCCACACTCAGTGTTTCAGGAACACCTTCTTGCCCTCTACCAGTAGTGTTGGCATGTGGCCAGGTGGTTAAGGCGTTCGTCTAGTGATCTGAAGATTGCTAGTTCGAGCCTTGGCTGAGGCTGCGTTTGTGTCCTTGAGCTCTGTGACGATACCGGTGCCAAGCTCTATGGGTTCTCTGGCCCTTCCCTTGGACAACATTGGTGGTGTGGAGAGGGGAGACTTGTAGATTGGGCAACTGCCGGACTTCCATACAACCCTGCCCAGGCTTGTGCCCTGGAAACTTTCCAAGGCGCAAGTCCATGGTCTATTGAGACTAACGGAGGCCTACACAGTTTTCTGAATGGTCCATGAACCCATGAAAACTACTTCACTTGCATTAATTATTTATTTTTGTGCCTGATAGTAATTTTTATGCCTCGCAGCACTGGCTGTGGCAAAACAACAAACTTCATGACGCATTTAAATTCTGATTCAACAGCAACCATTGCCCCCCCCCCCCCTTTCCTACATAATGGTTGATATAGCAATGTACATCATTACAGAAGGAGGTTTAATCCTAGCTTTTAATGACTTGGAATTTTATTTTTCCACTTGGGTGAAAATGTTTTTAATTAAATTTCTCCTGCGTTCACTGGTTAGTGGTTCATGAACTGAATCAACAAAATACAGAATATATGTTCAACACACACAAAATACTGGAGTGACTCAGCAGGCCAGGCAGCATCTATGGAAACAGTCGATGTTTCAGGCTGCAAACCTTCAGCAGGACTGGAGGGAAAAAGGCTGAGGAGTAGATTTGAAAGGTGAGGGGAGGTGAAAGAGAAACACCAGATGATAGGTGAAACCAGGAGGGGGATGGATGAAGTGAAGAGCTGGGAAGTTGATTGGTGAAAGAGACAGAAGGCCGTGGAAGAAAAAAAATGGGTGGAGGAGCACCAGAGGGAGGCGATGAGTGGGAAAGGAGATAAGGTGAGAGAGGGAAAAGAGGATGGAAATGGTGAAGTAGAGGTGGGGTGGTGGGGGGCATTATCAGAAGTTTGAGAATTGTTGTTCATGCCATCAGGCTGGAGGCTACCCAGACGGAATACAAGTTGTTGTTTCACCAACCTAAGTGTGGCTTCATCTCGACAGTGGAGGGGGCTATGGATACACATATGGGAATGGGAATGGGTAGTGGAAATAAAATGGGTGGCCATCGGGAGATCCCGCTTTTTCTGGCGGATGCTCGCAAAGCGGTCTCCCTATCTACGTTGGGTCTCACTGACACACAGGAGGCCAAACTGGGAGCATCCGACACAGTAAATGACCCCAACAGACTCACAGGTGAAGTGTCGCCTCACCTGGAAGGACTGTTTGGGGCCCTGAATGGTAGTGAGGGAGGAGGCGTAGGGGCAGGTGTAGCACTTGTTCTGCTTGCAAGGATAAATGCCAAGAGGGAGATCAGTGGGGAGGGAAGAATGGGCAACGGAGTCAAGTAGGGAGCAATCCCTGCGGAAAGCAGAAAGTGGGGAGAGAGGGAAAGATGTGCTTGGCGGTGGGATCCTGTTGGAGATGGCGGAAGTTGCAGAGAATTATGCGCTGGATGCAGAGGCTAGTGGGCTGGTAGGCGAAAGAAGAACCCTATCCTGGGTAGTGTGCCGGGAAGATGGGGTTGAGAGCAGATGTGCATGAAATGGAAGAGATGCGGTTGAGGGCAATATTGATGGTGGAAGAAGAGAAGTCCCTTTCTTTGAGAAAGGAGGGCATCTTCTTAATTCTAGAATGAAAAGCCTCATCCTGAGATTAGATGTGGTGGATGTTGCCGTGGTACTTAACTGAAGCAGTACCAGAGGTAGGGATGGAGGTGCAAGCCTATGGAGGTGGTGTGTAGAGGTTCTGCTGGCTGCTCGCTCAGCAGAACCTACTCTTTCCTTGGAATAACAGGGGCATCAAAGAGGTGGTCCATCAGGACCATCACAGAGGCCACTGAGCAGACCTACAGATCACGAGGTGTGAGTCGTGGGCCCGTGGACTAATGCTTCTGGGACACAAGTCGGGACCTGATCAAGCCTGACTGGTTTGCCTGGGCGACGGTGTCTGATGTTGAAAGGCCCGAGACACCCGATGGCCCCAGGTTACATCACTGACGATGTGTCCCATCCCATCCTAGGATGTATCTCAGCATCAAAAAGTGGCACCCATTTCCACTGGCAGCACTACCGATGAGGAAATGCCATCATGTAGTGGGCACCACCTTTCCCAATTGGACCTGTGGGTGTAGTGGAACTCGTGCCGGGGAAATCCCCTCATGAATTCACCATCATTTTATCTCTTGATCGTGACCCGAAGCAATGGTTTTTCTACAGGTTCCAAACATCCTACCTGCCATATTGACTGCTGTACGCTAACTCCCCATTATCCTCTAGCTCAAAATTCAAGCGTTCAAAGTAAATTTATTATCAAAGTACACATATGTCACTATATACAACCCTGAGATTCATTTTCTTGCAGGCATTCACAGTAAAACAAAGAATTACAATAGAATCAGTGAAAAAACTACACACTAACCAAGGCTGACAAACAACTAATGTGCAAGCACAAATCAATCTTCCATCCTTGGACTCACTTTACACCGCACGCTGTCGGAGCAGTGCTGCCAGGATAATCAAGGACACGACCCACCCAGCCAACACACTTTTTGTCCCTCTTCCCTCCGGGAGAAGGTTCAGGAGCTTGAAGACTCGTACGGCCAGATCTGGGAACAGCTTCTTTCCAACTGTGATAAGGCTGCTGAACGGATCCTGACCTGGACCTGGGCCGTACCTTCCAAATATCCGGACCTGTCTCTCGGTTTTTTTTGCTCTACCTTACTTTCCCTTTTCTATTTTCTAATTATGATTTATAATTTAAATTTTTATTATATTTACTTCGATTTGTACTCCAGGGAGCGCGAAGTGCAGAATCAAATATCGCTGTGATGATTGTACGCTCTAGTATCAATTGTTTGGTGACAATAAAGTAAAGTAAAAAAATAATTTTTTATCCGTTATGTGCCGCGTCATATGACGTGGGTGATCACAACCATGATTATTCTTGCCAAATCTTTCCACAGAACTGGTTTGCCATTGCCTTCTTCTGGGCGGTGTCTTTACAAGACGGGTGACCCCAGCCATTATCAATATTCTTCAGAGATTGTCTGCACGGTATCAGTGGTCCCATAACCAGGACTTGTGATATGCACCAGCTGCTCGTACAACCATCCACCACTTGCTCCCATGTGACCCCAATGCAAGGGTGGGGGGGGTGCTAAGCAGGTATTACACCTTGCCCAAGGGTGCCCTGCAAGTTAGTGGAGGAAAGGAGCCCTTACACCTTCCTTGGTAAGAGTCGTACCTTCACTCTGCCACCCAAAAACACATTAATCATAACACCAATATCAAATAATTAAGTAAATAACACTGAGAGCGTGAGTTGTGGAATCCCTGAAAACAAGTGGGATCAGTTCATCGTTGTGGTGAGTGAGGTTATTTATGCTGGTTAAAGGGTAATAACTGTTCCTGGACCTGGTGGTGAGGGACCTAAGGCTCCTGTACCTCCTTCCCGATGGCAGCTGTGAGAAGTGAGCATGGCCCTGGGCGGTGGGGGTCCTTGATGATGGACACTGCTTTCTTGTGGCAGGGCTCCTTGTAGGCCTGCTCAATGGTGAGGAAGGGCTTCTCCTGGGGTCTAGGCTGTGTCCACCACTTTCTGAAGGCTTGGCCATGTAATACTTGGAATATTGATCAATAGCATCGGGTAGCACAGGTCCTTTGACAACTATCAAGCACTCTTTATAGAATGTTTCTCCAGATCTCTGACCAACGGTGTCCTGTGAATCCTCAGGATCAGAATCAGGTTTATTATCAAAGTACATTACATCACCTTATACATCAGATTCATTTTCCAGACGGTGATGCAGCCAGTTAGAATGCTCTCCATGGTACATCTGTAGAAATTTGTGAGTGTCTTTAGTGACATCCCAAATCTCCTTAAACTCCTGATGAAATGTAGCCGCTGTTGTGTCTTCTTTGTAAATGCATCAATATGTTGGGCTCAGATATTGGCACGCGTGAACTTGAAATTGCTCACTCTTTCCACTTCTGATCCCTCTATGAAGATTGGTGTGTGTTCCCTTGTCTTACCCTTTCTGAAGTCCACAATTAATTCTTTGCTCTTACTGCTAACAATAGTTGTGTTGTCAGCAAATTTATAGGTGGCATTTGAGCTACGCCTAGCCACACGGTCATGGGTGTAGACAGAGTAGAGCAGTGGGCTAAGGCCCTGAGGTGTGCCAGTGCTGATGTTATTTTTGATCTGCACAGATTGTGGTCTTCCGGTTAGGTTAGCATGGGCATGAAGGGCTGAAGGGCTTATTTCTGTGCTCTATGACCTGATAATGTTAAAATCTTTTAGTAGATAAGGAGAACAATGCTGGACATTGTTACACAACCTTTTACCTCTTCCACCTAATAACTCCCAGTTTCTCACTTCATCCCTCTTCCCCTATCTACCGACCTTCCCTCTTAACTGGTCTCACCTATCACCTGCCAGTTTACATTGTTTATCTATGTGTAATTCATTTGTAGGTTTAATTTTTACTTTCCTAAGTTAAGAAGGCATACAGTGTATTGGCCTTTGTCAATTGTGGAATTGAATTTAGGAGCTGAGAGGTAATATTGCAGCTATATAGGACCCTGGTCAGACCCCACTTGGAGAACTGTGCTCAGTTCTGGTCGCCTCACTACTGGAAGGATGTTTAAACCATAGAAAGGGTGCAGAGGAGGTCTACAAGGACGTTGCCCGGATTGAGGATTGAGGCCCTTATGGTCTTATGAAAACAGGTTGAGTGAACTCGGCCTTTTCTCCTTGGAGTGACGGAGGATGAGAGGTGACCTGATAGAGGTGTACAAGCTGATGAGAGGCATTGATCGTGTGGATAGTCAGAGGAGTTTTCCCAGGGCTGAAGTGGCTGTCACAAGAGGGAACAGGTTTAAGGTGCTTGGGAGTAGATACAGGGGAGATGTCAGGGGTAAGTTTTTTATGCAGAGAGTGGTGAGTACGTGGAATGGGCTGCCAGCAACGGTGATGGAGGCAGTTACGATAGGGTCTTTTAAGAGACTTTTGGATAGGTACATGGAGCTTAGAAATATAGAGGGCTATGGGTAACCCGAGTAATTTCTAAGGTAGGGACATGTTCGGCAGAACTTTATGTGCCAAAGGGCCTGTATTGTGCTGTAGATTTTCTATGTTTCTATTTTATTGTATATTATGTGTACTACTGTGCTTTACACCCTATTTTGGAGAAATGTCTCATTTGACAGTACACATGTATATAGTTAAATGTCAATAAACTTGACTTGACTAGATGTTGTCTGACCTGCTGAGTTCTTCCAGCTTTTTATGTGTGTTACTCTTCTGTTTATGATTTACCAGACGTAATAACCTAGATGTGGCATCGCCCGTACTCTTTTTACCTGAAGCATAATTTCCCTAACTTTTAGATGAAATTGCCTCACCAATAAACTGTATTAGCATTCTTATTTACTTACTGCTTCTGCATACATAATGCTTCCAAATCATACCAGCAATCATTCCAAATCATATCAGCGATCATTCCAAATCACACCAGCAATCATTCCAAATCACACCAGTGATCATTCCAAATCATACCAGCAATTATTCCAAATCACACCAGCGATCATTCCAAATCATACCAACGATTATTCCAAATCATATCGACGATCATTCCAGCAATCATTCCAAATCACACCAGTGATCATTCCAAATCATACCAGCAATTATTCCAAATCACACCAGCGATCATTCCAAATCATACCAACGATTATTCCAAATCATATCGACGATCATTCCAAATCACACCAGCAATCATTCCAAATCACACCAGCGATCATTCCAAATCACACCAGCGATCATTCCAAATCATACCAGCGATTATTCCAAATCATATCGGCGATCATTCCAAATTATACCAGCGATCATTCCAAATCATACTGGTGCTCATCCCAAATCAAACTGGCGATCATTCCAAATTATATCGGTGCTCATCCCAAATCATACCAGTGATCATCCCAAATCATACCGGCGATCAACCCAAATCATACTGGCGATCATTCCAAATCATACCAGTGATAGCCAGAGCTATTGAATAAATAAAACCAGCAATTGCAGGGTAGTGGTAGGAGAATTTGTTTCTCCAATTCTTATATCATTAAGGTTTCATTAGCATCACTCAAACATTGGAAAAGAGTCTGGCCAGCAGTCCCTTTCCCAGAAAAACCCTGCCCATTTAAGTCACAAACTAAATATAGCTCCACACTTTTATTAAAGCTTGTTTTCATCAGGATCAGACATCACTTCCCCCCCAGCTAATACCCGCTGTCAATTGTATCCTGACCTCCGGAATTCTGTGAGATTTTCTGACAGAGTTGACAAGTGAGTAATTTAACAACACGTCTTAGATGATAATTAAATGAAAATTGACCACTTGAAGACTTGCGGGGGCAAGTTAATTGTACTTTATTGATGTATCAAGCATGCTGCTGTGTGCAAAGCTTTAAAACTAGACTCTTTTCAGCTTTTCAGTTTTTGTTTTTAGATTCTCTCGATCCTGTCCTTCAACATTTTATAAATTTTATTCTATGTTTTCTGGTACACTTAATAATGTATATTCCTTTCAATTAAAAATACTTTTTAATTATGAGCCTATATATATATATATATATATATATACACACACAGACATATATGACATACACATTCAAATTAGATTGTTGGAGCCTTTTGGACTGGTTTGGGTATCTCAAACTGCTGGTCTCCTGGGTATTTCATGCGCAATAGCCTTTACGGTTTACAGAGAATGGTGTGAAAAACAAGTAATGCTCACTGAGGCTACGTCCACACTACACCGGATAAATCCATAACTGAAGCTTTTTCTCTTTGATTTTACCCTCCGTCCACTCTAAAACGGCATTTTTGTCCCCCGAAACCAGAGCTTTTCAAAAACGCTTTCCAGGGTGTGTAATTTTGAAAACGCCGCTTGGGCAGATCAGTGTGGACGGGGTAACCGGAGAAATCTGAAAATGCTGTCAGACGGCAGCGCACCATTTCATTGTTTTCTTGAACGCAACCTAAAAATTTCAGAACAGACGGCAACAAGACTGAAGCCAGAAGAGTTAGAAATGTACTCACCAAATACTTTGACCCATAACTTACTGAATAAATAAGTATACTCACTTTGCCCTGTTTTCTGTCCTTGCTTGTATGAACGTGGTTTACCTATTTACGCAAGTACTTCTCTGACAATAGATGTGTAACAGCCTAATGTAACATTGTATGGAAATACAAGATAACACTGATGCAGACATGTTTTATACATTTAACAAGGTGCTTTATTAATGTAGCAGATTTAGTCAGTTTTTCAATGTTTGTCGTCAGCCGGTTCATACTGTCCGTGAACTCCCTGTCGGTTGCCTCCGTATGCTCCAGTATTTGTTTTTTTTTTTACTTTTAAGTTCTCCTGCGCGAGAGCCAACAGCTGCCCGTCGTTTAAGTTTTTTGAACAAACACGCACCGTCTTTCACAGCGAGATTCGACACCAAACATGTCGTTTGTTTTCGGTAGATGTGCCCTGCGTACGTGCAGTAGGAGGAGATTCGCCAAAATCTCCGTTTCAATGTGGACAGTGATATTTTTAAAAACACATAGTGTGGTCGCCTATTGTTTTTACGTGAAACTGGCGTTTAAAAAATTATCCGGTCTAGTGTGGACATAGCCTGAGAGGCAGTTCTGTGGACGAAAATGCCTCGTTAATGAGAGACGTCAGCGGAGAATGGCCAGACAGGTTCAAACTGACAGGAAGGTGACAGTGACTCAGATAACCAGGCATTACAACAGTGGTATGCAGAAGAGCATCTTTGAATACATTGAGCCTTGAAGTGGGTGGGCTGCAGCAGCAGAAGACCAGGATCATACACTCAGAGGCCACTTTATTTGATACAGGAGGTAATATACCTTTCATATCTTTTTTTGTTCTCTGTCTGTTTGCCTCACTCTGTGCCAAGAACTTCTTCTGGTTCTGCTGCTCAATATTAGCCTCACTATTTCCTTCTCAACCATTCCTACCACCCCCCCATACCTCTCTCCTCCTCACCCACTTCCCAACCAACTCAGCCTCTGCGTGATTACAAAGATCACTTCCATGAAGGTCACTCTTCCTAATTATTCAGTGATTCCTTGTATAGACTCAGGCAGCAGCTACACTGAGGTTTCAGAAGTGACTCATCACCACTTTCTCAAGGCTAATTTGGCACAGAACAGTAGATGTTGGCCTTGATAATGAAAAAAGCCCATGCCTGAAACGTCGACTGTACTTTTTTCCATGGATGCTGCCTGGCCTGCTGAGTTCCTCCGGCATTTTGTGCGGGTTGCTTGGGTTTCCAGCATCTGCAGACTTTCACTTGTTTATGATTCCGTGACTAACGTCTAGATTGGTAACTGAACCCAACTTTGGAGTAATTCCCAAGAGGGAGGAGGTTATTACAGTTTTGAGGTCAGGGATTTTCTATTCAAAGGCATTGGTGTTCCCATACCAGGCCGTAATGCAGCCAGTCAGCACACTTTCCACCACACAACAATAGAAGTTTGCCAAGATTTTCGATGTAATTCCAAAGCTCCGCAGACTCCTGAGGAAGCAGAGGTGCTGTCGTGCTTTCTTTGCAATAATATTTGTATGATGGGACCAGAACAGGTCCTCCGGGAAAGTGACACACAGAAATTTAAAGTTACTGACCATCTTCACCTCTGATCTTTCGATGATTACTGGCTCATGGACTTTCTGGTCTCCCACTCCTGAAGTCTACAATCAGTTTCTTGCTCTTATTGACATTGAGTGAGAGGTTTTTGTTCTTAAACACTCGACCAGCTTTGCCTGGCTTTTCATCGGCTACCTAGACTGGTCCATGTTGCAAGCCTGGTATCGCACCCCCCAACTCTTTCTGTGCTGCAATAACAACTGCATTGGTGCTGACCCACCACCCTCTGAAAAAAAGAATTTTCTTTCATCATTAAACAGATGACCCTATGTTTAAAAAGAGACCCCCTAGATCTAGACTGACTTACAGATGGAAACACACTAGCATATCCACTCAGTATCTCCATTTTAATTCTATTTCCCATTCCTATTCTGACGTGTCAGTCCAGGGACTCCTCTACTGTCACAGTGAATTGAATTGAATTGACTTTATTTCTTACATCCTTCACATACATGAGGAGTAAAAGTCTTTCTGTTACATCTCCACCTAAGTGTGGTATGTGCAATCATAGTAATTTATAATAATTAATAATAAATTGAACAGTCAATGTAATATGGAGTACACTCAAATTAGCATGAGTTAATCAGTCTGATGGCCTGGTGGAAGAAGCTGTCCCGAAGCCTGTTGGTCCTGGCTTTTATGCTGTGGCACCGCCTCCCAGATGGTAGCAACTGGAATAGATTGTGGTTGGGTTGACTTGCGTCCCCAGTGATCCTACGGGCCCGTTTTACACACATGCCTTGTAAATGTCCTGAATCATGGGAAGTTCACATCTACAGATGTGCTGGGCTGTCCGCACCACTCTCTGCAGAGTCCTGCTATAAAGGGAGGTACAGTTCCCATACCAGGCAGTGATGCAGCCAGTCAGGATGCTCTCAATTGTGCCCCTCTAGAAAGTTCTTAGGATTTGGGGGCCTATACCAAACTTCCTCAACCGTCTGAGGTGAAAGAGGCATTGTTGTGCCTTTATCACCACACAGCTGGTGTGTACAGACCAAGTGAGGTCCTCGGTGATGTGGATGCCGAGGAACTTGAGGCTGTTTACCCTCTCAACCCCAGATCCATTGATGTCAATAGGGGTTAGGCCATCTCCATTCCTCCTGTAATCCACAACCAGCTCCTTTGTTTTGCAATATTGAGGGAGAGGTTATTTTCTTGACAACACTATGTCAGAGAGCTGACTTCTTCCCTGTAAGCCAGCTCGTTATTGTTTGAAATAAGGCCAGTCAATGTAGTGTCATCGGCAAATTTAATTAGCAGATTGGAGCTGTGGATGGCGATACAGTCATGGGTATACAGGGAGTAAAGGAGGGGACTCAGTACACAGCCCTGAGGGGCTCTTGTATTGAGAGTCAGAAGGTTGGAGGTGAGGGAGCCACCTTACCACCTGCCGGTGATCTGACAGGAAGTCCAGGGTCCAGCTACACAAGGCCGGGTGAAGGCTGAGGTCTCTGACCTTCCTGTTGAGCCTGGATGGAATTATGGTGTTGAATGCTGAACTGTAGTCCAAGAACAGAACTCTCACATAAGCGTCTCTCTTCTCCAGATGTATAAGGACGGTATGTAGATGGAATGAGGCCACTCTCTGGTTGGAGGAGCAACCCCTCATATTCCATTAGGGTAGTCTCCAACCTGACGGCATGAACATCTATTTCTCCATCTTCCGGTAATTTCTCCCCCTTTCCCTTTCTCTTCTTTTTCCGATCCCCATTCTGCTACCCTTCTTACCTCTTCTCTTCTCCTCACCTGCACATCTCCTCCCTCTGGTAGCCCTCCTCCTTCCCTTTTTCCCAAGGCGCACCCTCCTTTCCTATCAGATTCCTTCACCTCTGGCCCTTTACCTCTTCCACCTGTCACCTCCCAACTTCTCACTTCATCCCTTCCTTCCCCACCCACCCACCTCCCTCCTCACTGGACTTCACCTACCACCCGCCAGCTTGGACTCCTTCCGTTCCCCCAGCTTCTCATTCTAGCTCCCTCCCCCTTCCTTTCCAGTCCTGATGAAGGGTCTCAGCCCGAGACGTTGACTCTTTATTCCACTCCGTAGATGTCACCTGACCTGCAGAACCCCCTGCTGCACACTCTACCCACACACGACTGCACGGCCCACAGATTCAGATAGAGATTTTATTTACCACAGGTACTTTGAAACATACAGTGAAATGCGTCGTTTTTGTAAACAACCAACACAACCCAAGGATGCGCTGGGGGACGCCCGCAAGGGTCGCGTCATGTTCCAATGCCAACGCAGCACACCCACAATGCTTGGCAGAACAACACAGGACCCAACAAGACGACAGCAAAACAAGTCCCTTTCTTTTCCCCTCACACTCCCATTCACACGGATAGTCTTCCAACGCCAGGCCAGGCCTTCAATCTCCTTCGGTATTTGACTTCCAGACTTCTGATGAACCTTCGGGCTCCAATCTTCAGTATTGACTCCCAGATTAGCCAACGTCAGGGCTCTGAACTGAAGCCTCAAACTCCAGAGTGATGGATTCTCACGGCCTCTGGGAGCAGAGCAGAGGTCTGGAATGGCCGGTCAGGTTAAGGATGCAATTACACTGGTGAACGTGCAGAGGAGGTTTGCCTGGATGCAATGTTTTAGTTATGAGGGGGATTTGGAGAGGCTGGATTTGCCTTCCCTGCAATGGAGGAAGCTGAATGAGGACATTAGGGCCATAGATAGGGTGGACAAGGTCCAGATTATCTGAAACCAGAGGCAATAGCTTTAAGATGAAGAGAAAGAGGGCTGGACTTGAGGAAAAAAGTTTTCACCTAGGAGATGGTTGCAGTCTGAAATACACATTCTGCGAAGATGGTGGGGGGAGGCACCTTAAGCACTATCTGAATAACATTTTGGTATGGACCAAGAGCTGGCAAACAGGATTACTATAGAGAAATACCTAGTGGTTGAGTCAGAATCTGAATCAAAATTGGGTTTAGTATCACTGGCAAATGTTGTGAAATTTGCTGTCTTTGTTTCAGCAGTACAACGCAATACAGAATAATAGAAAAATTGCCGTGAGCATGTGTAACCCTGAAGTTCTGTCGGCTGTGTAAGTCAAGGGAAGACAATCTCTGCCCCCACCAAACGTGTGAGACTGAAGTGCAAAACCTCCTGTTTGTGTGGATGCTGCGTGATGTGTTCCATTACAAATCAGTACCACAAAATAACAGACAGTACGCCATCTGCACTTAGACGATTTAGCTCTTTAATTCTTGATTTGACTGAAGGGTTAGTAAAGTAAAACAAAAAGAAAAGGGCCTATTTTAATGGAGCACAGCAGGCCAGGCAGCGTCTATAGGGAGAAGCGTTGTCAATGTTTCGGGCCGACACCCTTTGTCAGGTCTCGGCCTGAAACGTCGACAGTGCTTCTCTCTATAGATGCTGCCTGGCCTGCTGTGTTCCACCAGCATTTTGTGTGTGTTGTTTGAATTTCCAGCATCTGCAGATTTCCTCGTGTTTCCTATTTTAATGAACAGTCTAATGTGCACATTGTTGGAGCTCATGGTCTCCCTTCCGTTGGTCCTCCATCGATTTCCCCGAGCTTTGTCGACTCCCGGCCCCACTCCAAGTCCACTCTGTCCTGGTGTCTGCGACCTCTCCGCTCTGGCATCTTCTCTCTTCATCTTCCGCCGAACAGAAGACCCAGATTACCTCGGTCTCAGGCACACAACAAGAAAAAGACACTCCCTTCATTGGAAGGTGCACATTCCAAAGCCCCCGGTATCTCTAGCCATAACCCAAACACTGCTGCTACAGAGAAACCATTATATCAGCAGTGAAACCTTTCCCAGGGGGTTTGTGTGTGTACATGTATATGTATATACTATAATTTATATATATATATATATTTACTGTAATTTTTAATATATATATATGTAATTTAAATATAGGTAAGTTAAATTAAATGACTAAATCAATGCTGCCTGGCCTGCCGAGTTCCTCCAGCATTTTGTATGCATTACGTGGATTTCCAGTATCTGCAGATTTTCTCTTGTGAGTAAATAATTTAATCTCTTTCTCAAGGGCAATCTGTCACAGAACAGTAGACGTTGGCCTTAATCAAGAAAAAGCCCATAAATGAACAAAAGAATAATTCTGTGACTAATATCTAGGTTGCTAAATAAAACCAACTTTGCAATAACTCCCAGGAGGGGAGGAGGTTATCATGGTTTCGAGGGTCAGGGAATCTGCTGGTTTTGTTGGAGTGTCTCCTTCCTGTACATTTACTTCTCATGAATTTCAGAGTTCTGTTTTTTCTATCATTTATTCTATGGTGTTCCTCGTTTCATGGATGTCTGTGAAGAGTAAGAATTTCAGGTTGTACACTGTATACATTCAGTGATATTAGAGTGAACCAGTTGATTTAAATCAATCTGTTTCCTTGTGCGAATGTTTCTTTTGGCCAATGTTTGGTTGTTGAAGGAATTATGCCTTGGGATTTTGTCTATATTGTTTAGCCTTCACTGCTTTGAACAGGTGCATCATACTCACGGGCAGTATGATCTTTAAATTTGAAAAGACTTGGAGGCCATTTAGTCAATATTTTCATATGATGTAATTTGACCTTTTTCCAAACCTATTTCTTTCTGTTTCTGATTATGTACGTGTAGAGAGGATCGGAGTTGATGACACTTGTGATTCTTTTTCTTTTCTTAGATATTACAAACAGCCCATGTTTCTTTTTCTTTCTCTTTTTTTCAGTTAATGGTTAGCTTGTTAGAGCAGCTTTTTTTTGTTTTGTTTAGGGTATATAATTTTTTCCTTCTTTTTCTGTTTTTTTTTTCATATTGTTACACCTAGTTTTCTTGTCTGTACACATTATATTTGTATCATGTATGATTTTGGGAGACTTAATTCTTTATGTATCCATCTATGTTAACTTTTAATTTTATAATCCCAACCATTATGTATTAATTTTTGTTATCTTAATATGTTGATATTAATAAAAAGATGGAAAAAGAAAGAAAGAAAGTATGATCTTACCCACCATCCTATTGCGAAGGGAACAATGTATTGATGATCATACTGTAGATTCAGGGTTATCAACAAGCATATGGACCTGGGGAAATAGCACAAAGCCTCACAGCTCCAGTGGCATGGGTTCAATCCTGACCTTGGGTGCTCTCTGTGTGGAGTCTGCATGTTCTCCCTGTGACTCTGTGGGTTTCCTCAGGCTTCCAGTTTCCTCCCAGTTCTTTCAGGTTGTTATAGTCGGGGGTGGCGGTTGGAGTAAGCTCCCACTACCTGTTAAATGATCCCAATGCTGTGCACCTCAAATAGATCTCTAACAACCACCTCCTGCTCCTGACCTCCACATGTGGCCCAGCGGAACTGTTCCTACCGGGGCAAAAATGGCTTACTGGTGACTTAAAACCAGTCGCTTTGGGCAGATGGGGTTCGTCAGCTGCTCATCTTGGTGAAGAAAAACTCTGATCTCAAACCTCCACTGCCTTGTGCCTATACCCACTCATGGGGAAGGCTTTGGAAGTAATTCCAGAGGAATAATCTGGAGTTCAACGCTGACTGGTAACTCCTGTGATGCCACCGGTGTCAGACTGTATTGGTCTCTGCAGCATCACAGGCACGTGGTATCAAATGGACCTCATTCTCAAAAAAACATACATTATACAAGAATTGTACAAGAAAGAACTCAATTAAAACAAAAAAAAAGCTCACTGCAGTGCGAAGTGTTCAAAGAGGTCACAGCGTTGCTAGAATGAGGGAGTGATTAGGATTGTGTAGGTTGGTTCAAGAGCCAAATGGTTGAAGGGTAGTAGTTATTTTCAAAACTAGTAATGTGAATCAAAATGACATGGGGAGAACGAACAAGTTTCTTACAAACAGCGGCGGTATTGGACCTGGGTCACTGGTGCTGTAATAGTTTTACACCAACCGCTACACTACAGTGCCGCACCTTTAAATCCCTCAGCAACTTTAAATTCCTCTGTGTTATAATTTCAGAGAATTTGTCCTGGGTCCAGCATGTGAGAACCGTTACGGAAAACGCACAGCAGTGTCTCTACTTTCTTAGAAGTTTGCAAATACAAACATGTTGTCATGTTGTCAAATACAATTTAACAAACTTCTATAGCTGTGTAGTGGAGAGTAGGTTGGATGATTGCAGCACAACCTGGTGTGGGAACATTCATGCCCTTAAATGGAAAAGCCTACAAAAAGTAGTGGATACGTTCCAGTCCATCACAGGTAAAGGCCCCGCCACCCCGTCTCTGAGCACATCTAAATGGAGTATGTCGCAGGAAAGACCCCCACCATCCAGGCCATGCTCTCTTCTCGCTGCTGCCATTAGGAAGAAGGTACAGGAGCCTCAGGACTCACACCACCAGGTTCAGAAACTGTTATTACCCCTCAGCCATCAGGGTCTTGAACAAGAGGGGATAACTTCACTCAACTTCACTTGCCCCATCGATGAACTGTTCTCACAATCTATTGAATCACTTTCAAAGACTCTTTATCTCATGTTTTCGAAAACACTGCACAACAGATTTTTTTGAAGTGTTGCTGCCTCATAACACTCTTTTGTTTATGATAGACTGTTTGAAGCTGAACACAAATAGAATTTCAAACTACTTGTATCAGGTGGGAATTTGGAGAAACAAGAAATGAACTTTTATTGAATATAATGCGTTTAATTGCATAATGGTGCTAATGCTTTGCAATCCTTCAATTAAGCTAAAAATGTTTTGTTGATGATTTTCATTTGTATTCTGTGTCTGAGGCTTCTCGCTGAAGTTCACAACAATAATCAGCCAGCATTGATGGATTCCAGTTGTCCTGATATCATTTCTCCATGACCGCAATGTCCTAGTGAAGATGTCCTTTCACCATGTTCTTCACTGACAGCACCAAAATTTGTTGGGAAGAAGTCTAAATGGGAATGCAGAAAGTAAATCTTCGGCGACATATTGCACTTCATGGTTTTGTATGTTTGAAGAATGTTGTCAACCTGCTGCACGTAGTTTGGTGTTCTGTAGTTGACAAGAAAATTTTCAACAAGATCCTTGAATGCCATCAATGTGATTTTCTCTGGCGCCAACAGAAGTTCTTCTAGTTGCTTGTCATCGATGACCTGTTTGATTTGTGGACCAACAAAAAAGGCTTCCTTAACCTTGGCATCAGTTATTCTGGGAAACATCTGTCTCATGTATCGAAATCCTCCATGGAAATTTATAGCCTTTCTAAAACCTGTCCTGCCATGCAGTATACACACTGCCCAGGCATGCCTGGACAAGATAGAAAACATTTCAGCTTACATTGTGGGCAACATTTGTTCTGAACTGAAATAACAAACGAGAAAATCTGCAGATGCTAGAAATCTGAGCAAAACACACAAAATGCTGGAGGAACTGTGTACAGTTCTGGTCAGCGAATTATAGGAAAGATGTCAACAAAATAGAGAGAGTACAGAGAGGATTTGCTAGAGTGTTACCTGGGTTTCAGCACCTAAGTTACAGGGAAAGGTTGAACAAGTTAGGTCTTTATTCTTTGGAACGTAGAAGGTTGAGGGGGGACTTGATAGAGGTATTTAAAATTATGAGGGGGATAGAAAGAGTTCACGTGGATAGGCTTTTTCCATTGAGAGTAGGGGAGATTCAAACAAGAGGACATGAGTTGAGAGTTAGGGGGCAAAAGTTTAAGGGTAACACGGGGGGAATTTCTTTACTCAGAGAGTGGTAGCTGTGTGGAACGAGCTTCCAGTAGAAGTGGTAGAGGCAGGTTTGATACTGTCATTTAAAGTAAAATTGGATAAGTATATGGACGGGAAAGGAATGGAGGGTTATGGGCTGAGTGCAGGTCGGTGGGACTAGGTGAGAGTAAGCATTCGGCAAGGACTAGAAGGGCCAAGATGGCCTGTTTCTGTGCTGTAATTGTTATATGGTTATGTTATAAAGCTCAGCAGGCCAGACAGCATCGATGGAAAATAGTATAGTAGATGTTTCAGGCCGAAACCCTTCGGCAGGATGGTAATAATGAATATAGGCAATTTCAAAAAGTGGTGCATGATAGGGAATTTCATGGTGATTTTCATGATCAGCAGCCCAAAATCCATAAGATACACCCAAAGTATTCAGAAAGCAAAATCTTTGTTGTTCAGTGTATGTATTGTTTATTTATTTATTATTATGTTTGCCTATCCTGTTGCATGCAATGTTTCATTGATTCTATTGTGTTTCTTGTATTTACAGTGAATGTCTGCAATAAAGACCATAAACCATAAGACCATAAGATACAGGAGCAGAAATAGGCCATTTGGCCCATCAAGTCTTCTCCACCATTTCATCATGGCTGATCAAATTCTCCTGTCAGGCCCAGTCTCCTGCCTTCTTCCCATGTCTTTTCATACCCTGACCGATCATGAATTTATCAACCTCTGCCTTACATATACATAAAAACTTGACCTCCACAGCTGCCTGTGAAAAAGAATTCTACAGATTCTCCTCTCTTAGCAAGAAGATCCTCCTCATTGCTGCCCTCTTTTCTGAGGCAATGTCTTCTGGTCTTAGACTCTTCAACCATAAGAAGCTTCCTCTCTACATCCACTCTATCAAGGCCTTTCACTATTCGATAGGGTTCAATGAGGACATGCTTCATTTTACTGAATTTTAGTGAATACAGGCCCAGAATCATCAAACGTTCTTCATATGACAAGCTATTCAGTCCTGGAATCATTTTCGTGAACCTCCTTTGAACCCTCTCCAGTTTCAACTCATCCTTTCTAAGACAAGGGCCCAAAGCTGCTCACAATACTCCAAGTGAGGTCTCACCAGAGCTCTATAAAATTTCAGCATTACATCCTTGCTTTCACACTCTCGTCCTCTTGAAATGAATGCTAACATCATATTTGCCTTCGTCACCACAGACTCAAACTACAATTCCTTTGCACTTCAGTTTTTTGTACTTTTCCTCAGTTTAGAAAGTCATCAACCCTTTCATTGTATCTACTAAAATGCATGACCATATACTCCCTGACACTATATTCCAGCTGCCATCTCTTTGCCCACGCTCCGAATTTGTCTAAGTCCCACTTCCTCAAAACTACCTGCCCCTCCACCTATCTTCATATTGTCCCCAAAATTTGCAACAAAGCCATCAATTCCATCATCCAGATCACTGACATATAATGTAAAAGGAATCGGTCCCAACACAGAACCCTGCGGAACATCACTCGTCACTGGCAGCCAGCCAGGAAAAGCACCCTTTATTCCCACTCTTTGCCCCTGCCAATCAACCACTGTTTTATCTATGCTTGAATCTTTCTTGTAATACCATGGGCTCATAGCTTGTCAAGTAGCCTCATGTGTGGCACCTTGTCAAAGGCCTTCTGAAAATCCAAGTACACAGCGTTAACTAATTCTTTGTCTATCCTGATTGTTCTTTCTTCAAAGAATTTCAACAGATTTGTCAGGGAAGGTTTTCCCTTAAGGAAACCAAGCTGACCAAGGCCTATTTTATCATGTGCCTCCAAGTACCCTGAGACCTCATCCTTAATAACCAATTCCAGCATCTTCTCAATCACCAAAGTCAGACTAACTGGCCTGTAGTTTCCTTTCTTCTACCTCTTTCCCTTCTTGAAGAGCGGAGTGACATTTTCAACTTTCCTGTCTTCCAGAATGACTCCAGAATCTAGCGATTCTTGAAAGATCATTACTAATGCCTCCATAATTTCTTCAGCCACCTTGGGTTCTGCACCATCTGGTCTACCATCAGACCTTTCAGTTTTCCAAGTACCTTCTCTCTAGTAATGGTAGCATCACACACTTCATGACCCCTGACACCTGGAACTTCCACAGTGAAGACTGATGCAAAATACTTATTCAGTTTCCTTGTGCCCCATTACTACCTTTCCAGTGGTCCAATATCCTCTCTCATCTCTCACTTACACATTTTTTATCTCAAGAAACTTTTGGTATCCTCTTTAATATCATTAGCTAGCTTACTATTGTATTCCTTCTTTACCTTCTCAGTGACTTTTTTCATTGCTTTCTGTTAGAATTTCAAAGCTTCCCAATCCTCTAACTTCCCACTAATTTTTGCTCCATTATCTGTCCTAACTTTGGACTTTATGTTGGCTTTGATTTCTCTTGTTAGCCACAGTTGTGTCATCTTTCCTTTAGAATACTTCTTCCACTTTGGGATGTATATATATCTGCCTTCTGAATTGCTTCTGGAAATCCCAGGCATTGCTGCTCTGCCATCATCCCTGCCAGTGTTCATTTTCATCAATTCTGGCCAACTCCTCTCTCCTGCCTTTGTAATTCCCTCTACTCCATTGTAATAATAATACATCTGACTTTAGCTTCTCCTTCTCAAATTTCAGGGTGAAATTGATCACATTATGATCTCTTTCCCCCAAGGGTTCTTTTACCTTAAGCGCTCTAATCGATTCTGGTTCACTGCACAACGCCCAGTTCAGAATAGCCGATCCCCTAGTGGATCACTAAAATGAATTTAAGGATTGTATATGGTGATATATCGTCGTGGCTATCCGTCGAGGTCGAGGGTGATGATTTTCATTCCATTGATCTATCACAGAGTGAAGACGCCTGTGCGTGTATTTGTTTAACGTGTACTTGATGTTGCACTCCAAGAAGCACACAATACTTCATAAATCAACCAACTGATTCCAATGGCATGGAAACCATGACGATTGGAGCTGATGGATTTGTTGCAGCCTTCATCCGCCTTCACAGCCGTTGAGTTCGAAGTAACTTCATCTGCCCGTTCCACCGTTGAGGTCTTTGTTGGATTGTTCTTTGTCAGGGACCTCACCCTCGACCTTACCGCCATGGGTGACCCTACCAGGAGCATAGCTCCAGACGGCATCGCTTGCGGGATCTCAGGACCACACAAGCTTCTCCACCACGACAAGGTGACAGTCCACAGAGAAGGGTGATATATATGTACTCCGATAATAAATTTACCTTAAACTTTGAAATTTCTTGTTGTATATTATAATTGAGACTTGGCAAAAAGGACATGATTTCTAAATATGCATTATATGAATCTTGAGCCACACTCACAAATGCTGGAGGAACTCATCAGGTCAGGAAGCCTCTAGGGAGGCTTTTCACTATTGTAGTGAAAAAGACCCTTCATCAGGACTGGAAAGAAAGAGGGTAGAACGAGAATTAAAATGTAGGGGGAGGGGAGGAGCTGGGTGATTCATGGAATTGAACCCAACTCTTACCCCTCTGTAATGTGGGGATTGTCTGTACTCATGACCTAAGACGGGAAAATAATAGGCTTACAATGGCCACGAGCACTCCTCGTGAAAGATGTGGAGAGCAATGAATTCAGCACCGAGGCCAAGAACAGAAGCTGGTGATAACTCAGCATATGAGAGGGAGACTGAAAATTTGGCTGAGTGTTGTAATAACAACAACCTCTCACTCAACTTCAATAAGACCAAGGAACCGATAGTAGACTTCATGAGAGGGAAACCAGAGGTCCATGAGCCAGTAATCATTGGAGAATCAGAGGTGGAGAGGGTCAGTAACTTTAAATTCCTGGGTGTCATTATCTCAGAGGACCTGTCCTGGATGCATCATATAAGTATCACTGTGAAGAAAGCATGATGTCACCTTGACTTCCACCCTGTATTATTTTCCTCACAAGGGAAATAATACAGCCCTATAGAAATTATTCGCCTCCCTTGGAAGTTTTCATGTTTTATTGTCTCACAACATTGAATCACAGTGAACTTAATTTGGCTTTTTTGACACTGATCAACAGAAAAAGACTATTTCGTATCAAAATGAAAACAGATCTCTACAAAGTGATCTAAATTAATTGCAAATATAAAACAAAATATTTGCATAGGTATTCATGCCCTCTAATATGGCACACTAACTCATCACTGGTGCAGCCAATTGGTTTTAGAAGTCACATAATTAGTTAAATGGAGATCACTTGTGTGCAGTCAAGGTGTTTCAATTGATTGTAGTAAAAATACACCTGTATCTGGAAGGTCTAATTGTTGGTGAGTCAGTATCCTAGCAAAAACTATACCATGAAGACAAAAGCACACTCCAAGCAACTCTGCGAAAAGGTTATTGAAAAGCACAAGTCAGGAGATGGATACAAGAAAATTTCCAAGACACTGAATATCCCTTGGAGTACAGTTAAGTCAATACTGTAATCAAGAAAATGGGAGAATATGGCACAGCTATAAATCTGTCCAGAGCACGCCATCCTCAAAAAAACTGAGTGAGTATTCAAGAAGGGGACTAGTGAGGGAGGCCACCAAGAGACCTATGACAACTCTGGAGGAATTACAAGCTTCAGAGGCTGAGTTGGGAGAGACTGGGCATACAACAACTGTTGCCCGGGTGCTTCACCAGTCGTAGCTTTAGGGGAGAGTGGCAAAGAGAAAGCCACTGTTGAAAAAAAAAACTCCCATTAAATCTCAGTTAGAGTTTGCTAGAAGGTATGTGGGAGACTCTGAAGTCAGCTGGAAGAAGGTTCTATGGTTTGATGAAACCAAAATTTAGCTTTTTGTCCATCAGACTAAACACTACATTTGGCGTAAGCCAAACAACAACATCATCAAAAACACACCATCCTTACTGTGAAGCTTGGTGGTGGCTGCATCAGGCTATGGGGATGCTTCGTTGCAGCAGGCCCTGGAAGGCTTTTGAAGCTAGAGCGTAAAATGAATGCAGGGAAATCCTGGAGGAAAACCTAACGCAGTCTGCAAGAGAACTGTGACTTGTTTTCCAGCAAGACAATGACCCAAAGCATAAGGCCAAAGCTAAATAGGAATAGCTTAAAACAATAAAGTTAATGTCCTGGAGTGGCCAAGTCAGAGTCTAGACCACAATCCAATTGAGAATTTGTGGCTGGACTTGAAAAAGTTTGTTCATTCATGATCCCTAGGTAATCTGACTGAGCTTGAACAGCTTTGTAAAGAAGAATGGGGAAAATTGCGGAGTCCCGATATGCAAAGATGTTGGAGACACAGACTCAAGGCTGTAATTGCTGCCAAAAGTGCATCTATTAAACACTGACCTGAAGGGGGTGAGTAATTATGCAATCAATTAGTTACTGTTTAATAATTGTAATATGTTTAGACAAATTTGTAGAAATTTGTTTTCATTTTGACACGAGTCTTTTCTGTTGATCAATGTCAAAAAAGGCAAATTAAATCCACTGTGATTCAATGTTATAAACCAATAAGACATGAGAACCTCCAAAGGGAGCGAATACTTTTTATAGGCACTGTCGGTTTACAGTGGCCATGAGCACTCTTCATTATAGATGTGGAAAGCAATGCATTTGGCACTGAGACCAGGAACAGAGTACAGCCACACCAACCTGGACTGGAATTGTGAGTGACGATAAGCAGTTTGTATTTATTTTATTTGAAATAGTATTTATGAAGTTGGTGTACAGCAGATGCTGTCTTGTTGGCTCTTCACACAACCCTGGAACATCTAGACAGCAAAAGTGCAACATTAGGATGCGCGGTATTGATTATGGCTCAGCATTTAACACCAACTTCTCCTCAAAACTAATCAGCAAACTCCAAGACCTAGGCCTCAATATCCCCTTGTGCAATTGGACCCTGAAATTCCTCACTTGTAGACCCCAGTCAGTTCGGTTTGGAAAAAAAACATCTCCACAATCTCCATCAGCCCAGGAGCACTGCAGGACTGTGTACTTAGCCCCCTGCTCCACTCACTTTACACCTTTGACTGTGTGGCTAAGTGCAGCTCCAACATCATATACAAGTTTGGTGATGACACCACTGTCGTGGGCTGTATCAAAGCTGGTGATAACTCAGCATACGGGAGGGAGGTTGAACATTTGGCTGAGTGGTGTAATAACACCAACCTCTCACTCAATGTCAATAAAATCACGGAACTGATAATAGACTTCATGAAAGAGAAACCAGAGGTCCATGAGCCAGTAATCGTTGGAGGATCAGAGGTGGAGAGGGTAGTAACTTTAAATTCCTGGATGTCACTATCTCAGAGGATCTGTCCTGGACCCTCATTTGAATGCTCACAGTATTCAAAATGAGGTAGGTAATCTTGTGGCGCAATTAGAGATTGGCAGGAACAACGTTGTGGGCATCACTGAGTCATGGCTGAAAGAAGATCATAGTTGAGAGCTAGACATCCAAGGATACACCTTGTATTGAAAGGACAGGCAGGTAGGCAGAGGGGATGGGGTGGCTCTGTTGGTAAAAAAAAATGAAATCAAAGGGGTGAGACAGAGGTGATACAGAATCCTTGTGTGTAGAGTTAAGAAACTGCAAGGATAAAGAGACCCTGATGGGAGTTATATACAGGCCTCCAAATAGTACCTCG
Organism: Hemitrygon akajei; assembly: GCF_048418815.1. Lineage (NCBI taxonomy): Eukaryota > Metazoa > Chordata > Chondrichthyes > Myliobatiformes > Dasyatidae > Hemitrygon > Hemitrygon akajei. The sequence goes on along the minus strand of NC_133124.1, from coordinate 208,982,815 downwards.
GAAGTGGAATGCAAATAACAAGGGGAGATAGAAAAGGCATATAAAAAGGGCAATGTAAAATGGGGGATTTTAATGTCAAGTCAAGTAGCTTTTTATTGTCATTTCGACCATAAACTGCTGGTACAGTACACAGTAGAAACAAAACAACGTTCCTCCAGGACCATGGTGCTACATGAAACAACACAAGACTACACTAGACTATGTGAGACAACTCAAGGCTACGCTAGACAACGTAAAACAACACAAAAACTACACTAGACTACAGACCCACACAGGACTACATAAAGTGCACAGAACAGTGCAGGACAGTATAATAATTAATAAACAAGACAATAGGCACAGTAGAGGATGAATTTCAATATAATAATAAATGATGTAGATGTCAGTCTAGACTCTTGGGAAGAAACTGTTGCACAGTCTGGTCGTGAGAGCCCGAATGCTTTGGTACCTTTTGCCGGATGGCAGGAGGGTGAAGAGTTTGTATGAGGGGTGCGTGGGGTCCTTCACAATGCTGTTAGCTTTGCGGGTGCAGTGTGTGATGTAAATGTGCAGGTAGATTGGGAAAATTAGGTTGGTGCTGGATCCCAAGAGAGAGAATTAGTAGAATGCCTATGAGATAGCTTTTTAGAGCAGATTGTGGTTGAGTCCATTAGGGAAAGGCAGTTCTGGATTAGGTGTTCCAGATTTGATTAGGGAGGTTAAGGTAAAGGAATGCTTAGCTTAGGACGCAGTAATCTTAATCTGAGACAATTCACACTGCAGTTTGAGAGGGAGAAGATAAAATCAGATGTATTAGTATTTCTTTATTTATTCATTTATGGGATGTGGGTGTCGTCAGTTAAGCCAGCATTTATTGCCCATCCCTAGTTGCCCTTAAGGAGGCAGTGATGAGCTGCAGTCCCTGAGGTGTAGGTACACCCATAGTGCTGTTAGGGAGGGAATTCCATGATTTTGACCCAGTGACAATGAAGGAACGGCGACATGTTTCCAAGTCAGGAAGTTGAGTGACCTGGAGGGGGATTTCCAAGTGGTGGTGTTCCACAGCAGGTATCTGCTGTTCTTGTCCCTCTAGATGGTAGAGGTCGTGGGCCTGGAAGGTGCTGCATTAGGAATGTTGGTGTGTTGTTGCAGTGCATCTTGTAGATAGTACACACTGCTGCAACTGTCTGTCGATGGTGGAGGGATTGAATGCTTGTGGAAGAGATACCAATCAAGTGGGCTGACTTGTATTTGATGGTGTCAAGCTTCTTGAGTGTTGATGGAGCTGCACTCATCCAGGTGAGTGGTGAGTATTCCATTACACTCCTGACCTGAGCCTTGTAGATGGTGAACAGACTTTGGGGAGTCAGGAGGTGAGTTACACGCCACTGGATTCCTAGCCTTTGACCTGCTCTAGCAGCCACGGTATTTATATGGCTAGACCAGTTCAGTTTCCTGTCAATGGGAACCTACAGGACGTTGATAGTAGGGGATTCAGTGATGGTTATCCCACTGAATGTCAAGGGATGATGGTTAGAGACTTTCTTGTTGGAGATGGTCGTTGCCTGGCACTTGTGTGGCTTGAATGTTACTTGCCACTTGTCAGCCCAAGCCTGAATATTGTCCAGGTCCTGCTGCGTTTGGGTATGAACTGTTTCCGTATCTGAGGAGTCACGAATGGTGCAGAACATTGTGCAGTCATCTGTGAACATCTCCACTTCTGACCTTATGATGGAAGGAAGGTCATTGATGAAGCAGCTGAAGATGGTTGGTCCTAGGGCATTTCCCTGAGGTACTCCTGCAGTGATGTCCTGACGATGAGATGATTGACCTCCAACCACCACAACCATCTTCCTTTTTGTCAGGTATGATTCCAACCAGTGGAGGGTTTTCCCCCTAATTTCCATTGACTCTATTTTAGCTAGGGCACCTTGATGCCATACTCAGTCAAATGTTGCCTTGATGTCAAGGGCTATCACTCTCACCTCACCTCTGTTTGGACCAAGGAGATGATGAAGTCAGGAGCTGAGCAGCCTTGACGGAACCCAAACTGGGCATCGGTAAGCAGGTTATTGCCGAGGAGGTGCTGCATGATAGCACTGTTGATAACCCTTTCCATTACTATGCTGATGATTGAGAGTAGGTTGATGGGGCGGTAATTGGCTGGGTTGGACTTGTCTTGTTTCTTGTGTACGGGTCGTACCTGGGCAATTTTTCACTTTGACAGGTAGATGCCGGTGTTGTAGCTGTACTAGAACAGCTTGGCTAGCGGCACGGCAAGTTCTGGAGCACAAGTCTTCAGGACTATTGCCAGGACTTTGTCTGGGCCCATGGCCTTTGTAGTATCCAGTGCTTTCAGCTGTTTGATATCATGTGGAGTGAATCGGATTCGCTGCATACTGACATCTGGGATGCTGGGAAATTCCAGAGGAGGCCGAGCTGGATCATCCTCTCAGCACTTCTGACTAAAGATTGCTGCAAATACCTCAGCCTTATCTTTTGCACAGGTGTGCTGGGCTCCTCTATCATTGAAGATGGGGACATTTGTGGAGCCGCCTCCTCTTGTGAGTTGTTTGATTGTCCACCACCATTCACGCTGGATGTGGCAGGACTACAGGACTTAGATATGATCCATTGGTTGTGGGACCACTAGGCTCTGCCTAATACTTGCTGCTGATGGTGGGGTGAAGGAAATTATAGAGGCTTGAGAGAGTAGCTGGCCAAAGTTGATTGGAAGGGGACACTAACAGGGGTGATGGCAAGACAACAATGGCTGGAGTTTCTGGGGGCAATTTGGAAGGTACATGATAGATATATCACAAAGATGAAGAAGTATTCTAAAGGGATGATGAGATATCCATGGCTGACAAGGGAAGTCAAAGACAGCATAAAAGCAAAAGAGAGGGCATATGGTATATAAAAAAAAGTGGGAAACTTTTAAAAACCATCGGGGGCAACTAACATCATTGGAAAATGATGCTGGAGAGGTAGCAATGGGGACAATCTCAATAAGTAGTTTAAGTTAATCTTCACTGTGGCAGACACTAGCCATTTGCCAGAAATTCGAGAGTATCAGGGGCCAGTACATGCTGGGGAGGTTGAAAGGTTTAAAGGTGCATAAGTCACCTGGGTCAGATGGACTACACCCCAGGGTTCTGAAAGAGATGGCTAAAGAGATTGTGGAGGCACTAGTAATAATCTTTCAAGAATCACTAGATTCTAGAGTAGTTCTGGAAGATTGGAAAATTGCAAATCTTGCTCAATTTTTATGAAGGAAGGGAAGCAGGAGATAGGATATTATAGGCTAGTGGTTAGGAGTCCATTATGAAGGATGATGTTTTGGGGTACTTGGAGGCACATGATAAAATAGGCCAAAGTCAACATGGTTTCCTTAATCTGTTGGAATTTTTTGAGGAAGTATCAGGCAGGACAGACAAGGGAGAGTCAGTGAATGTTCTTTACTCAGGTTTTCAGAAGAGCTTTGACAAGGTGCCGCACATGAGGCTGCTTAACAAGCCAATGGTATTACACAGAAGATACCAGCATGAAAGAAGATTGGCAGACTGGAAGGAGGCAAAGAGTGGGAATAAAAGGGGGCTTTTCTGGGATGGCTGCCAGAGACAAGTGGTATTCCACAGGGGTCAGTGTCAATAATTTGGATGATGGAATTGGCAGCTTTGTGGCCAAGTTTACGGACGATACGAAGATGAGTAGCAGGGCAGATAGCATTGAGGAAGCAGGGAGTCTGCAGAAAGACATAGACTGATTGGGAAAATGGGCAAAGAAATGGCAGATGGAATATAGTTTAGGGAAGTATATGGCCATACGCCTTGGTAGAAGTAATAAAGGCATGAATGCTGACATCGCATGGGGATAAAATTCAAAAGTCAGAGGGGTAAAGGGACTTGGTTGTTCTCATGCAAGGTTCCCTAAAGGTTAACTTGCAGGCTGAGTTGGTGGCAAGGAAGGCAAATGCAATGTCAGCATTCATTTTGAGAGGGCTGGAGTACAAGAGCAAGGATGTCATGCCATAAGACATTGGGCAGACCGTACCTGGAGTATCGTGAGCAGTTTTGGGCCCTCTATCAAAGAAAAGACGTGCTAGCATTGGAGAAGATTCAAAAGATGTTTACGCGAATTGTCCTGGGAATGAAAGGGTTAATGTCCGAGGAGTGGTTGATGGCTGTGGGCCTGTACTCACTGGAGTATAGAAGAATGAGGAGGGTTCTCACTGAAACCTGTTGAATATTGAAAGGTCTGGATAGAATGCATGTGGGAAGTTGTTTCCTCTACTGAGTGAGTCCAGGACCAGAAGGCACAGCTTCAGAATGGAGGGAAGTCTATTTCGAACAGAGGAGGAGTTTCCTTAGTCAGGGTGGCAAAGTTTACAGGGAGAAGGCAGGTGAATGGGATTGAGAGGGATAATATATCATCCATGTTTGAAAGACGGAACAGATTCGATGGGCTGAATGGACTATTCTGCTCCTACAACAGCTTCCACCAATGTTTTACTTATTGGCATACAGTGTGGAATCGGCTCTTCCAGCCTTCGAGGCTCGCCACCCAGCAATTCCCTCCAATTTAACCCTGACCTAATCACGGGATAATTTACAATAACCAATTAATCTATCAACTGCTACATCTTTGGCCTGGGGGAGGAAACCAGAGCACTCGGAGGAAGCCCACATGGTCCCAGGGAGAACGTACAAACTCCTTACAGGCAGTGGCAGAAACTTGGGAATTGAGTGATGCAGGAAGTAACAAGAGAGACCGTAGGGTCTTGACTTAATAATGAGGGTCACAACAATGAAGTTTACAGATCTGTGGGGCTGTAAGTGGTTAGTGCAGCCTTCAGATAACTTGGTGGAGTGGGTGAGCACATAGGCTGTGACCTGAGCCTTTAGCATTCCTTTTTGTGACTAGTTTCTCTGCTCCACTGACAGCGTGTTTGCCTCTGATTCTCAAATTTGTGCTTTCACTGCAGTCTGGGAGTGAAGAAAAAGTGGTAAAATTGAAAGCTTTTTGCTTGCCTGAAGCAAATAAAGAAAGGATGACATTTCTCTAATGCTTCTCATCACATTCTGTAATGATTCACAATCAAGTGGGCACTTTCTGAATTGTAATTGTGTGCATATCATGGGAAGTTCCCACAAGCAGCTACATTATAATGATCAACTCATCTGTTTTCTGTTAGCTATGTTGGTTAGGGCTCGGAGGAAGGTCCCCTCCCTTTGAAACGGTGTCTGAGAGTCTTCTATATTTGTCATAGTTCAAAGTAAACATTATCAAAGTATATATATGTCCCATATATTACTTTGGGATACATTTTCTTGCAGGCGTTTATACAAAATAAAGAAATGTAATAGAATTTGTGGAAAAAAACTATTCTTAAACAAAGACTGATAAACGACCAAAGTATAAAGGAAAGGAAATTATGCAAATAAAAAACAAAAATAAGTAAGTGAATAAGTAATACTGAGGACACGAGTTGTTGAAAGTGAGCCTATAGGTTGTGGAATCATTTCAGAGATAAGGAGAGTGAAGTTATCCACAACGGTTCAGGAGCCTGATGGCTGTAGGGTAATCACTGTACCTGAACCTTGTGGTGTGGGTCCCAAGGCTCCTGTATCTGCTTCCCAATGGTAGTAGCACAAAGAGAGTGTGGCCTGGATGGTGGAGGTCATTGATGATGGATGCTGCTTTCATTTGGCAGCGCTCCTTGTAAATGTATACAATGGGTGGGGAGGGCTTTGCCTGTAATGGACTCAGCTGTTTCCACATCTATCTGTAGACTTTTCCATTCCTGGACATTGGTGCTTCTAGACCAGGTGCTGATGCAGCCAGTCATAATACTCTCTTTCAGACATCTATAGAAGTTCGTCAAAGTTTTAGATGACATGTTGAATCTACAAGTATTAGGGGATTAGGGGATTAAGGCATTAGGGGAAACGGTGAGCGAGCAGGTAAGTGGACATGAGGCTAGGTTTAGATCAGCCATGTGATCTCCTGGACCAGTTTTTGATAGCCTGGATGGGTCGGAGAGGAATTTTCCAGATTTTTTCTCCTCAATTGGCAAATCGTTTTTTTCCCCCTGGGTGATCACATGGGTTTGGGCGGGATGAATAATAAAATAAAATGGGCGGCATGGTGCCCTGTTGGTTGGCACTGTTGCCTTGTGGGATTTGGTGAAAACCAGAGTTAAGATTGGATCAGCCATGATCTTGTTGAATGGCGGAGCAGGCTTGAGGGGCCAATTGGCCTACTCCTGCTCCTATCTCTTATGTTCTTGTGTTCTAAGTAGACACACTGTCATGCCTTCTTTGTGATTGCACTTCAGATTAAGCCTTAGATTAATACCATGTCCAAAAGACATCTCCTCCAAAATCCCACCACACCATCACCATTGAACTCAAGTGTTAACAAAGACCTTCATGCTTAAGTCTTCAATTCAGACCTTCTAATTCAGAAGCAAGTATGCTGCTCACTAAGCTACAGCATTGGCATTGGATATTTTCATTCATCATCTAATTTATTGAGAGAGAATTACTGAACTGAAATGCTCATAACCTCATTGACAGGGTCAACTTCCTAAGCTCCAATTCCCAAATTTATAATTTAAGCCTTTGAAATGTAATGAAAATACAGAATAAGTACCACAGAGACACACGAGGTTCTGCAGATGCTGGAAATCTTGAGGAACACACAAAATTCTGGAGGAAATCAACTTGTCAGGCAGCATCTATGGAGGGAAATGGACAATGGACGTTTTGGGCTGAGACCCTTCCATCAGAACTGGAAAGGAAGGAGAAGAACACAGAAGAAGAAAGTGTGGGGGGGGGGGGGGTTAAGAAGAAGAGAAAGAGTACAAGCTGCCAGGTGATCTGCCATGTTCCTCTAGCATTTTGTGTTTGCTGCTACAGAATACCCATACCTTTCATACAAAAAATTGTCGGCTACCTAATCCAGCCTTATTCTGAGATACAACACACACAAAATGCTGGTGGAACGCAGCAGGCCAGGCAGCATCTATAAGAAGAAGTACAGTCGATGTTTCGGGCCGAGACCCTTCGTCAGGACTAACTGAAAGAAGAGGAAGTAAGAGATTTGAGAAGGGGAGGGGGAGATACGAAATGATAGAAGACAGGAGGGGAGGGATGAAGCTAAGAGCTGGAAAGTTGATTGGCAAAAGGGATACACAGCTGGAGAAGGGAGAGGATCATGGGACAGGAGGCCTAGGGAGAAAGAAATGGGGAGGGGAGCACCAGAGGGAGATGGAGAGCAGGAAATAAGTGATTGTGAGAGAGAGAAAAAAAGAAAAAATAATAAATAAATAAGGGATGGGGCAAGAAGGGGAGGAGGGGCATTAGAGAAATCAATGTTCATGCCATCAGGTTGGAGGCTACCTAGATGGAATATAAGGTGTTGTTCCTCAAAACCTGAGTGTGGCTTCATCTTGACAGTAGAGGAGATAATTGAGTTGCGTTTCAGGACAAATCTGAGGTCCTGAAATAGACTCAAAGCCTCATGGATTTTCGCTGCTTTCTATTTCTGGTTCTATCAATGTTGCCCAACTATCATTAATCACCTCTTTACTTGTACCATTTGTGAGACAGATCAAAAGCTGGGAAGTCACCTTTAAAGCTGCTGCAGGAGTTGGAGTGTATAGGTAAAGAAGTCTCTCTATATTAATAGAGGGCTTGACGTGATCACAGCTGGCATCTTGTATTGGGTTCCTGACCCAAAGATTCAAAGTATGTATGCAGTATACAACCCTGAGGTTTACCTTACGCATAGACAGTCTTGAAATGAAGACGAACCATGGAACCCATTCAAAGAAAAGCATCAAACACCCCTTCCTCCCAAGGGCAAAAAAATTGTGCAACTGGAAGAAAAAATAAGCGAAAGCTCAGAATATAAAACATAAAATCAAAAGGCATATTTCAGTTCAGCTCAGTGTTCATTATCTGCAGGCCATCACATTTTACAAAATGCCTAAAAATAGCAACAAAACAAGGAGCAACCAGAAAATAGAACACATCGCAATGTGAAGAGTCCAATCTACTAACTGCGTTGATTAAACATTGCTCTGGCACCATTCTCTACCAGCACCGAGGGAGGGAGATCATTAGAAGATAAGGATTTACCCTCCAGAGCAGTGAGTGAGGAGGAAATAGGGGCCGCCTCAAGCAGACCCCCTGCTCTGGCAGAATTTGCCTTCGAGACGGTGAAAGTTTACCAGACTGATTCCTGAGATGGCCATGGGACACACCGGCTCATGGAACCCGTTCAAAGGAAACATCAAACATAAAAAAAAGAATAAATCGCACAAGCGACTAACACATAGGATATCGAACATCAAGCCACAGAGTCCTTGGAACAGTCTAGTCACGTTCAGTTTAGTTTAATTCAGTTCAGTTCAATTTAGCACAGTGTCATTCTTTGACTGCAGCCCCAATCAAAACTGCGCAAAATAGCACTAAAAGTAACCAGAAACCTGAAGTACATCATAACATGAATAGCAGAGCCCTTTTCTTTAAAAAAAAAAGTCCAATCCACAAACTATGCCGATCAAACATTGCCCAAGATCTAAGAATCCTACACCTTCCTCTGGCAGAGCAAGTAAGAGGGTAAGAGACACCAGTCAAATGCAGGCAGATGGTGCTGAACACCCACTTGCCTTCCGCACTCGGCCTTGTTGACTTCAATCTTGCTCGACACTTCAATCAGCGAGTTGGTTGAAAATTGGAGCTGATCTTAGGTTTGCGCTCTGCCATTAGACTGCTCACTCTGTTCTCAACTTTGCTCTCAACCACACTGAACTTCCTCGGACGCAGCAAAAGCGCCAGATCACTCAGTTGGCCCCAAAATATTTTGGGATCCTGGCCAGAAACATCGACTCTTTATTCCTGTCTGTAACTGCTGCCAGGCCTACTGAGAACCTCCAGCATTTTATATTTGTTACTCTGGATTGCCGGCACTGCAAAATCTCTTGTGTTTGTGAAATTAAATCACTAATAGATTGAATGTTTAAACAGGTTCAGCACTTCATTCAAAGGGACCCGATTCCACTGGAGTAATCTTACCTTGCTGTTTTCCATTGAGATGCTGGTTCCCATAACTGTGCACTGTTAAGCAGACAGGAACATTTCCAGAATGTGTTGTCAGTGTGGGATACAAGAAAAACAGGCCAGACTCTGGGATGGATCTTGCAGTCAATGATTCCAGTATAAATTGCTGAACTCTGAATTTCTGAGCCAAGTTCTGAATAAGTGCTTTAAAGTGCAGGAATCTGAATTTATTAAATGACAGATGGAGCTGCACCTGTCATTATTGGAATTTCTGCGGGATTGACTCGTGGATTCTGTACCTGGGCAGGTCTGGCTCTCTTGATTTCTGTGGGAGATTCTATCCTGTTGATTAGGAGGCAAAGTGGAAAGTGGGTCTATTATAAAATTATTTTCATTTAGTTCAATGTTTTAAATAATTTACCTCTTTAAATTATTTTTATCTATTTAATGATTTAATTCAATTGTACTAGTTATAAATTAGCTCTGAGTGTTGTATTGCTAGGTGACACAATATCAGAATGGGTGTTTATTGGATAAAAATCAACTTATCTTTATTTATTCAAGGGTTGTGAGCTTCACAGGCTGAGCCAGCATTTAATTGTCAAAGTTCAAAGTAAATTTTATTATCAAAATACATATACGTCACCATATACAACCCCCAAGGTTCTTCTTGTGGGCATAGTAAATCTATAGAATAGTAACTATAATAGAATCAGTGAACGATCAACCAGAGTGCAGAAGGCAACAATCTGTGCAAATACAAATATAAATAAATAGCAATAAATAATGAGAACATGAGATAATAAGAGATCAGTGGTTGTGGGAGGGTTTCAATGATGAGGCAAGTGAAGTTGAGTGTAGTTGTCCCATTTTGTTCAAGAGCCTGATTGTCCATCCTTAGGTGCCCTTGAGAAGGTAGTAGTGAGCTGCTGTCTTGAACTGTTGTGGTCCTTGAGGTATAAGTATGCTGTCGGAAGAGTCCCAGAGTTTGACCCACTGATGGTGAAGGGACGGTGATATACGGTATTCCCACGCTGGGATAATCTGTGGCTTGGATCACAACTTTCAGGTGGTGGTTTTGCTGCCCTTGTCTTTCTAGCTAGTCCGGATTGTGGGTTTGTCTAAGGCAGGGGTTCACATCCTGGGGTGCACTGACCCCTCGATTAACAGTGGGGGTCCATGGCATAAAAAAGGCTGGGATCTCGGTGAGCTGTTGCAGGGTGTCCTGCAGATGTTACAAACTACGGCATCTGTGCATTGCTGGTGGAGGGACTGAATGGCTGTAGATGAGGCGATCATCATTCAGGCTACTACATTCTGTATGGTGTCGAGCTTCTTAACGTTGTTGAAGATGTGCTCACCCAGGCAAGTGGAGATCCTGGTGAATTGGAAGATAGTGAATATCATGACATTGTTTAAAAAAGAATGTAGGCAAAAGGTGGGTAACCATAGGACAGTTAGCTTAACATCTGCAATCAGGAAAATGCTTGAAGCTATCATTAAGGGAGGAATAGTGAGGTTCTGTTTATTTATTTAAAGTTATGGCATGGAACAGGCTATTATGGCCCTTTGAGCTAAGCTACCAGCAAACCCTGATTTATCCATAGCCTAATCACTAGGAAATTTACAAAGATCAATTAACCTACTAGCCAGTATGTCTTTGGACCCACACATCCATGCATCAAAGGGAGGATGCACACACTCCTTACAAAGGACGTCAGGATGGAACTCCAAACTCCAAAACTCCCAGCCATAGCAGTGCCACGTCAGCCTCTACACTACCCATGACATTTGGATTGAAGTGGTTCCAACTGGCACAGATTAATGAAGACAAGAGATCTTGCAGATGCTGGAAACCTTGAGCAACACACACACAAAATGCTGGAGCAAGTCAGGAGAAGAATTAAAGATGGCGTTTCAGGCTGAGTCAATTTGGGTTTCAGCGAGGGTGTCACCGTCCCGGCCCATCCCTCCCGTTATTCCTCATGTTCTCCTAATTCCCTTTTCCCTGTGTGTCTCCTGCTCCCCTCCCTCTCTCTCTGTGTGAGTGTGTGTGGGCGGGCACGATGTTCCTTTTGTTCTCCCGGGCTTCCTGATTGCGACCCACCTGAATCCCATCTAACCTGCAGCATAAATACCCCGGCCTTCCGTTCACTCATTGCCAGGTCGTTGCTTCAGCCAGTGAGACAGTTCACGTTGTAGGCCGCTTACAATTGTGTATTCTAAGTTTTGTTTCCGCGCTGTTGTTTGCCTGTGGTAACTCTGTCTCTCCGTGTTAACAGGAGCATTGCATGTCGACTGCCTTCCCGCTCATCCTCCTGCCTGCCGTTCTCCTCCAGCCACGCTCACACCCTTGTCTGCATCCCTGCTCTGCCTCGTCCCGCCGCCCACTTACACTCTCCGCTGGCTCAGTGGTTAACGCCGCAGCGTCCCGGGTTCAATCCCGGTCAAGCCTCGCTCACTCCCCTGCCTTCCCTGCAACCATTAATAAACACTCTTCAGATTACTCTACCTCCATGTAATGTCCCGCGTTTGCGTTCACCCGTTCGCTGTAACAGAACGATCTGGCCAACATGGACCCAGCGGACACAAACGCCATCCTACAAGCCCTCACCGGCCAGGGTTCCCTACTGGGACAGCACGACCAACTCCTCCGGGAGGTCACGGAGAACCTCCGTCCCCTGTGTGCTCACGTCACGCAGATCGGTAACCAGGTGGGTCCTGTCTCTACTCATATCACTCAACCCATTCCTGGAACCCAGCCTAGCCTGTAGCAGCAACCCCCCAAGCTACACCAATACCCCCGCCCAGAGAGCCTCACGTACCAGAGTGGGAGCACTATGCTGGAGACCTGGGGAAGTGCCGGGGTTTCCTCCTCCCTGGTGTTTGAGCAGCAGCTGTCGACCTACTCCACAGATGAGTCTAAAGTTGCTTATGTCATGGGGTTGCTAAGGGGGAACACATTAGCATGGGCCACAGCAGTTTCGGACAACCAACCTGATATCTGTTCCTCTTTCGCCAGTTTCATTGTGGAGATGAGAAAGGTCTTCGATCACCCAGTCCGGGGTAAAGACGCCGCTAAGCGCCCACTCGCTCTCCGCCAGGGCTCCTGCAGTGTCGCTGAATACTCAGTGGAGTTCCGGACGTTAGCGGCCGACTCGGGGTGGAACGATGAGTCGCTCCAGAGGGTATTTCAGGGTGGACTTAGCGACCTGGTGAAGGACGAGTTGGTGGTGGGAGACAATTCCGACAGCCTGGATTCCTTGATCTCCCTGGCCACCAGGTTGGACAATCGCCCCCGGGAGCGCCGTAGAGAGAGAACTGGTCTTCACCAACTTTGGCCACTTCTTGGCTCTCTTTACCGCCCATCTCCAGAACAACCCCCTCTCCCCCTCCTTCACCCCGAGTAGCTCCCAGCCCTGCCGCTTTGACCGCCCTGGGAGAGGAACCCAAGCAGCTAGGGTGGGCCTGTTTTTCTCCCGCTGAACGTCTCTGGAGAATGAGAGTGGGCGTGTCTATATTGCGGTCAGTCCAGCCACTTCCTTGCCACCTGCCCCCTTCGGCCAAAGGTTGGGGGGGGGGGGGGGGCGGCTCACCAGTAGCAGTGGTGAGCCAGACAACCTTCCCTTTCGTCCCCCAACCCCGAATGCAGCTTCAAGCCAGTCTGTGTTATAATCAACAGTCCTTGCCTCCACTAGCGCTAGTGGACTCCGGCGCAGAGGGAAACTTCCTGGATGGAAACCTAGCCCTCCAAGCCAGTATTCCTTGTGAGCCTCTGTGTACCCCCCCGGACGTCAATGCGCTAGACGGTAGACTCCTGGCCCATGTCACGCACCGCACGGAACCCCTGCTTCTCCCTCTCTCCGGAAACCATCGGGAACAGATACGATTCAATCCAATCTCCTCTCCTCAGGCCCCTTTAGTTCTCGGCCACCCGTGGCTAAGCCGTCATAACCCCCACATCGATTGGTCCACTGGGAAGTCAGTCAGCTGGAGTTCGTTCTGTCATTCGTCTTGCCTGCAATCAGCCCTTCCCCCAGTGGAGGTCACTGCTACCTCGTCTGCCTCTGAGCCCCCTGACTTGTCCACTGTCCCCGTCGAATATCATGATCTTGGAGAGGTGTTTAGTAAGCACTGGGCCCTTTCTCTGCCTCCACATCGCCCTTACGACTGCACGATTGACCTTCTCCCCGGAGCCTCATTACCCCACCAGTCGGCTGTATAGCCTGTCCCGTCCAGAAAGCATGTCAGAAAGTCCAAAGATAAAGCACAAGGTGGTGAGAAAGGATCTGAAGGGGGTAATTTTGAAACAACTCAGTCATGTCCTAAGGATAAAGTGCCAGATCTGCTTTGTAATGGGAAATTAGAAGAAAAAGAGATCAAGTTGCCAGCTGTTTTATCCAAGGCTAAAACAGATCATGAAGATGAACAAAGCAGAGACAAGAGTAAGAAGCTGAAAAATGTGGCAGAGAATGCGGAGGAGATGGAAACAGCCAAAACTAATGAAATGCAAGGGAGTTATAAAGTGGAGTAGGGTCAGTCTGGATCCAAAGCTGACCTGCATACAGAGATTAAAAATGAAGTAACTGTAGAAGGGAAAAAGGATATTGTACATTTCACATTAAAGGAATGGCATTTAGAAGAAAATGAAACAAATAGTACAGAATAAAAATCTGAAAGTACATTCTCAAAGTCAAGTGAAAAATTTGAAAACGATCAGTCTAATAATGAAGGAACTGATATAGAAAGTTCCCAGTTGCATTTAAAGGAGGCAGACTGGATACTAAGAAGTTGCACACGCTTCTCCAGGAAACCTGGTGCAAACTGAAAATTTGATAAAGTCGGAAGACAAATTAGAGGAGAGAACAGAAACCTTTGAGAGTGAAGGAGGCAAAGCTGAGCCGAGGGAGAATTTAAATTCGGGAGAAAAAGAGCTTGAAACTGAACAAAATGAGACCGGCAGATGTAAAATATCTCTTTTGGTTAAAGAACAAACTGAAAAGCCAGCTGACGAACAGTTAGCAAAATCAAATGAGATAAATATTCATCCAGACTTGAAACAACATGGATCTTTACATATCCCTTATGTGGTAACTTTTCCTGATGATCCAGCTACAAAAGATTCTAGTCTTTTTTCATCCAGTTGCTGCAACAGCACAGTTTGCTTATTATGATCCTTCTTCACCAGCTACTCCAACACTTGATGAAAATTTTAGCTACGAGGCACCTCCTAGTGTTTCGGACTCCAGGGTACCTCCTGTGGAAGGTCCTGGAAAGCAAGAGGCTCACAGTTCAGAAAATGTTGCCGAGGAATCGTGTGCTAAGATTCAAGCGGAAGAAACGGACCTCAAATACGAGCCACCAAAGGTGGTGTTGCAAGAGTTGCCAGTTCAGCTGGGTAGGGTGTCAGAAATAAACACAAGTGCCATAGGTGAATTGAAAGATGAAGATCTGACTGGGGGAATCTGTCACAGGCACTAGAGAGCAAATTTCCACCAAAAGCGAAAGAAAGCCCAAGCGCCCATACACTCCAGTAGAAAATCCTCCTAAAAGGAGATATCTTCATTCAGAGGAGGAATCTGCTCTAGAGGATGAACCTGTTGAAGCCATACCAGCTCAAGCACAAGAGGAGGGAAGTCCAACTCAATCACAAGAAAAGACTTACAAAGGTTGAAGATAAAGCAAGAAACATGACCAGTGATGTGAGTAGCCAGAATAAACCAACCACTTGTGCAGCTATGAAAGTAAGCAGTCAGGAGCATTTGTCTGAAACCGAGCGGGAGAAGCGTTCACTGACTTCCACAAAGGAGAAACCAACAACTGATTTAAAGTTGGGAAAATCTCCGGCACCGAAATCAGTTACAAGACCAAGAAATCAACCATCTCCTGTGATTAAGCAAGGGCGTAAAAGAGAAGCAAGTCTGGAATGCAAAAGACGACAACATAAAACTCAAGCTACCCAGTCCGTGCACATTCATCCCACGTTCCACGTCTTCCAACTGAAACCTGTGTCTGTCAGCCCTTTGTGCCCTCCTGCCGGACCCCCTCCACCCTCCTGGGTGGTTGGCAATCTGGGCAAGCCTGGTGGTTCACCTAGAGGCTCCCGTTCGTGGGGGGGGGGGGGGGGGGGTACTGTCATGGTCCCGGCCGTCCCTCCGTTTATTCCTCATGTTCTCCTAATTCCCTTTTCCCTGTGTTTCTCGTGTATGTGCGCGCGCAGTGGGCATGGCGTTCCTTTTGTTCTCCCAGGCTTCCTGATTGCAATGCACCTGAATCGCATCTAACCTGCAGCATAAATACCCCGGCCTTCCATCCACTCGTCGCCAGATCGTTGCTTCAGCCAGTGAGACAGTTCACGTTCTAGGCCGCTTACAATTGTGTATTCTAAGTTTTGTTTCCGCGCTGTTGTTTGCCTGTGGTAACTCTGAACTCTGTCTCTCCGTGTTAACAGGAGCATTGCATGTCGACTGCCTTCCCGCTCATCCTCCTGCCTGCCGTTCTCCTCCAGCCATGCTCACACCCTTGTCTGCATCCCTGCTCTGCCTCGTCCCGCCGCCCACTTACACTCTCCGCTGGCTCAGTGGTTAAATGCCGCGCTCTCATCACGGCGACCCGGGTTCGATCCCCTGTCAAGCCTCGCTAACTCCTCTGCTTTCCCCTACCTTCCATACAACCATTAATAAACACTACTCTACTCTAAATTACTCTACCTCCATGTCAGTGTCCTGTGGTTGGGTTCACCCGTTCCACGCAACAGAGGGACTATGAATTTCTATCCGGAAAATGCTGATCACCAAGTCTGCTTGAAATCATACTGCATAGGATTATGGCTTCCAAACCAGCTTAGTGAACCAATATAACATTATATATCTCAATGGGGAAATGGTAATACAGTGAAATATTGCTACCATTATCACACTACAGATCACTCAATTGTTAAAGCAGGGCTAGACAGTTAACTCTTTGAGTCTTAGTCAACAAGTCCAATTCATTCCATTCTTCTGTTCATTCTCACAGAGTCATGGTGTTATACCTGTCATGGAGTCGGGATTAGAGGGCATGTCTTTGGAGGACAGATTCTAACGTATCGTGTTAAAGAGAGGGGAATATTGGAAGCAATTGACTGGTAGGGTCTTTTTGGAGCGAATGAGCATGAGAGGGGTCTTGGTAGAGGTGTAAAAGATGATTGGGGCGGCACGGTAGCATAGTGGTTACAACAAGGCTTTACAGTACCAGCGACTCAGGTTCAATTCTTGCTACTGCCTGGAAGGAGTTTGTACGTGACCACGTGGATTTCCTCCGGGTGCTCCAGTTTCTTCCCACAGTCCAAATATGTACCAGTTGGTAGGTTAATTGGTCATTGTAAATTGTCGTGGGATTAGGCTGGGGTTAGTTCAGGGGTTGCTGGGCAGCATGGTTTGAAAGGGCCTATTCTGTGCTGTGTCTCCATAAACAAATACGTAAATAACAGGCAGATATAGTGTGGATATCCAGAAGCTTTTTCCCCACTGCAGAAATGGCTCATGTGAGAGGTCAGAAAGTTAAGGTGATTAGAGGAAATAATGGCAGAAATAGAATTTTTATACAGAGGGTGATGGGTGCATGGAACATGATGCCAGGGGCAGTGGTGGAGATGGGTATTTTATAGAACATAGAACAGGCCTACAATGTTGAGCTGACCCTCAAACCCTGCCTCCCATTTAACCCCCCACCTTAAATCCCTCCATATACCTGTCTAGTAGTCTCTTAAATTTCACTAGTGTATCTGCCTCCACCACTGACTCAGGCAGTGCATTCCACGCACCAACCACTCTGAGTGAAAAACCTTCCTCTAATATCCCCCTTGAATTTCACCCCTTACCTTAAAGCCATGTCCTCTTGTACTGAGCAGTGGTGCCCTGGGGAAGAGGCGCTGGCTGTCCACTCTATCTATTCCTCTTAATATCTTGTATACCTCTATAATTGTCTCCTCTCATCCTCCTTCTCTCCAAAGAGTAAAGCCCTATTTTAGGGACATTTAAGAGGCTTTAGATGGACACTAGGATGAAAGAAAAATGGAGAGCTATGTGGGAGAGAGGGGTGCTCTGGATTCCTCTCTGTCCTGTTTGGGGTGGGGGGGGGGAAAGAATGTCTTACTCTGATTGTTGAAATTCGCTTTGTTGTGATCGGTTAGTTTAGAGACTGAAACTGTTTTCCCATTGGTTAACTGCCTGGTGTACAGTTTTAAATATCCTGAGTATATAGAGAGCATATTGGGAGGTTCATTCTCTCTTCCATTTTTTTAAGGCAAGGGGTGCACATGATTATTGGGAGGGTATGCTCTGTGCGCACTTTTGACTAAATATGTTTATTGAATATTCAGCTTTGTAGTTTCTGTAATTTGGGGATCATGAATGCTGGGTCGAATTTTTACTGTTTGTAAATAAGTGATTAATATACTCATTCAAAGTCAGCACTTCCTGTCTCACTTGCAGGACCTGTGAATCTGATTCAACATTACGCTCCCACATTCCGAAGATGTACGTGATACGGTTAGTGAGTTGTCAGTATTGCAAGCATGCTGATATTTGCGGGCTGCTCCCAGAACAGCCTCAGAATGCGTCAGACGTAGACACAAATGATGCATTTCACTCTATGTTTCAATGTACATGGGACAGATAAAGCTAATCTTTAATCCTTAACTGGCCTTGTGCTGCTGTTTTACGGCGAAGCAGTGCTATTCTGCTCTTACACAGATATTCTAAAAATTTCTCATTAATCTCTGAAGAGCAGCAGGGAGGTCTAGTTCCCTAGACCAGGAATTTGCCAATTTGTGCACTGAGTAAAAATAGATAGACTATGTCGTATTTCTTTGTGGGATCATGCTGTGTACACCAGCTACATTGACGTCATGGTGATGACACTTGTACCAGTGAGGTGAACGAAAGGTAAAGGCTCTTGTAATACCTCTGACTAGTAAAGCTGCCTTCTTGGTTACGATAGTGTGTTTTCCACCGCTCATCTGGTTTTGCCATGTCTCCAACCTTTGCCTCCCACTTACTCTCAGAGAATTATGCCTGATTCTTCCACAATTTGCTTCTCTTATTTACTTTGGAGAACGTTCAGCTGCCATATATCAGCACGACATGGGAAGTGGTGGAAGCGTACTGATGTATTTGTATTATCTTTTGCTTTGCTCTGGCCTTCAATTGAAAGCAATCCGACGATGCTGAGTGTGTAAATTCCATCAGAAATAATGAAATAAATGGCATGAGAAGAGATTTTAAAAGGAAGTTTTGTGTCGCAGTAGTATACGTGTGTTGGTTGTCCATTGTGTCTAGCGATGGCAGGAAAACTGTGTGGGAGAAATAGTTGAAATAAATTAAACAAGGGGATTACACAAGGTATACAGTATTGTGCCTGCTTCACTTCCTATAGTACTCTAAGTTGACATACAGGAGTGTCCTTAGTTACTAGGAGGGAACGTCAGTAGCCTGCAGTGGTCCAACTATAAGACCATAAGACATAGGAGCAGAATTAAGCCAACTGTCCCATCAAGTCTGCTCCACCACTCAATAGTGGCTGATGGTTTTTATTCCCCCTCCCCAGCCCCACTCCCTGGCCCTCTCCCCGTAACCTTTGATACCATGTCCAATCAAGAACCTGTCAAGCTCTGCCTTAAATACACCCAATGACCTGGCCTCCTTAGCTGCCTGTGGTAATAAATTCCACAAATTCCCCACCCTCTGGCTAAAGAAATTTCTCCGCATCTCTGTTTTAAATGGACACTCCTCTATCCCGAGGCTGTGCTCTCTTGTCCTAGACTCCCCCACCATGGGAAACATCCTTTCCACATCTATTCTGACTAGTCCCTTCAATATTCAAAAGGCTTCAATGAGATTCCCTCCTCCCATTCTTCTAAATTCCAGTGAATACAGACCCAGAGCCATCAAACGTTCTTCATATAACCCTTTCATTCCCGAAATCATCCTTATGAACCTCCTCTGAACCCTCTTCAATGCCAGCACAGCTTTTCTTAGATGAGGAACCCGAAACTGTTCACCGTACTCAAGGTGAGGCCTCACCAGTGCCTTATAAAGCCTCAGCATCACATCTTTGCTCTTGTATTCTGTACATCATGAAATGAATGCTGACATTCCATTTGCCTTCTTCACCAACAACTCTACCTGTGAGTCAACCTTTTGGGGTGTTCTGCACAAGGACTCCCAAGACCCTTTGCATCTCAGATTTTTGGATTTTCTATCCTTTTTACAAAATAGTCTGCACATTTGTTTCTGCTACCAAAGTGCATGGCCATGCATTTTCCAACATTATAATTCATTTGCCACTTTCTGAACAATTCTCCTAATCTGTCTAAGTTCTTCTGCATCCTTCCTGTTTCCTCAACACTACCTGCCCCTCCACCAACCTTCATATCATCTGCAAACTTGGTAACAAAGCCACCTATTCCATCATCTAAGTCACTTATATACAGCATAAAAGAAGTGGTCTCAGCACCGACCTGTGCAGAACACCACCAGTCACTGGCAGCCAACTAGAAAAGGATCCTTTCATTCCCACTTGCTGCCTCCTTCCAATCAGTTAATGCTCTAACCATGTTAGTAACTTTCCCATAATACCATGGGCTCTTAACTTGGTAAGCAGGCTCATGTGTGGCACCTTGTCAAAAGCCTTCTGAAAATCTAAATATACAACATCCACTGTATCCTCATTATCTATCCTTGTAATCTCCTCAAAGAATTCCAACAAGATCATCAGGCAAGGTTTTCCCTCAAGGAAACCTTGCTGACTTTGTCCTATCTTGCCCTGTGTCACCCAGTACTCCATAACCTCATCCTTAACAACTGACTCCAACAACTTCCCAACTACTGAGGTCAGGCTAACTGGTCTATAATTTCCTATCTGCTGCCTTCCTCCTTCTTAAAGAGTGGAGTGACATTTGTAATTTTCCAGTCCTCTGGCATCATGCCAGAGTTCCAATGATTTTTGGAAGATCATTACTAATGCCTCCACAATATCTGCCGTTACCTCTTTCAGAAACCTAGGGTGTAATTCATCTGGTCCAGGTGACTTATGTACCCTTGGGTCTTTCAGCTTTTTGAGTATCTTCTCTTACACCCTTCAACATCTGGTACACTGTTAGTCTTCCACAGTGAAGACCGATACAAAATATTCACTTAGTTCATCTGCCGTCTCCTTGTCCCCCATTGTTATTTCTCCAGCCTCATTTTCTAGTGGTCCCATATCTAGTCTCATCTCTCTTCTATTTTTTACATACTTGAAAATCTTTTACTATCCACTTTGATATTGTTTGCTAGCTTGCTTTCATATTTCATCTTTTCCCTCCTAATAATTTTAGTTGCTATCTGTAGGTTTTTAAAAGCTTCCCTGTTCTCTATCTTCCTGCAAATTTTGCTTTGTTGTATGTCTTCTCTTTTGCTTTTACATTAGCTTTGACTTGCCTTGTCAGCCACAGTTGTACTATTTTGCAATTTGAGTATTTCTTTGTTTTTGCAATACATCAAACCTGCACTTTCCTCATTTTTCCCGGAAAATCACACCATTGCTGTTCTACTGTCATCCATGCCAGCATCTCCTTTCAGTTTGCTTTGGCTAACTCCTCTTTCATACCGCTGTAATTTTGTTTACTCCACTGAAATACTGCTATGTCAGATTTCTCTCAAGGGCTCTTTTACCTTAAGCTCCCTAATCGCCTCTGGTTCATTACATAACACCCAATCCAGTATAGCTGATCGCCCTAGTAGGCTCAATGACAAACTGCTCAAAAAGCCATCTCATAGGCATTCAAAAAACTCACTCTCTTGAGGTCCATAACCAAACTGATTTTCCCAATCGATCTGCATGTTAAAATCTGCCATGACTATCATAGCATTGCCCATGGTGTCTAACTATGTGGTCACCATGGTCAAGAAAGCACATCAATGCCTCTACTTCCTCAGAAGGTTAAAAGAAATTCAGCATGTCCCTCTTGATTCTCACCAAATATTATAGAAGTACTGTAGAAAGCAACTTACGGTGGTTGTCCGTCATGTCAGACGATGACATGAAGACTGTGTGGGAAAGTTTTTTAAAGTGGAAAAGTAATTGCACTGGGGCAGTTCTACTCTGTCAACCTCAGAAGTCTGGGTGCAGTGGTAAGAACAAGCATCAAAATCTGGGTTCTTTCTTGGTGGCAGTAGATGACGGTGTCACCTTCAGTGCCTTGTCATGCTTTGTCCAATCCACTGGAGCTAACTTCACATGGTAGGACAGGCATCTCACTGGGCTATGAGGCTGCCAGCTACCCTCACCTGGTTTAGCCCACCA
Organism: Hemitrygon akajei; assembly: GCF_048418815.1. Taxonomy (NCBI): domain Eukaryota; kingdom Metazoa; phylum Chordata; class Chondrichthyes; order Myliobatiformes; family Dasyatidae; genus Hemitrygon; species Hemitrygon akajei. Next base: position 208,961,441 of record NC_133124.1, on the reverse strand, counting down.
GTCGAAGTGGTGTACTGGAGTGTAGTGGTTGTCACATGCCAACAGCTACTTGGAGCCACAGGTGAGAGATGAGTGTCTAGTGGGGACCAAAGGCGAGTTAGCTGTCCTGAAATAGACATGACAAGCCCCTTTCACCAGAGATGCTACCCCTTCCTGGATACTCCATACACCCCATCATACACAGTATATATGCCAGAAAATTACACTTAATCCCCATAAAACCTCAGCTAGAGTTACAGCACAGAAGAAGGTCATTTGGCCATGCTGGTTGTCTACAGAGAGATATAGCCAATCCCATTCCTCTGCTCTTTGCCTGCAGCTCTGTCTTTTTATTTTCTCTGAATGGCCAATCCAGTTGGTACTTGGTTAATTACTGGCACATATATTGAGATACAGTGAAGAAGAACTTTGCTTCGCAAGCCATCCGTACAGATAATTTCAAAACTTAAGTAGATCGAGGTAGCACAAAAGGAAAAAAGCAATAACAGAATGCAGAATATAGTGTTACAATTCCAGAGAAAGCACAGGGCAGGTAGACAATAAGGTCTAAGGACCATGATGAGGTAGATTGTGACGTCAAGAAATCATCTTTTTCATAGAAGAGGTCTGTGTGAGAATCTTATAATGTTGTGTATTTAATATTTAAGTAATATTTGTGTGGTTCCATAGCTAGGGGTGGTAATGAGGACAAGCTCCCACTACCTATTAAATGCTCTCAATGGCGTGTGCCTCAAATAGTCTCTGACAATCAAGCCCAGCTCCTGGCCTTCATGTGTGGCTTAGCTACTAAGCCTGGTGGAACAATGTCTCCTGACAGGAGAAGGGGCAAAAGTGGGTTACTGGTGCTTTAAAACCAGTTGCTTTAGGCAGATAGGGGTTGCCAGCCGTGGTTGGCAGCTCATCTAGGAGAAGGAAAACTCTGATCTCAAACTTCTGCTGCCTTGCAGATATACTCACTTATAGGGAAGGTTTTGGGAGTAAACCCTGTGGGGAAAATCCAGAGTTGGAGTCCCCAAGTCCTACACTGAGTTCAAATGCTGACTGGCAACTCCTGTGACGCTGCTGGTACCAAACTGTGGATGTATATTTTAGTATGTATATGTATGTTATATAGTCCTGACGAAGGGTCTCCGCCCGAAACGTCGACATCGCTTCTCCCTACAGATGCTGCCTAGCCTGCTGTGTTCTACCAGCATTTTGTGCGTGTTGTTTGAATTTCCAGCATCTGCAGATTTCCTTGTGTTTGCTCTTTAAATTCACTACTGCGAAGCCTCTGCCAGTGAATTTACACTGAAGAAGTTTAAATCTTCTCTTCGACGGGAGTTCAGTGAAACCCTCTCTTGCTGCTCCCCATCCATAATTTCTTCAGCCCTTCAACTTTTCGATCATATTTTGACCCAGACCCGCTATTACAGCCATATATCCTTCCTTGGAACGTGTCTACGATGCCAACTGACTCCAGTTGGCTTCAGGATCCGTTTTTGAGCTTCTCAATTTGGACCTTCCGAGGATCCCAGGTACTCACATTTAATTGACTCTGTCTCCCGTTGTTTCTCCCGTCGAGCTCTGAGGGCGACACTGTCCACCATGAGAAGGTACCTGGCGTCCCTATCACAATCCCTTCCACGCCTCCGGGACACCTTTTTCTCCGTTTGCAATGGACCTGTCCGTTATTTCATCCTCCGTCGGATCCATGCATGCAATCGCCGTTTCTAATAATGAGTCCTGACGAAGGGTCTCGGCCCGAAACGTCGACATCGCTTCTCCCTATAGATGCTGCCTGGCCTGCTGTGTTCCACCAGCATTTTGTGTGTGTGGTTTAATTTCCAGCATCTGCAGATCTCCTCGTGTTTGCTATGTATATTTCATATGTATTTCTCATTTTGTTCAAATAATTACGGGTTTTATGTAAAAATACGTTAATTGCATATATCATCATGCTACCATGTAATAAGTGTGCACCTCATTTGAAGTAAAGATGAAGTCACACCTGCATTTCAGATTCATCAATAATCAGTAACCTGTCCCACCATGATTCAGCATGAAACAAACCCTCTGGCCCTTCGAGCCGCGTCGCCCAGCAAACCCCAATTTAATCCTAGCCTAATCATGGGACAATTTGCAATTAACCAACCAACTAGTTTGTGGGAGGACACCGGAGCACCCGGAGGAAACCCATGGGGTCACAGGGAGAACAGGCAGCAATGGGAATCGAACCCGGGTTGCCTGTACTGTAAAGTGTTGTGCCAACCACGATACTGCCATGCAACCCCACGTGTGCCGGTCAGAACAGAATAGCTCCTTTTCCTCAGAACTGGTGACAGTTCACATTAAAACCCATAGATGTATATACAAGAACTTTACATTTCTGATATATAGAGGCATTTCCTGTTCCACTGGAACATGGCTACCCGATGGTAGAACAAATATTAGGATTGTTAATTTAGCTCAATGCAGTTGGCCAGTGTTATATTTTAGAATGAATTATTGATCAAATTACATAAAGTTGACTTCAAGGTGCTGAGTTAGATTCAAGATGAATCCAAGTGTTCCTGACCCATAAACAACTTCACATTAAAATTGGTTGTAACTCTCAAGTACTTAATCCCAAAAAGAAAATTAATGAAGAATTGTTTTGGTTGTTTTAATAACTTAGCACAGTTTTAAACATTTCAGTTTTTCATTGGGACCTTCCAAGTAATACAAGAAATATGTATTGCCTTTCCATCATCTTACTTACTGCCCATTCTTTTGTTGGTGTTTAGGGCAGCAATGAAGGTCCTCCATCTCTGTTTGTCCTTGGTCGCACACAGATGTGGAAGTATTCTTCACTGCTGTTTCCGTAACAATGTTTTTTGACCAGTCAGCCCTGAGCTGAAACCCCGAATCTGGAGGACCGGTGGACCACTCTTAGTCTGGCCTTTACCCTTTGACCTGTTTGGCATGGGTGACCCTACCAAGAGCCAAAGCACAATGCCCTGACTCCAGCCAACATCGCTCTCTGGATCACTGAGGCACGCAAGTCTCCAAAACCTATGACACGGTTGTGTTTCTCTTGGAGGCTCCTTCTTCTGTGAATTTCTAGCACTTTCTACCCAATAGCTCTGTTCAGTCCATCTTCTGGCTTGCAATCATTCAAGATAATCATCCCCTATGGTCCCAACAGTATTGAGTGATGGGCAATAAGTCATAATGAAAATAACTTATCAACCTGCTTCCAATGACCTAACAAAAGACTGAAAAGCAGGTGCACAATCTCACCATCAAACTAAATTACTCCATTGTTGTTTTGATGCTTACTCCAGATAAGCGGCATTAAATTTTAAATATGACTGTGTTTACAGTGGATGTTGAAATTTGCCTTGTAATCTGCAGGTTGTGAACGTTTCAATTGGATGAATACACTCTCCTTGGGCTTCAAGCTGGGTACAGTTATCGATTATAACAGACATTTCGATGACAAACTCTGGGAACTTCTTCAAGGACGATCCCTGGGCAATGACTGGCAGCAAAATGTTCTGGGGGAATGGATACTATAGGGAGGATGGGGGTGGGGGAAAGCAAGAAGGGTTAGTTATATTTCTGAGAAAACATCACAGATGAGATGGAGTTAGTGAGGGATCAACAATTGAGTCTTTAGGGGTGAAGCTGAGAAATCAGAAGGGATGATCATCTTGTTGAGATCGTACTACAGGCCCCCAGACAGTCAATGGGAATTAGAGCAAGAAATATGCCAGGAGATTGCAGAAAGCCGCACAAATAACAGGGTTGTCACAATACTCGATTTAAACTTTGCAAATAGAGATTGGGGACTGCCATTGTGCCTGGGGCCAAAATGGGTGTGAAATCGAAAGCGGAATTGAACAGATGTGTTCAGGAAAATTTCCTCCCACAGTATATTAAAGGCTCCTCCAGGGAGAGGGCAAAGCTTGACCTACTCCTGGGAAATGGGACAGGACAAGTGACTGAAATGTCAGTGGGGCAACACTTTGGCGCCAGTGACCATAAAGAGTTTGCACGTTCTTCCCGTGACATGGTGTGTTTCCTCTGGGTGCTCCGGTTTCTTCTTGCATTCCAAAGATATGCTGGTTAGGAGGTTAATTGGTCATTGTAGGTTGTCCTATGGTCAATAGGTGGGTTGCTGGGTGATGTGGCTCGTTGGCTCAGAAGGGTGTCATTTAGCTAAATAAATAGTTCTAATAGAAGAGGCAGAGAAGAATGTATCACAACTCAAAAATAACCTGGCCTTGAAATTAAACAGCAGCATCTTTGCTGGACTCTTCAGCGAAGAACCACATCAGTCACAAATTCACTGTCTCAGTGCCCACAGCAGGGAAAAGGTGATATACCAGAGGACCTCAAGATTCCTTTCTTGAAAATGGTCGGAAGTCCAAGTGTGGAAATTGCAGAGGGAACATTATCTGCACTAGCGTCCTCTAGAACCACCTTCTCCCAGAGCCTAAAGAGCTGCTCCCTTTGGATTCAGACTCAACTTTCCACCATTAACACACACAGCTTATGGCGTGGTCTGTACACCACTGCAGACTTCAAAGCTAAATGCAGCAGAGTTTCCAACATTGATGCCTCGCTCCCAGATGAGCTTGATTTGATGTCACTAACACTGAGCTCCTGAGGAGTCCTGCAGATGATGCAACCAGCAGCTTGGTCACCTCTGAAGTTAAAGTACGCAGGTGTTTCCAATGAGTGGACGGTCGCTAGGCCGCGGGACTGGACGACATCCCAGGGTGGGTACTCAGAGTGTGCACGGCACAACTGGCAGGTGTGTTTACAGGCATTTTCAATCTCTCCCTATCCCAGTGTAGAGTGCCCTCCTGCTTCAAAACATCCACCATTGTTCTGGTACCTAAAAAGACCAACATGTCCTCTCACACTCCCCCTGAACAATAAGCAAATGCTTTGAGAGACTGGTCAAGGATTACACCTGCAGCACGCTACCACCCACACTGAACCCCTACAATTCGCTTATTGACACAACCGACAGCTCTACACGCAGTCCATACACATCTGGAGAAGGATGCTTATGTGAGAATGCTGTTCTTGGACTACAGTTTAAAGCATTCAACACCATAATTCCCTCCAGGCTTGACAAGAAGCTCAGAGACCTCAGCCTGCACCTTGCCTTGTGTAGCTGGATCCTGGACTTCCTGTCAGATTGCCGGCTGAGGCTAAGAGTGGGCTCTCTCACTTCTGCCCCTTGACCCTCAACCCAGGTGCCCCTCAGGGCTCTGTACTAAGCCCCCTCCTTTACTCTCAGTATACCCATGACTGTGTCGCCACCCACAGCTCCAATCTGCTAATTAAATTTGTTGATGACACTGCACTGATTGGCCTAATCTCAAATAATAATGAGGCAGCCTACCAAGAAGAAGTCATCACCCTGACTCAGAGGTGTCAAGAAAACAACCTCTCCCTCAATGTCGCAAAAACAAAGGAGCTGGTTGTGGACTACAGGAGGAATGGAGACAGGCTAACCCCTATTGACGTCAATGGATCTGGGGTTGAGAGGGTGAATGGCTTTAAGTTCTTTGGCATATACATCACTGAGGATCTCATGTGGTCTGTACATACCGGCTGTGTGGTGAAAAAGACACAACAACGCCTCTATCACCTCAGACAGTTGAAGAAGTTTGGTATGAGTTCCCAAATTCTAAGAACTTTCTACAGGGCCACAATTGAGAGCATCCTGCCTGGCTGTGTCACTGCCTGGTATGGGAACTGCACTTCCCTCAATCGCAGGACTCTGCAGAGAGTGGTGCGGACAGCCCAGCGCATCTGTAGATGTGAACTTCCCACAATTCAGGACATTTACAAAGACGTGTAAAAAGGGCCCGAAGGACCAGTGGGGACCCGAGTCACCACAGCCACAAACTGTTCCAGCTGCTACAATCCAGGAAATGGTACTACAGCATAAAAGCCAGGACCAACAGGCTCCGGGACAGCTTCTTCCACCAGGCCATCAGACTGATAAATTCATGCTGACATAACTGTATTTCTATGTTATATTGACTGTCCTGTTGTACATAATATTTATTGTAAATTACTATAAATTGCACATTTAGACAAAGATGTAGTATAAATATTTTTGCTCCTCATGTACATGAAGGATGTAAGTGATAAAGTCAATTCAATTCAATTCAATTCATATCATAGGCAAGGCACACAGCACACAGATATAGGAAACTGCGTCAACTCTGACTTTACCCTTATGGCTGTGAGGCTAAGCACTGCTCCACTGCCAGTTTTAAGTTTGCTGACGATGCCACTGTCGTTGAACGAATCAAAGGTGGTGGCGAATCAGCATATAGGAGGGAGATTAAAAATCTCCCTGAGTTGGCGCCACAACAACAACCTCTTACTCGATGTTAGGAAGACCAAGGAGCTGATTATTGACGTCAGGAGGAGGAAATCAGAGGTCCATGAGCCAGTCCTCACAGGGGTAGTCGGGTCTGGAGAGGATCAGCAACTTTAAATTCATCGGTGCTATCATTTCAGAGGACCTGTCCCGGGCCCAGCACACAAATTCAATTATGAAGAAGGCACAGCAGCACTTCTACTTCCTTAGAAGTTTGAAAGTATTTGGCGTGATATCTAAAACTTTGACAGACTTCCAGAGCTGTGTGGCGGAGAGTATGTTGACTGGTTGAATCATGAACAGAAAATCCTCAAAAGTAGTGGATATGAGTAAAACCTTTGCCACCAGTGAATACATCTACACGGAACACTGTCACAGGAAAGTAGTATCCACTACTACATGTTTTGAAGTTACAGAACCACATATATTGTGGGGTAAGAACTGCCCTTGTACATTATAATTCACTTCTGTTTCCACCATCTTAAACCACCTGCTTCCAGAATTGCCTAATTCTGCCCCTATACCTTATGGTAGCTTCATTGATAATGTGTCTCAGGTAATTAGAATTTATATTGTAATGAATAAAACAAAAAGTCTGAAACAAAACGTGAAAATGCTTGAAAGACTGAGAAGGCAAGTCAATATCCGTGGAAAGAGAAACAGAGTTTAAGTTCCAGATCAAAGACTGTTGGTCAGAGGGTATGATGGTTAGACTCTAGAGGTTTGTAAACCAAATACTGTAGAACCTACAGGGATGGGCACCTTCCTGCCTGAGTTCAGTATTGGGAGGGTTACTGATATTGCAAGAAAGAATTGTTAACTTTTGTTTTCTTGCTAGAGTTGTTTGTAGGCCTGGGCTTATCACACAGATGGTAGTGACATTGAAACTGGAATAGATGGAGGAACTGAGGCTTGAAATGATGCTGTGTAAATAACAGCGCTCTAAAGACTTGCTGATGTTCTCTTAAGCTGCCTTCACAAAGCTGCTGAAATACCTAACTGAAATAGGTTTCTGCACCTGCAAGTGGTGATTGAACATCCAAGGTGATTCTCCGGAGTGTTGCCAAATAATATTAGATACTGAGGAACATAATGGATGTTAAGATTCAAGTTTATTTATCAAGTGTACATCGAAATCTGTCCTTTGTGTCAATAACCAAAACACCCAGTGCTGTGCTGGGAGCAGCTGGCAAGTGTTTCCACACGTTCTGGTGCCAACATAGGACGCCCACAATACTCAGCAGATCAACACAGAACATAACAAGGAACAAAACAACCAAAGCACAGCAAGACCGGATCCTCCCTCCATCCCACACACCCACCCATGCCCATACCCAGTCCTCTAACCGCAGTTCAGGCTGTGTTCTTTGGTCTCCACCTTCTGGGAGACTCCGACTTGCGCTCACAGACACTGGGTTTTTGATCTTCTCAGTGGAATTCGAGAGATTCAAGTAGAAAACCTAAAGCTTCTTCAAAGATGTAAGTTTTAAAGAGCATCTTAAGGGAGTAAAGAGCCGGAACATTTTTGGGAAGAATTCTGGAGCTTGGGATCTTGGCAGCAGAAGGTTTGCCTCTGATTAGAGGAGTGGGTAGTCAGGAGGCCAGAACCAGAAGAATGTAGATGTTTCATAGGGTTGTTGTGTTAGAGATTAGAGAGGCAGGGTTTTCAAGGCCGCAGAGGGATTTGAAAACAAGGATACAAATTTTAAAATCAATGTGTTAGTTAGCAGGGAGCCAACATGGACCAGTGTGCTGAGGTAGTTGAGGTGTTGGATGGTGTGAGGTGAGTCGTGAGCAGCAACACTTGGGATGGGATTTTGAGGCTGGTATGATGTCGGTCAACCAGGAGATCATTGGACTGTTCAGGAGTAGAAACTGTTCAAGAATTAACAAGGGAAGGGTTGCTGGGGTTGTCTATTGTGTCTGGCGATCCTGATACGGGGCTCCTCTAGTTTGGTGAGATCTGTTGTACATTGAGGGACTGCTTCTTTGAGCACCTCTGCTCCATCTGCCAAAAGTGGAACATCCCGGTGGCCTAACATTTTAATTCTGATTCCATTTCCCATTCTGACGTATCAGTCCATGGTCTCCTCTTGTGCCAAGATGAGGCCACCCTCAGGGTGGAGGAGCAACACCTTGTATTCCTTCTGGGTAGCCTCCAAGCTGATGGCATGAATTTTGATTTCTACTCCCAGTAAAAAATATCCCTCACCCTCCCCTCTTCTTCTATTCCCCACTCTGGCCTCACATCTCTTCCCTCCTGCTCATCACCTCTGCCATGGTCCCCTCCTCCCTCCCTTTCTCCTATGGTCCACTCTCATCTCCTATCAGATCCCTTCTTTATCTTTCCAAGATATCTGGCTTCACCCATAACATTCTAGCTATCCTCCTTTCCCTCCCCATTGGATGTCACCCCCTTCCTTCCCAGTCCTGAAGAAGGGCCTTGGCCCAAAACATTGACTGTTTATTCATTTCCATAGATGCTGCCTGACCTGCTGAGTTCCTTCAGCATCTTGTGTGTGTTGCTTTGGATTTCCAGCATCTGCAGACTTTCTCATGTCTGTGACTTAACTATATTGGCCAACATAGAGGCTGGCGATTGATTTACTATGATTGGGAGCGAGCAAACAGGAGACTGGTGACCTGGAAAAGATGATATCACAGAGAGTAGAGAAAGAAGCTAATGATCTATTAGTCTCAGCAGGTTGCCCTCATGTCTAACCTCTGAGGTTTATTATTCAATTAGCCCTATAGACATGAGGTTAATTGCATGATTTAAATCCAGAATGCATTTGCATAAATGATTTTGCAGATGTACAATAGACTCCAGGAATAGAGAAGGGATAACTACCGCTCCCAACACCACAAGGAACCACTTACCTGTTGCTATGTAGTGGATTACATGTGTGCAAAATGGCTGCCACTTTTTTTATTTAAAGGATGTACAGGCTCTACCTAAGACAGAAGTTATTCCTGTTATTAGTTGGATGGCACAGTGGTGCTGCTGGTAGAGCCACTGCCTCATAGGTTTAATCCTGACCTGTGTGGAGTTTGCATGCTCCCCCTACGATGGTGTGGGTTTCCTCTGGGTGTCCTGGCTTTCCTCCCACATCCAAAAGATGTGCAAACTGAGGAGATAATTTGTTGTTCTAGAGCAGAGCTTCCTAACCTTTTTTGTGCCATGGACCAATCAATTCCATTAAGCAAGAGGCCTGTGGCCACCAGGTTGGAAACCCTTGCCCCAGAGTGTAGATGATTGTGTGTGTGTGTGTGTGTGTGTGTGTGTGTGTGTGTGTGTGTGTGTGTGTGTGTGTGTGTGTGTGTGTGTGTGTGTGTGTGTGTGTGTGTGTGTGTGTGTGTGTGTGTGTGTGTGTGTATACAGTGACAGTGATGTGGTGTTGATGGGAATATGGAGTACTGGGGAAATTAGTTAGGGAATGGTCTTGCTCTGTGAGTTGGCAGAGACTTATTGGACAAAATATCTTCCATTCCGTGCCACAAATGAACAATAATGAAATCTAATTGCCACTGAACTGCAAAGTCTATTAGGTAATGTCAGGAGAAATTACTATGGGTTGTTACATTCAGACCAAAGCAGATAAGGGCATTGTAGACAAGGTGGGTTTTAATGGTTTCCTGGTAGTCTTCATAGTCATAGACCGGCTTTTTAATTCCAAATGTGTTTATAAGTCAGAATTGTTACCAATTCGACCTCCAGCCCACAGATGTAGCCCAATGGCCATACTAACTGTATGTGCCTGTGTCTCTTGAAGACTTCAGAGCCTCAGCTCTGTGACTGTCCCACAGGTGGAGTGAACTGTGATTGGTCAATGGATTTTCAGTCCCTGCCCCAACAACCTGTGACAACTCCCAGTGCCAGAAGTCTGCTTATTTATTTACTTAGCGATACAGCACAGAGTTGGGCCTTCCTGTCCTTCGAGCCACACTGCCTCAGCAAACCTCAACAAAGCTGATTAACCCTAACCCTAACCTTATCAATTTCCAATGGCCAATTAACCTACCCAGTATGTCTTTGGACTGTGGGAGCAAACCGGAGGGCCCAGAAAAAAAGCCACATATTCTGTGAGGAGAATATACAGAGATTCCTTCGACTACAGCGCTGGAATTGAACACTGAACTCCAGAATGCCCCGAGCTGTAATAGCATCGTGCTAAACACTAAACTACAGCAGCGCACAATGGCACTGTCTTTAAAAGTCTCTGGTAATGAGACACCCAAAAATAGTCGAAGCTGATTTAAATAATTAAAAACAATTATTGAAAAGTAAGTTAAATTGCTGTTACTTAATTAAAACAAGTATACACTGAAATAAGAGGAAACTATAATAAAAATAATAATTAACAACAAAGAGAAGGCATATGGTGCATTGACATTTATTAGTTTGGGATTGAGTTCAAAGGGCGTGATATAATGTTGCAGCTCTATAAAAGTGTGGTTAGACCTCTCTTGGAATATTTTGTTCAGTTCTGGTTGTCTCATTATAGGAAGGATGTGGAAGCTTTAGAGAGGGTGCAGAGGGGATTTACCAGGATGCTGCCTGGATTAGAGAGCATGTTGTATGAGGAACGGGTGAGCAAACTAGGGCATCTTTCTTTGGAGTCAAGGAGGATAAAAGGATACTTGATAGTAGTGTATAAGATTATAAAAGGCACAGATACAGGCGATAGCCAGTGCCTTTATCCCAGGCAAAAATGGATATCTTTTTAAGGTGAGTAGAGGAAAATTTAGGGAAGATGTCAGAAGCAGTTTTTTTTTACAAAGAGTGGTCAGTCCTGATGAAGGGTCTCAGCCTGAAATGTCGACTGTTTACTCTTTTCCACAGAGACTGCCTAACCAGCTGGGTTTCTCCACCATTTTCTGTATGTGTGGCTTTGGGTTTCAAGCATCTGCATATTTTCTCATGTTTGAGAGAGGAACGCATTGCCAGAGTTGGTGATAGAGGCTGATACTTTAGGGACATTTAAGAGACTCTTAGATAGGCACATGAATGTAAGAAAAATGGAGGGTTATATGCTAGGTAGGAGGGGAGAGTTAGATTGTTTGTGGAGAGGTTGGTAGAGCATCATGGGTGAAATGTCCATTTATTTCTCTTGTTAATAAAATCTTTCAAGAAGGCAGATATGGTCCCAGTGTATTCCACTCTCTGCTGTGCAGTGCCCAGTGTAGATGTCTGGAATACGTGCATGATATGAGCCAACAGATCCCTCGGGAACTCTCAGTCAAAGCCAGTTCATTTTCTTGAGTCTACGTTCATCAATGTCTCGGAAGAATTTGCACTTGTAACTCCAGGTCAGGGGTTTCCCAACCTGGGGTCCACGGACCCCCTTGCTTTATGATATTGGTCCATGACATAAAAGAGGTTGGGAACCCCTGAACTAGATCAATATCCCAGGCAGCCAGGTACAAGATTGAAAACCTACCTGCAATGATAGGAGAGTCAATGAAATGAAATGGTATGATTCAATGTAAAAATATCTAGAATACAAGAAAGAAGTGCTAGGTCATTGCAGAACCTTTAAAGTATAGTATAACATCAAAGGGACAATAGTATTCCCTTCAGCCTCTTAAACAACATGTTAATGGAAATGTGACATATTCATATCCCTCGATCCTTTTAGTTAATAAAATCCATCAATCACTTTATTTGATGACTGAATTTAGACTTCTGGCAATATTTTTCACAGGCTTTTATGTTATTTAGAAATCCAGAAATTCACTTGAGAGTTTTTTTCATTAAGTGTGGAAGACCATAGAAATGCTAAAATAAACATTTCCACATTCCAGAAATAATCTTTCAGGAAATGGCAATCCTTGTCAAATAAATTATTTCTTTAGATATTCCTGTGGAAATACCAAACAAATCCACTAATTAAAAAAATACAGTCTTCTTTCTCTCTGGTATTTGGTCTCATGTTTTCCTTCATCCGCTCCTAAAATTTCGGTGCATAGTTCGTGGGATCCTCTTGGCCTCTGCAGTTTTGTCCTCCACCCACTTATGACTGCTCCAAGTGACTTACACTGATGATATTCCTCATTTGTGATTCCTGTTCAGAAAGCACTGTGGGGGGGGGGGGGGGCTTTATGCTGAAATTGTATCTGGTATTCATTGCTGTTTATGGAAGAGGAAGTCGGAACAACAGGAATACTTTACAGTCTGATGAAGATTGAAGTTAGGTCTCTTCTCAGAAATACTGCAATATAGATTATACTTCAAGATGCAAGATTCATTAATGATACTTTATGCACATAAGTGTAAAGGAGAATGAAATAATTATTACTATGGATCCGATGCACAAAAGAATGAACATGATAATAATAATAACACAATAAATATAAATACCTAAGACAGCTTATACGCATAGATCGATTGTATGCCCATAAAGTGACACAAGGCTGTACATAGGTGGCAGATAGAAAATAATAACGTAGTGGTGGATTTGATGGTTAGAAGTGTTGATCAACCTTACTGCTTGGGGAAAGGAACTGTTTTTGAGTCTGGTGGTCCTGACGTAGCCTCCTCCCTGATGGAGCAAGGTAATGGGTGGGATCCTTTATGATGTTGCTGGTCCTTTCCTTGCATCTTTCTGTACATATGTCCTTGGTGCCTGTGAAGTGTTGGGCAGTTTTCTCTACCCATTGTAGAGTCTTCCTGTCCGCCGTGGTGCAGTTTTGGTACAAACATTGACGTAGCTTGTTAGGATGTTCTCCATTGCGCATCTGTAGCATGACGTGAGTATGGATGTGTGAAGTCCAGCTCTCTTCAGCCTCCTTGGAAAGTAGAGGTGTCAATAAGCTCTCTTGAGTCTGTGGAATGTGCTCTAGGACCATGAAAGGTCTTGTGTGATGTGCACGTCCAGGAGTTGACTCTAACTCAAAATATTTCTTGGATTCAAGGTATTTTGGAGTAACAGAGTGATACAGCATAGGAAGAGACTGTTTAGCCCTGCATGTCTATTCTTACCATCAGGGTCCCAGCTACACTAAACCCATTTACCAGCACTTGGACTGTAGCCTTCTATGCCTTCTCAATTCAAGTGCTCATCTAGATACTTTTTACATGTTGTGGGAGTACCCTCCTCCATCACCTTCTCAGGCAGTGTGTTCAAGACTGCATTCTCCTTCTCAAATGGCAGCAATTGAAGTTTGTAGCATCTCAGGTGGCTGAAGAGAAACTTGCGACATTGTTAAATGTATGAAAGGATTTCTGCATTGATTGCAGAAGATCTGAAGACTATGGCTGGAAGTACTGGATATCTATTGAACCTGTCAACCCTCTAGCTACCAGGATGAAGACCTATGTCCAGATTAAGCTGGACCCCTTCCAGTACATTTCGAACACTAGCACGTCGTGGGCCCTGCAGCCTTGTGCACTTGTATTTGTTCATTGCTGTCTGATCTAGAGTTAAGCTCGTCAAGTTTATTTTGACTGACACGGGTTTTCTGCATACTCTGATTATTTAAAGCGGACTCCTGATTAGTGCTTGTCATAGGCTCCTTGGTTTCCAAATATGATTCATCTCATCGTGTTGCTTGGTCAAACCACCGAGCTTCTGTTGGGATTCCTATGAATAAACCTTGTTTCTGTCTGTACATAGGAGTCCGTTGTTCCTCCACACCTGGGTTCAATTGTTTGTCAGTGTACACCGTGACATAGCATATACCTGATGATGAGGAAAATTGCCCAGGTAAGTGTGGTTCAAAACAACATTTCAAGGCCAAGTGGCAACATGATTGTGTAGTGGTTAGTGCAACAATTTACATCGACAGTAATGGCTCACCACTGTCTGTGAAGAATTTGTATGTTCTCCTTGTGACCGTGTGG